>NC_082596.1:102332429-103532429 GCF_030936135.1 Gavia stellata
TGTCGACGTCGCCGCGTCGTCGTCGCGTCGTCGACGTCGTCGCGTCGACATTGTCGGGACGTCGCCGCGTCGTCGTCGCGTCGACGCGTCGCAGTCGACATTGCCGCGTCGTCGTCGCGTCGACGTCGCGTCGACGTCGTCGCGTCGACATTGTCGACGTCGCCGCGCTCGTCGTCGCGTCGTCGACGTCGTCGACGTCGCCGCGTAGTCGTCGCCGCGTCGTCGTCCGCGTCGTCGACGTCGCCGCGTCGTCGTCGCCCGCGTCGTCGTCGCGTCGTCGACGTCGTCGCGTCGACGTCGCCGCGTCGTCGTCGCGTCGACGTCGCCGCGTCGTCGACGTCGTCGCGTCGACGTCGCCGCGTCGTCGACGTCGCCGCGTCGTCGGTCGCCGCGGTCGACGTCGCGGTCGTCGACGTCGTCGCGTCGACGACGTCGTCGCGTCGACGTCGCCGCGTCGTCGACGTCGTCGCGTCGACGTCGCCGCGTCGACGTCGCCGCGTCGACGTCGCCGCGTCGTCGTCGCGTCGTCGACGTCGTCGACGTCGCCGCGTCGTCGTCGCGTCGACGTCGTCGACGTCGCGCGTCGTCGCCGCGTCGTCGTCGCGTCGTCGTCGTCGTCGCGTCGACGTCGCCGCGTCGTCGTCGCGTCGTCGTCGCGGCGTCGACGGTCGCCGCGTCGTCGTCGCGTCGCCGCCGTCGTCGCGTCGAAGTCGCCGCGTCGTCGTCGCGGCGTCGACGTCCGCCGCGTCGTCGTCGCCGCGTCGTCGTCCGTCGACGTCGCCGCGTCGTCGTCGCGTCGTCGACGTCGTCGCGTCGACGTCGCCGCGTCGTCGTCGCGTCGTCGACGTCGTCGACGTCGTCGACGTCGCCGCGTCGTCGTCGCGTCGTCGTCGCGTCGTCGACGTCGTCGCGTCGACGTCGTCGACGTCGCCGCGTCGTCGTCGCGTCGTCGACGTCGTCGCGTCGACGTCGTCGACGTCGCCGCGTCGTCGTCCGCGTCGTCGACGTCGCCGCGTCGTCTTCGCGTCGTCGTCGCGTCGTCGAAGTCCGTCGCGTCGACATTGTCGACGTCGTCGCGTCGTCGTCGCGTCGACATGTCGACCGTCGTCGCGTCGACATAGTCGACGTCGTCGCGTCGTCGTCGGCGTCGACATTGTCGACGTCGTTGCGTCGTCGTCGCGTCGTCGACGTCGTCGCGTCGTCGACGTCGTCGCGTCGACATTGTCGACGTCGTCGCGTCGTCGTCGCGTCGTCGACGTCGTCGCGTCGACATTGTCGACGTCGTCGCGTCGTCGCCAGCGTCGACATTGTCGACGTCGTCGCGTCGTCGCCGCGTCGACATTGTCCGACGTCGTCGACGTCGTCGCCGCGTCGACATTGTCGACGTCGTCGCGTCGTCGCCGCGTCGACATTGTCGACGTCGTCGCGTCGTCGCCGCGTCGACATTGTCGACGTCGTCGCGTCGTCGTCGCGTCGTCGACGTCGTCGCGTCGTCGTCGACGTCGCGTCGTCGACGTCGTCGCGTCGTCGTCGTCGTCGTCGCGTCGACGTCGTCGCGTCGTCGTCGTCGTCGTCGCGTCGTCGACGTCGTCGCGTCGTCGACGTCGCGTCGTCGACGTCGTCGCGTCGTCACGTCGTCGACGCGTCGACGCGTCGTCGACGTCGTCGCGTCGTCGACGCGTCGTCGACGTCGTCGCGTCGTCGACGTCGTCGCGTCGTCGCGTCGTCGTCGCGTCGTCGTCGCGTCGTCGACGACGCCGCGTCGTCGTCGCGTCGTCGACGACGTCGCGTCGTCGACGTCGTCGCGTCGTCGACGACGCCGCGTCGTCACGTTGTCACTTCATCGCGTCGTCCACGTCGTCGCGTCGACGACGTCGTGTCGTCGACGTCGTCGCGTCGACGCGTCGTCGACGTCGCGTCGACGTACTTGCGTCGTCGACGTCGTCGCGTCGTGACGTCGTCGGCGTCGTCGCGTCGTCGATGTCGCGACGTCGCGTCGTCCGGCGTCGCTTCGTGACGTCGTCGGCGTCGTCGCGTCGTCGGCGTCGTCGCGTCGACATTGTCGACGTCGTCGCGTCGTCGTCGGCGTCGTCGACGTCGTCGCGTCGACGTCGTCGCGTCGTCGTCGCGTCGTCGACGTCGTCGCGTCGACGTCGTCGCGTCGTCGTCGCGTCGTCGACGTCGTCGCGTCGACATTGTCGACGTCGTCGCGTCGTCGACGTCGTCGCGTCGTCGCGTCGACGTCGTCGACGTCGTCGCGTCGTCGCGTCGACGTCGTCGACGTCGTCGCGTCGTCGTCGCGTCGACGTCGTCGACGTCGTCGCGTCGTCGTCGCGTCGTCGACGTCGTCGACGTCGCCGCGTCGTAGACGTCGTCGCGTCGTCGACGTCGCCGCGTCGACGTCGCCGCGTCGTCGACGTCGTCGTCGTCGCGTCGTCGACGTCGCGTCGTCGACGACGTCGTCGTCGTCGTCGTCGCGTCGTCGACGTCGTCGCGTCGTCGACGTCGCGTCGTCGACGTCGTCGCGTCGACGTCGTCGCGTCGTCGCCGCGACGTCGCCGCGTCGTCGACGTCGCCGCGCTCGACATTGTCGACGTCGCCGCGACGTCGCCGCGGCGTCGACGTCGCCGCGTCGACATTGTCGACGTCGCCGCGTCGTCGCCGCGGCGTCGACGTCGCCGCGTCGACATTGTCGACGTCGCCGCGTCGTCGCCGCGGCGTCGACGTCGCCGCGTCGTCGACATTGTCGACGTCGCCCGCGACGTCGCCCCGCGGCGTCGACATTGTCGACGTCGCCCGCGACGTCGCCCGCGTCGTCGACGTCGTCGCGTCGACATCGTCGACGTCGCCGCGTCGTCGTCGCGTCGTCGACGTCGTCGCGTCGACATCGTCGACGTCGCCGCGTCGTCGTCCGCGTCGTCGACGTCGTCGCGTCGACATCGATCGTCGTCGCCGCGTCGTCGTCGCGTCGACATCGTCGACGTCGCCGCGTCGTCGTCGCGTCGTCGACGTCGTCGCGTCGTCGACGTCGTCGCGTCGACATCCTCGACGTCGCCGCGTCGTCGCCGCGTCGTCGACGTCGTCACGTCGACGTCGTCGACGTCGCCGCGTCGTCGCCCGGCGTTTGTCGACGTCGTCGCGTCGACGTCGTCGACGTCGCCGCGTCGTCGTCGCGTCGTCGACGTCGCCGCGTCCGTCGACGTCGCCGCGTCGACGTCGTCGACGTCGCCGCGTCGTCGTCGCGTCGTCGCGTCGTCGACGTCCGCCGCGTCGACGTCGTCGACGTCGCCGCGTCGTCCGTCGCGTCGTCGACGTCGCCGCGTCGTCGTCGCGTCGTCGACGTCGCCGCGTCGACATTGTCGACGTCGCCGCGTCGTCGTCGCGTCGTCGACGTCGCCGCGTCGACATTGTCGACGTCGCCGCGTCGTCGTCGCGTCGACGACGTCGCCGCGTCGACATTGTCGACGTGTCGTCGACGTCGCCGCGTCGACATTGTCGACGTGTCGTCGACGTCGCCGCGTCGTCGCCGCGTCGTCGACGTCGCCGCGTCGTCGCCGCGTCGTCGACGTCGTCGCATCGACATTGTCGACGTCGCCGCGTCGTCGTCGCGTCGTCGACGTCGTCGCGTCGACATTGTCGACGTCGCCGCGTCGTCGTCGCGTCGACATTGTCGACGTCGCCGCGTCGTCGTCGCGTCGTCGACGTCCGCCGCGTCGACATTGTCGACGTCGCCTGCGTCGTCGCCGCGTCGTCGACGTCGCCGCGTCGTCGACGTCGCCGCGTCGACATCGTCGACGTCGCCGCGTCGTCGACATCGTCGACGTCGCCGCGTCGTCGACGTCGCCGCGTCGACATCGTCGACGTCGCCGCGGTCGTCGTCCGCGTCGTCGACGTCATCGCGTCGTCGACGTCGCCGCCGTCGTCGACGTCGCCGCGTTCGTCGTCGCGTCGTCGATCGTCGCGTCGTCGACGTCGTCGCGTCGTCGCGTCGCCGGTCGTCGGCGTCGTCGACGTCGCCGCGTCCGTCGTCGCCGACGTCGCCGCGTCGTCGCCGCGTCGTCGTCGCGTCGACGTCGTCGACGTCGTCGACGTCGCCGCGTCGTCGTCGGGTCGTCGACGTCGCCCGCGTCGTCGCCGCGTCGTCGACGTCGTCGCGTCGACATTGTCGACGTCGCCGCGTCGTCGTCGCGTCGACATTGTCGACGTCGCCGCGTCGTCGTCGCGGTCGTCGACGTCGTCGCGTCGACATTGTCGACGTCGCCGCGTCGTCGTCGCGTCGACGACGTCGTCGCGTCGACATTGTCGACGTCGCCGCGTCGACGTCGACATTGTCGACGTCGCCGCGTCGTCGCCGCCGCGTCGTCGTCGCGTCGTCGCCGCGTCGACATTGTCGACGTCGCCGCGTCGTCGCCGTCGTCGCCGCGTCGTCGCCGCGTCGACATTGTCGACGTCGCCGCGTCGTCGCCCGCGTCGTCGACGTCGCCGCGTCGGACATTGTCGACGTCGCCGCGACGTCGTCGCGTCGACATTGTCGACGTCGCCCGCGTCGTCGCCGCGGTCGTCGACGTCGCCGCGTCGACATTGTCGACGTCGCCGCGTCGTCGACGTCGTCGCGTCGACATTGTCGACGTCGCCGCGTCGTCGCCGCGTCGTCGACGTCGTCGCGTCGACATTGTCGACGTCGCCGCGTCGTCGCCGCGTCGTCGACGTCGTCGCGTCGACATTGTCGACGTCGCCGCGTCGTCGCCGCGTCGTCGACGTCGCCGCGTCGACATTGTCGACGTCGCGCGTCGTCGCCGCGTCGTCGACGTCGCCGCGTCGTCGTCGCGTCGTCGACTTCGTCGCGTCGACATTGTCGACGTCGCCGCGTCGTCGTCGCGTCGACATTGTCGACGTCGCCGCGTCTTCGTCGCGTCGTCGACGTCGCCGCGCCGACATTGTCGACGTCGCCGCGTCGTCGCCGCGTCGTCGACGTAGCCGCGCCGACATTGTCGACGTCGCCGCGTCGTCGCCGCGTCGTCGACGTCGCCGCGCCGACATTGTCGACGTCGCCGCGTCGTCGCCGCGTCGTCGACGTCGCCGCGTCGACGCCGCGTCGTCGACGTCGCCGCGTCGACATTGTCGACGTCGCCGCGTCGTCGCCGCGTCGTCGACGTCGCCGCGTCGTCGACGTCGCCCGCGTCGACATTGTCGACGTCGCCGCGTCGTCGACGTCGCCGCGTCGTCGTCGCGTCGTCGACGTCCGTCGCGTCGACGTCGTCGACGTCGCCGCGTCGTCGTCGCGTCGTCGACGTCGTCGCGTCGACGTCGTCGACGTCGTCGCGTCGTCGACGTCGCCGCGTCGTCGTCGCGTCGTCGACGTCGCCGCGTCGACATCGTCGACGTCGCCGCGTCGTCGTCGCGTCGTCGTCGTCGCCGCGTCGACATCGTCGACGTCGCCGCGTCGACGTCGCCGCGTCGTCGTCGCGTCGTCGACGTCGCCGCGTCGACATCGTCGACGTCGCCGCGTCGTCGTCGCGGCGTCGTCGTCGCGTCGACATTGTCGACGTCGCCCCGCGGTCGTCTCGCGTCGACATTGTCGACGTCGCCGCGTCGTCGTCGCGTCGTCGACGTCGTCGCGTCGACATTGTCGACGTCCGCCGCGTCGTCGTCGCGTCGACATTGTCGACGTCGCCGCGTCGTCGCCGCGTCGTCGACGTCGTCGCGTCGACATTGTCGACGTCGCCGCGTCGTCGTCCGCGTCGTCGACGTCGCCGCGTCGTCGCCGCGTCTCGTCGACGTCGTCGCGTCGTCGACGTCGCCGCGTCGTCGCCGCGTCGTCGACGTCGTCGCGTCGACATTGTCGACGTCGCCGCGTCGTCGTCGCGTCGTCGACGTCGTCGCGTCGACATTGTCGACGTCGCCGCGTCGTCGTCGCGTCGACGACGTCGTCGCGTCGACATTGTCGACGTCGTCGCGTCGACGACGTCGTCGCGTCGACATTGTCGACGTCGCCGCGTCGACGTCGCCGCGTCGTCGTCGCGTCGACATTGTCGACGCCGCCGCGTCGTCGTCGCCGCGTCGTCGTCGTCGCGTCGACACTTGTCGACGTCGCGGCGTCGTCGCCGCGTCGACATTGTCGACGTCGCCGCGTCGTCGCCGCGTCGTCGACGTCGCCGCGTCGACATTGTCGACGTCGCCGCGTCGTCGCCGCGTCGACATTGTCGACGTCGCCGCGTCGTCGCCGCGTCGTCGACGTCGCCGCGTCGACTTTGTCGACGTCGCCGCGTCGTCGCGCCGCGTCGTCGACGTCGCCGCGTCGACTTTGTCGACGTCGCCGCGTCGTCGCCGCGTCGTCGACGTCGCCGCGTCGTCGTCGCGTCGACATTGTCCGACGTCGCCGCGTCGTCGTCGCGTCGTCGACGTCGTCGCGTCGACATTGTCGACGTCGCCCACGTCCGTCGTCGCGTGACATTGTCGACGTCCGCCGCGTCGTCGACGTCGTCGCGTCGTCGACGTCGTCGCGTCGACATTGTCGACGTCGCCGGCTCGTCGTCGCGTCGACATTGTCGACGTCGCCGCGTCGTCGTCGCCGTCGTCGACGTCGTCGCGTCGACATTGTCGACGTCGCCGCGTCGTCGTCGCGTCGACGACGTTGTCGCGTCGACATTGTCGACGTCGCCGCGTCGACGTCGACATTGTCGACGTCGCCGGCGTCGTCGCCGCCGCTTCGTCGTCGCGTCGTCGCCAGCGTCGACATTGTCGACGTCGCCGCGTCGTCGCCGCGTTGTCGACGCGTCGTCGCCGCGTCGACATTGTCGACGTCGCCGCGTCGTCGCCGCGTCGTCGACGTCGCCGCGTCGACATTGTCGACGTCGCCGCGACGCCGCCGCGTCGTCGCCGCGTCGTCGACGTCGCCGCGTCGACATTGTCGACGCCGCCGCGTCGTCGCCGCGTCGTCGACGTCGCCGCGTCGACATTGTCGACGCCGCCGCGTCGTCGCCGCGTCGACATTGTCGACGCCGCCGCGTCGTCGCCGCGTCGTCGACGCCGCCCGCGTCGACATTGTCGACGCCGCCGCGTCGTCCGCCGCGTCGTCGACGTCGCCGCGTCGACATTTGTCGACGCCGCCGGCGTCGTCGCCGCGTCGTCGACGTCGCCGCGTCGACATTGTCGACGCCGCCGCGTCGTCGCCGCGTCGACATGTCGACGTCGCCGCGTCGTCGCCGCGTCGTCGACGCCGCCCGCGTCGACATTGTCGACGTCGCCGCGGTCGTCGCCCGCGTCGTCGACCGCCGCCGCGTCGACATTGTCGACGTCGCCGCGTCGTCCGCCGCCGCGTCGACGCCGCCGCGTCGACATTGTCGACGTCGCCGCGTCGTCGCCGCCAGCGTCGACGCCGCCGCGTCGACATTGTCGACGTCGCCGCGTCTGTCGACGCCGCGTCGACGCCGCCCGCGTCGACGTCGCCGCGTCGTCGTCGCGTCGACGTCGCCGCGTCGTCGTCGCGTCGTCGACGTCGTCGCGTCGACGTCGCCGCGTCGTCGTCGCGTCGTCGACGGTCGTCGACGTCGTCGACGTCGCCGCGTCGTCGTCGCGTCGTCGTCGCGTCGTCGACGTCGTCGCGTCGACGTCGTCGACGTCGCCGCGTCGTCGTCGCGTCGTCGACGTCGTCGCGTCGACGTCGTCGACGTCGCCGCGTCGTCGTCGCAGTCGTCGACGTCGCCGCGTCGTCTTCGCGTCGTCGTCGCGTCGTCGAAGTCGTCGCGTCGACATTGTCGACGTCGTCGCGTCGTCGTCGCGTCGACATTGTCGACGTCGTCGCGTCGACATAGTCGACGTCGTCGCGTCGTCGTCGCGTCGACATTGTCGACGTCGTTGCGTCGTCGTCGCGTCGTCGACGTCGTCGCGTCGTCGACGTCGTCGCGTCGACATTGTCGACGTCGTCGCGTCGTCGTCGCGTCGTCGACGTCGTCGCGTCGACATTGTCGACGTCGTCGCGTCGTCGCCGCGTCGGACATTGTCGACGTCGTCGCGTCGTCGCCGCGGTCGACATTGTCGACGTCGTCGACGTCGTCGCCGCGTCGACATTGTCGACGTCGTCGCGTCGTCCGCCGCGTCGACATTGTCGACGTCGTCGCGTCGTCGCCGACGCTCGACATTGTCGACGTCGTCGCGTCGTCGTCGCGTCGTCGACGTCGTCGCGTCGTCGACGTCGCGTCGTCGACGTCGTCGCGTCGTCGTCGTCGTCGTCGCGTCGACGTCGTCGCGGTCGTCGTCCGGTCGTCGTCGCGTCGTCGACGTCGTCGCGTCGTCGACGTCGCGTCGTCGACGTCGTCGCGTCGTCACGTCGTCGACGCGTCGGACGCGTCGTCGACGTCGTCGCGTCGTCGACGCGTCGTCGACGTCGTCGCGTCGTCGACGTCGTCGCGTCGTCGCGTCGTCGTCGCGTCGTCGTCGCGTCGTCGACGACGCCGCGTCGTCGTCGCGTCGTCGACGACGTCGCGTCGTCGACGTCGTCGCGTCGTCGACGACGCCGCGTCGTCACGTTGTCACTTCATCGCGTCGTCCACGTCGTCGCGTCGACGACGTCGTGTCGTCGACGTCGTCGCGTCGACGCGTCGTCGACGTCGCGTCGACGTACTTGCGTCGTCGACGTCGTCGCGTCGTGACGTCGTCGGCGTCGTCGCGTCGTCGATGTCGCGACGTCGCGTCGTCGGCGTCGCTTCGTGACGTCGTCGGCGTCGTCGCGTCGTCGGCGTCGTCGCGTCGACATTGTCGACGTCGTCCGCGTCGTCGTCGCGATCGTCGACGTCGTCGCGTCGACGTCGTCGCGTCGTCGTCGCGTCGTCGACGTCGTCGCGTCGACGTCGTCGCGTCGTCGTCGCGTCGTCGACGTCGTCGCGTCGACGTCGTCGCGTCGTCGTCGCGTCGTCGACGTCGTCGCGTCGACATTGTCGACGTCGTCGCGTCGGTCGACGTCGTCGCGTCGTCGCGTCGACGTCGTCGACGTCGTCGCGTCGTCGCGTCGACGTCGTCGACGTCGTCGCGTCGTCGCGTCGACGTCGTCGACGTCGTCGCGTCGTCGTCGCGTCGTCGACGTCGTCGACGTCGCCGCGTCGTAGACGTCGTCGCGTCGTCGACGTCGCCGCGTCGACGTCCGCCGCGTCGTCGACGTCGTCGTCGTCGCGTCGTCGACGTCGCGTCGTCGACGACGTCGTCGTCGTCGTCGTCGCGTCGTCGACGTCGTCGCGTCGTCGACGTCGCGTCGTCGACGTCGCCGCGTCGTCGACGTCGTCGCGTCGTCGACGTCGCGTCGTCGACGTCGCCGCGTCGACGTCGTCGCGTCGTCGCCGCGACGTCGCCGCGTCGTCGACGTCGCCGCGTCGACATTGTCGACGTCGCCGCGACGTCGCCGCGGCGTCGACGTCGCCGCGTCGACATTGTCGACGTCGCCGCGTCGTCGCCGCGGCGTCGACGTCGCCGCGTCGACATTGTCGACGTCGCCGCGTCGTCGCCGCGGCGTCGACGTCGCCGGTCGTCGACTTGTCGACGTCGCCGCGGCGTCGACATTGTCGACGTCGCCGCGACGTCGCCGCGTCGTCGACGTCGTCGCGTCGACATCGTCGACGTCGCCGCGTCGTCGTCGCGTCGTCGACGTCGTCGCGTCCGACATCGTCGACGTCGCCGCGTCGTCGTCGCGTCGTCGACGTCGTCGCGTCGACATCGTCGTCGTCGCCGCGTCGTCGTCGCGTCGACATCGTCGACGTCGCCGCGTCGTCGTCGCGTCGTCGACGTCGTCGCGTCGTCGACGTCGTCGCGTCGACATCCTCGACGTCGCCGCGTCGTCGCCGCGTCGTCGACGTCGTCGCGTCGACATCGTCGACGTCGCCGCGTCGTCGCCGCGTCGTCGACGTCGTCGCGTCGACGTCGTCGACGTCGCCGGGCGACGTCGTCGTCGCGTCGTCGACGTCGCCGCGTCCGTCGACGTCGCCGCGTCGTCGACGTCGCCGCGTCGACGTCGTCGACGTCGCCGCGTCGTCGTCGCGTCGTCGCGTCGACGTCGTCGACGTCGCCCGCGTCGTCGTCGCGTCGTCGCGTCGTCGACGTCGCCGCGTCGACGTCGTCGACGTCGCCGCGTCGTCGTCGCGTCGTCGACGTCGCCGCGTCGTCGTCGCGTCGTCGACGTCGCCGCGTCGACATTGTCGACGTCGCCGCGTCGTCGTCGCGTCGTCGACGTCGCCGCGTCGACATTGTCGACAGTCGCCGCGTCGTCGTCGCGTCGTCGACGTCGCCGCGTCGACATTGTCGACGTGTCGTCGACGTCGCCAGCGTCGACATTGTCGACGTGTCGTCGACGTCGCCGCGTCGTCGGCCAGCGTCGTCGACGTCGCCGCGTCGTCGCCGCGTCGTCGACGTCGTCGCATCGACATTGTCGACGTCGCCGCGTCGTCGTCGCGTCGTCGACGTCGTGCGTCGACATTGTCGACGTCGCCGGCGTCGTCGTCGCGTCGACATTGTCGACGTTGCCCGTCGTCGTCGTCGCGTCGTCGACGGTCGGCCGCGTCGACATTGTCGACGTCGCCTGCGTCGTCGCCGCGTCGTCGACGTCGCCGCGTCGACATCGTCGACGTCGCCGCGTCGTCGACATCGTCGACGTCGCCGCGTCGTCGACGTCGCCGCGTCGGACATCGTCGACGTCGCCGCGTCGTCGTCGCGTCGTCGACGTCATCGCGTCGTCGACGTCGCCGCCGTCGTCGACGTCGCCGCGTCGTCGTCGCGTCGTCGACGTCGCGTCGTCGACGTCGTCGCGTCGTCGACGTCGCCGCGTCGTCGTCGCGTCGTCGAACGTCGCGTCGTCGACGTCGTCGCGTCGTCGACGTCGCCGCGTCGTCGTCGCGTCGTCGACGTCGCCGCGTCGTCGTCGCGTCGTCGACGTCGTCGCGTCGACGTCGTCGACGTCGCCGCGTCGTCGTCGCGGTCCGTCGACGGTCGCCGCGTCGTCTTCGCGTCGTCGTCGCGTCGTCGAAGTCGTCGCGTCGACATTGTCGACGTCGTCGCGTCGTCGTCGCGTCGACATTGTCGACGTCGTCGCGTCGACATAGTCGACGTCGTCGCGTCGTCGTCGCGTCGACATTGTCGACGTCGTTGCGTCGTCGTCGCGTCGTCGACGTCGTCGCGTCGTCGACGTCGTCGCGTCGACATTGTCGACGTCGTCGCGTCGTCGTCGCGTCGTCGACGGTCGTCGCGTCGACATTGTCGACGTCGTCGCAGTCGTCGCCGCGTCGACATTGTCGACGTCGTCGCGTCGTCGCCGCGTCGACATTGTCGACGTCGTCGACGTCGTCGCCGCGTCGACATTGTCGACGTCGTCCGCGTCGTCGCCGCGTCGACATTGTCGACGTCGTCGCGTCGTCGTCGCGTCGTCGACGTCGTCGCGTCGTCGACGTCGCGTCGTCGACGTCGTCGCGTCGTCGTCGTCGTCGTCGCGTCGACGTCGTCGCGTCGTCGTCGTCGTCGTCGCGTCGTCGACGTCGTCGCGTCGTCGACGTCGCGTCGTCGACGTCGTCGCGTCGTCACGTCGTCGACGCGTCGACGCGTCGTCGGACGTCGTCGCGTCGTCGACGCGGTCGTCGACGTCGTCGCGTCGTCGACGTCGTCGCGTCGTCGCGTCGTCGTCGCGTCGTCGTCGCGTCGTCGACGACGCCGCGTCGTCGTCGCGTCGTCGACGACGTCGCGTCGTCGACGTCGTCGCGTCGTCGACGACGCCGCGTCGTCACGTTGTCACTTCATCGCGTCGTCCACGTCGTCGCGTCGACGACGTCGTGTCGTCGACGTCGTCGCGTCGACGCGTCGTCGACGTCGCGTCGACGTACTTGCGTCGTCGACGTCGTCGCGTCGTGACGTCGTCGGCGTCGTCGCGTCGTCCGATGTCGCGACGTCGCGTCGTCGGCGTCGCTTCGTGACGTCGTCGGCGTCGTCGCGTCGTCGGCGTCGTCGCGTCGACATTGTCGACGTCGTCGCGTCGTCGTCGCGTCGTCGACGTCGTCGCGTCGACGTCCGTCGCGTCGTCGTCGCGTCTCGACGTCGTCGCGTCGACGTCGTCGCGTCGTCGTCCGCGTCGTCGACGTCGTCGCGTCGACGTCGTCGCGTCGTCGTCGCGTCGTCGACGTCGTCGCGTCGACATTGTCGACGTCGTCGCCGTCGTCCGACGTCGTCGCGTCGTCGCGTCGACGTCGTCGACGGTCGTCGCGTCGTCGCGTCGACGTCGTCGACGTCGTCGCGTCGTCGCGTCGACGTCGTCGACGTCGTCGCGTCGTCGTCGCGTCGTCGACGGTCGTCGACGTCGCCAGCGTCGTAGACGTCGTCGCTGTCGTCGACGTCGCCGCGTCGACGTCGCCGCGTCGTCGACGTCGTCGTCGTCGCGTCGTCGACGTCGCGTCGTCGACGACGTCGTCGTCGTCGTCGCGTCGTCGACGTCGTCGCGTCGTCGACGTCGCGTCGTCGACGTCGCCCGCGTCGTCGACGTCGTCGCGTCGTCGACGTCGCGTCGTCGACGTCGCCGCGTCGACGTCGTCGCGTCGTCGCCGCGACGTCGCCGCCGTCGTCGACGTCGCCGCGTCGACATTGTCGACGTCGCCGCGACGTCGCCGCGGCGTCGACGTCGCCGCGTCGACATCGTCGACGTCGCCGCGTCGTCGCCGCGGCGTCGACGTCGCCGCGTCGACATCGTCGACGTCGCCGCGTCGTCGCCGCGGCGTCGACGGTCCGCCGCGTCGTCGACATTGTCGACGTCGCCGCGGCGTCGACATTGTCGACGTCGCCGCGACGTCGCCGGGCGTCGTCGACGGGTCGTCGCGTCGACATCGTCGACGTCGCCGCGTCGTCGCCGCGGCGTCGACGTCGCCGCGTCGTCGACATTGTCGACGTCGCCGCGGCGTCGACATTGTCGACGTCGCCGCGACGTCGCCGCGTCGTCGACGTCGTCGCGTCGACATCGTCGACGTCGCCGCGTCGTCGTCGCGTCGTCGACGTCGTCGCGTCGACATCGTCGACGTCGCCGCGTCGTCGTCGCGTCGTCGACGTCGTCGCGTCGACATCGTCGTCGTCGCCCGCGTCGTCGTCGCGTCGACATCGTCGACGGTCGCCGCGTCGTCGTCGCGTCGTCGACGTCGTCGCGTCGTCGACGTCGTCGCGTCGACATCCTCGACGTCGCCGCGTCGTCGCCGCGTCGTCGACGTCGTCGCGTCGACATCGTCGACGTCGCCGCGTCGTCGCCGCGTCGTCGACGTCGTCGCGTCGACGTCGTCGACGTCGCCGCGTCGTCGTCGCGTCGTCGACGTCGCCGCGTCGTCGACGTCGCCGCGTCGTCGACGTCGCCGCGTCGTCGACGTCGCCGCGTCGACGTCGTCGACGTCGCCGCGTCGTCGTCGCGTCGTCGCGTCGTCGACGTCGCCGCGTCGACGTCGTCGACGTCGCCGCGTCGTCGTCGCGTCGTCGACGTCGCCGCGTCGTCGTCGCGTCGTCGACGTCGCCGCGTCGACATTGTCGACGTCGCCGCGTCGTCGTCGCGTCGTCGACGTCGCCGCGTCGACATTGTCGACGTCGCCGCGTCGTCGTCGCGTCGTCGACGTCGCCGCGTCGACATTGTCGACGTGTCGTCGACGTCGCCGCGTCGACATTGTCGACGTGTCGTCGACGTCGCCGCGTCGACATTGTCGACGTGTCGTCGACGTCGCCGCGTCGTCGCCGCGTCGTCGACGTCGCCGCGTCGTCGCCGCGTCGTCGACGTCGTCGCATCGACATTGTCGACGTCGCCGCGTCGTCGTCGCGTCGTCGACGTCGTCGCGTCGACATTGTCGACGTCGCCGCGTCGTCGTCGCGTCGACATTGTCGACGTTTGCCCGCGTCGTCGTCGCGTCGTCGACGTCGCCGCGTCGACATCGTCGACGTCGCCGCGTCGTCGCCGCGTCGTCGACGTCGCCGCGTCGACATCGTCGACGTCGCCGCGTCGTCGACATCGTCGACGTCGCCGCGTCGTCGACGTCGCCGCGTCGACATCGTCGACGTCGCCGCGTCGTCGTCGCGTCGTCGACGTCATCGCGTCGTCGACGTCGCCGCCGTCGTCGACGTCGCCGCGTCGTCGTCGCGTCGTCGACGTCGCGTCGTCGACGTCGTCGCGTCGTCGACGTCGCCGCGTCGTCGTCGCGTCGTCGACGTCGCGTCGTCGACGTCGTCGCGTCGTCGACGTCGTCGCGTCGTCGACGTCGCCGCGTCGTCGTCGCGTCGTCGACGTCGCCGCGTCGTCGTCGCCGACGTCGCCGCGTCGTCGCCGCGTCGTCGTCGCGTCGACGTCGTCGACGTCGTCGACGTCGTCGCGTCGTCGTCGGGTCGTCGACGTCGCCGCGTCGTCGCCGCGTCGTCGACGTCGTCGCGTCGACATTGTCGACGTCGCCGCGTCGTCGACGTCGTCGCGTCGACATTGTCGACGTCGCCGCGTCGTCGCCGCGTCGTCGACGTCGTCGCGTCGACATTGTCGACGTCGCCGCGTCGTCGTCGCGTCGTCGACGTCGTCGCGTCGACATTGTCGACGTCGCCGCGTCGTCGTCGCGTCGACGACGTCGTCGCGTCGACATTGTCGACGTCGCCGCGTCGACGTCGACATTGTCGACGTCGCCGCGTCGTCGCCGCCGCGTCGTCGTCGCGTCGTCGCCGCGTCGACATTGTCGACGTCGCCGCGTCGTCGCCGGCGTCGTCGCCGCGTCGTCGCCGCGTCGACATTGTCGACGTCGCCGCGTCGTCGCCGCGTCGTCGACGCGTCGTCGCCGCGTCGACATTGTCGACGTCGCCGCGTCGTCGCCGCGTCGTCGACGTCGCCGCGTCGACATTGTCGACGTCGCCGCGACGTCGTCGCGTCGACATTGTCGACGTCGCCGCGTCGTCGCCGCGTCGTCGACGTCGCCGCGTCGACATTGTCGACGTCGCCGCGACGTCGTCGCGTCGACATTGTCGACGTCGCCGCGTCGTCGCCGCGTCGTCGACGTCGCCGCGTCGACATTGTCGACGTCGCCGCGTCGTCGACGTCGTCGCGTCGACATTGTCGACGTCGCCGCGTCGTCGCCGCGTCGTCGACGTCGTCGCGTCGACATTGTCGACGTCGCCGCGTCGTCGCCGCGTCGTCGACGTCGTCGCGTCGACATTGTCGACGTCGCCGCGTCGTCGCCGCGTCGTCGACGTCGCCGCGTCGACATTGTCGACGTCGCCGCGTCGTCGCCGCGTCGTCGACGTCGCCGCGTCGTCGTCGCGTCGTCGACTTCGTCGCGTCGACATTGTCGACGTCGCCGCGTCGTCGTCGCGTCGACATTGTCGACGTCGCCGCGTCTTCGTCGCGTCGTCGACGTCGCCGCGCCGACATTGTCGACGTCGCCGCGTCGTCGCCGCGTCGTCGACGTAGCCGCGCCGACATTGTCGACGTCGCCGCGTCGTCGCCGCGTCGTCGACGTCGCCGCGCCGACATTGTCGACGTCGCCGCGTCGACGCCGCGTCGTCGACGTCGCCGCGTCGACGCCGCGTCGTCGACGTCGCCGCGTCGACATTGTCGACGTCGCCGCGTCGTCGCCGCGTCGTCGACGTCGCCGCGTCGTCGACGTCGCCGCGTCGACATTGTCGACGTCGCCGCGTCGTCGACGTCGCCGCGTCGTCGTCGCGTCGTCGACGTCGTCGCGTCGACGTCGTCGACGTCGCCGCGTCGTCGTCGCGTCGTCGACGTCGTCGCGTCGACGTCGTCGACGTCGCCGCGTCGTCGTCGCGTCGTCGACGTCGTCGCGTCGACGTCGTCGACGTCGTCGCGTCGTCGACGTCGCCGCGTCGTCGTCGCGTCGTCGACGTCGCCGCGTCGACATCGTCGACGTCGCCGCGTCGTCGTCGCGTCGTCGTCGTCGCCGCGTCGACATCGTCGACGTCGCCGCGTCGACGTCGCCGCGTCGTCGTCGCGTCGTCGACGTCGCCGCGTCGACATCGTCGACGTCGCCGCGTCGTCGTCGCCGCGTCGTCGTCGCGTCGACATTGTCGACGTCGCCGCGTCGTCGTCGCGTCGACATTGTCGACGTCGCCGCGTCGTCGTCGCGTCGTCGACGTCGTCGCGTCGACATTGTCGACGTCGCCGCGTCGTCGTCGCGTCGACATTGTCGACGTCGCCGCGTCGTCGCCGCGTCGTCGACGTCGTCGCGTCGACATTGTCGACGTCGCCGCGTCGTCGTCGCGTCGTCGACGTCGTCGCGTCGTCGCCGCGTCGTCGACGTCGTCGCGTCGTCGACGTCGCCGCGTCGTCGCCGCGTCGTCGACGTCGTCGCGTCGACATTGTCGACGTCGCCGCGTCGTCGTCGCGTCGTCGACGTCGTCGCGTCGACATTGTCGACGTCGCCGCGTCGTCGTCGCGTCGACGACGTCGTCGCGTCGACATTGTCGACGTCGTCGCGTCGACGACGTCGTCGCGTCGACATTGTCGACGTCGCCGCGTCGACGTCGCCGCGTCGTCGTCGCGTCGACATTGTCGACGCCGCCGCGTCGTCGTCGCCGCGTCGTCGTCGTCGCGTCGACATTGTCGACGTCGCGGCGTCGTCGCCGCGTCGACATTGTCGACGTCGCCGCGTCGTCGCCGCGTCGTCGACGTCGCCGCGTCGACATTGTCGACGTCGCCGCGTCGTCGCCGTCGCCGCGTCGACATTGTCGACGTCGCCGCGTCGTCGCCGCGTCGACATTGTCGACGTCGCCGCGTCGTCGCCGCGTCGACATTGTCGACGTCGCCGCGTCGTCGCCGCGTCGTCGACGTCGCCGCGTCGACATTGTCGACGTCGCCGCGTCGTCGCCGCGTCGTCGACGTCGCCGCGTCGACTTTGTCGACGTCGCCGCGTCGTCGCCGCGTCGTCGACGTCGCCGCGTCGTCGTCGCGTCGACATTGTCGACGTCGCCGCGTCGTCGTCGCGTCGTCGACGTCGTCGCGTCGACATTGTCGACGTCGCCACGTCGTCGTCGCGTCGACATTGTCGACGTCGCCGCGTCGTCGACGTCGTCGCGTCGTCGACGTCGTCGCGTCGTCGACGTCGCCGCGTCGTCGACGTCGTCGCGTCGACATTGTCGACGTCGCCGCGTCGTCGTCGCGTCGACATTGTCGACGTCGCCGCGTCGTCGTCGCGTCGTCGACGTCGTCGCGTCGACATTGTCGACGTCGCCGCGTCGTCGTCGCGTCGACGACGTTGTCGCGTCGACATTGTCGACGTCGCCGCGTCGACGTCGACATTGTCGACGTCGCCGCGTCGTCGCCGCCGCTTCGTCGACGCGTCGTCGCCGCGTCGACATTGTCGACGTCGCCGCGTCGTCGCCGCGTCGTCGACGCGTCGTCGCCGCGTCGACATTGTCGACGTCGCCGCGTCGTCGCCGCGTCGTCGACGTCGCCGCGTCGACATTGTCGACGTCGCCGCGACGCCGCCGCGTCGTCGCCGCGTCGTCGACGCCGCCGCGTCGACATTGTCGACGCCGCCGCGTCGTCGCCGCGTCGTCGACGCCGCCGCGTCGACATTGTCGACGCCGCCGCGTCGTCGCCGCGTCGACATTGTCGACGCCGCCGCGTCGTCGCCGCGTCGTCGACGTCGCCGCGTCGACATTGTCGACGCCGCCGCGTCGTCGCCGCGTCGTCGACGTCGCCGCGTCGACATTGTCGACGCCGCCGCGTCGTCGCCGCGTCGTCGACGCCGCCGCGTCGACATTGTCGACGCCGCCGCGTCGACGCCGCCGCGTCGACGCCGCCGCGTCGACATTGTCGACGTCGCCGCGTCGTCGCCGCCGCGTCGACGCCGCCGCGTCGACATTGTCGACGTCGCCGCGTCGTCGACGCCGCGTCGACGCCGCCGCGTCGACATTGTCGACGTCGCCGCGTCGTCGACGCCGCGTCGACGCCGCCGCGTCGACATTGTCGACGTCGCCGCGTCGTCGACGCCGCCGCGTCGACATTGTCGACGTCGCCGCGTCGTCGACGCCGCGTCGACGCCGCCGCGTCGACATTGTCGACGTCGCCGCGTCGTCGACGCCGCGTCGACGTCGCCGCGTCGACATTGTCGACGTCGCCGTGTCGTCGCCGCGTCGTCGACGTCGCCGCGTCGACATTGTCGACGTCGCCGCGTCGTCGACGTCGCCGCGTCGACATTGTCGACGTCGCCGCGTCGTCGCCGCGTCGTCGACGTCGCCGCGTCGACATTGTCGACGTCGCCGCGTCGTCGCCGCGTCGTCGACGTCGCCGCGTCGACATTGTCGACGTCGCCGCGTCGTCGCCGCCGTCGCGTCGACATTGTCGACGTCGCCGCGTCGTCGCCGCGTCGTCGCCACGTCGCCGCGTCGTCGCCGCGTCGTCGCCGCGTCGTCGACGTCGCCGCGTCGACATTGTCGACGTCGCCGCGTCGTCGCCGCGTCGACATTGTCGACGTCGCCGCGTCGTCGCCGCGTCGTCGCCGCGTCGTCGCCGCGTCGACATTGTCGACGTCGCCGCGTCGTCGCCGCGTCGTCGCCGCGTCGTCGCCGCGTCGACATTGTCGACGTCGCCGCGTCGTCGCCGCGTCGTCGACGTCGCCGCGTCGACATTGTCGACGTCGCCGCGTCGTCGCCGCGTCGTCGACGTCGCCGCGTCGACATTGTCGACGTCGCCGCGTCGTCGCCGCGTCGTCGACGTCGCCGCGTCGTCGCCGCGTCGTCGACGTCGCCGCGTCGACATTGTCGACGTCGTCGCGTCGTCGCCGCGTCGTCGACGTCGCCGCGTCGACGTCGCCGCGTCGTCGTCGCGTCGTCGACGTCGTCGACGTCGCCGCGTCGTCGTCGCGTCGTCGTCGCGTCGTCGACGTCGTCGACGTCGCCGCGTCGTCGTCGCGTCGTCGTCGCGTCGTCGACGTCGTCGCGTCGCCGCGTCGACGTCGCCGCGTCGTCGTCGCCGCGTCGTCGTCGTCGACGTCGTCGCGTCGTCTTCGCGTCGTCGTCGTCGTCGCGTCGTGTTCGCGTCGTCGACGTCGTCGACGTCGTCGCGTCGTCGCCGCGTCGTCGCGTCGACGTCGTCGACGTCGTCGCGTCGTCGCCGCGTCGTCGCGTCGACGTCGTCGACGTCGTCGCGTCGTCGCCGCGTCGTCGACGTCGTCGCGTCGTCGCGGCGTCGCCGCGTCGTCGCCGCGTCGTCGCGTCGTCGCCGCGTCGTCGCGTCGACGTCGTCGCGTCGTCGCGTCGTCGTGTCGACGTCGTCGACGTCGTCGCGTCGTCGTCGCGTCGTCGCGTCGACGTCGTCGACGTCGTCGCGTCGTCGTCGCGTCGTCGACGTCGTCGCGTCGACATTGTCGACGTCGTCGCGTCGTCGTCGCGTCGACATTGTCGACGTCGTCGCGTCGTCGTCGCGTCGTCGACGTCGTCGCGTCGACATTGTCGACGTCGTCGCGTCGTCGTCGCGTCGACATAGTCGACGTCGTCGCGTCGTCGTCGCGTCGACATAGTCGACGTCGTCGCGTCGTCGTCGCGTCGACATAGTCGACGTCGTCGCGTCGTCGTCGCGTCGTCGACGTCGCCGCGTCGCCGCGTCGCCGCGTCGACATTGTCGCCGCGTCGCCGCGTCGCCGCGTCGCCGCGTCGACATTGTCGCCGCGTCGCCGCGTCGACATTGTCGCCGTCGTCGCCGCGTCGCCGCGTCGACATTGTCGCCGTCGTCGCCGCGTCGACATTGTCGCCGTCGTCGCCGCGTCGACATTGTCGCCGTCGTCGCCGCGTCGACATGGTCGCCGTCGTCGCCGCGTCGACATGGTCGCCGTCGTCGCCGCGTCGACATGGTCGACGTCGTCGCGTCGTCGCCGCGTCGACATGGTCGACGTCGTCGCGTCGTCGCCGCGTCGACATGGTCGACGTCGTCGCGTCGTCGCCGCGTCGACATGGTCGACGTCGTCGCGTCGTCGCCGCGTCGACATGGTCGACGTCGTCGCGTCGTCGTCGCGTCGACATGGTCGACGTCGTCGCGTCGACATGGTCGACGTCGTCGCGTCGTCGTCGCGTCGACATGGTCGACGTCGTCGCGTCGACATTGTCGACGTCGTCGCGACGTCGCCGCGTCGACGTCGTCGCGTCGTCGACGTCGTCGCATCGTCGCCGCGTCGACGTCGTCGCGTCGTCGTCGCGTCGACATTGTCGCCGTCGTCGCGTCGTCGTCGCCGTCGTCGCGTCGACATTGTCGCCGTCGTCGCGTCGTCGTCGCCGTCGTCGCGTCGACATTGTCGCCGTCGTCGCGTCGACATTGTCGACGTCGACATTGTCGACGTCGTCGCGTCGTCGTCGCGTCGTCGTCGCGTCGTCGACGTCGTCGCGTCGACATTGTCGACGTCGTCGCGTCGTCGTCGCGTCGTCGTCGCGTCGTCGACGTCGTCGCGTCGACATTGTCGACGTCGTCGCGTCGTCGTCGCGTCGTCGTCGCGTCGTCGACGTCGTCGCGTCGACATTGTCGACGTCGTCGCGTCGTCGTCGCGTCGTCGTCGCGTCGTCGACGTCGTCGCGTCGACATTGTCGACGTCGTCGCGTCGTCGTCGCGTCGTCGTCGCGTCGTCGTCGCGTCGTCGTCGCGTCGTCGACGTCGTCGCGTCGACATTGTCGTCGTCGTCGCGTCGTCGTCGCGTCGTCGACGTCGTCGCGTCGACATTGTCGACGTCGTCGCGTCGTCGTCGCGTCGACGTCGTCGCGTCGACATTGTCGACGTCGTCGCGTCGTCGTCGCGTCGACGTCGTCGCGTCGACATTGTCGACGTCGTCGCGTCGTCGTCGCGTCGACGTCGTCGCGTCGACATTGTCGACGTCGTCGCGTCGTCGTCGCGTCGACATTGTCGACGTCGTCGCGTCGTCGTCGCGTCGACATTGTCGACGTCGTCGCGTCGACATTGTCGACGTCGTCGCGTCGTCGTCGCGTCGACATTGTCGACGTCGTCGCGTCGTCGTCGCGTCGACATTGTCGACGTCGTCGCGTCGACATTGTCGACGTCGTCGCGTCGTCGTCGCGTCGACATTGTCGACGTCGTCGCGTCGTCATTGTCGACGTCGTCGCGTCGTCGTCGCGTCGACATTGTCGACGTCGTCGCGTCGACATTGTCGACGTCGTCGCGTCGTCGCCGCGTCGTCGACGTCGTCGCGTCGACATTGTCGACGTCGTCGCGTCGTCGTCGCGTCGACGTCGTCGCGTCGTCGACGTCGTCGCGTCGACGTCGTCGCGTCGTCGACGTCGTCGCGTCGACGTCGTCGCGTCGTCGACGTCGTCGCGTCGTCGTCGCGTCGTCGTCGTCGTCGTCGCGTCGTCGACGTCGTCGACGTCGTCGTCGCGTCGTCGTCGTCGTCGTCGCGTCGTCGACGTCGTCGACGTCGTCGTCGCGTCGTCGTCGTCGACGTCGTCGACGCGTCGTCGTCGTCGACGTCGTCGACGCGTCGTCGTCGTCGTCGCGTCGTCGTCGACGTCGTCGACGTCGTCGCGTCGTCGTCGCGTCGTCGACGTCGTCGCGTCGTCGTCGCGTCGTCGACGTCGTCGCGTCGTCGTCGCGTCGTCGACGTCGTCGCGTCGTCGTCGCGTCGACATTGTCGCCGTCGTCGCGTCGTCGTCGCCGTCGTCGCGTCGACATTGTCGACGTCGTCGTCGCGTCGTCATTGTCGACGTCGTCGTCGCGTCGTCATTGTCGACGTCGTCGTCGCGTCGACATTGTCGACGTCGTCGCGTCGACATTGTCGACGTCGTCGCGTCGACATTGTCGACGTCGTCGCGTCGACATTGTCGACGTCGTCGCGTCGTCGACATCACGTGGTCGCGTCGTTGCATCGTCGCGTCGTCAACGTGGTCGCGTCGTCGACATTGCGTCGTCAACGTCGCGTCGTCGTCGCGTCGTCGCGTCATGACGTCGTCGACGTCGCGTCGACGTCGCGTCGTCGTCGCGTCGTCGCGTCGTCGCGTCGTCGCGTCGTCGCGTCGTCGCGTCGTCGCGTCGTCTTCGGCGTCGTCGTCGACGTCGCGTCGTCTTCGGCGTCGTCGTCGACGTCGCGTCGTCTTCGGCGTCGTCGTCGACGTCGCGTCGTCTTCGGCGTCGTCGTCGACGTCGCGTCGTCTTCGGCGTCGTCGTCGACGTCGCGTCGTCTTCGGCGTCGTCGTCGACGTCGCGTCGTCTTCGGCGTCGTCGTCGACGTCGCGTCGTCTTCGGCGTCGTCGTCGACGTCGCGTCGTCGACGTCGCGTCGTCGTCGTCGACGTCGCGTCGTCGACGTCGCGTCGTCGACGTCGCGTCGTCGACGTCGCGTCGTCGCGTCGGCGACGTCGACGTCGCGTCGTCGACGTCGCGTCGTCGACGTCGCGTCGGCGTCGGCGTCGGCGGCGTCGCGTCGTCGACGTCGCGTCGTCGTCGGCGTCGCCGCGTCGCCGTCGGCGTCGCCGTCGCCGCGTCGCCGTCGCCGCGTCGCCGACGCCGCGTCGCCGACGCCGCGTCGCCGACGCCGCGTCGCCGTCGCCGCGTCGCCGACGCCGCGTCGCCGACGCGTCGTCGACGCGGCGTCGACGACGACGACGCGACGACGACGCCGCGTCGTCGTCGACGCCGCGTCGTCGCCGCCGCGTCGTCGCCGCCGCGTCGACGACGACGACGCGACGACGACGCCGCGTCGTCGCCGCCGCGTCGTCGTCGCCGCGTCGTCGTCGCCGCGTCGTCGTCGCCGCGTCGTCGACGCCGCGTCGTCGACGCCGCGTCGTCGACGCCGCGTCGTCGACGCCGCGTCGTCGTCGCCGCGTCGTCGTCGCCGACGCCGCGTCGTCGTCGCCGCGTCGTCGTCGCCGCGTCGTCGTCGCGTCGGTGACGTCGCGTCGTCGGCGTCGTCGACGTCGTCGCGTCGTGATGTCGTTGATGTCGTCGACGTCGCGTCGTCGACGTCGTCGCGTCGTGACGTCGTTGATGTCGTCGACGTCGTCGCTTCGCGACGTCGTTGATGTCGTCGACGTCGTCGCTTCGTGACGTCGTTGATGTCGTCGCGTCGACGTCGTCGGCGTCGTCGCGTCGACGTCGTCGGCGTCGTCGCTTCTTCGCGTCGTGACGTCGTCGGCGTCGTCAACGTCACATGGTCACGTCGTCGCATCGTAGCGTCGTCGAAGTCGTCAAGCAGATCAACACTCCCTCCCAACTTGGTGTCGTCTGCAAACTTGCTGAGGGTGCACTCTATCCCCTCATCCAGATCATCAATAAAGACATTAAACAAGACCGGTCCCAAAACTGAGCCCTGGGGGACTCCGCTTGTGACCGGCCGCCAGCTGGATTTCACCCCGTTCACCACAACTCTCTGGGCTCGGCCATCCAGCCAGTTTTTTACCCAGCGAAGAGTGTACCTGTCTAAACCACGGGCCGCCAGCTTCTCCAGGAGGATACTGTGGGGAACAGTGTCAAAGGCTTTGCTGAAGTCCAGGTAGACAACATCAACAGCCTTCCCCTCATCCCCTAGGCGGGTCACCTGGTCATAGAAGGAGATCAGGTTGGTCAAGCAGGACCTGCCTTTCATGAACCCGTGCTGGCTGGGCCTGATCCCTTGGTTATTCTGCACGTGTCCCGTGAGCGCCCTCAAGATGAGCCTCTCCATAACCTTCCCCGGCACCGAGGTCAGGCTGACAGGCCTGTAGTTCCCCGGATCCTCCTTCCGACCCTTCTTGTAGATGGGCGTCACGTTGGCAAGCCTCCAGTCATCCGGGACCTCCCCCGTTGACCAGGACTGTTGATAAATGATGGAGAGCGGCTTGGCAAGCTCCTCTGCCAGCTCCCTCAGCACCCTTGGGTGGATGCCATCAGGTCCCATAGACTTATGAGTGTCCAGGTGGCATAGCAGGTCGTTAACTGCTTCCTCCTGGATCATGGGGAGCCTATTTTGCTCTCCATCCCTGTCATCCAGCTCAGGGGGACGGATACCCTGAGGATACCCGGTGTGGCTGTTAAAGACTGAGGCAAAGAAGGCATTAAGTACCTCAGCCTTTTCCTCATCCTTCGTGACAATGTTCCCCGCCGCATCCAGTAGAGGATGGAGATCCTCCTTGGCTCTCTTTTTGTTATTAATGTATTTATAGAAGCTTTTTTTGTTGTCCCTCACGACCGTGGCCAGGTTGAGCTCTAGCTGGGCTTTCGCCTTCCTCATTCCCTCTCTGCATGACCTAACGAGGTCCTTGTATTCTTCTTCACTTGCCTGCCCCTTCTTCCAGAGGTGGTAAGTTCTCTTTTTTTCCCCG
This sequence comes from Gavia stellata, assembly GCF_030936135.1. Lineage (NCBI taxonomy): Eukaryota > Metazoa > Chordata > Aves > Gaviiformes > Gaviidae > Gavia > Gavia stellata. Next base: position 102,356,705 of record NC_082596.1, read on the forward strand.
AGCCTCAGCATAAGCTCCTTGTTCAGCCAGGCCGGCCGTCTTCCCCGCCGGCTCTTCTTACGGCACATGGGGACTGCCTGCTCCTGCGCCTTCAAGATTTCCTTCTTGAAGAAGGTCCAGCCTTCCTGGGCCCCTTTGCCCTTCAGAACCGTCTCCCAAGGGACCCTCTCAACCAGTGTCCTGAACAGGTCAAAGTCTGCCCTTCGGAAGTCCATGGTAGTGGTATTGCTGACTCCCCTCCTTACTTGGCTAAAAATGGAAAACTCTATCATTTCATGGTCGCTAAGCCCAAGACGGCCTCCGACCTTCACTTCTCCCACCAGACCCTCTCTGTTCGTAAACAGCAGGTCAAGCAGGGCACCTTCCCTTGTAGGCTCGCTTACCAGCTGCGTGAGGAAGTTATCTTCCACACACTCGAGGAACCTCCGGGACTGTTTCCTCTTAGCTGTGTTGTACTTCCAGCAGACATCTGGTAAGTTGAAGTCCCCCACAAGAGCAAGGGCTTGCGACTGTGAGACTTCTGCCAGTCGCTTGTAGAACGCTTCATCGGCTTCTACGCCCTGGTCGGGTGGTCTATAACAGACCCCCAGCAGGATATCCGGCTTGTTGGCCTTCCCCCTCATCCTTACCCATACGCATTCAACCCCGTCATGACAATCGTCGAGCTCTATACAATCAAAGCACTCCTTGACGTACAGAGCCACCCCACCGCCTCTCCTTCCTTGCCTATCCCTCCTGAAGAGCTTATAGCCCTCCATCGCAGCACTCCAGCCACGCGAGTCGTCCCACCATGTTTCTGTGATGGCGACCACGTCATAGCTGCCCCGCTGCACAATGGCTTCCAGCTCCTCCTGTTTGCCGCCCATGCTGCGTGCATTGGAATAGATGCACTTGAGTTGGGCTATCGGTCTTGCCCCCGACAATGGCACGTCACCCCTAGGCTCATCTCTGGGTAGCCTGGCTTCATCCCCTTCCCCCTTCAAGTCTAGTTTAAAGCCCTCTTGATGAGGTTTGCCAACTTACGGGCAAGGATCCTTTTCCCCCTTGAGGACAGCTGAACACCGTCTGCACTGAGCAGGCTCGGTGCCATGGAGACCACCCCATGGTCAAAGAATCCAAAATTCCTCTGGTGGCACCAGTCTCTGAACCACGCATTGACCATGTTTGCTTTCTTATTCCTTTCAGTGTTCCTCCCCGCCACTGAAGGGATTGCAGAAAACACCACCTGTGCTCCCGATCCCTCAACCAGTCTCCCCAGCGCCTTAAAGTCCTTCTTCATCCCTTTCACGCTTCTTTGCTCGATCTCCTCGCTGCCAACCTGCAAAACTACCAGTGGGTAGTAATCGGTGGGCCGTACCAGACTGGGGAGTTTCCTCGTGACCTCTCTCACCCGGGCCCCAGGGAGGCAGCAGACTTCCCTGTGGGTTGGGTCAGGCCGGCATATTGGGCCCTCTGTTCCCCTCAGGAGGGAATCACCTACAACAACCACCCTCCTTTTTGCCTTGGTAGAGGTGGTTGTGATGCGTGGGGCAGACTGTCTCACCCTAGGCAGCCCCGGAGATGGACTTTCATCCATGTCCTCGTTAACCTGGCCCTCAAGTTCCAGAGCCCCGTATCTGTTGTGTAGGGGCAGCTGAGAAGGTGAGGGTGAGGGAGGCTGGGAGGGGATTCGCCTGCTGCCCCGAGCAGGGACCTTTTTCCATTCCCCTTCGCCTCTTAGGTCCCCTCCTTCTGCCTGGCGGCAAGAGGGTAAGGAGGCCTCTGCTTCTCGTGGAGCCTCCGTCCTCTGCCTTTGCCTCAGGGACGGTAGGGCATGGCTCCACCAGTCTATCTCCCTCTCACACTCCCTGATACTCCTCAGCCTCTCCACTTCCTCCTTCAGCTCTGCCACCAGGCTGAGCAGATCGTTCACCTGGTCGCACCGCACACAGGCGTTGTCTTTCTGGTCCTCCCGCGCCAGCAACAGGCTCAGGCACTCCTGGCAGCCAGAGGCCTGGACAGCCACGTGCCGGGGCGGGAGCTCCGTCTGGGTCGCCACATTCCTTCTGGCGATGGCTTTCGGCCGAGTGGAGACCATAGCTGGGCCTCTTCTGGGGGGGCAATGACCACTCGTCAGGAGAGCCTTCAGAGCCAGAAGGGCAGGACTGCACCCTGCCCGCACGCCTACCCTGCTCGCCTTCCCTGCGCGAACTGACGCGCAAACTGACGCGCCACGCCCTTCTGACGCGACACGTCCTGTTTGCCCACCCTGTTCCCCGCGCTCCGGGTCGCTTGCGCTCCCTGGAGGCTGCTCTTGTATGCGAGGGCGTTGGAACGCCACCGCTCCCATCCCCGCCCACGCTGAGTCAGAGCTGCCGCTCGTCGGGAGCTCGCGCTGCCGGCTCGGGGGGGGGGGGGGGGGGTGTGGGGAGCGGGCTGGGGCACCCTCTCTCTCCCTGAGCTTTCGCCTTCATCGTTAGCCGCCCTAGGAAGGGTCCCCCGTCACGATCCTCTGCTCCGGAGCCCTTCGCCTCGGTGGCTTCGCCAAAATGGCGTGCACTTTGGGTTTTAAACTGCCGCAGTAGGAAGAGCAGTAACAGGTAACGGTCCAAGGGCCGTACCAGGCTAGGGAGTTTCCTAGGGATGTCCTGAGCCTGGGCCCCAGGGAGGCAGCAGACTTCCCTAAGAGGAGGGCCTGTGCATCATATTAGACCCTCTACTCCCCTCAGAAGGGAGTCGCCTACAACCGTAACCCGCCTTTTCTTCCTCACAGAGGCGGTCGTGACACAGGAGGTAGGCCTTGGCAAAACCTCTGGTGTGGCCAGACCGTCATCCCCATGGTCCATTGACTGGCCTTCCCCAGCCAGAGCCTCAACCCTCTTGCAGACAGGCACCTGGGAGGGCGAGGGGGGCACAGAGGGGGTTCGCCTGCTGCCCCGGGCGTGGGCTTGCCTCCTTCGGCCTGGCGGGGGGAGGACACAGGATCCCCTCGGTCTCGGGTTTTTGCCGGCAGCTGCTCCTGTTCCCATCTCGGGGAGAGCAACGCGCAGTTCCCCCAGCCCAGCTCTGTCTCAGCCCCCCGACGCCCCCCGACCTTCCTCCCTCCTCCTGCAGCTCTCCCACCGGGCCGAGCAGGCGCTCCGCTGGGTCACCCCTCCGCAGCTCTTCTCGCTCCCGCCCGCCGGCACCAGCCCCAGGCTCCGGCACGCCCGGCAGCCCGAGGCCCGGGCGGCTGCCCCTTCTCGGGGGGGCTCTCTCCGGCTGCCGCCGCCGGCCTGGCGAGCGCAGAGGACGCGGCTTTCTGCCGGCGGGGCACCGCAGCCGAGCTCCTCCCGGCTGCCACGCCGGCCTCGCCCGCTCCGGGCGCCAGCGCTGCCCCGGCCGCTGTCGAGAGCCGCGGGGGCGGCCGCGGCCCGGCGCGCCCAGACCTGCCGCTCCGCTCCGCTGCGGGCCGGGCCGGCTCCGGAGCGTCTCCCCTCGGCCACCGGCCGCTCCTGTCCGTTACAGCGCGGGGCGACCGCCCGCCGTCGCCCCGGCCACGCCCCGGCCCCGCCCCGGCCTCGCGGCGGCTCTGGCGGCAGCTGCCGGCGGCTCTCTCCGCGGCCCGGGCGCTTCCCGCCCCGGGAGCCCCCCGCTGCGCCCAGACCTGCCGCTCCGCTGCGCTCCGCTGCGGGCCGGGCCGGCTGCGGGGCAGCTCGCCCCGGCCACGGCCCGCGCCTCTCCGCCACAGCCGGGCAGCGGCCCCAGGTCCCTCCGGGGGAGCTTCCCGCGGTGCTGGAAGCAGCTCTCTCCTGCGGGACCCGCCCGCGACTCTGCCGGGCGGAGGCACCGCACCCCCTCGGCCGCCCCTCCTGCCGTGTCTGGGACCGCGCCATAGCGAGGGGGTTCGGGTGTCCCCGGGGACGGGGACTCACCCCGGTCGCTGGGACACGCGTCCTGGCGAAGGCGACGGTGCTGTGCGAGGGCCTTCGAGGGGGCAGTGACACGCGGAAACAAACTTCACAGCTCACACAGACTTATAAAGCTGACATTGGTTTATTGCGGTCCCAGGTGCAAGGGGATTTCTCCGCCCAACATGCACACCGGGTTAAAATCATGACAGGTATTTAAAACAGTTAACAACATTAGTTATGCCTCCTGGTTCTACCCCTTAATTAACTCTTGGTTAATACTTTCCTTACTTCATCTTAAAGTTACAGATCTCTTTTAATTCACCACACATGCTCAGAGAGTAGGGGGCTTAATTGGGTTGGGGCTTTTCTAGCTAGGAGGTGTGTTCCTTAGCATTATAATGAGGTTATAGTGAGACAGGTTAACTCTAGGGCACTATTTTGGCAGTCCATTCTATTTTTCTATGATTCGTCCTTGTGTTAATTGTTATTGCTAGTTAGTAGAGAGTTAGTGAAGACAGTCTTTAATATGTCTAAGTGCCAGGTGTGTTTGTTATGAAATATCTTTACATTCTTCTTACTTGTTTTTAACACTTGTTTTTCAAGATGTTCTGTAACAAAGCTAGTACCTTGGGAAGGTGGGACACATGCGCCTGCCAACATGAACGTTTGCTTAAATTTGTGCTGTGCATTGGAACTGTCATACTCTGAAGGTAGTCCGAGCTTTCTAGATGCCATGAAAGCATTCAAATGGTGAGTTGCAGTTGTGCATTCACAGGTTTTCCTTGGGCGGGACTTGAACTTCAGCCTCCCGCACTCCAGTGGAGCGACGGTCACTTTGTCCTGCGGTGTCTTTGCTCTGCCCCTTGCTCACTCACTGTGCCCTGCTGTACCTCTTCTGGTCTTTGTACGAATGGTTCTCCTCGGGATAAAGAGAGACTCTTTCTTGCCCCAGGGATTTATAAGGGCTGTGCAGTCAAGGCTGTGATCTGTAGTTTTGTTAATTCTGCTCTTTTTACTGCCTGTGACTGTTCTTCCCCCTTGCAGGCGATGGGAAGAGCCGTTGGCATAGCGCTCATGAAGCGGTTTGGGTAGTGGGCTGATCTGTGGGACCCCGATCCCGAGGTCGTGGTGCTTGTCTGCCAGACGGCCTGTTGCTGCTTCCAGGATTGCCCCCAACAGCTTTTGGTTTGTTCTCTGCTCCCTTTGCACTCAGGACCATGGCCTCTCCCTTGTTTGTCTTTCTGCTGCTGAGTTTAACTGGAAACCATCTGGTAGCACTGAGCAAAGCTTTTCGATAGCTGCTGTGTGCGTAGTGCCTTCCAGAGCACTGAAATAAATAGCAAAAGGGCCAGCATGGAAAAGCTGTAGTGGAAAAGCTGGTCATATTGGCCGTTGAAAACATGTGACAATGCCTAGTGAATCATTTTCTGTAGGTATTCCTCATTATGTGTCAGTTTTGTCTGTTAATTTTTGCCACCTGAGGATGTGAAAGTACTTTGTTAACTTAAATGAGGTCTTGTGACATGACAGCCACGCAGACTTTCCGAACAAGGAGTGCTCTGTGCGGAGGTGACAATGGGTCTTCAGGTCTCATGCCTTCAGGATACAAGAAAGCTGACATTTTGTGACTTCTTTTTGGTTAGAATTCTTCTCTTCAAAGTCAGTTGATCACCTTCTGGGGCAGTGTGAGAATTTGGATATTATTTGGATTTTACTGTAGCTGAATAATGACCCCTTAGGCTCTTTGGTTGTGGAGTGGTAGTTTGTTGTGTGCCTGCAGAACAGTCTGAGGCAGATTGGTTTCATCCACTTCCTGCTAAATAGCTGTTTTGGAAACTGCCTGTTAGTTACTAGAAGGTGATTGAGGAGAACTTCATGTATATATTACGTAACTTTTTACACACGCATGTGTATATATCCACATGTGTAAGTGTATATGCTGTGAGCTTACAGATTGAGAGCTTTAGGAAAAAGAGTAGTAAACTGCTGAGTACAGAAGAATGTTTGATTTATGGCGAGAAGTTTATCTAAAAATGTCTTTTACCCTTTAGGATGGCACCAGAAGTTGCTGCAGTAGGAAGAAAAGGTGGCTATAACCACCTCTGTGATCTGTGGGCAGCTGGAATAACTGCTATAGAGCTTGCTGAGCTTCAGTCTCCAATGTTTGACCTACCTCCAGTGAGGTTAGCAAGGGGTTAAAGCGCTGTGTGTAAGTACAGCTTCCCAAATCATCCATTTGGAGCAGTGGCTACCTGTGTGCTTGTGGTGTTTGGGGGTACTGCAAGGGTATTGGGTTGTAAGTGTTCTGGATGTACGTGATAGAAATTGTGACAACTCCTTTTGCTGCATAAATGCGTCACGTTGTCCTGGTAGCATCTCTTAAACGGATGGACTTCTTCCTGCCAACTAAACAATGTATTCAAAATTCATGTCAGATATGTACTGCCATGTAAACCACAGAAATACTGTCGGTTTTTTTAGAGTGCTTTTGCTAATGATGAAAAGCAACTGCCAGCCTCCTGAATTAAAGGACAAAATGAAATGGCAAGTACTTTTCTGTTTCAGTAGGTAATGATCATGTAGTTCACTGGGCAATTGATTCTCATGTTTACCACTTCCTTTTACAGGTTGAATGAAGGGTTAAATCACTGACGGTCCCTGGCTGAGACACTACTGTGATACATAAAAGCTTTACTTGCATAGTTTTAGTTATTCCTTGAGCAGAATTGATAATAGGATGTTTCAAGATGTGTAACTCCCTTCCTGATAAGATCAAATGGGCCTTGATGTAGCTCGTTAACATTCTGAGGCCAAAGGATGGATAAGCCAATCCCATGACCATGTATGGACAAAGGAAGCCCGAAGTTCAACTAGCAGACAGTGTGAGGAAGACTATGAATGACCACCGGAGGGTGAAAAGACCCTAACCCTAATTTTACTGCGCATGCTTGGACTATGCAAATGAATTCCAGGAACTCATCCACGTAAGACCAGATAAGACCAGCCTTTGTGGAAATCTGATGAATATGTATGATTTCTCTGTATATGAACTGAGGTGCTTTGCTAACCTGTTGGAGCACTCGTGGTGGATGAATCCCCAGTGCTGCCCAGCGCTGTATTAAAGAATGCCTGCTTAATAACAAACTAGTTATTATTGAGTTATTCATCTCGGAAAACCGTCCCGATCGCGGTCTCGGTACCGACTTTGTTGTTTCAGTTTTGGCGACCCAGATGGGACCATCTCTGTCCGGCTGCAGGAACCTCTGAGTCGGCAACTCCCTAGGCCGGCCCTGGAGAATTCTCTGGAGGGACTCACCGATTCGGCGGATCCTCGCGGGGGCAGACAAGGACCTCTGGTAAGAATAAGGCATTCTTTTTTGTTAGGGACAGGTCATTTGAAGCTGCTCATAAGTCGTGGTTTGTGAGAACCCCGCCGGGTGGCATACAATTGCATGTATGATTTGTATTAATCACTTGGTTACTAGGTTGCATGGTTTGTATTGATCATTTGGTTAGTACGGTCATTTGGTTGTGCATTTGTATTTGATTGCAGTTTACATATGTGTGTGTGATGCACACATATGTCTGATATACGCGTATTTGAAAATCTTTCATCAGCCTAAATTGACATTTGTTACCCGGGAATTAATGGTTGTTATTTTATCTGTGATAGTAATTGTTAGTTGTGTGTAGTGTTCGTGCCCCTACCCCTGTCCTTGTGTCCTATAAATTCAGAATGGGGAACCAACAAGGCGGAGTGTTGAAAAAGAGCGCTTTGGGCTGCATTTTACACCACTGGAAAGATATTGGGGGACCACCTGGAGGGACTGTAAATCATAAGACCTTAATTAAATATTGTAACCAGTGGTGGCCTTTATACGAGCTAGATGATGGAGAAAAATGGACTTTTAACAGAACTTTAAGGTACAACACTTTGTTGCAGCTTATGTTATTTCTGCGCCGAGAAGGAAAATGGGATGAAGTGGTTTATGCAGATATGTTTTTCACTTTGCGAAATCACCCTGAATGGCAAAAAGAACGCAGAATCAATTTAGCACCCCAGGACCTGGTGATAGAAAAAGAGAACGATAAGCAAAATAGGAAGCTAAAAAGATGCTGCTCGGCTTGCAGCATTGGGCAAAGATGTTTAAAGATTGGCTCACAGAATGAGAGATTAGAGGATTGCTTGCCTCCACCAGAAGGAGAAGGTGATAGAGAAGGAGATGCTGGTGCTGTTGGGGGTTGAAGAATCAGGACCCTGATTGGGAGGATGTGGATGCAATGTTGGATGCGGTGTTTAGTGAGTGAGAGAAGCAGATTGTTGTGAGAGTGGCTAGAACCCAGGTACAGGCTCTGGTTTTGGCTGGAACTCTGCCGGGAACAGTGGATCCAATTACTAATCCCGGTTGGGAACCTAATCAGACGGGAGCCCGGAATTTGTTAGTGCAGTACACGGAATGGATTGCTTATGGAACAAGAAACGCTGTCCCAAAATCAGTGAATTGGTCTAAATTGTATGAAATTAAACAAGATAAAAAAGAATCCCCTACTGATTTTTTGAACCGATTAAAAGAAGGAATGGAGAAATATAACCCTTTAGACCCTACCTCTCAGCAGGGAAAGGGTCATTTGATATTCCTGTTTTTGGGACAGTCGGCGGATGATATCAGGAGAAAGTTACAGAAAGTGCAAGGGACAGATATGAGAGATTTAGAGAAATTGTTGGAGGCTGCCTGGCAAGTGTGTCGGAATAGGGATAGTCAGAAAGGGAGAGTAATGAGCAAAACAATTGCCAATGCTACAGTGGCTGCCTTACGCACCACAGGGGGCCAGGTACCCCCTCGCAACCCATCAAGAAATAACACTGTTGGAGGGAGGGGGGCCATGAGAAGCGGTGTAAGTGCCCCACCTGGGGGAAATCAACCCCTCCTGAAAGATCAGTGTGCTTACTGCAAGCAAGTGGGGCATTGGAAAAGGGATTGCCTGAGGCTGGGCAACCCGGTGATGGTAACGGATGTAGAAGATGATTGAGGGGGACCAGAGGAATCTTCCCTAGTGGAGCCCTTGGTAAAAGTTCAGCTAGGGAAAGAAAAGAAACCTGTAGAATTTTTAATAGATACAGGTGCTATGTTTTCAGTGTTGAATCAGACCTTATTACCTGTGAGCAGGCAAACTGTTAATATTGTAGGAGCAACTGGACAGGTTGAGAAGGCATTCTTTCTGAAACCATTAAAATTCAAAATTGGAAAAAGCGTAGGGATTCATAAATTCCTCTACCTGCCTGAGGCTCCTAAACCACTTTTGGGAAGGGACTTATTAGAACAACTGAATGCCAAAATAAGATTTAGAAATGGAGAAATTGAATGTAAAATACCCGAAGAAAACCACATTGAAATTTTAAGTTTGGCTCTTACTGAACCCCAAATTAGGGAAGAAAGAATTCCACAAGAAATAAAAGACCAGGTATACCCAGGAGTATGGGCCTCAGGGATACCTGGAAAGGCTAAAAATGCAGAATTGGTTGTTGTTAAACTCAAAGAGGGAGCACGACCTGTTAGGGTGAAGCAGTATCCTCTGAATTTGGAAGACAGGCGAGGAGTGAAAAACATTATAGAAGAGTTTATAAAATTTGGATTATTAATTGAATGTTCTTCAGAATATAACACTCCTATTCTACCTGTCAAAAAGCCTCAATTAGTACAAGACCTGAGGGCAATAAATAAGATAGTGGAAGATTTGCACCCGGTAGTGGCAAACCCATACACCTTATTGACTAATTTAAAGGAAACCTGTGAATGGTTCACAGTATTAGATCCGAAAGATGCATTCTTTGCCTCACCTTGGACCCTGAAAGCCGCAATTTGTTTGCCTTTGAATGGGAAAACCCTGATTCAGGACGAAAAACCCAACTAACCTGGACAGTGCTACCTCAAGGATTTAAAAACAGCCCCACAATTTTTGGAAATCAATTAGCTAAAGAATTAGAGGCCTGGGAAAGACCTCTGGGAAATGGGAATTTTTTGCAATATGTGGATGATATCTTGATAGCCACAGAAACGAATGAAGAATGTAAATAATGGACTGTGAGTTTGTTGAATTTTCTTGGACTAAGTGGTTACCGAGTCTCATTACAGAAAGCCCAGATCCTGAAGAAAGAAGTAATATACTTGGGATTTGTGATTTCCAAGGGACAGAGACAGCTCGGAAAAGACCGAAAAGAAGCTATTTGCAGGACTCCAGAACCAACCACGGTAAAAGAGCTTCGAACTTTTTTGGGAATGACAGGTTGGTGCCGATTATGTATTTATAATTATGGACTTATGGTTAAACCATTATACGAACTACTGGAAAAACAGCCAGACACAATTAGTATGGACTGACGAAGCTAGAAGGGCTAAAAAATTGAAAGGGCAAAAAATTGAAATTGGAACTAATGAGGGCTCCACCTTTGGGCCTGCCTGATATAACAAAGCCCTTCTGGCTGTTTTCGTATGAAAGGCAAGGAGTGGCTTTGGGAATTCTGGCTCAGAAGCTGGGTCCTTATAAACGAGCAGTAGCTTACTTTTCTAAACAATTGGATGAAGTTAGTAAAGGATGGCCAGGATGCCTTCGAGCAGTAGCTGCTGTTGTGTTGATTATTCAAGAAGCCCGAAAGTTTACTCTGGGGCAAAAGATGGTTGTGTATACTTCTCATGCTGTAACTTCCGTCTTGGAACAAAAAGGGGGACACTGGCTCTCGCCATCAAGATTTTTGAAATATCAAGCAGTATTGATGGAACAAGATGATGTGGAAATTACTACATCTACTGTCATTAACCCCGCTTCTTTTCTAAGCAATAAGCAGGAAATGGAAACTGTTGTGCATGACTGCATAGAGACCATTGAGGCCGTGTGTGCAAGCAGGCCTGACTTGAAGGAGGAGCCGCTGGAGGAAGCTGAACACACTTGGTATACCGACAGGAGTAGTTTTGTAAAGGATGGAGCTCTGATGGCGGGGTATGCCATGACCACCACAGACCAAGTGGTGGAAGCAAAGTCACTCCCTAAGGGTACATCTGCACAACGAGCCGAAATAATTGCTTTGGTGAGAGCATTAGAGCTTGCTGAAGGACTAAGAGTGAATATCCGGACAGATTCAAAGTATGCTTTTGGTGTCATTCATGCCCATGGAGCTATTTGGAAGGAACGGGGACTTCTGACGGCCCAAGGAAAGCATATTAAGCATGCTGACATGATCCTAAGACTTTTGGATGCGGTACAGTTGCCCTCGGCGGTTGCAATTATGCACTGCAAAGGGCATCAGAAGGGTAACACTGCTCAGGAAGTGGGGAATAAATTGGCAGATTATGAGGCAAAAAGAGCGGCCGAACAAGGTGAGGTATTAAGTTTGGTTCCTGAAAGAGCTTTGCCACTACCAGACTTGGTCGATTATGATGAAAAGGATCTTAGATTAATTAAAGATCTGGAAGCAGAAGTTGAGTCATCAGGTTGGGCAAAATTAAAAGATAATAGAATAATAGTTCCCTTTAAAATATTATGGAAACTGGTGAAAACAGAACATGACAAGACCCATTGGGGAACTGAGGCTTTGTATAATTCCCTTACAAAGTAAATAGTGGCCAGGAATTTTTTTCAAACTGTGAAAACCGTGGGTGATAGATGTGAAACATGCTTAAAGAATAATCCAAAAGTAGAAAATCATGTAAAATTTGGAAGTATTGATAAAGGGAAAGTTCCAGGTCAAAATTGGCAGATAGATTTTTCAGAACTCCCTAGAAAAGGGGGGTATAGGTATCTATTAGTATTAACTGACACCTTTTCTGGGTGGCCCGAAGCCTTCCCTTGTAGGACCAATAAAGCCCGAGAGGTAACAAAAATTTTATTGAGAGAAATTATTCCTAGATTTGGAGTGCCAGAAGTGATCTCCTCTGATAGGGGACCACACTTTGCCTCACAAATAGTTCAACAAGTTAGTAAATTTTTAGAAATTAACTGGAAATTGCACACAGCTTATCGCCCGCAAGCGAGTGGGCAAGTGGAAAAGATGAATCACTTAATAAAGACACAGTTAAGTAAGATTTGCCAGGAAACCAATTTAAGGTGGGATCAAGCCCTCTCGATTGCGTTACTAAGGCTCCGAGTCAAACCAAGGACTAAGGAGAAACTGAGTCCTTTTGAAATTTTGTATGGAAGACCATTTCAAACTAGGTATCAAGGGCAAGATCTCACCCAAGTAGGAGAAATTAATATACAACAATATCTGATTGCATTGGGGAAGCAATTACAAAAAGTAAATAAATTAGTAATGTCTACTAGAGCATGGGGTTTGGATTCCCCGGTGCATTTGTTTAAACCTGGGGATTGGGTTTATGTTAAAAATATTTCAGGTGATCCTCTCGAAGAGAAATGGAGCGGCCCCTTTCAAGTCCTACTCACAACCTACACTGCAGTCAAGCTTGAGAAGCACGCTGCTTGGATCCACTATTCAAGAATTAAGAAAGCGCCCTGTGGATCATGGAAATCCCAACCCATAGGACCCATGTCTGTAAGACTGATCCGAAACAAATATTAAGGTATGATACGTGGTGTGCAGGAAAATTGATATTCTATAATGTAAACCGACCCAGAAATAATGTGTAAATTTTTAATTCTGCCAACACTCTTTTCGAGTCAAGACAATCTAGAATATTGATTACCGGAAGTATATTGGTAATAATAATAAAACATACGATTTAGATCTTTGCGAGACCACCCCTGACGGCCTTTTGTGTGGACAACAATCCCAATTATATGAACCCTGCTTGTTAGAACATTCTGTTAATAGTTGTAAGTGGACGATCCTTTCTCCTAATGTGTTCGAAATGTTTGTAGAGGTTAATGCTAGATATGTGTGCTTGGTGACTAACAATCAATCAATAGTTGAAGAATATAACATGACCACCCCATTCATAGGATGTCTTAAAAATATTACTTGTTTAACTTGGCATGGGCAAACATACTCATTCTTTGCATATACAGAGGAGCAAGTGGCAACGTTTTGGCATTATGAGAGCTTGAAGTTATGTCATGCAAGTTTATCTCTAAAGAAATTAAACAAGATATTGAACCAATCTCAAGAACTTCAAGAACGCTTAAGAAAGCGAAATAAGACACTAGCAGAATCTGTCATTAAAACAGTGATAACTAGAGACAAACTTGTTGGACTGTCTAGTCAAATTGAATCTGATACTGCCCATCATTGGATATCTTTTCAGGATACTCACCCTCTGCAAAACAAACTTTGAATGTTTCTATTCATCCACTTTTGATACTGTTGGTATTTGTTATCATGCTAACAGTAGTCAATTGCCTCTTGTGGTATAAGCTGAAAAAGCTGACTGTCAAGAGTTTGGGCTTTGCCTAAGGTAATGAAATATGATAATTTTGAATCTTTGTAAAAGAATTTACAAAGTTTAAAGAAAAGGGGGGAATGAATGAAGGGTTAAATCACTGACTGTCCCTGGCTGAGACACTACTGTGATACATAAAAGCTTTACTTGCATAGTTTTAGTTATTCCTTGAGCAGAATTGATAATGGGATGTTTCAAGATGTGTAACTCCCTGATAAGATCAAATGGGCCTTGATGTAGCTCGTTAACATTCCGAGGCCAAAGGATGGATAAGCCAATCCCATGACCATGTATGGACAAAGGAAGCCCGAAGTTCAACTAGCAGTGTGAGGAAGACTATGAATGACCACCGGAGGGTGAAAAGACCCTAACCCTAATTTTACTGCGCATGCTTGGACTATGCAAATGAATTCCAGGAACTCATCCACATAAGACCAGATAAGACCAGCCTTTGTGGAAATCTGATGAATATGTATGATTTTTCTGTATATGAACTGAGGTGCTTTGCTAACCTGTTGGAGCACTCGTGGTGGATGAATCCCCAGTGCTGCCCAGCGCTGTATTAAAGAATGCCTGCTTAATAACAAACTAGTTATTATTGAGTTATTCATCTCGGAAAACCGTCCCGATCGCGGTCTCGGTACCGACTTTGTTGTTTCAAGGTCCAATAATAGTTTCCATCATTCTGTGGAAATGGTACTTAGAAAAAAATCCTAAAAGAAGACTGACAGCTGAAAAGTTACTACAGGTATAAATTTATGTATGGGAATTTTTTTTAAGTTATAAAATTAAAATGTGCTTAATATGAGTGGTTGGAATTTTAATCTGTGTTTTTCCTTCTGTCTTTCAGCATCCTTTTTGTTACCCAGCCATTAAATCCAAGTCTTGCTATTGAACTTTTGGATAAAATGAATAATCCTGATCATTCCACTTACCGTGATTTTGATGACGATGATCCTGAGGTAGGAATACGTTTTAATCATAGAATCAGATTAAGTTTTCGTTTGCTGACAAAACTAAATGCTTATGATTTATTGAGCCACAGAATGTTTTGTGATCTGGGAACAGGCTCAAGGGTTGCTTTTACTTTTGGTTGTGCTGCTCTGTCACATGTCCAGGCCCTTAGCAAAATTCATTATATTTGGGGGAGAGACGCTCAAAGAGAAAGAGAAGAAAACACTTTAAAATTTTGTTTGTGGTTGTCCTTCAACAATTTTGCAGCAGTATGTGTGGACTGCTTCTCCAGTCCCGAGTTCTGTCGTGCATTCTGCTTTCTGTTTGTATGTTTCCATTCATCTGCAAAGCAAGCATTCGTAAAAATAATTTTCTACCTCTGTAGAACTCGTTCTTCTGTTCCTAATTTGCTTTCCTATGAGAAGAAGAGAATGATCCTGTAGTTGTTTTTGTCAAGTGGTTTGGTATGTGTTTCTTGCAGATTCTATTTTCTCTCTTGGAATACTCTGAAACTCGATTTCACCTACGGTTTTGTCAAAGACAAAGTCTCTGATTTTCTGCTTTAACAGCTGGGAAAAAATAGCATGCTTATGTAAGATGATAAGCAGCGCGGGACTGAAGTGTTTCGTAAACAAGAGAAAACAGATACTCTGTTACTGCATCCTGTCTTCATACTTAACTGTATGTTAGTGAAGACTTTCCAACTATCAATACCGTTAAAGTGAGAGGCCAAAAAGCAACTGTTATCTGAGCAAAGCAAATGCTGGCCAGCATTGTCTTTACTTGCTCAAACCCAGTGTTTTAAAAACCCTTGTCTTGAAGGTGAGGACACTCTACAGATAAAATGTCTCCAAATAATTCTAACTTTCATGTACAAAAACATACATGCAATCTTTATTTTTAGCTTCCGCTTTATTTCTCTCTTTCTTTGTTGCTATTATGCTAAAGAAACCTGCTACTGTTGTAAATATTCTGATTTTTAATCAAAATATGATATATAGAAAAGGTTAAATTTAATTAATAAATAAATAAGTTAGGATTGTTAAGTTAGAAACAATAACCATAGGAACCTCACCAGGGAGTCGCCGTTCCATACTGAAGAACTAACAGTAACGAGATGGAACGATAAAGAATTGAATAGAAAAGTTTTGAGTCCTGTGGCGGTGTGACCTGATATACACCAGTGATGCTGCTTGAAAAATCCCCTTACCCTCCCCATCTTGATATGAATATCAAGAATGCCAATAGATAGATATTAATAGAAATAACCATTGATTATTCATAGGCATGGAAATTGACAGAAAATTATAAGCTAGAAAGTGATTATTAAAAGATCTAAAGTTTTATATATATATATATATTCTGTATAAGAGTAACTAGGTATGAGCTACCCCGATTCAATCATAAACTAGCTATGAACAATGTAGCATTGTGAAGAGGTAGAATTTGCTTGTCAAGAGAATGATAAGTTGTAGGCCGGGTCAGTAAACTGGGGAAAACTTAAGAAGATTCCAAGAATGGGATTTTGCAACCAACCTGAGCATGCACAAAGATTGAGTTCAACTGAAGGACACCATGAGGAAGACTATGGACGACCACCAGAGGACCTTAGACGACCACCCCTGTACCTGAAGGTGCATGCGTCACGAGCATTTACATATATTAATGAGTTCTTGGAAATCATATGAATATGTTAATTGTTTCTTGGAAAATATGATGAATATGTATACTTTGATTGTATATAACTTTGGTAGCGGAGAAGCTAGGCACGCACACTATGTGGAGCGATCCCCTGTGCGTCCAGC
The DNA here is from genome assembly GCF_030936135.1 of Gavia stellata. Classification (NCBI taxonomy): domain Eukaryota; kingdom Metazoa; phylum Chordata; class Aves; order Gaviiformes; family Gaviidae; genus Gavia; species Gavia stellata. The sequence continues at coordinate 102,372,725 of NC_082596.1, forward strand.
GCTGCAATAAAGAAGTGCCTGCTCACCTACATACATTGTGTAGATGAGTTTTTATATTACAGATTTGTAACACTAGAAACTAGGTACACAATACTGGGTTTCAAGTGAATATATTTTGGTATTGAAGTATTTTATTGTTCACTTCTAGCCTCTGGTAGTGCCTCATAGGATTCATTCGAGAAGCAGAAATGGGAGAGAAGAAAAGACATGCTCTGAAATAAACTGTAAGCATGTGTAATATGACAACATTAAATATTCTTAAAATAATCATTGATATTCACTTATTTCAACTAGTATTCTGCATAGCTGACATATTGAAACATTTTTACTGATATACAGGAAAAGAAAAACTTATGCTGTTTCACTTATGGATATAGGTTCTAGATGACTATGCCAAAGAAATATTAGTGTAAAACATTTGAATACACCTTTTGTCCGCACTTCAGCAAATCTCACTATTGCTTTATCTTAACTGAACAGGATGCAACCAACCAGCTCTTCTGAGAGCTGGTTGGTATCGCTTCATACGCCACTGCAGCAGGTATATTCGGAGTGATGCCAGATTCTGCTAGGTAGCAGAATGGCAGAGGAAGATTTTTCTGCCTTAATTTAGTCTCTTGTTGTAGTTTGAACTGAAACAGTCCTGTAGAAATCAGGAAAGGAGGTGGTTGACCACTTGCCATTACAAGCAGACTCCATCCCCCAAATTGTAGTCATTCTTTTGTTTGAATTAAATCAGAGCAATCCTTGGAGCTTTAGTTGTCTTTCCTGAAGCTAAAATTGAGGGAAGGAGTGTTAAAGAGCGTCTGCCAAAGAGCTTTCCTAGAAGATGGGATAAGCACTCTCCAAACTTCATTCACGGCTCTTTAGTGCTAGTGATCTCCCCGAAGAACAGATCCAAGAGCGAATTCCCACAATGGCTGTGTGTTTTATCTAAATTACATCTGTATTGCTGCTCTAAAGAGGGCATTTCACGGCCCTGTTTGCTGAATGGTTTTCCTCATCCTTCTAATGAGTAGGTGGGGCAAGTGGCGATTGTGCTGCCTTTGTGACAGAAGAGTACTTTCTGTGCCCCTTAGTTTCCAGCAGGCACAAGTTGGGGGTGTGCTTGTGTCAGAAGTTTCCATCAGTGGGGCTATGATGCACTCATTAAACGGGATTTTTCTTTTTTGTTAGCCTTTGGAGCTGAGTTGGGTCTAATTGCAGTCCAACTTAGATTCTTGTTTTCCTTTTCTCCTCTGTAGTTGGTCAAGTAAAATTTGGTCCACCCTTGAGGAAAGAGACGGAGCCACATCGTGAGTTTGTGAGTTACAAGCAGCATGGGCTATGCTCTGCACAATATTCCCTGCAAATGTCTGTGGAGGAGGAGAAATCCAAGGTGTGTAGCAAACCTCCTTAGAGCTACTGAAGTTGATAGTGATTTTTCTGACAAGTAACATATTGGTCCTGGATCTTTTGGTGCCATTGCACTATATGCAGCAAGACCCCTTATTTGTGGGCTCTGCCAGGTGTGATGTATGTGCTAAGCAACAGCCCTTGGTCTTGTGGGTTTCCTCTGTGCTTTATACCTCATTGCCAAGTATATAATTCCCTTTATTTATAGAGTTATTTTTTTAATTGTAGAATTACTGTGCATATTCAAATGTTTCTCTCCCTTGTGCTTGTATTGACAATGATTGAGAATGTAAATAATAAAATTGAGAGCCTAGGAAAGAGGTATTGACACACAGAAACTTCACAACTCACACAGAGTTATAAAGCAGGCATGTTTAGCGCGGTGCCAGGTGCAAGGGGATTTCTCCTCTTGGCATGCACACCGGGTTAAAATCATGACAGGTATTTAAAACAGTTAACAACGTTAGTTACGCCTCCTGGTTCTACCCCTTAATTAACTATTGGTTAATACTTTTCTTACTTCATCTTAAAGTTATAGTTCTCTTTTAATTCACCACGCGTGCTCAGAGAGTAGGGGGCTTAATTGGGCTGGGGGCTTTTCTAGCTAGGAGGTGTGTTCCTTAGCGTTAGAATGAGATTATAATGAGATGAGTTAATTCTAGGGCACTATTTTGGCAGTTCATTCTATTTTTCTAAGATTCGTCCTTGTGCTAATCGTTATTGCCAGTTAGCAGAGAGTTGGTGAAGTCAGTCTTTATATCTAATATGTCTAAGTGCCACGTGCATTTGTTAAGAAGTATCTTATTTACATTCTTCTAATTCTTCTTACTTGTTTTTAACACTTGTTTTTGACCTTGTTTTTCAAGATATTCTGTAACATTTCCCCTTTTTGAAACTTATGGATATAGTTTATAATTTCCGTAAGTCTCAATTCTTCTTACCTGGATTTCACCAACTAAACAGAAGGTGATTAACCTTGTCATACATGCTCAAATCTATCCCGTCCTCTTACAACCTGGAAAGAGAAATAGAATATAAATATTTCAATTCTAACCTGATTATGCACGCAATAATACTATTAATACTATAATACTATGAATATTATTAATAATAATTTCTAAGAGCCTTATTGAAGCAATTCTGTGGAAAAATCAGTTATCTTATGCATAGTCGATACCAAGTCTTCTCAGTGGTTTAGATATTAGTTCAGTCTGAAGTTCTGGTATTATCATTATATCAGTTCAACAATGCAGTTAGGGTCATTAATTGCTCGTATATGATCATGGTTTAGGTTTGGCAACTTTTTTTTTTCTTTTCTTAATTCTTTGGTATCAATCCCCCCTTTTGAAGTAATTAAATTTTTATTATTTCCATATGTTTCTTTCAATGGTTCTTTTAGTACAGCCTATGCAGATTCCTATAATAATCACAATCATGATGACATAAATTACTCCCTCCAACAATGTAGCTAACCATCCTTTTAGAGACCACTCACCTAATTCTTGGACAATTTTGTTAAACCAATTATTTTCCGCTGTCTCTTTTATCGCTCTATTGTCTTTTGCTACTTTTCTCATTTTGTCTAATTGTTCTTGCAGGTTTTCAGTGATATTTGGGATGTGGATACAGCAGTGCTCTTTGTCTAACTTAAGATATCCACACACTCCTTGTTCTTTGACTAATAGCAAGCCTAAGGCCAGCCTATTTTGTAATGTCATTTTAGTGTTAGCTTGGATTTGTTTGTTGATAATTTGGAATCCTTTCTGAGTGGCTCTCGATAAGGCTTCCACCTGCCAAGTCAGATTTTCTATTAACATTCGATTTTCTAAAGCCATCAGCCCTGGTAATGGGAAACTTTGGAGTCCCCACTCAAATTGTACTGCTGCGGAAGGCTCCGTCCAAATATCGGTGTCCTTTTCTGTTTCGGTATCTCTTTTAATTCATCCCCAATATTGAGCTTTGATTGGACTCTTTTTCCGTGTAGGACATAAGGTCAGTAATCCTAAAATTACTTGTCTAGTTATTGTACTAAGTCGTAGTCGGGTAGTCCAATATCCATCTGATGTAACCCAGGTCGTGTAGCCTGGGGATGGAACATCTCGTTTACAATAATTAGTTGAAAAATTTTGGTTTTTACAACATTCTGTCATTGTCAAGGTAGAATTTAGGATTGATATTTCACCATAATTTAGAACATTCGGGCACATCCAATTGGTTCGGCTCACATAAATAGCCTTCTTTCCCCAATTAAAGCCCCAATCCACATTCCCTATATATTTCCAATGTCCTTCCAAAGGTCTAGTCCAAATTCTGAGTTTTGTACTACGGTTAGTACATTCTGAAACAGTGGTTACGTTAAGTACTGTATTATTAGTGACACAGAGTTTCAGTAATCCTGCGGCCTGTCCGCCAGAGGCTGCCAATGCTATTTGCAGAAACTGGGCATCTAAGGGATGTGATCCCTTGGGACATTGTTTTTCCGAGCCTCTCCCAAATACTGTTCTGTTGTCCCCTGATCTCCAAAAAGTAGCATCTTGTAAAACATCGCTTCCTCTCTGTCTACATTTATTGTCTTTGTCTAAATAATAAGAGACATTGGCCTGCTTAAAGGCTCCTGTGATGTTGTCTTATTCCTCTAGTAAAGATAAATTTACCGGTATAGTGCCCCATGGGATGGGCTGACTGGCCAAGTGAGGGATCGGGATGCGTGCTGTAACACTGGTAAGATTATGCATTTTACCAAACCCTTGTATCAAAGTTAGAATTAGGTTTTCATCCAAATCTGTATTGACCTCTCCATCTGTATCGACTTCCGCAGTTCCTGACATTGCTGCAAGAGGTATAACCCAGAACTTCATGATTCCCGCGTTAATTTTAAACGTAAAGGTCCCTCTTGTTTGACAGTCCATTGTGGTGACGCGGCTGGCTTGCTGCTGCTGTGATGTATCCACAGAGCAACTCCCTCAAGCTTGACAGCAGTATGGGTGGTGAGTAAAACTTGAAGAGGTCCTTTCCACTTCTCTTTCAATGGCTCGTCTGACCATGTCTTCAGATACACCCAGTCCCCTGGTTGGTAGTGATGCACAGGCACGTCCAAAGATAGTGGCATGCTCACAGTGATGTATCTGTGGAGAGAGGACAAAACTTTCCCAGAGAGAAAACGTATTCTTTTAGGTAATGTCTTCCTGCAATTTCAGGATTAACTCCTGTTTCAGTCATCTGATAAGGTTTACCATATATGATCTCAAAAGGACTAACCTTTTCTTTGGTTCTAGGCTGGGTGCGTATCCGTAGCAAAGCTAAGGGTAAAGCATCCAGCCACTTTATCTGAGCCTCCTGGCAAACTTTACTTCTCGGTCTTTTTAGGCTTTGATTCATTCTTTCTACTTTTCCACTTGATTGAGGTCTCCGTGGGGTATGGAGATCCCATTTTATCCCTAATGCTTTAGTCAAACTTTGAACAGCTTCTGCTAAAAAGAGTGGGCCCCTATCTGAAGATAGTCCTATGGGTACCCCAAATCTCGGTATTATTTCCTTAAGTAGCTACTTCTTTTGCCTTGTTGGTGCGACAAGGGAAAGCTTCTGGCCAACCTGAGAAAGTATCTAATGTTACTAAAAGATCTCGGTATCCATTTTGCTGTGGTAATTCAGAAAAGTCTATTTGCCAATAGTCTCCTATTTCCTCTCTTTGTCACCCCTGGTAAAGGTCTTCAGGGTAGGTAAGGATTACTCTTCAGGCATAACTCACATTTCTTCACTATGTTTTTAATTATTCCAGTCATTTGTACACTTAGCACTTGTGTTTTTAATGCTTCAACCATTGTTTGAATTCCCCAGTGAGTTTCTTGGTGTTGCCTATTGGCTATTTCACGCATGATTTCTTGTGTAACTATTACTTGGTGTGAAGGAGTTACCCACTATCCTTCTTGATTTTTGTTTGCTTTCAGTAGATTAGCCAATTGATTGTCTTCTGGTGTATACTGCGGATTCTCAGGTCCCAACCTCTGAATCTTTTCTGGCAAAACTAGCAATATTTGACCTTCAGCTGCTTCTCCCGCAGCTCTATCTGCCATGCAGTTCCCTATATGCATTGGGCTATTTCCAGTTTGATGTGCCTTGCAATGCATAATTGCCACTAATCGGGGTAGATTAATTGCTTGTAATAGTTGTTGGATCCTTGGCCTGTATTTGACTGGGGATCCCTGAGGTGTTAGAAGTCCCCTTTCTTTCCAAATGGCTCCATGAGCATGCACCACTCCGAAGTCAAATTTTTAATCTGTCCATACATTAACAATTTTACCTTTTGACAGTTCTAATGCTCTCAGTAAGGCTATGAGTTCTGCTTTCTGGGCTGAAGTGTTAGATGACAGAGCTTTGGCCTCAATCACTTCCTTACCAGTTACCTGATTTTTGTGTTCCATTCCGCATAAAGCTGCTACCATCTATGAACAGGCCCCAGTCTGCATTTTCTATTGGTAGGTCTGTCTGGTCTGCTGGAGTACGTCTGTTCTACAGTTTGCAAACAGTCGTGTGGTAATTCTTCTCCAGCAGGATCAGTAGTTAGGAAGGTCGCTGGATTCAGGATCGTGGTTACTTTCAGCTCCACATTGTCTTGTTCCAGAAGAATGGCTTGATATTTCAGCATCCGGCTTGGTGACAACCAGTACCCTCCTTTTTGTTCCAGCACTGCTGTAACTCCATGGGGTACAAATAGAGTTAATTTTTGCCCAAGCGTCAATTTTTGGGCCTCTTGGATCAATAATACTGTAGCCGCCACTGCTCAGAGACATGCTGGCCATCCTTTGCTAACATTGTCTAGTTGTTTTGAAAAATACCCCAGGGGTCTTTTCCAGGATCCCAGCTTCTGGGCCAGTACCCCTAGGGCAATATGCAGTCTTTCATGCACAAATAATTAAAATGTTTTTTCCGAATTCGGAAGGCCTAGAGCTGGAGCATTCATTAAAGCTTGTTTCAATTTCATAAATGCATCTCTGCACTCCTGAGTCCAGAAAATATTTCCTTTCCCTGTACAGCTTTATATAGGGGTTTGGGAGTGAGTCCAAAATTTATTATCCACAGGCGACACCATGCGTCCATTTCGGGAAATGCTCTGAGCTCTTGTTTCGATTTAGGTTCGGGGAAATTGAGTCTTTCCTTTCAGTTCTAAGACTACACTGGCCCTGGGAAATTGAGTACCCCAAATATATTACCTCCTGTTGGGCGATCTGTGCCTTTTTCCGGGATACTTTGTACCCTGATGTCCCCAAAAAGTTTAGGAGGTCTATTGTCATGTGTATGGAATCCTTCTTGTCATTTGTTGCTAGCAGTGTGTCATCTACATACTGCAGTAAGGTGATATGTTTATGCATCTTTTGCCAGTCTTCTAATTCTTTGGCTAATTGATTTCCAAAGATCGTAGGGCTATTTTTAAATCCTTGTGGTAATACTGTCCAACACAATTGTGGTTTTCTACCCGTCTTAGGGCTTTCCCACTCAAAAGCAAACAGTTCTTGACTTTCGGCTGCTAGCGGAAGGCAAAAGAAAGCATCTTTCAAGTCCAGTACAGTAAACCATTTGTCTGTTTCCTTCAGGGTGGCCAAGAGAGTATATGGGTTTGCCACTACTGGGTGAACATCCTGTACAATGTCATTCATAGCCCTTACGTTCCTGGACCAATCTATACTCTTCTGAATGCGATTTTTTAATTGGCAAAATCGGGGTGTTGTATTCTGATTGACATTCTTTTAGTAATCCAAAATTTATAAAACGTTCTATTAATGGTTCTAATCCTTTTCTTGCCTCTAATTTAATTGGATACTGTTTCCGTCTTACCGGTCTGGTTTCAACTGAATGATTACCGGTTCTGCCGCTCGGGATCGTCCTGGTGCTCCTGAAGCCCATACTAGAGGGGTTACAGGATTTTCAACTTCTTCTGGTATTTCCTGTAACTCAGCTTCCTTCTGTAACATAAAAACTTGAGGATCTAAAGCTTTATTTTCAGGAATATGGACTTGGATTGTACCTTTTTCAAAAGTCATCTGTGCATTCAATTTACTTAATAAATCTTGTCCTAATAGTGACACAGGGCAATTAGGAATATAAAGAAATTGATGGGTTAACACCCTTTTCCCAATTTTAAACTTCAAAGGCTGGAAAACCGGCCGATTTTCTCTCCGCCCTGTGTCACCAATAACAGATGTATTCTGACTACTCAAATTAGCTTCACATGTATTTAATACCGAATAAGTGGCCCCCGTACCTACTAAAAATTTTTCTTTTTCATTCCCCAACTTTACTATAACCAGGGCTTCTGTTGGGGAGGGTTCCAATTCTTCCCCCGGTCTCCCTCAGTCTGAATCTGTTGTCATCATGTTAGCAGCCTGATTTGGCATCTCCTCACGACCTTGTCCTCTTAACTGCAGGCACTCCCTTTTCCAGTGTCCTTTCTGTTTGCAGTAAGCACACTGATGTATCTCCAGCGGCATTCCGACCCTCTGTACTCCACCAGGAAATCTTTTTCGCTTTATGGGAATTCTGAACTTGCTAGTTTCTTGGGCTAAGGCTACTGCCAGCATCTTATTATCTTTAAGCCTCTCCTTTCTCTGCTTTACTTCCTCCACCTTTTTCCTGTTGTTGTACACTTTCCAGGCATGCTCTAACACTTTGTCCAATGAGTGGGCATCTGCCCCCTCTAGTTTCTGTAATTTCCGTTTTTATGTCCGTGTTAGGCTGTCCCATAAAGATATGGACCAACGAGACAGCGTCTGCTTCATTGTCTGGATTCAAATCAGTGTATTTTCTTGCAGCCTCCATTAGTCTTTCAGAGAAGAGGGTCCTCATTCTTTCCCTGAATGACCTGATACAATTTAGACCAATTCTTTGATTTTGGAATTGCATTCTGGACACCATACAGAATCACTCGTTGGTACTTGGATAATAATAACCTTTGAGCCTGGATGTTAGGATCCCAATTGGGATTATTGGAAGGGAAATGATCCTATATCCATCCTACTATTGCAGCTTGAACATGCACTCATTCTGCCTCCTCCTTAGCTTTAGCCAAAATCAGTCTTTTCTCATCATAAGACATTAAATTATTCAAGACAACTTGCAGGTCTTTCCAGTCCGGATCCTGAGTTTTGATTGTAGTCTTCATAACCTTTGCCACCCGCTCGGGGTCCTCCCTATATACACCTGCCATCTCCTTCCACGCCTTCAAATCCGATACCGAAAACGGCACTTTTACTCAAACTGGTGGTCCATCTGGTCCTACGGCTTGTCTGAGGGGGGGGCTTGTACGTTGGCCTGTACATTCTGAGCATTTCCCCTCCTAGTTCTCCCCGCCACCAGACTAAAATCCTCTTTGCTGGAACTGTCAGAATCATTGTCTCACTCTTCTCTCCTTCTGTTCCTACCCCTCCTTGGTACAACCAACATCTCTACCTCCTCCTGTTGCTCCTCTTCACAACTTTATATTTATTGCATCGCTTGCCGATGCTGCATGCTGAACAACAACGCTTAGGCGCTTTCTTTTTCTCTGCCTCTAGGGCTAATACACCATTTTCACTCGCAATCAAGCCACACTCCTTACGTATGTTATAATTATCCCGCAAAGCAAAGAACAAATTCACGTATGGTACCTCATCCCATTTTCCTTCACACCTACAGAACAGCATTAACTGTGACACAGTGTTGTAATTTATACTTCCGTTCTTAGGCCATTTCTCCTGATCATCCAGAGTGTACAGAGGCCACCAATGATTGCAATATTCTATCCGTTTTTTCCGAGTAAGGGGGATCACCCCCAAACTTGCTCCAGTGGTTTAGTATACACCCCAAAGGGGAACACTTAAGAATGCCCCCCTTCGGTAGATTGTCCAGCACCCGTTATGTAAAATAACCACGTAGATGTGTCCAAATCAAAATCCAGATTCCGGGCGTCCCTGTAGTAGCATACGGATTACACAAAATTATACAGTAGTGTACTCCCGATATCAATACCAGCAACTCAACAACGCGTACTGAATTCAGATACGACTTACTGGCAAGCAACCAATACCAATAGCAATATTAATATCAAATACCAATGTCATTAGTCTCCCAGAGAGCTGTTACAGAAACTCACCCGACCAGGGAATTGGAGGGCCTCCCCAAAAATGCTCCGGTGCACTCAGGAGTCCTCACAATTCCTCTGGTCCATCAAGATTCCGGAGAGCAGGTCCCATCTGGGTTGCAAAATTCTGTTACTGAAAACTGTAATGAAGAAAACTCTCCAAACCAAATGGTAGTTTAGAAAGCTGACACTGGTTTATTGCAGCGCCAGGAGGTGTCTAGCTAGGAGGTGTGTTCTTTAGCATTAGAATGAGATTATAGTGAGACAGGTTAACTCTAGGGCACTGTTTTGGTATTCTATTTTTCTAAGATTCGTCCTTGTGTTAATCGTTATTGCTAGTTAGTAGAGAGTTAGTGAAGACAGTCTTTATCTTCAGTATGACTAAGTGCTAGGTGCATTTGTTACGAAGTATCTTCTTTACATTCTTCTAATTCTTCTTGCTTGTTTTTAACACTTGTTTTTGACCTTGTTTTTCAAGATGTTCTGTAACATCAAGACCTGATCCAGACTGCCCAATTCTGATTGAAATTGTGTCAGTTGCTCCTGCTTGTGTCTGAAGTAAATAGGAGTTAGGTTAGATTTGCAACTAATACAGATGTGTACTCAAAACCTCCTGTGAGATCCTAAATTGGTGGCTGCTGCTTTCAGGACCATTAGTTAATGAAAATGCCCTGAAGGCTGTAGTCAGTAAGAATAAGGCAGTGTTGAGTCATGCAAATTGCATTCTAATGGTGAGCAAATGGATCCCCTTTTTCTCCTGAAATGGCTGAAGAAGGGCAGTTTTCACTTGGGACTGCTCTGCTCTGAAAAGAACTGGATGGAAAGAGCTGCCCAAGTGCAGCAGCCCTCCTGCCTCTGTGTGTGTGTCTCTGTGTGTGTGTGTCTCTGTGTGTGTGTGTCTCTGTGTGTGTGTGTCTCTGTGTGTGTGTGTCTCTGTGTGTGTGTGTCTCTGTGTGTGTGTGTCTCTGTGTGTGTGTCTCTGTGTGTGTGTGTGTGTGTGTGTGTGTGTGTGTGTCTCTGTGTGTGTGTGTGTGTGTGTGTGTGTGTCTGTGTGTGTCTCTGTGTGTGTGTGTCTGTGTGTGTGTGTTCAGAACTGCCTTTCTCCACCTTGCTGCTTCTCAGTCTGTTAGTAATTGAGCTGCAAGTCATCTGTGAATGAACGGGTGCTGTTTCATTCTAGCCCATGTTGCCACGTGGCTGAACGGGGTTTCATCTTCTGTCTCTGAGCACAGTAAAGCTAGGTAAGCATTAAAAAAGAGAGACATGGAAGGACCATCTTTTGGCGGCAGTCCTCCACTTTTCACAAACTGGAGAGTTCGTGAAACTCTCCAGGCAGGCGGCTGTACCTGACTACAGATATGCCAGACATCTAACCCCACAACAAATGTGGAGTATGAGACCTTTTGTCTGCTATGGGACAAGACCCTGCTTGTAGGCAGTTGCTGGAGAACAGTTGATGCATGATAAACTTATACCTTAATTTTCCTGTGCAGTATTGTCTGCATTGCAGTTCTATCCACAAAGCCGAGATGCTTTTCCCCCTGCCTTTCAAGATTGCTGCAGGCATGTGTTTTAAAGACATGTTGATCTAGCCAGCATGCTGTAAGGATATGGATAAGATCAGGTTTCTCAGTGATACTTTTTCTACCCACCAAGTTAAGACTGGTAAAAGATATCATTTTCTACTAAGAAAGCTCATTCTGTATGTTGCTAAAAACACTGGGCTGCTCAGACATTAGAGAAGGGGGCTAATTACAGAGAGAGAGGCTAGACAAGTCTCTCCATAGTATTGACAGCACTGTGTTAAGTGTGAGTTGTTTGCTAGCTCTTGTGACTGTCCTTTTCCCAAATAAGTATTGCTGGACTTGCCTCGCAGGTAGGAAAGCTGAGTCCCTGTGAGATCAAACACCTTGCCTGGTCCCTGGCAGAGCTGTCATTAGATGAGTGCGAATCTGTGACCTTCAATGTCATCCTTGGTGCATCTTCTGTGCCTCCTGTGGCACGGGAGGGATTTTTTCTATCTGTAGGAAAGAGAAAAAGGTTTTGGGTTGGTTAAGAAAATGGGGAAGGTTTCTTCTCTGTGGCCTGGTTGTCCTGGGAGTCCCTGTGCTGCCTTATAAGGGAAAGTTGCAAGGCTGTCTCTGTGGTGGAGCCCAAGGGGGATGCTCTGGGGACAGCAATGGAGCAGACCCCTCCATTGAAAGTTGAGCCTCGAGGAGGAGAAGTTTTCAGCCCAGGTCGTGTCACCAGCTTTTGGCGGCAGTCCTCCACATTTCACAAACTGGAGAGTTCATGAAACTCTGAGAGGCGTCCCACTGCGAGGAGGATGCTGGTGGCAGCCCGCTGCGGTCCAGGAGAGCTCGCTTGGGATGGCTGTTTGTAGGTTCGTAAGATGATTGGCTTTAGTCATCACCAAGTTACTGGAAAGTTACTGGAATTCCAGCAACACTGGTACTGTTTCACTCGGGCTACGGCCCAGGTAAGGGATGTTCCAAGGCTGTCAGGGGATGACTGGTTATTGCCACTCCTGCTACCTGCCTTGAGTTGGGTAACAGGAGTGCTTGGTACAGTCAGTGCTGCTCCCCACCTTAGCCATGCAAGAGTTCCTGGTACAGTCAAGGGACACTTAACCGCCCAACTCGTTGCGCAAAGGCCGAGGCCCAGCTGGAATTCCTGAGATCATAGAGCAGCCCAGGAAAAAAGTGTGGGGGGAAGGAATGCACCACCAGAGCCCGGTACTCCCCAGCCTGTGGTGCCCAGTGGCACTGGGTGGGATGGAGAATGCCCTGGCGGGACCCTGCCAGCTGAAGAGAAGGGCTGGGTGTGAGGGAGGGGAGACTGGCCCCTGCTCTGCCTCTGTGACCGTGAAAGACCACTGAGCCCTGGTCCTACAGTGTGGTGGTACCGCAGCATGTTTCTGTCCTCAATATCACGAGGACCTAGATGGCTTTTAGCTTCCAGAGGAAACATGAGGCCAAGACTAAGGATTAAGGCAGTGTCAGTCCCAGGAACAGCTATCGAACCGTCCTGTAACTGTGTGGGTGATCAGTGCCCTTGACATCTTTGCGCTTCCTTGTTCAGGCTGAGATGCTGTGGCAGTACCTTGCTGAGTCAGGCCTGAACCTCCATCCAGAGCCTGCCCATCTTCTTGTGCATTGCCTCCGGGCAATCACAGCCCCAGTTACTGCCCTGCTAACCTCTATGTCAGACATTCCCCTTGAAATGGGATTAACTTCTTGAGGCTTATAAATTTTTTTCTTTGTTTTAAAAAGCAGTGGGGAAAAAAAATTTTTTTTTTTTTTGGGTTTCATGGCTGTACGGCAAATGTCAGGGTGTCCAAAATGTAGGCATTTGAAATCTTGTCTTGATTCAGAACAGGAGTAAAGAAGCAGTTCAGGGTTTGGAAGTGAGATGTAAACTAAGCAAAAAGTGAGGAAACAAAATGGATTCCCAGCATGGGAATAAAAAGGGAGAAAGCAAATCCAGGGCTGTGCCTTGAGGTCTGTGCTACCAAAAAACCCGATGTTTTCCCCTGCAATGTGGGATTGCATTGCTCAGAGGAAGGCAGGGGGAAAAATGGCTGAAAGGGGCCAACTCTATTGTCCTTCTTTTTTCAGAAGAGAACAAGTATGAACCCTGCCTGGACAAAGAGGGTTATGGGCTGCCTGTTTGGGACTTCATGACTGGCACTTCCTGAGGTTGCAGTTAGGTAAGTGATGTCACTGCAGTTATTCGGGAGGAAAAGTTTTGATAGCATCTAAAATGACTGAGTGTTGCAGTCGTATTCCTTTCTTTAACCAAGTGCTGGAGTTTTACCTTTATGGGTTGAAGTGGGGGTAGTGGATGCTCCCATCTGCATCCCTGTGACGGTGTAAGCTGTCTGCGCCAGCACTTCCCTGCTCTCCCTGGATCCTCATTGCAGCTCTGGTCATTGCCTTTGCTGTGGCTCTGTCCTCTGCAAGACACCAGACGTGTCCAATTATTCTGTGGGTTTGATCTGGTGAGTGCAGCACTGGTGACAGGAAAGCTATGTTTCTGATGTGCCTGTTTCAACCCCCCCCAGGGGCTCTGGTGTTGGTGTTCAGAAGCTAGACAGTGCCTGTGCTGTCAGGTCTCGTCTCGGAGCCTGCAGCAGAGCTTTTGGGGATGCTGGCTGATAGTGCTCTGTGTCCCTCTAGCACTGCAGCAAGGGAGAGGTTACTAATGCAACATGGCTGCCTGTTGCCCTTGGCTGTATGGTCATTTGTTTCTGCAGGAGGGTAAGAGCTATGTAAACAACGTTTCTCAGGGGATGGGGGGAAGGATTTGGAGCCCTGTAGAGCAGCTCCCTGCATGGACTAACTGTTACCTGTGCCTCTAAGGAGACCAGGGCCAAGAGCCTGGTTTGGTCAGACCCTGCTAGGGTGGAGAAGGGTGACTTGTCTGAAGTGCTGAGGTGGGTGGCTTGCTTCTGTGCTGGGCTGTGTGCAAGTGTGATCCCCCCCTCTCTGTTTCCTTGGGACTAGATGCAGTCTGTGCTGTTTGAAATGCGTCCTTTGAGCCAGAAACGCAGGCAGCCAACTGAGAGCCAAGTGTGAATTGGGAGTGGTGGCTCCAAAGTGAACCTAATAGTGAGAGTTGGATATTGTAAAGGAAAACAGAGGTGAGCTCATGGGGCAGAGAGCATGTTGGCAAGGGAAGAGGGACTTGTTGGTCCCTGTGGGGTTGTATGTACAGCCCCAGGAATGGAGAAGGAGCAGTGATGTAAACCCTGTACCTCCTCTGAGTTGGTGGTCCTGAGCATCCATGGTGGTGTGAATTTCAGCTTCTGGGCTCTCTTTTTGAAAGCGTGGGTCTCCCCTGGGGAAGATGGCTGATGCTTCACTTTGTGGCTAGCTTGCAAGCGTTCTTGGAACTGATAAGCCCTGTCCTGAGGAAGAAGCCTGGAAGAGACTTGGTCTTCCCTGTCTCAGCTACACCTGTGTCTCTGGCAGCAAGCTCTGTGAGACGAATGGTCTGTCTTATGACTTTTCCACCTCTGAGCATGGTGAAGCCCAGGACTGGGTCAGAAAGAAGTGGCCGCAGTCTTCTACATCCTGCAGGGCATCCCGAACCGTGTCTGTAGGCTTGCAAAGTATGTACACCCGTGTTGGTTTTAATTTTGGGTCCGCTACTGTTCAGAAATGGCAGCTTGGCAGGGCTGCCTGGTGTCTGTATCCACCAAGAGCCATGGTTATGGTGGAGAAGCTATGGGACAAGCTGGCTGTGGCCTCCCCCTGCTCAGCTGCCAGCACTCTGGCTGGCAGCGTACACCTGCAGCGACACCTCCCCACTATGCTCTCTGGGAATGCAGTGCATTCCTAGCCCTCAAAGTCCCCGTTAGCTAGAAAAAGTAATAATCTGTAGTGTTCACCTTCTCTGCCATCAGAAGTTAAGCAGCTTTGGCAGAACGTGTGTTTTGTAAAATGCCGGAGCCCCCCCGAGGGCTTTTGTGTGCAAAAGCCAAGAGAATCCAAGAAAGCTGCTTTTTGCAGAGAGCACCGCTCCCCTTCTGCTTGCTCACCAGGGTCTCCGAGGCTCCCCTTTCACGGGGCTGCATCAGCTATTGCCTGCTGCCTGCCTGCCAGGATTTTGTCTGGGTGTTTAAGGCCCTGGCAAAGGGAGCTGACCTCCCTCCGGGCTGGGAGCAGGTTTTGCAAGGGTTACCCAGGCTCTCCCTCTAGTGATGGGTGCTGCAGGGAGGCTGAAGAGCCTGGCTGAGCCCAGGGATAGAGCTGGGGCCCTCTGGGTGCTGTGCTTCTGTAGCCTGGGTGGCTGAAATTAGCTCCTGCAGACTGTCTTGGTGTGCTCTTCCCAAGTGGTGACCTCTTCAGGGCTGTCATTTGGAATTTCCACAGTGATAAACCGTGTTGCTGTGTGTGCTGGTGTAGTTGCCTTCCAGGTGATGGGCTTGGGTATGTCCAGCCCAGGGTCTGGCAAGAGCTGATGGAGATTTGCCGGGAGTTGAAATAAAGGGAGTTAATGTATGGGAGTTGGGATGTGGGAAGAGGAGCCAAGGAGAAAAAGGCTTTGGAGTCAAGGCATGTGCATAAAAAAATGTCAGCATACATTTTTCCCTGTCTGGCATGATTGAGCTCCCCCGTCCCAGGCTTCTCTTGTACTGTGAATTCTGCTTTACTTTGGATTGAACCTGCCTAGGAAAAGAAACCTACCTAAACTTTGTGCAACATCTGTAAGATCTCGCTGGGTCTTCATCTAGATGAGAAAGTACAGTGAAATAGCCAAGCTATCGGATCCATATCCCAACATCCACCTGGTAGAGTGGGGGTGAATAAGCTGGCCTTTGCTGATGTGAGGTGGATGGAAGGAAAGCAGTGGCTGGGAAGAACTGCAGGTCACATCTTGCCCTGGTTATGTGACCTCGGAGCCCTGCGTTTCCCTCTGTCAGTTAATGACTGGCTCGTCTCTGTGGCAGCGTAAGGAACATAAGGCAAAAATGAACCTGCCCGTAGCATGTAGCTCCAAGGTCGACACATGGTGGGAGGAGGATGAGCCCAGGTTGTGCTCATGCTGAAGGCACCGGAGGGTGATGTGCTGCATACCGGGGGGACACTTTATTGCGTGCATTTGTATTTTGTCGCTCAGTCCTTGGAAGAGACTGGACGCTGAGAAGCAGACGTTCCGCTACGTGCCTGTCCTGTGGCACAGGGTGAGCCCTGCCTGAAGGCTTGCTGTTACCCAGGAGCCCAATGCACGTGCTCCCACGTGAAGTGCGTTAATGGCTGTGGGTCTTCTCAGGTCTAGTTGTTTAGGCAGGAGCCTTTTTGTTGGAGAGGAAGTGTGGGGAAGAGGAATGGGTGACATGTGCTTTTTTGATGGCTCTTGTCACAAATAGCCTGGTACAAAGATCCTGGTTATTTTCTCTTTCCTCTTTTGCCCATTGAGAAGTCTCATTTAGTTTTTGCAGCTGTCCAGACCCTCTTCCCCCCTCTCGTTACTGGGAAGCCCTGTGGCAGTTAGAGCTGGCCACCCCCGGGAGGAGGTGTGCTCCGCGGGCTTTTAAAGAGTTTGCAGCGCTGTACTTTGTGCTCATCCCCAAAGCTTTTCTGTTCTCCCTGTGCAATGGATTTTAATGTTATGCCGCTCCAAGTACAGTAACAGCTGTACAGATACAAAAATGTCTAGATCATGGATTGGTTTCATGAAGCCTTGATTCTCTGTATCTCCTTTGGAAGGTATATCGTGCCACATTCTCTCTCTTCCTTCTTCCTTCTCAAACCGTTTCACAACTGGCCTTCTTCCCCAGGCTTTGCCTGGCCGCCTGGGCGGACTCGAGCTGTTCGGATACTGCAGGTCGAGTGGCTGTTGTGGGAACCAAGCTGGTCAGAGACAGCAGGCGTTGATCTAGTAAGGAAGGAAGGTTTTACCGTCTAGCTCGGGTCTTGCCGAAGCTGCTTTAGTTACCATTTCAGAAAACCAACCTAGGGCTGAATCGGACCTGGACGTTTGCTGAAGGTACCAAAGAATGAGGGGTTTAGGTGCCAAAGCCTAATCCTGTGGGCAAGCTTAATTCCACTTCTTTAACTTGTAGGAGGTATTTTATTTTGGTTTCTGCATCAGGTGGTACAAAGCAGTCCCGTGCAGCTGGAAGCTAGAGGCAAGGCTATTTATTTCAGGGCTTTGAAGATCTCGCACCAGCGATCGCTGTCTGGCTGCTGCAGCGGTTGGTTTGCTTTGGAGCAACTGAACAAAAATGTTCCTTTCATTTCGTTTTCCCCCAAGGTGGGAGAATTCCTGGAAGTCTCCTGATGGAGGTGAGGAATGTCTTCATCTTTGTATCCCTGAAATGGGCTGAGTGCAGCTGCCAGAAAGCTGGGCTTTGGAAGCCTGGGAGTGCTGACCTGACCAGACTCCTGCCTTCCAAGAACTGTTACCAAAAGCTGCTGTGCTTTTGTCACTTGCCAAATGCCATCCATGAATCTCGATTTTTGTTGCTTTGGGCTTTTATATGTTGCCTTTAATTAGGATGTGTGCTTTTCTGGCTGGGGCTGATGGACAGTGCTCTGGTGACCAAATCTAGGAGAAAAATAGAGGCTTCCCAGACACTTGCATGTCTCAGCCTACATCTCCCCGGCCTCCGTCCTGAGCGGGGCAAAGGAAGCACCGAGCTGTCTCTGGTCTTTGCCGAGAACCTGGGTGGTGGCATGTAGCTGCGCTGCTCCAGCTGCAACTGTCGGTTGTCTGGTGGAGTGCAGTTAGAGCTGGGCTGTGCTGCTGTCTCCTCTGGCTCCCGAGGAGAGGCTCTGCAGGGCTGTCCTGTGCTCTTGGAGTCAGTCGCTGCGGTGAGGTAGAGAAAGCTGACCCAGAACCAGGCTCTGTCCTTCCCAGGGACCTTGGTGCCTTCCCTTGGAAGGCCTGGAACATTTCTGATGTGCTGCGTGCAGGAAACGGGGCCTTTGGCTTTGTAGGCAAAAGTCACAGCGTGAGAGAAGGGCCCGTTTGTCGAGCAAGGCTTTACAGGGCTGCTCTGCCTGCTCCTCTCCCACACAGGGCTTGTGGTACCTGCCACGGTGAGCCCTGGGCAGTGGCTCTGAGCCAGGCGGGAGCCCGTCTCCCCAGTGGGCCGGAGAGCAGGGGAGAGGTCTGGCAAGTGGTGCCGCAGAGGATCTCCTCTCGGGGCTGGAAGCTAGAAGCAGAGAGCGGGACAACTAGTGCTTGCTCCCAAGGGGCCCTGTCGCGGGAGAGGAAGGCTCTGAGCGATGCTTCCTGCTGCTGCGTCTGCTGGAGGCATGCAGGGGGCGAGGGCCTGACTCCTTGTCCTGCTTCTGCTCTGTGACGTCCCGGGGGCCTGCAGGGGTGTGGGCTGGGCCCTGTGGGGCAGGGGAAGCTGAGCCGAGGGAGTGTTTTGCGGAGAGGCTGCCGTCTTGCTGGGGCTGAAGTAGCCCTGAAACTCCCCCTGGCCTGCAAGGCCACCCTTCCCTTCCTGCAGAGCCGGAGCTGGAGGCAGTGCCGGCACCAGGGCCAGCGAGGCTTCCCAGGGCCACGTCCCTCCCTCTCCCCCACTCCCCAGGCCATACCTCTCCGTCTCCCCCACGACCTGGACCTTTTTCCTCCTTCTCCCCTGGTTCCCACAGCCATATCCCTGCCCCTGTCCCGCTTCCCTGGGCACCGGATCCCTCCCTCTTACCCACATCTCACAGCCGTAGCCCTGTGTTTAGCCATTTCCCACACCCGTAGCCCTCCCTCTCCCCCAATTGCTGGGCAATATCCATCCCACCCTCTCCCCCTAGTGCCCACATGCCATAGCCTTCCCTCTCCCCAAGTCCACAGGAACACGCCTGCCTCTCCCCCAGTTCCCAGGGCTAGATCCCTTCCCTTGCCTCCAGCTCCAACATCCACCTTCCTCCCTCTCTACCAGTTCTTGAGCTGTATCCCACCCTCTCCCCAAGTTCCCACAGCCATATCCTTCCCTCTGCCCCAGTTCCCAGGGCCATATCCCACTCCCCTAGTTCGACAGCAATGAGCAAACCGGGACGGAAGAAACCAGGCGAGGCCCCTCTCAACATCCCCAGGGTTTTTATTCCAGAGGGACCCCGGGAGGCCCGGACGCCCCGCCCACAAGCGGAGCCAGGGGAGGCGGCGCGCGTGGTCCCCCGAGCCCAGCTCTTCCTCCCGGACCCTGCGCAGCCATGATGGGTCTTCGCTTGTCTCCGGTGGGTGGTGGAGCCGGCTGCGCCCATCACTGTCCCACTGCCCAGACAGGCTCCGGACACGCTGGCGGAGCAGGGCAGGGCTGCGCTCCCCACCCTCAGCGGAGAGGCTCCGGTGCCGGGGACCTCCGGGGCCCCGCTGCTGCTGCCGCCGTCGTCCCTGCCGCCACGGCCCTGGCCCCGCGTAGGGATGGAGGCGGCCGCGGTGATGGTGGGCCACCCCACCGTGGGCATCCTCCACCTGCAGGCGGCGGATGGCCATGATGGGCTGCCGACAGAGCGGGCAGGTGGCAGCGACGGCGGTGGCAGCCCGCGCTGGATGCAGGCATGGCAGAACGCATGCCAGCACGGGGCCACGCCAGCGGGCTCTTCAGGGGGCCCCAAGCAGATGGGGCAGGTGTTGCCCACCCGGGGGATCCTGGCAGCTCCTGGCACTGCTGGCTCCTGCCCGAAGGCCTCCATTGCTGCTGCTGGCACTCGCTGTCCTGGCAGCTGCTGGCGGGACTTGATGGGTGCCGCTGGCGGGACTCGAAGGCTCGCGTTGCGCAGGTGGGACTCGGTGGCTCCTCGGCTGCTGGCTCGGGCGCTGCGCACAGGACTCAATGTCTCGTGTGCCACTGTCAGTACGCGACGCTGGCATGTATTCTTTCCCACCGCAAGTGACGTCATGGGGTGACTGTGACTCTTTGGTGACATCACAGGGCTCACGGGGGCGCACGGTGGGGCACAGCCAGGAGCTCCCCCAGCCTCAGAGACAAACCCTGTGATGCAAAGCCCACCTGGCGGCGTGCTTCACGCCTCCGCGTTTGCTCGGGCCCCTTTCAGGCGTTCCCTCTTGCGGGGGGGTTGTTGTGCCAGTGTCACACACTCACAGAGCGGTTGGGGTTGGCAGGGACCTCTGGAGCTCATCTGCTCCCAGCCCCTGCTGCAGGAGGGCCACCCTCAGCCGCATGGACCCTGGGCACCACTGAGAAGAGCCAGGCTCCACCTTCTTTGCACCCTCCCTTCAGCTATTTAGATAGATATGCAGGAGATCCCCCGAGCCTTCTCTTCTCTGGGCTGAGCAGTGCCAGCTCTCTCAGCCCCTCCTCACTGGAGAGGTGCTCCAGTGCCTTGCCCATCTTGGCGGCCCTTCGACGGACTCTCTCCAGTCTGTCCCTGTCTCTCTTGTCCTGGGGAGCCCGGCACTGGACACAGCCTGCCAGGGCTGGCCACACCACTGCTGCTCTCCTCCCTCGTCCTGCTGGCAGTGCTGCTCCCCGGGCAGCCCAGGACACCACCGGCCGCCTTTGCTGCCTCAAGTGCAACGGGGTGTCCACCAGCACCCCCAGACCCTTCTCTCCAGTTATACACCTATAAGCTAATTTTGGTATCATTAAGGTGAACTATCCAATATACAACTTTGTATCTTTTCATTTCACGTCTAAGATCAAAAAACTTGATGAGAAGGTACTGCTTTATCTGTAAAGTTGGTTTCCTTTTTTCAATGCAAAGGCTTAATTTAACTAAAATGAACTGTCAGCCTTTACCCACTGTGCTTTTGAATTCAGATTAATTTTCCCAATACTTACACTGATAAGGGAATACATAAAACATGTCAAGTGCATGGCTGCTGGCTATGATTAGTTTCAGTGAAACAGGGCATATGTGCAACAGATTTCCTGTCCAGTGACCAATGCTGTATGTCTTATTCAGGTCTTTATGCTGTACTAGCATAACAGCAATAAAAATTAAAAATAAAATACCCATTCATGACAACAGGTGACCTGTTCTTTTAGATAATGATTTAACACTTTGCAGTCCCATGGCATTTTCCCAAGGCTCAGAGTTTGAAGTGGGTGGCTTCTTAATGAAATACCAGTGATGCTGACTGTGAAGCAGGAGTTAACGTCCTGATATCTGCTTTGGAAGTGCTCTTGTTTGCCATCTGAGGCAACCTGAGTTTTCCACCATGATGGATACAACCGGTTCCGTTTTCTTGGTCGCGGAAGCATCTCTGGCCTTGACATGGGCATGAGGGATTTGAGGAGAACTCCGCAAGCCCTGAGCTCTCTTTAGCCCTGTGTCAGACCCTGCACAAGAGTGCTGGGCAGAGGCACTTGGGTGAAATGCATCTGTTTGAGTGGACCAGCAGTGTGCCCAGTGATGGAGCTCAGAGCCCATCTGGAGTTCCTCAGTGAGGGAGTGAGGGGGAGCCTGGCTTCACCGAAGAGTGTAGAGCTGTGTCTGTTGGGCTGTGCTTGTCGGGGTTTACTTATTACAGCGCTTCCCTGAGAAATGACAAAGTTGGCTGTGCCAGTTCGTGCATCGGTGTCAGCCTGTGCCGAGCGCCCCGCCACAGGCAGACTGGGAGGTGCGTGGTGGCAGCCGAGCAGGTGAGCCGGTTGGACTGGGGTGCGAGTTATCACCGCGTGCGCAGGAGAAGAGCAGATGGTCCCTTCTGAGGGCAGAGCTGGCACCTTCGTGGGATGTGTGTGACTTGATTAGGCTCTGTTGGCACACCGGCTGTTTCCCAGTAGTGTGTGGCTCTTTTCGTGATCAGTGCTGCGTGCTAGCTTGCTTGATCTTAGAGCTGGCAGAGGTGATAGCCCTGGGAGAAACCCTTTGGACTCTGCCATGAGTGTCTCCAATGGCTGCTCTGTTTCAGAGTGACCCACGCAGGGATGTGGCCGTGCTGAAGCTGGGAGGGTGTGTTGGAGGCAATTCCCGCGCGTGCTTGCCGTGGCCATTGTACGCGTTCCCTGAGCGGCTGTTCCTGCTCTGGGATGAGGCCCTGCTAGCCGGGCCTCTGCAGTGCCCGTGCCCCCAGAGATGAGGGAAGCGCAGCTGGTCTCTGTGGTGCTGGGGCAGAGGCTCCCTGCCGAAGCCGTGTGAGCTCGTGAAGCCTTTGGCAGGCCTGGGCTCTCTCCGTGCTCTCTGGCTGTCCCCTCCAGCCAGCCGGCAGACGCAGGGGGACCGCAGGCGGCCACGGCTCCTCAGCGGGGCCGTCCGGGCGCTGAGCGCCGCGGACCCCTCCGCCTCCGTGTCCGTGTCCGCCCTCCTGTCCCGAAGGCGGCGCTCCCCTCCCCTGCCGGCGCCCGGCCGTTGGCCGTTGCCATGGCGGTGTCGGGCCCGCCCGGAGTCCCGGTTGCCTTCGGCAGGAGGGCAACAGCCCCTCTGGCAGCGGGGATCGGGGGTGTGAGTGTGCCCCGTGTCCCCCGCGGGGGGGGAGAGGTGGGGGGACGCTGGTGACCCCCCCGTGCTGGGGTGGTGGTGGCTGTGTCCCCTCCCCGGAGGAAAGCGGGAGGGCGGTGCCGGCACGCCCAGGGTGCTTTTTTGGGGAGGCTTTTAGGGGTGAGGTTGCCTGTGGAGCTGTGGAGTGGGGCTCTGGTGCTGGGTGAGGTGCCCCCGGAGGCTGCAGCCCTTTCTCTGTGTGGGGAGGGGGAGTTGGGGCCCCTTCTTCCCCCCAGAGCTGGACGAGGAGCGAGCTTTGCTCCCTGAAGGAGAAACTTCCTAAATGTCTTCCTTTTTTCCCTATGGGATGCCGATGTGACTGCACCCGGGCTGTGGGTTAAATGTGGAGGGGGATGGAGGCTGCCTGCCTCACCGCTGCTGGTCTTGCCCCCCTCGTCTCGCACGTGGGCTTTCGGATGTTTTGGCCTTAAATCTTTGTGTGGCCCAGTCTGTAAATGAGGGACGAGACGATTTATTCTTGCTCTGTCTATAAAATGCCGTGAAGGCTTATGACGCAAAATGCAAGAAATGGCCTAGCTCAAAGCGACTGCGCAGCCAACTCACCCTGACTATCCTTTCCTTGCCTTCTAAATCCATAGGTGATTTCCTGAGAAGCAATTCCTGCCTACGTTGAGGGAAAATCCAAAGGCTGGACTACTCCAGGAAGGTGCAGATTGCTTCTAACAGGTTGTCCAGCCTTGCCCCTTGACTTGAAGGGTGGGAAATAACTCGGTGAAGCCAAAATCTGCTCTGTAGCACCTCGGGGTTACAGCCAGTGCTGTAGTGTTACAGTAGTAATCCAGTCAATAGGGAATATTTGCTATTCTGGCAGCCAGTAATGTGTGTGTGCTGGATAATTGGGTACGAGGCTGAAGCCAGCCAAGGTGAGGTTGCGGGGTTGTAGTCCTGCCTCTGCTTACATGTCTGCAGTTTAGCATCTTTGAATTCAATTAGTGTTGATGTTTTTCCAGAGCTTGAAACTCCTTTGAGATCTGGGCATGAATACGCATAAGTATTTCACTGGGAAGGTTTTGAAAATTGAGATTAAAACAGCTTGGCTTGGCTTGAGGTTCACAGGAGCTTGTCAGAGAACTCGGCTGATGCCTGACCTCTCGGGGTCCTGGCTGGTGAAGGCAACTGGTCAGGATGTGAACATCATGCCGCCTGAGCTGTGCACTGCGAGTTGACACTGCAGAAGCTGAGAGATGGCTCAGAAAGGGAGAGAGGGTGGTTTTTAGGCATGCTGGCAGTGCCCCTTGTTCCAGCTTGGGTGTGCAGTGAAATGGCAGATTAACAAATGATTGCATGTCAGCAGAGCAGAGGTTCATATGCTTTAAGCCCCCGGGGAGTACAGAATTGTTCATTTCCTCTTAGCTCTCCTTTGCAGTCTGGTGGAAGTGGCATGTCCAAGCATTTGCCGTGGAGTAAGAGATCGCGTGGGGAAACAATCTGGTATCCATTGGAGTCTTCCTATGATTTCCATGAACTTTGGATGAGGTCTTGACAGTAGCTACTAAACAGAGGTACTGTTTTGCGAACCTGCTGCTCTGGATTCACCACTGCGGAGTCAGCTCTGACCCTGCCTATGGCCGCTTGCTCCTGACCTAGGGATCCATTAATAGTCCTTTGATTTCTGCTTTTCCACTCTAAAGTCGCTGGCTGCATGGAAGCTGCGATGCATTGTGAACCAGAATGAAATGTGGTCAAGATGCCAGAGAAAGAGTAAATAAAAAGGGAGAGTTGATGCAAGTTGCAAAGCCAGGAGAGCAGAGATGGGGTGCTGGGAGAGGCATTTGGGAAAGGGAAAACAGTACTGTAAATACTTAAGGCAGGAGCCACAGTTGTAAATTATAGCATGTGGAGCTGTGGAATCTCCAGCAGACCCTTGGAAGGGAGCTTGGTCCACCTCACTGTCTGCTGAGAGTTGAAGTTTATTAAAAGAAAGAACAGGAAGGTATAACACTAGGCTCCTATTAACTATCTCAGCTGTGGTAGAGCTTTTGTAATAAATGGCAGGATGACAGTACCGAAGTGATAAAATACAGAGGGAGTGGACTATAAAGGTGACAGGTGAGGCTTCCTGGGTAGCAAGACTTGATTTAGAAGGCACTCAGCCACTTAGCAGTGGTTTGGAGGGACAAGAGATTAGTCCTGGAAATTGTGCTTCTCCTTTCCTGGCTTCCTTGTGATGCTGTTTCTATGGTAATGATAGCTAAGCAGGTGATTTCTAGTCACAAAATGTGATCTTTCTACTTAAGCCTGAAGAGGGCAAGATGTAGCTGAACAAAATTGTTCAATAGCATCCTGATTCTCACTTTGAACAGATCTCCTGTCTCACTCTTCCAGCAAAGTGTAATAGGAAGGCAAACTAACCAATTAGTCCAGAGAGAGATGGTTTATCTTTGCAGGAGAAAGAAGAGGTTTTATTGTGTATACGGAAGCAAGACTGAGCCACTAGTCTCTGCTGCTACAAGAAAAGCTGGGTGTAGTGTGTTGTAGTGCAGGGTGTGCCAACATATCCCCAGCCTTTAAGTTTGGAGGGTGATGGGGTGGTATCAGACCAGCTCAAAGGTTGGTGCTTCTGCTTCAGCACAAGTGATGTGGGGTCCCTTGAAATAAGAGCACTGGCACGTGACATAGTGACTGTATAGACATGAAGCTGTGCCTTTACGTGAAACTTCCCATTTTTTTTCTTAATGTCCCTTAAGAAATTGGCTGTTTCTTCTTGATTTCCTGTCTTTTTCAGCACAGCATCATCAGAGAGCTGTTTAGTTTTATTTTGGTGAGGGAAGCTGTTGGACACATGTGCAAAGGGATTTGGATGCTTTAGGGCCGTATCAAAGTGCTCACCTTAACTTTTTCCTCAGCGCAGCTTTTGCCAAGCTCACGGGCCCTGAAGGGCCCCTCTGTGCCTGTATTTGTGCTGTTGAGCCTTCTGAATTTTCCAGGTCCTGGCATGACTGAGCTTGTGTGAAGCCCTACCATGTGCCTACCGATACTTTGGCCTTATGACCCTAGCCCATATCATGAGCCAGGTGGTGTTCAGAGATTAATATTGCTGCTCTAAAGAGACGAGGTGAAGGTGCTTCTTTGTGCCCCTAATGTAGCTCGCAGCAAAAAATAGCTGGGAGCAAAGTGGTCCTTCTTTTCTGCCTAACCTGAAGCAGGGAGTCTGTAGTAGCTGTGAGCCCACACCATGAAACAAATCTTTTTCCTTCACTTTGAAGATGATCCTGGTCTCTGATATTTTTTCCCTCTGCAGACTGCTTATGCATTGCATGTTAACTAGTTGTTAGCTAAAGGACTTTGTGATCCAGGGGGCAGAGCCCCCCAGCCGAGGCTTTTCTTTAGCTCTCAAGCATCCTAGCGGCTAGCTTGCAGGACAGGCTTTTTCTTGCTTGATTTCTCCAGGCAGCAGTGCTAGGAGATGTGGCAGTGACCTTGTCTGCACTGAGAAGCAGGACTAAGGAATGGCTTTGTCCCCCTCCATCTATCTGGGATGGCAGGAAGGTTTGGGCTGGAAAAACAGACGGTGAGTTTGATAGCAGGAGCACAGCCAAGCATGGGAGCAGCGTTGTTGGGGCTGATGAGAGCAGGTCGAGGTACCAGCATCGGATCTGGCATTGGGGTGCTGAGGTGCTTGCAAGCCTTGTATGGGTTTCGTGTCACTTCTACCATGCAGCTCCATGAAGGTACTTTGTGGCCAGCAGTTTCCCTTTGCCAAGGCATTTCAGTGGCATTGTAAACCATTGGATATGAGACCAAGTGGGCCAGTTATGCCACTGAGAAAGTTCAAGGCAGAAAGCATCGTTCCCACTCCATCCTAGAGCTGAAGAAATCCCAAAGCTGCAAATGCTTGAACATGCATCTGTCCCCTTGGTGTGGAACTGGTTAAGGTGGTAAACCCCTAGTCTTTAGTGGGTTAGTGGACCTTTCCTATCATGCTACTTGCAAGATGAGATGCTGCTGTTTTGAGAAGCTTCTCCGCACAGCACCCTGAGCACTGCCCAGTGCAGTATCTTGCCACGTTAGAGCACAGGGAGCTGAGCAGCAGAGAAACGAGCAGACTTTAGCTAATGTCAAGCTCTGAACTCTCTGCTTCCTTGAGGTCCTGGTAAAATCCTCCTGCTCTGCCTGGCAAGGCTATAACAGTTGAGGAGAGGGGACACTGGGCAGCCCAATTCCCAAGTCCTGTCAGTTGCCTTGAGGGTTCCACTGGGTTCTCGGAAGCCACGGGCACTGAGTCAGTTATTGCTGCGCTGGTGGGAGCACAGTCACACCAATAGCTCCCTGGCCAACTTCTGTCCCTCCAGGATGTCCACAGCCACCAAGTAGCCCATGGTGATTCAGGAAGCAAGACTGGGCGCTACACAAAGTGAATCCTCCAGGAGAAGCATGAATTACCTGTCCTAAGGGAGTGTCTGGCCAGCGAGCAGGAAGGAGGCAGTTTTCTTGGCAGGAGGGCCAACGGCCAGGATGCAGCAGCTGTGTGGTACTCAATAGGATTTAATTACAAACCTGGTCTAAGAGCAAGTCTGGGGAGGTAGAAGGATTTTTAATGGCTTCTAAAATTGTTGTGCAACTTGCAGGGATGGTAGAGACTTCTGGCTTAACTGTAGCTACTGGGGTAAAGGGAGCCTTGGGGAGGAGGCTGAAGCTTGGATGTCCTTGGGGATCTTCAGCTTGGCACCCTTCTCTGATGCATCTTGGTTTCCTGAGGCAGGTCAGGAATTTCTGCCCAAGCCCTGGGCATATTTCTTCATTGCTTTTCTAGGTGGTCTTAGCTGTTGTGTCCTGGCACCTGTTAACCCATGCTAATTGTAGGATAAGGCTGCTGGAGAAGAGCTGCCGTTAGGATAAAGTCTTCAGTGGCCCTGCTTTCACAGATTTGCATTTATATTTGAGCTAATTGCTTATGTTCCTTTAATGGTTTCATGCTTTTATTTCTGCTGTTGCAGCCTCTAATGCCTGTAGGGAGCCTTGAGTTTGGGTGTTAGTAAGTGAAAATGAGGGCCCTCGTTCTCCATGGAGAAATGCTCTTGGGCACTGTGGTAGTTTCATGTTTGGAAGGAGTCGTATTTGCTGGATAATTAATTTCTGTAACTTCAACCAACCAAATTAGCCTTGGGAAACTCTAGTTCTTAATCAGAGTATTGAACTCTCTGCTCCATTAGTTAGAAACGTCACCAGGCTCCTTGCACAAAGTGTGGGCAGTGGGTTTGCAAAGTCGGCAAGTGGTCTGATTTTGTTAATGCTGGGGGCAGCAGCGATCCTGGGTTTAAGGTTGTTCATAGTACTCTGAGCACTTAGTAGGGCCAGGCACACAGTCAGCTGCCCTTGCAAAATGAAGCAGCTAAGTGACATTTAACCTTCCTTCTGTTCCCACTGGAAAACTTGTGAAGAGGAATAAAGGACTGTTTGGATACTACTATAGATTGGGTTAATAATTCCAGTAAATGGGGTTCCAAAAGTAATGGAAGCGGGAGAAGGTGAGAAATGCCAGCAGGCCCTGGTGTGTGTTTGTGGCTCGTGGGACTGCATCCACGGCAAAAGGCTCTTTTGGCTCAGGGAATGTTTGTGCTGGGGTTTTACTGCTATGAAATTTGACTCTGTCACTTAAATATGGTCTAATCACAGAACAGGGTGGGGAGGCCTTATATTCTCCACTTAGGAGACGTGGGTGTGTCCACGCCTGGAGATGTGGGTGTGTCCTTTGGGTCTGCCATGAATGGGATTCTAGAGTTTCAAAGTTCCATTTTTGCTCCTTCCAGGTGAGCTGAGAGATGGCCACTGGCAAGATCCATCTGTCCATGGGGTCCTCCAAAATGGCTCATGGATTTCAGAGCAAGGTGGGAACACCTCATGTTCCAAAGCTAGTCAGAGAGACAGAGGAGTCTGTAACTGTAAGTACCTGCTGTAGCTGGGCAGGACCTGTGTTAGGGCTGGAAACTCCCCTTGTGTCCCTCCTTCGCCTTCCCCTCCTGTTGTCTGCTTTGCTGCCCGGCTTCTGCTGGAGGTGGCTGTCATGGTGCAGTGGGGGATGGAGTGCGTGGTGCTTCAGGGAAAGTCCAGAGTCTTGCCTGGATGCCAAGTTAAATGAAAGTACTGGGCGTTGCACTGGCATAGCTAAAGCGTGAGGGTGTGCTTCTTTCCATCCTCTTTGTGTGGGCAGTAATATCTTCTGTCATGTAGGCATGCTTGCCAGTGCTGCTCTGACCATACCTGCCCCTCCAGGCAGCCAGGCATGTGGTTGGCTGCTTGAATTCTGCCTGAAGATTTGAGAGACATGGCTGGTCCCAGACAGAACAGGTTGCAAACCAGTGATTATATGTCATATCCTGTGTGGAGCACAGATCCCGCCCTGCAAACAGCAATGGAGTCAGGGCAATTTCTCCTTCCCATCCACAAACCTCCCCTTTGCTGACTGGAGTGCTCAGGCTCTGTCAAGGAGATAGCTCTGTGTACTTCTGTGGAGGGGTCTGTGAGGCCAGAACAGAGAGAAAACAAGTGCTAATTAAGAAGAGATAACTAAAACTTGGACCCATTCCTCTCCACGTCAGTCTTGGCACAACGCTGCTTTTCTGCTTTCCTCTGACTCACCCAGCCGTGACATCTCCACACAAGTGTTGGTTGTGAGCATTGTGCAAGGGTGGAGTTTGGGGATTTCTGATAACTCCTCCCTGCTCTCTTCAAAGGCTCAATCTGGCTCAAGCCAGCAAAACTAAAGAGAAAACAAATGCCCAAAGAGCAGGAATCCCAAAATGTGTCACATCAAATCATGAAGAAGGTAATGGGGCAGAACCACTTGGTTAGAGTGTGTGTATTCTGCTTTATATCATTAATTTCCTGATGTTAAGAATTTCAGCAGGTAACTTAGGGGACTTCCAGGACTATCCTAGTGGCTGTGATCACAAATTATTCATCAGTGTCACTCAAACAAGAAAAGCTTTTCTGAAGAAAGGCATTTCTGTAGCTCTTGCTGGTGTTTTGCATTTCAGCTGACTCCCTCTGCCTTCCTGAAGGAGATGTCTCTCACCACGGAGCAGAGGCTGGCCAGCACTCGAGAGATGAGGCGGCCCCGGATTATTCAGCTTCTAGAGAGGAGTGAAAGCTCCCATCGAAAGGTAGCCTTTTCCTGCCCTTTTTCTTGCTGTTTGATGTGGCATTTGAAGAGGATGCACGCTTGTGACAGGCTTGCCTCCAGCTTATCTGAATACCTCAGTGACTAGGTCCTGTTGTCCTTTCTAACTGCTGCTGGTGGTGGAGTTCCATCTGCCTTCTGCTGGGGGAAAGGTAAAACATTTTTCCCCAGTGAGACATTGAAGTCCTGATATGCTTAGTAGCCAATACAAATAACCTCTGCTGAACTTGGTGGGTTTTGCTGGAATTTAGCTACCAGTGCTAAAGCCTGATACTGGGGGAAGTCTGGGGCAGGAGGCCAGGGCGCGAGCTTGCCATTTTCCATCCTCCTGCTGAAATAGCTACGTCTCGCTTTGGTGTAGCCTCTGTCAAATGACTGGGGTCATAGGACTCCCTCAACGGTGGCAGCATTGGCCTTTGAAGGCTGAGGGCCTATGGTAAGTATTCAAGATTTAACAAAACCAACTGCATGAATGGTTTGGGCTGGAACAGTGTGTGGGACCCTTGCAGGGTGTTAGAATTTGCGGGCTCTCAGACATACAGGGGAATGACCCTGGGCAGAGGGGCGTGGATGTGCTTTCTCTGGCTCAATGTTTACTTAGATGTATGTTTAAAGCTGCTTTTCTTACAGAACAGCTCAGTATAACACGCAGTCCGAATGGGTAGATTACTGAGGTAGGCTGTTGAGTGGAAAATTGCCAGCCAGAGACTTGTAACAAATTGGTTAAGGATTGCCCTAGACAGCACGGGAGGTTGGGAACGCATCAGATGAGTGCACAACTAACTGGCAGTGTGCTGCAGCTACTAGCTTCAGCGCGACTGTGACTTCTGTGGAGAAGCAGGAGACCTGCCTGTGTCTTTTAAGTGGGAACGGTGCAGCTGGAAGAGGAGAGGCAAAGCAGGGAGGAATTTCCTCAAAGTAATGCCTCTGCTCTGTAAGCATTTGCTGTTTGTGTATGTTTTCAGCCATGCTTCTGCAGTGGCATTAAATAAAACAGCAAAACCAGAATACAATAAAGCGTTGCTTTAAAGCTCATGGAAAAAGGAGATACCAAGTCCAGTCTTGTTCAAGTTGCCCAGTAATGCTGAGAAAAGAGCTGAACCTTACCACCATCCAGCGTTCACCTCACTTGTCTTTTTCCTAACTTGTGTGTTACTTTCTTGTTGGCCTTACCTCCTCTGGTACTGTTCTCTTCTTGCTGGTTTCTGGGCTCTAGATCAGAAAAGATATCTGGGGATGTGTGGGTCTCGTTCTCTCTGTCTCGGAGTAAAGATCATCCCAAAATGGTTTCCCATGGAGTCTCACATAAATTCTTGGCTTTGCTGTCTCCGTGAGCGCTCATGGCTCTTTCAGTAGTGCTCTGGCACTGTGTGACCCCATTAGCACTGGGCTCTGCTGGAGGTGAGCGCTGCCTTGCATTTTGGAGAAGGAAACCTGGAGCAACACCTCCCAAAAGAGCTTCTTAGCTTGAGCCTGCTGAGCATGGTGCAGAAACTTTTGATGAGCTCAGAACACAGGTGGGTGAGCTCCTGCTTCCCTAGTGTGAGCTGGGCAGACGTACTCACCAAGAGACTGTACTTCACTGGAGATCAATGTAGGAGTCTCATTCATGAATCTTTCTCCCATCAGCTGAACCTCTCACTGCTGTGTCTTGCATCTGCAGGTCTCCTCAGTTGACCTGGAACACAGCTTGATTCAGCCTTTCCCATCTGAGGTCGTATTTCAGAGCTACGTCCCCTGTGAGGTCTACGAAGTGCCCCTGATTCTGAGGAACAACGACAAGGTAAGTGCTGGGACATGGAGGTTTAACGCTGTGCTGGAAGAGGAGAGCAGTGTAATTCACGTAGTATACAGCATAGCAAGTTATCTGCCGTCAAAATAAAAAGCCTCACCACCTTTATTTTGCAAGCTGATGGAAATCTTCCCATGCTGGGGCTTCTCCCCCTGATTTTGGCCATGCGTTGGTGGTACCTAGCCCAAAGGAGCTTTTCTAGTCTGCATCCTTCCCCTGGAGAGCCCCGGCCTGAGGGGGATGTTGAGGGCTGTACAGTTCTTGCCTGCCCGCATGCTTTACCTCGAGTGTGTATCACGTCCTGGTGGCTCCTTGGTTAACCTTGGTTTCTGGCAAGGCATCTCTGCCTCTCACAACCCATTTAGCTGCCTCTGCAACTCGCTGTCAGAGCACAGGGGTTGAGTCTTCACCGCTTTATGCTGGAATAAGTTAGAATTAGTGGGTTTAGCACTCCAGGAATGGTGTTTTGAAACAGCAGTGGAAACAAACTGATTTAGCAGAAGCAGTGGGCGGCCTTTAGGTGCCACTTTAGGCTCCTGCTAAGTGTAATTCAGTTCTACCCAGGTTTTTCTAAGGCAACATGGGTCTGTGCTTTCCCTTTGGAGAACCACAGCCCATCCACAGTAACATGCTCTTGAAGGTCTCCACCTTTACTTGAAAAAATTGTGATCGTTTTGAGATTTCCCAAGGAAGTTGAGAAGGGAGAAGTTGAAAAACGTGAGCAATTTTCTTCCACTGTAAAGAGGAGAATTGAGACCTTCTGAATTTCAGCAGGGGAAACATTTGCTCGAGTGAGGCATGTGCCAAGAGCAAGCTGGTGGGAAAAGACAGGAGCGAGGAAAGGAGCTGAGTTAGAAAGTGCTCTGTGAGAGAACATTGTACAGGCAAGGGTTTCTCTTGACACGTAACAGTAAGTGTGCTGGCAGCAGAGAAGGATCAGAAAAAAAAGGTGTAATTAAAGACACTCTTGTGTACTGAAGAGTAAGATGTATCCATGAGAGGAGGGCAGGATGGGAAGATGGAAGTGTGCATGAGAGCGGGTGAATTAACCCCCTCTCCAAATCTACCTGTTGGGGGAAACAAACAGGTGGACAAAAACCGCTGTGGGAGTATATGGCAGGTGGAGGAACAGCAAGAGAAGTGAAAGTATATTCTGAGATGACAAGTTTTGACAGGGACATGGTTGAAAATGGAAGCCCCTTTGGCAAGGAAGGATGCAGGTGTGGTCCCTTAGTTATTCCTGGAGAGTGCTGCGTCATTCGTGGTCTGGCATTCAGCTTGGGGATATTGGTGTCGTGGTTTAAGCCCAGCTGGCAACTAAGCACCACACAGCCGCTCACTCACTCCCCCCAGGTGGGGTGGGGGAGAGAACCAGAAGAGTAAAAGTGAGAAAACTCGTGGGCTGAGATAAAAACAGTTTAATAGGTAGAGCAAAAAACACCGCGCGGAGAAGCAAAGCAAAAGAAGGAATTCATTCACCACTTCCCGTCGGCAGGCAGGTGTTCAGCTATCTGCAGGGAAGCAGGGCTCTATCACGCGTAGCGGTTGCTCGGGAAGACAAACGCCATTACTCGGAATGTCCCCACCTTCCTTCTTCCTCCCCCAGCTTTATATACTGAGCATGATGTCATATGGTATGGAATATCCCTTTGGTCAGTTGGGGTCAGCTGTCCCGGCTGTGTCCCCTCCCAACTTCCCGTGCACCCCCAGCCCACTCATTGGTGGGGTGGGGTGAGGAGCAGAAAAGGCCTTGGTGCTGTGTGAGCCCTGCTCAGCAGTAACTAAAACATTCCTGCTTTATCAACATTGTTTCCAGCCCAAATCCAAAACACAGCCCCATACAATCCAAAACACAGCCCCATACTAGCTGCTATGAAGAAAGTTAACCCCATCCCAGCCAAAACCAGCACAATTGGAAAGATGCAGCGTGGATGCCCATGCCCCAGGGATACCATTCATGTGGTCCACAGTTATTCTGGGCACTCTTTGCTGTAGGTACCCTCTTTCCTGATTAAAGTGTGCCTCAGTTTCTCTTTCCCTATGGCTCTGCTTCATTCCCACTAAGTCTTTTGACTTCAGCTGCTCCGTTATCCATGTGGCACTTCAAAATGTTTGTCTTTGCCAAGTACCAGCCAACAGGCAAACAGTTAATTTGCTCTATTCCTGCTTCCTCAAGTGGAAAAGAAGATCTGCATCAACATTTCTGCCATTGCCAGTAAAAAATCATAAACTTGTACAGCTGCACCTTGGGATTTGTATGCCCTGTAAAGAGGAGGCAATGTGTGAACTGTTGATTTTTTTCCAAAATGAATTAGTTTTGAAGCTGGTAAGACCTCAACCATTGGACAGCGCTGGTATGAAAGTAAGATCGGCTCTAAGGAAAATCTTTGGCATAGTTAAGTACACAAAGTTAGAGATGATAATCCTAAGAGAGGTTATTATATTTTAATTTTGTTGGCTATTGGTAATGTCCTAGAGAAAAGCAACATGGTGCTCTGTCTCAGTTTTCTCACCAGTTTTCTCAGATTCCTCTGAATCATACTGACTTCTACTGCATGGTAGCCTGGTGCTGTCTGCTCCATAAAAATCCAGCTGACAGCAAAGTGTATTCCAAAGAGAGGCTCTGCAATCATTCAAATACAGAAGCGCTTTGCTATATACTTCCTGCTTGTACCTGTGTGTTGTACAATTGCTTTTCTGTCTTCAGTCTGCTCCTCACCACCCTCAGATGTTCTGGGTGGCTTTTGCTGAAGGTCTCAGCTCCTCTCCCAAGGGACTTGGTGACCAAAACCTTTGTCTGCAGTGTGAAATTGGCTCTGGGAACTCGGTGCCCCAGGGGATTGCTGGGAGCAAAGGGCGTTTGGAGAGTTCAGGGCTGCCTCGGCCATGTGTTATCAGGCTTGGGTGGGTGGTGCAGAATGAATCTCCACTTTTGCCAAGCCTCGTGTGGGTTCGTTGTTTATCAGTGAAGCTGCCTGTCAGTCAACATCGCCTGTTTTAGACTTTCTGAGATGAGATTTGGTGCTCAGAGGTTGATATCCATGTGCTAGAAAATGCCTGTGTGCTGTCTCTGTGCTTGTGGCATCCCAGAGGGCAGAAACTTGGAGCAGGGTGCCTGCAGGGACTCCCGAGTGTGGGGAGGAATGCCCAGAAATCTGCCTTGCCTGCACTGGCAGCTGCCTGGCTACAATCAGCAGGCAGCAAGAGCCTCCGGAGAGCTGAGATTGGCTTTTAGTAATGAAACCACAGTGTGAGTCAGTGCTGGTCGTGTATCTCAAGGCAGAAAATGCCTTTGAAGCCCATAATTGATAGGCACAGCCTGGGGGGTCGTCTGGCTTGCCGTTTATTGTGGTAAGTTGACTGCTCTGATCTCCTGCATCAGCCTTTCCTTGTAGAGTATCGTGCTTCTTCCTTGCTTCTCTACAGCCCCCTTTAAATTCTCTTAGCCATCTCCTTGTTTGTGGGGTTGTCTCTTTGTTTTCCTGTGTTCCTCCTTTTGCTCTTCAGCTTGCTTTTATTCCCAGCAAGGCCACAATGTCTGTGGTCTCCTTCTCTTGTTGGTCTGCCTGCACAACTCTGTAGCATTGCAGCTTGACTGCCCCGCTCAAACCCGGTATGTTAGAAGTGAATTTCTTCCTTGCCCCGGTATAACACGTCCTGTTTTGCCTTCAGATAATACATTCCCCCTTTAGAGGTGCGCAGGCAGAAGCAAGCAGGTTCTTTGGGTTTGTTGACTATGTGGATGACTTGATTCTGGTATTGTATCGCCATGCTGCTGGTGTCTTATCTGCTTGCACTTCCTTCACAGCAGGGCATTGCCCTACTGCCTCTGGCCTGGAGCTATTTTGCCCTGGCAGAAGGGATTCAGGTCCACCCTTGTGTATTATGTGCACGTACCTGGAGAGCTAAAAGTGTTTTGGAAAGGTGGTTGAGGAAGGATGTCACCAGGGCATGGCCAGGTCTCTTCTCCTCGTGTTTCCACAAGTGACAAAGTCATAGTTTCATGTCTTTCCTGCAGGTTCCTTGGCTGGTGAAGGTCGTCTTGGAGAGGTCGCCGTATTTCAAGTTGATCGGCCCCAGGGATGTGTACCGTAAGGTAGCACCTGGCATGCGTTCCACTTTCCGCATCCTTTTCACCCCTGAGGAGAACAAGATGAGACTTGTGGTGCCAAGAGATTGGTGCCTTCAGGGGAAGCTGCACCTGCAGGGCTGGATTCCGAACAGGGCATCTGGTGTGGGTTTTGTGGACCTGTCCTGGTTTTGGTGGGGTTGCACTGGATCTAGAACTGGGGAAAACTCTTTCCCCATGGTGAAGATTATGCTCTCATAGGCTGGAGGCTCTTACATGTTTCAGACTGTTTTTATCCTTCAGTGCTGGCACATTTAATGTAATGTCTATTGGCTTCAGGGATAAGAGAGTCTACTGTTTGTGGTGGGGCAGCCTCTCAAGGTGTCGGTTTCTAGTATCTGTCCGTTGCTGCA
Organism: Gavia stellata; assembly: GCF_030936135.1. Taxonomy (NCBI): domain Eukaryota; kingdom Metazoa; phylum Chordata; class Aves; order Gaviiformes; family Gaviidae; genus Gavia; species Gavia stellata. Next base: position 102,408,550 of record NC_082596.1, read on the forward strand.
TAATTATGGGTTTGCTCCACTAATTATAAATACAAAGGTCTGTTTAAAAGTGACCTGTTATTTGGAGGACCCGAAGTGAGCCTGATCAGAGTGAGGACCACCACCTTTGAAAACTGCCGTCACCTTAATGTATATCATGTTGGACACAGTAGTGACACAGATGAATCTTGTGTCTAAAGTAATCGCTTTTTTTGCATGCCGGTTCTCGTCCACACCCTGCTGTGAGGTCTGCTCCAGGCTGCAGCTAGTCACATCTTGGCATTTCCCAGTGCTGCTAGCTGCTGCAGCAGGGACTCGCAGGCTGTGCTTTCCCTCCCTGTGCTTTCTTGAGTGTTTGTGAGGGAAGGTGCATGTGGAACAGTAGGAAAGTGTCAGGGAGGGGTGTTGATTTTTAGCCATCTCCATGGCAGGGGTTTAATTATTATGGAAAATCCTAGAGGCATGAGTAGATCCAGAGAGCTTTTCTCTTTCCCATCTGGCAGCCACTTCCCTGCCTGGCTCTGGACTGGAGCAAAGATGATGCTTTTTCATCCCCTGTGTTTCCAAGCCTTGCAGCCATGCTGTCCCTGAGGAGACTTGCCTGCTTGCGATCCAGCTGCTAGTCTAGGGGAGAAGGAGTGCTGTGCCCATGGCAGGGACCCAGCCTGGTGCAGAGCCACTGAGCTCTAGATGTCCTTAACTCAGTGGGAGGTTGATGTGCTGCAGATGACATTGAGACATCTGCCAGGCAGAACACGTATAGGAACAGAGGGGCAGGTACAGTCTGCAGGCAGACACCTTACCCTAGAGCCTGTGAGCAGTAATACTGGTGTGGCTGTGTCTTCATGCGTGTTATTGTGGTTACTCTGTCACCTGGCACCTATTCCGTGCCACACGTGCTTTTGCTTGGAGGTTTGAATATCAGTGCCGTGGCCCTGGCAAGCCTGATTCTCAGTGCTGTGATGTGAAGGGTCAGTGCTGTTACCTGGAGGCTTGTTAATACAGAGGATTTAGTACCTGGCACGGAAGGGAGGAAGCATTGCAGGCAAAGACAGGCAGGCTGACTCCTTCCGCCAGCATCCTGCTACCTCTTAGCACTGTTTTTCGCATGACTTGGTTGGAGAGACAAGGTTAGGAGATAGCTCTGAGCCAGCTGATGGTTCTGCACCAGGCCAGAGGTGCAAGATCTCTTTGGGCAAAGCTGTTTTCTCATCTTCCATTTGTGGCTTCGATTCAGTTTAATACTTTGTCCTGTCCTCAAACAGTACGGATATAGAAAACTAAAGAGGAAATGCCCTGTGGTGCCTGGCTCCTCATGCTTGTGAAATAATCTGTTCGTTTGGAGGGACTGAGAAATTATTTAACATCATTAATATTTAGAGTAAAAATTATGTTGGCCTAGGGCAGTTCTCCATGCTACCCAAGTGACACGAGAGCTTAATGTCACTGAGGTAGGCTTTGCAAAGTACACTGGTGCCTTTAAAATGTGATTTATTAGTATAAATTAGTGATAATTTTTGGGGTGGAAGAGATAAATGGGTGCCCATGAAAGGCAGAAAAGTGCTGCTCTTCAAGTTTCGAGAGGCAGCAGAGCAACACGTGAACATCACCACAAGTAGAAGTAGGGTGAGATAACCGCCAAGAGCACTGATGTCCAATACTTTGTCCCTTGTCTTGCCCTTGAACTGGCGAGTGTCTGGAGTAGGGAGCTCTGCCAGTGAGAGGTCCTCCACACAGCTTTGGCGACACCCCAGCGGGGTTCTGAACTGGGTTTTGTGCCCCTTGCAGGGGTTGTGCAAGGCATCGGGAGAGGGGTGTGTGTTGTGCAGGGCATCGGGAGAGGGGTGTGTGCTGCTCGGTGAGGAGCATGTGGGGGTTTATACAGCTGGATCAGAATTTTGTACAAATCGAACATTTTGTCTCGTCCTTGGTGGAGCGCGAGTCAGTGAAGTACCCGAGTGCTGTAGCTCAGCTAGAAATGCATCGGTAGCATGGTCAGGAGGTGCACAGCACCTTGAAAACCCCTTAGCGAAGAGGCAGGCTCTGGGAAATGGTTCTGTAAAGCCACCTGCGTTGGGCTTGAAGTTGCTTGCATGCAGAATATTTGTTGTTTAGCTGTAGAAGGCTTATGAGTGCTCCCTTTGAACAACCTCTGCCTCTCTGCTGCTCCATGGTCCACCGGGATTGTGGATAACCCAGTGAATCGGGATGCAGGTACAAACCCCTCTGTCAAGGTTGGTGAGTCTTCCTGATGTGGAGTTGGTTTCTGTAATTCTCTTGCTTTGAATCGGTTCTTCCCCAGGGTAAGCCTGACTTCAGTGAAGTCGCTCACGATTCAAGGGAGTAAAATTGGAGCTAAGCCCTAAATAAAAGGACCATGGGAGTTGTTAGTGGCTGAAATGCCACGTGCCATGCAGGCCTTTCTTGAAAAATGAGCAGTTTCCTATTGTCTCACAGTCATTTGGGAATGTGCCACGTGATTGGACTGTCAGAAAGTGAAATAGCTGACATGTCTCTTTGTTTATTGGCACTTGTGTTATAAATATGAAATGCTAATTCTTCTGTTGGGCAACATATGCAATTAGTTGCTCTTGCTGCTTCTGATTGACGCTTTTCTGTTTTATGGCTCCGGTTGTATAGCGGGGGTGTTCTTGTGCCACCTGTGTTCCCAGGTGTCCTTGTGCGATGGTCTGACAGTCTCTGCCTAACTGGAAACCATTGTGGAACTGACTGGCGAATAAACAACAGCCAGAAATACTGATGTTTGTGTGTCCTTTAGGCTTATCAGTAGATTATCTTAAAGGAAGAAGGAAGGAAGAAGAATATAAAAACACAGCACAGCCTATTCTGTTTTGTCCTCTTGTTCTTTTCACTGTAGCAATACAATATTTTCAGGCAATCCAAGTTCAGTCTGTAAGCTTTGCAAAATTCATTACCGATGCTCAGCGGAGGCTGAATTAATGCTCATGGATTGATATGAAATAGGGCAGGACGATGAGTTATTGCATTACTGAAATGAACTCCTTTAAAATTCAGTCCAGCCTTGTTAGATGTTTTGTAGCACACGGAAGCTATTCCAATTATACTTTTAAGAAGACTCCTGGGAGGAGGAAAGGGGCAGAAGGTCAAGGCAAATGGCCCTGCACAAAATGAACCTGGAGTGAAGGGACTGATTTCAAAGCATCCTGTGAATTGGTAGCTGAGGGAGGCAGGAGGAGGGGTACCCCTTCTCATGTGAAGCTACCTTCATCCTCCAGCCTCCCTCCTCTCTTCTAATGGCCCTTATTTTCCAGCCTTGATGGTATCACGGTTTCAGCAGGGAGCTTGCCCTGTTTGACTTACTATGCTACCTCGTGCTACAAGGACCTCTTCTTTGCAGTTGCCTGCTGCAAGGAACCCAGTGAAGTGTTTAGGATCTGTTCTACAGTAAAACTGACATCCGAGTTTGCTGGCATACCAGACAGTTAAGGTTGCTATCCCTGTGAGAGTAATGAATGTTAGCCGGAGTTTGCAAAGAGCCTGAAATGACACCTTTGATACAAGCAGTTGCTTTCATTTCAGTGGGTGCTAATTCAAATGCCAGCGGTGATGCTTTGCAGGCCAGAGCTTGTAACTTACAGCTTATCAAAGGGGAATAAGAGAAGAGGAACCATCGTACAATGAAGTGTATTTTCCCTGAAATTGAGAGCGGAGCTGTATGAAGCATGAAGTCCTATTTTCATGAAAATCTATAGCCTGAAGCCACATCTAAACACAACAATTTTTAAAGCGTGGAAGTGATGCAACCCCTCTCTCACCCAGGCATGTTTATTTAGAGACCTGGTTTTAAACAGCCTGCTAAGGGTTTGCAGTTGCGAAGTCAAACAAGATTTTAAACTGGTTTCGACTGTACCCCTAGGTTGTGAGTAAGTGCATAGCAGAGTTGGTAAGACAGGGCAGTGCTGCAGTGGAGAATTGCAGCCTTGATCTTCTTCCAGGGGAGGGCGATTCAGCTTTCAAAAGCTTAAGGAACCATGGGTTCACAGCAGCATGAGCAGCCAGCTTCTGCCTAGCACCCCTCTTTCCTTGGGTTTCCCCCCATTTGGCCTGACCCTGCGTTCAACTTTGCTGCAAGGTCCCACTTTGGGGTCCTAGAGTGCGTTTGAAGGGTCAGCACATGCTGAACTGCTTTGAGGCAAGCTTTGTAGAGGATGCAGCGTCCCAGGGCGTCCCTGGAGAAGGGGCTCAGCACACAACATGCGTGTACGTGAATGGCAAGAGGCAGCTTTCTCTCTCAAAGGTCACGGTTGTCTCTGTGAGGCCAAACCCTTGTTGCTTTAGCCTTGTCTTCGCACACCTGGAGAAGTCCCTTTCCCCATGCATTGCTGTGCAGGCAGTCCCAGTGCCCCTCTCTGGCAACGGAGCTTGGAAGGCTACCTGTGCTTGCTTTTGAGGGGGATTGATTCCTTGGGCTCTTATTTACATTGCCGTTGACTTAAATATTGTTTCCTTTTACTTCCCTCAAATGGCTCCAGTTGTTGAAGTTTTCTTTTTTCTTTATCCCCCTGCTGATCTGAACTCCTTGTGTCCTCCTCTGTCTACCTGGCATCTGGACGGGAGAGATAAGTCAATATGGCGTGCCCAGACTTAATAAGACACGCAGCTTTCAGTTCGATTTACAGTACCTTTGTTACAGTAGTGTGGCCAAAATAACAAAAAAAAAGGGAATAGCATTCTTCATTTGCTAATGCAGTTTCTGAGGATCTAAACAGTCCAGGACCCAGTGAAGTACCCAGCTAATAGGTGCTTTAAATTCACATGGGCTGCCCATAGCTTTTCTTTTAGAGGGCTTAGGCTGCACGACTGAGTACAAAATTGCTAACTGGGAAGGACATGCTGAAGATGAAACGTGTTCCTGAAATGTGATCTTCAAGTCTGTAGGTCGTTTGCTCTAGTTCCCTTCCTGGTATTTTACCTTCCAAATATGAGAAGCAAAAGCCCTTCTGCAATATCCAGTGTGAATATTTGAGATGTCTGGAAGAAAGGATCCTTCTTTATTCTTTTTCCATCTTGGATGTGACAGCATCTGTTACTGCAACCTTGAACCCCAGCTGAGCAGGCAGTTGGTAGGCACTGGGTGTGAGCCGTTGTGCTAAAGCCGTAGCTATGTGTCTGTGCCTCGTCTGGCTGCTGTAGGTCCCTTGCAGGCTTGGAGAGGGTGGGTATGGGAGCAGGAAATCCCAAGGGCAGAGGAATCTGAATCTGGTCTGGTTGAGGGGGGTTGCTGCTGTGTGCAATTCCTAAATCATCTACTTGCTGCTTCAACAATTATAAAAATATCAAAGGAGATAAAAGCACTGAGGAAAAAGGATCAGGACAGCGAGTGAGTGATAAGAGGCAGAGCTGTTATCAATTGGTCACTAAGAGCTGCTGGAGGTAATGGCTCCTGGCCCTGCGAAGCAGTTTTACCACTGATTTCAGCAGGGGCAAGATGCTACTTCCAGCACAGGGATGCCACACCGTAGATCTGGAGATGGGTCTGCTGCTCAACCCTACAGCAGAATGATTTTGGTGATTTGATTCGCCTTCCTTCTGCTAAAGGCCAGACAGCTGCAGGGGGGGACTGTCTGGGGACTGTCTGTCTCTTTTCTGAGCAAGCCAATGACTGGGAATAGCAGAGCTGAGTTTGCTCTGGTCGGGATGTCTGAGTGTCTCCCACTTGCAGCTCCTGATACCACCTGCCTCAGGTAGGCATGCTAACAGGGCACCAAGTCACTTAGTCTAGAGACAGTACAAAGGAGAGGTGATGAAGACATCAGCCATGCAGCAGACAGGAAGCAAAGCTGTTTCCTGCCTCCCCTGAGGCTAGGAGGAGAGGTAAAGGGAAATTGAGATTAGACAGAGGAAGAGCTCTCTTTAAGCCTAGGGCAGAGCTGGAACAAGCTGCTAAGGGCAGGGGTGGAGTTGTTGGTGCTTTTAAGTACTTGTGAAACATCTCTCAAGAATGGTTTGGGTACAGAGCTGAGCCAGTTCTGGGGTGGGGAGATGGATCAGATAACCTGTTAAGGGTGTGTGTCCCCAGCCTTGTCCCTGTAATGCAATGGGAGGGGGTGGGAAATCCCCAGGTACCCTACATTTAGCTGACACAAAACAATTCTTGGGTGTCCAGCTTGTTAAGTATTTCACCAGAGACTGCCTCTTGATCATGCATGTGGCCAAGTCCTTCTGAAAAGGTACCTGAACATCCCCTGCCAAGCTTCAAGGAGGTCACTGCATTGCTGGGATTGGAGTTGGCCCTGTGGTGCAGCTGGGTTCTTAGTGGTGCCTTTCATAGTCTGCAGTGGTGATCAAGGCAGGTTCTTGTTACTGCTGTAATCCTGTACATGAAATGACTCTATTTTGGTGCCTCGGAATCAAAGTATCAGATGATTTTGTCTGTTTCTGCCAGCTTGCTGGGAAAGCAGGTGACTCAATGGGGTTGTTCCTTCTTTGCAAGTTAACAGCCCTGTTCAAGTCCTGCTACTGGACTGAAAGATCATTAAGGCAAAAAGGACTGTTACATTATTGAAGGCTCCTGTTAGAGTCCTAGAAAACAGCAGTTTTCCTTCTGCTGCGGGGATGGTACTAAATGCACTGTGCTGGGATTGTTTCTTTCCCTGCAGGATTACTTCCACCAGGTCACCTGCATGACAGAAAGGGAAAAGTTTATTGTGCCGATCCGAGCTATAGGTGCCCGAGCTATCCTGGACTTCCCTGACCAGCTGGACTTCCCTGACCAGCTGAACTTCGGTGTCTGTCCAGTCAAGTCCAGCACCCAGAAAACATTGCTGGTTCGCAACATCAGGAACCGGGAGGCCCACTCAGGCCCCATCAGCACTCAGAGGTAAAGGAACTCCACATCTTGCTTGTGCTAAACACTGTTGCCTGATAATAGAGTTGATAAACAGTAACAAAAAGGAACCAGAGCATCTGAGCTGCTGTATTGCAGCCATAGCTGGAACTGGGCAGGACATGTGGGTCTGGCAGTTGCTTACAGTGTTTTAAGCATGATGCAACCTTCGATAAAACTCGGCAAGCTGCAGGGAAGTTTCATACTGCAGTGGTGTCTCCAGCACAGCATCTCACAAGACCAATTCTGTTAGTTTGAAAGAACAAGTAAAGGAAGGCAACCTGACCGCCCTTGGGCTGTATGGGGTAGTGCGTGGCAGATGGCAGCTCTAGGAGCTCAGTTCGTGTAGACCAAATGCAGCGTTAGGAAATGGCCAGCTATGAGCTGGTGGAAGAGACATTTAAGAGTTTATCAGCAGCTGTGTCTCTATTGGCAAGTAATTCTGAGCAATTGGAGATCAGTAGATCAAAGCTGAGGGTACTGAGGCCCTGACAGTAACACTGTGTGGTCCAGGAACTTTGTTTTCCGGTAGGTTTGGTCTGGTCCCTGGGAGCAAATATTCTTGAGTAGAATGAGCTCTTAAGTGGAGATGAGCAGGCAGGGGCTTCAAAACTGCACTACAGCCCCCAAGCAGAATGCTACTGAGGGCACAGGCAAAAGATGCAGCAAATATCTGGTGCAGGGGTTGGGGGCATTTTCTCCTAGAGCTTTATCTCTCCTAGGTTTCCTGGAGAGTGCTAGAATGTTAGTAGCTAGCTTGCAACCTGCTGATGGTAAGTACCTTCTGAAACGGTGGCATACCACTGGTCAGCCAAATACACCCGTGCTCTGGGAGGCCACAAGCCCAGGGTATTCCGGTGGTCCTCTATCAAATGCCTGATGTGAATTGTGTTGCAGTCAGCCTGTGCTGTTCCTTTTGGTCTCAGAAGACAGTCACCGGTTTTGGGGTTTGCTGAATTGGAGAGGGTAATGCGTTTTTAACACCACATCTGCAAGGAAACCAGTTCAGTTGGTTGATAATGAGCTGAGAGTTGCTTGGTCCCAGAGGTCTCGGTGTAGGAGCTGAGGTCAAGAATGCAGCAAAGACCCGCTGTCTGACTTGGTGCACCTGAGTAGCCTCAATTTCTTCCCCACGAAAGCAGGGCTCGAAAGAAGACTTCTTACTCTTCTCCTGTGAAACGTGAGGGCCCAAGAGGAGCTTCCACCAAAGCCTGGCAAAGCTATTTAAGCAGGCTTCCAGGATGCTCTTTAAGCAGGCTGCTGCTTATCGCTGTGGAGAATACATAGGCAGGAACTTGCAAATCGGTGTACAGTGTTCCTCGGGGATGTCCGGATCTAGTTGTCACCACCAAACTAAATACCCAGTAAAGTCAGGCATCTTTTTGCAGTGTCCTTGCCAACTGCTCTATTGAGTGCAATGTCATCAGCTGTCACTACTTAGGTGAGCAAAGTTCAGCTGGCGCATGGCTCCAGTTGTTCTCATTATTTTGGTGTGCGCATTGCGTTCTCTAATCATGGTAAAACTCTCCAGAACGTGGTTTTAAGGTGACAAATTGACCACCAGCAAAGCACTAAAACCAGTAGCTTTTGTTTTCTAAGTGGGGCTGTACAAGAGTCATGAAGCGCAGCTGCCGTTGTGCAGAAGCATGTTTCACGTGACCTAGCCCTAAGCATTAAAGCACCGAGTTTTGTTTCTGCCAGCCAAGAGCTGTTTACCTGGTGACAAATCATAACTGCTCCTATTAAATCCAAAGTACGCCAACACATTTTCATAATTATTTCCAAGACACTGCACAGAATTTGTCTGGTGGGCCAGGCAAACAGTTACCGAGCTTGGAGTACAACCCAGAGTCCCAGATTGTGTTGCTTGTGAACACAGAGAAGACCTCCTGTTAAACTCGCCTTGATATGCTCCTGTTAATGGCGCTTCATTTAGCTAGGGATTTAATCGTTCAGGCTGTCAATGGGATACTCCTTCTGTGTCTTGTTTCCATGCTGTAGTATCACTCCAGTCTGCATTTGCATTCATATTTTTCCTGTTGTTCTTTTCTTCTTAGAGCAGCTTTCATTGAAATGCTGATAAAACTTGTCCTTTCTTAGGCTAAACCAGGATGCTTTCAAGGTAAAAAAAAAAGAATTCTGCAAATTAAACCATAATTAGTCCCGGGTCTTCAAAAATACTTTTATTCTCTGTCTGATTTCTAGGCTGTGATCTCATTGGAACAGGTTTTGCCTTGACATTTGCATCTCTTGAGGTGAGGTTTCTAGGTGGCAGGAAAAGACATTCCTGAGGAAATCAGTGTCAAGTTGTGCATGCAAATAGCTGTTCCTATCTCTGTGCTCTTCCGAAAGCATTCTCTGATCCTGTTGCTAGCAGTTGGACTCCTGAGGCTCACTGCAGGGAACCGGATGCAGAGCGTGGGGGAGATGAGCTCATTTTATACCGTAGGATCTTCTGAGGGCTGGATCTCTGCAGAAGTGGGAGTCAGTAGCTCTGTTTCTGAACCTGTATGTTGTGTTTTTCGTCTGCTGACTGTGTTTTGTTTACTCCTTGCTTGCGCAAGTGAGCTGAAGGGAACTAGACTGCCAAAGAAGCATAGTCCCCAAATCTCCCGCAGTAGTCCTGATAGCGCTCTTTGCCTTGCAGCCCTTTCTCTGTCGATCCCTCCATCGGGACTCTTGGGATTGGTGACGCCATGCAAGTGACAGTGGAGTTTCACCCGCTGAAGACTGGGCACCATTCCAGGTCCCTGATAGTTCACTACGACACAGGTAAGTGCTGGGCGCTGTGTGGTGCACGCTCTCTGCGTCCTTCAAAGCAGAGCCCTTTCAAAGCAGAATAATGTTAAGCTTGCTTTGCAGACAACTTCTAAAAGCTTTTCTTCCAAAAGCTCTGCATGTTTCGGTGCTTAGAAGTGAGCAGATAAGGGGCAAAGGCTGAGCCTGTCCTTGTTCTGTATGTCCTGTGCGCTGGTCCCTCCCTGGTGTCAGCATGGTGTTCTGCACCCAGCACCTCCTCATGACAGTCTTCTACCATCATTCTCCATTGTCTCAGCCACCTCAATTCCCTCTCCAGGTGTACCTCCCCTGCCCCAGCTTTACCTCAAATAAAAGTGAAAAATAGTTGGTGTTGAGGGCGTTGTTAAAGTAGATCCCCTCAAACGGGCATGAGATTTTGGAATCCTGTTTTTCTGGGAGTTGCTGAGTGGAGGGAGGAGGAGAAACCTTGACTCTCCGTTGCAGCGTTCATATGCACGTGTGAAGTTTTATTCCATGACAATGCTATGTTTGTAGCGTAACATTGGGGAACACATGTCTCTGTCAGACTATATCCAGTGCCCGCTGTCTCTTACACACCTCTGTCCCATGTACTGCTTCTCCATCATCTTGCCACATACCTTTTTTTCCATGTTGCCCTCTACCCATCTACAGCCCATACTTCACAACATCAGGACTAAAGTAGCCAGGACTTGAGGGCTCTTGGGATTTGGCAGGAAGTGCTCAGTGCCTCCCGAGATAGGTGTAAAATTTATGCTACGGTACGAGAAGCCAAGATCAGGCCACAGAAATACCATCAGCTTTATAAGTCACATGAAGAGTAAGTGGGGAAAACTCAAGATAAATGTGCGACATGTTAAAATGCTTCTGTCGGCCTTGGTTCAGCAGAGGTATCTTGTGGTGCTGAACGAGACGCTTTCTCTGTTGCATGTCTGCATGTGGTGTGCGTTTTCTCTTGCTTGAAAGAGAGCTTTGTTTTGTCCCTCTTCCTGAATGTTGGTCCTGGGAAGCATGATGTCCTAATCTAGGAGATAGCGTGAGGCTTTAGCCCAGCAGTGAACATTTTAGTTGTCTCGAGTTTGTAGGAGTTGTAAAAATGCTCCTATATCTTCCAAATGCTCTTTGTGGCTTTATGAGTTGTCACAACTTTGTTCAATATTTGTCAGTTAATGACATATTCCCAGAGAATGGTTTATGCTCACTCTGAGAAGCTCATGGGTTTGGGTAACGCTTTCTTGAAAGAACTACTGAAATTTCGGAGAGAGAAGCACAAAAAAGTGCCTCATTTGTATGCATCTAGAGAATCTGTAAGATAAAATTCCAAGGGCTAGATCTTTCTCTGAGTCTTGTTCTTACTGAAAAAAAGTGCTGGAAAAGTACTACTTTTTCCCTGGAAAAGTACTAGTAGTTTTGTGTAATTTCTGACTAATAACGTTATTTCAGGCCCTCACGTAGCTGTTTTGTGACAAATCGTGACAAGTCTTTCCTTATTCACATTTCCCAGGCCATTCGTGCTTTTACAAACCTCTCCCATCTATCTCCCATATGGATTCCTCAACCTAGAAATCTATTTAGTCTTCATACAGAAGCTGCTCCATACTTTTAACTATACCCAATACTTCAAGACCCACGGGGCCATGGGTTTAGACAGCGAGGTGACAGTTTTCATGGTGTTTATTTTGTAGTAGTTTGTCTTGATCGTTGTAGAGGATTAGCTTGTGTTTCCATAAACCTGAGTTGTGCATGCTCGAAGCACTGTGCCTATCTCCCATTTCTTGGGTCCTGGCTCATCTGCTTGCCAATGTATGCCGAGGATTCAGCGCAGGGGAAAGGTAATGCTTATAAAGCATGGCCGTCTTTGTAACTCTTCTGAACTTCAGTTATTTTTAGATGCTAAATTATCCATTCTAGGAGGCAGATTGTCCAGTCATTGGAAACATTGCTGATGTTCTCCCAACGTAACTCAGCTCTGGCCACCAATCCCTGCCACTCCAGACTCCCTTAAAAGCAAAGAAATTGAGGATTGTACAGGCATGAAGGCTGAATTCTCCATGTGCAGAGATGAATGACTGACTGTAGAGATCTACTGTTTTAAGGGCGAGTCTTGCCTCATTCCCCAATCCCACTCCCAGCACGAATGTGGTTCTGCTGCGTTGCCAGGCTTAGGATTTAAGGAGTCCGTCCAGCTCTCCCCTTGTGTTGTTGCATGGTAGCCTTTAAGGCAGGTCCATCCACTGGCTGCCTTGCTGTAAGCCCTGCAGTGAGGAGAAGCTCTGCCTTTGCAGAGGGATGCTCTCCAGGCCATGGCCAGGTTGCTGCACTTGTCAGTTGGGGCTGGCTCTGAGGTTTTAAGCACCACTCCCTAGAAATGCCATTTCTGGAGAGCATGTCTGATGTTTGCTATTTGCATCTCACCTGGGAAACACTCACCCACAACAGGAAGAGTGGGCTTGGTGGTGACGTTTGAGCTCGGTTGACTCCCAGGAGTTCCTTGGTTGGGAAGAATGAAGGTTTGAAAGCTCTGGAAATGAGGGAGCCTTTGGTGGGAGTCTGTTCTGGAGGGTGCAGTGCTGGCAGGTACCCCAGCAAGACTCCAGCCATTAATCAGTTGATGTGCACAGGCAAGGCTCTGTCCTCTTCAGCTTGGTCTGAGGTGGAAAGCAAAGATGTCCTCGCTCTGGTCATTGAATAGCTTGGGAACATGCGGCGTAGACTTGCACCCTCAGGCATAAGCAACAGGATACAGGCTGAAGAAATGGGCTTGCAGGACTGTAACGGGCAGGTTGGTGTGGGCCGTGCCCCACCAGTCTCATTTTGACCTATCTTCAGAAACCCACAGCAAGTGAGGGTACTACTTCTACAACACAGTGAAGTTCTCTTCTGCGTGCCATCCTGTGGTGGGCTGTCACTTCACTTGTTCCTCTGAACTTCCCTTTTCTGCCCGCATGCCCCCAGGCATCTTTGCTTGCCAGCAGCAAGGGATCATCAGGAGAGAGCCACCACTGGTGGTGTGCCTGCAGGAGATCCTGGTCAAGCTATAACTGTGGTGGGACTCCTCAGAGTCACCTGAATGACTTTGATGCAGAATTCCCTGTGACATGAGTGGGATGGCAACCCAAAGGGCACCTGGGCACATCTGAAACATCTCACTGTAAATGCTGTCACCTTGGGGATAAACCTCTACAAAGAGACCCAGAAATAAGGTGCTTAAGGTGGTGTCCAGGACATCCTGTACACACGCAGCTATCAGGATGAGATAAATATACTGATCCGTGGAACTGCTAATATGGCTAAAAGCTGTAACGCTTTCTTCTGTTACCTGTGGTTTGCTCTGTTCCTTGTACTTCCATCAGCAAGTGAAATGAGCAAAGACTGTCCTTTGCTTTGTTGCAGGTGAAGATGTTCACACGAGCCTTTATGGAGCAGCTGGAGATGTCAACATCAGGCTAGCCAGGAACTCCTTGGCAGTTGAGAAGACTTACCTCTCGCTGTCAAACCAGAGATCTGTGGTCATCCACAATCGGAGTGAAATCGTAGCCCACTCCCAGTGGAAGGCTTTTGCTTCTCAGGAAGAGGAGGATCAGCGGAAGCTGAGGTTCGTTTGAAAGATTCATTTCCATAAGATACGCTGCCCATGTGTGGCCTCAGGGGGGTGTTGGCACTTTCGAACGGTTTAGGACAAGTAAACCATCCCCAGTGTCAGGGTATGTGTCACTGAGCTTCAGGGTACTGGAGCTCAGCACTTCCCATTCCAGTTCCACCCATACTCCAGCTGAGGAAGATGTTTTGGGGAGGAAAGGTTGGTTGCAATGACTGGATAGCAAATTCGTGGTTTGTGGAGGCACAAAGCACTGAGGTCCAGAGATCCCTGGGCTACAGAGGGTCCGTGAGGCTGAGGAAAGTGTCAGCACTCGTTACCTGGGTTGTAATGTAACTGCAGGTAACATAACTATTACAATAGTCACTGCAGTTTCTTCCACTCCAGCTTTGATAAGATGTCAGGCTCCTTTTCCAGCAATGTGCAGGGTGGAGTGAAAGTTGAGGCCACCCTGCTGTAGGGTGTTGAACTGCCTTGCGCTGCACTGATTTCCAGTACAAGGAGGTATTTGTGCCCTTCCTTAGAGGCTGGGGAGGGTTTGGAGGTGGCGGGTTCTGCAGGGAAGGTAGGGCAGCACAGGACCTGGAAGTGCATTTGGGCTTCAGCCCCCCATGTCTTCATGGTGGCTAGAGATGGGGCAGGTTCTTGAAAGGGTGTCTTTGCTCAAGCTTTGAAATTCCCATTTCAGGCAGCAGAGAAGCACTTGCAGCCCGGGGGGGTGAATTGGAAATGACACTTAAAAGCTTGGGTGATTTAGGGAATCCTTGTGTGACTTTTCAGACTTGGATGGATGTAGGTATATAGGAGTTAGTGTGAACCCATAGCTGATCAGGAAACTGCCTTAAAGTGGAGCACTTCCTAAGGTCCTCTGAGCAAATAAAGTTCAACGTAATTAGGTCAGAAATGCCTTGAAGGGCAAAACTGGTTTTCCACTGTTCTCTCTTTTTAACAACACAGTGTGTGACTTCTGTGCAAGCTCAGTGTGTTGAAAGGAAACCTCCTGACCTTGTCTTGGTACTTCCCTGGCCCATTCCTTTACCATCTCTTCCCAGCTGCCTGTCTCAGCCTGGACCCTGAGTGATCCTCTTTCCCCTCAGAAGCAACCAGGTTTCCCCACAGTAGACTTCACCCTGATTATTTTTTTTTTCTTTTTTTTTTTCCAATTACATGTGATCTCGTGCCAGTTTGTGTCTTAGAGTCTGAGGAGGATGTTTTGTTCTTCCTTACATGGCAGTCTTAGGGATGGTCATAGCTCTAAGGCCACTGTCCTCCTGTCAGAGAAGCAGGGACCCTCTGGTGGAAGGCAGTATAGGGAGCTGGGAGCAGGCACTGTTTGCTTATCCCTGCAGGTCCAAAAAGGAAGGAAAAAGGGTGATGCTAGTAACCTGCAGCTGAACCCCAGCTACTTCTCCCCTTGCCAGTGAAGCCCTGCAGTGGGTGCTCCTTGATCTTTATCTGCCTCCCCTGAGCAGCTCTATGGTGGGAAAAGGCAGTTGAGGTTGGTGGATTCTCCATCAGTTGTGGCAGTGGCTTTGAGCCGGGAGGCTCTCTTGAGGGCTGCTAGCTTTCCAAAACCTCTTCTTAACTTGTGAGTGTGGAGTAAAACTACCTGCCATGCCAGCGAGCAACAAGTGATCATCAGGTCCATTTGGGACCCCACGGCTCGGGGTTGGTCCTTTGCTGAGCTGCTGCTTCTGCTGTTCCTCCCCAAGTGCGTTGCTGCCCCTGCACTTACGCGGCAGTCTCTGCAAATACGTTGCTTATTGAATTATCCATTTGGTTTGTCTCTCCCCGTGGCCGCAGGCTGTGTCGCAGGCTGCAGAGGCAGGAAGAGGACAAGACGGATTGCTTCCTCAAGGAGTGCACGGTGGACCCCATTCTCCGAGAACGCCTTTCCCTTCTCTCCTGCACCTTCTGGAACCAGAGGGCAAAGGTGCAAGGAGACTCCATGCTTTTCTCTGATGATATCTTCACCATTGAGCCGGTGGCAAGCTGTAGCTGAGAACCTCCCCTCCTCCTCCTCCTGCTCCTCCCTGAATGAGGTCACTTGGCAGATTCCTGCATCAGCTGTCTTGATGTGCCAAGAGAAAACATGAGGTTTCTAGTGAGGCTGGGAGAGCTTGTTGCAAAAACCACTTCTGAACTGCCGGCTCCTGACAAGGCAGCGAGAGCCTGCCTGAAGCTGAGCTACTGCAAGGGCTATAAATAAGTGTTCTTAGAGTGTTCAGAGGTGTCGAACGTGATATATAAGGGCACACCTTATGCATACTGTATGGGGAGTAACAAAGGATTTTAGAGCACTGTCAGTTCACATATTGACCTGAAGAATGAAATGGTCCTCTGTGGAAAGGAGGCCAAATTCAGCCCAAGTTTAGTCATGGAAATACCAATCCCTTCGTGTAACCTGGACTTGTACCACGTCTGAATCTCCCTTCCAATGGCATCTGTGAGCCTGAACACAAGACTGGCAGGTTTAAACGGGCTTTTTGAGTTGTGTGGCACATAGGTACAGAAAAAGCTTTGCTTTTCTGTTTCTGCAAGCAAAACCCCATGTCCTTCAATCAACCAGAGCTCTGATTCTGAGTATTTGCATGGTCTGAGACGAAGAATGCCTGCTGTCTAAGCAGTGCAAAATCCCTTCTCATCTTGGAGTGACCCCTAGAATAAGCCCAACCTCTTCTTTTTTTAAAATAGGTGAAGCTAATTTTTTTTTTTTTTTTTAACCAAGGAAGGGGATCGTGTTTCTTCTTGGTTACTCCTTTAGCCCATCGAAGGCTGAGAGCCAGCAATGTCAGCACAACTGGAGTTTCACACCACTGTAGCTGACAGCAGCATGGTGTGACCACGAGAGTGTGTCAGAGCAGTAGGAGTATTGTAGAGTGGGAGCTGATGAGCTGAGCATGAAGGGCACTGTGCAGTGCATTAGAGCTGATTTTGGAGTGTGTCCCAGGGCTCCTGCTTCATTACAGTTGGAGTATGTCTCCAGAACTAGCTCAACCCCGCCTTGAGCTCCTGAAGTGCATTAAGATGAGGTCCAGAAGTCTGGCTGCCCACAGTACTGTGTGCTGGTACTCCATGTAATGATGTACAGACATGAAGTGTAGCCAGGTCCCTTTTCCTTAGACTGGCTGGTACCTCTGAAGAAATCCTGCTTGATTCGCTGGAGTTTGGTTGCCAGTTGGGTTGCTTCGTTGTAGCCCTAATTTAACAAAATGCCTCTCCTGGGTGCCAGCAAAGGTAAGGGACTTGGACAGTTTTTTGCAGCTGCTTCCAGACTCTTCTATAAATTTTGTTGGCAAGTGTGACTTGCTCCTTGCTCTTCACTGGTGCTCTAAATATAGGCTACAGGGCTGGGCTTGAAAACAAGACATGTAACGTTGGAAGATAAATGGTTTGCCGTCTGCTTCTGTTTTAGGAGGGAGATGTCTGGCCAAATTCTTCTGCTGAAATCAAGGTGATCTTTAAACCCTGAGAAGCCAGAGTCTATCAACAAACGGTCTACTGTGAAATCTCGGGTACAAGAGCAGCCCCCAGGGAGCGCGAGCGACCCGGAGCGCGGCGAACAGGGCGGGCAAACAGGACGTGGCGCGTCAGAAGGGCGTGGCGCGTCAGTTTGCGCGTCAGTTCGCGCAGGCAGGGCGAGCAGGGTAGGTGAGCGGGCAGGGTGCAGTCCTGCCCTCCTGGCTCTGAAGGCTCTCCGGACGAGTGGTCACTGCCCCCCCAGAAGAGGCCCAGCCATGGTCTCCACTCGGCCGAAAGCCATCGCCAGAAGGAATGTGGCGACCCAGACGGAGCTCCCGCCCAAGCACGCGGCTGTCCAGGTCTCCGGCTGCCCGGAGTGCCTGAGCCTGTTGCTGGCGCGGGAGGACCAGAGAGACAACGCCTGCGTGCGGTGCGACCAGGTGAACGATCTGCTCAGCCTGGTGGCAGAGCTGAAGGAGGAGGTGGAGAGGCTGAGGAGTATCAGGGAGTGTGAGAGGGAGATAGACTGGTGGAGCCATGCCCTACCGTCCCTGAGGCAAAGGCAGAGGACGGAGGCTCCACGAGAAACAGAGGCCCCCTTACCCTCTTGCCACCGGGCAGAAGGAGGGGACCTAGGAGGCGAAGGGGAATGGAAAAAGGTCCCTGCTCGGGGCCGCAGGTGAATCCCCTCCCGGCCTCCCTCACCCTCACCTTCTCAGCTGCCCCTACATAACAGATATGGGGCTCTGGAACTTCAGGGCAGGCTAACGAGGACGTGGACGAAAGTCCATCTGCGGGGCTGCCTAGGGCGAGACAGCCTGCCCCACGCATCACAACCACCTCTACCAAGGCAAAAAGGAGGGTGGTTGTTGTTAGGTGATTCCCTCCTGAGGGGAACAGAGGGCCCAATATGCCGGCCTGACCCGACCCACAGGGAAGTCTGCTGCCTCCCTGGGGCCCGGGTGAGAGAGGTCACGAGGAAACTCCCCAGTCTGGTACGGCCCACCGATTACTACCCACTGGTAGTTTTGCAGGTTGGCAGCGAGGAGATAGAGCAAAGAAGCGTGAAAGGGATGAAGAAGGACTTTAAGGCGCTGGGGAGACTGATTGAGGGATCGGGTGCGCAGGTGGTGTTTTCTGCAATCCCTTCAGTGGCGGGGAGGAACACTGAAAGGAATAAGAAAGCAAACATGGTCAACGCGTGGCTCAGAGACTGGTGCCACCAGAGGAATTTTGGATTCTTTGACCATGGGGTGGTCTCCGTGGCACCGGGCCTGCTGAGTGCAGACGGTGTTCAGCTGTCCCCAAGGGGGAAAAGAATCCTTGCCCGTAAGTTGGCAAACCTCATCAGGAGGGCTTTAAACTAGACTCGAAGGGGGAAGGGGATGAAGCCAGGCTACCCAGAGGTGAGCCTAGGGGTGACATGCCATTGTCGGGGGCAAGACCGATAGCCCAACTCAAGTGCATCTACTCCAATGCACGCAGCATGGGCGGCAAACAGGAGGAGCTGGAAGCCATCGTGCGGCGGGGCAGCTATGACGTGGTCGCCATCACAGAAACATGGTGGGACGACTCGCATGGCTGGAGTGCTGCGATGGAGGGCTATAAGCTCTTCAGGAGGGATAGGCAAGGAAGGAGAGGCGGTGGGGTGGCTCTGTACGTCAAGGAGTGCTTTGATTGTATAGAGCTGGATGATTGTCACGATGGGGTTGAATGCTTATGGGCAAGGATGAGGGGGAAGGCCAACAAGCCGGATATCCTGCTGGGGGTCTGTTATAGACCACCCGACCAGGGCGTAGAAGCTGATGAAGCGTTCTACAAGCGACTGGCAGAAGTCTCACAGTCGCAAGCCCTTGCTCTTGTGGTGGACTTCAACTTACCAGATGTCTGCTGGAAGTACAACACAGCTAAGAGGAAACAGTCCCGGAGGTTCCTCGAGTGTGTGGAAGATAACTTCCTGACGCAGCTGGTAAGCGAGCCTACAAGGGAAGGTGCCCTGCTTGACCTGCTGTTTACGAACAGAGAGGGTCTGGTGGGAGAAGTGAAGGTCGGAGGCCGTCTTGGGCTTAGCGACCATGAAATGATAGAGTTTGCAATTTTTAGCCAAGTAAGGAGGCGGGTGAGCAATACCGCTACCATGGACTTCCGGAGGGCAGACTTTGACCTGTTCAGGACACTGGTCGGGAGGGTCCCTTGGGAGACGGTCCTGAAGGGCAAAGGGGCCCAGGAAGGCTGGACCTTCTTCAAGAAGGAAATCTTGAAGGCGCAGGAGCAGGCAGTGCCCCTGTGCCGTTAGAAGAGCCGGCGGGGAAGACGGCCGGCCTGGCTGACCAAGGAGCTTATGCTGAGGCTCGGGGAAAAAAAGAGAACTTACCACCTCTGGAAAAAGGGGAAGGCAAGTGAAGAAGAATACAAGGACCTCGTTAGGTCATGCAGGGAGGGAATTAGGAAGGCGAAAGCCCAGCTAGAGCTCAACCTGGCCACAGTCGTGAGGGACAACAAAAAAAGCTTCTATAAATACATTAATAACAAAAAGGGGGCCAAGGAGGATCTCCATCCTCTACTGGATGCGGCGGGGAACATTGTCACGAAGGATGAGGAAAAGGCTGAGGTACTTAATGCCTTCTTCGCCTCAGTCTTTAACAGCCACACCAGGTATCCCCAGGGTATCCGTCTCCCTGAGCTGGATGACAGGGATGGAGAGCAAAATAGGCTCCCCATGATCCAGGAGGAAGCAGTTAACGACCTGCTATGCCACCTGGACACTCATAAGTCTATGGGGCCTGATGGCATCCACCCAAGGGTGCTGAGGGAGCTGGCGGAGGAGCTTGCCAAGCCGCTCTCCATCATTTATCAACAGTCCTGGTCAACGGGGGAGATCCCGGATGACTGGAGGCTTGCCAACGTGACGCCCATCTACAAGAAGGGTCGGAAGGAGGATCCGGGGAACTACAGGCCTGTCAGCCTGACCTCGGTGCCGGGGAAGGTTATGGAGAGGCTCATCTTGAGGGCGCTCACGGGACACGTGCAGAATACCCAAGGGATCAGGCCAAGCCAGCACGGGTTCATGAAAGGCAGGTCCTGCTTGACCAACCTGATCTCCTTCTATGACCAGGTGACCCGCCTAGTGGATGAGGGGAAGGCTGTTGATGTTGTCTACCTGGACTTCAGCAAAGCCTTTGACACTGTTCCCCACAGTATTCTCCTAGAGAAGCTGGCGGCCCGTGGTTTAGACAGGTACACTCTTCGCTGGGTAAAAAACTGGCTGGATGGCCGAGCCCAGAGAGTTGTAGTGAATGGGGTGAAATCCAGCTGGCGGCCGGTCACAAGCGGAGTCCCCCAGGGCTCAGTTTTGGGACCGGTCTTGTTTAATGTCTTCACTGATGATCTGGATGAGGGGATAGAGTGCACCCTCAGCAAGTTTGCAGACAACACCAAGTTGGGAGGGAGTGTTGATCTGCTTGAGGGTAGGAAGGCTCTGCAGAGGGATCTGGACAGGCTGGATGGATGGGCTGAGGCCAACCGGATGAAGTTCAATAAGGCCAAGTGCCGGGTTCTACACTTCGGCCACAACAACCCCAGGCAACGCTACAGGCTTGGGGATGAGTGGCTGGAAAGCTGCCCCGCAGAAAAGGACCTGGGGGTGTTGATCAACAGCCGGCTGAATATGAGCCAGCAGTGTGCCCAGGTGGCCGAGAAGGCCAACGGCATCCTGGCCTGTATCAGAAATGGTGTGGCCAGCAGGAGCATGGAGGTAATCATGCCTCTGTACTCGGCGCTGGTGAGGCCGCACCTCGAATACTGTGTTCAGTTTTGGGCCCCTCACTACAAGAAAGACATTGAGGTGCTGGAGCGTGTCCAGAGAAGGGCGACGAAGCTGGTGAGGGGTCTGGAGCACAAGTCTTATGAGGAGCGGCTGAGGGAGCTGGGGTTGTTTAGCCTGGAGAAGAGGAGGCTGAGGGGGAGACCTTATCGCTCTCTACAACTACCTGAAAGGGGGTTGTGGTGAGGTGGGTGTTGGTCTCTTCTCCCAAGTGACGAGTGACAGGACTAGAGGAAATGGCCTCAAGTTGCGCCAGGGGAGGTTCAGGCTAGATATTAGGAAAAAGTTCTTTACCGAGAGAGTAGTGAAACACTGGAATAGGCTGCCCAGGGAGGTGGTAGAGTCACCCTCCCTGGAGGTATTCAAGGAGCGTGTGGATGTGGCATTGTGGGATGTAGCTTGATGGACATGGTGCTGTGTGGTGTTGGGTGGGTTGGTTTTTGGTGTGTTGTGCCTTGTTGTTGTTGTGTGGTGGTTGGCTTGCGTGGATTTTTTGTGTGGTTTTTTTTTGTTTGTTTTTTTTTGTTTTTTTTTTTTTTTTTCTCCAGGTTGGACTTGATGATCTTACAGGTCTTTTCCAACCGTAGTGATTCTGTGATTCTGTGATTCTCAGGTACAGATCCTTTCTCCTGCTTCTGTTACCCACAGTGAAGGCGAGGCACAAATAGTCTTCCAGCCCCCTCGGTTCTCATGTAGTTGCTGGGAAGGGTGGGTGGTCAGCAGGGCAGTGCTGGCACATGCCTGCTGTCCCTGCGGTTTCCAGTTTGTCTCCTGTCCAAGGCCAGCCCTTAGGATGCCTGGCTACAAGCTTGGATCACTGATCCCAGAACAACCAAGGCAGTGAAGGGATAACCTTTCATGCCACGGGTTTGCCAGCATTTCCTCTGCTGTGAGGTGCCTGGAAAGGCCAAAGAATGACACAGCAGAACAGCTTTCGTGGACGAGCACTAAGGCCCTATAGACCATATACTTCCCAGATGAGTCTTTATTACATGGATGCATCATCAGACTCCTGAGGCAGCAGGAGCTGAGTTACAAATGTGCTCCCAGACCCTGGATCACCTCCCGCTCCCCAGATGCTGCCAGACCTCAGGTGACTGAGCCCTGCTGAGCGCGGGGTGTCTGCGAAAGGACCACTTCTGGCCAGCCTGTGCTTCTCTTTGTGTGTGGGAATTGTCACCTTGTGGCTCCGAGTCTATGGTGCATACGGGTAGCATTGCACAGGCCTTGCTGTACTCAGCAGGGTGAATGCCCTCCCTGGGAATCGGAGTCTGAGCAGTCTGCTAGACAAGCTTTATGCTCATCCTGTCTTACAGAAGTGCTGTCAAGTCTTCTTCTAGGAGCAGTTATTGTTGACCCACCTGAGTTACACCATCTTTGCCCTTACAGAGGTGATCCCTTTGCTGTGTTAGCACGGGGCAGGGAATGCTTGCAGCAGGCTATGTGGTTCGGGTTACCTTGTCCTTCCTCTGCGTCTCTGCGTGGTGCTGCTTAAGGTGTTTTTCGAGAGTGGGTGATCGCTGTCAGATTTGCCTCCAGGGAACATGATGGTTTTCCCCATGGAAGAGGAAGAGGTGCGAGGCCCGTGGCCCTCCAGCACCCAGGCTCCCATTTTGGAGGGTGCTGAAATCACTAACCCAGCTGCTTTGTTGCTTTCCTTACTGCTGCAAGCTGACAGACACAAATGTCATGAAACAGCATTTTATTTATACAGTAATTGCACAGGGTTTACTTGGCAAATGCCACCTACAGTAATTACAGAGGACTTGTGTTAGCAAACTGTCTTCCTGCCCACCAGCTGCCGTTAGAGCTGTGGAAGGCAAGGATTGTTTTAAGAAGTTGCTGCCAAGGGATTCCTTGCTGAGTGCTGTGCTCCTGGCTCTGGGATTCTTGCTCTGGTGATGGGGGGCTGTCTATCACTTTGCTGCAGGGATCTCCAGGGGTTGTGCCAGGAGAGCTTTTTTGTTGCAGAGAAATGGGAAAACTACTTGCATGCAAGCCTTGAGCTGGTCTGGGAGTTACAGGAAACAGAGCTGGGCAAATGATCTGTGTTTAGAAAGAGGAGCCTGCTTTTGAAAGACCCTGATGGGCCCTCCGGAGAGCTTAACTCTTCCACTGGCTCCTTGGAAAAGGATGTCGAGGAGGTCATTTAAATGATGCACCTACCCCCCATCCCTGACAAAACAGAGCTGATCCACTGTGTCATCAGGATGAAAGCTGTGCCAGAGTCAAGGTCCCTGGGTGCGAAAAGACTTTAAAGAGGAAAACAACAATCTTTAACTAGGGAGTCAATTAATCTTGCTTCTTGGTTCCTCTAAGAAGCATAACTGCCTTCCTCGTACATCAGCCTGCCAGTCACACATCCCTTTGGAGCGTGACGTGCAGATGGCGTGCCTGCCCCTCGTGGGGAATATTTGGAAGCTTTGCCCCAGTGCAGTGCTGTGAATTGTGCAGCTGGATCTCATGCCCCACTGGAAAGGGGCTTTGCTGGCCTCCACTTTTTTGCAGGTGCCTCCATAAATTGCTTAGCAGATGCTTCTGGATCAGGTGATTTACAGAACTAATCGGCACTGGGCAACTTGCAAAGCTGGCAGTTAAGAAGTGGTTTGAAATTTGCTCTTGGCAAATATTTAAGCTCAAAATGAACTTTCTTAGTTATTCATGCAAATAAAGCTGGAGCTCGTGAGTGCTGGAAGGAAGCATATGATGGGGGACTGAGACACCTAAAATTCATTTTTCGGTTTGTCTGCACACAGAACTGTATTGGGTTGCACCTTGCAAAACCCCTTTCTGAGCCACTCTTGCAGGGAGAAGCAAAATCCCAAATGACGATCACTCCCTTACCTTGTGAGAGATCTGTCCTGCATCATGTCAGATGAGAATCACATTCAAAAACAGTCACAAAACACAGGGATGTTCTGTGAACAAGAAACTGAGTGTCAGAAAGCAGCAGAAGTTAAGGACTTTGGCAACCAAGTCCTGTGCTGTTGGGCCACCTACACCCCTCTTGATTTGAAGGCAAGGCAGCAGTGCCAAATTGTACACCCTGCATGATGTGCCAAGGTATTATTCCTCCTGAGATCCAAATTCTCGTACCAGGTGTGGATTTGGGATTGAGGATGAGGAGGCTGTAGCTCCTCCATGCCCTTGGTCTATGTGCTCTGGGACATGTTATGGTGGAAGCATGACATGGCCACAGGCCAGCTGTACCCAGGCCTTGGGCAAAGGCTGGATGCCCCTGAAAGCCCCAGCTCCTAGCAAAGAGGAGGACGTAATCTCTTCTTTCTTCCTCTCAGCTCTCCTGAATGCTGCTTGTAGTTTAGTTTGCTGCTCCTCCTTTGGGAAAAGCCCACTCTGAGGTTCACCTGAAAGGAGGAAGAGCAAAATTTTAGGGATTTCCTAGAGTTTCAAGTTTAGCGTAGGGGTAGAAGAAAGGATGGTTTCCATGGACCTTCAGGAGAGGATGAGGACCTACTGCAGAAGGGGAAGAACTGTCACTGATTTTTCCATCACAGTGGCCATGGGACGTGTGTCTCAGCAAGGTCATGGACAAAAGCTTGTCACTTGGCAATCTTTGCCGTTTCCCAAGAGCTTTCATGGCTTAGACCTAGAGTTTTTAAAATGAAGCCACACGTGATGCAAGATCGAGAATTCTTTTGACAGTGAGCACCCCATACTGCCTCTTTTACGGTGTCTGAGAAATAGAAATACACAGCCCACTGTTAACGCCTGAGCTGTGGAACATAACTCTCATCGTTGCTGTCAGCTGGGCTTTGGCTGGATCCACAGTAAAAATGTTGAATTCAGCAAAAGCTCCCTAGCTCTTCCTTTCTGGCTTTGGACATTATCAAACATCCTCATCCCATGGTTGCGAGATCAAAAAGTCAGTAATCATTGAAAAGGCTGTTCCAGGAGGGTTTTTTCAAGTTGTGATCTAGTCGCTGTGTTGCCACACCTGGGCTGCTCTTTCCAATAAAAGTCATTTTGGACATTCTCGAATAGCTCTGCAGAAGACTTTTTTCTAAAAGCAACCTTCAATCCCTACTCTTCAATAAGCGGTGAGCATTGCGCAAAGGTAACTTGAAGGAAAGAGGAATATTTTTGCACAAAAGCTATGGTGAAAGTTGTATACAGCTTTTGGGGCGCTCTCTTCCTCCTTTTGCTACTTGCTTTCCATGCAGAGTAGAATGGGATGGCAGGGAGACCCAAGCTGAAATTCCAGCTAGGATTCAGGCACTTTGGGCTGCTCCGGTGGTTCAGAAGAGCTTTCAGAGTGGAAGACCCTGCACTCTGTCGGCTTAGCAGACTTTTGGATGAAAATGCACATCTTAAAGTTTAGCTATGAGCCTTGCGGTCTCGGTTGCCTTTGCAGCAAGGGATGTGTGTATTCGCGGTATATTTATGGCTTATCTCATCTCAGTAGCGAGGAGGTTGGTTTTCCATAACTGCTCAGCGTGCTTCAGCTAAGGTGTCTTTACAAAGCTGAGCTCTGGTGTCATGGTGGGAATAGGTGAGGGCTTCTCCTCTCTGGAGATAGTAAAGCCCTGTGTTATTTAGGCTCTGCTGCAGGAGGTGAGCCTTGGGGCACCCAGGTACGGAGCTATATACTGGGCACAGGCGGTGGCTGAGATGCTCTGCTTGCTCGAGGCAGCACTCGGATGTGCGTATGGCCCTTAGCAGGGAGCTTCGCCTTGCTTGGGCTCGTACTTGTTGGCTCTTGTGCTGTCGTCTCCAGTATAGATGGCGGATTTTTATCTTCAGTTCTGTTTCGTGAGCTTTGTGCCTTCACTGAATGGATTTCAGAGCTTGTCTAAGTGTGCGGGAAAAAATTCAGAGATCACATTTTAAACTCAGCATCGCTTTTTCAGGATGCAAATTGTTCGCTAAATTAGAAACCAGCCCAAGGGGTTGGTGCGCAATTAGAAACCAGCCCAAGGACATATCTCCTGAGGGCCGAGAAGGGTCCTGTATCTTCTCCTGGAGCATCTAGAGCAGGTCCCATCCATCGCGGAGTCAGGGACTAGCATTGAGGCAGGCTGGAAAATCCAGGACAACAGAGGGAATTACTGTACTGAAATGGCAATCTCTCCCCAGGCCGAGAGACCAGGCTGCCCCTGCGCATCAAGGGGGAAGGCATAGGGCCCCGGCTCCGCTTCAACTTTGACCAACTGGACGTCAGGAAGGTTTTTGTTGGATCAGCCCACAGCTATGAGGTGAGCAGGAGGGGTTTGCAGGGGTTGGGCTGGAT
Organism: Gavia stellata; assembly: GCF_030936135.1. Lineage (NCBI taxonomy): Eukaryota > Metazoa > Chordata > Aves > Gaviiformes > Gaviidae > Gavia > Gavia stellata. The sequence continues at coordinate 102,434,306 of NC_082596.1, forward strand.
CCTCATGGCTCCCGGGGCAACGCTGAGCCTCGTGGACCTGCGGGATTTCTGGCATCTCAGGCAGTTGTGAGCAGGGAATATTTGACATACTAGTCAAATTTGGGGGTTTTCACACAATCTGGACACTTTTGATGGGGTCTGAAAGGTATATATGTTTAGGAAGTCCTTATCCCTGCTTTTTGGCAACCTCCATTTGAGGTCAGCTGGGAGACTTCATGCAAAAAAGCCCCTTGACACAGGAAAGCACCACTGGGTCAAAAAGATAAGTATCCAGAGGCTTTTGTTTCTGCCCTAGATGCAAAGCACCTTTGTACTCTGGCTCTTAAAAAGCAGCTGGAACAAATTTACTGTGTTTGAACTCAAGTCCCTTGCAAAGAGTTTTCAGTTAAGGGCATCCTACCGATTCCTGGGAGTCGGAGGGAAGCCGTGCAGCCTCCTGGCTCAGAGCTGTCCCCAGCAAAGAAATTGGGAGTGCTTCCCCTCGCCGACCAGTGCCTCACCACACTTCAGACTTGGTGCATCTCTGGCTCTAAAAAGAACAAAGCATTTCGGGAAATAAAGCAAAGGCACTTTCTATATATTTGCCTCCCCCCCCAGTGGTGTCAAGTCTTCCGAAAAAAAAAAAGAGCAAGCGAAAGAGGTAGAAAATGAGGCAATACATCATGCTAGACACTTTCAAAACCTTGACTATGGCAGGGAAGGACACATTAAGGTGTTTTCTTACCAAAATTTTGTGCTGTCTGTGCATTTTTAATGCTGATACTTTATTGATTCTCTCTCTATCAATTTATGATTTTCATTACTTGAGAGAATGTGAATAAGTAGATGATGCTGTTAGTGCTTTCCTAAGCAGCTAGACTGGAGGTAAACCCCAGCTCAGCGTAGGATCCCTAAGTGCAATTTGTAACGAAGGTGTAAAACATATGAGAGGAGAGAGTAGTTTTCAAGTTACCATTGTGGAGTTTGAATACATAAATATTTTCAAAAGCAGCTGCAAAATTGAAAAACAAAGGATGTTTCTATGCTTCTGTCTCAGTTTTTCTGACAGGTTTTGCAAGGACAAAAATTAGGGAAAAGAAATTCAAAGCAGATAGCTAAGTCCATGGAAATGGCAGGATTTCACCCTGCAGCAATCAGAAACTCTACAGCTTTGCTTTGGGTAGGTTTGTTGGTGACTGACAGCATGCCGGTACTCACAGGCAGATGCGGGTGTTTCTTACCCAACATGAAAAGAGCTGAATCTCAACAAACGCTGCGGGATTGTGTCACTTGTTAGAGGCAGTAGATCTCTCGGGTGTTCAACAAAATACAACTTGGTTCTAAATTTGCAGTTTATTCTAATAATGGTAAAATCTTAGGTGGTGGCTGTGAATATTTAGGAAAGAGAAATTCTTTGGAATAGATGGAGCTGCTATGCACCTCATGCTCATCCTTTCCTGACATGTCTGTTTGAGCAAAGACTAAGAAAGTATCGCATTAAAGAAAAAATAAAAGAAACCTAAGTTGAAACCTAAATTCTGTGCTGTAGCAGAGTTGGGGAGCACTTGGTTGGTTATAGTGCTGGCCTGAGGTGTCTTCTACATGCAATAAACTTGTTGGCTGCAATGGAAGCTGAACATGTTCTGCCCTTGGCAGGACCGGGCTCATCTGGAGGAGAAGCAGTTGTGTGATGATCCACTAGTAATGCTGCAACTGCCCATTGCTGCTCTTAGGGATGGGTCTGAATCAACTCACTCATGCTGAGCACTGCAAGTCAAAGTGGACTGCTCTGTGTCTGTGGACTAAACGCGGCGTGACTCTGTTTAGATGAAGTTATCACTGCGTTGCATGAAAAAAACTCCAAAGGCAGAACTTGTCCTGTTGCATTTTCTTTGGCTTCTGGCAAGCAGCAGCACATAGCATCTTCTGCCTTTTACAGATGTTAATTGTTTAACGGGAAAACAAATCAGCCTTCTGTAAGAAAGGAAGATTCCTTATGTATTTCCATTTCACTTTCTTGCTGCTGCAGGCAGTCCTGTTTAACAGAGGAGCCATCAATGCTTCCTTCAACTTGGTCCCTCCAGCTACAGCTCTGGGCTCCTGCTTCACCTTTCTCCCCCCGGAGGGCACCATTTTGCGGAATGGGCTCCAGGTCATCCGGATCTCCTTCAGTTCCACCATCCTGGGGCAGTTCACTGAAGAGTGAATGGATCCCCTGAGCCTGTGACCTTGACTATCAGGTGAGAAGAATTATAGGAGCTTGGTGGGCACATCTGTAGCTCAGGTACAGGTAGCTCATTCCCCCTTGGGCCATGGCAGACACTGTGATGGTATCAGCTTTGGGCAGTAGGTGGTCTGGGATGTCCCACCGAACACCCAGCAAGGCCAAGAGGGCTTTGGAGAGGGGCCAGCCTGGGTGATTCTTCAGCCAGAAGCAGTGTTTTTAAAATCCTCTGTTAATAAGCCATACAAAATGGGTAGCAGCAGCCTCGACATAATTTCTCATGCTAATGCATTGGGACAAGCTGTCCTCCCGGCTCTTGTGCAGTGAGTGCTATGGTACCTTCTTTCTGCAGCCAGAAAAGTGCTGATGTGGAAGACAGGAAGCTCTGCAGCAAGTACTGTCACAGGGACTTGGGCATCATCCCATGGGCTGGTGCCTTTGGAAAAGATAATCCTCACCCAGCAAAGGGGAGAAGGGTGGTGGTGGGGGGGAAGCTGATGATAGGAGAGGCCAAGCTCGCTTCTCAGGACCACAGCAGCATGCAAACTTGTCCCAGCTAGTCTTAACCATGGGCTGGCGGGATAACGTGGTGTAGGCAGGGAAGCTGATGCTGGGTGCTCTGGAGTTTTGGGGCTGGCTGTGCCTCCTTGGCAGCCAGCCTCCTGGGCGGCTGCTGTGGGGAGGCACTAGGTCAAGGTAGTAAAGAAACGAAAGGAGTCTGCAGTTGATTTTACCAGTAAGGTAAGGGAAATGGATAAAAAAGAACAACAAGGTTATTACTTTGCAAGAGAAGAGTGGTGAGTAGGTCTGTTGACCTCAGTAGAGAACCAATTATGTTGGCTTTGTGTTTGGAGGGAAAGTGCTGCTTTTTTTGGAAACCAAGAGGGAACATTTCACAATCAAATAATTTATTCTCCTCTGTCCCTCCCCCAAATTGGTCACGAGATGTTATTGCATAAGCAGCTTTCTCCTTGAGCCAAGGGCAGGTTTTGCTTGTAAAGATGTGCTTATCACAGGTAGAATACATTTTTTCTTGGGTAGTGCCCACTGCCTCTGCCCCGCAATGGCCTTGCTCCTGGGGCAGGAAAGAGCTGCCAGCAGGATAGTTGTCTTCTGGCTTCCCCACAACCAGATGAAGTGGTCCTTTTTCCCCCACTGATGCCCTGGTTCCCGGTGCCCAGCATGTCCTCCCCTTCTCTGTGGCCGCTCTGCCCCGTTCTGCCAGCACGGCCCTGAGCTTGGTGCAGATCTCATCACAGAATCACTAAGGTTGGAAAAGACCTGTAAGATCATCAACCCAACACCACCATGCCCACTAAACCACGTCCGTCTCAGTGAAAGAGGATTGCTGGTCCTTCTTTATTTATTTCTTCCCCATCCTTGTATTCCCCCTTGCTGGCTGGTGGCTCCTGTGCAGCCCATCTGAGGGTACCCCAGCATCCCCGCCTGCTCCCGTACACCTATCCCTCAGCAGTAATTCCCTTTGCAATCCACTCTTCTGACATGTCATCTGCCTCCTTGATTTCTGCCTTGCCTTTGTTTCAAGGATCCCTGTTCAGTCCTTATCTCTCATTCTCCAGCCCCACAACTCAAGCTGTTTGTTTTTCAAAAGCCTTTGAGATGTCCACCCACCAGGTCAAGCTGAGCCTCCCTCGTCGGGAGGTTTTAAGCACTGGATTTAGTCCTCCATGGAGAAAAACTCTCAGTTCTTTTGAATGGAGGTGAGCTGGCTGGTGGGACACGGGGCTGCAAAGGAAGGAATGGGGATGAGTGTTCAAGTGGTTCCTCTCCCACCTTGTGTTATCCTTCGTGCTCTGCAAGGACCCTGATCTCCCTTCACAAGTGCATTATTTAATGCTACTGTAAAATGTGGTAGTTGCCAAAACCACTGCCTTTTCCCCCATTTTCTCACAAGCTGTACTGTTATCAGCTGTGGTGCACAGGGCTCCGGGTTGGCTTCTTGCCCGAGCCTTCTGGCAGTCATCCAGGTTAACTTCCCTGAGCCCAGATACGGCGCACTCAGCAGAAATGGCAGTCATTTCTCCGCTTGCCTGGCAAGGCTCATCCTTGGCAGTTTCCCAGCGTGATCCCCAGTCATGGTTGGTTTGGAGGTAGTTTTCCATTGTCTCCTGGCAAGTGCTGTGACGGAAAACATGCCTGTTCCCTTTGCTCCGTCCAAAATAAGCTGTTAGGGCTTGGGAGGTTAGGTCTGATTATGTGAGGTCCTTGGAGAGGGAACTTCATCAGCAGCAGGGATTTGCTCCCTGACTTAGTCTCAGGAACTGCTTCAGCTCCAAGAACCGAGAATTAGTATTGGATTGAAACTCCTGAAAGTCAGGTTTTGAGTGCTTTTTGACTATGCAATCAGAAGATGCCCAAACCGTAGGTGATTCTTCTTTACTTGGAACCCAACCTTACAAGGTCCTGAATGCTTGTTTCTTTGGTGTTTAGAAAGGGATGCTGGAAATGGGACACCACGGATGAAGGCAGGTCCCTCCTGCGGGATGCTGGGGTCTGTTCATGTGCCGAACAGACCCAGTGGCAGTCCTGTGATTAAAACTAGAAGGCACCGTTCACTGTGGTCCTTGATTTTTAACTAAGAGGCAGAGCTGGCATTGATTGGCATCAGCCATGAAATAAATTAATGAATGTTGTGCAGCTCCAAGTGCTGATTTCGGTGGATTTTGGTGAGTTTTTGGAGTTTGGAGCCTGGCTGCTGAATTTAAGGATGGGTATGGTGGCTTCAGGACATCCATGTTCAGTGGTTGGACACGTGTGTTGCTCTTGGATATGTCAGCTGGTGCACTGGTGACAAGCTGATCCTTTCCCCCAAGATTCAACTGTCTGCTGTGTAGAACTGTTGTTGCTCTTGTGTCAATGGGTGTCTGGGCGCTCCCCTGGCTTCATGCCTCAAAATCCTGCATGCCTAATGATTGCGTGGGTCAAGATGCTCTGAGGACAAGATGTTCATATACTCCATGGGAACACCAGTTCCAGCAAAGAAATATCAAAGCAGAGAACCTGCAGCTGGCAGAGCTAGTACTGGGTCCACTTTTGCGTGGAGACCTCTGTGTCAGCACGTTACAGATGGGGAAACTGAGGCACGGAGCCATCACTTGTTCAGGGTCCTTCATCAGGCCAGCAGCAACTTGGGGGCATACCCTGCCTGACAAGGTGCCTTAAGGCACATCAGCAGCTATCAGCTGCTGACCACTTTGCTTTGGCTGTCTCCTGTCCACATGGATGCCATGCTGAGCAGAAGGGCGACGGGTTGATTTGAAACCCACTGTGGTTCCGAGACCAGCGTTCATCCTTCCGGGCGGTAACGAAAGCTGAACACTTTGCATTTCTCTTTAACCAAACCAACGCCTTCTCTGCCTGTCTTTGTTCTCACAGGGGCTGTGTCATCGGACCGACTTTTCATTTCAGTGTACCTTCCCTCTGCTTCGGTGACATCTCCTTCAGTGAGTGTGCCCTGGGCTTGGACCATAGGATGAGAGGTCTGTGCATTACCAAAACAGAGCACTTCACATAAGAGCATGTCACTTGTGTTCCACCATAGCAGCCTTCCAGGTGTTAAAACCAGGGCTGCTGGTCGCTTAGGCAGTATTGTGCCATCGTGAGATCAGATAGGACCAAAGGAACAGAAAGTCAGTATTTTCTGATGTCCGTCATAGTCTGTTCAGCCCCAAGCTCCCAATGCTTGGCAGCAGAACGGCTGTGAAAGTCCTTGTCCCAGAAGGGCCCAGGACATGGGACTGCAGGAGAAGGGAGTTGAAGCCACATGCTAGCCTGTAGCTGCTCTGGGTCAATGTGCGTGTTGCAAGGCAAGGACACCATTTCCCACCTGACCTTTAGTGTGAGATGTTAATTAGTGCTGTGAGGGCACCTCATTCCCACCTCCCAGGTAATATGCCCAAGCAATAGCTCGGTGTCGGGCACTGATGTACTCTGAGATCTGGGCTCCTTCTCCTTCCCTGCCGAAAGCCCTGCTGATGGAGCCGGTGGCTGAGCATCCAGAGCGTCTCCATTGAAATGCAGATTCTGGTTCTCTATCTCTGTCTCACGAAAGGCTTTTTACCGAGATGCTCTAAAGTTGAAATGTGAAAGCAATTGTGGATTGATTGAAGGGCCATTATCATTCTGCACCCAGGATGCCTCTGTGTTTTCATGCTGTTCATGGACTTTCTAAGAAAACTCATTACCTTCCCTGAGCTGCTTCCTCCCCTCCCTACAGCACCACTCTGCCACTTCTTTATTTCCTTTTGTATAAATAAAACAAGAAACGCACCAGGCGGAAATATGGTTATGTAATAGGAGATTCATCCTCTTAATCTGATTTCGTTAATAAGGCCTTTTCAGCTGAAGGCAGCTACTGTATTTTTGCTTCTTTTAGCTCTGCTGCTGGCTGTTGTCTGCAGCTGGAGACTTCGGTCTCCTTTGGGATTGTGAAGTCTGTGTTTGTCCTTTTTGTTTGCTGGAGTAATTGCTGGAGGTGGGCAGTGGTCACTGTCGGTGGGCACGGATGAACGATCTGCTGTGTCTGCAGATGGTTTTCCTCCCCACCCGTATTCAAGTAATGCTTGGTAAGCAGGCCATGGGAGATGTCTCCTTCTCACAGAGCTGGCTAGCCAAGCCAGATGTCCACTCCAGAGCAGGTTGTGGGCTGATGTCCTGTCTCTGCAGCACATTCCCACCAGGTGTGGTTGTATCCAAGCTAAAGTGATATAAACCCTTGCGGGCAGTAACCAAAGCCAGTGTGCAGTGTGGATGTGATGTCCCCGTTTGTTAGGTAAGGCGAGACATGGTTCCTGCTAATTTCTAAGCAAGCATCAGGCTTGCCTCCTGTGAAGTGGGCTGCAAGTTGTCATGAGCTGAGTCTGGTTACCCCAAAACAGGAAATGCCTTCAGGATGCTGCCTAGAGAAACTGCATGAGAGTGCTTTGCATCGTGCTGTGGTACCCAACTGCATCCATCCTTTCTCTTACTGGAGCTTCTCCTCGATGACAATACACTGCTTTTATGTACTGAAAACTGTGGGAGTGTTCACGAAGTTAACAGGGAATTTTATGGACTGAATTTTCAGAAAAAATGGTCTGTCTGGATGCATGCTCATAAGTGAGAAATAATTAGTGCTGCTTTTGGGGCATGTGAGAACAGTCCTCAGTTAGAGAAAGACGAAATTCTGGTGTTCGGCATCATTAAGAGTGGGCATTGCCGAGGAAGCAATCTCTGATCAGCATAAAAGGGAGCTTAACTGACGACTAATTCCTTGCTTAGCTTCTCAATTAGCTCTAACTCAGATTGAAAAGACCTAAACTCCAGGTGCAGTTTTATGATAACAGGATATTCACACCAGGAATCATGGGATAATTGGCGCATAAATTCATATTTGTGTCTTTTTCCTAGGCTTCCCTCGCACCTTGGCATGTCACCTCGCTAACACCTCCTTGGTGCCCATGACTTTCACCCTTCGTCTTCCTGGGGATGGCTCAGGAGAGCCCAGCGTTACCAGTTTTGTTCAAATGTCAGACAAGGCTCCACCATCCTGGAGAAGGGGAGCCCAAGGTTACGTCAAGCCAACCGAATTTACCATCATGCCGTGCAGAGGGACCATCCGCTCCCAGGGGGTCATGGATATCGAGGTATGGGAAGAGTCCGGCCATACGTGCTTCAGCAGGTGGAGCTGAAGCTTCACTGATGTATGAGAGGGCTTTAGTGCTGCTAGCATAATGCGAGTAAGATATATGCATTAGTGTTAGCCTTTTGTTGGCTGGGTTACTCTGGGACGTTATGGAAGGAGCACCGTTTTGTTTCCAGAATCCTAAGCGGAAGGTCTTGCAGACGTCTTGCAGACGTCTTGCAGACGACACCAAGTTGGGCAGGAGTGTTGATCTGCTGGAGGGTAGGAAGGCTCTGCAGAGGGATCTGGACAGGCTGGATCGATGGGCTGAGACCAACCGGATGAAGTTCAATAAGGCCAAGTGCCGGGTTCTACACTTCGGCCACAACAACCCCATGCAACGCTACAGGCTTGGGGACGAGTGGCTGGAAAGCTCCCCCACAGAAAAGGACCTGGGGGTGTTGATCGACAGCCGGCTGAATATGAGCCAGCAGTGTGCCCAGGTGGCCAAGAAGGCCAACGGCATCCTGGCTTGTATCAGAAATGGTGTGGCCAGCAGGAGCAGGGAGGTGATCATGCCTCTGTACTCGGCTCTGGTAAGGCCGCACCTCGAATACTGTGTTCAGTTTTGGGCCCCTCACTACAAGAAAGACACTGAGGTGCTGGAGCGTGTCCAGAGAAGGGCGACGAAGCTGGTGAGGGGTCTGGAGCACAAGTCTTATGAGGAGCGGCTGAGGGAGCTGGGGTTGTTTAGCCTGGAGAAGAGGAGGCTGAGGGGGAGACCTTATCGCTCTCTACAACTACCTGAAAGGGGGTTGCAGAGAGGTGGGTGTTGGTCTCTTCTCCCAAGTGACTAGTGACAGGACTAGAGGAAATGGCCTCAAGTTGCGCCAGGGGAGGTTCAGGCTAGATATTAGGGAAAAGTTCTTCACTGAGAGAGTAGTGAAACATTGGAATAGGCTGCCCAGGGAGGTGGTAGAGTCACCCTCCCTGGAGATATTCAAGGAGCGTGTGGATGTGGCATTGTGGGATGTAGCTTGATGGACATGGTGCTGTGTGGTGTTGGGTGGGTTGTGGCTTGTTGTTGTTGTGTGGTGGGTTTTTGGTGTGGGGTGGGTTTTTTTTTTTGTTGGTTTTTTTTGTTTTTTTCTCCAGGTTGGACTTGATGATCTTACAGGTCTTTTCCAACCGTAGTGATTCTGTGATTCTGTGATTCTGTGATTCTGTCTTGTACCATATAGTCAAGTTCAGAAGCCACTCCTGTGTTTTTGAGAGCTGCTTAGAGCGATTTCTTTGATTTAAAGTGGCAGAGGAAGAATGAGAACAGAAGGTGGCTGTTAAAAAGAGAGATGACATTGTATAAAGCAGTTTGCCTTTCTTCCTGGTCTTATTTCTCCTGTCCTGTTGAGCAGAAGGAGCTGTATTCACTGCAGCGATCTCCAATGGGGACTGAAAAAGCTCTGGCAGCCGCGAACTGCACAGCATCTGCTGGGCCACGTTTTGCTCTCAGCTTCCCCCCGTAAAGCTGAACTCATTCCGTTCAAGTCAACAGATTTCCTCTGGATTTATGCTATTGTAGTCAAGATTACAAATTGGTCCCTTAATTTTAATACAGTGGTGAGTAGAGCATTAGTCTAATGGTGCTTTAATTTACCTTGCATATACCCTGATAACTGCATGGTGTATTTAACAAAGCAGATATTGTCAGAAGACTTTTATTACTGCCAGAGCCTGTGCTCTGTACATGGACCAGCAGAAGAATTAGGGCAAAATCCTCCCTTTCCTTACTGTGGAAGGAGAACCAGAGGACACCACACATGGACAATGGCTTTTGGGAGCGATGAAGTATTTGATGGTCTTCTTTTCCGCCAGGTCACCCTGTGTTCCAACACTGTGAAGAGATATGAGCTGGCACTGGTGGTGGATGTGGATGGTGTTGGCAAGGAGGTGTTGGCATTGCCTCTCACAGCCAGGTATCGACTGAGCCCAGAGTGTCGTGGTGAATGGAGTCAAATCCAGTTGGTGGCCGGTCACAAGCGGAGTCCCCCAGGGCTCAGTTTTGGGGCTGGTCTTGTTTAATATCTTTATTAATGATCTGGATGAGGGGATTGAGTGCTCCCTCAGCAAGTTTGCAGACGACACCAAGTTGGGCAGGAGTGTTGATCTGCTGGAGGGTAGGAAGGCTCTGCAGAGGGATCTGGACAGGCTGGATGGATGGGCTGAGGCCAATTGTATGAGGTTCAATAAGGCCAAATGCTGGGTCCTGCACTTGGGTCACAACAACCCCATGCAACGCTACAGGCTTGGGGACGAGTGGCTGGAAAGCTGCCCCACAGAAAAGGACCTGGGGGTGTTGTTGGTCGACAGCCGGCTGAATATGAGCCATCAGTGTGCCCAGGTGGCCAAGAAGGCCAACGGCATCCTGGCCTGTATCAGAAACAGTGTGGCCAGCAGGAGTAGGGAGGTGATCGTGCCCCTGTACTCGGCGCTGGTGAGGCCGCACCTCGAATGCTGTGTTCAGTTTTGGGCCCCTCACTCCAAGAAGGACATTGAGGTGCTGGAGCGTGTCCAGAGAAGGGCGACGGAGCTGGTGAGGGGTCTGGAACACAAGTCTGATGAGGAGCGGCTGAGGGAGCTGGGGTTGTTCAGTCTGGAGAAGAGGAGGCTGAGGGGAGACCTCATCGCTCTCTACAATTACCTGAAAGGGGGTTGTGGTGAGGTGGGTGTTGGTCTTTTCTCCCAAGTGACAAGTGATAGGACGAGAGGAAATGGCCTCAAGTTGTGCCAGGGGAGGTTCAGGCTGGATATTAGGAACAATGTCTTTCCTGAGAGAGTGGTGAAGCATTGGAACAGGCTGCCCAGGGAGGTGGTGGAGTCACCGTCACTGGAGGTGTTCAAAAACACATGTAGACGTGGCATTGTGGGTCATGGTTTAGTGGGCATGGTGTTGTTGGGTTGATGGTTGGACTTGATGATCTTACAGGTCTTTTCTAACCTCAGTGATTCTGTGATCTGTACTCTGAAGAGCCTGCTTTGCTTCTGACTTGGGCTGGTTTTCACCGGTGTCGCTTTGGGAATGTTAACAAAGTTCCTCTCCAAGTGGGGCTGTGCAGTAGCAGGAGTCAGGGAGGTTGGTTTGGGGCAAGACTGAGCAGGCACAGGGTAGAGGAAGGAGAGCTAACAGTGTGGAGGAGGTGTGAAAAAGCAAGCATGGGAAACTGGGTTTCTTTATCCCCTGATAACAGGAGCTTGTGGCTTTCAGATGGGATCCCTCCAGATCCCACACTTGCTCCAGGCTTTCTGTTTCAGTCTTGCAACACTGAAAACTTCAAACCACCCTAATTATCCCTCAGTCTAGGAGTACCCGTAGAACTGTGTAATCTTTTCAGTCTTTCCCTGTTCTTTTTGATCTTTCCTACCTGCTTTCTGGAGCAGAAAATCCATCTAGTGAGCATTGGAGAAGGACCAGTTGTCTACGTGCATCCAAGTAAGATAAATTTTGGCAGTATCCAAGTTCTGCAAGACACTTCCCGACCTCTCCACCTCTCCAATCAGACTGTCATCCCTGCATCCTTCTGGGCAGAGATGGTAAGTATCTGTGGGGCTATTTCCCAACAAAAATGACTGGTCCATAACAGCCTGTGACTTGATTTTTATACACAACATTTCCGTATCGCTCTCCGAGAGAGAAAGCAAGATATTCCATCACAATGCGGTAAGAGGAGCCTGGCTCTGGGGGTGGTTTTAGCTGGGGCGCCCCTCAGTAAAACAGAGAGTTTGCATAGATGTTTGAGCAGAAATGAGTCTGGATCACTTTTACAAGTTGTCCCTTTGTTTTGTGGAAGGTATTTAGCTCTGAGAGTCATGCTTTTGGAGCTCTAGGAGATGAAGGGAACCCTGTGGCCCTTTGCTCCTGAAACGGCATGGGTTGCCCTGTGGTTTCCCTGTTGCGTCTGCATCTCCTTTGCCTCAACCTCCTGCTAATGATAGAGACTAGGGTGTGAGGTCTGTCCTCCAACTGCTTGTGGTGAGGCGAGTTTCGCACTTACGGGGGGTCACCCCAGCTGGGTTGTTGCACAAAAATATGCTTGTAAGGGTGGTGTAGCGTCAGAGTCTGTGGACTCCATAGTGTTGCAGAGCATCTCTGGAGACTAGCTGCAGAAGGTGGTTATTTAATTAATGGAGGCTGCCTAGTGTGAGAAGCTGCGTAGCAGGAGGAGAGCTTGGCTGCTTACCTGGCAGGGGGAGCAGGGCTGATGCAGCCGGGAAGGGCTCGGGTGCTGAGGCTGGGTGGGATGTGCTCCCCACTGGAGGGGGGCTCGGGTCAGGAAAACAGGGTTTGGAGGGGGTTTGTGCTTCTCTGTGCTAGGCGGGTTGAAGTTCTGGGGCTGGTTAACCCAGGCTGAATTTCCTTCCTGATGCTTTTCCATCTGTTTCACTCCAGTTTCTGTGCCCAGGAGCATAAATGTAACCTCAAATTGGGGGATTCCCAGGGCAGCTTTCTTTGGCTCCACAAAGAAATTCTGCTTTCCATCTCTGCAGAGAGCAAGCCACCTCGGATGGGTGGTACTGGTGTATAAATGATGGGGTTTGCATGCTTGTACCCAAGACTGACCTGCAGAGCTCTGTTTAGGTACTACCGTTGGGGTGTGATGCCTTCCCTCCCACCCCTGAGCAGCTTGCAGTGCACCCAGGGGGCTTGCAGGGGTGTATCTGCCTCTCCATTGCCTCAGTGCCCTAACTTAGGGGATTGGGCAATAAATCCCATCCTGCTTCCCGGCGATCTCTGCAAATATTGTGCTCATCAATAACTGGAACAGTAATATGAGGTGGTTCAGGGATGGTTTCTTTCCCTGCAGTAAAGATGGCCTCTGCTGTTCCATAGTCCCCTCTGCTGACTCCCCAGCATGGAGTTACCCCATGGTGAGTGTCTTGGCTTCTCAGGATAGCTGCTGCTATCCTGGAGATGTTCAAGGAGGCAGGTGCTGGGAACCTGCTGGATCAGCCATTTCAGCAAGGGCTCTTCAGACTCTTCAAGACAGTGATGCTGAGCCTGCTTGATGGGAGCAGCACTGCAGCAGGCGAGAGGTGCTCGAGCTACTCCCTTGCTCTTAGCAGCTGCCTACTTTGGTGCTGTTTTGTTGCCTCGATTGAAGTTTTGCCCTTTGCTGCTGTCTTAGGCTGCCTGGCAGTTTATTGATGGGAAGAAGAGAGGACTGAATAATTTTGGAGATAAAATTTGAGATGCAGTCGGGTGTCAGGGTGACCTGCACATGTAGATCTGAGAGCAGAACTGGCTCCGGCTGTCCCTTGGCCTAGCTGGTGGGTGACCTGGGCATCCTTCATTCACTTGTGCCCCTGAACCCAAGTCTTGTGTTCTTGAAGATGCCAAAGCTGCTGCTTTGATTTCCTGCTTGGAGATTGCCACAGGACAGTGAGTTGGGATTTCCCTGTTTCCCGTTTGATGGCTAATCTCAAAACCTTGGCTCTTTGCAGTTAGGCTTCTGGATCACGGTCCTCACTCAAAAGAAAGAGCTCTTGATTGAAATTTTCAGAGCAGCGTTGGATCAGCAATGTTACAGCATGCTGATTGGCAGCTCAACAAACTGAATGAGATTAGATTAAGGGGCAGCAACAGGGAAAATAAAAGACTGGTGTCTTGTTCAAAACAGAAAAGGAAAATGCTGTAATGCAGATGGCCATGGTGCTATCTTTAACCATCACGTGCAAATTGCTGTTCCTGTCAAGTCGAGCTTTCTTCTTGCTTTATGGGAGAAAAGAGCATTATCTAAGCAAGCTGAGATGTTTTTTGTGGAAAACTTCACTTCGGGATAGCGACTTCAGGAATTACCTGGAGTACCAGTCATCATGCACAGGCTTTCCCGTACCCCTCTTGTCTCCGTCAGGTGAGTTGCGGGGAGCAGCACTGAGCATCTCTGCCACCAGAAGGAAGGAAATAAAAAACCCCTACAAAGCTGTGCATTGAGATGAGGCTTTTTGTGTTTGTAGTGGAGTGTAAGGACTTCATACCCTAGTCCCTGGTTGGCTTATCCCTGCTTGCCAGGGTAGCTGCAGGTCTGTGACCCTTGGGGCCAGCGTGTCATCCCATGCTCATCCGCTGAATCCTGTGTCTGTCTGACGTACCTTTCCTTGTCAGATAGCTTTCCCAGCTGCCAGGCAGCCCTGTTAGAGCATCCTGTGGATCCCGCAAGGGGAGGATTTGCCTTTTTCTTGGTAAAAATGACTGGAGGAATAGGTCAACATGAAGGAGCTGCTGCAGCTTAGCTGGGGGCTGATGTGACCTGCTGAAAAAAGCGTCCGTTTCTCCTCCTTGCTGCCGCTGTCATCTTCTTTTCCTGTTTTCCTAAGTGTCTGATTTTTGCCGTATTGACAAGTGCAAAAGAGTTGTATTGATTAATGGAAGTGTTTGCTCTCCATGCAGAAAGGCAGAGAGAAAAAAGCATCTTTCTTTGATTGTTTCCTATTTGTTTGTTGTCACTCTGTCTCCTCAGGCATCTTTTATTTGGCTACCAAGAATGACATGTCTCAGCATCACAGAAGGCAGCTGCGTATCACACCTGTGTGATCAGGAAGGAAAAGAGAAGGCCTAGGGTGTAATTTTTGTTCATCAGCGGCAGCTTTCTTCGGCCTGCATAACCACTGTGCTGGGTCTGTTATGTGCTACCGCAGGGAGGCAAACGGTGGTTTCCTGGTGCCTTGTAATGAGGGAGGAGAGAGAAAACCTTTCTTGGGACTTCACCTTCTAGTGACGGTGCTCTGTTTCCTTATTTTGGGGTCCTGTCTCCTTTGACGGGATCCTTGACCTCCCTAATCCAGAGCCCTGTGCTCCTGATGGAGCTCACTGCTGCCTGGTCTCCAGCAGTGGTCATCCAGCCAGATGTGTTACTGTCTTCAGGAGAGTGCCTGGGGAGCAGATCCCCTTCCGCCTTCCCAGGGATGAGCTGCCGTCAGATTTAACTGGAGCAGACGCTGCAGAAGAAACCAAGTTTTGTTTATTTAAAAAAAAAAAAAAAAGAAGCTGTACCTGTTTATCTTCTCACTGGGATTCCCTGGAGAAAATCAAGTGATTTTCAGGCAGCATATAAAGAGTTTTGGTCAAACTTGGTGTAAGCAAGGAGAGAACATGCAGTTCCCATTCCTATATTTGCTTTGCTCCTCATTTAGTGCAGGTTTTGTTTCATTTACTGATTTCATTGCATATTATCTCAAGCTTTTTGACGACATTCCCTTTATTAAAGAAATGGTCATATGGAGAGACAGCAAACCAAGGAGATAAACTTAAAACCAGTACCGATAAAGGGATGCTGCTTTAGTGATTCTGTTTCTTGTTCTGGCTGATGGGCGATTTGGTTGTTATCTGAGCGAATTGTGCAGGCTGCGGGGAGGAAAGGCTTTGAAGAGCCTGGAACTGAGTTTATTAGTTTTGCCAGTGCCTGGAATAATTTTGATGCCTTTGGCATGCTCCACCCTGGGATGCAGGCATGCAGACCTGACCTGCAGTCAGCCTAAGGAGTTTTTATAGCTGGGGCACCTACCGACGCTGCCGGGACCCTGAATGCTCAGCAAGTTATTGCTTCCCTGGCCTCCCACTAGTCTTACCCTCGTTAGCAGAGGTCGTTTTGCGGGGGTTATTTAAAATGCTTTCCATGACTTTGAAGTGCTGCTTGGTTTGCTGGTGCTCTTCTCCCTTGGACTGGCTGGTGTCCTGTTAGAGCTCAGTGCCACCAGCCTGACAGATGGAAACTCAAGCTGACTTCACCTGGATCAGGCACTTGGATCATGTCAGGCCTCCAAGCTCATCCTTGCTTTTCATTAAAAAAAAGAAGAAAAAAACCTTTTCTCTTACAATACTGCAGTGTTTTGGGTGAGTAGTGCCTGTTGTCCCAAACACAGCACTGAACTGTGGGGTGTGGGTGCCACTAACACCGTGATGGACACTTTGAAGCCGTACATCTACATCCCAGTGCATTTCATGCTGGCCGGGGAACATTGCATGCGTTTCTCTTTGTCCGCTGCAAGCTTGCTCCCTGCGACTGTGATTTTAAATGGACTGGGGGTCCAGCCCCCTTATTGCCCCATTCCTAGCCGAAGGTGCATGAGAAACCAGAGGAAGAGAATGCTTGGGAAGCCTGGGCCATGTCCACAGGGCATGTCTTGCCCTTTCTTTCTGCTTATTTCTTTACTGCCCTGCTGTAAACACTTACAGCTGAATGTTTCAAAGCCAAGGACAGTGGGACATCTCGCTGCAGCGGATGATCAGTGGGGACTGAGTGCTTCAGTCCTTCAGGGGCTGTTGAGAAGCACTGCCTAACTCTTGGGAAAGAAGACTTTGGTGTTGGGGTTTTGATTGACCGGTTTTGCAGAGTTATTCTTCAGGCTCTCAGCAGTATCCCCCAGGCATGTGGCTGCCGGGGTGGGATTTGAGCAGTCCTGGCTTCCTCTGGGCTTGAGCCTTCATGCAAACCCGGCCACCGTGGTTGGGAAGGCAGGAGAGATAAAGTAGCTTCCCTTGGTGCGCACTCCAAAAGAGAGACCAAAAGAGGAGGGGGAATAACCTTCTCCTGAGGATGAGCATCTCTTGGGTTGGGCAAAACGGGGTTAATGAAGTGAGTCTGTTAAAGGAGGGTAAACTACAGGTTGTATAAGCTCCTGCATAGTTGCTGTTTCCAGACCCGGTAGCTTAGATTTAGGGAAATGAAGCCTTTCTGTTTTTTACCCTCATATCTTTAGTCCTTCCTTTTCCTGCACCCCACAAGAGACCAGAGTCCATGGTTTCCATGCTAAGTTAGTGTTTGGCTTGTCTTACAGGCTGGCAAACGCTCACGCTGGAGGATTGAACCCAGTAAAGGAGTGATCCCCCCCGAGACCGAGGTGTCTGTGACCATCATCGCAAACTTGGATGACGCAGAGAAATTCAAGGATGAGGTGAACCTGGTCATAGAGAACAGCCGTTCCTATGTCATCCCCGTCCGGGCTGTCGGCATTGGCACCACCATTGTCACCGACAAACCCTTTGGTCCGGAGCTCAACTTGGGACGCCACTTCAGGTAGGCTATCTCTCAGCTCCCGCTTTGGCCGTGGGCTCAGCAAGGAGAAGTTTTGCTGTAGTCCTTCAGGCTAGTTCTCCTTCCGTGCTCAAGGTCCTGGCTCCGTTTCACTGAAGCCACAGGAATTCCTTTAGAAGCATTTTATGGCCATTTGAAAGACGTTAGATACCCTCAAAAGCCACCAAAATGGACACCAGTTGCTAAATTGTCACTGAATTGCCCTTACTTATAATACCTTTATTTCCTCACTTCATCAAATAAAGATATGGAGGAAGAACAGTAGGTCCCCGAAGCCTCTGGCTGGAAAATGCTACATTACGAGTATAAACATATTTCCCTTTGCAATAACATGGCTTGCTTTTTCACTCACTATGGAGTATCATCTTGCAACAGCAGAAAACCGTGGAGGTAGCTTGTTAGCAACTCCTCGACTAAAGTAATGGTGCTGCTTTATTTCCCCTCTACCCGGGAGTCCTGGAGGAGCAGCAGAATTTGTCTTTGCCCTGTATCATGCATCAGTTCACTCGTTTCCCTGGCTCCCCTGCCAGGCTGCTCTTTGTTAGACGTTGCTCTTTCCTTGTTTCTCCTGCCTGCTTTCCTCCCTGTCTCCTCTGTCAACACCGCAGCAGCAGCCCGGGGCATGAGCAAGTGAGGGTGGCTGCAGGCCCAGCTCTGAAAGGGAGAGGAGGAGAGGTCTGCTGAGGTTGGGCGGGATAAATTGAGAGTATTCATTGAAAGAGCTTGGCTCGGAGGAGGGGATTTGTTGATGCTACCGTGTGTGTCTGAAACCAGGCACATCCTTCTAAACAGGGAAGGAAAAGAAGCCTTTGCAAAGTGCTGCTTGCCTTGTGTTGGAGACCTTTTGGGGCAAGAGGCATCATCTTCTCCAGGTGTCTGTTCCTTTCCTTGGCTGCAAAGAGGGTCCACAGTGCTCCGATACCTACATTTTTGGTTCGAAAGAGCAGGTTAATCCTACCTTAAGCATTTAGGATAGATTTTTAGCGACGTAAATATGCATCCACAAGCCATCCACATCAGCAGGGACGTTGCAGGGAGGTTGGTGCTTGCCCAGCGTGTCCTGTGCTCTGTGCAGCCACAGATTGGCTACACAACACAGGGGACAATGTTAGGGTGGTTCATGTCATCGTGCTCTGCCCCCTTTCACCCGCAGGCTCTTTTTGGAGTTGTTGCCGTTGGTGTCGGCTGCAGAACTGCCACCGAGTGAGCTGTGGTGGGACCCCAGTAACATCTCTGATGAGTTGGGCTTTCCCAGAGCCACAAATTCTGCATCTCCCCAGAGCTGCTCCAAGCTTTCATCTGTTGCTCTCCACAACACACACCATTTCATACTAAACTTGTAAACCTCATTTTTTTTTTTAACAGTCTGTTTCACAGACTTGTTTGTTCTATAGTACATGCTTGTGTGTTTGTATTTAGCTGCTTATGGCAGACATGCGTTTTGTAAGCCACATGTTCTGTACCTTTCAAAAAGACACTAACCGTTCCAGGAACTCTTCATTTCCTGGTCATGCTCAGATTTATAGAGGGTAAAATAATTACTCCAGACTAGCCTGCGGTTAGTGTTTCTTTACCTGAAGGAATCAATTTCCATTGAATATTCATTTGGCTTTATATCTAGCTCTAGTTCTTCATCTGTGGTTGTTGCTCCATTCCCGCAGCAGCTAGAGCTGGTCTTGCTGCTGTGTTCGTATTGGGAAAACTTCTGTTGATCCTATGTTCTCAGAGTGCATTTATCTCCCTAAAACACGAAACCAGCTGCACTGTTGAGGCAAAGGGCGATATGCTGGGGGCGAATGGGGTTGGCTGCTCCCTAAGGGATGGGGGGATGAGGGGGATCCCACCAGTGAGGCAAGTGGTGCCCAGGTCACCACATGAGTCTGTATACCCTGCAGCCTCCGCAGTAGCATCTTTGGAGGAAGCCATCTGAGGCAGCAGCTCCCAAGGGGAGGGTGAACTGGCAGCGAAGCTGTTCCTCCCTCCACTTGCAGCCAGGCCAGGCCAGCTCAGTGTCTGATGTGTCAAGACATGCAGGAAGCCACTTGGAAAAATACTTGGATTATCAAGCCCGAGAGGCTGGTGATGCTCTGTCTGCAGCAACTGAGATGATGTTTGTATTGGGTCTGGCTGAGATGGAATTAGTTTTCCCCACAGCAGTCCTGATAGTGCTGTGCTTTGTATTGGTAGCTGGAAGGGTGCTGATAGGGCACCAGTGTTTTGGGTACTGCTGAGCAGTGCTCACACAGCACCAGGGCTGTCTCTGCAACATTCCCCCCTCACCGCTAGGCTGGGGGTGGGCGAGATCGTGGGAGGGGACACAGCCAGGACAGCTGACCCAAACTTCCCAAAGGGGTGTTCCATACCATATGATGTCTGCTCGGCAATAAAAGCTAAGAGAAGAAGGAGGAAGGGGGGGCATTCGTTATTATGACGTTTGTCTTCCGGAGTAACCGCTAAGCGTACTGAAGCTCTGCTTCCCAGGAAGTGGCTGGACATCGCCTGCTGATGGGAAGCAGAGAATAAATCTTTTCTTTTCCTTTGCTTCTGTGCGCGGCCTTTGCTTTTGCCGTATTAAACTGCCTTTCTCGTGACCCATGAGGTTTTTTCCATCTTATTTTCTCCCCCCTGTCCTGCTGAGGAGGGAAGTGATCGAGCGGCTTGGTGGGCACCTGGCATCCAGTCGAGGTCAACCCACCGCAATGTTCTTCACGAAGCTTTTCCTTGCTGTACACAACCAGACCAGCTGCTGGATGGTGATAAACTTCGGGGCAACCAAGGTCTGGCTCTTGCTGTAGCTTTGAGCTAGGTCAACCTTTTTGGAGGTGGTTTTATTGCTGAGTGTGCAGTCGGATAATGCCTTCAGGGTGCTGAAGCTGGGTGATCGCTGGGAAATAGCAGCTCCCGTGACATTTTCCATCTCTGCTTCTCTTCTAGCCTGCATCCCTGCTGTTACCACTTCAAGAGGACAAATAAAGGACAATGCACCCAATACCTCTACTGGACAACGGAAAGCTTCAGCCCGTTTCACCAGCATCATCGTCTCCCAGCCATCAGTAACACGAAGGGCAAAGATTCCTCCCAGAGCCCCAAACCTGCCTGTCCTGTGTTTAAACTTCGACTGCTGAGGATGGAGCTGATGCCGGGCAAGACTATGGAGATGACGCTGGAAGGCTTCTCCAGCACTCCCCAGGTGAGGTTCCCCATGAGGGCTGAGCCTTTCCAATCAGATCACATCCCCTGGGGCTTCTTTTGCAGCCCCTTGACATTTGCCTGCGAAAATGAGCAAGAGCTTTCCCGAAACTGTTTTAAAGCCACAAGTTAACATGGCAGCACCAGTTGCTTTTCTTGCTGGCCACCATCAGTTGCTAAGGCTTTTTTGTGTTTCTAGAGCTACCATAAACCCAACTTGCTGACACCAAAATGGGGGCTGAAGGAAGTATTGCTACTTCAGGGGCCAAGAGCAGGTTACAAGGTGTTGTGTGCTGAGGCAGAAAGGAAGGGCAGGGAAAATAAGTTACACTTAGACTAGGAGCACAGGCAGAAAGTAGATTAAAAAATGCAAGGTGATCTATCTGGGGGAAGCAGCGAGCAAAACAAACCACCTGTGAAGGGAGGGAGTGTCTGGGAGCAGCATCATTTTTCCTCTGTAGACAAACGTAAGCAGAGGGCTCGTCTAGCCATGAGTCCTGGAGGAGAAAACCGAACACGGTGCGTCAGCTCTAATGATCATTCCCCATGTGGGAGCCTGTTCCCAGGGATCATTGTAACAGACAGCTTGACTTTTGTCAATATTTCCATAACAGCTCGCCCCAGTCTCTCAGCCAGGCCCAGTGTCCCAAGGGCAGCCAGGTCTTGCAGCAGCCTTGGATGGCAGCTGAGAGGGGGGATTTCAGCAGGGTCATTGGGTGTTCCTCCTGGACCCTTCTTTCCAGGGGAAATCAAACTCTGCAGAGAAACTGCCAGCTAATCCTGGTGTGCATTCCCTGGCTCCAGGACCACTGGGCACAGATGTTTAAGCAAATGTGGACTAAATCTGCATTAAGCTCCTGCTGATACCAGTACTTTGAAAGGTGTTTTAAAGGGTTGCCTCAGTGGCAGCTTGAGGAAGACTTGATTACTCACTCAACTGACTGTGATGGGATTGTCCCTGTGCAGTTCTGAGCCCAAAGGTTTTGCTGAAGAGGGAAAAAGGTACCAGAAAGGAAAGACAGTGATCAGGGCACTGGTGAGGGTGTCTTGCCTGGAAAGGTCAAAGGGGATCTGTGAGCTCAGCTGTGGCTACCTGGCTTGTGCAGTCAAAGCCCAGACCCTGGGAGTGGGCTTTCCACCTTACTTGGGTCTTGGGAACTTAATACTCTTCAGGTTGTTCAGAAGCCCAACTGCCTGCACTGCACGTGCAACACAGATGATTTTGGAGGCTGTAGACTCCGAGGAGTAGTTGGGTTGTGGTGTTGTACCAGAGGGAAGAGTGAGAAAGACAGGAGGAATTTGGGAAAGTGAAACCATGAGAAATCAGGAAAAAGTCTTGAACTTTTGAAGCATCCAGCTTCAGCAGAGGGTTTTTGTTTGATGTGCAAGACATCTCTTTCCTGGGGAGATTTCTTTTCAAAGCAGCTCTAGAAGGGCACAGTACGTCCTAGGAATGAGTGATCCCCTCTTTACCTGAAGGTAGGCTGGCTGTTTGGGTTTTTCCCATGCATCCTTTCCACTAAGCTTCCAAGGGAGGGTTTGCTGGCATTGGCCCTTCTACCAGTTGTTTCCCTTAATATAGTTATATGTATTTTTAATCAATTCCTACAGCTTTCTGTAAGCATTATGCTTAGCAATGGGGCACATCAAAACAAGCATCATTTGGGGCAGGGATTATTACGATTATAGACAGCATGTGACTCAAGTGCCTTTTCTGGATGTTGGGGTGTAGCGGTATGGACATTTGAGTGCAGAATAAATAGGGTGCAGCATAGAAAGAGAGGGGGCTGCTGAGGAGACGAGTGACTGTAACTTTAGGGCAGTAATAACCTGTTGATGGCCAAGACGCCGTGGCACAGTTTTTATCCAGGCTATCAAAATCCTGTATGTCCAGTCGGGTGGCTAGCAAATGCAGGGTGTTTTCTGGACGCCCTGCTAGCACCCGCTGGGTGACGTGTGACTCTTGCATGCAGGTAGTGAAGGAGCGGCTGCTGTGTCACGCCATGGTGGGGAGCAAGGCAGGGAAGGCACAGATTATGCAAGTGGATATCACCTGTGAGTTCGTTGCTCCCATTCTGCAAATATCCTCCAGAGAAATCACTTTCCAGGTGGAGAAGGTAAGTCTTTGGATTGCATGCTGGCATTGAATAGCTTGGCTGATGACTGAGAGCCCATGGGGTGTGTGTGTGTTTGTGTTCAAAGGGAGAAGTTAAATATCTTCTCTGAGTCCTCAGGACTTTGGCTATTGATTTGAGCAGGACCAAGCTTTTGCCATTAACACTGAGATGATTATTTCGCTCCTCTGGGCTTGGGGACAGTCTCACCAGCCGTATTCGGCCTTTCTTGATGTGGAGACAGAATTGAGCTGCTGAGCCAAGGGCACAGGGTGAGACATGTGGGACCCACGAGAACAGCGTGGGCTTTGCGCAGCCCCCTCGTGTGCTGGGGCTGCAGGTGGGAGAGCAGAGAGCTGCAGCTGAGTGATGCTAACCCCCCCCCTCACCCCTCCTAAGGTGCTTTGTAAAGTAAGTGAGGACGTTTTTAGGGATGGGACTGGTTTTTAACTTCACCGAAGTAAAACTGAGATTACAGCTGCTCTGCCAAGGGGGATCGTGGCCACTTCTAGAGAGACACCAGTTTCTGTACTCAGTATAAAGGGAGGTTTTTGAGGATCCTCCTTCAAGGCACGGTGAAGTCTGAACACTGATCCTGTAGGGGAGCTGAGAAAAACTGAGAGAGCTGTCAGCTCCTCAGGCTGATGAGGGAAAACTGTCATCTCTTGTCTCTCTTTGCCTTCTCTGCTCTTGGTATGCTCTTTGCATTTCCCCAAGCCTCACTTTCTTCAAAGGACCCGCAGATGTCCTTCAGCTGCAGTGATGGTAATACCAACACAAAGCAGGAGCCCTCTAGTCTCTGGATCCTGACTCCTGCATCATCTTTTCCTCTCCCGCGAGGTGTCTGAAAAAGAGAAGATACTTCATTATTTAGTTTCTGTGTTTTCAGGTCTCTCCTCCAGTTCCCAGGCTTCTAGAGAAGCACAAAATCCTATGCGTAGGCAGCTCAGATTTAATTAGAAGCTTTTCAGCTCTGCCTGATGTCTGCGTGTGGTCTGCTTGATGCCACACACTCTGATTTATCGAGTGCTACGAAGCTGCAGCTGTTTGATGTCAATACACCCAGAAGTAGTTTCCCAAACCCTGTCTAGTTTGTATAAACCACGCAGAGACAAAAGCTCTGGGTTCACTTTCTCTTTTGATCTTGTTCAAGCAGCTGCCTCCTCTCGGGGTCCTATCCCCCCATCTGTACGTGAGACTGTTTCCCTGTCCCCTGGGGGATGCTGTAGTTTCTAAAGATGAAAAGCATCTGATCTCCTTCAAGGAAACCTTTCTAGAAGGGTAGAAGTGAATAAAAATAGTAAATAGAGATGTATGCTCTTTTGGGGTTGAAAACCTTGAAATGCATCGGAAAAGGGAAGGAGGTCCGTGGCCACTTCAGGTTGGTTTTTTTCCTTGTCTCCTGTTTCTGTAGCAACCCAGTGATGTCCTTACTCTTCAGCGCAAGCCTCTTTCATTAAAAAACATGTCCTCCCTGCCACTCAGCATTGTCCTGGCCTTGGAGCAACCCTTCTTGATCTGCGATGCGGACCGGCAGCCCCTCACCGCAGATGTTCAGGTGAGTAGCCATGGACCTTCCTGCTGGTGGGGTTTGAAGAGGGAGGAGAGTGGTGGTGCATTTCTGTTGGGAGGTCCTCTGGTAGAGAGGTTTATTCTTTAGAATCAGCAGTAGACTGGCCTGAACTAAATTAGATTTGAAACGAGTTGCTGAAGGAAACGAAATATCATCTGAATTGGGGAAATACGTCCTGGCTCTAAGACATGAGGAAAGGGGAGCGTGCAACTAGGTCTGGGCACGCCGTGTAGTAAAGGTGTCTCCTGGAATCCATCCTAGCTCTCCAGCAGCCATCCTTGGATAACCTCAAGAGCGGCTTGCTCCCTTCAAGGGCAGCCCTGCTTTCAGGAAGGCTGAGGATGCTCCTCCAGCCACTCCCTGGCACCTGCCCCGTTGTTGGTGGAAGGTGTTGGGTATGGACTCTGCTAAACGTGTTGTGGTAGGCATGGCCACCATTTCTGTGCCGTGCCAGTGACTAGCACCTGCAAGGGTGAGGCTGCAAGGCTGTTGCGCTTGTGCTATGAGGATAAAGGAGTTACTCCAGAGTTGAGGCAAAAAGCCCTGGCTTGCCGTAGTGCTGGTTTGGTTATGTATTTAGCATATAGCTTCTGTGGGTCCAGAATTCAGGAGGACAATATTTCTTTCCCTCTTGTATGGATGCAGAGCCCAGAGGCATGAGCCTGAGATAGTCTCAGACCAGAGTGTTGTGGTGGTTGCGGGCAGGTGCACACTGTAAAGAAAAGGAAGGATGAACTGAGAAAGCCACGTTGGGGGCACGTGTTGAATATTTACATTTTCATGCCGTCAGAACTTGGGACTTCATCACACTGGTGGTTAATACTCTTCATCTCCTTGCAGCCCATGAAGCTGGAGATAGGAGAGGAACTTCATCTCTCCATCAGATTTAACCCTGCTTATGAAGAGGGTTTGAATATCTGGGTAGCAGAGAAGACTCTGAAGATACGCTTTCTCGAGCACCCTCAGGAGGAGCAGGTCACCGTTCGGGGAGAGGTCTATTTCCCGAATCTCCATATCCAGACCAGGGCCCTGGACTTCGGCTGTATCTTGAATGACACTGAAGCTGTCCGATATGTCGAGATGACTAACTGCAGCCCACTTCCTGTCCGGTACCACTGGTCATTCCTGATGGACAGCCACGTGAACCAGATGAGGTATGTGCGTCTCTACCCTCTCCTTGAAGCTCTTCTTCCTGGTGTCCTGTTTGTACTTTGCAAAGACCAAGCTGTTTGCCTGGCATCTGACAAATTGCTTTCAACTTTCCCTTGTGGAAAGAACACCTACCAGCTGTGGTCAGGCTAGATGCGCAGGGAATAGGTGATCTCCACCAGTTTGATGCTGGGAAAGAGCCCACATTCTCTAGCCAAGCTGGGACTGCTCGTGCAGGCTCCCCTCCCTCCCACTGCAGGTCTGTGACCAAAGTTATGTTATTTTCCAGGTTCAGCCCTCCAGCACCTAAATTTTTCATCAAAGCCCAACGACCAAAGAAGGAGGGAGGCCGGTCGGAGCGCTCAGCATCTGCAGAGAGCAGGTCCAGGGACGGGAGTGCGGCGGAGCCAGCCGAAGCCCTGGTAGCAGCGGGGGATCCTGCCCAAGAGCCAGCAGCTGCGGATGACTCCCTGGAAGCAAAGGTAGATTTTCTTCTACACCTATGACCTGCGTTGCCTCCCCCAGCTTGCCACTGAAAAGCCGTGCTCGTGCCAGCCTCCCTTTTTGCTGCCCTGCTGCCACATGCCCTGAGAGTGGGCTGGGCAGCAGGGCCAGCAGCTGGACGCGGGGCTTCTGGGGAGGGAGAAATAGGACAGTTTTGCTTGGAGAAGGACACTCAGATTCTCCTGACTTATGTTGGGTTTGTGATTTTTTTCTTTTTGTTTGGTTTTGGGTTTTTTTGTTTACAACATCAAAGGAGGCTTGTATCTGCATCATGATGTGAGGGCTTCCAGTTTCCTTTCTGTCTCAAGCTGTGCCAAGAATTGATCTGCATGTAGCACCTTCTCAAGCCCAGCTGGAGCCACCCGCTTTCATGCTTCTGCCTTCCCCCAAGACCCCGTGTTGCAGTGACAGCCACAGAGATGACTTTTTATAAAAGAAGGCTTTGCAGACAAAGTTGCCTTTGATGTGCTGACCTTCCTGGTGAACCTCGCTGCTTTGGAGCTTGACCTTGGTACTAGTGGGAGCTGGCACGTTGTTGTGCATCGTGTGGGACAGAGGCTGCTCCGAGGGCAATAAAAAAGGATGTAAGAGAGCCCGAGAGGCTCTGAAAGTGCCAGAGTTGACATTAAGTTCAAGGAGGGGACCTGCACGTGCTTACATCCAAATATCAGCAGTTTTAATGTTGTAACTCTGCACGTTTTTTCTGAATCAGGAGAAATGATACCCTGTAGACGTAAAGAATAGTGTGTCTGAATGTTTTTGGATAGAAGCATGAAATGTTCTTTATTTCCTGCTCTGTTGACATGTATGCATGGGAAGTAAACCAGGGAAATACAAGTGGACGTGGCTAAGTAGGATCCAAAATCGCTTCAAAGGATTCTTCTAGATTCAAAGGATGCTTCTAGATTGCAGTTTCGTCTTTTGCTTGTGTCCCTCTATCAAGGCAATCGCCATATAACCTCCCTGGGGAGGTGGGAGACCACAGGCCTAGGAAAGATGTGGGTTAGCATCTTTGGGAATATACGCTTGGCAAAGCTTTGCTAAGTTTGAAAACATAGAGACAACAGAAAGAGCATCGAGATGAGAGAAAACTCTTCCCTCCCCAGAGCTTTATCTACTGGGGAGATGTAGCCTCTGCTTAGGTCTAAGGATGTCCTGTAAATATTCTTGCAGATTCTGCTGAAGTCAAGGCCACAGCACAAAGCACTTCTTGACATTAGTGAACAAGGGGGTATTCTTAAACTTCAAGAGCAGTCGCAAAGCCCTCTTTTATAAATAGGGGTCAGAAGTCCAGGGATGAGGTTCCTCTTGAGAGGTGGCGCCTTTCAGGTTAAATACTGTTGGAGAAGAATGACCGAGCAGAGATCCTCAGCTCTGCAGCACCGATGAGTGCATGAGATGAAACCTAAGCACCATCTGAAACGGGACAGTTGTGCTGAGCACTTTCTAAGTCCTTATTTTCCTGTTTTTAATATGTCACGCTTGCAGCTGTGTTCCTCTTTTTGTCACAGAAAACCTAACCTGTCCAGGCATGGGGTTCTCGGTGTGTTCCTCAGGCAGGAGTGAGCAAAGCCAGGCTGGCACGAGGCTGCAAAGTACGCTTGAGGTCTCTGCCAGGACTCAGTGCTGGGCGCATGCAGCTTCCTCGTTCAAGCTTGCGTGTAGGAAGTGCAGATGGAGCCCGTGTGTCATCTGTGGGTGGGCTTGGACCCACGCTCAACTGATGCCATGGACATACCCCTGCTTGATTTGTGCCCAGGTCCCATCTCAGCTGCTCCTGGCTTGGTGAGGTGGTGGAGCCTGCAGCAGAGTGGTCTCACCCAGACGAGGCAGCTGCTTTCTGCAGCTCATGGTGCCCGTTTTCCAGTTGCTACCGTCCACTGCTGCGGAGCTGGAAGGTGCTGCAGTGATGGAGGGTGCTGCGGAGACTCGGAGCTGGGTGAGGATCGAGGAGCTGATGCCGTTCATGGAGGCAGAGTCCCTCGCCTTGGGAGTGGAGGAGGTAAGTGGGAATCTGACTTGCTTATGTAGCCCCCGCTCCCACTGGTGGCCCTCAGCATGGCTCACAGAGTGGCCTCACACCCCTCCCAGCACATTGCACAGCACTGCTGAAGCAACCGGTCATTGGAGAGACCATGCAGTACATGTCGTAGGGTTGGCCAAGGATGTTACCTGTGCGGCACCTATGGAGGGCATTATTCATCCTGCTGTTACTAATCAAATGGTCGACAGGAAATTTTTGCAGTAGATTTTGCTGCAGTGTCTTGAGAGAGCAGCATGCAAATCAGAGAGAGAGAGAGAGATGAGACCTCCAAAGTTACTTTGATGTAGTGTATTAATGAATATATTAGTTAGTGAGTATGGGAGATTTTTCCCATGGTTTCTCCACTGGAAAGCATAATGGATGCAGGATGAGATTAGGATGATTTTGCCTGTGTTTGAGGAACAGGCCCCTCCAGTCATGTCTGTCCTTTGCTTCAAGCCATGGCTTTTCTTCTGCATCAATTTGGATGCTCGACATCTTGATCTCTCTTCCCCTCCCTCCAGGTTTTTGACATCCTGCCGCTGTATGGTGTGCTGCAGCCGGGCGAGAGCCAGCAGGTCGCGTTCATCTTCTTTGGCCATGCAAACATTGTCGCCAGCGTCACGGCACTGTGCAAGGTGGAGGGAGGCCCGACCTACGCGATCACGCTAAGTGGGGAGGCTTCGCTCATTGACTACCTCCTAGACACCACGGAGATCGACTGTGGGCTGAAGGTACCGCGCACTTCTCTTGGCAGTGGTCTTTGAAACCATCACTGGAGGGTTGCTGCCCACCTAGGTCTAGGGCTCTCTCCCTTTCCCAGCTACTTTGTCAGCTGTATGGCTTGGAATTACAACCTTTGAGTGATACGTCCTGCATCCAGGGTGGTTTTTAATGGCCATCTACACCCCCGCCCCCCCCCCCCCCCCAAAAGCTGGGAATTGCTCCTCTTCAAGGTTCCTAATGCTGCCTCCTGGGGCAGGCAGGATCCCAATGGTGATCTCCAGAGGGACATGCCTTGAGACATCCATCCACTGATCCGCTCCTAAAGCCTGAGGTGCAAGGAGATGCTCTTTTTCAGTGCTCTTGATTAATCAACAAAATAAACCAGGGAGAAAGTTAACTTGGGCTTCCTGTCACTGAAGCTGGAGAGAATGTCCCAGAATAATCCCCACTTTACTTCTTTTTGGTTAAAAACCCCACAGATATTTCCAGCTGTTGGCCCTGCATGTGTTGCACCGTCTGTCTCCCTTTTTGCTGGTATTTTGCTTGCAAGTACTTGTATGCAGGTGCCTTATCCTCTGAAATGCCTCGATGCCTCCTTCTTTGTTTCAGCTAGCTGTTCGATGACACCTTAAAGGGCAGAGGGCTTGTATGCCCTCGTTTCTTTGTTACTGGTCTTTACATGGTTGTTATTGCACCTCTGCGTGCTGCCGTAAATATCTGTTCCTGTGTAGGGCTAAGAGGTACCCTGTGGCTGTGGGCTCCCCGGGTTAACCCGGGAGGGTCAAGTGCCCATATGTCCTCTGCAGTCCCTGCTGCTGCGCTGTATTCATTTCCTTTCAAGCCAATGAAAGAGGAAGGAGATTCCCAGCATCAGGCCTGTGTCTGTAACTTCCTGCTCCTCTGTCCTCTCTTCAGCTGTTTAACAAAGTCACCAAAGCAGAGGTCACCCTACAGAACAGCAGCAAGGTGGGCTTCACCTACGCGGTGCTCAGCCCCAGCGCGGCCACTGCCAACAGCCCTCTACCTGGCGTGCCCCTGGTCGTGCCCAGCATGGTGAATACGGAAGCAGCACAAGAGATTAACCCTGGCCCTTTGTGAGGCTGCCTAGGAGAGGTTTGTAGATGCCCTCTTCCTGCGAGCTTCCCAACAGCTCTGCTCAGTCCCGCGCAGTTGTTGCCGTAACAGCGTTGTCGGCCCTGGCAGCTTGACAGGGCTCGCTTTCGCTGCAGCTGAGTTGTGCGCTGGATCAGGGCTCGGGGGACCAAGTGGCAGGATCTGTCCTGCTCAGTAGCTTGTCCCTGCAGCGTGGAGGGGAGCAGGGAGCCGAGGGTCCAGCCCCACGTGCAGAGGGCAAGCCGAGGAAAGCTGCGGCTGTGTCCTGTCACCCTGAGCCGTGTTGCCGTCTGCTTGAGTTTGCTCTCGACCTGGCTGGCGTGAGCCCAGCCCAGGGATCGGACAGTCCTTCTGGAAGCCTGGAGAGGAGGTGACCTTCCTGGCAACATGTTCTTCCTGAGATCTCATCCTAGTCTCTGCTCCTGCATTTCCAGAGATGTATGTTTGCAGGTCATTGTGAGTCCAGATAGGCTCGTGCACCCTCAGTGTAACCGCACAGGCAGGAGATGTTTGGTTGGGGTCGTTAATAAGGGGTGAGGCCCTTCGACAGCAGCCTGGAAACCACTGATGTGCTGTGAGAGGAGCTGCTGGCTCTGCTGAGAGCGCAGGCACTTCACTCATCTTCCACAGCGGCTGGTAAAAGAGCTTTTATTTATTCGGTCTGGCTCTTGCTAGCAGAGGGTAAACACCGTTAGCAGAAGAGCTGTGCTCATGCTGAGCGCAGGGCAGTCTGTGGTGTGGGAATGCATCCCTACAGGCCCTCTGAAGAACACAGTGCATCCTGGTGTAGGAGACTTGAGCTTTTGGATAGAAGAGAGCTAGAAGGCAATGTTGTCTGATGCTTTCTTATCTTTGAGAACCTGCCTTCTCTTCTTAGCGTGTCTATCGTCTGAGCCATCCCTCCACCAAACCCTCTTTGGTTTACATTCCCTCCCTCTTCTCCCGTGCCCTACAGGGTTACGTTGGACCTGGCAAGGAGCATGTGCTGAAGGTCTACTACCTGCCAGGAGTGCCGGGAGTCTTTTGCAGGACTTTCCAGGTCCAAGTGGGTCACCTGGAGCCGAAAGAAATCTTCCTCAAAGGAGAGGGGATCTTTCCCAGGACCTACTTGGACCTGCCCAAGAACACCAAAGGTGAGCACTGCCTGTCTGCTCCCCAGGTAGGTCCCTGGCTTTTTCGCCCATGTCATATGCCCATAGGGCAGCTCCCACCCATCTCCACCAAGGCTGGAGGTTTCAGGGCTGTCAGACCAACACTCAACACTCTGGTTCCTTCCTGAGTGTCTAGCAGACGAGCCCATGTGGGCTTTGTCCCGGGAACCACCCTGCAGAGCTTGCCAGCGTATCTGTTGGTGACCTGCAAAGATGTTGCCTAGACAGAAAAGCTTGGGAAAGCTGTAATGCGGGCTGGCAGGGATTTTGTCAGGGTTGGCTTTGCATCGCATTGCAGGGGATGAGATGCTCCTCTGTGGGGAGGAAGATGGGTGGGAGTGAACATCAGGATTCAGAGAGGAGTAGCAGCATCCATTTTGCATAGATTGCTCGAGGAGTTTGTTTCTGGGAGAGGCCAGCATCAGGGGAGTGGGACTTCCCAGCTTAAGTGGGCATGGTGCTGCGCCCACACTTCTATTTGTGGATGTTTTCTTCCTTCAGGAAACAAAAAGTATGAGAGGATCCTCAGAGGCAAGACCAAAGATGGAACAAGACAGCCAGAGGGACGAAGCAGTGGTTCTGGGGGAGGCTGCAGCCATGGAGCCACCCCCGGACGACTCGGGCACCATGGTGAGAATGGCTGCTGCCCCGTTTGTCACGTGCCACCCTCCCGCCATGTCACTTGGGCCCCTTGCACCCTGCAGCAGGCTGCCCGGTGCCGTGCTGGCACTTGGGACCTCCCTGCCCGCATCTGGCCATGATCACGCATCAGCTCAGCATTGTCCCGGGGGCTGCCCACCTCTGGTAGTTGTCCCTCCTGTAGATGCACCAGCTTCTGGACTGCCCCAGGGAGAGATCCTGAAGACCATGCTCATGTGATTGAATTTATGGTACTCTGTGAATGGAGATGCAGGTCATTGGTGGGGTGTTTGTGGCTCACACACCAAGCCCTGCCAGGTTTACAGAGCTTCATAGCAGCAGCCTGACTGTGCCCTGGGACCGTGCTGTCAGTATTCGTCTCCAAGAGGCACCAGCTTTGTCGTGGTTCCCTTTCGGAGAGAGCTTTTGTCCAAGCTGCTTTGGCAGTGTCTGGGGGTAGGCAAATACTTGGAGCGCTGAAAGGTTCCCAGCTTGTCTGTCTGTTTGTCTGGCCAGATCAGGTTTTATAACAGTGACTGGACAGGCAAAGATGCTGGAGTTCATTTCCCCCCAGATAAGGTCCTGTCTAAGAGAGCAGGAGATGTCACAGAGACTGAGCAGCGAGACAGGAGGACCCCATCACCCCTCTCAACAAAGCAGGGTGGGATCCTCTTTCATAGACAAGCCTCTCCCTTGGGAAGGGCCTTTGCTAACCAGCCACCGTCTTTGCTTTCCTCAGTTCGACACCCGGCTGCAGATGCAAATGGAACAGGTGCTGATAGAGGAACACACCCTGGCGCAGCAGAAAGCTCTCGCCTCCGGTCCCTCTGAGGACACTACCTTTGACCAACGTGCTCGTCGGAGGCTTCTCAAGTTAGTGGGGACTCCCGTACCCTGTCTCCAGGCACCCCAAGAGTAACACCCGGTGGCACACCCCTGCTCCTGAGAGCTCCTTGTGCCTGCAGAGCTGGGAATAGCTGGGGACTCAGCTCCCCACCGATGATGGGTTCTGTTCTTAGAGCTGAGGGGGTCCAGTGCCGACCATCAAGCCCATCCAAACAGCACAGACACCATCCCTGCTGACCAGCTCTGAAAGAGGCAACTCAAAGCTGGCGTCTTTGTTACAACTAACAGATCCCACTAAGCAAAAAGAGCAGGGAATGGCACAGGTTGACAAACCCTTGACAAGCCCTACATCAGGTGGCTTGGGTGCTGGTGGGACTGCAAGGCTTACCTAAGTAACTTGTCCTTCCTTTTCTCCTTCATGAGGAGGGATGGGCACCGTAGGCTCCAGTTCAGGAGGAAGAGGCTCTGCAAAACAGATTGTTTAGGTGTTTTCGTGAGTGGGATTACTCTGACAAAGGACCTTCCCATGAATCTTGTAGGTGTTGATTACTGCATTTACCGGTGCTCCTCTGGGGACAGATCTGGTTGCAGAGCAGTACAAACGAATTTTTTGTTAAGGTCCCACTGGTAGCGGAAAAAGCCTAGGACCTACGCTCCCTGTGACTTACCAGAGACTTATTACCAGGTGGTAAGGCTTGGGTTTCACTGGCTAGAGTTGAGTTTTTACAGCAGTGAATACAGAAATATCCACTTTATTTGCATCTTCCATCCACTTGGAAACGTAGCCAGGCTGTGGTTTAAGGGCTCTCCTTACTCCTCCTTTCAGAGCTGAGCTGCCCAAGTATGTCCTGGACTTTGGCTACGTCATTCTTGGGAACATCCACACACATTGTGAAGATCACCAACACCGGGCAGTTCCCTGTGTCCTTTCACACTGATGGACGTGTCCTGTGTGACACAGGTAATCAGTGCTGGGGAGACTTCACGTGGGCTTGAAGGAGCTGTCTCTGACAGATTAGCTTAAGCCACTGGACATGGGGAGTTTTTCTGAGTGCTTGTTTGTCTAGCTTTGTCCTCCTTAGTACCCCCTGCTTGGTGCCTTGGAGCCTGAGTTCTCCTGGCCAGCAATGCCCAGAGACCTGGCCTGCCTGTGGCTGCCCTACCACGTGATTGCAGGGGCGAGCTGTGCTGATCACCATGGTCACCTCTCAGCATCTTCTGCTCTTGGCTACTGTGAACATCATCTGAGTTTTTGTGCACGCAGTGGGTTTGCGTTGCAAACAGATGGCCCCTTGGTGGTTTGGAAGTGCTTTGGATTAGAGTTCATAATGTCACAGCACTTCTGTTCAGCCTTTATTGAGCAAACAGCCTGTGAGGTCCTCTGGTGTATCAAAATAGGCTTCCGAAACAGGCCTTGAGGTAAGGCTGCAGTGCCATCAGACGGTGACTTGCCGTCTCTGAGGGATGGTCAGGTGTCTCTTCTAAGTTGTTTTCCAGGGAGCACCACAGCCCATGGGAATCGTAGTTGGAAGTTCTCCTTTGGAGAGGTCTGCGCATCCTTCCCTGGGATGCCTGATAAAGGAATTACCGGTGCTCGTCAGCTGTTATGTTTCCTTTTGACCATGCGGACCTTGGATTCTGGCTGTGAAAAGCCTTTCTCCTTGAGTGGTGACAAGGGAGAAAGAGTGGCAGGCTTCTCTGGAGAGGCAAAGAGCTGCCCTCTTCTTCACAGATCTACCAGCCAGGACACCCGTATGGCCTTAACGTGCTTGCGACACATTTCCTGTCACTTGAGTGTCTCAGCTGCTTTATTTTCATCTGTTCAAGGGTTCAGCGCAGACCTGGACTGTGTGAAGCACCTGCCCTGCTGCAAGACCAAGACATTCGAAGTGCGCTTCGACCCACCAAGTGCCAACCTGCCACTGGGAGCGGTGGACGTGCTCCTGCCCATCAAGGTACCTCACGGTCCCTTGCCTCCCTGTGCCCACACCACCTTTTGGGGCAGGCAGCAGATTGGGGACAGCAGTAGATGTCACTTGGGCTCTCAGCTGGATGCTCTGTTCTTCGCTAGGCAGCAGGAGGCCCCACGTTTCATGTCCGCCTCCATGCCAACGTGACTGTGCCGTCCCTCTGCCTCTCCAGGGACAGACTGGAGTTCTCCGCTGTCCAGTGTGAGCAGTGCCAGGAAGAAACCGCCCAGCTCCACAATCAGCTCCAGGTCCCCTGTAAATGGTTCATCACCATGAATGAGCCCGTTAAGAAGGTAAAGCACAGACAACGTGTAGCACTTAACTTCTTGGTTGGGTTTTCTTTGCCTCTCTTGCCTTTTCTGCCCCTGTGGCTGCCTGAGCACTTGGGCTACAGCTCGTGTGAGGAAGCTTTAGAGAGTACCGAGCAAATCTGGTTCTCCTGGACCTGTTCACTAGCTGATGCTTCACTTCTCTGCCATCTTCCCCCATTCCTGCTCCAAGGATAGTGCCTCCCCATCTGCCTGCCCTGCCTATGTGTCTTCCCTCCAGTTCTAGACCAGTGGTGGCCACAGCTGGTTTGAATGTGGGTGCTCTCAGCACTGTGACAGTATCTCAGAGCAGTGCACTGCAGGACCCGAGGGTCTTTTCTCGCAGACCAGGGAGACCTCCCACAATTGTTTTTTGTGCTCAGGTGGACAAACGTTTGCCAGTGAGGGTGCATCAGAAGCTGCTGCAGGAGTTGAAGGCCAAGCCCTGTGTTTTCAAGGTGCTGCTCTCGGCTGGAGCCCTGGCCCCAGGACGGTGCTGCAATGTGCGAGTCAGGCTTTCACCCCCAGAAGAGGTGAGATCGGCAGGTGTCACCCCCAGGAGGTGTGGCAGGGCAGTGTGGTAACAAGAGCCCAGCGCAGGGAGGATGAGATGAGGTCTGCCTGCACATGGAGCTTTCTGCAAGCCCCGTACCCACAGTGCCTCAGCTTCCCCTGCAGCACACTCTTCTGAGAGGGGCTTTGAAATGCCAGTGGGGAGCTGGCACAGAGAGCATCAGGGCACTGCGTTGTGGTTCCCTCTCAGCACATGGGGGGAAATCTGCCTGTTTCCCCTCGTCTTCCCCCTTGCATGGGCGTGCTTGCAGGCTGTAACCATCTTGTCTCTGGCTTTAACCAGAGCCAAGCACTGAGCAGAGAGGAAGACCCTTATTTCTAGCCAGTGAGAGCTCATCTGCCTCCTTCACGTAGCTGACGTTTCCCTGATGCAGCAGTGCCAGGACTGTATCTGGGCAACATAACCCTGAAGAAGGAGGTGAAGCAGTCCCTGAGTCCTGTGGGAGCTGAGTCCACCCATGAGGACCTTTCTTATGAGCATTGCGCTCCATCATGACTAGGTGGAAACATGTAGTAGTCCGTTTTAGATCCATCTGATCCCCAAATATGCAGTTCCACTTCACAGCAGGATTCATCCCAATTACTCAGAGCCAGCATGCAGGTGCCGTATCCCCTGCTATAAGTTACTATCTGTTTTCCATTCACCTTAGAGGTACTGGTAACATCCCTGACCTTGGGGCAAGGGTTGAATTTGAGGCCCTGTCACCTGGGACTTCATGGAGGAGCTCTTTGCACTTCTCTCTTTTCAGAAGTCCTACAGAAGCAAGCTGAAGATTAACATTTGCCAGAGCAGCGAGCCCCTCCAGCTGCAGGTCTCGGGGCAGGGGCTGGAACCACAGCTGGAGTTGAGCCTGGCAGCACTCGAGCTGGGAGCAGTGCTGCCGTACAGCCATGGGGCGGAGGGGACGGTGGTGGTGAACCCATGCGAGTTCCCCATCGAGATTTACTCGCTGGAGTTCGACCAGCAGTACCTTGCTGAGGAGCAGGTGAGAGGGAAGGTCTTGTCCCCACATGCATGATCCAGTAGCTCCACAGTGCTTCAGCATTCCCAGGCTTGTGCCGGGGAGATGGAGGCAGTCCCCAGGGCAAAGCCTGGTGGCATTTCAGGGTTAGCCAGCTTGGCTGGCAGGCTGTGGAGGGGCTTGGATAGTCTGTGTTGTTGGGAGGAAGGAATGAGGGAGAAGATAGGTTGGCTGGGGAGTCTGTTCAAGGGATGGAGATCAAGAAACACATCCCGTCTATGGTTTCTCTTCCCTACGCACACAGATCCTGCAGATGCTCAAGGACTACGATTGCCACAACACCTTCTTGCTGCCTCCACGCACCCCGGGTGAGAAGCTGCCCCCAGAGGTGCTGGAGTACTATCAGGACCAGAAGAGACTGCAGGATGAGCAGACAAAGCGCAAGACTGGGGAACCAGCAGGCCAGGACAACGGTGAGGGTTTGGCATTGGCTGTCCTGAGTGTGGACACAGCAGGGAGTCCAGCCCACCTCCCCTGAGCTCTCCATGACCTCATTCTCCATGGAAAGCCCATGCTTTTAGCAGCCACCGGTTCCCCAGCTTGGTGGAGGAATTCCCAGGTGAAAGTCTGTGGCTTGGAATGTGCATCCTCTGCCAGCCCTGAGTGCAGTCTAAGCAAGCTCATATCTGCCTACCATGGACTGGGGAAATAATGAGGATATCCCCTTGTGTCCCTCATCCACAAAGAGTAGGACTGGATGAGTTCTTCAGCTAGTAGAACCAGGTCTAATATCAGTAGCTCTTTTGAATTTGCTCCATCCCAGCAACAAAAGCACAAGCTCAAATTTCTCCTGAGGGCAGAGACAGCCTGGGCAGGGAAACTCTGCCTTGGGAGTTTCCCTTCCTGGGAAGTTTTCTGTCTTTTGCACGTGGCCATGCAAAGTGATGAATGGCAAGAGCAGATTGCCTGGCCATGTTCACCCTCTTCTTCCCTCCCCATGTCCTTCCTCCTCAGCAGACTTTGAAGATGTCCAGTCTCTGTCAGATCAAGGAGGAAAGCACTCTGCTGGGATTGTTCACACCATCTCATTCCATAGCTCAGTCGTTCCCTCCTCCATTTTTGAGGAAAGCCAGTCCAGCAAGGTGGACTCTAAAGTTGAATGTGGAGAGGAGGAGGAGGAGGAGGAAGGTGCTGAGGAAGGACGCGGGACAGGTAATAACGCAAAGCCCTTCACCTATTTTATGTCTGTTGTGGCAACAGGGCCTCAGTGGAGAACTTCAGTGTCACCTCCATCACTTCACTGCAGCCTGGTGCCATCTTCGCTCCTGTGGGCCCTGAATCCACTCTTGCATATGAAGCCTGTAGGATCCTGAGAAGAGCCTGGGGCAGGGACAAGGGAGAGGCCAGGGAGGTTTTGCCCAGCTGGCTGGGCTAGCATCCCTATTTCTCGCAGCAATTCCCAGTCTCTTGCTCACCATTCCTCGCTGGCTTCGATATCCTATAACAGCCACGAGCTCCATAGCCCCCCAGCAATGCTGTGCCATGGGTATCTCGATGCATTTGTATCTTGTCTGCTGGTTGCAGAGCAGTCCA
Organism: Gavia stellata; assembly: GCF_030936135.1. Taxonomy (NCBI): domain Eukaryota; kingdom Metazoa; phylum Chordata; class Aves; order Gaviiformes; family Gaviidae; genus Gavia; species Gavia stellata. Next base: position 102,471,651 of record NC_082596.1, read on the forward strand.
GTTGTTCCTCCTTATCTGCCTTCTGTTGGATACACTTGTAACACCAAGCTGCCCCCCAAGGACCTCACCTCTCAGACTTGTGACATAGAGAAACCATTAAAATATGTTTTCATACGCATGGCTAGGGCTGCTCCAAGTTGCATTCAGTTGCAAGGCTAGCACGACCGTCGAGCAACCGGTGCTGAGTGTCTTCTTGTCTCTACAGGAGGGACAGCAAGACCCTGGTGCTGCGAAACAGCGCCCCACTGCCCGTGGCCTGGCGGCTCAGTGGGCTGGAAGACCGCGGCGAGGACTTCTCTGTGTCACAAGATGAGGGCATCGTTGCTCCCCACACGGAGTTTGGCGTGCATCTCTATTTCAAGGCCACGAAGGCTCTAAGCATTAAGAAGACGATCCAACTAGAGGTGAGGGGGACTGTGCCCTCCCTGGCAGAGCAGGGCAGAGTGATCACTGTGCTCCTAGGGATGGAGACCGTGCTTGAAGGGTACCCTGCCGAGAGGGCAAAAGGATGAGCTTTCCCGAGATTCCTTTCTACCTGCATTGCCGGGGGCCAGGCCCTTAGCAGCAAGGGACTCTCACTGAGGGATAAAGTTTTGGAAACCCGGTGACTCCTAGGGTGCTCTTGTAGCTGAGCTTCATGGGGCAAGTACGCTGTGGAGTCCGGAAGAGATGTACTGCTGAACAGCACCTCAGGAAGAGGTGCTGCCTCTGCGTGGCTTATGTCTGGGTTCCGAGGCTTCATCCTGAGCCTGTACAACAACAACTTTGCTGCTGTGCATGGTTGAATGCTGTCGTTTGGTTCTCCAGACTTGGGTGTGCTCTCTGCAGCCATCCTGGAGTCCGTCTGGGGCTCTTAACATAGAGCAACAAACTCTCAGCCTGGGATTTTGTTCCCCATGGTTTAGGGGTTGTGTTTCAGTGAGGGTGCTGGCTGGTTGAAGAGGAGAGGGTTGGTCGTCAATGCCACGTGCTCTGGGACACCTCACACTTCTTGTGGTTCCTCTAACATCACCTTGCTTTCCAGGGCGCTTTAGCAGCAACACTGCTACTAGAGGAGTGCCGAGGTGGGCTGACAGGGTTTCTTACTGCATCAGAATCTCCCTGGGTCAGCCCATGAGATGAGCAGGTTAGGAAAGCTTAGGAGTCCACAAATACTTGTCAAGCAGGGGAGGCCATGGTGGAAGCAGCCGGCAGAGGCAAGGCCTCGTATGTTGTCTACCAAAAGAATTGAGGAGAATGGTCTAAGCAGTGTTTGTTTCTTGCTGCCTCAGGTTTCAGGTGCAGAAAACGTGCTGGGGATCATTCAGATTGAAAATACCCAAATCCTTGTGGAGGCCTATGATGTTGCTCTGAGCATCAGCATTTCTAAAGGTGAGTGGATGCCCCTGAAGCCAAGTAGTCCGGGTGCATGGCATTGCCTTGGCAGGTGGGCAACCAAAGCACTTGGGACGGGATGGGGTACCATGCAAGCGTGGCACGGATACGTAATGCACATGTCCTGCAAGCTGCGTGGAGTGAAGCACTGTCAGGACACAGAGGGAGCCTTGAGTCTCCCACCTCCAAACTTTGAAGTGTGCAACTTCATGTGCAGATGGATTTGGGACCTTTGAAATGACAGTGATGTGAACAAGCAGTTGGCAACTCCTGAAGGCTCGGCATGGCACAGAGAGTGTTTGGATCTGTGCTTGGAAGCAAGGAGATGGAAAACGAGCTCCTTAGCTGCTTAACCCTACAGATACTCTCTGAGTAAGCGAAAGGACAGCAAAGTAGCTAGAGAAAACTTCCCAGAAGGGAAACTTGCTGAGAAGGGTTTTGTGCCACCTGAGAACTCCAAATCTGTATCTTGTCACTTGGTGTAGTCTGCAGCAGCTCACAAATATTCACCATTTCTTACCTCTCTCTGCAGGTTTTCTGCAGGTACAGGCAGCAATGTGGATTTTGGGATGCTTAAGGTGCTGGATTATGCAAAGCAAGTGCTGACTCTGAAGAACAAAGGGAAGTACGAGATTGCGTACAGGTGGGTCCAGCTGCCTGATCCATGAATGCATGGTGCCACCACCTGCCCAAGCCTGCATTCTCCTTCTGTCCATGGTTAGAACCTATTCCCATGCTGGCTACCTCATGGTTCAAGTAAATACAAAACCTGTGCTCTCTAATCTCAAATATTTTAATAGAGAATCCAGCCACACACCAGCAGTTCTTCACAGCTCAGCAGGAAGCAGGAGAGCCTGAAATGTAAGCCCCTCACTGCGGAGATTCATTGCCGCCTTTGAGGGTCAGCTCATTTCTCTTTATGAGACTCTTTAAAGGAGGGAATGAAGAACTTTGGTGTCAGTTAGCTTACAGCACTGCTGATTGTCTGCTCTCTGTGTCAAGCTCTGGGATTCCCCGAGCAGAGCTGGACTCTTTCCCTTGTATTATTTTTTATGGTCCTATGCAAAGTCCCGTCTGTGCTGGTGGCCCTGGTATTTTTAACTGCAGAGGTCTGTTCCTTCCCTTTCGCCCCAGTTTCAAGCTGGAAACCGCAGATACCAACATATGAGACTTGGCATACCACTTCATTCTCCAGCCGCAGAAGGGCGTGCTGACTGCCTCCGGGCACCTCATGCAGGTCCGGCTGCTCTTCCACCCCAAGATGGAAATGAACATTGAGGACAAACCCATCCTGCAGTGCCAGGTGAGCTGCCTGGGCCAGGCGGTGTTAGCACACTGCGTCTTGGGAGTGTAAGCAGGACCTGTGTCTTCAGGAAGGAAGGCTTTATTTGGGGAATCCTCTCTCACCCGTATGCAATAAAATCTTTCAGAAACCATTTGTGATGCTTCCTAAGCAGAGCTGAAGCTCTGGCTCTGGAGGAGGTGTTTAAGCAGGGAGGGTGAGCTGATGGGGACTTGGGGTGGCATCAGGGGACAGAGATAGAGGCTGTCCTCTGCTGTATTTACCAACCCCTCCTCTGGCTGCAGGTGATTGAGCCCAGCATCTGTGAAGGAGGCGAGACCATTGCCATCATCCCAGTAAGGGTGTCAGCGAAAGCCCTGTTCAGCAAGTCCAGCACTTACCCTGCCTCGCTCATCAACTTCAGTGCCATGATGAACGGCAAGAGGAAAACCTGCACCTTCTGTCGCAAGCCCTGGGTTAAAGGACAAGTTCTGTTTGTGATGCCCTGTGGAGAAATAAAGGCGAGCTTAACATCAAGCGACCAGGAGATTCCACAGAAATCCTTTATTGATTGCAGACAAAAGTGATGAAATACCCCTTACTACCTTTATAGTTATAAAATTCCCAAACAAGGGGTAAAAGGAAAAAGAAGGAAGAGTCAGCGTCAAGACGGAGTAGTAAGTGTGAAGAAGGAAGAGTAAGTGTGAAGAAGGAAGAGTAAGGTGAGTGCTCCCTCAGCAAGTTTGCAGATGACACCAAGTTAGGTAGGAGTGTTGATCTGCTCGAGGGCAGGAAGGCTCTGCAGAGGGATCTGGGCAGGCTGGATCAGGACAGGAGGACGAAATTAAATGAAAGAAGGACATGAAATTAAAGAATGAAATTAAATAAAAAGACAAGAAATGAAATGAAAGAATGAAATTAAATAAAGAATAAAATTAAAGAATGAATTTTAAAGCAACGTGAATGAAATGAAATAAAATGAGTGAAGAAAAGAAATTAAATGTCATTATATGAAAAGAAATTAAATTAAATTTTAAAAAGACAATGAAATAAAATAAAAATTAAATAAAGAATATAATGAAAGGAGAAAATGAAAAATAAATATGAAATGAAATTAAATTAGATGAAATCATAAAGTGAAATAATGAAATGACAATATGAAATTAAATGAAGTGAAATGAAGTGAAATGAAATGAAAGAATACAATGAAAGAAAAGAATGAAATGAAATGACATGAAATGATGAAATGAGGTGAAATTGTGAAGTGAAGTCATAAAGTGGAATCATGAAATGACAGTATGAAATTAAAGGAAATGAAGTGAAATGAAATGAAAGGAAATAAAATTAAGTGAAATAAAATGAAATTAAAGAATGAATTGGAATAAAAATATTTCATTTCATTGTATTTTTTTTAATTGCAGTATTTAATTGTTTCATCTCATTATGTAATTTTTCATAATTTTATTATTCTATTTCATTACTTCATTTTGTCATTTGTTAATTCTTTCATTTTTACAGTAGGTAATTTTCTCATGTCACTATTTCATTCTTATATTTAATTTCATACTTTCATTTCTTCTTCATTTAATTTAATTCCTTCATTTAATTTCTTTCATTTCATTCTTTTGTTCCACTCTCATTTAATTTTTCATTTCCTTCTTTCATTTTTCATTTTTTTTAATTTCCCTTCCTTTCATTAAATTTCATATTAATCTTTCATGTAATTTATCATTTCATTCTTTCATTCCATTTCATTCTTTTCATTTCATGTCTTTTTCTTTCATATTATATGGATAAAGAATGATGAAGTAAAACAAAAAAGAATGGAAGAATGAAAGAATGAAAGAATGAAATGACATGAAATATGGACAGCATGAAAGAATGAAAGAATTGAAAAATGAAATGAAAGTACGAATTGAAGAATGAAATGAAATTACATGAAATGAAATGAAATTATGAAATGAAATGACAGGATAAAATGAAAGAATGAAAAGAAAAACTAAAGAATGTAACAAAATGAAAGAAAGAAATGAAAGAATGAAATTAAATTAAATTAAATAGTTAAGTGTAAGAATGAAATGAAATGGCAGAATAAATAGAAATGAAATGAAGTGGAAAAAATGAAATTAATTGAAATGCAGGATGAAATTAAATGAAATAATGAAATTCTATGGAATAAACAAAATGAAACAATGGAATGAAATGAAATGAAAGAATGAAATTAAAAATAACATGACGTGAAATGAAACAATGAAATGAAATGAATAAAATGAAAAATTAAATGACATGAAAGGAGGAAATGAAAAAATAAAGAATGAAATTAAATGAAATTACATGGCATGAAATGAAATGAAAGAATGAAATGAAATGACATGAAATCACATGAAATGAAAGAATGAAATGAAATGAAATGAAATTAAATGAAATGAAATGAAATGATGAAATGAAATGAAATGATTAAGTGAAAAGATTGCATGAAATCCTGAAATAGGAAATGGAATGGAATGGAATGGAATGGAATGGAATGGAATGGAATGGAATGGAATGGAACAAAATGAAATAAAGTTAATTGAATTAAATGAAATTAAAAGAAAGAATTAATTGTAATGAAATGAAATTATTTTATTTCATTCTATCATTTCATTTCATTTTTTCATTATATTGTTACATCCTTACATTATGTCATTATTCCATTGTTTCATTATTTTATTATTCTATTTAATAATTTGGTTTTGTCAGTCATTCATTCTTTCATTTTGTCATTAGTTCATTTTTTCGTGGCACTATGTCATTCTTTCTTTTTTTTTTTCATTTAACTGAATTTAATTTAACTGAATTTAATTTAACTGAATTTAATTTAATTTCATTTCATTCTTTTATTTTTAATTTCATTCTTCCATGTAATTTCATTCTTTCATTTGATTTTCTTGTTTCATTTCATTTCATGTGTTTTTGATTCATTTCATGAAATAATGAAATGAGGACATAAAATAAAAAATAATGAAAGAAAGAATGAAGAAATTAAAAGAAAAAATTATATGAACAAATTAAAGACTGAAAAGAAATAATTATATAAAATATTGATAATGAAAGAATGAAATAATGAAAAAATGAAATGAAAGTATGAATTGAAGAATGTAATGAAGTGCCAAAATGAAACGATAATATGAAAGAATGAAAAGGAAGACATTACATTTAAGGATGAAACAAAGCTAACAAAAAAATTAGATGAAAAAAGGAAATGAAATGAAATTACATAAAATAAAACTGTGAAATTAAATGAAATCATGACATGAAAACATGAAATGAAAATACGAAAAGAAATGAACTGGCAAAATGAAATGAAATGAAAAGTTAGGAATTGAAATGAATGACATTAAATGAAAGAATGAATTTCTTTAATAATTCCATTCCATTTAATTTCATTTAATATTTTCATTTCAGTTCAGTTAATTTCATTTCATTCCATTCCATTTCATTTCATTCTTGGATTGCATTAATCTCTTTCATTTTATTTCCTTTACTTGCATCATTTAATTTCATTCTTACATTTTTTCTTTCATTTCATGTCATCCTTAATGTTATTTCTTTCATTTTATTTCATCCTTTAATTTCATTTAGTTATTTCCTTTCCTTTCATTTATTTTCATTTCTTCATTTTATCTTCTTTCCTTCTTCCATTCCATTCCATTCCATTCCATTCCATTCCATTCCATTCCATTCCATTTCATTTCATTTCCTTTCACTATTTCATTTAATTCTTTAATTTCATGTAATCTTTTAAATTTTTTAAATTCTTTTTATTTTTTCATTTAATTTCATTTTTTAATTTAATTTCATTTTTTCTGTCCTTTATTTTCATGTCTTCATTTTATCTTATTTTTCATATAATTTTATTCTAGAATTTAATTTCATTTTTCATCTTGAATTTGAATTTCATAGCATTTTATTGTTTCATTTCATTATTTCGTTTTTTCATTTTTTCATTTTTTTCATTTTTTCACTATTTCATTTCATTCTGTCATTTCATTTCATTTTTTCATCTGATATCATTTCTTCTCTTTTCATTCCTTCATTTTCTTTCATTTAATTCTTTCATTTAATTTCCTTCTTTCATTTAATTTAATTTAATTTCATTTAATTTAGTTTCATTTTATTTAATTTCATGTCATTTTTTTATTATTTCAGTTGCGTTCATTATTTGGTTTCCTTTCCTTATTTAATTCTTTCATTTCATTCTTTGATTTTATTCTTCCATTTAATATTCTTATGACTTTCTTTCATGTCATTCTTTCATTTTATTTTATTTCATTACATTCTTTCCATTCATTTTTTGGTTGTTTTGTTATTTCCTCTCATTTCATTTCAGTTCAGTTCATTCCTTTATTTAATTGTTTGAGTTCATTATTTCGTTCTTTCATGTCAATCTTTCATTTTTTTCTTTTCATTTTTTATTTCTTTTTATTCCTTCATTTCATTGTAGTTCATTATTTCATTTAAATCTTTCTTTTAGTTTCTTTTTTATTTTCATTTAATGTTATTTCATTCTTCCATTTAATTTTCTTTCATTTCTCTTCATTCTTTCTTTTCATTTTGTCATTTCATGTAATTGCTTTATTTCATTTTAGTTCATTACTCCATTTAATTCTTTTATGGTTTCATTTCTTCATTCTTTCATTTCATTTCCTTTCATTCTTTCATTTCATTGCATTAAATTTCATTTCATTGGATTTCATTTCATTTCATTATTACATTTTTCAATTTCGTTATTTCATTTACTTTAAATTCTTTCTTTCTTTCTTTGATTTTATTTTTCCACTTAATACTGTCATTACTTTCTTTCATTTCATTTCATTCCTTCATAAATACATTTCATTCTTTCATTTAATTTTCTTTAATTTCAATTCATTCTCTCATTTCAGTCATTCATTTCATTTCATTACATTCTTTCATCTCATCTCATTATTTCATTATTTCATTTCATTTAGTTTTATTATTTCATTTCAGCTCAGTTTGTCTTTTCATTTAAATCTTCCATTTTGTTTCATTTAATTTAAATAAATTTCATTTGATTTTATTTCATTTAATTATTTCATTTCATTTCAATTCATTCTCTTGTTTCATTTCATTTTTTAATTTCATTTTTCATTTAATTTCATTCTTTTATATAATTTCTTTTTCTTACATTTCATTATATTTCTTAATTTCATTTTTCATTTTTACATTCATTTTCCATCTTTCATTTATTTTCATTGTTTTATTTAATTTTTTTAGTAATTTCTTTTTTTCATTATTTCACTATTACATTTCCTTTCATGCCTTCATTCCATCATTTCACTTTTTTAATTTCATTTCATTCTTAAATTTCATTTCTCTCTTTAAATTTAATTTCTTTTCATTCTTTCATTACATTTAGTCATTTGATTCATTCTTTCATCTTATTCATTTTCATTTTTTCATTTCCTCTCATTTCATTATTTCATTTCAATTTATTCTTTCATTTCATTTCATTCTGTCATTTCATTGTCTATTTCATTTCATTATTTAATTTAATTTCATCTCATTTAATTTCATTTCATTCTTTCATTTCATGTCATTTTTTTAATTTAATTTTTTCATTGCATTTGAGTTAATTTCATTTACTCATTTCATCTATTCATATCACTTCGTTCTTTCATTTCATTTCCTTTCATTGTTTCACGACATTTGTTTCATTCTTTCATTTAGTTCTCTCATTTCATTCTTTCATTTCATTCTTTCATTATTTCATTTTCATCATTTCATTTCATGGCAGGATTTCATTCTTTTATTTCATTATTTAATTTCATTTCATTCTTCCATTTTATTCTTCAATTTTATCTTCTCACTACTTACTTTAATTTCATTTTTTCATTCTGTTCCATTTCTTTCTTTCATTGCATTTCATGTCATTTCACTTCATTTTACTTCATTTCATTACATTTCACATAATTTAATTTAGTTTCATTTCATTTCATTAGTTCTTTCATTTCTTTCATTTCAGTTCATGATTTCATTTCATTTAATTCCTTTTCTTTTATTCTGCAATTTAATCCTGACATTACTTTCTTTCATTTCATTTTTTCTTTTTATTACATCTCCATTAATGCTTTCATTTCATTTCATTCTTTCAAATAATTATTTGGTTATTTTAATTTAATTTTATTTTATTTCATAATTTAATTTCTTTTAATTTCATTTTTTCATTAATTTAATGTCATTATTTAATTTCATAATTTTATTTTATTTAATTTTTTCATTTACTGTCATTCTTTCTTTCCATGTCATCTTTTCATTCCATGTAATTTCTTAATTTAATTTAATTTAATTTAATTTAATGTCATTCTTCTATTTCATGTCATTTCATTTATTAATATCTGATTCATTTTTTCATCACATTTCATTTCGTTCCATCATTTCTTTTCATTATTTCCTTTCAATTTATTTTTCATTTCATTTCATTTCATTATTACATTTTTTAATTTCAGTTCATGTTTTCATTTACTTCTATTCCTTCTTTCTTTCATTTGATTATTTGGTTTTATTCTTCCTTTAATACTCTCATTAATTTGTTTCCTTTCATTCTTCATTTTGTTTCATTTCACATCATTCTTTCAATTAATTCTTTGGTTATTTAATTAATTCATTGAATTTAATTTCATTTCTTTTCCTTTCATTTCATTCCTTCATAGTTACATTTCATTCTTTCATTTTATTTTCTTTCATTATTCATTCTCTTTTTTCAGTCATTCATTTAATTTCATTGCATTCATTCATTCAACCTCATTATTTAATTTCATTTCATTATTTCATTTCATTCTTTCATGTTATTTCATCATTTCACTCTGTATTTTCAATTAATTGAATTCTTAAGTTTAATTTCACTCTTTCATTTCATTTCCTTTCATTCTTCCATTTCATTTCATTTATTCATTTGATTTCATTCTTAGACCTTATTTTGGTTCATTCCTTCATGTCCTTCCATTTCATTATTTCCTTTCAATTTTTTCTTTCATTTCATTACATTTCAGTTCAGTTCGGTTCAAGTCAGTTCAGGTCAGTTCAGGTGTTGTTTTTTTAAGATTTGGTTTGACTTCTCATTATCCTACTCTGATTTTGATTGGTAATAAATTAAACTAATTTCCCCAAGTCAAGTCTGTTTTGCCTGTGACCGTAATGGTGAGTAATCTCCCTGTCTTTATCTTGACCCATGGGCCTTTCATTATACTTTGTCTCCCCTGTCAGGCTGAGAAAAGGGAGTGATAGAGCAGCTTTGGTGGGCACCTGGCATCTAGCCAGGGTCAACCCACCACACAGACTCTGTAAAGTATCACTTCACATGCACTTTGTTAGAGCTAACACTGAAAAGAGAGAGAAAGAGAGACTAGTATAGTTGAAGTCCCTCCAGACACTGGAAACCCCAACTTGTGCAGCATGCCCTGTATGCCCTGTCCATGGGTTTGCGTGGCAGCGCTTTGGTAGCAGGGGGGGCTACAGGGGTGGCTTCTGTGAGAAGCTGCTAGAAGCTTCTCCTATGTCTGATAGAGCCAATGCCAGCCGACTTCAAGACGGATCTGCCACTGGCTAAGGCTGAGCTAATCAGCAACAGTGGTAGCGCCTCTGTGATAACATATTTAAGAAGGGGGAAAAAAACGGGAAGCGGCAGCCGGAGAAGAGAGGAGTGAGAATATGTGAGCGAAACAACTCTGCAGACACCAAGGTCAGTGAAGAAGGAGGGGGAGGAGAGGCTCCAGGCGCCGGAGCAGAGATTCCCCTGCAGCCCGTGGTGAAGACCATGGTGAAGCAGGTTGTCCCCCTGCAGCCCATGGAGGTCCACGGTGGAGCAGATATCCACCTGCAGCCTGTGGAGGACCCCACGCTGGAGCAGGTGGTTGCCTGAAGGAGGCTGTGATCCTGTGGGAAGCCCATGCTGGAGCAGGCTCCTGGCAGGACCTGTGGAGCCGTGGAGAGGTGGTGTTTTTTTAAGATTTGGTTTTACTTCTCATTATCCTACTCTGATTTTGATTGGTAATAAATTAAACTAATTTCCCCAAGTTAAGTCTGTTTTGCCCATGATGGTAATTGGTGAGTGATCTCCCTATGTCCTTATCTCGACCTACAAGCCTTTTCTTCATATTTTCTCTCTCCTGTCCAGCTGAGGAAGGGGAGTGAGTGAGCAGCTGTGTGGTGATTAGTCCGGCTGGGCTTAAATCACGACACCATGGGAAGGGTCACACTGTCTTGCTCATTTGAGCTATTGGAGGATTTTCTTACAAAACCCCAGTTCTACTCATCACTTCTACTCTCAGACTGAAGGGATATTCATGTGAGAACTTCTTGCTCCACCGTTAGATCAAGGCAAGGCCACATGGGTGGTGGAACTGCCCGTACAAGGGAGAGCTGCCTGTAGGTTCCTCTCCAGCAATGAGCTGCTGACCTCATCCTGCAGCTGAGGGCTGTGCACAGCACAGCAACACCCAAAGGCCACGCTGGACCTGCTCAGGTTAAGCCTCATGTGGGTCACTAACTCCTCAGCAGGCAATGTCTTTGGTCAGGGTCACTACACCTTCCCAGGGCTGAAGTTGCCAGTAACAAGCGTAGAGCAGATCTCAGCCCAGGGAGCCACAGTCTGATCCTTGTCTCCCTTTTGCAGCCCTGCCGGCATCAGAGATAGGAGCATGGCCTGAGGAGACACAAACCGCTTTGCCTCTGCTAGTCTGCCCAAAGCCCTGTGCAGCTCTCCACCACGGTCGTGCTCATGAGAGGCTGCAACCAGAGCTGACGAAAAGTCTGTCTTACCACCTCGGACAGATGGCATTGGCCAAGCCTCTCATTCTCCCAAACCACATAGCACTGAGTGGGTGGTGCAATACTTTCACCAAAGCACACACAACGTTCTTCAGAAATGGCTATTTCTTGAATGGCAGGTCAAACACTAACCGCAACTCTAACACTAACACAAACCCCAACCCCTAACACTAACCCTAACCCTAACAACTCTAACCCTAACTCTAACCCCAGCAATTCTAACCATAAACCTAACCCTAACCCCTAACCCTAACCTTAACCCTAACACAAAGCCCAAAACCAAACTGTAGCGATAATGACCCTAACCCTAACCTCTAAACCTAACCACAAACCATAACTTTAACCGTATCCCCAACCCTAACTCAAATACTAACCCCTAACTCTAACCCTAACCATAATGGCCCTAATCCTAACCCCTAGCCCTAACCCTAAACGCTAACCCTAATAGTAACTCTAACCCTAACCCAAACCCCAACCCCCAAACCTAAACCCCAAAAGTAACTCTTAACCCTAACCTAAACCCTAAACGTAACCCTTAAACTTAACCCAAACACTAAGCCTAACCCCTAACCGTAATGGCCCTAACCTGAACACTAACCCTAACCCCCAAACATAACACCTAACCCTAACCGTTAACCCTAACCCTAACCCTAACACCACAACATATACCCTAACCCTAAACCTAACCCCTACACCTAACACTAATCCTAACCCCCAGGCCTAACCATAACACATAAGTCTAACCCTAACTATAACCCTGAGCCTAATCCTAACCATAAGCCCTATCCCTAATTCTAACCACTGACCCTAACCCTAAACCCTAAACCTAATCCTAAACCTAACCCTAATGCTAATCCTAACCCTAAACATGAAGCCTAACATTAACCCCCTAAACCTAAACCTAAACCCTAATCCTAACCCTGACCTCTAACCCTAACCCCTAAACATAGCCTAACCCTAAGCCCTAATCCCAACCCTAACGCTGTCGCTAACCATAACGCTAACCTAATCCTAACACTAACCCTAACCTCTAACACTAAACAATCCTATCCCCTAACCCTGACCCTTAACCCTTACCGTAACACTAAAACTAAGGCCCTAACCCTAACCCCTAACCCTGACCCTAACCTTAATGACTATAACCCTAAGGCTAACCCTAACCCCTAATCCGAATCCTAACCCCAACTGTAAACCCTTACTTTAACCCTAAAATCCTAACCCTAACCCCTAACCCTAACCTTAGCCCTAACCCTAACCCTAACCCAACCCTAACCCTAACCCATAACCCCTAAGCCTAACCCTAACCCCTTACGCTAACACTAACCCTAACCCTAAACCCTATCCCTAAACCTAATGGCCCTAACTGTAACCCTAACGGCCCTATCCCTAACCCTAAACCCTAACCCTTCCTTTACACCCTAACCCTGACCCCCTAACCCTGACCGCCTAACCCTACGATGGCACTGCAAGGGAAACTGAAGTCCAGCAAGAGCTTTCAGTCCTGGCCTCTCTGTCTAGGAGCTTCGCTGGAGGTTTTTGTCTTTTGGATCTGGGCTCTGGCTGGACTGAAGAAGGAGACGAGGGGAATCGTAAGGTGTCAGAACAAGCACAGAGCACTGGCGGTGGTGGGGATGTGAATGAGCTGCAAAAGGCAGCTGAGGACATGCAACAGCTTTTAGCCCTTGCCAGTCATGTGGGAGCCCTAGCTGGCGGCTGTCCGTTTTCTTGCTGGGCTCTGACAATGGTGATGATTAGGTGTTAGGGCAAAGACAGAGCCTTGTTTTTCATGGTGAGGTGAAATGGCCTGCCAAGGGAAGGTAAGGACCAGAAATAGGGACAGCTTTTAGCTCTTGCTAGTTCTGTGTGGGAGCCTTACCTGGAAGTTTTCTTTGTTTTTTATTACATCTGCCTAGAAGGAGGGAGTGGATGATGCAAATCATTAGGTGTATCAAGAAGTGCAGATTCCCCCATGTTGATGGGACTGCGAATGGGCTGCCAAGGGAAGGTGAGTGCCAGACACAACTTTCACTCCCGGCCAGTTCTGTGTAGGAACCTTAGCTGGCTGCTGTCCATTTTGTTGCTGGGCTCTGACGATGGTGATGATTGGGTGTTAGAGCAAAGGCAGAGCCCTGGTTTTGGTGGGGCTCTGAAGGGGCTGCCACGGGAAGGTGAGTGCCAGGAACAGCTTTCTGTTCTGGCCACTTCTGTACGTGAGGCATACCTTGCAGTTGTACATTACTGAGCACTGGCAGAGAGGGAGGGTTAGACAATGGAGCAAGGGTGGAACCTCAGGTCGGGCTGTGCAATGGGGCTGTGAAATGCCCTGCCCCCTAACCCTAACCCTAACCCTTAACTCTAACCCTAACCCTAAACCTAATGATGAGAGTAGGGTTAGCCAATGGAACAAGCATGGAGCCTCAGTGTTGGTGGGGCTGTGAAATGGGGCCGTGAAATTCCCTAATCCTAATGGCCCTAACCCTAACCGTAACCCCTAACCCTAACCCCCTAGCCCTAACACCCTAAACTTAACCCCCTAATCTTAACCCTAACCCTAACCCTACGATGGTACTGCAAGGGAAACTGAAGTCTGGCAAGAGCCAGAGTCCTGGCCCCTCTGTCTAGGAGCTTTGCTGGAGGTTTTTGTCTTTTGGATCTGCGCTCTGGCTAGACTGAAGAAGGAGGAGAGGGGAATTATAAGGTGTCAGAACAAGCACAGAGCACTGGTGTTGGTGGGGCTGTGAATGAGCTGCATGGAAGTGGCCAGGAGTGAAAAACTGTCATTAGCGCTCAGCTTTGCTTGGCACCTCCTTCACGGTCCCACCAACACTGCCACTGTGCACTCGCTATATTATCTGACCATAACCCTCCCCTCTGTGCTCACCATGGTCAGAACCCAGTTCCAAAACAAACTGCTGTCAGCTAGTGCTCCTGCACTGAAGTGGCCAAGATTAGAAGCTGTCAGCGGTGCTGACCTTTCCTTGGATGTTCCCTCACGGTACCTCTAACACGGGAGCTTTTCTTTTGTTCTGCCACCTAACATTGCTGCTCACCAGTCTGGTCACCCTCGCTAGAGCCCATTTCCAAAACGTCCTGTTGCCAGCTAATGTTCCCACCCTGAAGTGGCAAGGACTGAAAAACTGTTGGAGGCCCTCACCTTCCCTTGGCACCTCATTCACTGCTGCTGTGCGCTTGCTGTATTATCTAACCATAACCCTCCCCTCTGCGCTCTCCATGGCCAGAGCCTAGTTCCAACACATTCTGCTGCCAGCTAATGCTCCCACACTGAAGTGGCCACAGCTCAAAACCTATCACTGCCACTCACCTTCCCTTGACAGCTCATTCACGGTCCCACTGACACTGCCGCTCAGCATTCGCTGCACTTTCTAGCCTAGCCCTCTCTCCTCTGTGCTCACCATGGCCAGAGCCTGGTTCCAAAACAAACTGCTGCTAGCTAGTGATGACAGGGACAAACGACCAGGCCTGAAAGCTGTCAGTGTCACTCACCTTTCCTTGGATGTTTCTTCACCGTACCACCAACGTGGGAGCTTTGCCTAACTGGCCTTATTTATCGACTTCATCCTAAAATGGAATTAGCTAAACCAGACTTCCCATCCAAAAGTCAGGTGCTTGAGGAATACTGATGGAATCTATCCTCTTCTTGTGGCAGGGGTGCATGGGTTAGTTTCTAATATTTTTACCAAGCAGACCAGTATTTTCCATCTTTATAAGAACACTAACTTACCAGAAAACTTTCAAACTCTTTTTTAGATTATTCATTATCATGTCAAATTGAAGTTTCATATCACTGTTATCTTTGGTGGAACCCAATTTTCATAAAGTTAAATTTCATTATGACCTTCAGCTTTACAGTTTAAAATATTACAAAAAGTAAGTAGGACCACCTCACAATATAATGTACACTATGTAGTATGATCGAAAGGATTTTTTGAAGCATTTTTAATGGGCATGGTGGTGTTAGTTGATGGTTGGACTTGATGATCTTACAGGTCTTTTCCAACCTTAGTGATTCTGTGATTCTGTGATTATCTCATGCGGCTTAGCAGGATTTTTGCTATTTCCCTGCTGTCTCCATTAGAAGATACAGACTGGAGAAGGACAAAACCATTGACAATTTATTTGGCTAGGGCAATAACTCTCAAGTAGATGAGTGTGAGAAAACCAAAGTAGGTTGATTAACTTTTACATAAATTCACAGGGAACTGCCAAAAATAAACTCCCTTAGCCATTAGAGAAAAACCAAAATGCTTCATAGTCCAATCTAGCCGTTGAAGAATGAAGCAGTTCTCCAAAAACACTGGTCTTGTGATCTTCTTTAAACAGTATATTTGTCAATGGTCATGTGCTGCTTTAGCATTGTGTAGCACAGATATTCTTAGCACCTTATTGTCTGAGATTACTTCTTACAGAATTACTACTTTTTCAACCCCTGTGAGTGCCCAGCATTGCTGGCACTAAAATGTTCAAGACAGGGATAAAACTTGGTATTTCTCAAAAGTTTCTGTTCGTTCTTTATGAAATCTTTCTAATGTTTACTAATCCTTGTATTTGAATGGAGCAGTAACAGCAGCAGGAGCACTAACAGATACAGCACTCACTTTTTTCCAGCATTTTTATCCACAGGTCAAGCCTTTTCTAAGCAGTTGACATCATACCTGTGCTTGGGAGTCATAGCTACATTACCACCTTTGATGATACAATTTATATCAGAAAATTCTGCTAGGACGGAAAACTTAGGGAAGATCAGCAAGCTTTTTGATTGCACTTTTCCATTCTGTATTTGCACTGCTTAAAGCTAACCAACAGTGAATATTTATAATCAGAATAGGTTATAACTTTATGAAATTCTTTCCTTTTCCTGTTTGAGTAGTGGTTGACAACACCAGCGTTTTAAGTTAATGCTTAATTCCTGTGCTGATGTAAAAAGTGAGCATTCTGTACTTCAGAAGTACCATTCCCAGGTAAACACAAAAATACATTACCAAAGTAGTTACACAGGTCAGCTACCCTCTTCTGGTTTGTGTTTTGGGGAGAGGGAAGGAATTTTGCAGCACTAAAGTTTTCAGGTCCGCATCTAAACCTACAGTTGTAGAGGCGCCCAAATACCTTATTTAGCACCTCTCCTCTATCTTTTCAACACACAGTGCAAACAGCTGGTACCTGATGTAATGCCATTCCTGTGTGTTGTCATGAAAATCAAAGGAACAGCAGCAGCACACTGCTATTCACTTACATATCTGTTGATTTGGACTTCCTTCACCAATTATTTAACATGCTATTCCATCAAATGTCTCACAGAGGAAGTAACCAAGTGATATGAGCAGCCATGAAAGAGACCTCATTAGAAAGGGAAGATTACTGAAGAGAAGAAATCACTTGCCAGCCTGGGAAATAGGTCTGTGAACCAGAAGTATCCTTGAAAAGTGCAGCTGGAATCTTTGAAGCACAGCTGTGTACCTAGAAACTGGGGACAGCCTAAGATCGGTAAGTGCAACAAACAATGAACTGTATTGACAACTTACCATCTGAAAAGGTGAAAAATAGTCTAGAAAAAGGGGGGAAACATCCTGAGAAAATAAGGACCAGAATAACTGCTGCTCTAACTGCAAGAACAGGAAAACAGTCTGGAAAAATAAAAATTGGTCTGAAAGAACAGAAAACATCATCACCTATTGGCTATTCCAGGTGAAAAATAGAAATCAGTAGCACCTATTGGCTGGCCGAGGTGGTGGAGTCCTATGCCTTCTTATGCCTCTACAATATAAAAATGACTTAATTTTTAACCAAAAATGGAGCATCTCCCTCTGGGAACTTTCCATGCTGCACGTACCTTTCCCTTTCCTAAACAGGTTGAACTCTCTACACAAACTTTCTCTGAGATCTTGGACCCTCGCTGGAGACGCCTGGCTGACTCCAGACTCTGTGAGGTGGATCATCTTTGAAGTGAGACTCTGCCTGTTACTTCATTGATCCCCCTCTGGGCCCACTTCTGGGGTTGGTTTGGTTTGTCCTCCCACGTTTGGGGTTGTTGGGTCCCCCTCTGGGATTGGTCTGTCCTCCCCTCCGGGATAGTTTGGCCTCCACTGGAATCTGTCCAATTCACTTGATACCAGTATTATATATACATACAAGTAATTTATCGTAAGTATATCCGCTGTTATATCATTGATAAATTTGCTTCATTAATGGTAAGTTTGCAGTAACCTGGAATAGTATATACCTACTCAGTTGTTGCTATAATATTGATTTTTGCTGTAGTATTGATTGGTGCCGTATTATTGATTGCTGATAGAAATTTGTAACAGCTTGACACAATATATATTAATTTTATTAATTATAGATATACTTGCAAGTGGTAATTTTTGTGGTAATATGTTTGCTAGTGGTGATTTCTGTGGTATTTGTGGTAATCTATAATAAAGTGAAGAAACTTAGACGATGAAGCCTCCATGTGCTTGTGTATTAAGGAATCTTACGAACTTCTGGTCACAATCTCTATATATCTGCAGGCCAGGTAACCCTTGTGACGCCAAGTTTGACAAATTACAAAGCAGTTTTTTCCTGCCTCTCTACACGCCATATCATAAATACTTGTGATATATGCATGCCATACACACAATTTGAATACTTTTTCTTTCGCAGATAGTTCAGTATGGCTGTGTGTGGGTAACCTAAATGTTACAAATTGTGCTTCCAAACAAACAAAAAGTAGGTTGAGTAGCCTTGTCTATTTAACTCTCCAACTTCCATGAAAGGACCTCTTCCAGGGAAGCCAAGGTAGCCAAATTAGTCTAATTTCTAGGGAGGCATAAAGAAGGAATCAGCACAAAATGTGATCAAACACCACAACTTCAGTATTCTTAATTGCTACACAAGCACAGGAGACAAAAGCATTATACAAATGCAAAAACATTACTTTTCAGATCTTCTCTTTCCTGCCTGGCTCAACAACCCATCTAATGACATCTGGCCCTCATGGCTGACCCTCCTGTCACCAGCATAAGCCTCTGTTCTGAGGGGTCTTTGCAGAAGGCCTGTGCCTTGCAAGTCTCCAGCCACTCCTTGCATCCAGTATATTTAGTCTCAGCATCCTTCCTCTGCCTTGTTGGACCATTTACAGCATCATGGCTTTCTGACAGCACCCTTTCAGGGCTGAGTAGATAAGCACTTGCACAAATTGAACAGAGAGCAGAGAGCAATATCTCTAACTAGGACTGCAAACACTCCCCACCCCTTTAGAGAGAATGAGCCAGAAGCTTCAGAGACATAGAATCCTAAGTGAGCAAGCAAAAAGGAGAGTAAGGCAGGTGCAACTAAGCTCTGGGATGCAGATCTTTTTACCAAACAAGAAGGAATGGGGGCAATAGGGGAGTGTGATGTCCTGATTCCCCTCCAGACATTTGCAGCGGCAGAAGCAGCAGCCTGGCTGACACACAGGAGGTTGCATTCTGCACAGCCTTTTATAAGTGGTTTCCTTATAAGAAAACAGCAGTGGATTAAAGACAGAAGCAAAAGGCCTATTGTTGCACTTCGGTTAACAAATGAGGGGTGTGAAAGACATCTGGGAGGAACTCCAGACGCAGAGGAACTGGGAGAAAGAATATGAATGACTCACTGGCTGAAGGAAGGAGAACTGACTGTGTTGTTTAGAGCTGAAGGCAGAAATTGTGTATAGGAGATGTTGTCTGCTCTTGGCAGTCCTGGTGGCAATAATTATTTGCTTGTTGGATGCAATTTTAACTGCACAGGATATTCAAATTAGTTAGTCCCTGGTGGGAAGGATGAAAGGATAATGGTAGACAGGTACAGAATGCAAATGTTGTTTAAAGGTACAAATCTCTGACTGCTAAGACCTTTTTTGTCATCTCAAATTTGGTGCCTGGTTTGCGGAAATGCTAAAACCAGAGGGAGCAGTAAGATTAACTATGCCAAGGTCAGAGAAGTTGCTTCAGGACACAGAGTCTTCTAGGACCCAGAGTCAGCAAGATAAATGGTCTGAACAGACAACACGTGGCAGAAGCAAGCCTCAGAGGACACCAAGCTGGAAAGTGTCCTCAATCTGACTACCCTTGCAGACCATGTTAGACTGAGGAAGACTGTTTCTCCGAGAGGCAGCAGCCTGTCGCTCTTCCAACAGCCTCTCTATTCTAACAGAAGACCATGCTCACCTTAGAAGACCTTCACAGTTTCTATCACACTATGGAGGGCAGACTTGTGTATTTTTTCTCTCCCTTCTTAGTGTTTATTGGTATTTGTTTACAAGCACTTGAAACTGATGGGTAGCTGCCACTTCAGAAATCTTAGAAAAGGCATCATTGAGCATAAATGCTACTGGAATGTTTGTGAGGCAGTATTGTCAACTGGTCCATTTTTTGTCCTGCATTGTATTATTTTGTTGCCTAAGATAGCTCAGCTTTTGAAAAGTGAGAATTTTAGCTTTTGCAAAAGTACCAAAAGGAATTTATCCTCTTTCTTTACTGAACTTGGGGTTTAATGATAATTCTCAAAAATGAGGATTTCTTACAACATACAACTGTAAGTAACAGAATGGAAATAAAAGATAACATGAAGTTAAATTTATTTTAACTCTTACAGCATTTTGAGTCCTGGTCCATGATTTTAAATATCCACAGCTGGCACTATCAACTGCATAGCTCCAGCTTGATACAAATCAGAAAGACAGGGAATACAAGGCAGGATTAAATCAATATCTGGCTGCACTTGCAAAGTATAAGGTAACTTTATATGCTTAGGTAGTTTTAGCATTAGTCCTCCTTCTCTAATAGCAGAATGCGAGGTCCCACACACCTGGAAAAAGGAAGAAAGCAGAACCAAACCATAATCAGCACTGCTGGGGCAGCAGAGATGCAGGAATCCTTCTGAGAGATGGCACACATCCTTATTGCAGTAAGCCAGGGCAACACCAAAATGCTACAGCTTGGCCTATATTTAAAACCAACAATAACAACAATAATTAAGAAAGAAACTCTCAAGAGACAAAGGTAGGATATCTGAGAGCTAAGGACAGGATTTCCACAAAAGAGCACCTGTCACCACAGCAAAGGTAGTTGCATGCAGCTGGTCTGAAGTTCTTCAAAACTTGGAACAAGTTGGCTCTAAAGTTGGAAATTGTGTGATTTAAAAGAGAAAAAAATACCTGATTGCATTCCAAAAGGGTACAAATCCCTCCCCGCCCAAAATATGACATTTTTCTCCTAACAAGTTCTGAAGTAAGTATAGTTTTGTGTCAGTAAAATACTGTTGTCATATACTAGCAGTGTTTTATTGCAGTTCAGCCTTTTGGATTCAATGCTATTCAAAGTACTGATATAGCTGTTATGCGTTTTAGTTAATACTATATTTCATGCAATAAAATTTTAACATGCAATTGTAAACAATAAAACTTCTATTTCAATCCTATCAAAATGCATTTTAGAAGATCACAAAACTTGGAAAATGTCTGCATGCTTCTGCAGAGCAGTTGGCTTCCCAGGAACAGGATCCAGATCCTTTCTGCACGTGCATCAGTGGGCTCTAAGTGTTTGTCAGTCGTTCACAGATACTCTGCATGAAGTGATGCGTGGGCACCACTTCTATAATGCAATGCACGCCGTACTCCAGGCACAAAGGGAATTTGAAATAGACACACTGCTGATCCTCACTGGGCAGTAAAACTAAAACTATGGCCTCTACATACTCTTCCTTGCCCAGACAGTCATAAGTAGACAGCATATATATGTAAGACTGAAAATGGAAGACAGGCAGGAGTTTGTGGAAAACAGAAGAAGGAGGAAATAAAATAAAAGGGTGGACCAGGACTGGCTTTAGGCAAGGAGAAAGCAGAGAGATAGCTGCATAGGCAGCAGTCTTCATAAGGCATCTAAATATTCTGAAATAAGAGCTGATCTATGAACAAGCTGTCTATTTTGTGTGTACCGAAACAGGCAGGGACTGGCTGTCATAGCACAACATGCTTCCAAAACGGCAACCTTCGCCTCCAGGTACAACCTGTTAGCTGGCCTTGCTGCCAAGGTGGAGGAGTCACTACACATAGGTTTGCAGCTACTGTACGCAGAATGTCCTCTCCCAGCAACAGGAAGTGCCACTACTCATCCCAAAGGAGTAGGTCCTTCATCTAGCAAAATTCAAACCACTTATGTCTGGCTGAGAAGTCATGGGTCAAGTCTAGGATGG
This sequence comes from Gavia stellata, assembly GCF_030936135.1. NCBI lineage: Eukaryota > Metazoa > Chordata > Aves > Gaviiformes > Gaviidae > Gavia > Gavia stellata. Next base: position 102,493,345 of record NC_082596.1, read on the forward strand.
AAAAAACAGCAAGGTCAGAGGGAGGGAAATGTAAAGAGTAGAGGTGAGGACAAGGGAGCATGCGGAACTCTGTCCAAATACAAGCAAGACCATAGGGAACCCAATTTTGGCATTTTTTATATCACAGCTGCTTGGCTCGGCAACTCAAGTTACTTCCTTTTTTTTTTTTTTAGCGCTCTGTAAACATAAACAGGTCATGTCCATTCACTTTCAAATTTACCATTGTATGTTTAATCAATAAAACATGTTAGAAGGAAGAACGTAAGCAAAGACGACATCAAAAATAATTTAAATGCATGTTGTGGAACCTGTAAGCTCTGCTTAGTACTCAGTCCATTAATTATTTTTTCTGTAAACTAGTTTAGTAGTTGCTTGCATATTCTTGTTGTGGATAAACAGAAAGCTTCACAAAACAGCATTGCCTAAATGAAGAAAGTTTCTTCCTTACCCTCAGATGATGAGATCCAGTATTATTTCAAGTAAGCTGCCTTTGTTATATTAATAAAGATCATTAATAGTAGAATAATAATATCAACTCCTGCTACAAAATTCACTTTCAGTGCTGTTTAATCAAGTTTTCATGAACTGTTAAAGTATATTTAATGGCACAGTGCTGGGCATTAACCTGAGCATCTTACCTTTTTTTTGGATCACCTAGAAGCTAACCAAGTCTCTAGTTCTACACCAGAGCACTTTGGGCTCTGGTAGAGTTGATAAAGGCTGTCAGCATGAGGTCTCAAATTGGTTGACAATCGGTAAGACTTGCTAATATCTTTCTCTTCGGTCTATCCATAGTATTGCAGGTGTGAAGCTGAGTACTTGCCTACTAACCAGAGATTTGTCCCCCATTATAGTACTCTCCCCAGATTTGTTTTGTGGCCCTACTGCTGCATCCTGACAACCTGTTGTCCCCTTTACCTACATTGTAACACAGTGTGTGTGTGGAGCCTGGGATTCTGTTTACCCTGTCACTCAAATACATTTCTTGCACTGGAGCTTGCCAAATAAGTGTGATTCTTCCAGGCACTGGTTGCAATTCTGTAGCAGAACAATACACAGTCCTGGCAGAGGAGTGCAGTATTTTATGGGGATGAACTTCTGGTTACTCAGCCACCCGCCTTGCCCCTTTTCCACGTTTTTGAAATTGGCATTGGATTCATTTTTCTATGTGTGTTTTCAACACTAGTCTTCTTTGCATTATTACCACTGTCCTAGACTTTCTTTAAAACAGCTGAAAACAGCAGGGTACATACTACCAGCCAAGAAGCTGATTCAACAAAGGGAGCAGCTTGAGGCGCTTACCTGCTGAGATCACAAGCATGGCAGTGCCACACTGTCCTGGTACGCCTTTGTAAAATACATTTTGCAAGAGCTTCAGTGGAGTCCTCGCAGGCTGCTTTATATTGCTGGGGGAAGTGGGGGAAAATCCTCTGCTGTCAGCCAACCATTTGGTTTGCTGCCTCCTCAATATGGAACTTTACTCCTCACCAGCACAACGTATTGGACAAACTCTGTAATTCCCCATGCAAAAGGAGTTCTATCGTGCTTGCCTCTGCAGAAGAAAGAGAGGCACAGGGACATGGAGGCTGTTATACGTCCTCCACTGTTGAGAATGTACTGGATAAAACACAGACTGGTGAATTTGGAAGGCCAAGGGCAAAACCAAAAATTGGTTTAGGGAGCCATAGGCACACAATCTTTGGGACGTCCTGCTGGACTTGGGAAAGGACTTTCCTGTCTTTTCTGTAGGGCTACAAGCCTCACTGCCAAATCCAGAGGAAGCTGTATAAGAAATCAGCCAGGCTTAGACACCTATTGTTTTACTGACAAAGTGCTTTTGTGTAAAATATTAAGCTATTAAGGGTCCTTCCCTCTTCTGAGAGCAAGTAGCGCTTATGTAAGGTGTATGCATAGTTAAAATACCTCAGATGATGAAAGGCTATTCAAACAGCAGTAAATTCATCCGAGAAATTAAAGAAAACTCAAGACTGATCAATGAAGGCACAGTTCTAGAAAAGACTAAATTCACTTCTGATTTGACAGAGCATCTCATCACCACTTTGTTACACCTTTAACTCATTTTGTTAAGAGAAGTAGTGAACTTTTCTAAAGTTTCTTTGAAGGACTTGATCAAGTAAGCTCCCAGCTCATTGTTTGTCTCCTGAACAGCTGCATCATAACTGCCAAAGAGTGGAGTTGAAGCCTTCACATCCTCCCTATTTCCTTGGAGTAAAATGAGGTTAAGCTCCTCTGCTACACTTTCATATTTTTGGTGATCAAATCTGCAGAGACTGGCATCATCGATCGGGTAGGTGATGCCAATAGGGTAGCAGTCCCTTGGAACTGGGAACTCCACGTTTTTCAGCATTGGCAATTCACAGAGAAATGTGAAAAGGTGTTTAAGTGCGTGGGATGACAGTGGGTTTCCAAGAAACTTAAACTCCTGTAGTTTCTGACAAGGGCTTAAACCTAAAATCAACATGTTGATATGAGTGTCTTGGATGTTACAGTCCTCCAAGGTAAGACTCCTGAGCACTGAAGAGGAATGGCTGAGAAGCTTAAAGAATATTGATGGGTAAAGGTCAGGTATATTGTGCCCACTCAGGTCCAGAGCTTCTAAGTGATTAGCATGGAAGCTGTTGGCTAAATAGGCCATATCAGCATGGTTCAATGAGCAGTTAGAAACATCCAGCATCTTCAGTGGAGTTTTTAGTGGGCTGCAGAATTAAAGAGAAAAAAAGTTTTATGGCATGAAACATTGAAAAGCTACATTTACAAAATTTCATTCAACTATCCACCTTATGAATGCAGCTGTCTGCCACATTCACTATTTTTTCTAACCTTTTGAGAAACAGAAGCATGTGCCAACAATGACAAGTGTATTTTCCTCCTGAAATCAGTTCCATGAATTAGCTCCTACTTTACATGACTCCAGCTGTGTTGTTTTAATGGGGATTAATTCAGTAACATTCTATGTGTCTATTTTGTAACTAGTTATATGTTGTCAGGTGTCTATTGTTGAATTAATAGAAAATAATTACTACCATAAAAGCAGTGGTGCTGCTTCTTATAGACAGCTGTTATAATTCCAGAGATTTAGGTCAAATGATCTAAATAAGGATCATTCCTTAATCCTTCCTTCTAAGGAAGGATTCATTCCAAGATGAAAGCCAATTGGTATTCTAACAAGACATCTGCTTTTGTTTCTAGCTTTGTTTCTACTATGTTTTTAAATGCCCAAGAGGTTTACACATTGTATTGTTCTGGAGTTGCAAAGAGACCTTCTGATGAAGAAGAGCGTTGGAAGAAGTGTACCTGAGATTATGTGCAAATATTCTAGTTGAATATAAAACAGTTCTGACAGATGAAAATCAAGAGATCCCTCTCATACATGATAAATCTTAGTGAGATTTCTGCCACAGACCTCAGCTGGATCAAGGTTAGAAACCTGTAATTTATTTCTATCAATATAAGTAGTGTGCCGTTCACAACTTTTAAATGAAATTACTTCTTTGTACAGGAGGAATTTTAGACCAAGGTGATTTGTCTCGATGAAACTTTTGTCTGCCTTTTTTTTAGATGATCTGAAAAGCACACAGTTAACTTGTTTTCTGTTCAAATATGAACACTGTTCCCTGGAAGCTTGTTATCTTTTTGAGAATTGCCTGTTTTTCCCAGGAATTCATCATGAATATTCATATATTAACTTAATTTGCAGTACAGAAAAGCATCAGATCTCTCTTGTCTTGAGATCGACAGACACAACAAGCAACTCAAATCGAAGTCTCCTATCCCTCTGCCCATCTAAAAATACAGTATCTGTAGAATCTTAGTATATTTGCTGCCTGTTTTTTAGAGGACAAAAAATCACTAGAGACCCTGAAAAGTACTTGGAATATGACTCAGGTCTTGCACCGAAAGTCAGCCCAAGCTGATTGAGATACAATCTCAAGAATGTGGCAAATCAAAAATGTCTGGGTGACCCCTCTCTTATGTGGTAGCCAAAAGTATATTCTCATCATACTCATCAGATGGGCTCTGGAAGTCAGTTCTTCTAACTGTATTAGATACACACTGGCTTCCAGTTCTTCCCAACAAATACTGTTTTCTAGCTTACTGCTGCCCCTTCTCACACACCCCCTGAGATATACTCACTTCCCTTATTCTCAGAGACTCTCAGCTTGCCGATGGCAAAAAGGGCTGTTCTTTACAGTTTGACTGAAAGCAGGATGACCAAATTACCTGAGCAGTTTCTGTATTCTTCCTGTGAGTATAGAAAATGACATACTCAGCTCGGTCAGCTGCGTCATTTCACCCATCTTTTCTCCAATGTTAGTAAGCATCCGTTCATCTGTAGCTGTGAACCTCCGCACATTAAATGTTCGTGCTGGCAAGGTCAAGGACATCAGTAGAGGGAAGTGGATGCTGTTGAAGAGTATTTCCAAGTGTTCCATTTCCAAGCGAACATTGTGAACTATTTCCAGTTTGCGCAACAAAGAGGGATCAGCGAGCTTTATGATATAGAAGAATTTCTGCAAAGCCAGGTTGTCAGATCTGAATGCCACACAGCAGATCTTCAGTGGACAATAGCATTTCTTCAGCAGGGCCTGCACTACCAGCTCATAGTTCCGCTCTGTAACAAACAAGTCAATTAGCACATCGATACTGATTTCAAAGGTACCTGGATTGCACTGTGTTTGTTGCAGGCAAGCCAGCAGTTCTAAACAAAGCTTAGACAGCAGCTGTGTCCTGGCCCACCTGCCCATTGTCTTCTTACACTCACAAAACTGAACTTCAACATCTTTTATACCTGTCAGGTCGACCACTTTCAACCTTTTCATGTAGGGAGAAGGATGATTCAGCACGTAGTCTCTCAGCCCTGTCAGACAGCTTTCCAAGCACACTGAGCATGTTCTGTCGCTCAGGTCTTCCTGGTAGTCCACAGTAGTTCCCAAAAGTTTTCCCATGTTAAAGTCCACAAGTGGCCAGTTCTCTACCAAGTCATGAATCACTTCCCCTCGCTCCAATAAATAGCTGGCTTTAAAAAGAAGAGGAAAAAGATTATGGGCAACACCACCGAGACTCTTCCTGGCAAACTCTGCGTTTGACACGAATGCTTCAGCACTAATGAATCGGAGAGACTTCATTGTTGCTCTGGACTCCTTGCCGTCACAGAGAGTGACTTCTGCATTTAACTAAAGATCCCAGTTGCTTATCACCTTCTATTTTTATCTGCAGCTGCTGTTTGCTGCTAACGGAAGCCTTGCTGGGAAGGCAGAATGAACAGTCACATGCTGATCCTCTGCTTTCTATTTTGGAGCTATACTGTGATTCTGCAGTAATTAACTCTGAGATCTTTAGTCAGAGAGCATTTATTCATTTAAACCTTCATATTTATAATAAAGCTAACTCAGCTAAGTACAGACCACTGCCTAGCAGGTACAGTAAGATCAGGGCAGCACACATACATGAGAATATTTCTGTATCATTCCTATGCCATACAAAAAGGCATTCAGGGTTCCAACTTAAACACATAACATGATCTGTATTCCACTTTCTTCCATGAAACATGATATGCTGGGGATTCATATGCTGATTTCAATGGGGAAGTTTTCTCAGTTAGTATAGGGCTTCTTTTAAAAACTTATAGCCATAAGGAAAGACTGAGGTGCCACAGTCATTGAGCTACACAATGTCTCTCCATTTTGCCCTTCCTATCAGCAAGGAATAGTTAAATACAGTGGCTCCAGTGGAAAAGACAAAAGCCTCTAGAAAAGCTCAGAGCCTTGGTGACCAGGACACTTGCCTGTGATAGGAGACTGAGGGTTAAGTACAAGACAAGCTGAATGAGACAGAGCACAGAGTTAAAACTTTCTCATAACTTCCCAGGCAAGCATCCTATTGCTGTTGCTTTGAGCAACAGATGGTCTTTTTATTCCTGTTATTTGAGAAGTCATTGATTCATTGTGATACAGAATGGGAAAACATTCGAAATTATTATCTTTTCAGGCCAGGAGAAAAACCTCTTTTGCCCAGCTGTCACAAAAACAGAGACGATGTTTCTTTCTTTCAACCTGGCACTTGCCTGACAGGGGAAGCAACGTTGGATACCTCCCTTACAGTGTCCTCTCATGTCTTTTGCTGAGCAACCAGTAGGACAGAGAATGAGTATAGCTTGAAGTCACTAAGTCACTTGGAACATTTATATTTGTTGTTTTTTTTTCTTGGAGGGGGGTGCTTTGCATTTGAGTTGTGGGGCTTTTTGCTATAAATTCGGAATTTCATTATATCTATTGTATTATCCTCTTCTAGCTATTGACTGAACATTGACTGCAAGACAATCCTGTAAACATCTTTCTTTTTCCCTCTGTCATTTAGAAAACCCTCAAATCAATAACATTAAACAGTTTCTAAGTGCCTACACCCCCAACTCATATCCTCCATTCCTTCTGTTCCTCCAGGCCATTCTCTTGTTCACCTTCCATCCTCTGCAGATTACCTCTACCTCTTCTGTTCTGCACCTCCCATTTCTCCAGTGTCATTTGTACAAAGGTTTCTGAGATAATCTGCCTGGCTGGCAAAACTGACTGTGTCTTGAGATGCCCTTGTTCAAATCCAGAAAAGGTCCTGGCAGATTTATTGACTTGAGTTCCATGTGCCCCACCGTATTGTTGGAAATGGTCAATATGGAACAATAAACTCCTGCTGAGAAATGCTTCAGGATCTCACAATACCATGCTGAGTTGAAAAAGTTGCACATGATAATACCAAATGTAACATGGAAAAAATTATTAAATTTACTGTTTCTTTTAAAACAATTATAAAAAAGATTTAAAGGAAAGAGTCAAAGTGTTCCCCAGCAAATAAGCAATAACTTTTTCATATGTAGAAGTGGCTACAAAGACTTATTTCAGATTTTTTACCTCTATAAATGTTGCTCTAGTCTAATAAAAATCTAGGACATTACTAGAGCAGTTCATCTTAGAACTTTTGGACCATTGGTCCAAATGTACTAGGTAAGCAGATAAAAAGCTGTGTATATACCTTAATAACTAGCTGTTTAAATTTTGAAAGGCAATAAAACTGTACTGACAGAAGTTTCAAGGAATTTGTACATTTTTCTTGTCATAAAGGGATCAGTTGTACGTTGTATTTAATGATAAAATAGCTGTTTTTCAAATTACCTTGAAGAAGGCTACCACTGAGAACCTCAGAACTGTCATCTTGATGTATGAAGAAACTAATTCTTACTGAAGTGGATCCAACATGGAGGAAAGTTCTATTAAGAATTTCACTTTTATAATCCATTACAGGATAGATACATCTATCAGCAGCTACGGAAGCACGCCTGGGTCAGATCAAAATGAGATGGGGCAGGGGAGAATACAAGTAATCCATTATTTTTGCACAGATCTTGCCAGTTTATACTGTTTACATTCAACATTTATTGGCATAGTCATGTAAAAACAGAATTCAGGTTTGCAAAGATGCAGCTCTGGCATAACTAAGGGAAAAGAACAGAGAGGACTGATTTATTAAGCAATGAAAGTTAAGCGAAGAAAGGATATCGTGGTTTAACCCCAGTCGGCAACTAAGCACCACACAGCCGCTCACTCACTCCCCCCCCAGGTGGGATGGGGGAGAGAATTGGAAGAGTAAAAGTGAGAAAACTCGTGGGTTGAGATAAAGACAGTTTTATAGGTAAAGCAAAAGCCGCGCAGGCAAGCAAAGCAAAACGAGGAATTCATTCACCACTTCCCATCGGCAGGCAGGTGTTCAGTCATCCCCAAGAAAGCAGGGCTCCATCATGCATAGCGGTTACTTGGGAAGGCAAATGCCATCACTCCGAATGTCCCCCTCCTTCCTTCTTCTTCCTCCAGCTTTATATGCTGGGCATGATGTCATATGGTATGGAATATCCCTTTGGATATTTGGGGTCAGCTGTCCCAGCTGTGTCCCCTCCCAACTTCTTGTGCACCCCCAGCCTACTCGCTTGTGGGGCGGTGTGAGGAGCAGAAAAGACCTTGACTCTGTGTAAGCCCTGCTCAGCAGTCACTAAAATATCCCTGCTTTATCAACACTGTTTCCAGCACAAATCCAAAACACAGCCCCATACTAGCTACTATGAAGAAAATTAACTCTACCCCAGCCAAAACCGGCACAAAAGGAATATAAAACTATGTGACAACACAATGAACAAAGTTCCTTCTAAATTCAGAAGATGCTGAGAAGATTGCTTTGTAGAGAATGTAGGGATGACAGATCTAATTATTTTTGTGGAATTTCTCAGTCCAAAAATAATCTGTCACTATAAACATCTGGAAATTTTTTTTTACAATCTTCATCTGTATTCTATTTGAGGTGTTACAGAAATGGCAATCAAAATGCATCTAAAAAATTACAGAGATTGCTCACTTGTTAAGAAGGCATCTTTCATATAAGATTTTTTGTTTCTCAGGAAGGTAGAGTTCCGATAGTTATGTTGAGCAAAATGGTGTGACAATGTTTTAAAATTCCCACAGAAACTGTCAATCCAGGAGACTCCTGGAGTGCACTGAGAACTTCTTAAGCCAGGTAATAGACAGCCCTACCAGAAAGGATGAGTTACTGGACCTGTTGGTCACCAACGCAAGTGAGCTAATCAGAGACGTCAAGATTAGAGGCAGCCTGGGCTGCAGTGATCATGCACTGGTGGATGTGTTCCATAGGGCACAAGAGCTCTCGATCCCCAGGTGTAAGAAATCAGGAAAGGAAAGCAAGAGACTGGCGTGGCTGAGTCAAGAGCTACTCGTCAAACTAAAGAGCAAGAAGGAAATGCACAGGCAGTGGAAGCAGGGACAGGTATCCTGGGAAGAGTATAGGGATGCTGCCCGGTTCTATAGGGATGGGGTCAGGAACGCCAAGGCGCAGCTGGAGATGAGCTTGGCAAGGGTTGCAAAGAATAATAAGGGCTTCCATAGGTATGTCAGCCAGAAAAGGAAGGTCAAAGAAAGTGTGCTCCCCTGATGGCAATCTCTCTTCCCACGCCTCCCGAGTGGATGGACCTCGAGGCAGGGACTGGGGGAGCAAAGTCACTCCCACTGTAAGAGAAGATCAGGTTCAAGACCACCTGTGGAACCGGAACATACATAAGTCTATGGGACCTGAGAAGGTGCATCCCAGAGGCCTGAGGGAATTGGCTGATATAGTTGCCAAGCCACTCTCCATGATATTTGAAAAGTCATGGCAGTCAGGTGAAGTCCCTGGTGACTGGAAAAAGGGAAATATCGCACCCATTTTTAAAAAGGGTAGAAAGGAGGACCCTGGGAACTACCGACATGTCAGCCTCACCTCTGTGCCTGGCAAGATCATGGAACAGATCCTCCTAGAAGCTATGCTAAGGCACATGGAGGGCAGGGAGGTGATTCGAGACAGCCAGCATGGCTTCACCAAGGGCAAGTTTTGCCTGACCAACCTAGTGGCCTTCTTCGATAGATTGACTACATCGGTGGACAAGAGAAGATTTACAGATGTCATCTACCTGGACTCCTGTAAGGCCTTTGACATGGTCCCCCACAAAATCCTTCTCTCTAAATCAGAGTGATATGGACTTGATGGATGGACTGTTCAGTGGCTAAGGAATTGGCTGGATGGTCACATCCAGAGAGTAGTGGTCAACGGCTCAATGTCCAGATGGAGATCAGTGATGAGTGGTGTCCCTCAGGGGTCTGTACTGGGACCAGTATTGTTTAATATCTTCATCAATGACATAGACAGTGGGATCAAGTGCACCCTCAGCAAGTTTGCAGATAACACCAAGCTGAGTGGTGCAGTTGACACACCTGAGGGACAGGATGCCATTCAGGGGCATCTGGACAAGCTTGAGAAGTGGCCCCATGTGAACGTCATGAGGTTCAACAAGGCCAAGTGCAAAGTCCGGCACCTGGGTCAGGGCAACCCCCAGTATCAGTACAGGCTGGGGGATGAAGGGCTAGGGAACAGCCTTGCAGAGAAGGATTTGGGGGTACTGGTGGACAAAAAATTGGGCATGAGCCGGCAACGTGTGCTCACAGCCCAGAAAGCCAACCGTATCCTGGGCTGCATCAAAAGAAGCGTGGCCAGCACGTGGAGGGAGGTGATTCTGCCCCTCTACCCTGCTCTGATGAGGCCCCACCTGCAGTGGTGTGTCCAGCTCTGCGGTCCTCAGCACAGGAAAGACATGGACCTGTTGGAGCGGGTCCAGAAGAGGGACACGAAAATTATCAGAGGGCTGGAACACCTCTCCTATGAGGAAAGGCTGAGATGGTTCAGATTGTTCAGCCTGGAGAAGAGAAGGCTCCGGGGAGACACTATTGCGGCCTTTCAGTACCTAAAGGGGCCTTATAAGAAAGACGGGGACAGACTTTTTAGCTGGGCCTGTTGCGATAGGACAAGGGGTAATGGTTTTAAACTAAAAGAGGGTAGACTGAGACTGGACGTAAGGAAGAAATCTTTCATGATGAGGGTGGTGAAACCCCAGCACAGATTGCCCAGAGAGGTGGGACATGTCCCATCCCTCAAAACATTCAAGGTCAGGCTGGACGGGTCTCTGAGCAATGTGACCTAGTTGAAGATGTCCCTGCTCATTGCAGGGGGGGGTTGGACTGATGACCTTCAAAGGTCCCTTCCAACCCAAACTATTCTGTGATTCTATGAAACACTATTTTAAAATTGTTTCATCCAAATATATAATTTTTTTTGGCAAAAATTTATATTTTGGGTGAGGATATTTTCCAGTATAATTTAGGTTTTTTAATGCTTTACGAACAGTTTAAGCCTGAAGTGATCAATAAATTTTTCTGTCTATGCAAGAAAATTCCATGTAGACCCTCTCTCAGCAAGCTACTATCTTTGCACAAAAACATGGTTGTGTTTGTAGCCCTCCCTACATGAAATACAGCCTGAAGTTGTACTTGTTGGTTCCCACGGTCAGAAAGATGGAGACAGCTCATGCCTCATTCCCTGAAAACTACCACAATGGAACAGCTCGTTATGATGCTACCTATAGGTAACTCAGAGGTGACAAAGGTTGCTAATGAGCATGGGAAGCAGGAGAGTTAAGAGATCAGTGGTAGAGGTTTTATTTGCCCCACAGTGACAGACTAATACCCATGCGGCCAATTCAGCCTTCCACACACCCAGAGATTCTGGCAACCTTCCATAGCTTGAACAATCTGATCCAGTCCAAAAGGGTATTAAGTCAGAAGTGCATTTGCACATTTTCTGTTTGATTATCACATTGGTACAAACATCATTGTTTAAAATTAAGTACTTGAAACATCTGTCTGTACATATCTAATACACACGAATCACAAAACACAGGTAAAAATACATTGCTCTGCTTTATGTCAGAGAATAGATTTAATCTGTCATACTACATCATTTCATATTCTGATAAGCAGCTCCCAAAGTGAGCTGCTGCATGAAAGTGACAGTGGTTTGAGAAATACTGAACATTCAAGTGAAATAAGAAAACAACTTACCAGAAGGAGGTACACATCAGCTTTCCACCAGACTACCCTTACAAAACATGTTACGGAGGTGATGCAAGGTCAAAAAGATTTCTAATATTGTTAAAGCACGCAATCCAGCTTTAAGAAATTCACCCATGCCCCAATTTAATTGGCTATTCTAAAACTAACATGGCAACAAGTAGAGTTTTCATTTTTATTATTTTCCCTTGATCATTCTAGTACTGAAGAGAAAAAAAACCTGTTAGTTACTCATTTATGCCTGTCAGTCAAACAACTGTTGAGATATCTAATACATGAGAGGTTTTGTTCTGATGTAAAAGGGAATTTTATTTAAAACCAACCTTACTGCTTAGTGGGAATGGCCTGACCACACTAATCCATAAAAAAAGCTCACAAGAATGTTTTTTTGGCACAGGAATTAATCAATATAACATTCTCTTTGCTCATGGAGTAGTTAGAAAAAGCATTTCTAAGCACTCTCTTCCTCTTAACCACAGTATTGATGTTCTTGTGTGTCACACAAGGACTGTCATTAGTGCTTCAGAACAGCAATTTTCTTGATGAGGAAATTTCCCAATTTCCACAAAGGTGCTTCTTTGACAAAGTAGGACAAGCAGAGCTATAGCAACACATCAGCCGTAAAGCAGGAGCACTTTAAGGAAACACATTAACCTCAGTATGTATAAAAGTTGAAGCCAACCTCAGCACTAACACCATTCCAAACCTGCAAGACTGCTGTGAACTAAAACAGACAATGTATGCTGGAATGTCTTGGAGGCAGTGCTCTTGGTTTCCCAGCCGGCTGGCTAGTAAAGTTAATATGGGTCATTGCTGATGACTGGGATGAAGAAGGATAAAGCAAAGCAATCTCTGGGTATGGGCTGTGTAGAGGAATACTGAAGATTGTTGGCCTTGGATCCATGTTGGCTAGCATGTTAGCCTTGGTCTAATCCAAAATGAAGAGCTCTAGTCCCTTTTCTGTATGAAACAGCTCCACATATATTCCTAATGAAAAACAAATACCAGCTGGGAATAGTAGTGCTATTCTACCTGCATATTTGACTAATAAAGAGAATCTGGTTTAACACTGTGCCTTCCTATCTCCTTCTATCTCCTTATAAAATACCATTACTTTTAGTAACAGTAATATTTCCTTCTACTTTGCCTACTTCCTTGAATGAATTTGCAGACTTCCGTCACATTTGTATACATGCAAATATATGCATCTATGCAGTGAATGCAGTGCACTCAGCTATTCTGAAATTCCAAAAGTGATTTTAACAGTATTATATTTCTCTCTATTTAGCTGGACACGTACGCAGAAGTGCTGGTAATGCACAGCTGTATCCAACTGTAGTTAGATGTCAGATGTCAATTTTGTTGGTAAATTCATGCGCTTGCAGGATCCAGAAGTCATGTAATATCCTTATATCATACACTTTATTTATCCTCACAGAATTATGCAAACATCGGGGGATCAAACACTATGGGGATCTTGCTGCCACTGCTCCTTTGAGAAAACAGGGATTTTTAATATAGGTTAAATAGGCCTGCATCTTACTTTAGAATTCACGTATAAGGGAATTAATTTCTCTGACTGACTAGCACTCATTTAGCAGCATGCAACCTTTGACCTCCAGTTTGCATCAGCATTACAATATATTGTTAAAAATACCGGTACTCCTCTCTAACATTGAACTTGCAGTGTTTGTTGTGCCTGATTAACTAAGACTCTCTTTGTAACTAAATGATATTCAGCCTCTGCCTCTTTTGGGTGCATATCCCATTGGACAGGGTTCCATTTTGCTCTCTGTTATAACTGTAAATGTATTAGTGTTCAAGAGAGATAGTCTTTATTTGCATACAAATGTTATTTGAATGTCACAAGTAGCTCTACAGACAGAAATGCCCTGTCTCAAGTTCCAGTTTCTAGGAGGAGCTGGTGTAACAGCAAACAAACACTGCAGTGATGTCTTTCTGATGACAGCCTGTAACAGGTGTCCAGAAGAGACTGTCCATTTGATATTCAGGGCTTTTAGCTGATGTTCTGGGTGTTCATACTCTCCCGTGTATTCATGTCTTTTGCATCTGGACACTCTTTCACGAAGCCTTCAGATCTGGAACCTCTGTCTGAAAGAACAGAGCGCAGGGCTAACAATTTCGTTTCAGCCAGGAGATACGCTATCTCAAAAGCTGTGCTGAATTACAGGAATGAATCATGTCAATACTGATTGTAATTCTATCATCTCAACTGTTTAAACCAAACTCATGAGGCCAGACTCTACCATCCTCACACTGGGCTTGGACTTCTGTCATGAGAAGTCTTAGTGAAAGATGTATATCACCATTCCCAGAAAAAAGCAGCACAGCATGGTAGAACAGAGCCAATAGTATAACTTAAAGATAAATGTTGGCACTCATGTAATGAATTACACCATGAGTTAATGTGGGATAGAATCTGTTTTGTTACTCAAGCAAGTCATTCAGCAAAGACATAAATGAAGGCAGAAATTTAAATCAGTGAATTGCTTCAAGTAAATTCAGTTAGTTACAAAAATAAATCATTTGACAACTGTGTTTGTTGGACTAATATTTCTAGTTTCTCCAAAACTAATTCTAAAAGATGGGTTTTTAAATGCATCAACCACAGAAGTGTAAAATAACACTGTATGGGGTAAGATGCTAAAAGCCAAAGCCTACTGTACTTACACCCAGTTATGTCACCCTTGCAACACAAAGTAAAATGCAACACAAAGCAAAACACGGCAGTTTTGCAACACAAAAGAAATCAAAATACTTCAGGTAGGCAACTGATAGTTTAATTTAGTTACTCATCCCATGGATAGTAGTTTGACATCCACAGGACCTGGCTCTTCAAGAGACCTCAGCAGTTCAATATTGCCATTTTTCTAAGATGACAAATATATGCAAAATAAAAATTGACTGGCTTTTTGCCAGTAACAGTACTTACAGGTGTAACATACTGCCTATTGTACTTTGATATGTGGTTCCTCTCAGGGAGAAGAGGACATGTGTGCTGCGAGGAATATTTGGAACTAGCACTTGAAATGCCTTCATTCAAAAATGTCTCTGTAGTAAGCTGCGACAACTCGGAACAGGCAGCAATACTAAAACCACTCACACTTTCACCTGAAGTGCACTGAGATGACTCCAAACTCTTTGTGACTATGAACAGGAATAAGAGCACACAAAAAGTGAAAAGCACTGTAAACCAGCATGAACTCCAACAACACAACAGAAGAAAGTAAACACCTGCTTTCCAAAATCTTAAGACCATTTTTGTCCCAAACTGAACATAAACCTCCAAAGACGATGTAACTGAACGTTAGTAACATAAAAGACAATGCCTCTGGACTCACAGTATTTACCTATCTGACACCACAGTACATTGACAAAATATTGTCGTTACAGTGCATGTATCCAAAGAAGAGCAATGAAGTTGGTGAAGGGTCTAGAGAACAAGTCCTGTGAGGAGCGGCTGAGGCATCTGGGGTTGTTTAGTCTGGAGACAAGGAGGCACAGGGGAGACCTTATTGCCCTCTACAGCTACCTGAAAGGAGGTTGTAGGGGGGTGGGTGTTGGTCTCTTTTCCCAAGTAACAAGTGATAGGACAAGAAGAAACAGCCTCAAGTTGCACCAGGGGAGGTTTGGATTGGATATTAGGAAAAATTTCTTCACTTAAAGGGTTATCAAGCATTGGAACAGGCTGCCCAAGGAAGTGGTTGAGTCACCACCCCTGGAGGTATTCAAAAGACATGTAGATGTGGCACGTAGGGACGTGGTTTAGTGGTGGACTTGGCAGTGTTAGGTTTACAGTTGGACTCTATGATCTTAAAGGTCTATTCCAACCTAAATGATTCTATGATTCTACATACTGCTAAAGCCAAGAATAGAAAGAATGTGCTGCTTGGAAGCAGCAGAAACATAGTGCCTCAATAGTGACACAAGGATCTGCCCCTATCTGAGCAAGAGTGATGCATTTAGAGTGCATTGGGAGTTGCTACTAATACATGATATATAGTTCATTTGAGCAATGATACAACTTTAAGTCAGAAATTACAATTCATTGATATTTAGCTGTGCTACCGAACATCTGTAAATGTGTCCCTTAAGAATCCGAACCACTGACCATGTGAAAAATACCCTCTTCAGCCAATCTACTTACTTATTGAAGACTGACTTCCTGTTTCTTGCTCCAGTTCATCTTCCTCAATGAAGGTGCTAATATCTTATGACCAGTGGTAGAAGGGTAGTCCTAAGAACCCTGAACATGATGGGCTGGAGCAGACATGCAGGCTCAAGGATGATGATGTCTGGTTGCTTGAGGAAGATGTGCTACTACTAGTGATAGTGGAATGTAGTCTCCTTAGTGGTGTGGAATGGTCAAAGACAGACATTGCTATTGATGCTCGAGATCTTGGCTCTGTAAGAAAAAGACATTTGGGTCATGATGGAAAAAAAGGGGGGAACATTATCTTGAAAACAAGATCAGGAACAACACTGAGAATTTACATTTGACCAAGTATTATCTACTAGACAAACCAAGCTTAGTAAACTGTGATAAAATCTATGCAGTTCTAGGACTATCTTGAAGCTCTTTTGACAAGGGATGAAGAAATGCAGAGATATATTCTATTCTCAACTTTCTTGAAAAAGAAAGAAAGGGTGTGAAGCAATTGTTGAAAACTGTCTTCTGACCAGACCCAGATGCAGGGAAGAAGAGAGTCTGTATGGCACAGGTAATATATCATACCTTTTCCCTTCATGATGTAGTCAATAGCTTGATTGCCTATGGCTGCTTCACTTGGTTTGATACCCATGAAAGGTTTATTGCCTATTCCCATTGATACCGTCCCTTGCATTCGAAGTTCTAAAATGGATGTTGTACACAAATATATTTTAGGGAGCTCTTTGAAGATTTACTGCAGAAATAAAACATCTTAAACTATCAGACATTCCTATAGGCAATTACTGACTGACTCCCTACCAGACATTTATTAAGTACAAAATAACAGAAGCAAGTCTTCCTGAACCTTAGTACTTTTGCTGTTATTTTCTTTAGAAATATAAAAGAGATTTCAAGGATGTGTCTCCCCTCTTTGCCCTCCTCTGGCTAATACTGTCACCAGCACAACTGAGTCTCTCCCAGTTACTTCAGTTATAGTACAAACTTGCTTTGTCACCTCCTAGCAAGGTCAAGCTTTCTTTCGAAGGGAAACAATGTGATGATTTTTCCCATTATAGCTTTGTCAGTGTTCAAGACGTTACTTGCCTCTGGTCAGCTGATCTGAATTCCAATGCCGAAATCATCACCTTCATCTGATCAAAAGTAATACCCAAGAGTTAGACTTACACTGTAAGGACTTACACTTTGTATTTGTACTAAAACTACTACCTCGAGGAAGTGATACCTCCTGGGTATTACACAAGTGGTCAAAGAAGTACTGGTTTACTGGGGGGTCAGATAAGCATCAATATTAAAGCATGGAGGGTGGCAGGAGAGTGAAGGAGAAGCTATAGCGGACCACTGAGGCTCCCTTTTCCTTTCCAGGGAAGGAACTGCTAAACCAGCGTGGTTATCTTGTCTAATCTCACTCTCAAAACTGATATTTAAAATCTCTGTCTTTCAGCTAACCGGGAGAAGTCTCTCCCTTTCATATCTGAGATCATCAATACCAGGAAAGAACAAGCCCTCACATACGTCCAAAGTTCACGTGCTTCCCTGACTTTTGCCAGCCCATACATTTTCTCTCCAAAATAAATCTTCATCAGACAACATAAAAGCAAATAAGAGATAACAGATCAATTTATGGTCCTGTAGTTTGCATATAAAGCACATGCAACCAAATTCTTTAACAAGCATCACTCCTAGGTGTGGAAATAATAAGCTACTACTTTACACACTTGCTGTTTTTCCGCTGTGTCTTGCTTAACCTGAAGATTTCTGTTGGCTTAAGATGCAAAAGATTTACTTCACTCTGGTAGGGGTCAATCTGCCTACCTAGAACAAGAAATTACCAACTGAACAGACTGCATACCTCAATTCCTCAGAGCCTGTCTCCAAAAGAATCTTTCCTATGATATCAGTCCATGTAATTTTCATTTCTGCTGAGTTTGCTTGAAGGTTGTGGGTGTTCTGGGATGACCTTATCCTTTGAAACTAAATTTCAAACCTCAGACGACTATATCCAACATTCTCTGTCATTCCACTCTTGGCTGTCTGAAACGTACAAAACAATTTGATGTTTACTACAAACAGAGCAAACTAATTTCTTCATGTTATACATCTTAATTGAGAGAGCTCCGCATCTTGATTTCTTGGTTATGAACCTGCAAGTGCTTGCAGCTGGAGACTTGTTTTCACAAGAGTCAGCAGTTTGTGTCTTGTACGATTTCCTTCTAAAGAGTGCAGGGACACAGCAGTGTTGCTGCTAGAAATAGCATGTATCCTCTAATGATCAGAGGATTGAACTGAATTCAGTTAAACTGAGTCTATAACACAGGATGAAGTAGCTGAGTCACTTTTCAGCTTCTACCAGTTGAAGACGCACAAGCTGGCATCACATGCGCAAGGTGAATCACAGAATCACAGAATCACTAAGGTTGGAAAAGACCTGTAAGACCACCAGGTCTAACCACCAACCCAACACCACCATGCCCACTAAACCATGTCCCACAATGCCATGTCCACACGTTCCTTGAACACCTCCAGGGATGGTGACTCCACCACCTCCCTGGGCAGCCTGTTCCAGTGTTTCACCACTCTCTCAGTAAAGAAATTTTTCCTAATATCCAGCCTAAGGTTATGGCTCCAATTCTATGGCTACAGCAGTTTAAACATGCACTTAAATTAAGCGTATGTGTCAGTATTTTGGCAAACCACAATCCACAAACAAGAGCGGACATGTCTGTATTCTCAATCCAAGTGACTGCAAATTAGAACTTCATATATTCACCCCTTGTTGTCCAAATGGTAAGACTCTTAGGCATTTACTACATAGAAAAACAGAATATCCAAATTTTGCTTATTCAGAGTTTCTCCAAACTTTGAAAAAAAACCAGCTTAATATCTTTTCCCTAGAACAATAATAGTAAAAAATTATTTGTAATGAAATTTAGAGCTGGATGCTGGTCCACTCACCCACTAGTGCTAAAGAGAGCACATCCCTGTTCAGGGCAGGCTACTGAGAGAGCAGCACTGTCCATTATATAATTTTCCTAATAGGACTACAGGATTTAATTTACCTTGAATGACTGTTTGTACATACAGGTGTCATACCCCCCATTAATCTTTATTGTTTTGCTAAACAAGATAAGATCTTCAAAGAGGAAGACATGCCTTAAATACTTCTTTCTTCCACAGCAAACAATAAACTCATCCTGACATTGCAGTTGCCTTTGCTCTTTTAAATCAACCTGTTGGGAGAAAATTACAAAGTTCTGACAGATAAGAGAAGACTGCATAGATTTCACCATGTCTAAAGAAGGAGGAGGGGAGAGTATGTCTACTCCAGAGCTGAAAGTAAGCTAAACTACAGGGAAACATGGCATAACATTCTGAGAACATGTTGCTCTGGGTGCACAGCTGCATTTGCACTGCTGATTAAACCAGAGCAATGTGAATTTGCTAGAACTGCTTTCAGATCTACCAGAAACTCACATGCAATTACAGAGCTAAACAGCATGTCTAGGCCCTCTGCTGCACACATGTCTTACAAGCAAAAGTATTTTAGGATAGGCATGGCTTCGCCCTAAACACTGTTTTCTTAATTATGGTGTACAGCACTGGGCACTCCAGGATTTTGATCCGTAGCTGACTCTTACAAGCTCCAGAGCAGGATAAATCATAGGTGTTAAAGCACTCCCTTCTGTCTCTGTATGCGCTTTGTTATACACTCAAATGTTTAGGAAATGCTTAGCAAATGACTATGATAAAGTTGCACACGTTAACCTAGATGCTATCCGTATTACTGGCTGATAAAGAAGCTGAGCTGTGGCGTAGAAGCAGATGTTTCTTTAGTTTCTCAAAGATAATGTTCTTTTTCCCAAGCAAATCCTGATGTAAACAATTTTTTTCTATTTCTGGAAAATAGTTGTTGATGAGATATCCTAAGGATCTGACCTACACCCTTTCTGTTGTGATCATCTCATCCATTATACACTGTACTTTATTGCTGAAAGACAAACAATTCTTTTAAGCACTGACAGGTTATTACAAGGTGTAAATGATGAACTCTTTCCGCTTGCACGTTTATTCATCTCTACACATATTTTATGAAAAATCACCTGCTCAGTCACCCAAGAGTTCTTTCGTCTTGTCAGTTACAACTTTATGACTTTCCTAAATGCAGGTGTTTTTCATGGACAAAACAGAGGACTGAAGCTGGTCCTATGAAAACTAATTATCAAAAAAAATGAAGAAAGCAAATCGCTTGAATGTGGCTAAGGATACCATTCCATGTCAGAGACCCCATTACTGCATATACAAAAGTGAATTTCTTTCATTCTTGCATGTAAAATTGGAAACAGAACTAAATTTCTGGGATGATAAACGATCATGCAGACAAATTTTCATTATTTTCCCTAACCAACTTATCATCTGACACTGAGAAAGACATTATTAAGATTTATGTATGTGACCTTTCTCAAACAAAGACACAACACTTTCAGAAGAACAACCCTTGGCTAAAGAGTGTGCAGAAAAAAGCTAAGAACCAAGCAAAATGAAGGCTGGGAGTGGAAAGGATGGTGTGATTTTTAGTGTACCAGATACTTAACAAGACTGAAACAAACCACATTTCATGGAGAATGCACAATTTTCCTTGGGAAATGAAGTTGAGAAATATAAAGAAACTAAAATAAACTTTCTTTAACACGGAGGATTTCATCTTCTGGGAATCGAAACTATTCTAAGTTCTCGTTATACAAAGCAGAGAAAATTTATTTCAGTATTTTTGTATGGTTTCTTCTTTCCTCATATTAACAAGTCTTCAATTATTTAAACATATAACAGCTTAAAAAAACCCCACTTTTTGGATCAATAATACAGGAACATAATTTAATCTTAACAATAACAAATAGAATTAAAAAAGAATACTCTTTATAACAAAAATTGCTGCTTGGTAAACCTCCAATTACAAATGCAGGGTATTTACTGTTGTTTTAAGATGTAGTTGAGACAAATATCAGCAAGCAAAGACATACATAGTTATACAGTTAATGTATTTCATTCTTTAAGTCTTTGAGAGATCAACTATCTATCTAACTGGTATATCTTGTTCAATGGAAGAAATACTCTATAAATTAATAATTTAGTCAGAATTTCTAATTTTGAATCTGACTTTTATTTTTATGGTCACTACCTCAGGCAAATACCAAAACCAAAATTCCGTGCCCAACAACCAGAACATTTCGGAGGATCAAAATGGGGTTTCAGCTAGAAACACAAGTTCCTTGTACTATCTCACTTCCATTTCTACTTTGCTTTTTGCCCTGGGAAAAACTCTACCCTATGATACATGGTTCCTGCCTGTGTGAACACTCCTTTAGCTGAGCAGCATCAGTGGCTCATCATTTGAGCGTAAACAACATAAAAGTGGAAAACACATTGCACAACATATATGAGCAGTAACGGCTCATGCTAAGTGCTGACAAATGGAGCAGCACCAACATTTATTTGTGGTGGGAGGGTTGGAGAGGTTTTTTTCCTCCCGTTGTTTTAACAGAAATGTCTCCCTTATAATTTCAAGCCAATTCAACCCCGAAATCATCAGAAGTCCAAATTACCTCTGAGACATGACAGATCTACTGCGCATGCAGTTCCTATGCAATGGCCATTGAGAACATTCCCACATCACTGGCCATCTCCTTGAAAAGAAGAATGCACAGAAACCCTGTGCTCTCCTGACTTTATGATAATCTGAGGATTTTGCAAAGTATTTTTCTAGATATGGAAGAAAAACTGGGATTGCAATCCCGAAAGATCAAGGTGTTCACAGTCGGATTTAAAAAAACTGAAAAAACAAACCCAAACCAAACAAACATTCCTTTTAAAGAGTCTCAGGAAGTTTTGTTTTTCTTGATCAGTTGAGTTTGGAAAAAAAATGCCCATTTGTCTACTTCTAAACAAAAGT
The DNA here is from genome assembly GCF_030936135.1 of Gavia stellata. Taxonomy (NCBI): domain Eukaryota; kingdom Metazoa; phylum Chordata; class Aves; order Gaviiformes; family Gaviidae; genus Gavia; species Gavia stellata. The sequence goes on from NC_082596.1 coordinate 102,514,991, forward strand.
TTAAAGAGATGCAGTAAGTAAAACACAGATGAAACCAGAACCTAAGGGCTTGATTCCCTACTGACACACAACATGAACGTGTCAATATGTAAAGTTAACATCTTTGAAAGACATCTCTTTGGTTCTAATTCAGTTAGAGCCATGACAAAATAAGGCTGCAGCTGGCTCCCCTCTCCCTCCATTCCCTGAGACACAAGGCAATCTAGAGAAACAAAAGGAAATTAAGCTTTTCTTCAAAGAAAATCCTGTAATCTAATTTTTAAAAAGCTACAGACAAAGTTACTGATTTTGATAGATCTAAGGCAACTTTAAGTTTTGCTTCTACTAAATTCCAAGAACAGTGAAGACTGTATTGTAACTCAGTAGCCTAGGACTAAAAATCAGTCTTAATATAAAAATCACTGTTAGTCATGCTTTGATAAAAATTTAAACCAACATTAAACAAAAAATACTTTCCCTGCAGACAATTATGACTTTTCTACATGTAGATACATTTAAATCCAGGAACTGTTGAATGCATTTATGTATGAAATCTTATCTAAAAAATAAAAAAAAGTACCTTGTTCTGCTTTATCTAAAAAACCCAAATCACAAAACCAAAAAAATCCCCCAAAGCCCACAGAACCATTTGAAAGTAAGGGAAAAGACCTGAAACTTTTCATTTCTAATACATTTCACATGTAGCAAAGCTTATGTATGCAAGTAAACTAGTAGCTTTGTTAATCTGCTTCCTAAGAGTGGTTATGGTGCAGCTGAGAGCGCTGCTAGTTTCTACAGGAAATTGTGGCCTTGCCAAGCTGTCATCATGAACAATGTGAAAAGCCCATAGCATTTGTGGTCTTAGAATTTGATCTGTGTAGATGAGATTTTAAAGCAGCTATATCTGCAAAGCGCTAAGCATGTTGTTTTTATTATTGCAGGAATGACTGAATTGGACAAATAATGCTAATAATCTGATAAAAATTCATAGATTTTGTAAAGTTTAACATGTAAACTGGATCCATCTTCAAAATTACTTTACATGAGAATAAAGTAAAATAACACTTTTCACTACAAAAAGGATGCAAGTAATTACAAAAAAAAGAACATTCATTGTTTTTAAGTGAAAATACTGTTTCATCTTTATTAAAAGTAGCACGTATTGATCTATTAAAATGAAAAAAAAAACAGATAAACTTCTTCTAAAACACTTACTTATGTAGAAAAAGCATCACTTAAGACATCCATTCCCATACTAACTAAAGTTAATTCATGTCTTCCAGAAGCACAGAGGCCACAACTTAGAAAACATTGTAATACCATTCAGCAAAACTGCTAAGCATATGCTAAACTCTAAGATCATTAGAGTGACCTCAGGATTTGATTAAATTTAAAAATGGGTTGACTTGTTGATAGTTTGCTGAACTACCGTCCTGGAAAATTATAGCAGACAGCCACTATAAATAAAATAAACCACAGGTGAGATACTGTTACAGACATAACGATTAAACTTGCTCAATAAAGAACACCAAAGTGATAATGAACTTAACTTCAAGGAGATTATTCCCCTTTGGAATAGCCTATGTGAATCAAGGAACATGATTCTGGTCCTGAATCAGTAGTTAATAGGGATTAATTGAAAAATGTTTTGAAGGAAGACAGAAAAACTATATTTTTTAAGACCTTTCAGTTTTGGTGCCAGACTGTATAGATATACACATAATTTCATTTATTAATATTGATTTGATCTTCCATGTTCAGAAAAGTCACTGGTAAATTGGTCAACCTACCAAGCTACACCATCCCAGAAATGGATGGTCTTTACTCAAAAAAATAAAAAATACCTTATAATAATGTTCAAGTCTGTTAGCAGACAGGAGGGACTCAGGAGTTAGGAGAGTACTTCAGAAACTGCCAATTCTATTTATGCCCCTCCTTGTACATTGTATCACTCAGATTTCCTAAATATTTTGCTTTAACCTAAGGGTCTTTATTAAATGGCATCAATAGATTGTTTTAAATGAACATTTAATTGCAGAACACACTCAAAATCCCACCCACAAAAGTAAATAGAGCCAATCTTTATTTTTGCTACTTTATGCATGATTAGATTTAAGTTATTTTGTAACTTCGGTTTTGTTATTTTTAGCAGACCTTTTGCTTACTTCAGACACTTGATTCAGCTGAAGAAATATATCAAAGCTACACATGTTATTTAAGTTTTCAAGCAGTTTCAACATCCAGCTTTTGTATACCAGCCCAAGAGTTAAGCTTTCTCTTGTTGCAAAAGAATGCTAAGCCCCAGAAAAATTAGACACAGGAATATTGGAAGAAAACGGAACATCTCTATTCATACTCTGTTATGATCACTAGCCTGCAAAGATTGCTATGGTTGTTTAAGTTTGGACATAAAAAAGGTTCAATTTAAATTACGAGACTACTTCCAAGGAGTAAAAATAAAGCACGTTTGTAAAGCCTACAGTTTAAATCTTGAAATCATCACTCTTCTACTCAGTTCACTCAATTTCGATGAGAATTTTCCCCAAGTTAAAAAAAATAGAAAATCCTTGCCATCTCCATTGTTCCCTCAACTAATCTAAAATGTCACAAAAATATTCCTTTTGAACTAAGGTCACTGCCATTTCTGCCATCTTTTGAGCTTTATTTTAATAAAAAAATTCTTTGCAAAATGCAAAAAGCATTTTCTTTTTGCTCTTCACTTAAGAGATCATTGTGTAATAATATTTCACCTTCCACCTCTAGGCTTTTCCTCTTCTTCTGTATGATGGATCCTTGAGGGAGAGGATAAATTTCTGTCTCTACTTACCAAAGGACTTCTAATATGCAAACACTATGTGTATTTTTTTCTCATTGGTGTTATTACTGGCTACTTTTGAGTCCTTTGATATAAACTCCTGTGTATCCATGGTGGTGAAATTCACTGTGGCTGCCTCCCTCCTAACTGAATTCAAAGCTTTGCATTTTCTTTGTAACCTTTTTTAGTGGTTGCTTCTTGTTATAGGTAGATGCTGAGCAGATTGGCTCAGAATAGAACGAAGCTGAGCATGAGGTGCAAACGTTGTTTGGGTGCTTTGAATTCCAGTTTCCTTCTTTGCATCCACCCACCTATTCAAGTCCATGTGGAGCAAGCAACTGTAGTGGAGATGCAGATATTTCCACAGTTACTTGAATATTTTGTTTTACATTCCTGTGGTCTAAAAGAGATGGTGCTCCTAACGGCCGACTACTATATAGAAGCTTAGTTTTGTCCACTAGAAGAGGAGTGATTAAGAGCTTGGCTTAGCGGCTTCACACCTTCAACATCAAACTCATCACTGATCTTCATGGGAGGTTCCTTGAGGAGTTTATGAAAAAGTTCCCTACTGGAATCTTTGAGGGCTGCAAAAAGGAATTTTGCTAAATGGTGGTTTGTTTGCTGACATTGCAGCCACAAAATAGGCCATTGCTTTAGTTCTTTTTTGCTACCCAGAACCAAAATAATTTCATTCATTTTTATAATGAACTGTATCAGAAACAGTGTGGCCAGCAGGAGTAGGGAAGTGATCGTGCCCCTGTACTCAGCACTGGTGAGGCCACACCTCGAATGCTGTGTTCAGTTTTGGGCCCCTCACTCCAAGAAGGACATTGTGGTGCTGGAGCGTGTCCAGAGAAGGGCGACGAAGCTGGTGAGGGGTCTGGAGAACAAGTCTTGTGAGGAGCGGCTGAGGGAGCTGGGGTTGTTCAGTCTGGAGAAGAGGAGGCTGAGGGGAGACCTCATCACTCTCTACAATTACCTGAAAGGGGGTTGTGGTGAGGTGGGTGTTGGTCTCTTCTCCCAAGTGACAAGCGACAGGACAAGAGGAAATGGCCTCAAGTTGCACCAGGGGAGGTTTAGGCTGGATATTAGGAAAAATTTCTTTGCTGAGAGAGTGGCGAAGCATTCATGGTGGAGTCACCATCCCTGGAGGTATTTTAAAAGACGTGTGGATGAGGTGCTTAGCCATAGAATTGGAGCCATAACCTTAGGCTGGATATTAGGAAAAATTTCTTTACTGAGAGAGTGGTGAGACACTGGAATAAGTTGCCCAGGGAAGTGGTGGAGTCACCATCCCTGGAGGTGTTCAAGGAACGTGTGGACATGGCACTGTGGGACATGTTTTAGTGGGCATGGAGGTGTTGGGTTGGTGGTTGGACTTGATGATCTTACAGGTCTTTTCCAACCTTAATGATTCAGTGATTCTGTGTGATCACAGTTAAGACTTGATCCACTTAGATTTATCTATTTATCTCTTGTCTGTACAGTCTTTATAAAGTTTTCTGCAGAAAACTTTGTACCTTCCTGATGGTGGGTTTACAGACAATGAATCAAAGACAGAATATCTGGCCTTTGCCAGATGTGAAAGACACTCACTGTAATTTAACATCCACTCTTGTGCCTGGATTAGAAGCAGAAAGCACAGTTAAGCAGTAGCGTTCTGTGCATGTACTATATTTTCTCTCTAAGGATTATAAATAACTTAAGAAAAACTTTCTGCACAGATCTTGGCAAAATGTAAGTGTGGTGAGCTCCTTTCCCATTATGCTGTATCCCTTAAGTAAGTCCAAAAATGAGAGACTAAAGATTTATCAGAAATCCCAAACCATTTAAGAAAGCACAGTAAAGAATAAAACTATTTCCATTTAGAAAAGCACTGAACTCTGTGCTACATTGGATCTCAGCTGCAGACAGATGCAGACATGATTGAGAAAGCAGAAGAGTGATATGAAATTCCACATGGTCTTCCTGTCTGAGGTCTGCTGAGCTTATGAGACCCCCCAACATATGCACTGTCATGCACATGTACGTTTCTCTTCCTGGATTACTGAAGCTATGAAAGAATGATTCATTTAAACAGAAAGATGTATGGCTTTATTTCACGTTCAAGACTGAATGATCAAAATTTCTGGCTAGCAAGGTATATATGCACGGAGATCATATATTCAGATAGAACATGAGAAACAGTACAGTGTACAGGTTTCTTAAAAACCTGCATATGTACTTGCACAGAGAAGAGATGCCGTATGCAGCCATTAGAGAAAGTTTGTCTAATTCAGCTGAAAACTGAAAATTTTAAATTTTACTCCTGCTTGTCACACAATTGATTATTTGGGATTCCCGAACAGGAACTCTGAGTTATCTGCTCCTCGCTGTCCTGTGACAACTGAACTGTTTATTCATCCAAATTCTAATTTCAATTCTTCAAGAGACTGTATGGGACTGCCAAGTAACATTAGTTTGTCTGTTGTAGCTGCCTGATTCCTCTTATATTCAACAAAGCCTAGCTTAAGGCATAGCAGCAAACACATTTCTCTTACCATCTCATAAAACTCACACAAATTGACTTGTTTTGTCAGCTCAGTCTTCCTCCTCTCTGCCTGAATGATAATGTTACTCAGCTATTTCTCAAAGATTTGAACTTTTTCTTCCATATTTAATGAACTATTGTCTTGCACCAATTGCACTCCTTTCCTGTAATATTGCTGTTAGGGGATGAAGAGAAAAATAAACAAGCCATATGATATATCGCTTCACTTACTATTCACATTCTTGCTTCTCATTAGCTGCATACCACATTAACAAATCTTACAGTGTCAGTTGTAGTGCACATGAAAGCTGAAGAACACACTCTTGCTGATTTTGCATGCATCTATTTTTTAAATAGTGCTCTGTTGTGGTATTTTTTTAGTTTGGATTTGGGTGGGTGTACAAGGAAAGAGAACATCACAATGGAACAGAAAAACAAATACAGAAAATTTAAATGAGTATTTAATAGCAGGGAAAGCTGCAGTAACAATCCATCCTTAGTCCAATGGAAATATTTTTTTGGTCAACAAAACTATCCTCCTGGAAGGAACATCTTTATCAGAAGTAAGAATTTCACACAATGAACTCTTTTACCCAACAAAAATCAGGGAGCATCTAAGTCTCCTTTTCCACCTTTGTTTCCCTTCCTATGTAACTGCTAGTTGCATCTCCCACTGCTTTTACTGAATATGACCCAAACACATGGCACAATGGTTGACCTCCCCCAAACGCTTACTCATATTACTATAGCAAAAGGCAAGATTTTTCTAAACCTTTCTGTAGACACCTAGAGGAAGGTGTTTGATCCACAATCCAATGAAGCTTAAAGGGTGTTTTTCCTGGGTAACTCTATTGGTTCAGTCCCACTGCCCTACATAGAAATCAAAGCTTTTCAGCTCAGTTGTAATACTTGTTACACAAATCACTGCAATGACATATTGCTAAATGAATTTCATTGAGCTGTTTGAAATGGGGTGTGCCTTGGAAAGATCTTGGACAGGATGGCCAGTCACTGTCTGAGGGGTGTTGACAAGACTGCCCTCTGAAAACATCCAAAAGTCCTGGCAACTTTTATTTGTACTGGAGATCACAGAATGGCTGAGGTTGGAAGGGAGCTCTGGAGTCATCCGGTCCAACTCCCTGCTCAAGGAGGGTTAGCTAGAACTGGTTGCCCAGGACCACATCCAGATGCCTTTTGAGTATCTCCAAGGATGGAGACTCCACAGCTGCTCTGGGCAACCTATGACAGTTCTCAGTCACCCTCAGCAGTAAACATGTTTCTTGATGTTCAGAGGAAACCTCCCGTGTTTCAGTTTGTGCCCATTGCCTCTGGTCCTGTCACTGGGCATCACTGAAAACAGCCTGGCTCGGTCCTCTTTGCACCCTCCCTTCAGGTGTTTATATACATGGATGAGATTCCCCCCAGAGCCTTCTCTTCTCCAGGCTAAACAGTCCCAGATCTCTCAGCCTTTCCTCGTATGTGAGATGCTCCAGTCCCTTAATCATTTTCCTGGCCCTTTGCTGGACTCTGTCCAGTATGTCCATGTCTCTCTTGTACGGAAGAGCCCAGAACTGGACACAACACTCCAGGGGTGGCCTCACCAGTGCTGAGCAGAGGGGAAGGAGCACCTCCCTCAGCCTGCTGGCAACACTCCTCCTAACGCAGCCCAGGATACCATTAGACTTCTTTGCTGCAAGGGCTCATTGTTGGCTCATGTTCAACTGGGTGGCCACCAGAACCCCTAGGTCCTTTTCTGCCAAGCTGCTTTCCAGTTGGGTAGCCCCCAGCATATACTGGTGGAGTACCATATGCCACCAATATACCAGCACATATTTGTGCATGGGGTTATCCCTTCCCAGGTGCAGGACTTGAAACCTCTCTTTGTTGAACTTCATGAGGTTCCTGTTTGCCCAATTCTCTATCCTGTCTCTCTGAACAGCAGTACAACAACCCTCTGCCCTATCACCCACACCTCCCGGTTCTGTATCATCAGCTGAGGGTACACTCTGTCCCACCATCCAGATCATTAATGAAGATGTTGAATAGTATTGGATCCAGTATGGACCCCTGGGGTACACTGTGTCTTACTGGCCTCCAACTAGACTTTGTGCCACTCATCACCATCCTCAGGCTCTGGCCATTCACCCAGTTTACAATCCACCTCACTGTCTGCTCATCCAGCCCCTACGGCAACAGCTTGAGGGGCTATGAGGCTCTTACGGGAGACAGTGTCGAAGGCCTTACTGAAGGCCCAGTAGATACTAGCCACTGCTCTCCCCTCATCTACCACGCCCATCATTTCATCATAGAAGTTACCAAGTTGGTCAAGCATGACTTCCCCTTGGTGAAGCCATGCTGACTGCTTTCAATGACCTCCACGTCCTTCATGTGTTTGAAAATGGTTTCCAAGATTAGTTGCTCCACCCTTCAGCCTCCAGAGGTGAGGCTGACTGGCCTTTAGTTCCCTGGCTCCTTCTCGACTGTCTTGAAGATAGGAGTGACATTTGCTTTCCTCCAATCTTCAGGCACTTCTCCCAGCCACCATGATTGAGCAAAGATTATCTAAAGTAGCCCCACAATGACATCTGCCAGCTACCTCAGCACTTGTGGGTGCAACCCATCAGGACCCATGGACTTAAGTATGTCTGGTTTGCCTAAGTATTGTCTAACCTGATCCTCATCCACCAAGGGTACATTCTCCTTGCTCCAGACTTTTCCCCTGGTCTCTGGGACTCCTGAAGACAGTCCTGCTAGTAAAGACTGAGGCAAAGGCAGCATTCCGTACTTCAGCCTTTTCCGTGTCCTGTGCCATCAAGGCCCCTAGCCTATTCAGTAGTAGGCCCACATTTCCCCTAGTATTGCTTTTGCTAGTTATGTACTTATAGAAGCACTTCTTGTGTGCCACATGCTACATTAATACATTGGAAATACTGCTCTTCTTGCTGCTCAACTGAGCCATATGATTGTGCCAGCTCAGCCTAAATTTCAGAGGCACCTGGCTGAATCTTTGTTGCCCAGTACAGACATACCATGGTCATGCTGCCAGCAAAAATTAACATTTCTCCACACTGTACTTCCCTCTTCTATTCAAATCCAGGTATTTTAGTGATTTTTTTCAACATCTGTGAAAATGAAAGGAAATGTTCTCTATTAGCAAGCTACCTACCTTTGCCTTGCCAATCAAAACCTGGAAATCTTCTTGCAACTTTTTCCAATGAAAGTCCTTCTTGATCTAAAGATCCAAGATATTTCTCTTGCTCATTTTCAAACCACAGTTTCATCTGCATAAAAATACCAAACAAAACTTGTTTCCTCACTCAGTAAATCAAACACACACTATCCATAAATATAGTGCATATAAATTAGTCTGTTAAAGTAAGTTAATATACTTCATATGTATCTCTCTTAAGAAATTCTACCTCCTTATATTATAGCTGAATTTGGTCAGCTTGAAATACTGAACTGATTACTATAAATTTTTTTGCATACTCATAAACAGCTAGTGTTAATAGCACTGCTCACCTACTGTCTCCGAGCGGTACTAATATGTAAACAGCGATATACATAACATCAGATAAATTCAGCTATTTAAAAAGAGAAAAAGAAGCTTAAAACGGTAGCTTGTTTAATACAAGTCTCAAAAAACAATGCTGACCTGGTCACAGTCTTCTTCAAATTTTATGGCTTCCCCAAGATTCCCCAGCTGCTGGAGGCATTTATTGGATAACAGCAGGAGTCTATGGACTTCTTCATCTACTTCATTATACAGTCTGGTTACAAACTCCATGGCATCTCTGTTAGTTGGGGAGGAAAGACCAACAGAATTTTTCTGACATGGACTTTGTCAGAAGGTGAACTGCGTCCTTCAGAAGGCATCAATTCCTACTTTGTTGAAGAATGTCACTGCAAACAAGCAGGTAACTACAAAATATTAGTTTCTTCAACTTGTCAAGTGAAAATGTACCTTACTTAGAATCACATTAACATGACGGTTGCACTTTTAAAAAATGTCCAAGAATATTAAGTGTATCTGAGTCTAGCTGCAAAAAGTGCATGGCATAGAAGATCTTTTAAGGCTGTATACATGAAGTTGTCCCCTCTTGAGAATCATCAGCCTAAAACTCAATTCACTCAAACTGTGCTCTAATGAAACGTGAAATCTATACATGTAGAAGCGACAGAATGTGCTGAATCAGAACTTTATTCCTCTGTCTTTATGGAAGGTGAGCTACAGCTGAATTTTGGAGACCCCTAGAGCTTCCTTAAAAATAAACCGGCAGCAGCCATGCATAAGAGGGACTGACCAAAAGACAATCTCAACTTACAAATGAAGTAAATGGCTATTTCCACTTCTCCTTCTATTAGGATAGAATAGAATAGAATAGAATAGAATAGAATAGAATAGAATAGAATAGAATAGAATAGAATAGACTATTTCAGCTGGAAGGGACGATCACCTAGTCCAACTGTCTGAGCAAATCAGGGATGATCAAAAGTTAAAGCATGTTGTCAACGGCATTGTCCAAATGTACACTGACAGGCCTGGGGCATCGACCACCTCTCTAGGAAGCCTGTTCCAGGGTTTGACCACCCTCTCAGTAAAGAAATGCTTCCTAATGTCAAGTCTAAATTTCCCCTGGTGCAGCTCTGAACCATTCCCACCGTCCTATCACTGGATCCCAGGCAGAAGAGATCAGAACTTCCCTCTCCACTTCCCCTCCTCAGGAAGCTGTAGAGAGCAATGAGGTTGCCCCTCAGCCTCCTTCTCTCCAAACTAGACAAGGCCGAAGTCCTCAGCCGCTCCTCACAGGACATTCCTTCCAGCCCCATCACCAGCTTTGTTGCCCTCCTCTGGATGCATCCAAGGACCTTCACATCCTTCTTAAATTGTGGGGCCCAGAACTGCACTCAGTACCCAAGGTGAGGCCGCACCAACGCTGAATACAGTGGGATAATCACCTCTTTTGACTAGCTGGTTATGCTGTATTTAATGCACCCCAGGATTACTATAGTTCTCTGGCATAATCAACAATGCTGCATCTTTTCCGAAGTCATACTTAGCAGTAGTCTTCTGCATGGCAGAACTCCTCCCTCCTAAGTCTTGCAAGGACCAGGTGACCCGCCTCGTGGCTGTCGACGTTGTCTACCTGGACTTTAGTAAAGCCTTCGACACTGTCTCCCACAGTATTCTCCTGGAGAAGCTGGTGGCTTGTGGCTTAGACAGGTGCACCCTTCGCTGGCTAAAAAACTGGCTGGACGGCCGAGCCCAGAGAGTTGTGGTGAATGGAGCGAAATCCAGTTGGCAGCCAGTCACAAGCGAAGTCCCCCAGGGCTCAGCTTTGGGGCTGGTCTTGTTTAATATCTTTATCGATGATCTGGATGAGGGGATTGAGTGCACCCTCAGCAAGTTTGCAGACGACACCAAGTTGGGCAGGAGTGTTGATCTGCTGGAGGGCAGGAAGGCTCTGCAGAGGGATCTGGACAGGCTGGATGGATGGGCCGAGGCCAATTGTATGAGGTTCAACAAGGCCAAGTGCCGGGTCCTGCACTTGGGTCACAACAACCCCATGCAACGCTACAGGCTTGGGGACGAGTGGCTGGAAAGCTCCCCCACAGAAAAGGATGTGGGAGTGTTGTTGGTCGACAGCCGGCTGAATATGAGCCAGCAGTGTGCCCAGGTGGCCAAGAAGGCCAACGGCATCCTGGCCTGTATCAGAAACAGTGTGGCCAGCAGGAGTAGGGAGGGGATTGTGCCCCTGTACTCGGCGCTGGTGAGGCCGCACCTCGAATGCTGTGTTCAGTTTTGGGCCCCTCACTCCAAGAAGGACCTTGAGGTGCTGGAGCGTGTCCAGAGAAGGGTGACGAAGCTGGTGAGGGGTCTGGCGCACAAGTCTTGTGAGGAGCGGCTGAGGGAGCTGGGGTTGTTCAGTCTGGAGAAGAGGAGGCTGAGGGGAGACCTCATCACTCTCTACAACTACCTGAAAGGGGGTTGTGGTGAGGTGGGTGTTGGTCTCTTCTCCCAAGTGACAAGCTATAGGACAAGAGCAAATGGCCTCACGTTGCCCCAGCGGAGGTTCAGGCTGGATATTAGGAACAATGTCTTTCCTGAGAGAGTGGTGAAGCATTGGAACAGGCTGCCCAGGGAAGTGGTGGAGTCACCATCCCTGGAGGTGTTCAAGGAACGTGTGGACGTGGCACTGCGGGATGTGGTTTAGTGGGCATGGTGGTGTTGGGTTGATGGTTGGACTTGATGATCTTGCAGGTCTTTTCCAACCTTAGTGATTCTGTGATTCTGTGACTGTTCCACCTTCTAGCCTTAGTGTTATTAACAAGGCATCTTCCAAAAGAAGCTTCATCATTGTCTTGTGTTTACTGATTAAATCACACACTTTCTATGCAGAAGAAAATTACTATGTGTCATTTGTTCAAAGAAACCCAGAGAGGGAACACCATCTAGCTCACACATATTCAAAAATAAATCCAAATTATGAGAACGTTGCTAGTGCCTACTCCACACTTGCAGTTTTTCATTAGACATTAGCTATAATTTTTGACAAAATGGATCTAGACCAGATATTCATCCAGGGAGAGCTGTGCTTACACACAAAATTCTGGCCAATGTTCTCCTGACCTATGTATATTTAGCTGGAATAGCCATGTTTGAGGTGTTGTTTGACATGACAGATAGCACTAGTGAGCTACTTCTGGTCTAGTAACTGTGGTGAAAAACTTTCGTTAACACTGGAATTTAGGCAAGCATGATCACATTTTCTTGTCCAAGCTAAAATTGTAAAATCCCTCTTACTGCTATAAATTCAGTTTGGTGCACTACAGATTCAGTCACAAAACATTTAATCTGCTAGACCAAAGTTGTTTCAAAACCAATTTTCTTTATTTGACAACAGAGAAATTTGAACCTGTCCTTTTAATCAAAACTTACTCGCACAGTATTGAGAGTTTTGTTGGTTGTTAGCAAGCTGACTGAGTTTTGCAGAAAGACAATGGCCTCCTTGCAGTTTGTAATGAAGTCTTCCAGTTTCTACACTGAAAAAACATGACCATAGGTAGAACTTCAGAAAGAGTTGAAAAGAATTGTTTCAGTGTCTTGAATTTAAAAGCAGAACAAATAGTCACAGAACTGTCTGTGAGTTATTCATAGCAAGTGCTAATATGCAGAGCTTGGGTTCTTCTGATGGTTTGAAACCAGCATAATGAAACTGGGATGATAATTTTAGTGTTACATTGATAAAGCCCATGTCTGGGTAAGAAGAGGATAAAACCAATTTCAACTTCAGGCACTTTCATTTTGGTCCCACCTACACTCATATTTTGTGCTTTAGAAATCAGAATTTTTGATAACAAATTAGGCCAGGTCCACTGACCTCTGCAGAAAAGAATATTGCACTTCTGCCGAGAACTGCAAGGTCAGACCCAAAGTTAGACTAAATCATGCCAGCTAAGATTCTAATGTGGGATACTTGTATTTGGGTTAGACCAAACTAGGAGTCACTAGTTACACAAAATCTCTTAGGATTAAAAATATTGCATCACACTGAAGCAGATAAGGTTTAATATAGCCAGAGATTACAAATATGTCTTGACAGCTCTGAGGAATGTTTTAACTTACCTGAATTGCTGTGTCCCAGTCAGGTCTAAAAGCACACTCCTTATGAATCAATACCAGGACACTGTGAATGGAATAAGGAATTGCATTCTGACAGGGATGACAAAACACAGTTAGAGTAAACTCATTACTATGAATATCACACTCTCTTCCATTTTCTAAGGTGCTACAGAAAGAAGTTTCCATCTAATTGTTACTCAGAATACAACCAAGAAGGCAGCTTGGTTCACCTGAAGCATCTTGGTCTCTCCAGCACACCACCTCAGCCCATACCAAAGGGCCAGGTAAATTCCATGATGCTAAAATAATTCCTACTAACATTATTGCTAGCTTATAAAAGTTAAATTAAGTTTTCAATAAATCTGCTTGTTCTAAAACAAAATTTATATTTATTAGTTCAAAGCACCTTAGAATGTCTTCTCTTCTAAGCTAATGCTGAGTTTTTAAAATCTTTTCTAAGCTTATTTGTATTAGATTCCAACCTATGAGCTATATTGCTGCTAAGTGTTTTTAGAATGGAATTTTATTCCAAAAGACTTGCTACAGCACCAAATTGTGTCGTTATTTCTGTGAGATCCCTTTTTTTTTTGAAACAAAAAAAAATTTTAAAAGATACTAAAATCTTGGACTGTTTTATAGGTGAAATGATGTTTTTGTGAAGTTGAACCTATACATTAATTTGTGTAAGTTTTTCTTGAGCAGTGTCTCCTGTCGTAGTAGAGAGAAGATATTTTGAGCACTTTTAAAAATCTATCAGTTTGATGTTTAAGGATTGAAACAGCTCCTGCCGTAGCAAATGGATACACCTACTCCGTGGGATACAATGGAGTGCTTCCTAGGTGTATGTGAGCCTGATTTGTGCCCTGGGTGAGGACATGGCATAAGGCCACCTGTGACTGAGTAGTTAACTTCAATAGGACACGACAAGGCCAGCGTAGGCTCAGCTATATTGAAGATCAGTTTTGTGAATTTGCTTCAGACTGGTTCCATATGTTGCCTATTTTGTACTCTCAAAAGATCTTTCAAGGATACGCTTTCACCAGTGAACTGAAAACAACTCAATGTCTTTTACTCAATGGTAAAATTACATTGCCCCACTCATATCCTCAAAACAGAACAAGTTTACGGCCAGTTCATCACACCTGCTGTAATTTCAGAGCCTTATGAATGAAGTTTTCTCCTCTTCTGATCCTTCCTGCATTACAGGACATTCTTAACATCAGTTTGATCTGCTCTAATAATCTGTCACCTTCATCTAATACTCCGTATTACTCCCATTTTCATATCTGACCACTAAAAAACCATTTCAATCCGTGTGGTTAGTTGACCTTGGCTGGCTGCCAGATCCCCACCCAGCTGCTCTCTCACTCCCCCTCCTCAACAGGACAAAGGGGAGAAAATAAGATGGAAAAGCTTGTGGGTTGACATAAAGACAGGGAGATGGCTTACCAAGCACCGTCACAGGCAAAACTGACTTGTCTTGGGGAAAATGTATTTAATTTATTGCCAATGAAAAATAGAGTAGGATGGTGAGAAACAAAGACAAAACTAAAAACACCTCCTCCCACCCCGCATCTTAGGCTCAACTTCACTCCTCCGATCACAAGTCTTCTATTTTCCCCCCAGCAGTGGCGCAGGGGGATGGTGAATGGGGGTTCGCGGTCAGTCCGTAACAGTCTGTTTCTGCCGCTCCTTCCTCTTCACACTTTTCTCCTGCTCCAGTGCGGGGCCTTTCCACAGTTCCACGGGCTGCAATTCCTCAAGAACTGCTCCAGCATGTGTCCCCTCCATAGGGTACAGCCCTTCAGCAACAGACTGCTCCAGCGTGGGACCCACGTGGGCCTCAGCTCCTGCCAGAAAACCCGCGCCTGCTCGGCCTCCTCTCCACAGGCCACGGCTCCTGCCAGGAGCCTGCTCCAGGAGCGTGGGCTCTCCACGGGCTGCAGCTTTCTTTAGGGCATGTCCCCCTGCTCCACCATGGGGTCCTGCACTGGCTGCAGAGAAATACCTTCTTCACTATGGTCCTCCACGGGCCGCAGGGAATCTCTGCCGGGGCACCTGGAGCACCCGCCCCTCCTTCTTTACTGACCTTGGTGTCTGCAGGACTGTTTCCTCAACATTGTTTTTCCCTCCCTCCTCTCTATCTCACACTGCTGTGGAGCATTTTTTACCCTTTCTTAAATTATCACTGAGGTGCCACCGGTGCTGCTGATGGGCTCGGCTTTGGCCAGCGGCGGGTCCGTCTTGGAGCTGACTGGAACCGGCTCTGTCTGACATGGGGGCAGCTCCTGGTCTCGTCTCACAAAGGCCACCCCTGCAGCCCCCCTGCCACCAACACCTTGCCATTTACACTCTGTATAATCTGCACACAGGAGGTGCTGCAGCGCAACAGGTCTGACAACAGGAAGCACCCGCGTCCCTCTCCCCGTGCACGGGCAGCAACCCCACAGGAGTAGCAGTAGCAGCCAGGCACCTTGCTCCGAACATTGCCTTGCATCTGCCTTTCCAAATTCTCCCCCAAGGAATGCCTACCACCAGCCTCAAGCAGAAGTGACGCCTGCTCCAGGAATGATGAGGACAGGGTGAGGAGATCTTACGGACAACACTCTAGGAGACTGCGACTTCAAAGGATATAGTGTGGCTGAATCCTACTGCAGAGAAGGGGAGGAAATGGTAGTTGCTGCCTGAAGGGACTGCAATGCATATATCCCTAGTCACATCTGGAAAACACACAGTCCAGCTCTGAAGAATAGTGATTTTTCCAAAGGAAATGTTTGGTTGTTGCACTACTGTTCGCAGCCAGAACAGCTGCTTTCTTTTCCAGGAAACAGTGGCAGGCAGGATTTGGCCAGGTTTGGTCCTATCAGAGCATGCAGATTTAGCCCTTGCCTTGTACATTTAAGACAAGACCACTGGCATTATAATTACAAGGAAGAAAAATTCTCTACATCCCTTTTCTACAAAGGCTGTGCCAAGTTTATAGGCACAGTGGCTCTAGGGCACACCACAATACAACGTGAGGGAGTGGATATGGCTTTCAGTTGCATTGCAGGTTTCAGACTTGAAATACAACAGGTCTCTCCATTCTTCATTATCCATCCCCTGCAAGGCTGTATTGTTATTCTCCCTTCAAAAATGAAACTAAGAGTTTACCTCTTTTGTTGCCCTGACATAGGGAAAGAACAAATCTAAACATCAGTCAGAGTTTCTGCATCTGGACTTCTTTCATTTTGAAATTGAGATTAATAGGTGGTTTTGTTAAAGATGAGACAACCTGCTTATCCTGCTCAGTTTCAGCATTAAAGTGACTAATGTAAGGTTTTAAAAAAATCCTGAACTCTAAACCCAGAGTTGACTGTGAAAAACTAATTAGTTTCATATTTTTCATAATACATCTAAATGTATTATTTCTACTAAATTCTGCATCTATAACTAATACAAACAACTATGTTTAGAAACAAGCCAAAACAGTCTTTCTTAATTCAATGCCTTTCCTCAAGGCCTATCTGCCATATCTCCAAGGTATATAAAGTATCGTATAAAACACTAAAATTATCTGAATAAAATAATTACTATAACATGAGTGGTAATTAATTCGTTTTTACTCAAACCCTTGCAAAGAGCATAAAATGTTGTTTTATTCAAGCAGGCAGCAGAAATATTTACAGGGCTATTCTTAATCCTCTGCTTAAGGGTTCCAGTTTTGCATTGCATAGGCAACTAATTAGACTGAAGTAGCACCTCACTTAGCATCTGCTACTAGCAGGGAAAACGCCCGGGTTAATTCCAGAATGCTACTGCCTACTGGCAGAAATTTAAAGTGTTTACATGCAGGAGGAATTAAGACAAAACACTGTTTAAACTAAAACATATAGTAACAATATTACAGATGGTTCCAAGGTCATTTTGTTGAGAAATAAGCTGTGATAATACTTGATAAGCCGTGATCATCCTGCGGCATTTGTTCAAGGAAAACTTCTGCCTGGGGAAGCTTTGGGCAACAGGGAAGTCTTCAAAATGATAGGATCGTAAGCATATTTCTCTGCTAGGGAGTTTTCATAGAATCACAGAACCACTACGGTTGGAAAAGACCTGCAAGCTCATCAAGTCCATCAACTAACACCACCATGCCCATTAAACCATGTCCCACAACGCCTCGTCCACATGTTCCTTGAACACCTCCAGTGATGGTGACTCCACCACCTCCCTGGGCAGCCTGTTCCAGCGTCTCACCACTCTCAGGAAAGACATTTTTCCTAATATCCAGCCTGAACCTCCCCTGGTGCAACTTGAGGCCATTTCCGCTTGTCTCCTATGGATCTACTGAAGGGTCCCTTAACCTCTCCCTATTCTCAGCAAGCTGAAAGCCCTGATCTCCAAAACGTTAGGGTTGTACTAGAGCTAGAGGGAACCCAGACTCCTTGTTCCCTAGAGTTTTGGAGCTCACATTGCCATTCTGGTGTGAACTGCTGTGGAATTTGGATAACGAGGTGGAAGCAAGAACCACTAAGACCGACCTTGCCATCTCTTGTGCGACCCGGAGGAATGGAGACCCGCCTGCTTACACGGGGTGCAGATAAGGAGGGCGCCCCGAGGAGGCAGGACAGCCCTGCTTGAGGTCAGCAAAGACAGCAAGATAATAGAAACCTGAATGGGTCTTTGTTTCTTCCAAAGGCTTCATGTCCCATCACTGACCTTTGCCTCATTACCGGTGAAATGCATACTCCAGCTGACCCCCCTGCATATGCTCATGAAGATTACAGAGATCATGCTAAACATATATGACTATAGCACCCATCTCTCCACCCAAATCATGCTACACATCACATATGGGGGGGAGCCTCGTAGGTTTTGGGGATGAAAGACGGAGAAAATGGTTGTTAAAGTGGGAGAGAAGAACATCGACACCTGATGGAGCAGTGGACGGGCTGCGTTCTCTTCCTCCACCCCAGGCAGGGACACCTCTCTAGGTATGCGCTGCGCCTCTCACCCTCTGGGTGAAAGTTATCCCCGGGTTGTTGTATCAGTATCGAGTTTGCTAGCAATATTAACCTTAATTAGGAGCACTATTGTAGTTAGTGCATTTATCAACGGCAATCTCGAAGCTGTTTCTGTCGCTCTCAATAAAATAACTCATGTCGATTTTTGTGCATCTGCTCAGTGCAAGTCCTGTCACTGGGGCTCTGATAAACGAATCAGTGAAAGTCCCGGGACTCTGACAGACGAATTTCGAAACTGCATTCCTTTTAAAACAACAACTGAACTCTTAACAGTTCTGCTCTTAAGAATACACAACTGCAGGAAGTTACACTTCCACCTGAAGATGCTTTCCTACCTGCTAGCATAAGAGTTAGGAACAGGGAGAGCAGAACCTGGTTTCCCCCCCCACCCCTGCCATTATTTTGGTCACCTGACAGCACTTTGAATACAGTGAATTTATTTATCCTTTATGCAAAAATATTTTAAAATATTAAACATTTCTAAAATATTTTAAATATTAACATATCAAAGTATTTTCAACATCAGTTAGATTTAAGATGGAGAGAATGGTGAACCTGAGACTTTGAATCAATTACAACAGAAAGTCTTTTGGGGTTGGTGGTTAGATGGCAAATGATGCTGGGAGATTTTAAAAAGAATAAATCAATAAACACCATAATTGGCTACAACAGGGTATTTGTGTTCTGTTATCACTCTTACTGAATGTTAGGATTGCCGGATCTGCATCTGGCTCCTTCCATGCTCAGATATCAAAAATGCAGTACGTGCTGTGTTCAGCAGGAGAAGTTTCCTTTCTGTGTTGCTAAACTTCCAGTATTTTTCTCTTAAAAGTTAGAAACAGAATAAATACAGCATTTTGAACAGAGCGTCTGCATTTTGAACACAGTTAAGTCTTACTTAAACAAAACACACTGCCTTTCTTAAAGGTGTTTGGATGGAAGCCAAGCATGCTAAAATATATTTGCCATTTGCTCCGTTACGCTTTGTAAGAGAAATTTAAATGCTGAAGTAAGAGCTTTATGATAGCGTCTTTTTTTTTGGTCTGCACTGCTTGTGGACCCTGTGCTAGAAGATCTACAGCCGTTTGGCGTAAAGAAAGCCACTCCATTAACGGCAGAGGAAATAGTTGCTGCAGTTCTCAGCACATTCTATGTATACATTATTGCGGTACGTGTTTCAATCCAAACTGACACTAAAAAGTGTGAGATGAAACCAACTGTAAGTCAACCTCCAGAACTATTTTCCCAGGAAGCTGATCCATTTTTGTGTAATGCTTGAGAAAACTGGACTTTAGTATAATAGATTGGTTCCACTTTCACTTAATTTCTGTCCAGAGAAAATTAAACCTTTCTCAAGTAACTTCCTCTTTGATCTTATTTTTTAAACTATTTCTGCTTCCACTTTTTCACCTCATCCTTGTGAGTGAGTCCTTACTTTCTAGAACAGCGACCACTGTAAGATAACTCCCATTCCCAAAACAACTGCAGTATGTGTTACAACGTGTTCTAAAAATACCGGCATTTCGTTCTGCACTTGGACACAATGCATCTCCCAACTAGTATTCACCTGCATTGCTGTTAATGCTTTGAAAAGAGAAGAAACAGGCTGGCATTTCCGTGAATCCACTAGAATCACAACTCCCAAATCACGGATCTCCTTCCCAGCGGCAGAAATACAGGTGTGTTTTTAAGCCATCTTCTTTTACTGAGGAAGCTCTATGCTAACAGAACAAAGGTACTGACGGTGGGTTAAAGGTTAATCTTGAGATAGGTTTTAACTTTGGGTCAGAGTAGTGGAAACTACACCGTCCTGGAAAGCTGTTATTGGCATGACAGTCCTCTCCTTTTACAGCAAACTTTGAAAAAGTTTGGGAGAAGGAATGCTGATTCTCCCCGTACAGCCAGGAAAAAAAGTACTTGTGAGGAGTTACTAAAATACTGCTTCCTCATTCTCTGACCCAGCTCCACACAGCCCCTGGAGCTTTACCCTTTACAACTCTTCTACAATTTTTTCCACTAATATCATTGTTAGAAAGTTTCCGGAAAGGTAAGTGCTTTTTACAGACATTTTATAAATGAGGAACTGACTGAATAGATGGAGGGCAGGACTTCCACCACCTAGCTGCAGGTATTTAAAGATTAGATGCCTAGTCCAAACCAGTCATTTAGATTCTCTATATAACTGGGAGAGGAGAAAAGAGTGAGAGAGAAAATCAGGCAGACACTGTAAGACGCTTACAGTATAAGACTAATATTTTGTATGTTAAAAGGCAACTGTATAATCATAGAATCACTAAGGTTGGAAAAGACCTGTAAGATCAAGTCCAACCATCAACTAACACCACCATGCCCATTAAACCATGTCCCACAATGCCTCATCCACACGTTCCTTGAACACATCACTCTTTAGATGTACTTTTCTCCTTCCACTGACTGTAGAAGGAGCCTAGATGGCTAGACTAGTTAAAGAATTTGGAATTAGAGAAGATGAATCCTGCTTTAAATGATTTGTCCCAAAGTTGCATAAGACAGTTGCTGTGGACATGTGTATGCATCCGCTCTTTCTAGGACGGTGTCCTACTGCTAATTTATCTTTACTGTGATCCCCCAACCACACTTAGGTGTCTTTTCTTAGAAAAAGCATTTATCGACCTGGAAAGAGGGCAGATTTTAGGGGTGGCTAAGGACTCTTCCGAAAAAAAAAGTTATTTTGAAGATAAAACTGCAATGACTGGGGGAAAAAAGATGCGAACAAGAGAACAAGTCTCTTCAAAGCCTATTGGCATTCAGGATTACTTAAATCTCTTATACCATGGCCTGGTACCATCAAGGGACAAAAGTAAACTACAATTAGAAACAGCCTCCCTTGTTCTGTAGAAGGCAACTTACATGAACAAAGTTCATATTTTCATTGTGCTCTTGGAAGCCCGTACCATAATGTTTTTTAAAATCCACATAGACATCAAGCCATACTTGCTCAGTGTACTACTGATTAAATGTTAGTTTGCTCAAATGTCCAAGATAAGGATAATGGATAGCCAAGATTAGGATAAAGGATAATAACTTAAAAACATTTTTAATTTCACTAAAACCCACAGATTAACACAGAGTTGCCACTTCTTTCTATTTTTTGCATCCAGCTAATTTCTGTCCTAATCCCACTTGGGTGGGGGTTTTTTTGATATGCAAATGAAATTCCAAAACAAAAGTGCAAATGAATCTACATGAGCTACCGGAGTAGGTTTATATTTAACTCCACAGAAACAAATTAAATATGGTGTATTAAAAACAATCTTAACAGTAATGTTGTCCCT
Organism: Gavia stellata; assembly: GCF_030936135.1. Lineage (NCBI taxonomy): Eukaryota > Metazoa > Chordata > Aves > Gaviiformes > Gaviidae > Gavia > Gavia stellata. The sequence goes on from NC_082596.1 coordinate 102,536,253, forward strand.
ATACTCATTAAATATGTGTTGCAAATTGCTTTATGAAGTGTGGTGTGGAGAAAAAGAAGTCTTTGAAGATGGACGTTTTCATTAAAAGTTTTAAAAATGTTTTCCTGGCAGAACAGCAGACCTGTTGTTGTTTGTTTTGAAAAGGAAATGCCAAATTTCTTATTTTTACACAACTTTAATTTTATTAAAACAGCAAATGAGAAACAGCCATTGACTGACATTCATGTTTTGACGAACAAAATTTTCATAACATTGTAATCACAGCATAAAGGAAAATAACTACTTAAAAGCGAAATTAAGAATAAGTCCATTTGGGCCATGTTAACAAACTTAGTTTGTTTTTTTTTTTTAATTAAAAAAAATTAATCAATTATAATAGGCTCAGAGTCTCTTCCAATAACTTGATTCAATTGTATCCATTTTGGTGACAGAAAAAGGAAGACTGAAGATGCATGTATGCTTATTCATTGGAGAAGAGGATGTGGGCCAACATTTTTCCAAAAGTTCAATTATTCAAAGACATAGAGAAAGTGTCTTTCTCAGGTAGTAACCACGCAGTTTGCAACTCTTTACACAGGGAAGTGAAGTATATAATCAATAAACATTCTTGTAATGTCTTGTGAGTTTCCCACTCAAAGAATCTGCAAGGATGTTTACTCAAGGTGTTGAGGGGGGTGGCGTAGAGGGAGAAGGCGACAAATCATGAAATGAAATGACTGTCCATTACAGAGCACTATTACAATCTCCTATTGAATAATCTCTATTCAATTCTTGAGGAATATTAACTTGGCTTGTGCTATCAGGTATAATATGCCTTTCTTTACTTAAAATAAGCAGGACAAAAACAAGTAACAGAAAGTCTCACTTCGAAATATGTGACGAGGTACTATACAGTTTTTATTAGAGTGCTTCTGTAGTCTTCACGGTCTCAATTTTCCAAGGAAAAGCCGCATCTATCTTCTTTTCCTCACAACTGACATTCTTGCTTTACCCCAATTCTTAACTTCTACTATAGCTGAGAAACAGACAAGAATTTGTACCAACCTCCAGGTTTGCATGTTTAGGCCAGCATTCATATATCACAATAGAAATATGAACTCAGTGAGAGAATGCCAATGAGTGTTGAGTGTGGGGGAAACTAAAGAAAACGAGCTGTTAATTTATCCATATGATTATTTTTTTTTCCTTACACAGGAAAAGATTAGAAAGGGAATAAAACACCATTCCACAATTATTAAAACCAATAAAAAGGCTTGCATGTGAACTGTAGACCTGTAGAAAGAAAGACTAGAGAAGTTATTAAAGAAATTATATTGCAGAAAAAATAAGAGCAAGATGTGGCAAAACCATCATTACCTTCTACATACAGAAAACAGAAGTCATTAAAAGCTGGGATACTACTTTACCATGTATATTTACTTCTTGAAAAGAACAATCAGTGCTAAGCAGAGCAGTCTTAAGGCAGTCTCTAACACAGAAACACAGTTTTATGTGCACAAATCAAATTGATTGCAGGTACGGAATTAATTAATGGTGTCTTACTTCATGGTTCTACTGTGAAGGTAACGCTAGAAAGACACAAACTCAAATTGTGTTCTTTGTGCTTCCTGTTACACAGAAAGCAAAGCTAAAACTAAAACCAATGCTGTTAGATTAACCACATCAGCTTGAGCTAGATCACCGAGTTTTTAAGTTCAAATATACAGGCATCTAGTATTTGAGCAAAGATAGAGCTGCACACTGCAGCAGAGAACTATTTTGTGTGTGTCACCTCGTAACTGGCCACCAGAAGGCATAATGTTCAACCACATAATCAAAGAACATTTGTAAGAGACTGTGAGATTACCTTAAAAATTAATGAGTTGGTATTTGAACGCAGCCACTTGCACTTAAAGGAAATGTATCTGCATAGGTACTTGACAGTTCAATAATTCTTATTCTTATTGAACTGACATATTTCTAAACCAGAGGCATATGCTAAATGTATGTCAGACACAAGAAGCTTTCAGTTGTGGTACATTGTTTAAAAGCAGTGAATAGTAATAAAACAGTATTTAAAAAACCAGCAAACTTCTGTCCAAACACAAGCTGATCTTTTATCACACAAACCAAGTATTCAACATTTCAGCTAAAGGTAAAACACAAGTTATGAAATTAAGACTTCTCGTCCTCTTGCGACTACCAGCGTGCGGTGCTCACAAACAATTTTAGTGCTGTCTAGGATGATGAAGCAGTTAGGATCTTCTTGCAATAAGAAGTCCCTGCACCCCTAACACCTGTATTACCGTAACAAAAAGATAAAGCCAAAACCCCAGCAGCTTGGCTCACCTTGTACCTGGGGATGCTGTACCAGTACATCAGAAGGCAAGCAATCACTGTACTTGTGGAATCTTCATCTAACCACGCGGGATGCCTACTGCAGACTTGTATCACTGCTCTGCCACTTCTGTCTCTATTTCCTAGACACGCAAAAAAAAAAAGCAAAGAAAAGGCTTACAAAGGTTTCGCTAGGAACACGAGACTTAGAATAAAGTTTTTTGCACATGGCTGAAAATTAGCAAAACTGAGTCTTTAAGAAGTGTTTCTGCTTGGAGCAATTTTTATGAGATCTGTGATCAAAAGCAGAGACAATCATTCCTATGGCATCAAAAGCAAGTCTGCAAAATTCTGCTGCTCCTTCAATTAATTCTGTTGAAACAGTATAAATGAGGTGGGCCCTATTTAGTGCAACTGCTGATTATGTCAACTGATAACCTATCCCTAATTTACCTCAGGTATCATGAAGCTGAAAAAAACACATATATATGCTTTGAATAGGTTTCATTTATTATCCAGTATATTGTAATTTCCATAATATATACCACATAGAGAAATGACTCCAGATCACAGTAAGTCTTGATCGGTCTCAAGTAACTGTTTTGGTCTGTCGCAAAGGCTTCCAGCATTTGCAGATAGTAGGTCATTCTTATAACGGAACAGAATAGGAGATGCATATATAGCTGTCCTACCCTCACTTCCCTGAAAACTGTTTCTTGAATTGGTTACTGTCAATTTCTGAGAAAAGCCTAGACAAATAAAAAAATGGGTTCATTTTTCTCTTTCTAAACAGTGGGAGACTGCTCTTTAGTAATGAAAAATATGTAGACCATGTCTAGCTGTAAACAAAACAAAAGCATATAAAGATTATAATATTCCTACATTAAAAAAATGATCAGGCTTCAAGCTGAGCACTTGAAAGCTTGGAATTACAATATTAAGAGAACTCTGCAGCATTTAATCTTCCTGTGATTTCCTTCTTAGACATTACATAGTCTAATAATGACCACATACAAGCTTCTACTCCACCTCGGCCTCTGGGTCCTTCATTACGGAAGGAATACAAATGTAATTTTGAGTTATGGAATCTTCTGCCTCCCTCCCACTTACTTGTCATTCCTTGGACGTCATACTGGTCCCCCTTTTATTTCTACTGTCTTTTTTTTTTTTTTTTTTGTAGTTCCCACAGGTCTTATTCCTGTCTTTCCTACTCTACTTTTTATAGTTGTGCTTTCTTTTCAGAATGCTCCTACAATGCTTTTTATTGGTGGGATGCCAAGAGAGGAAATAACAAGAGCAAAGCTGTGACCAGACCCTGATCATGGTCATTCAAGAAAGAAAATGCAGGGAGACAAGAGTCTAGCTTCTGCACTGTAGCCCACATGTTGTATGAAAATAACATTCACATTAGTTGAATGGACATACAGGAGTAAAAGCAAAATGCACACGTTTCAGAAAACAAGCAAGAGGAACTAAAGCTCTGTGTGCAGTCACAAAACTTAGACATCATTAGAATAACTGTGACGTGGTGGGACTGCTTGTGCAACTGGAGTGCTGTGATGGACAGATGCAAGTTCTTCAGAAAAGACAGAGGAGAAAGATGGGACTGGGAGGTTGGGGGGATGGATAGAGAGCTTCTGTGGGACTGGCTGAGAGGGATGTGGGTCAGGATCAAAGGTGAGGCCACTAAGAGTGACATCATGATGCAACTGTATGTTACAAACTACATGATCAGGGAGAGAAAGTAGATAAAGTATTCTTTAAGCAACTCTATCAAGTCTCTGAATTCAAGACCCTGATGTTTAGGGGCAACATTGCAGGATCTAAGCAGTCCAGAAGATCTCTGGAGGATGTCGGGGATAAATTCTTGATACAGGCACTAGAAGGGCCAGCCAGAGGTGACACACAGCTGGACCTGCTGATCACCAGCAAGGAAGAACAGGGTGGGGATGTGGTAATCACACATCTTGGACTCCACTATTACATGGCTGTACTGGCCATGTAATAGTGGAGTTCAAGAACCTGAGGATAGTGAAGCAAGAACAGCTGCATCCAGATTCTGGGCTTCAGGAAGAGCAGGTTTCAGTGTATTCAGGAAACTGGTAGGTGGTTTAGAAACACTGCCAAGGCAAGTAGAGATGGTGTTAGGAAAGCAAAAGCCCATAGAACTTTGAAACTTCCAAGGCATGTCAAGGGCAGTAAGAGCTCGTACGGCTACATTAAGAGTAAAAGGCTGAACACAGGAAAAATAGGACTGTTGCTGAATGGGACCAGTGATTTAGTGACAGCAGACACAGTTAAGGCTGAGCTATTCAATGTCTTCTTTGCCCTATTCTTCACCAACAAAGTTTCTCAGACTTCTGTGCTTAGCAAAGGTGTTCAAACTACCAGAAGTGAACAAGGATCATGTCATGAGAGAACTTAAGCCATGCAAGACCACAGGACCCAACAAACTGAATCCAAGAGTGCTGACAGAACTGGCAGCCATTCTCAATCATCTTTGAAAAGTCACAGAGATCAGCAGAGGCCTCCCATGACTACAGAATGTGGTCAATCCATGTAATTACAGATCAATCAGCCTCACCTTGGTATCTAGGAAAATCACAAGGCAAGTCCTCTTGGAGCACATTTTTGGGCACGTGAAGTAGGAGAAGGTGATTGGGAACAGTCAGAATGGATAAACCATGCTCAACCAACATGATTGCCCTTGATGATAGAATGCCTGGGTATCTGACAGAAGTGAAAGCAGTGGAAGTCATTTACTTCCACTTCAACAAGGCTTTCGACATTGCTGCTCACAATAGTCTTGTCTCCAGGTTAGGACACTGCTGCGTGGATGGGGGTGGACAACACATGGGTAAAAAACCTGAGGGCAGTGTTTAGTGGGTTGTATTCTACCTGGAGGCTGGTCACTGGTGGAGTACCACACAAGTCTATCCTGGAACCTGTTCTCTTTAACATTTTTATCAATAACGTGAGGAGGCAACAGAGTATGCTCTCATCAAGTTTGCAGATCACACCAAATCAGGAGGAAACAGATGATATGCTTTAGGGCAGTGCTGCCATACAATGGAACATAGAGGGGTTGTACTGTTGGCCAACAGGATAGCTTAGAGAATTCAGCAAGAACAAATGCAAAATCACATACCTGGGAAGGAACAGCCTCTTGCAATGATACAGGGTGGGAACTGACTAACCGGCAAGCAGCTGTGCTCAAAAGGATCTGGAGGTCTTGGAAGACAGCAAGGTGAACATAAGCTAGCAGCATGAGAACATGTCGGCAAAGAGGAAAAACAAGACTACGCTTGCTATAACACACAATGGAACTGGAGAAGGGCAGGTGCGAGCAGGGACATGCTGTTCAAAAACTACTACAAAATTTTCACTCACTGCTTCGAAGAAAAACACTGTTATTGGATGTTATGGTACTTGTTTATTTCAAAATCTTGTAGGGGGTTATAAATTCTAGCAAAAGATACGGTCTTTGAACTCTTCATGGTGGAACAAGAAAACCAGATCATCAGTCTTGCATCCACAGTCTCACCACTGCTTCTAAAGCCCATTGAGCCCCAAGAAAATACTGTGAATTTCTAAACAGACCTTAAAATTAAAGCTAGTATGACATTTTACTTTAAGACTATAGTATACTAAGTTTCTGCTTTCACTTTATTATTGTTTGAAGGTACAACAACCTTAATAATATAAACTTTTTTGAGAAAGAAAGGCAGTGTGTTAGGATAGAAAATTTAACATATTTTGGAAATGCCATCATCATTTGAAGAGTGTCTTCATTATTTAAATACAATCTTGCATAAGTCTGACAAAAAGTATTAAAACTTACTGTACTTCTTTTATGTAAACTGATATCTGATTTGTTTTAACACTGCCTGTTCTCTAATTTAAAAAAAAAAAAAGGGTGACAAACAACTTAATTTGGGGGCATAGCTTACTTTGGAATAAAAACAGTTTTATTGGAAGAGAGGAATTCCGTAGTTCATAGCTCCTTAGCACCTCTCTGTCACCAGCTTTTATTGAAAAAAGGAATTATTTTGATTTCCCTGTCTTTCAGACTACTGATTTAACAACACATTAACTAACTAGAGATACTGTATTATTTTCAAGTCAGGGTTACATAACTTGTAGCCTAGATCAAGAACCAAGCCCCAAGGCAATTTCATCTGGACTGGACAATTTTGTTGTCGACTGGAGGAAGTATGCACTCTGGCAGAATCCACTAAGTCAGATAAAGCCTCACCCACACATACAAATGTGGTAATATTGGTCCAAAGCCAATGAAAACCGTGGCTGAGGATAAAAGCCAACCCATAAAACAGGCAGAAGTGAGATGTCACTGCTTTTAACATGTAGCCCAGGAAGACACATTCCAGATCTTTGTCACGTGCACAAACACTATTGACTGCATTCTACACCCAGCTATGCCCATGAAACTCAAAATGAGATTAAAACCACCACCAACCTGCAGCTGAAAAAAGGGCTGCAGGACAATAAACAAAGACAGAATATTAGAATTTGTCCTGCTTACATTTTCATCCTTTGGTATTAGCCAACTAGAAATAAAGTTTCCCTTTTCAGTCTGTTTCTCACAAGTTTGTCCTTCATTTACAACATCCAAGTCCGTTATGTGTCCTCAAGCCTCTTCAGCAAATGACCCCTCTGAACTGAACTGATGTTCTGTGGGTTTTGCAGTGCTTCCACGTATGATTTTCTAAATAAATGTCTTGGTTCAAAGCAAGAATCCCTGAGCTGTTGTTCTTTTGGACCTGACCTGCTCAAATCCATGTTGAAAGTTATGTTTTTCACGCTCCCCTGTTTTGTTTTTTTTCCACAAAGGGAAGTAACACCTCACCTTTCAACATCTTAAGTTCCTTTTCAGTCTCAATAGCACTGCCCATCATGCTGGGGCAAGTCTCTGAGCATACACAGAGATTGATGTAGTCATCCTTGACTTTCTTGTCAGGAGTCTTACTGCATTCTAATTCAAGGCTATTTTCAGAGGCGTGAATTGAACTTGACGCACCATTACTGAGGCTGTTGCGATTCCTCACCAAGGTAATTTCTATCACGGTAGAGCCAGTAACATTGGAAATGGAGCTGTCACATGAGCTGTTGCCTTCCATGGTCTGGGTCATTGCTTTGACACCAGTATTGTTACTACTCAGCCGATCAAAGGGAAGACTACTAGAGTAATTATGCAGGATAGCTTCAGTTGTGGAAACAAAGATGGGATTAATTATATTCTCCCATGGGGTTCTATACAGCTGGGTCAGTTGTCAGTAAGCAGCTCTGCAATGGAAAATTCTCTCTTTCACAATTCACATTTTCCAAAAATGCCACTGTAAAAATGCAACCATACATCGTTTCAGGTATAACAACTCCTTCCATTCCTTGTCCACATCTGTAGAGGCATTTTAAAACTAGTTTTGCCAACTGCTTCTCTGCAAGTACTACTTCTAAGTAAAAATCTTCCAGTTTCAGGTGAACTCTGTGGAGAGATGCTAACTGTACTACCACTTTTTCATGGATGCACACCGGCCAGCTTTCATGGTAGAAAATGAGACCTCCGTAATTAGCCTGTAAGCAGGACAAAAAGCAAAAATATCAGAAAGAAAAATCTGATCTTTCATTGAGCATATTGTTCTTTCTAAAATGCAAACAAGGTCAAATTCTGTTTCAGTTAGCGTTCCCTTGCAACACTATCAAGGTGTCGCACATTACAACATGTCAGTAGAGAGTCTAGTCAACGGTATGTCTACAGAACCATAAAATAACATGTTTTAATATAAGAACATCCATATTCTGCTACTGTAGCTTATTGGTACAGCTTGGAAATGGAAAAGGGTAGCATTAGAGAAGTCATGCAGCCTAGTGGCTAAAGGACTGGACAGGCAGTCAAAATAGCTAGCTCCCTTTCTCATCTGCACTAATGAACTGCAGAGTGTCTGTTCTCATATGTCAGTTCTCTTATGTCTCAGTTCCCTCATTTGTAAGTACTGACCATGGTACAGAGCAAAAAAGACTAAACATTCCCTAACAAGAGCATTACCTGCATGTGTAAAGCTCAAGAGGGATACAAATTACAGCTTTAAAAAAATAGATACCTTTAAAAATTACAGTCAACACCAGCTTGTATTCTCACCAGACAGCTGGGGCACAACATGGAAGATAATGCAAAAGTGCCTATCAAGAACATTTTTTACCTACAGTAAGAAACCTACTTTCCAGTAGACCTTTAAAGTTTCACAGGATTCATTGTTTCCAGAGGACAAGGTAGGAAGGCTCGCTTCTGGCTGTCTCAAATATGAAGAGTCCAGGATTCACAGGAGAGCCAGGATCCACCTTAGCTACAAATGGTAAGGTAGGAATGGGGGAGAGGGAGAAAAGAGGGAAGAGAAGCCAACCTAAGAAGCCTTTGGACCTAAGCCAAGGAACTCCTATCAGTGGTTTTATTCATTGGTAAAAAGCACCATGAAGCTTCCAATTCAAAAGGAAGAACTTCTCTCTTTTACAAAGTTTTCTCAATCCAGAACGAAATTGTGGTTTCTCCTAAGATGGCTCCATAGCTCTGCTGAAATGTCAGAGCAACCTCTCTACTACACGACATTTTTTCTACTTTCTTGGCTGCTAAAGGGAAAACTGTTTCTTCAACTCAGCCATTACTCTAGCTTTCCAGATGCTGCACAGGCTAGAAAGGAGATTATGACAATCTCATATTACCAAGTATTGTATTTTAAGCAAGCATGTTAAAAACAAACAAAACAACATTGTCTCAAATCCAAGAGACTGACTGAAAAAGCATGTGAAGCTAAAATCCTGAGTTTCTGACCTTTGATTTTCTTACCATTTCTTTGCAATCAGGAAAGAAAAAAAAAAAAGGGATATTAAAAAAATGGCATTTCTTACTGCTCTATTCACATGATTCTAGAACTGGAACTTTGCAATGCATCACGTGCCACAGTTGTCTCAAAGAGAGGAAAGGTATTAACACAATTTTGTTCATCACTGTCCAGCTACCTCACTTTGTTAAAACCAGAAGAAGCAGCCTTTACATTTTCTAAACAGCTGGGAAGGCAGTACCAAATCCAACCTTAATTGTAAAGTATCTTCCTCCAGGAAGGACTCAATGTATAGTTTAAAATCAGTAAGAGAGCTTAAGAAGTTCACTAACATAAGTAGTATGAGGGGGTTTTCCCTACAGTATGTATGAACTAGAAATCATAATCTGATTCTGTGATTCCAACTTAAAAATTTGTTGAAAGGCTGGAGAATAAGTTAATCTGGTATTGGAGGGGAATAGCAGGGGGAAGGACTAAGAGGACTAAAATTTGTTAAATCTACACTGTTAAAAGATGACCTATTTCCTCTGCCTCCAGACAAATACCCTGCTCTTTCCGAGTGCATGTATCCCATTCACCAGGCTGTGCTCCGTTCCCACAAAAAATGTCAAGGTTTCAACAGTTTCACACCAATGAGCGTTCCCTGACTTTCCCACCGGACACTGCAAGAATCTGGATATTACTAGGCAGGAAAGAAAAAGACATTTAAAATGGCCTCACTTTTCTGGGAACTTGAACAGAGTATAAAGAAGTAAATGCTTACAAATTAAAGATCTTAGAAGTGCTACAGTAAAAATGTGTTACTAAAACTTGAAAAGAAAGCTGTTCAAATATCAGATGATTCAGGTATATCAAAGCAGAAAAATTTATCTAAGGCTTACATTTATAGGAAGTTTATGTTACAGCAGTACATTTTGTTAGCAGTTCTGTTGCTTTTACTAAAATGTATATATGGCCTTTTAAAACGGCAAACCCTTGGTCCCAGAAGAACTTTCTTCTTCCATTTTCTCATCTAAAAATATTTTAAATAAATCACTGAATTTAAAGCAAACTTATGCTCAGAAGAAAGACAAATATCCAGAATAGGTTTTAATAAAAATTATTTTTGTATTTCTTCTAAACTGCGCTGACATTCCAGTGCACAGGATGCAGGGGGCATAAAATATTAAAAAAATAGATTTCACTTTTTTCGCTATTCATGGGGGAAAACTAATATAAAGAACATGCTTGATAAATTGTTTTTATTAAATAGCTAATGGCCGCTTGTCTAGGCATCCTCCATAATTAAATTAATTTTAAAGCATTTTCCTGCCTTACTAAAGAAAGTAATAATAGTTTGAAGGAAGAATTTATACAGAGAGAATAGAGAAGTCACTGTAAAAAGAGAATAATCATTAAAACTGCTGTTATTTCCTTCAGAAACATGAGAAAGACTCACAAAATTGTATTTCTGGTAAAACACTAATGCTAGAAAGTGGATGAGTAAAATCTTGACTCAGAAAAGCCGCCACTCCTTCAGCCAACACTTCCCTCATTCACTCTAGAAACATCCCCTAAAACACCTCAACAGATACACAAATACTAACACCACAATGAAAAGATTTATAGCCCGTGTACGCTGGAAAATCGCAGGCATATGCTAGAAGTAACAGCAGGTTAGTGGTTCTCTAGAAGTTAGAAGTTCTTCTACTAACAGTGTTGCATTACCCTAAGAGTCTGATTCTCTGGTGCCTTGTAGCTGTGCACTAATCCGCATCCAAGCGAGGGCAGAGGAGCTGTCAGGGCACTCCAGATGCTGAATGGGAGCCTTCTAACAACAAAGAGACTAGGAAAGCAGAAAATGGAGCTAGAGAAGAATAAGGGACAGGAAAACAGACATAGGAACTGTTGTGGTATCTCTAAACTGCACTCGGCGGTTCCTTTTGCAATTTTCTGTACCTATACGCATACATTACCTTCCCTGGCGTCAATGCTGCACACGCAAAGAGAGCAAAGTAAGCGGATATTCAATCTAGTCGAAGATGTAACATATTCTATATTTAAAAACAGTCAGCCTCCGATGCTGCTTCTTTTGATTAATAGCAGCTTACGAAGTTTTTTTTGGAAGAGGTTCGTCGCATTTACCACTTCCTTAGAGCGCATCACAACAGCTCCTGTATCTTAGTTTTTCTACCCTCCCTCTTTTCCTTCATGTTCTGTTTCTTTTCTCCTCTGTGCAGCAATTTTGTCCCACTCTATCCTCTCCTCCAATCAATTTTTTGATCTTTATTTTTAAAAAGTCGGTTGACAGCAAAAAAAAGTGAACTCTCTTTTTTCAACAAACAGGAAACAACTGCAACTTTTAGTAGCTTTTAATTATTTTACTTGGGGATGGAAAAGGGGCAAGATTTAGAAAATCTGGTGCATCATTTGAAAAAAAATTCACTTTTATTAATAATAGTAGGATTTGTTATCTTCATAAGCACTCCAGTCTTCAACAAAACAAATGATTAGCATTTTTTCACTACGGTAATAAAATGTTTAGCCCAGGAAAAAAGGTAATAAATTATTTGGAGGGGCAAAATACCTGTCCAGACCTGAGACATCAAATATCCCCTGGGTCTACCTGCAGCATGCCACAGTAAACACAAATCTACTGATAAGTCAGTCCGTTCATCTTGACAGGTAATGGACAACCACAAAGTTTACCTTTGCCCCAGGGAAAAGATTTTCTGTTACACAACAGATGCACTCAGATTTGAAACATCTTTAAAAACAGTGCATCGTCAATTATAAAACACTAAATACAACATAACTTTTCTTCAAGGAGGTTTTATTATAAACTCATAACCCTCAGTCCAAGTTTGTTAAAGGCTGATATGTTATTGCCTGATATGTGCACAGAATGTAAAACCCAGGGAAAAAAAATAGCTCAGTGGTTCTTGCCTTAATTGGAAACTAGGAAAAACAGGAAAAGACTCTCATACGTTCTAACACACAACTGCAGAATACAAACCTGCATCCGACAAAGGCAGGACAAACATTAGCTCACAATCCTAGTGAAACAAAACAAAAAGTAAACGACAAAAAAACTCCACAGCTGGCTTCAAAGGTACTGGGAACCCTAATAATCATTTGTTACTTTCTGATTACAGTCTTGTAAACTACTATTTCTATGTTTGATTCCGGCAGAACCCTTCTGAGCAGAAACACGTAAGAAATACAAGCAAATATGACTTTTTACCTACCAATAAACAGCAAATGAAGTTCAATATGAAAAGATGACAGATGTAAAGTTGTTTAGGATCAATTCTGAATGGCAGAGAGTTTTGAACTACAGTAGTGCTGCATTTCTTTAAAATTTTAAACAAAAACAGGACTTCAGAAAACACTTAAATGTCTCCGATACAATACTTATCTCCCAAATGTCTCCTAATATATTGCAGGAAATCAAGTGATAATTTACCATCTCCTTTCTGTGATCTAAGAGATTTTGTTACACCATTTAAGTTTTGCTTATGAAATAAGGAAATTAGTGTCTTTTATGAACACCTTTCAGAAATCTTTACCTGTTTCTTCTCTCTAATCAACACGCAATGGTGTGTCGTAGAAACACGATGAATGGCACAAATTCTAAAGCTTTTAATAGTAAACATTTATGAACATGGCCATTAACTGCCCTGAGCAGAATGTGAAAAACTGCTAGTTTCCTCTGCAAAATGTTTTGGACTGACACTCAAGTAAGAGGCTCTTAGAAGGGGTAAAGCAGGTAAGGGATCAGAAGTATGTGCAGAAGAGGTACCTTTAAAAATTCTATCTTTCCACCCATCTCCAGCAGGTGTAGAGCATTGCACTGTGATACCATCCCAAAATTTGAACTGCTGCTATTCACAGCTGCAAAGACAAAAAGTAACCGAACTACTACTTTCTGAAACACAAAAATGTCATCTGCATTACTTAAATAGCTTCCAAGAGCTAATGCAATATTATTCTTTGCAGTATCTTCCCCAAGAGCTTTTCCCTGTCTAATGTTAGATTACTCCAATATTCTACTTCTGAATTCTGGGGAGGGGGGGAAGATTCTTTTTCCAGCTGCTAACGTTAAAGAGATTACGGTGTTATTACACCAGCAACTGCAGGGTGTGCAGTTGATCTTCCCAGTTAAGTAACAAGATACCATAAGGAGGATGAGGAAGGAGGAGTAGACCTGACGCAAAACAGAGGAATGTAGGCATCTGTAACTTCTGTTATTAATCACAGAATCACTAAGGTTGGAAAAGACCTGCAAGATCATCAAGTCCAATCATCAACTAACCCCACCATGCCCACTAAACCATGTCCCACAAAGCCTTGTCCACAAGTTGCCATCAAGGCAACATATTACACTACAGTGCAACCATCCATTCTGCAGTCACACCACCATTATTCTGAATCCCAAAGAGATGGAAGAAGAGATGGAAGAAAAATGGAAGAAGGCTCAGAGAAGATGGGCAAGGGCAACGTGCCCATGAAGCTCAGGGGACAATGCAAGCTGTGACTGACCACGGCTGTTGCAAAGCTGGCTTTACCTCAACGCAAAGGGGACCTTTGTTTTTGATAAAGGGGTATCACAGTTGAGTGGATCAACTGGTGGTATAAGTGTTTCTCCCTGCATTAGCTAGACTAGATCGGGGGAATGAATATGTGGCTCAGCCTGACATAGAGTATAAGAAACTAAACTAACAGAATTTCAAAGAGAGCAACAGACTTGAGCTGGCTTCAACCCATGTATTCCTTCCCAGTGACTGGGGACGCCCAGCATCATGACAGTGAGCATATTATAGAGACCAATAATGGGGATCACACTGGTATCGAGATTGAACTGTGTATTGCAATTGCTATATTTTGCTAAAATATATTTTGTGTTTTCAGTATATTTTGTATCACTGCTAAATCAGAAATCCCATGTAACATCAAATATCTTCAAATAAATAAATTTGATATTAAACATTATACCCTCCACATGTGGAATATCTAAAAGAACCTGGTCAGAGAGTATTGGACTCTGATAAGATTCTGTACTTTGGACAAATAATGGGTCACAAATCCTTTAGCCCCTTGTAACTACAGCCTGAATACTGTAAATTTTCAAAGCATTTCTTGAACAGTTGTGTACCTGAGAAATTTCCAGTTCACACAACAGAGACTAAGGCAAGTTTCTCATACCTTGTCCTTCCCTTTATCAGACTTTAAATTTGATAGCACTTATTGGAAGAAGTAGAAAACACTACAGACTTTAAGTGGAGCAGGCTGGAGTCATGGAAATGTCAGTCAGATTCAGCTGTTTCTGGTAAGGAAAAAACACTGATTTATGAAAAATTAATTCTTTCACTGCAAGGATGCCTCAAGTTAAACACAGAATAAAAACTTCTGCAGTTTCAAAAAGAAAAAGATTATCATAAATATATTAAGGCTTGGTCTACAAACTTTTACAAACACCTCTGTATTTGGTGAGGCCGCACCTCGAATGCTGTGTTCAGTTTTGGGCCCCTCACTACAAGAAGGACCTTGAGGTGCTGGAGCATGTCCAGAGAAGCGTGACAAAGCTGTTGAGGGGTCTGGAGCACAAGTCTTGTGAGGAGCGGCTGAGGGAGCTGGGGTTGTTCAGTCTGGAGAAGAGGAGGCTGAGGGGAGACCTTCTCGCTCTCTACAACTACCTGAAAGGGGGTTGTGGTGAGGTGGGTGTTGGTCTCTTCTCCCAAGTGACTACCAACAGGACAAGAGGAAATGGCCTCAAGTTGCGCTAGGGGAGGTTCAGGCTGGGTATTAGGAAAAATTTATTTACTGAGAGAGTGGTGAGGCATTGGAACAGGCTGCCCAGGGAGGTGGTAGAGTCACCATCACTGGATGTGTTCAAGGAACGTGTGGACGAGGCATTGTGGGAGATGGTTTAGTGGGCATGGTGGTGTTAGTTGATGGTTGGACTTGATGATCTTGAAGGTCTTTTCCAACCTTAGTGATTCTGTGATTCTCTTTGTCACTGCTCACACTAAAGATAGGCAGCTCATCGAAGCCAAATCTCCAATTAAGGGATGAGTCTGTAAAGCATTTTTGACACGTGGGTACTCTATTCTCAGATAAGAAAAGCCACATAACTGTTCAAGTGCTGTTGTGTAGCAACTGCATAGTAATGAAAACTACCTGCATTTGCACTTTAGTTTCCAGCTTCTCTAGAAAAGCAGCACAAAGGCAATAATCACCAAGACTACTTAGTTTCCTTTTGGAAACTAGAGTGGATACTTGATACTTGTTTCCAATTGTCTATTGAGACCAATAACTAATCAGTTCATGTCTTACAACTTTTGTGACAAATGGCTCTGTTATTATTTCCCAGTACATTTTAAATTTGATCTGTAAATTCAATCTGGAATCTGTAATTTTTGTTACCGTGTTCACAATTGGTCTTGGGTTGATCTAAGGAGGAAAGCTAACTCCCTCCATTGTAACCTTCTTTGACAATTAGGTCCACCATCAGCCAACCAAGTAAAAGATAGTTTTCCTTCATACAGAATAGGAAGATGATGATGGACTCATTACAAAAGCTGGAGGACTGCTGCTCTTTATAGAAGGATAAAACGGACAATCAGTAGATTTTCTTTTAAACAGGAGCGCAGAAAGAAAGTGAAAAAGATTGCAGTTTTAGATACCCACTCTAAGCTAGCAATATTAAGCTGTTGGCTGCATCCAGATAAAGCACTCTTAAAAAGATAAGGAAACAGATAGAAGAAGGAAAGGGAAACTGCAGTAGAAGTTTATGGAATTATCTCATGATTCATGTCTTTAAAAGTCTTCTCAGGCTCAGAAAACGTTAAGACATGAACCAGTTGGGCACACTGCTCTCAGAATCCACAGAATTAGGTAAAGAACCAATCAAGTAGACTGGTGAACAAAAAAATGAGAGAGACCACTGCTTACATACAGTTCCAACAGAAACAAATAAAGAGACTTTATAATTACCTAAGAAGCAAGAAATTCTGAATGACAATTATATATCCAAATATTAATTTTTGTTAAATGTCATCTGGATTCTAACAGACACTGTTAAATCCCAAACACAGGCCAGTGGCAGGCTCAGCAGCGTCTTCGGAGGCATGGTTTTCACAGACTGCCATTCAGACTGAGTCCAAAATCATCCACATTTTAATGAGAAAATATAACATGGAGAGGCAAAGATTTATATTTATATCACTTGTATTTGGGGTATAATTTTGGATTGCTTTGGATTATAAACAGTTTTGGAAAAGGCCAGAGTTAAAACTAGAGAAATGTGGAACATGGATTTATGGCATGTCAGCTGCTCCACATTAACAACCCATGTACGCAACAGTAAGAAATTACCTGTGCACGCAACAGTAAGGTAACTACTGAATACTTTGCATTTCATGTGGAATATGATGCTGTACGCAAGCTGCTGAGTTGGAGTAACTGAGAAAGCTGTAAATTTACACCTCAGCTTCCCTTTGCAGTAGTTTGATAAAATTTTGTACAGTGGGGTAACCACAGAGGCCCCAATGAGATGTCAATATTGCTTTGTTACCAGAGCATGGCAGAAACAGAAGAATAGTTATTAAGTGTGTTACAGACTTTCATGAAAAATAAGCATCATCATACCACAATAGCAAAAAATTGCTTAGTCTTAATCCACAGCTTTAAGATTCTGTATCTACCTTGGAGAGACCTGAATTAGTTACAACTGACCGTGAATCACTTACTGCCAAAAGACGCTTACAAATTAGCATCCTTACTCCTAAAGGATACAGTGGTTACTTTCTCCAGATGTAAATATGAAGCTCGCAAACAGACACGAACATAATACACCACTGAACCTAAATCAGTAAACTCCTGAAGTGAGTTTTTCAAAAAATTGGTTGTGGGGTCTCGTGGAGTCGCTCCTAGAAGGACTGAAAGGATTGATGCCAGACAACACTGGGAGGGTTTCAAAGATGTGTTAGAGGGGTGAGGATGCTGGCATTATCTTGGTTGTCCAGGGGTATATCTTTTATCCTTCACGGACAGCTCCAAGCTTCCAAGAAGCAAAGTTCTTACTTCCCACACCAGGCTGTCCTTCAGTTTGTTTTATTTAAGCATGAACAATACCAAAGTCTCCAGTAAAATTCCACTGCCTCATTATATTGCAGCATATAATGTGGACTAATAAATTAACAAAGTTAATACACTTTCATACTATAAAGACTGATTGATATAATAGTTAGGGATGGGAATTTTCATAATGGGTTATATCAAGCTGCTATAGTAAGACTCAGGTTTGAGCTTGCAACAAACAATTGGATAGTCAGAATTACGTGAGCAATTATAATGAAAATAGTAATACTTCATATGCAGAAAGAAGTGCAAGATTAAAGAACTGACACTATGCCTCTTTTTTGGTTTCAGCAGTGTGGCTACTTAAAGCAATGCAATACTATGACAAAATTTTAACCCAGTGTACACCTGTATGATACTACCTATGTTGATTCAGGGTATTCAAAGCCTCATACCTTGCTATATGCTGCCTTTTATTGCATAAACAGAGCCTGATAACACAGACAATGTTGGCAATGACACCTCACACCTCAAGGCTCTAAGCACACTTTTTCTTTTATAAATTGTAATCCGATCAGTAATAATAGGAAGTTTATGGATGAAAGGGTTTCAAACATAAGTGCGGGTGATCAGATCCCAATTTCAAGGATCTTCCTGCACAACGCACAAGCTATAGAGCAACTACAGACTAAAAGCCAGGGACCTGGGCAGATACAAGGTACGCTTCCAATCTTCCCTCTCTCATGAATCTGGTACTGTCAGCTTCTCTAATGCAAAGGTGGGAAGTCATCCGCACCACCCTGAACAAGTATTTGTATTTCATAAGCGACACAGCAAAGCATACATACCAACACACAGTTGGTAGGGAGGTCTATTATGCCGTACAAAGATAAGCTCGGAATCAGAAAGAACGTGTAAAAAGAGAAACACTGACTACTAGAAAACAAATTAGGAACTTTCCAGATGAAAGGCTCCAAAAGAAAATGTTTGTCTTTTGTGAAAATTGAGTCAGCCTGAAGCAACAACAGAATGCTGTTGTATAGAAGAAAAAAAAAAAAAAAAAAATCAACGCAGCAAAAGACAAACTATTTTATACTGATTTACATAAAATCATTTATATTCTTATTGGATTGTTCATGGAAACAGCTATGTAAATTAGCCATTCAAAAAGCCTCTTCAAAAGTTTGTTTTTAACCTAATTTAGTAAAAAGTATCACTTTATATTACTAATAGCCATGCTAGAGTGATGACTTTCCACAGAAAAAAAGGCACATATAAGTATTTTTTAAAACATTTTAGAAAAGATACGCACTTATCTCCAGAGACGTTTCAGAATGTTGGAGACAGAAGATTATTTGAAAGCTGAATCCCTAACAGACTAACAATTCCTTTAGCAAGAATTAACACAATCTGTCACCAAAAAAAAAGGCCTTTTTGGGGCTAATCTTTCCCACATCTTCATCATCTTTGCCCTAGAGACAATAGGTCTTTTTTTTTCCTGGGGATAAGCAGAATACAAGTTTGACAGCAAACAGCTTCATGAAGCACATATAACACTTGGATAGCTGAGACATATATGTTATAGCCTTTGCTTTCTTCTCAAGAATTAGGCAATGGCTGTCACCAGAAGTAATACTTTGGACTGTGCAAGATAAAACTCCGCTCTTGGCATGGGCAGGTCATGTAGGTTTGGCTTCTTGCCGAGCAAGCAAGACCACATTAGTGAGTTACAATGCATAAAAATCATCTTAAGTCCTACTGAAGCACAAAACCCAGAATGGCTCAAAGTTGAAGACAACAGCCGTCACGTGGCAGAATGCTCTTGAACATGACAAACATTTCGATTGAACGTTTAGCAGGTGAAGAATAATTTTGTCAGTCAGTGCACCAGGGCAGGAGTAAAAGCTATGGATTGCATATGTGGAATATTTGCTATGTGATACATGCTGCAGAGAGGGAAAAAAAGGACCTACCTAATATGTCTGAGTTTTAAACTCAAGCTTTTCTTTCAGTTCTGCACAACTCAGGTATGTCTTTTTCTGCCTGTGTTACAGTATGTTATATTGATGTGTTTTTCAGCCCAACATCAGAAGGTGGTCACTAAAGCAAAGGCTTTTAGAGTTTATTTGTCTAACTGTACAAGGGAAGGCAAAAAAACCCCCCATGGATTCTGTTTCTCAGAAGTATACATAAAATATGATCAGATATGAATTATCTACTTAGCTTACATATAGGTATATCTAATTATACCCTACCGTTAGACAAATCGTATCAAAAACTACACACACACGCTCACATTGAACACATAACCCACTATCTCAGTACCAGATTAAAACACACCCATGACATGGGGCATAGATTTATGTAGGTGATTTAAGAGCAATAATCAGGACAATAGTTACTTTGCAAGGAATTTTGCTTTGCATGTCATTTACATCCTTTTCCCTCCAGTAACTTTGCTCTCAAAAGGAGATAAGAAAGGTCATGGAAACACCAGTGCCACTAAGAGGCACAGATCTGCTTGCCAAGGGTTGCTACGCTTTGGTAACGGGGTTACACTACCAGGGCTGACTACACGGAAACAAGGGGATCTGTCCATTTTTAAGATCAAAGTACCTCTCATCCTGGAGGTTATTGCGTCACCTGTCTATTCTCACTTGGAATTTCCCCCTCTGGCCATTGCAACTGAAACATATTTTTTTTCCTTTTTTTTCCACTTTTACCCAGAGTGCTCAGATTCAGAAATCCTCCCTGTGTAGGCTGGGGCCCATGGAACACTAGCTTTTTCAAATTATGCCATTATACACATTAGGATAGTATAATGATTATTATGATAATGATAAAATGAAATCATTCAACTCAGCATCCACTACAATATCATTAGAACAGTCCTTAAGCAGACTCACAAGGAAGCCAGAGGCTGTACTGCATCTTCCTTTTAAAGCTGCACCCTTACCACAATGTTAAATTTCCTCACTCTTAATTCACAAAATGAGTACCTGAAGCTACTCTTTCTTCCCCTTCTATGAATGCCACTAAACTTGTACCCTGACAGCATCCCAGGTACTCCTGCATGAATGCTATCCCACGCTATATTTTGCCGTGCCAGAAGGTGTACGGGCAGCAGAAGCAGAAGCGACAGGTTTTACACGGGCAAAACATAACCAGAAGGATGCTCCTGCTGAGAGAAAATGATAGACAGCAAAGTCAATAAGAAAGAGCAGGAAGAGTCAGGGGGGAAACAGCTGGGAAAGCAAATATGCATCCTCTCAACTGGCTTTGCTCCCTCCCACTCACAGTCAGTGATACTCCCACACCTCATTTCCCTGCCAGAGGCAAAGTCTCTTTAACCGTCATTAGTTAGCATCTCTTTCCTTCCTACACCCAGCCACAACCAGCGGTTTTACAATGCCTCCATAGGTTTATTCAGTTCATCTGAAGTCTTCAACTATGAATCACAGAATGAGAGGGGTTGGAAGGGACCTCTGGAGATCACCTAGTCCAACCCCCGCCAGAGCAGGGTCCCCCAGAGCAGGTTGCACAGGAATGCGTCCAGGCGAGTGCTGAGTGTCTCCAGAGAAGGAGACTCCACAGCCTCTCTGGGCAGCCTGTTCCAGGGCTCTGCCACCCTCAGAGGAAAGAAGTTCCTCCTCATGTTGAGATGGAGCTTCCTATGACCAAGTTTGTGCCCGTGACCTCTCGTCCTGTCACTGGGCACCACTGAAAAAAGACTGGCCCCATCCTCCTGGCGCCCACCCCTTCATATTTATAAGCGTTGATAAGATCCCCCCCTCAGTCTTCTCTTCTCCAGACTACAAAGACCCAAGTCCCTCAGCCTTTCCTCATAAGACAGATGTTCCAGTCCCCTAAGCATCTTTCACCCTCCCTAATCCTTTCACCTTCCCCAAACCCAAACTTTCTAAGCAATAAAACAAGTTTGTGCTGCCCTGCAGGAAAACAGGCTTACAGAACTTCAGAATCTCCCTGTAGCACAATCTTACAGAAACCCATCAACCTTAAAGGAAATTTCTTGGCATGAAAGCAACCCAACAAATTAAAGCCCTAAAAAATCCACAAGCAAAAGGATAATTACTTATATAAAGGCCCAAATAATGCTACATTTCAACTGACCAGACTGCTAAAGAAATAAACATTAAATCTTTCCACTGCTGAGAAATAAAAGGAAGACAAGTTACTCTGGCATAATTCCAATTCATTTAATTTTCCAATTTACGAGACAAAGAAAAGAGAGGGAGAGGGAGAAGTAATGAGAATGAAGGTCAGGCAGCCTTTTCCTTTCTCCCTCTCTCATTCCCCCCCTCTTGGCTCCCCCCCAAAAAGATAGAGCTTGTGATGGGCTGGCATAGCATTCATTAATCTATGATTAGATAGATGGTATGACAGGTTTTAACAGACTCATTTAGTAGCACATACAAATATTAAATTTAACCTATTCAAGTTAGTTCAAGGGTAACAGAAAATCTTTTTTTAATCGAAGATTTAAACAAAATGAGGGGAAAAAAGTTTTTTTTTTAAAAAGAAAAGAAAATTAGCATTTAATTCTAGAAGAAGACTGATAAAAAGATTAGTTGTCTAGATAGATGTCTGCTTAGAATGTGTCATTCATGGTAACACATTTACAGAGCTGGGAGGGGAATCCAAAGAGGTGGCTGCCGTTTCCAATCCCACACTTGGCTTGATGGAAAGGCCACTTTACCTCTAAGTTTCCATGTCCATAGAATGGAACCAGCCTGCGACTTCACAGCCACCTCTAATGGCTCACTGCCATTCAAAGGGAGAGGGGTTGTACCCCGTCCCTTCATCGCATCCTCTTTTCCCTGCCACAAGGCTCAGCATCCCAGCTTCCACACATCTAATTCTCAATGGATGCAACTCACTGGAAAATTCCAAAGTTTGGGAAGAGAAGGGTTTGTTTTCTTGCCAAGTTCTTTTCCACTGCTGTTGAGAATTAAATTGAGTTAGAGACTAGACATGGTAAATGACAACAGTGTACAGGAGCAGGATCCTCCTTTCAGCAGCAGTGAGCTGTTAAATCAGCTCATTGCCACTCACTAAGTCATACCCTTGAGTTTTACAAGGGTGCAGTATTAAGATAGCGAAGTACAGCCTCTTGTCTGAGGAAAGGGAAATAATTATTCATATTGCACATTTGGTGGGATAGGGCATAACAGTCTTACCCTACAAATCTGTACAATTATGTAAAAATCTGTACAAATCATTTAATTTTCCAATTTACGAGACAAAGAAAAGAGAGATTGTACAACTGTACAGAATTGTACAATTATGTACAAAGCTCTATCAGAAACAGTGTGGCCAGCAGGAGCAGGGAGGGGATCGTGCCCCTGTACTCGGCACTGGTGAGGCCGCACCTCGAATGCTGTGTTTAGTTTTGGGCCCCTCACTCCAAGAAGGACCTTGAGGTGCTGGAGCGTGTCCAGAGAAGGGCGACGAAGCTGGTGAGGGGTCTGGAGCACAAGTCTTGTGAGGAGCAGCTGAGGGAGCTGGGGTTGTTCAGTCTGGAGAAGAGGAGGCTGAGGGGAGACCTCATCGCTCTCTACAATTACCTGAAAGGGGGTTGCAGAGAGGTGGGTGTTGGTCTCTTCTCCCAAGTGACTAGCAACAGGACAAGAGGAAATGGCCTCAAGTTGCACCAGGGGAGGTTCAGGCTGGATATGAGGAAAAATGTCTTTCCTGAGAGAGTGGCAAAGCACTGGAACAGGCTGCCCAGGGAGGTGGTGGACTCACCATCCCTGGATGTGTTCAAGGAACGTGGGGACGTGGCACTGCAGGACATGGTTTAGTGGGCTTGGTGATCTTACAGGTCTTTTCCAACCTTAGTGATTCTGTGATTCTGTGAATTGAATTCCCTACTTCTTAATATGACTCATGCTGGACAAGCAAATTCATTCACACAGTTGTTCTGAGGAAACAAAGATATACCGATAGCATTAATGACATGAGGTCTGGGTTCTTTAGGGTCCTGAAGCTCCCACTCGGTAAAGGAGGACTTGCTGTCAGGGCTTAAAGCATCAGGAAGATGGTAATGCAATGCTCACAGCTGGTAAATACTGCCACGATAAAGACGCCGCTTTAGCTCACATTAGGCATTTTATTTTCTTATTTAACAAACTGCTGCTACTTAAAAATTTCCTCCAAAAACATCAGGGAGAAGCCAGAAGGCGGCAGGATGGTTCATGTTCCAACAAGCTAGACAGCTAACTGCAGATCTTGAGGCTACTTTAATTAAAGATGGTCAATCTTCTTTAATTTAAATTGCTTAGCTCATCTAACAATCTACATCATCTACCACAAACTCATCCAGTAACTCCCTTTACCCTTACAGATCATTCACATTTGCAAATATTCATTATTTTTTCCCCATCTTTCAAGGAAAACAAAAGAAAACACTGAAGAATTGTTGAATGCTTTCCACTCGCTCCCCTGGAGGGAGAGGGGGCACCAACTGCCTTATGTCCCGTCACTAAGTAAACCACCTAGTTTACCAACTCGGTGTATGTTATTTTTCAGATTATTTATTGTTTTACTAAGCTAATAAATACCCATTCTTTTTAACAGGGATTTCTGCCCCACCAAACTGAAGTAATCAACTGAATGAATTATAAACAGAAAATCGACAAAACGTAGAACTCAGACATTAGCACATCACCTCCAAATAATTAACACCAGATTCATACAGTTCTTCTAGCTATTGCTTGAACAAAAGAATAACTACATTGTCTTCATGCAGCCTTTAGCTGAATTTCGATACCAGTTAATGTCAAGGAAAAAAATGTTAGGAATTGCAGATGTCTTTTAAGATGCATCTTATTTAGCGCTACTCATACCACTTTTAATACTACTACTTTTCTGTAAACACCAGTGTTACTGACACCTTAGGAAGTGCTTTACCTTTCTTGAAATAACAGCTATTAATAACCAACACTTTCACTCTCAGTCCTACATGCATTTAGTAACATAGGGATGCAATTAATAATACAAGGGATGTTAAAAATTATTCATCAACAAAATATGCAGCAATTCTTCTTACAGTATATCATGTCTGGTTTTTTCAATGTCATACACTCCCATAATGTGTTATGAAAAGCTACACCGAATTTGCAATACCCAGTGTTCACAAGCCTCTTTAAAAATTCAGTCTTGGGTTTCAAAAATAAGTATGCTACTAAAATGTTAAATTTAAAATCAAGATTTTTATACTAAGAATTTGATGGATACCTCCAAGATCTTATTTCTCTATTCATCTATCTATTATATTGTTACATATTTAGCAATTCTTGCTTGCTGTTTTAGAACTAATTTATGCATTAGAATATAACCTATGCTTATGAAACGGGACAAGAACAGGCAAATACTATTTCAGATAAGGAAAGAATACTCTCTTTCTTCTTAAAAAAAAAAAAAAAATAGAAAAGGAGCAAAAGCAGGAACTTCACTCTGTATAAAACAATAGGGCTCCCATTAATTCATGCTATTCATTTTGACAATTACTTGTCCAGTTCAAACATGTTTCTGATTTTTTAAGCATTCTAAGCTTTAATAAATCTCCTCACATACTGGTTTTATAAACCAGTGAAGAGAAGCAGTCTCTGGAAGAGTCAGTTGCTCTGATGTTGATCCAGCCACAGATTAACTAGTAGCAAGTGAGTAACTCTTTACTGTTAAAGAGACCGAAACAGCTGACCGAAGGCTTTGATTTTTTTTTTTTTTTCCCCATGTATTGCCCCTTCCTTTGGCTTGACCATCTACTGGGCATCTAACTGATTATTTTTACAACGGTACTCATCGCTGAGTTGTGCAATAGCCTTCCAGAAGAAACACGCAGAAGTCTTTGTGCCCTTCAAAAACCTATCTTTCTCAAAGTGCACCAGCATCCTTCTTTCACACCAAGTTAATTCAGTATTTTCTAGATCCTCTATCAATCTTAACGATCCTGTTGCAATACATGCCAACACTAGAGGGTGACAGCTACATGTAGCATAATTGTAGGTAATGCTGGCCACTCCAAGCAGGCTTTGATGACACCAAAGACGTTTGTAAACCAAAATAAGTTATTGAATAAGGGTGAGAAGAATGTTCTGTAAAAACCATTACATTCCACCATCAGGAGAAGGCTTTTTTTGCTCTCTGAACACAGGGAGACAAAGTTAGCCCAGTTTTTACAAAAGAAGGAAGAAACTGAAAGCTGCCTGCAGTTCTAAAATCAGTATCTCAGAGTAAGGCAATAAATACTTCAGGCTGCCCTGACAGCATACGATTCCCAGCAGAGCTAAGGAATCCTGCTATGTTTCTGCAATGAAGCAGCTCCTCTGTATTAACCAAGAGACAGATTATCTAAGATACATGATAAAAACAGCACCTGAAGAAAACCAGGCCAAAGATAATGTCTGCATCCTTCTTGGAAATCTTTGCAAAGATAATAGCATACAAGAAAAACACTTTTGCGTTATGCTGAAATACCAAAGAAGAAATACCGGCAGTTCATACTGCACCATCCAACTAGCACAGAAAGAGACAAAGAAAACTCAATAGCTAGACAGAACCTAAACTCCTAGTGAAGTTTTGTTCACACTGTTTATGCTGGCTAAGCATAGCCAGCAGCTCTGAAAAAGTCATATGCTGTACAAAAATAAAATATGTAGTCAGGCACCACAAAGGTGTCCCATTGCTGAACGTTTTAATTCCAACAATACTTTCTTATGCACTAACTAAAGCCAAAGTCTAGACTTGCAGTATTTCACTTTGTCTCTCTTTTTCCAATAACCACTCATCCCTCAGTTATATAATTTCTGTATTTGTTAACTTAACTAATCTTTTTATTTAACATTTATGTTGATTGACCTGGCTTAGCTGCACAACAGCACATGGCTACCTTACAGCAAGAGAACTGACTAAGCTCATCTTCCCTGATATACGGCTGTGTATTTTAGGTGGCAGAAGAATATTTAAGTGCATGTGGCTTCCAAACCCAGGAAAAAATGTTTTTCCATATTCAGTGGATATAGCTAGTAACCTCCCCAAGCAGTGCACAGTGCTCCATTTCCAAGTTACTAGATGGCCTGGGATGCTGCTTCTGTCCCAGTGGGCAGGGCAGCTATAGTTACCAGTGCTCCACAATCCTTTCCTCATCTTCATGACACATTTCAAGGCTACCAGAGCTCAATCTTCTGCAACAAAGGGAAGCTGAGGGTAGCAGGCTGTAACTCTTCAAAGAACTCAGGACAAGAATCTCAGTAACGTATTACCTTGACCACTATCTTCTCTCCTGCTTTGAGCTTACATGCAGAATGTGCACCTCCACATCCTACTTCTTTCTGGATCACACGTGAATTAGAAGCAAAAGAATAGTAAACCAGGGACACCAAGCAACAGAGGACAAGTGAAGGACTGAAAGTGTTTTTCCTGGAAATGTGAATAAAGCAAAGCAAAGAACAGGAATCACAGCATTTTCCTGATTTCAAAGTTTTGCCGCCTCTGTTTTTTGTTTGGGAACCTGCAGAATGAGCTGTGTATTCTGATCTAGGCAGTGGGACAGATGTTGAAGAACCTGATACATTGGCTGACTCCCTTGAACTATTTTGGTCAGAAAAAACTTAGTTCCTTTCACGTTCCAAGGATCAAGGAGAGAATCAGCAAACGGGCTGTGCAGACTCATGAGTTTCCCAGGTTCAGAGCTGGTAGCAAGTCCAAAAACAAATGCAAAAACATTTGCAAGGGAAAAAGACAACTTTAAAACTTTCAGATTATCATCCATGTCTTGGGTTTTGTCCAAAAGCACACAGTCTGGACTCAGGCTGTTAGTGAATGTTTATGGGCACCAGCTCTTGCCACCAACTTACTAAAAAAGCTGCACTCCCACTCACTTAAAATGGGAATGAAGCAGATGGTTGCAGTTACGTTACATTGTCAGCGAAAGAAGAGGTCCAACGAGATGTCAACTTAAAAAAGTTCACTTCAACCAGATTCTGCTTTTAAAGGAAACACCTGGATATGGCTTTGTTCTGCATGATAAACAATACACACTTTGAATAGTTGCATGCAACTTTCTTGATACCATTTACATACTAACATATCCATTATTTTTCCTCTCATTTGAGTTACACATGATTTTTAAAAACTATTTACAATGACTTCATTGCTTCATCCTACTGGAAAATTAATCTTAAGTAAATCCAAATGACAGAAGAAGATCGTTTACAAGTTTGTTTGAAATGTTGCAAGTTTCTATCTCCTACTGCTCTTTACATCGAAGTGAGAGAGATGGGTTTTGAAATACATCATGAATGTGGAATGTAAACCAGTTTCTGAAGCTGTGGACCCATTCTGAAGGATGTATCATGCAGATAAGTATTTTATGAAGACGACAACTTTTTTTTAATTAGTATTCATAAATGAAAACATGGAGTTTTCCGAAACATACAGTAGGTGATACAAAATGTTTTTCAAGCACATCCAGCATTCTGAGCCCATAGTGTTGGATGTCCACACACAAATCTTGTTTGAGACTGCTAAGAAACAGAGCAGGTAATGCAGCACAGACCAAGAACATCATCGTGCCATACTTTGTCATGGCATACTGTATCACTGCACACCGATCATAGGCTGCAAGTTTTGGTCCCACTGAGACCAGTGTGGGCTCCAAAAGGAGCCAAACATACTACAAATCTCTTTTCCAATACCTCAGGCTTGTTAACGATCAGAAATCCTACCAAGAAGAGAGGAAGAAAAAACCCACAACCCTTTGGAATGCAAAGCAGCACGGCATTCCCTACAAGAATTACCCATTTAATTCCACCTTGCTGGAAAAAACATTAAGATTCTTAAATGTTTCTTAAAAGATGATAAAACTTACAGATGGACCCTGAAACATGAGTTCACATTTTTAAACATATAATTTTGGATCAAATGGTCTGCATGTGAGTTCCATAAGAGCACTAGATTTTTTTCTGCCATGTGGGAGAAAGACATACTCAGAGAGACTGTTTTTCTGTACCATCACCTCAGTCCAGGCCAGTGTTCCTCAACTTGTAATCTATACGGCGTCATAGAGTGTTCCTGAGCACCACTGCAGAAAAGTTGATAGCAAGACAGCAAAGCAAATGGAGAGGAAATTTTAAAAGCTATTCACATATATTTGAAAAGTCTGCATATTTCTTATTTGGTTGGAAACAAGAAACACTGTCAAAATACTCCAACATCACAGAGATCACACACAGAAATAGATAAACAATATGTATCTGCTGCCCCCCAAGAAGTTTTCTTTTTGTCTTAAAAAAATAACATGTAAAACAGTAACATTCTGCAAAAATATTCATTGGTCTGATTACAGTCTGCTTGAATTGATTGGCATATAAAAGGGCCAACATAATCAGCATTGTCTTTTGCTTAGTCCATCAACCATTCTTGTTTGGTTATTCAAATCAGGGCTTGGGGCTAGATGGGAACAAAAGTACAATCATCTACCTGAAAGGGGGTTGCAGAGAGGTGGGTGTTGGTCTCTTCTCCCAAGTGACTAGTGACAGGACAAGAGGAAATGGCCTCAAGTTGCGACAGGGGAGGTTCAGGCTAGACATTAGGAAAAAGTTCTTCACTGAGAGAGTGGTGAAACACTGGAATAGGCTGCCCAGGGAGGTGGTAGAGTCACCCTCCCTGGAGGTATTCAAGGAGCGTGTGGATGTGGCATTGTGGGATGTAGCTTGATGGACATGGTGCTGTGTGGTGTTGGGTGGGTTGTGGCTTGTTATTGTTGTTGTGTGGCGTGGATTTTGTGGTTTGGTGGGTTTTTTTTGGTTTTTTTTTTTTTTTTTGGTGGGTTTTTTGATGTTGTGTGTTTTTTTTTTTTTTTTTTTTTTTTTTCCCCAGGTTGGACTCGATGATCTTACAGGTCTTTTCCAACCGTACTGATTCTGTGATTCTGTGATTCTGTGATTCTGTGAATCACAGAAAGGATCTCCAGAATAAAACAGAAGCCTCCATATGAGCAATTTCTGTCTTTGGAGGTTAAAAAATAAAGTGGACTTCCTATATTTGGGTATTTTGAAGTGGCACACAACCCTACTTCCATGCCTTGCATAGGCTTCTTCAAAACATTTAAGTTAATGTAAATCTTGGGGCGGGGGGGAAGTCTTTGAGTATTGGTTCCTGATGTGATTTGTGTCAGGAAAAAGGGAGAATAAGGGGACCAAGGATATGAGAGGAACAAAAATAATTGCACAAACACTAAAAATGAGAGCTTTTCTTCACTTGTAGTTCTCTTCTGCTTTAAATACCACAATGTACAAGTACAGGAGGAGCTTTATTTACACCTAAACACCAATAAGTGTCAGTACAGCTTAGAAGTCTTTCAAGGCAATTATTCTTTTTACTATCTTACATAAGCCAGAAAGCAGCAAAAGCACGTTTATTGCAAATCCAGCACAAGAGGTTTGAGGTTTTAAGACCTACTAAAATTTTGACAGGAGAAAAAAAAAAAATAGAGGCTAAAAACATCAGATCTCTGACCCAGGTCAATTATGAACTACATTAGTTGTCATAACAAATTTCTGCATAATCATGTATTTTGAAAGCCTACTAAATGCGTTCCTCATGAGAAAGGGATGATTTCAGAAATGAACAACATGCCAACCATGCAGACACACGTATTTAAAAACAAATCAAGAACATATCACACTCCCTAATATACATTAAGGACTCTGAAAACGCAGGACACTTCAGATTACAACTGTATGACACTTTAGACAAACCGTTCGGACTGGAAGTGACAAATTCTCCAGCCCAGACTTCCAGGTACTTCACAGAAGAGTGACCTTGGTCTGGCAGCGCAATGATCTGGTGAGTTTTACAAGTCCTGTTCTAAAGACGGGAAACTGGACCCCAGGGAGCTGAGTGACCCAGGGTTGGGTCCCAAGGAACCTAAATATATTTTACAGCAGACAGAGTACACCAGAATCTGTTTCTATATTCAGCATTGCCGGTGTAAAATATGACGGGCTAGACGGTGTTACTCATGTGGAAGCATAGAGCATGAAGAGCATCTGTTCAGGGAGCAATCATCTCCTAAGCAATTGCTAAGCTTCAGGCTCCCTCTTCCCTGAAGAAAAGAGGAGTACGCAATGATCCTGAGAGCAGTGCCCACCTCCCATGGAGCAGACGGGAAGAGGTAGGAGTAGAGCACAGCTTTAGCTCCCTTTCCCCACCAGCTCATTCATCCGGACATGGGAGGAGGAAAAGTGAGACAGATGTGGGCCTCCTGATTCTTTGGGCACATTGTTCTTATTTTCACTGGCGTACATGACAAAGAATTCCACACGCAATTCTACGGATACAAGATTGTGCCAGCCTGATATTGCAGTAAAAAACCTTATAGAAGTATACCAAGTGCTAGTCAGGCAAACACTTGCTAGTGCTGTTACACAGACTTAGCCTTTCTCAAAGCACAGTGCTTCAGGTGCTTCAGACCCTTTGGAACCATCTCCTTCTCCATCAGCGGCATCTTAGAGCCTGCATTTATCCCAGAGTTAATTGTGATGCTATGGATTTGCTAGCAACAAAGTAATTCTAGAACCTTAAAACCAGGCTTAATCTTGAGATAATGTTTTCCAAAGGAAAGGTCCCTTGAGGCAAAAGAAAGTGTTTTATCTGTTTTCTAGAGTTAAATCTTAACTCTTCTTTTACAGCTATTTCAACACAGACTTTGAACTCTGAAAATGCACAGTATAGAAATAATATTTGAGAGAGAAAACTAGATTTTGATTGCCTGACTTCTTCTGATCCACCTAGTCTCACTAATTCAAGGATGTCTAGTTGCTTCTACCTGCTAGCACAAAAGCAGAAAAAACTCTCTATCAAACACACAACACAATTTAAAGATTCACTCACTGCCCCAGGAAGTCTGTAGGTAACAAAAGTAGTAGGAAGCAAGCTTGGTTCCCCTGCTGATTAAAGCTCAAAGACAAATAAGATGGTAATTTCAGTCTTCATACCCAGACACTATTGAACTCAAAAAAAAAAAAAACCCCATCAAAATTTCCAGTCCTCTCTTGAACTATCTACTGAAGATTAACTTGTCCCCCATGCTGAACTGATTTTAAACACAGAGCTCGCAGCGTATAACCACCGAACCGTGAGTTGTTATACCTAGAATGTTTCTCAACAGGCATGAGAGACAGACGTGTTAAACTTACTAAATGTTATCTTCCCCATAGTGTACCAGACTAAGTTCAAAGCTGCTGAGCTTTCCTGTGACCTCACGGGAAAACACTACAGATATTCTCTCAATTTTTAATTAATGGAGATTTGCTTATGTATAAAAAAGAGCTTGAATTCTTTTCATGGCAAGTATTGTAGAGCAAAAATATACACTTAAAGCCACCATTTATCTGACAGCAAGTTATAAGCACTGAACACTTATTATAATGTTTTGTGAATTATGGGGATATAGCAATAGAGTGGCACTACAAGACAACTCAAACCACCTGGCAGATCAACAAATTTGTCCATTCTCTAAAATTTCCTTCTAATAGCAATATTTTTGGATACTAAAAGCACTTTCTTTTCCTTTCAAGTATTTTTCTGGCATTATTTTGCTTGCACAATTAATGCATAAACTTTAGAGGGAAAAAAACACATGCTTTTCTCCAACCAGCAACTGCGAATGTATCTGTTCTTTTATTCCAAATTTGGTATAAATATAAAATATTGCTGATTAGCAATCTTCATCTACCGAAATGTCACCCAATCCAAGCCCTTCTCGAAAACTTACATGCAACTAACACCGTCGTGTTGTGCTGCTTCATTAAGTCATACCTCTTTGTTAAGCCAAATGGAAAGTTCTCTAAATAATAAAAATCAACAGCTATACTCGAAGAGTGCCAAACCCTATTTTTTTCCAACGGTGAGAAGCAGCCTGTTGAATGTACTCAGTTCTAAAGCTGAGGAACAGAAGGAAGGATGGTGTGTTGCCCTTTCCCTCATAATTTACACACAGGGACCAAGTTACTCTTGAAAAATGTGAAGGTTTACCTGTATTTATCTCTCATGGAAGAAAGAAAAACTAGATGTAAAGCCCAGAATTTACCAAGTGCTACCTTAACATCTTGATTACCTTGAATAACCATAAAATCATCACCAACATCCATAAACACACTTCTTGTTTTCTGAAGTTCTTTTTTATGGCCACACACATCTATCACTTCTCTGACTGCATTTGCATTCAACATACCTTTATGCTTAGACAACTATCATTGCTTGTCTTTGGAGCTTGGCCTTGGTGATTCACGCTGAGACTTCCTCTGTTCCGATTTCAATGGAAAAAGAAGATTGCATAAATTGCGCTCTGTCAAGACAACGCAAAGCACTGACATCCGTGTCACCCTAATAATTTCACTTGACATTTCTGCCAGCTTACACCACCCCTCCTTATGCAATTTTATGAACAGTAGGTGTTCCCAGGAAACATTCTTTACTGCCAATCATTCACTAGTCAGACCGCAAGATTAGAGTAACTGCTTCCAAATACTGCAAACCGCTCTCCTACTGCTTCATTATGCATGCTGATTTAACTGTCTCGGTTAACAAAAAAAAAAAAAAACCACCAAACCACAGGGAGAGAGAGAGAACAATAGCTGTTCCACTGCCTGGCCAGGAGCTAAAAGATCACCATCCATCAGGGGAAGGCATGGAGGAAGGCTAAAGGCAAAGGGATAGGAGAAGGTAAAAGGGAGAGGACAGGGAAAAGGGAAGGGGGATGGGAAGGGTGAAGAAATCACTTTGGACGCAAAATACAAACGTGTTCCCACATGGAGAAACAGCTTCAACATTCACCCCAGAACAAAAGTGAACTTGTGGAAAAAGCACTCAGCCACTAATTCATAAAGTAATAATGTACTCATACACTCAAAAATAAGAGAGTCGGTAAATCTAAAATAGCTTTAGAGCTTGCGAGCTGATATGCTCACTGACATTTGGCCTCCACGGCAGCTCCTAACTGCTGTTGAGAAACTTTTTGTTGTAAGTCTGCTAAATCACGCTGTCATTAGTTTAAACAATTTTCTCCATTACCGAAGGTTTTTACTGGTTAATATAATATCTGTTAAGTGTGAAGTACAACGCTTCAAAATCCTATTCTGATGCTGTAGGAAATATCTATGCTAAGATAGTGACCAAATATAATAAACAGAACAGTCCAGAATAACTACTCTAATTACAAGAAACTGTTTCTACAGATAACTAGAATGTAAATCATCTTCCACTGCCATTATAAGAAGCCACTCAGTAATTTCTACCACATCAATAATCAGCTTGCATTTAAAACAGAACTCTGAAGTTATTTAGCATTCACAGAGCTCACTGCAAATGACTGCACGTCAAAGAAAAAAGCCAACTGCCTAATCCAACATAGAAGACAGTCTTTGCTCTGTGAGGGCTGGGATCATGAACAGTTGCTGTCTTCCTACTCCCAGACTTCTACAGACTCTTTGTTTTTCTTGGGTTCGTTTTGTTTTTTTCAATCCCAGGAGGAGCACGCATACACACACTCCCTCCCCTACCACAAATCATGCAGTCTTCTGGATCAACCTGGCTGAAGCGGTCAGCACACCTGGGGTGCAAGGGATGAGTCCCATCCCGGGAAAATCATCTTCCTTTTAAACTCAAATACACTTCCCCAAGGCAAGACCTTTCAAGTCTGCCTACATATCATACTGTACTCAAATAATCAGATCATTGAAAGACTGAACTTGTGAAACCTTTACCTGATGAGATTACAACTAGTTAAAAACATCTTCTACCTTTTGGGCTTAAAATCGTAAGGTTAAAAGCAACCGCCACTCAGCTGAAGGTTTGCTTATGACGCTAGAAGCAACTGGGACTGTAAAGCCCTGCATGGGGCTGTAATTTGTGGGCAGCGTGCTCAAAGTCAGTATCAAGCAATCCTAAGCAACTACTCCTTCAGTCAAATCATTGCAGCATTTACTTTCAGTAAAAGTCGTAGAATATACACTTCTCCATGGTGAGGCCTGGCTATTGCTTATGCACCAGCACAGCATGCATCCCAACAGAACTGCAGTTTCAATAACACACTTTCTCATCATTATCAGGATCATGCTTGATTCATTTCAGACATGTTCATACACTATTAAAGTGATTGTTTCACCATTTTCATTTCTATTTCTAGTTCCTTTTAAGTCATTTTTTGCAGCATCTATGAGCAAAAACTGATTTGCACCAAAAACTATTTTTTGTGGGGTATCATCTGGGAATGCCCACATCTTTTTTCTTCAGGCCCCCCCAGCTGGGAGTCCATAGCACAACACCCTGCCCTTTTGGTTTTTTGTCTCAGATACCTAAGAGATTACACAAAACCACTGCAAGGCATTCACTCCACAAAGATGGAATGTTTCCTCATACTCCCAAGCTTTATCAAAGCGAAAAAAAAAGCACTCCCAGCTCAGGTCTCACATTTCAATACTCATGAAAATCTTATTTTCAATATGCAGTTGACAGAACACCATCAGAAAACTGAGAACCCGAAATCATCCTGCTCCCTCCCAATATTGTTTTAAAAGGCAGTTAAATTATACTTCTGTTGTAAGAAAGAAAATATTCACTGGAGGGACTTTTTCTGTGGGGTGATATTTAACTGAAATCAGTTGGAAATACTTGAAAATTGGGTGTTCCTGCCATACTATAAAATAACCAGAAAACTATTATTATGGAGGAATAATAGCAGCTCCAAATAAAATTACTACTTATCATAGAATCATTTAGGTTGGAAAAGATCTGTAAGATCAAGTCCAACCATTAACCTAACCCTCCCAAGTCCACCACTAAACCATGTCCCTAAGCGCCTCATCCACATGTCTTTTAAATACCTCCAGGGATGGGGACTCCAGTGTCTCATAACCCTTTCAGTGCAGAAATTTTTCCTAATACCCCATCAAACCTCCCCTGGCACAACTTGAGGCCATTTCCTCTAGTCCTGTCACTAGTCACTTGGGAGAAGAGACCAACACCCACCTCACCACAACCCCCTTTCAGGTAATTGCAGAGAGCGATGAGGTCTCCCCTCAGCCTCCTCTTCTCCAGACTGAACAACCCCAGCTCCCTCAGCCGCTCCTCACAAGACTTGTGCTCCAGACCCCTCACCAGCTCCGTCGCCCTTCTCTGGACACGCTCCAGCACCTCGATGTCCTTCTTGGAGTGAGGGGCCCAAAACTGAACACAGCATTCGAGGTGTGGCCTCACCAGCGCCGAGTACAGGGGCACGATCCCCTCCCTACTCCTGCTGGCCACACCATTTCTGATACAGGCCAGGATGGCGTTGGCCTTCTTGGCCACCTGGGCACACTGCTGGCTCATATTCAGTCGGCTGTCGATCAACACCCCCAGGTCCTTTTCTGTGGGGCAGCTTTCCAGCCACTCATCCCCAAGCCTGTAGCGTTGCATGGGGTTGTTGTGACCCACGTGCAGGACCCGGCACTTGGCCTTGTTGAACCTCATACAATTGGCCTCGGCCCATCGATCCAGCCTGTCCAGATCCCTCTGCAGAGCCATCCTATCCTCCAGCAGATCAACACTCCTGCCCAACTTGCCATCATTAGCAAGAAAATCTAAATTTATTTTAACTGCTTTAAGGAAACCTAGTTTGCAAAGGGATTTATAAATTAAGCTTTAAAGCAAATTCCTTAGTTTGGAAAGTTCCTTGTTTCTGTTTTCAAGAAATTCTATCTTTTGCCTTCAAACGCTATTTGAACATGCTGTTACACATCTGCACAAAGCATATGCAGACGTATAGGAATTTGCTATTGAGACCTTTGACATCCATTTGCATTAACCACGCCTGCACTTGAGAATCACACAAAAATCTTTACATGATCGAAGAGCAATATACCAATCAGAAAACGAGAAACTAACAGTTTTCACAGTTGCTAGACCTGTGATTTTGTCCTCTTTACAATGGTGACTATTATAAGGCACCAGGTGGCTTCAGACTCAACCACGAAGTGTTTCAGAGATCTGAAAGACCCATTGTCTTAAGTAAATAGCTAAACTGAGAAAATAATTAAGAAAATACCTGAGAAAATAGTTTAACTGAGGAACATATTTTGCTCTTTATGACACTTTACTGTGTTATGTTCTAAAGCTAATTTTACAATTCAGCTTTGACATAACGTTCTTTTAAATTGTACACCAAATTACTCTGTCCACAATCAGTAGAGACAAATAATGGAGGAAATCTTGGTTAACATAGAAAACTGTTGGCAGAGAAAAGATCTGAGCACAAAAGAAAATCTCTCTTTTAATCAAAATTGCACAGAGCAACTCTGTTCACAGCAATAAAAGTTAGGGAGTAGAAAAAAAGATGTAGGAAAACTGTTCCAGTTCAAGGGCTGATAAAGAATGCTAAATAAAGACAAGGAGAAGACACACCCCTGCAGACACCATGGTAAGTTTGAAAGGATTACACAGAAGTCAAAGAACGAAACAGAGCAGGCATAATAGTCCAAAGTTACCTTTTTTGTTTGTTCTTGTTTTGCTTGTTCAAGAACTCAGAACATTTACACAATCCTATCATATAAATAAGTAAAAATTGCAAGGCAGTCTTCTACATTCTTCGGTAAATTCTGAATGAGATCAGTGAGGACAACTGTTCTGTATTGTCTCTTTTTAGGCTAAACAATTTGCATTCTCCCAATGTTACTACCTAAGTTCCACAGTTAATTACCTATAAAAAAGCCACATTAATTCCTTCTGGCACACGTAAGTTTTTCTCCATAAACCAAGTAACCTTAAGACACCATGGGGTTCAGAACCCACCATAGACACGTGTTTCTAGAAAATTATTCACCAACACTGATAGAAAACAAATCTACAGCGTGGCCAACAGGTCACACCACAACGCTTTTCAGCAGATACGTCGTAATTTTGCTTGTAAAAAAGAATTGTAGTTCAAAGGAATTGAGTGGAATCCAACATGCTTTTTTTAATCCCAGAGTAGAAAAGGCATATGTAGTTATCTTTCAGGATCACCTTTGCTGCTCCACTCCCACACCACAACTTGATTTATATATAGTAAGTGTTTAAGATGTACATATTAACATAGCCCCTACCAAATTAAAGGATCCAATCCTGCAACTGCAAGTTATTCTAGCATAAGTAGTAAAAAACTGGCAGGAACTGTTTTCAGGAAAAGAACTATATTTTACAGGAATAGGCTTGGATTAAACACTGACAACCAGTGATAATTCTTCTTCAGCCTAACGTTTGCAAATTCACCTGCCCACAAAGTGTTAGCTGCAATCACTGTCTTTTTAACATATAAAAATGAAGACCATAGTTCGTCTCATAAAGAACTTCATGCAATGCAGAAATGCAGCATAGCCAGAGAAATCATGACCTAGAGGCCAATATAAGTCTTGTTTTTTAAAATGCCTCCACAAATGTTTCCAGGAAAGAAGACCATGCAGGTCTTCTGGCAATGGTTTTATTAATCCATGCTGGGCAATATATATTGTTTTCTTCAGTTATTTCTCTTCTGACTGTACTGAATACTGAGTACTGCTGTGTGCGGAAAGAATTAATGAGTAATACGAGCCTATTTAAAACACAACACACTTTGAATTGAAGGGATACTTAACCAACAGTGTTAGTTGCATTAGATTCACTCTGAAGTAACTGATTTTTTGAATTTATAGAGTATTTTCTAAATTGTTTTTCAGAACCAGCAGTTTAAATGGTCGGCTTTACTGAAGAACTCTGTCAAAAGCCCAATGTCCCATTAATCCCTCTAAAAGTTTTCGTTCTGAATGCGTCTCCTCTGGTATTGATGGTTTGAAGCAGAACTAACCTTCAGTTCACAGGTCACTTGATATGTGGAGTTTTAGAATCTGGTTTAGGTGCTTTTTCTTTTCACAAAGAGAGAAATGAAAGGAAAATTCTCCCCCCTCCATTTTCCAGTATTGAAAATGTACTTGTAACTGTTCTGACAACTCAAAAACTGTTGTCAAAAACACAAAATAAATCTACTTCTAGTAGAAAGAGACTTAAAAACCAGGTTATGGAATAATGGTAATGATTCATAACAGACTTTGGGAAGAGCTTAGTTCTACACCTTCTTTTTAAAATTATGTAATATTGAAAACCTGCAGGGCTTTAACTGCTGCAGAGGTATTTGAAGGATGCAGAGGGTACTTCATTAGCAAAAACATACCCAAAAGTTTTGTTTGTGTGAAGACAATGTACCAGCACCAAAGATTTATTATCCTGAAAACACAACTTGATGGTTGGACTTGATCATCTTACAGGTCTTTTCCAACCTTAGTGATTCTGTGATTCTGTGAACTCTGTGTGTGTGGTGTGGTTTTTTTTGTTTGTGTGGTGTTGTGTGGTGTGGTTTGTGGGGGTTTTTTTTGTTTTTTTGTAATGGTTGGACTTTATGCTCTTACAGGTCTTTTCTAACCTTAGTGATTCTGTGAACTGGCATTATAGCTATTCCACTATTCACTGTGTGAATTTCAATACAAGATTAACAGAAAGGTAAGAAAAATGCCACTGCCTACACTACCTAACAGCATTTGCCACACAGCGCTATAGATTCAATATCATGTATTAAAATACTCTGGCAGTTTACATTTCAGCAAAGAGCAAAAGGGAGATTGACATGAACCTTACCAAGTTGGCAATGAAACTTTTAAAAGTATTAATCTATTTTGCATTCCCCCCCCCCGGAAGGCTGTACTGTACTCAAACCAGAGTTCTTACGCTATCAGACATAGCAATTCAGCTATTCAGTAAACCACATGCTTATTATGCCCTAATTGCATGCTCAGGAAAACCACTTTGAACACATGTGTGGTTTTGAGGGCCATATTAGAACGAATTTACTCTGATTTATGATAGGAATACTAAACATACTCTACTGACTTGGCATCACTTTCAATAAATACAGCATTCAGACAGAACACAGTCAATAAAACAAACCCATAAAGCTACTCAGCAAACATATTAATGCTGAGTAATACCAGTGTGCATCAGATAGCTACGCTGGAAACTCTATCAAGAACAGAAATGGATTATTGAATGTGGAAGACACCAGACTTTGAATAGCTTCTTGTTAAGAAGTGTTGTTTCCATTTAGTGACCTATCCATCAATCCTGCTAAATTATACTTCTTAATCAGAAGGATCCAAATCTTTTCAAGCATTTATGAGCGATACCAAGTGTGTTTCTCCAGCAAACTACAGAGCACCAACATTAGGTGCTTGTTTCAGTCAAAACCTGGTAATAAAGCAGAAATCCACACCCTGCACCACCATCAGTAGCCATGTAAATAGTCACTTCAATGCCTTCCCTGTGATATTAATGAAGGTCTGCACTTCTGAAAGTCTGCACTTCTGGAAGAGACTAATATATTAATCGCAGACAGGCAGGGGTAAGTAGAGGGAAGACAGAGGATAGATACACCCCCATTCCAACATCCAGTTCTTTTCAGAATCTGACAACAGCCCTGACCTGCATAGTTCCTAAATCCTCACTCCCGCTAAGGCTGTAGAATCAGAATCAGTAACTGCAGAGTTCAATGGTGCCGTTCAGGCTTAAAGATGCTCCTTCTGAGCAGAAGACGTAGGCACAACGTGCTAGACTTTATGACATCAAAGCTGCAGGCACATCTCCAGTGTCATTCCCTGAAGTCAGATCCTACAGAAAACAGAAAAACATAATTCTGCATTTTCTCCTGTTGCCTTTGTCTCCTTTTCACCTGTCTATGAAACCGATACACATTCCTTTAGCTCTTTTACCAACTTCCCACCTGGGAGAAGGCTTACCAAGCCAAACAGCCTCCTGCAGCCATGATTTATTTTCTCCCTAAAATTAACAAAGTCAACCAATAAACAGTGATGACCTCTTTTACTTCAGAAATGGATGACAGCCATGACAATGCCACCACTTGGTCAACAGCCCGGCAGCAGAAGCGTGGCAGAGCACAAACCACTGCTGCTAATGCAGCTTCACTCCCACTCTGGGATGGTCTAGTAATGAGATGGTCCAGTTCCTCAACACTCAGCACCTCAAAGAAGAAGTCTGAGACTCCCTGAAAACAAGGAAGGCAGTTAGTCAATAGACTTCTTCCTTGGTAAACATTTGTCATTCTGTTCTCAGAAAAAATATCCAACAATCATCAGCAATTGTGACCCCATTCTCTGAGATGATAGTGAGCAATTTCAGGCCACTTACTGGATTGGTCACAAGAATAACCTGTCTGCATTGTTTGAGAATAGTTCAGTGAGAAATCCCAGGAGAATTCACCAAAGAAACAATAAACAAGAGGGCAGGAAGCAACAGAGGAGGACCTGCACAGTACTGAAATATATCAGTACTCATAAGATGTCAACCCGCTTCCCAAATCCTTTGATGTTTCAATGGTTGTGACCCTGCCAGACTGCAGACCTTTCACCGTTTTACACCATCCCAAGCAGAATGTCTGAGCTCTGTGTGAGCCACTGAATAAACCTCTGTAAACTTCCATCTGTAGTGGTAAGCAGGCATTTTATAAATACTTAGCAAAACAGGCTGACTAAATTAAGTTTAGTTTAAACATTTTCTCAGTAACGCTTTCACTTTGTAGGTATTTCCCATACTGGTGACACAAAAAATTTTAGGAAGCTGGAACTTAACATCTTAGATGGAGCAGTCTTGAGTCCACATCAATAAAGATGCAGCACTTCTTACAGGCAAATTATTCCACCCATTTCACAGTATGCTGTCCTGTCAAAACACACATTCATATTTAAAAATGTTTTCAGCATTAGCACTTTAGAAGAGATTGTGATATCTAAGGAGTACCTGTAGCAATAAAACCCTATACTGAATCCACACAAACTCACTGACAGTAAAAAAAAAAAAGAAGATCCACTATGCTGTCCCCATACTGGGAAGCATTAGAGAGCATTTGGTTGTTTGATGAAAAAACGACTTAATCTGTATTCTTTGTTTTCCCCATTCTATTATGATCTTTTCCTAAAAAATACAAGCTGAACAGATGTTTAAAAAAAAAAAAAACCCAAAACTTTTTTTCCCTCCTCATCCTCCCGTCCCTAGGAAGCGTAACTGCCTGGTGTGATTCTTGCTGTGTGTCATACAGCAAATAATGTTGCTCATTTACAGTACAGCTATGCATGCCTGCAGGATCATGTTTAACTGGCGATCAGCAGCCTGAGGGGCCGCTAACACCTTAAGCAGCATCAGTTTTCATTTCTCTATAGCTTAGTAGCTTCTCTATGTGTAATCCAGGCTGTTTTTTACAGTGGTTTAGTATGAGGGCCCACTGAGGAAGGCCTGTGACAAAAACATGAGGACAGGTACAGCAAGATGCAGCTTACAAACAGTCTAGTTGAGCCACAGGAGTTCTGAGATCAAACAGAAACATTCTGCATTGATGATTCTGACATTGCATATGACTGTGTCAATTCTTCTGGGTTGCTGAAATAACCTTTCTGAAGGAGATACTGAGCTTCTCGGCCAGCTGTGGGTTGTAAGAAGTTCTCCTATCTATGAGAACAGACACAGCTTCACCTCATAACACGTAGGATATGGAATCTGCCTACGATTTTCTGGGATTTCAGGGTTGCTTGG
This sequence comes from Gavia stellata, assembly GCF_030936135.1. Lineage (NCBI taxonomy): Eukaryota > Metazoa > Chordata > Aves > Gaviiformes > Gaviidae > Gavia > Gavia stellata. The sequence continues at coordinate 102,578,153 of NC_082596.1, forward strand.
TTTTGTTTTAGTTTTTTTTCCCCTCCTGATATATGGATAAACGCAGTGAACTACAAAAATGTAAGAGGTACCTCAGCAGTAGAGCTGAGACTATCACAGATGCCATCTTCTCTGAAAATCAGAAAGAACATTTCTTTGCAGCAGGTATTATGGACACAGTTGAGGGAATACCATCTGTTTCCCTACTGGTTTAGAGTATTTTTCATCCAAGAATTAGCATTTTGGCCTCAAAGAAAGATCAGTCATAGCTTCAATACTGGATCACAAATTCTTTGTGATCACACATGGCAGATGGGACTTCTTCACATAAACTCCAGAATCCTTCTCTGGCATTTCAGCTGCTTAATGCCGAATTCAAATGGTACTTACGTTACTTAACGTCTTATTTACACCAGTTTTCCAGTTAATCACAGAATAGCTGAGGTTGGAAAGTACCTCCAACCCCCTGCTCAGAACTAGACCAATTAGATGAGGTTCTTCAGGGTCTTGGCTCATCAAGTTCTGCATTATCTCCAAGGATGGATGTTCCCCAACATCTCTGAGTAAAACTTTCCATTATTGGCGGGGGGGACGGGACACACACACGACACACGACACGACACATGACAAATCCTTACATCTAATCAGATTTTTCCATGTTCAAACTTGTGTCTATTATTGCATCTTGTCCTGTCACTGTGGAGCTCCAAGAAGAGTCTGGCTCCATCTTCTCACCACTCTCCTGTCAGACAGCTGTAGACAAATATAAGATCAGTCTTTCACATGGCAAAACAAACTGAATTCTCAGCTTACTCTCATGGGTTGTGTGCTCTAGCCCCCTAAAATCTTTGTGTTCCACCATGGTTTCACCCCAGTTTGTCAGTGTTTTTCTTGTACTAAGAGCACAGAACTAGACGCTGTACTCCAGCATCACACAAGTCTCGCAAGTGCCAAACAGAAGGGAAGAACCACCTCCCCCAAGCTGCCGGGTGTTGGCCTTCTCTGCTGCATAGGCACGCTGCTGACTCACAGTCAAACCTGGGTTCATCAGAATCCCTCAGATCTTTCTTCAAAGCTGCTTTCTACCCAGTCAGTGCCCGGTCTGTACAGTTGCATAGGGTTATTCCATTCCAGATGCAGGACTCTGTAATGCGCCTATATAGAATTTCATGAGGTCTCTCCCTGCCAGCCCACTTCCCAGCCTGTCCAGGGCCCTCTGAATAGCAGCCCTGCCCTCCTGCGTATCAACCACACCTTGCCAATTTGCTATCATCTGTGCACTCACTGAAGGTACTCTTGCTCTCAGCGTCCAGGTAGTTAATAAAGATGATAAACAGTACTTGACCCAGTATCAACCCTTGAGGGACACCAACCAGTAACTGGTAGCAAGTTGGACTTTGTATGGTTAATACATCACAAACTTTCAGCTGAGAAGTTCATCCAGCCTTATAATCCAGTCATCCAGTCTATAATCTGACCAATTTGGCTATACATTACTTAATTTTTTTCCTTTCTTTTATGTGACGGCAACAAAGCTAATCAGATTTAGTTTACATCTTTCAGCTACAAGCTTGATGCTAGAACACGAGAAGAAAATAACTCCGTATCACATCTGGAATCCACCACTGAAAATATAGTTATTCTAAAATTGATCTGCCAGTCCTCCTCTGCAGTCTCAACAAACACTATTTGCGCATAAGACTGGTTTCCTCTGCTTGCATACCTAAGTGATGAAGGTAACAGCACTTTCAAACTGTTTATAAACTATGTATCATGTTACGTTCACAGGTATCACATTTCCATCTGGTCAGGGGCAGTTAAATTTCACCCTTCATTAAAGTTTTTACTGTTTTATGACATAAAAGACATGTAGCAAACACAGAACAGCCTCTTTAAGTGCCAGCTACATGGAGCACAAACAGATTTGCATCACAATATAGACTCATTCCAAAAAAATTACATCAGTCTATGAAGTTCTACTTTTTACAGAAGGAAAATAAAATATGTTCTTTTAGACTATTCATTCTGTTTATAATTTTTTTTTAATAATTCAGCAACAAAGTTAAACCTGTTGTGAAAAACAGGATTCAGCGTTACTGTTCAGGAACCAAAGGCACGTTATCATGTAAGAAGTAACTTACTTTGTAAGTTTTAAAGAGGTTGATTGCAAACCAGCACATGGAAGGTAACTTTTACACTAGAATTAAGATCCTCCCTCTCCACACCAAGGAACAGAATGAATAATAGATAATTACCTCTTGCAGTTCCCAGCCTGGTATCTCCTTCCATTAACCTGACTTTTCACAATACAGATACCTCTGTTCTGTCTTTCACCCTTTTGCCACCACTTACCACTTGTGATTACTTCAAAGTACGAAAGATCGTGTTTGTCTCGCAGTCACTGAACATCATGGGCACACCAAAGCAGCACGCTCAGACCACGGAGAAGGACCTTTCATTTTACAAACGAAACATTTCTTTGGTAATAAAAGAAACATGGCTAAAGACTTCAAGGAATAACTCCATCACAAAAGTTTTGTTGTTGTTGTCTTATGTTTTTTATAACAGGCTGGCAACATTGGTTTAAGCTAAAACTACTAGATTTACTGTGAAAGCAAACAATAAAACTGATAATTGTGCGTGATTCAGTTTTCCTGTGCTAATTGGAAGAAGGAAATCATTAAAGAACACTCAGTGATGACTAGTATCTAAAATCTTCTAACCTTCCAAATTTCATAGAATTAACCTCCTTGAAATGGAATGGGCAGGCTGTACACAAAGTGACATTAATAACTTCCCTTTAATTTTTACTTTCCTCGAGTTGTAACTGTTAGAGATACTCCACGAACAAGACGTGTGGTCTGTGATACGAAATTACAGACTAGAGAGAATAACTGTTTGTCTCCTCCCTTCTTTCCTTTCAGGTTGGTTAGATCTGTGTTTTAGAAACTGAGCTAAGAGAGATCCTGCCCATAATTCATCAGTTTTCCAGGTTCTCTAAGAATTCTCTTGGCTTTTTAACAGTGGATTTGTTATGGAATGGTACGATAAACTGTGCAGAAAGTAGTGCTAAACTGGTTTTGCAATACAAAAATCCATAAATTCTGGCAGGTTTTGCTTAGTCCTTTGAATTAATCTGTATATACTCAATCTTTAAGGTCAGCTGTAATTTCACAGTTCAAACTTAAGATTGTTTTTAAAAGTGTACTCTATAGGCACCTTCCAAGTAATTAGAAAATAAAAAGTGTTTACGACATAGATAATTTGAATGAAGGCAATCGCATATATAGGATCCGTTATTACTTGTTACCTGGAAAAAGGCTTTAAAAACCTGAAAAATCCGAATGAGAATGGGTGTAAAAGAGGGGGGAAAAGGGGATTATCTTATGATTGCATCACTTCAGAATACAGAATGAAGTGCCGTGACCAATAAAGCTGGCATATCCTGAAATAACTACGGGACGGGGGTGCTGACAAAAAAAAAAAAAGCAGCAGCAACATGTTTTCCTCTTCACTAGTAAAATACTTGTAGGAAAATCATAATAATTAGAGCTTTTCTCAAAGGTATTTCCCATACAAAAGGCCTTAGTACCGCAGTGCAATTAACAGTTTCCTAAATACTTGCATGAAACCGTAGCTATGGTCATGCCAGCGAAAGTGTTACAAGACATCTTGGAAAACAAGTGTTAAAAGCAAGTAAGAAGAATGTAAAGAAGATACTTCATAACAACTGCACCTGGCACTTAGACATATTAGAGATAAAGACTGTCTTCACTAACTCTCTGCTAACTAGCAATAACGATTAACACAAGGATGAATGGTAGAAAAATAGAATGGACTGCCAAAATAGTGCCCTACAGTTAACCTGTCTCCTTATAATCTCATTCTAATGCTAAGGAACACACCTCCTAGCTGGAAAAGCCCCAACCCAGTTAAGCCCCCTACTCTCTGAGCATGTGTGGTGAATTAAAAGAGAACTGTAAGATGAAATAAGAAAAGTACTAACCAATAGCTAATTAAGGGATAGGATCAGTAGGTGTAACTAACTTTGGTAATTGTTTAAATACCTGTCATGATTTTAACCCGGTGTGCATGTTAGGAGGAGAAATCCCCCATGCACCCGGCGCTGCAATAAACCAGTGTCGGCTTTCTAAACTATCGTTTGGTTTGGAGAGTTTTCTTCGTTACGATCTTCGGTACCAAAAGGAGAAGCGGAGGCGGCCCAGGAGCCCGGTGTGAAGACAGCTCTCTTAACTAGCACGGCTACAAGAAGCCCGGCCTAAACAAGCCGCTGATCTCTGAAAAGCCCCTGAGCTGACTGCCCGGGGCAAGAGCTGAAGCTGTTTCCTCCCCGCCCTGCCATCCCTTTCTGCAACAGGGCTTTGCAGGCCTGGAACCCGGCCAGCCGGAGCAAGGCTTTGTCCAGGCCGAGAGCCTCAGCCGGGCGGGACGGGGGAGACCGAGCGGGCTCTGGGTAAGAAACCCCCCGGCAGCGAGCGGGGACTTACCGGGCCGGCCAGGCGCTGCGAGCGCGGAGACCCGCGGTTCCCCCGCAGGTGGCTGTGCCGGGTGCCCAGACGCTGGACGCCGATGACTCCGCGCACCCCTCCGCGGCACAGACAGGGCGGCCCTGCCACACGGCAGGGGGGAGACCGGCCGGAACCGCCCCGCCAGCGAGGCGCGCCGCGGGGAGGCCCAGGGCCGCCCGGGCCGGGCTCGGGCTCGGGCTCCGGAACAGCCCTCCTCCGCCCCTGCCCTTGCCCCCGCTTCCGGAGCCAAGGCCAAGCTCGCCCGCAGGCCCCCGGCCGGGAGGAAACCCCCCCTCTCTGACCCAGGCTGCCGAGCGCGGGCGGGGCGGCGGCCCCGGCCCGAATAGGCCCCGCCGAGAGCGAAGGAGGGGCCGCGGGCACTTCCCACACATCGGCCTCCGTCCCCGCCCCGGGGCACACAGCCCGTCAGTAAGGGGCGCGGGCCCGGCACAGCTTCTTTATTGGGGGGGAGGCCCCGTGGGAAGCGGGTCCTCTTCACATTGCCGCCTTCCAGAATCGTGGAGTCACTAAGGTTGGAAAAGATCTGTAAGATCATCAAGTCCAACCATCAACCCAACACTGCCAAGCCCACCTCTAAACCATGTCCCTAAGCACCTCATCCACACGTCTTTTAAATACCTCCAGGGATGGTGACTCAACCATCAATGCTTCGCCGCTCTCTCAGCAAAGAAATTTTTCCTAATATCCAGCCTGAACCTCCCCTGGTGCACCTTGAGGCCATTTCCTCTAGTCCTGTCACTCGTCACTTGGGAGAAGAGACCAACACCCACCTCACCACAACCCCCTTTCAGGTAGTTGTAGAGAGCGATGAGGTCTCCCCTCAGCCTCCTCTTCTCCAGACTGAACAACCCCAGCTCCCTCAGCCGCTCCTCACAAGACTTGTGCTCCAGACCCCTCACCAGCTCCGTCGCCCTTCTCTGGACACGCTCCAGCACCTCAATGTCCTTCTTGTAGTGAGGGGCCCAAAACTGAACACAGCATTCGAGGTGCGGCCTCACCAGCGCCGAGTACAGGGGCACGATCCCCTCCCTGCTCCTGCTGCCCACACCATTTCTGATACAGGCCAGGATGCCGTTGGCCTTCTTGGCCACCTGGGCACACTGCTGGCTCACATTCACCTGGCTGTCGATCAACACTCCCAGGTCCTTTTCCGCCGGGCAGCTTTCCAGCCACTCGTCCCCAAGCCTGGAGCGTTGCAAGTCTAAACCTCCCCTGGTGCAGCTTTGAACCATTCCCACTGTCCTATCACTGGATCCCAGGGAGAAGAGATCAGAACTTCCCTCTCCATATCCCCTCCTCAGGAAGCTGCAGAGAGGAATGAGGTCGCCCCTCAGCCTCCTTCTCTCCAAACTAGACAAGGCCAAAGTCCTCAGCCGCTCCTCACAGGACATGCCATCCAGCCCCTTCACCAGCTTTGGTGCCCTCCCCGGACGCATTCAAGGACCTTCACATCCTTCTTAAATTGTGGTGCCCAGAACTGCACGCAGTACTCAAGGTGAGGCTGCACCAATGCTAAATACAGCGGGATAATTGATAATCCCCTCTGTTGACCGGCTGACCATGCCGTGTTTGATGCACCCCAGGATGCGGTTTGCTCTCTTGGCTCCCGGAGCACGCTGCTGACTCCTGTTGAGCCTATTGTCGACAAATATAATTCTGAAATCTTTATACACTTTGTCACTGTGCATCCAAGACAGAAATTACAAACTCTAATATTTCAAGTATGCCAGTAAAGGGAAAGCACCATGCCTAGCCTCTCCTAGGCTAGTCTCTCCATCGTCAGAGAAGTTCTGTATGTACATTGTGTTCTGAGGACATTCACATAAGGAAAACCTATTATGAAAATGCAGTAAATTATGTTATTATTTAAGCTGTCCTCTGCCTATATCAAAACATTTTAAGGTATGTTGTGTATTCTTTGCTGATGAGGGGGAAAAACACAGCAAATGATCAGTTTTAAATACTGAACATGTTTTTAATACTTGGCGCAAAAAAAAAGTTTCTGAAATAGAGAAAGTTTCAAAAATTAGTAAAGATATTTTCTTCAAACCTTTTTTAAAGCTTTTTCTCAGTTTACTGAACTGCATAAGACATTGCATAAGACATTTTCAGCCCAAATGTTAGGAACTTAGGTATGTTATAAACTTTATCGCAAATAGGAGCCAGATGTTTTCTCAGCCACTAATACAGCACCATTTGAGCAATATTATGTTCCTAATAACAAGTTATCATTACTTTTCAAAAATAGCAAAGCACTTGTTGACAACTTGAGTTCCATTTAATCTTTTAAGTCCTTATGTAGATGCTTTCATATAAAATATTGCAGTTGCGTTCTTTGTGATTTGTGTTCCACCGTCAAAGTGTGTGGAGAGTTGAGTAGTCTATCCTTGAGTAAATAAGCCCTCTCCATTTGAAGTGATTTATCACAAAGGGAGAACTCAGACTGGTTATATTCAGCAAAATGGAGTGAAGTGAAAGCCAAAGGAATGACCAGAAGTATTGAGATCAAGCCTTGAATGTTCACAAGTACAAGGATACCTTTAAATACCTTATCGCTCTCTACAATTACCTGAAAGGAGGTTGCAGAGAGGTGGGTGTTGGTCTCTTCTCCCAAGTGACAAGTGACAGGACAAGAGGAAATGGCCTCAAGTTGCGCGAGGGGAGGTTCAGGCTGGATATTAGGAAGAATGTCTTTCCTGAGAGTGGCGAAGCATTGGAAGGGGCTGCCCAGGGAAGTGGTGGAGTCACCATCGTTGGAGGTGTTCAAGGAACGTGGGGACGTGGCATTGTGGGACATGGTTTAGTGGGCATGGTGGTGTTGGGTTGATGGTTGGACTTGATGATCTTACAGCTCTTTTCCAACCTTAGTGATTCTGTGATTCTGTGAGTTGGAAGGGATCTACAACAATCGTCTAGTCCAACTGTCTGACCACTTAAGGGCTGACCAAATGTTAAAGCATGTTATTAAGGGCAGTGTCCAAATGCCTCTTAAACACTGACAGGAAGACTACAGACACAGAAGTAGTAATTGAGATTATGAAACAAAAGAAACTTGTTCCAAGGAATTTCTTCTAGAAATATATTTCAAAAAAATTTATGAATAGTAAGTCATAATCCAAGGTAACCTTATAAAAACCTTATGTTCTTGCAAGAGTATTGCCAAACAGCAGCAAGAAAAAGCTAAAGACATTAATATAAAACTGAGTTCTAAGATAACCCCTCTTTTAGTGTACAGAATTCTTGATTATTAAGTGGCAATGTAAGCAGTGTTGCCCATAAACTGGGGCATTGGGGATTGGCGCATATCTGGGGATCGACAGACCTAGGCATCTGTTGTCATAAGCAATGTATTTATAATGCACTTAATTTCAAATCAGATTACTTTAGATGTATAGAAAAGTTTGGTACATTCAATCCACAGCTTTATCCCTTGTAATAATATCCCTTGTTAGTTTTATAGCTTTCCTCCAGTCATGACTTAACAAGATTTAAACACCCTTTCCCTACCTCTTTCTTCACGCTCCTGTTTGTCAAGTCAAAGGTGTGCTTATGTTTTCAAGAGAGGACTTCCTGTTAATATATGTTTTACCAAAGAACAGAAATTAATTATGTGCCAAGAAGACAAAATAATTTCAACATTCGATTAAGACACTTGAATGGAAGATATCCTAGATTTACAGAGACTATTAATGTGTGAGAAGACACATGTTCCTGTGTGGGCCAAGCAGCTAATACAGCTTCTCTTCAGTCCACGTCTTTGTCATTTGTCTCATCTGTGAGCACTGGATGAACAGTCAAACTGAATTCTAGTCTAGTTCAGCATTATATTATTATTATTGTTGTTGTTGTTATTAAAACAGTTATGAATTATTTTAGTTTAAGTCTGTACTGTTAAACAGAATTAACTAGGTGCAATCTGAATTCAGAATGCCTGGGGGGGAAAAAATGTCAACTAAATAACTTCATACTGGCTCACAAGTTCATTCTAGCACAAGTCAGGCAAAATTGTAAAATTAAAATGTTGTTCCCAGTGATACAACATATTTGTAATGCTTCTGAACTGAAAGCAGAAAAGGTTTTGTTTAGTAAGGATGTTATCAACAGAAACTAACAAACAGCAGTTTAAACTCCAGTCACACTAAGGCATTCAGGAGATGTCAAGAGAAAAAAGAAGCAGAGGAATGAGACTTGGTTGTGGTTTACAACAGATCAAGACCAAAAAAATATAAGTAGCTTTGGAAATGCTTGGAACTGATGATTCTGCTTATTTCATATTTATAGGCTGTAATTTTCTGGCGTTCTCTATCATGACCATGATTTCTTCTCACTACCCTTGGGCTAACTTGCCTTCTCTGACAGTACATTTCTGTATACTGCGGAAAAGAAGCATAAGCAGACATCCCTTGCCGAACTTCATGGACCTTAGTGCCTTTGTATATGAATTGTGACTTTTTTCTTTGAAATGTAGACAACTAAGTTTGCTGGGTACTCTTACATCTTGCATGAAAAAATTTGTAGCTGAAGAGTTTCCTGCACCTGGAGGGCAAAGCCTGGTTTTGGGAGTTGGATCATGGGCACAAACAGACAAATATGTAGGACTGGGAAGAGAACATCTTAGGCAGAAGTGTACAAGACATTCAGAATTACTTAACCTCTCCCATTTTGATGGCTCAGACTAGCAGTAGGATGGTTATGCAGCTCAGTTGTTTACTGCCTTGCCTTGTCATGTAGTGACATGTTCAAGGGAAACTGAGCAAGCTAGCAGAACTCTGCTAGAAATTGTGAAAGGTTGAAACAGCTAAACAAAAGGAATTTTTGATTGGTTCTTTTAAGAAAGAGAAACCTTATAAAACAAAACATTATGTTCTGCAAGAGTATGAAAGATCAGCCCAAAAGTTTAGGATCCACTCTCAATCAGTTAAGATACGGGCATTGTGAACAATTACTCCAGAATAAAATAGAGTGAGGAATTTCAAACTGTCAGATACCTGTGCAAAAACCCTGAGCAAAGTACAGAATCCTCCTTCAAGGTTGGTTACGCTAGTTTGTTTAGAGGTTCCTTGGCTTAGAGGCTTCTTGATGAATGTTTGGGCAAGAAAAAGAAGGGTGGGTCAGCTTTACTTGGAATAGTTGGTGGATGTCAGTGAAGCATGCTTTGGAAATCTTCTCTTCCCATATACCTGATACAGTAAGTTGCATGGTCAAGCAAACATATCTTGGTCAAAGCTTGGAGGGCAGATAGAGACAGGCAAGAAGTTTGTTCTGCTAATGGACTCCTGTGGTCAACATAGACAGAGAATGGATACATTCTCTCCCTATTTTGAGAGAAAGAAATAATGTTCTGTTAAGGTATCTAATGTGGTAATCATTATGTATATTCTCAATATTTTGCTTACTGTTGTAAAATAAAAACTGTTTTATTTCAGCTGTTTCTTCAGCACACCACATCTTTTATTAGACCATTCACTTGCTAATGCAGCCAAAAAATCCATTTTACAATGCTTCAGAAAATCTACTTTATTTAGGTCTCCATTACAATTATAAGATCTTCTCTGTGGTCAGTAACACCTCATCCCTTGACTACAGATGGCAAGGGCAATAGAACCAGAGAAGAGATATACTTGTCCAGTCCCGAGAATCTTTGAATTCAAAGAGTTGTCTGTCCCTCAGTGCTATGAAATCAAGCATTTCTTCCCATGCTATGGTTTCCTTGGTACGGTTTCTCATTTAAGTCATTCAAGGCAAGCATGCTTGCACTATGGATACTTTTTCAGGCTAGGTCTGTTGCATTTGGAGGCATTTTATAAAGTAGGGAGAAGAGAAAGTTGGTGCACTTCATTAAGTGCACACTCCTCTACATTCCCGAGGAGTTTGGGAATTTGAGCATTATGAACAAATACAGAGCTTGTACGCACCTTAACAAAAAGTGGAGCTGTGTATTTTTACTGTCGTTGAATGAGTAGAGTGACGCTGGCTAGCTGAGTTGCTTTGCAATCTAACATTCAAGCCAGAATGGAGTACTACCTATCTCAGCTCTGTCTTGGTTAGAGCCTTTCACAGATCAGCAAAACAGATGCTGGAACACTGCTAGCACTCAGCATTTCAGTGTATAGATCTGGTATTTTATGATATGTAAAGTGCATAGCTATTATACAAAGTTTTTGTAGTCTCTCTAGTCTTTTTGTAGTTGATGTAGCTCATCAACTCCTAAATTCACAAGTGCTTGATTCACTATGGAAAAACTTAACCACAGTACATGTGACTTTTTAAAGAGGTCTTTCTTGCTCTAGAAGAAACCTTTATTTAGGACAGTTCATTTTTAAAGTTTCATTTTGCAGGCTTTGGAAAGATATCTGAGGCACAGGAAGGCAAGCAAAGTAATTAGAGAAAGATGTGATTCATTTTCATGGATTTTACTGCAAAAAGGGAAGGAAAGCATAGTTACCTATCCGATATAATTCAGGAATCACTCCAATGGAGAATCTAACACAGAACTTCTTCCATTGGTACTTTTGGGTGTTCTATTTGTCCTGTGCAATGTGTTTTTACAGCCAACCTACCTGTGTTACAGCATGAGACTTTACAATCATCCCACACTTCATGCTCCCTAACACACGTCTCATACATTTTATAGCTCAGCATAGTGGCCTCATCCCTCAGTGACAGGACAAGAGGAAATGACCTCAAGTTTCTCCAGGGGAGGTTTACATTGGATATTAGGAAAAATATCTTCACCAAAAGGGTTGTCAAGCGCTGGAACAGGCTGCCCAGGGGAGTGCTTGAGTCACTGTCCCTGGAGGTATTTAGAAAATGTGTAGACGTGGCACTTAGGGACATGGTTTAGTGGTGGACTTGGCAGTGTTGGGTTAATGGTTGGACTCGATGATCTTAAGGGTCTTTTCCAACATAAGTGATTCTATGATTCTAAGATTCTGTGATTTACTCCAGGCCCACGTGTAAATACAGTGGGTTTTCTTGTTAATTACTGACAACCTATATATGACAGGATTAAGGGCCACAAAGCTTCACCTCAGCTGAAGTGTGTGCTACCTACACTATGGTCTTGTAAACAGCACCCGCTGCTTCATCTGGCAGACAGTTGTCACCCTGCCACCTGGCACAGCGTGGCAAAACAGCCTGGCCGCATGGCCAAGATGCATGCTGTTCCCAATCGTATGACTTGACAGTTGGTCTCACATTGGAAAGAGGCCTGAAAGAAGCTCTGTTATAGCCATACTGGGTCATTCACCTCATCCTCGGACAAAGTGATTAACAATTCCATTTCACACTGTATGGAAAACATTTTTTTTGATCAAGTCCGCCACCTGCCAGCTTTATTTGACACTTCTAAGAACTTGTGCTACAAGAAACGAGGAATTTTTATCTATACATCCATACTGTTGCACTCATAATTATATACAGCTCTGTCATTATCTCCTGGAAGCCATCCTGTTTCCATTCAGGGAAGTCTTACACTGCTTCCTCACCTTTCTCCAGACTTTTCTCAGTTCTTCTGCATTCTTTGATGGTGTATTTTTTAATTATTTAACCTGCTGTTCTTTAGCGCTTTAGACCTCGCTGTGATGATGTCTGTAAAGAAAAGCTTGCTCAGTACTGAAACACCAAGCAGAGTAACCTGTGCATATCTACAGACCACGCCTGGTTTTTAGGGTTTTCCTAGACTTCAGCATGGTACCTTCTAACCCTATCTGAAAGACTCAAAATGACCTTTGAGTCATGTCTTGTTTTTCCAAGCATGACATAGTCCAGAGAGGGGTAAGCTAGTTGGAGTATTGCCAGCTGCCCAATAATTGCTAATGGGTTTGTCTGTACCTTCGAATGAAAGAATTGACTGGAAAGTAGGATATATACTCAAATGCAACACACTGTGGCCCCTCTTCTGGCTCCAGAACGTCTTGTTGAGATTCTAATTGCACTTCTTCCCTTATGTTTTCATTTGTCCACATCTGGACAGGCTGGATCGATGGGCCCAGGTCAATTGTATGAGGTTCAACAAGGCCAAGTGCCGGGTCCTGCACTTGGGTCACAACAACCCCATGCAACGCTGCAGGCTTGGGGATGAGTGGCTGGAAAGCTGCCCGGCAGAAAAGGACTTGGGGATGTCAATCAGCAGCCGGCTGAATATGAGCCGGCAGTGTGCCCAGGTGGCCAAGAAGGCCAACGGCATCCTGGCCTGTATCAGAAACTGTGTGGCCAGCAGGAGTAGGGGGGGGATCGTGCCCCTGTACTCGGCACTGGTGAGGTCGCACCTCGAATGCTGTGTTCAGTTTTGGGCCCCTCGCTCCAAGAAGGACATTGAGGTGCTGGAGCGTGTCCAGAGAAGGGCGACCGAAGCTGGTGAGGGGTCTGGAGCACAAGTCTTGTGAGGAGCGGCTGAGGGAGCTGGGGTTGTTCAGTCTGGAGAAGAGGAGGCTGAGGGGAGACCTCATCGCTCTCTGCAACTACCTGAAAGGGGGTTGTGGTGAGGTGGGTGTTGGTCTCTTCTCCCAAGTGACAAGTGACAGGACAAGAGGAAATGGCATCAAGTTGCACCAGGGGAGGTTTAGGCTGGATATTAAGAAAAATGTCTTTCCTGAGAGAGTGGTGAAGCATTGGAACAGGCTGCCCAGGGAGGTGGTGGAGTCACCATCCCTGGATGTGTTCAAGGAACGTGTGGACGAGGCATTGTGGGACATGGTTTAGTGGGCATGGTGGTGTTGGGTTGATGGTTGGACTTGATGATCTTACAGGTCTTTTCCAACCTTAGTGATTCTGTGATTCTGTGATCTTCCCTATCTGAGGTTCCCCTGAGTAACAGAACTTAAACTGTCAACCACCTCCTGGCCAGCCACCAGGAGGAAGATCAACAAGAGAAATCGCTGTTACTGTGGGATCCTGTGCGCACTCCCTCCTTTTTTAATTATGCTTTAGTTGATAATTTTTATTTCATTGGTTACAACCTTCTAGGATCAAATTCATGCTGAGAATAAGCTGCATCAATAAAATAACACCAGATTATACTGTCATTACTTGCTGTAATTACCAGATTATATTGTTATTACTATATCTGTTATTATTTCATGAGGAACACCACATATGAAATCAGAATGAATCATTTTGAAGATCAGCATGTCAAAAGTGTAGGGCTTGTATTCTGCTTTTTTGGGCCTAAAGACCAAAGGAGTTGCTACTAGGTTAGCTCCAAAACTGACTTGTGCTCCAGGCCACTGCAAGTGTCATTACATTGCTCTGGACCTTATCAGCAGTGGAAAGGAACAAAAATGGGGGCCTGTCCAGCAAAAATTTTTTACCTTTTATCCTCAGTTAGCCTGTCTCACAGATTAATCATCATTGTGTGTCACAAGAGTGCATTCTTAGGGATCTGTGCAGAAATGTGAAGAACTGGGCTGAAACCCAGCATGTTCTGAACAGCTTGAGCTGCAGTGGACCTTGTGGAGTAATGCAATGGCATAGTGACAGATGACCTTCAAGCTGGTCATTCTCCTGTTAATGGGATCCAGCTCAGCAAAGGTGTCTTTGCTGACCAGAGGGAGAAATAGTATCTTAGGATATTTCTACATTGTTAAATGAAACAGCATCAGAGAGGGATTCCTGGACTAGAGGCAGAATAGCACACAGTGCCTTGGATCCAGATAGCTGAAATCTTGAAATCTTCCTCTTCTCCCTTCACCTTACAAAACAGAATCAATGATGATTATTGTTTAGAGGAATCTCCAACTTGGTGACTATACCACACACCTTTGCTCATCCTCACATCTCTTGAGCACATGGTACACACCATTCTCCCTTCAGAGGATGTTCTGGGCATAGGATGTAGACTTGCGGGCCGGCTCTGTGGGAAGGTTGCTGAATCTGTGACTGCAGGAGGACGTTGGTTAGCACTCACTTCCACAACAAGCTGCCCACCCTGGTTAGTGCTACATCTTAAGTTACTAATGATCCTGCTGTGCTCTGTTTGCTGCTCATGTTCATGCCACGCAGACCATGAGTCTTCCTCTGACCAGTCTGCCAGCATGTCATCGGGCTTTTCCTTCGGGAGCAGGAGTTCTGCCAGTCTGCATCATAACAGGTAAGCGGAACTCCTGCAGAACACTAGGTCATGCAAGAGACAGATGCCAGAGAACTACACATTTACCAGTGACCCAAGAGGCTGTTTGACTACCACCTTTGCCAGTCTCTTGACAGTAGGAAAGAGATTTGAGCTTTTAGAGCTCCATCCAGGCACTCACACTGATTAATTTACTCCTGAGAGTTTCAAAGTCTACTTCATAGACCTGTAATGGATGGAGATACAGGTTCTGTGTGGCACATCACCTAGCCAACCGATCAGAAGGACCTGTTTTGTGAGGCAGAAGTGATACCGCTCAGATCCATAACAGTATGTTATGTTCAAGCCATTCCTTCAGTTCCCAGTCTGCATACGGTTGTGAAGTAAAAAAGTCACCACTTTTAACAGAGATCTTAAAATTCCTCCCAAATTTGCATTTTATATAGAAAAAAAATTTTAAGCCTGTCAGTAGAAATGAATACATTTCACAAATGAAGGCATGAATAGACTATACATTCTTGGTGGTGTGTAAAAACCAGACATTGACTTTGTAGCCACTGTTAGCTTGGGTTGCTTCCCTGACTGTCCACACCTCCTGCTTGTTAAGTCACTCCCAAGGTGCCTTCTGCAACAGGAACCACCAAGTCCTGCATCCAGCTCTCAGGAGAGATTCAGTGGCCACACGCTCCACAGAATACTCCAACAGGCAGTATGGTTGAGACAACTTCAGGCTCTATTCCCCATCTTGTGATCCCGTTTTCTAGCCTTTTCCCTTCACACACCCATTCCCATGCTTCTCTGCATGCAGCACGCAGACATCGCATCGGGTGAAAAGCCTCAAATGGCAGGCTTTAGTGCAGCTGTGTCTCAAAGGAAGATGACTGGGAAAAAATGGGTCCATATGTTATTGGGGTCTTTCTATGTTTCAAGAATGAAGAAAGCTCCAGAGGAAATGCAAAGTTTAAATGACAGAAGTTTTTATGTGGTGAAGACTACTGGAAAGCAGAATTCACTACTGCCTGCGGAGTCTTGGCAGCATACAAGACTGTTGCAGAGCAGCTACATCATCAGCACTACCAGCACAGCTTCCTGCAGTGCTGGTTAAAGCTAAAGAAGATGAAGACTACCTATCTTTAATCCTATGACCAGGATTATACTTGTAGCTACCGCCTCTGGGGAATAGAGGAGCAGTGTTTTTCACAGAGCAAGGTAAGTCAGCGCTTATAGGGAAAAGGGCATGGGTTCAAAATTAGTGCCACATACATCAGCATAATAAACACCCCTCTATCGCACATTCTGAGGATTAGTATATGCAGAAGGCTTTATTTGGCTGGTGAAGTGATCTTAGCCCGCTCTG
This sequence comes from Gavia stellata, assembly GCF_030936135.1. NCBI lineage: Eukaryota > Metazoa > Chordata > Aves > Gaviiformes > Gaviidae > Gavia > Gavia stellata. Next base: position 102,594,108 of record NC_082596.1, read on the forward strand.
TCCTGAGCATACCATACCGTGCCCCTCTGCAGTCTGGACTCTTGGCTCCTGTATAAACCTCTAGACACCAGGGATTACCAGCACTTGGAATGTTTTCTTGGGGATACCCTGATGGCTTTCCGCCAGGAAGGTAGATTTTCTTTTGGTGAGCTGAGAAAGTAGCCTTGAGAGCTGAAAGTGAGTGTATGAAAAGAGGTAAATCCTGCCACCCCCCTATCATTCCAGATTCTAACCTCATTTGACTTTGGTCAGTTAGCTCTAAGTTAGTCAGCCCTCAGCTAGCTCCTCAGGGATTGGATAAGAGGACGTCCAGAAGTCTCTTCCAACTTAACTTTTTCTATGATTCTCTCATTCTCTGCCTTATGCAGTATCAGCCAGATGTTCACTCATCCATAGCCACACAGTTCACAGCCCAGTTACACAGATAGACTCAAATTTGATGTCTTTGAACCACATGTTGGGTGTAATACTGACATTTTCGGGATCAATATTTCAGAACAGCAAGTAATTAAATGGTAAATGCACATAAATGAGAGGGATCAGGTTTTGCAAATAACAGAATGCAGTAGCTCTAACAAGAGCAACACTGGATGGTTATGTGTTCTTGACAGAGGCGTTGCAGGCCAATCAGCTCACCTGTAATGGATGGAGTTACACGTTCTGTGTGGCACGTCACCTAGCCAACCGCCCAGAAGGACCCGTTTTGTGAGGCAGAAGTGATACTGCTCAGATCCATAACAGTATCCAATGAAATTCACTGAAAGCCTGCTCTCTTCCAGTCTTCCCTTTCCGTAACTGTTGAGCATAGTGGGGTGTAATATTGGTAAAGAAATGTGAACCTCAGGTGTGGTTAGGATTTCAGAGTGAGTTAGAATATTGACAACTCCCTAGGCGTACGTAGTTTTGACTCTAGATTGGCAAAAGGCCATTGTTGACGGAGCTTCAGTTTATGTCTTGGTTTGAACATGAAACCCAATTTGTAAAATCTCTGAAACAAAACTTTCTCAGTCCTCCTGTAAAGCACAATGTCTGGGGTGAAAATGGGGTTTCCAGTCTTACCTGCTAAAACCATGACACACACAAGTAGTGGCAGAAGACTATGTGGCATTGGCTATGATAGGTATGATGACATATGATGACTGCAGTAGCCATTATCTTGTATCACAGCAGGAGCTGATATGAACTGATACCAGTAGATAAAGATACATCTTTTAAATATAGAGCTCCAGTGCTCCAAAAATATAAACTGAAACAAATGTAATTACCATGAAAAAATACACTCCAGTTTATAAGTCAAAAAAAATGGCAAACAAAACGACAATCGAACATAATGATGCAAAGCAGCAACTTTGCAATTGATGCTGTGTGCCCCAACATCAAGCTTCTTTGACTTTCTCATAGTGTTCTCATAGAATGTTGTAGCTTCCAAAAGCCACTCTCTTCTGTTCGAGTTGGGAAGAGAGTCAGATCCAATGCCAAAAGCCAGAGTTTATATGCCACTCCATATTTCTGCTTGGTTTGGCCGAAATCGCTAATGACTAGCATTGAGCCTTTCTCTACCTCCATATCCGTGAGGTACAAAGCTCAGAGGTACAAAGCTTTGGGATACCCCTGAGAATGTGAGGAGTGCCTGAAGCAGATGTGAAGGGGAAAGAATATAAAAGCTTTTTGTGGTGTGTTCAGTCCACCAATACTGTTTTAAAAAAATGAAAACACAGCTGGGATTTGAAACTTAGTTATAATCTCACTGGTTTTATCAGGGATTAGAGCTCATGCGGAGTGTTATCTAAAACCTCTTGGACTGTTCACTCTTCACCTTGCCTGGGTCTACTGTGCTGACCACAACTTTGTAGTTGTTTGCGTTTCTAAGCAATGGACAGCACCGAATTCGCTCATCTTCTGCGTGCCGGTTGTGTTGTGCACATCATTTTGCAAAAGCCTGTGATCTGTTTCAATGTGATGTACCTCTTGGCTCATTAAACTAAGAAGCCATTAAATCTGACCTATCAGAATCCTTACCAGTAGCTTTCAATGCTGATTTACAAGTTTAATTTTTCCCAAGAGAAGTGGCCATTCATAGCTTCTGTATGCTTTGTGTATCAACAAAGGTGTGATGACACTCCCCCCACCATTGATTTAATGAACTATTAACTGATTAGCTATTGTATGGGCATACCACAAAAACAGTTCTAATTTTACCATTGCAGCATCTTTTTGCTAGCATATGGTTCAATCATCTGTCCTATCTTTTTAAATCTCTTCAAATCCATACTTAGAAAAGGATGTGTATTTAACGGCATTAAATATTTAATACCATTACACTATAAATAAATTTAGAAGTTATTTCTTCACCCCATGCCTCCATCTATTGTAGAAAACAATGTCAGGTATGGAAACATCCTAACAGCAGGATGACAGTAGAAATGGTAATTTTCACTGGGATAACAGAGCTTTCAGGGAAAATGGATTCATCCAATACAAGACAGCTTAGATTAAGTTTCCTTGGTTTCTGTGTAGCAAATCAAGCTGGCTGGCATTCGTGACTACCAAATCTTCAAAAAGCATTGCACAGTAAAACAAAACCCCAAAAGATTGCTTGAATCTTTGCATCAAAAGATGGTGATATTGTAATGAGAATTATATTATAATGATATTATAATGAGATGCTATATATCGTCATATAGGTAAAGTTTAAATTATAGTGTTGCTATAATGACAACATCTCCATATATATCTTGACAAAATATGGACCCTTCTGTTCTAAGGATGGAAATATTGGCTTGTAAAGTCAATGGGAATTCTGTCATTGACTACAGTGGGGCTAGAACTGTACAAAAAGTGTCATAGTTGTCAGAGAGAGACTCAGGAGATCTACAACTTCTGTTGCTGCTTTTAATGCTTTTTAATGCGTTTTATAAATGACACGAATTATCAGCAGCACACTATTGTCTTTTTTAACTTTGATTTTGGAGCAGAAATACAAACTTCTCGGAAGTCTTGTATGGGAAGTCTTCTCTAAATGTGCTAAATAAATGATTCTCTAAATCACTTGCCAAAGCAGTGTGATTCCACCAAAGTGATACAATTTATTGCCAAACTTCTCATTATGATATACTATTAAAACATTTCTTTAAAGACACATTAGCAGAACAACTTGACTTGTTTAAAAATATATGCAGTAAGTTGACACCTTTTGGAAAGTACACACAAAAATCTCCAAAGAGTGACAATTTAAGGCACATGATTATTTTGCAAACTTTGATACATAAATCTCCGGCTAGACCATATATTTGTAAAACATAATTTCATATATTTCAGTAACTAGTTTCACAGCTCAGAGAGACAGAATTCCTCTGAACGCAGGCGACACTCCTTTTTTTTAACATTGCTAGGTCATAGTGCAGCATAATAAACATTTTTAAAAAGAACCTTATCCATGGAGCAAAATGTATAGAAGAGACATCAAATATTTCTGCATTTCATCTTTTTACAACAAGGTAGGCCATAGTTACTTGTCCAATAAATAGCGACTGTGGAATTCCCAACTTGCCTTTCTTTGAGAGACCATGTCACACAAAAAATTTAGAAACAGAATTTTCAGCCAGGGAAGCAAGAACTGAACTCGCCTCACCAGAGGTGAACTGATTTACCAACTGATCATTCCAATCTAATTCACAGGTAAAAAAGAAGCTGGTACATACAGGCAGATCCTCAGCAGCTCTAAATCTATGTTGCTGTGATGGAAATTAGTGGTGCTTGACTGATTAAAGTGTGCTGAAGAAGCAACCAAACACTTGCACCCACAGGACATGTACTGAAATGTGAAAGGACATGGAAAGAGTATGGGGGGGAAAAAAAAAGTGAGACAGATTATGAACTCTTATAACCTGCTTTTTGTATATACCCTGGTAGACATTGGGAGCAATTGCCTTGGAAAAAAATAAGGAATTAGAATCCACTACATTCTAGCTAAGATTATGTTCCCAATATAGAAATTGGGGACATGAAGCTTTTTTTTTTCATCACATTTCAAATTGAGAAACTATGCCAAACGAAACCTTGCTGTAGAGGCAATTACACTAGGAAACACCTTAAAGCGGCATAAGAGCTTCAGAAATTATGCAAGCTACTCCAAGGAAAGGTCTCTTTGCTATCATAATTGTCCATTTTATCCTTCATCTGTTCAGCGATGGTGACACAACATGTAGACAATGCCTAAGGCCTTTGAAAGTAAATGGAGAGTTAAGCCCTTTGTATATAGTGTCTTTCCACTTCTTCTGTTCTTAAAAATGGCATAATATTCCTCTCTGTTTTGCAAAAACTCCTACAGCCCACAGCCCTCTCAAAAGCAGATAGGATCCTGCTGACTTTTCACAGAGACTGCTGTATTTGTAAACACTATGGTGTCTATTGATCCTCTCTTGTTCGGCATAAAAGCATACAAGAACGTTAAAATCTTCTCGCCTGTGATCTTCAAAATTGCATACTCCTGTGTGTGCAACACACATCTGGTGAAAACTTCCATCTGCTGATGATGATTTACAAATGTTTTCTTGAGGTAGCCTGTACACAAAGAGATTAGGAATGCTCTAAAAAGCACGCAGAAAACACGGTCCAGTGTGTTTCTTCTTCTGACTGCAACACAGCCGTGACCTCTGTACAGCAGCAATAAGAAATGAAAGTTTTATTTCAAAGCCAACACCTGACGAGCATCTTGCCAACTTTGGTGTTGGTACTTCAGCATTATGCTGTGAGACTGGAGATTAGATTTTGGCACATTGCACTTTACCTGTGCTAATATTTAGGATCAGTCATGGTCCTGTTATATATCTATGCCAATGACTAAGATACTTGTTCCAATTATAATATCTGGAACAGCATTAATATGCTCTACTTCACCAAAATAGTATGTTCATAGGTACTCAGTTCACAAAAAATTGTATTTACATTATTGAATTATAAAATAAGCATCCCTACCGGTGACAGCCTTATGTCTCATGACCCTCATTAACAAGACTAGCTCTGGGTGATGAAGCTTTCCAACTAGGGACACTGATTTGAATCAGCGCCTGAGATGACTGCAAACAGGCAGCTGCTTGCGGGTTAATATCAAAAGAACCAGTACTCTGAATCTAGTCTCTAAAGGCATGTGTTTTCTATCTATCTAGGTTTGTATATGACAGTTGCCATCTCATCTCTGCAATTTGCACTAGCCTAACCGGCAGTTTTAGCAAAGAGGACAAAGAGAGGAAAAAGACGTGGGCACGAATTGTCACACATTGCTCCACTCTTTTTGGGTGTCTGGGTGAATGTCAAATTTGACATCTGACACAGAATCACCTAGAACCTGTTCAAAATCTGGGTAGGTAGAGTGAAACAACCACTAATTCCTAAAGATAAAGTAAAATTTACCAAATAAAGCCTCTGTTGGATCCAGTCTTAAGCAATTCAGATACCTCCCTGAAGGTGACTTAGTTCATTTACAAATGGTTTACACTGATATTAAATAGAAATATGGTACAGATTAGGATCACAGAAGTGGCTAAGCACTCATCTTCTATATGTCAGAACCTTTGCAGCTTATACCACTGAAGATTTCAAGCCAAAATTTCAGGACTGGAATCATCCAAGGCAAAATACAGACAGGCCAGAGGACTATACGCCAGCATGTAGCGTTGTACATCCATGAGAGGTCTCAGAGTTTTCACTTTTATTTAGTCTTCATCTAAGCTGGCTCTCACTGATGTCCCTAGCTGTCTTCAAGGTGATCGGGAGCAGATTCATACGCAATAGGTGTCTAGTGCAATCTTAACTACTATCATTTAACAGAAAGCTGGGGACAAAAAAATAAAGGAAGTTCCTTACACAAACAGGTATGTACACACACGGTAGCCAAACTACCTCTGTACAATACTTTGAACCATCAACATCCTGAGTCATTGTGGCACTTAAACCATGTGGCAAAACGCAGGACAGTATCTGAGAGACCATTATCCTGATCAGCTATTGAAAGTGATATATAAATTAACAAGATAATCTAACAGACTATTTGGAAGGTGTCTTCCAAAGCAGCAGTAAAAATGACAAATATTTACACTTCTGTCTGAGTGAGGCTATTTAAAATAGAGCAGCTTAATTAAGAATATGAAATGAATTGCTTGTGACCACACAAACTAAAATTCTGAGCTAATTCTGGATGTTCTCTCATTCCAGTGCTACTGAGTTGAGAAAATGAAGGTGAAGGAAGGAAATGGCCTTCCTGGAGTCCTTGATTAAATTTCAAGATGCCAGGACTTACTTCTCCCTGGAAAGTTTTCCACCAGAGTCAATATCCCACAATTACTCAGTGACATAAATATTCAAGAGCAGGAAAGTATTTTTTCTTTAGCTTGCACTTATAAAAGGCACTGATCCATTTCAATCAGAGTAGACTTAGCAGGCAAGAGGCTAACCACTGACTTCTCCTACATTAATTTCTTACATTGTAAATATTGAATTCCATTACTGAAGCAGCAAATGCAGCCTATTTCTTTAAATGTATTTATGGCATAATGGCATAGTAAACCATTTCCATGTAAAAAACCAACAAGAATTTACCATTGCAAAGATTCTTGGTTTAGCCCTCCAAAAATAATATTGATTTTTTGTAACAGTCTACATGAAAAAATAACAAGGAGGCATATTTCCCCTTCACTATGCATCCTTTCGTTATGAATAAGAACTTAAAATGTAAGTGCAGCAGAAAAGCTCCAGTGTTTCTGACATGATGGGACCCCACTCCCTTTCCGTCTGAAACAATTCTAGAGCAGATCCCATGAACCAATAGGTTGCTCTCTATTTTTACAGAAGCCCTTTGTTCAAGTTATTCTCTCTCATCTTCTCCTTTCAAGTAAGTCCTGGCTCACAACTGTGTTTCCTCTTGTTCCAAAGAATGTGGAGGGACATGGCAAGATGCTGGAAGAGATGCTAGCTTCTGAAGCTTAGGGTGTTGCAGAGGTTTTGGCCTGTGAAAAGAACGTCGGCTTTGTACACGTCTGGCTGCAGCAGATCTGTAATTTCCTTGTACATCAAGCAACATTTTCTCCTCTTGGGGCTCCTTCAGATAAGAGTCTTCCAGCCCTTCAAACATAAGTAGAGAATTCTCTTCTTGTGAATTCTCTGACTTGTAGCTAACTTCAGAACCATAACCTGAGTTTACTGTCTCTTTGTTATTCATATCTGTACCTGCTTCCCAGAAGAGATCAGGTACATTTGGGTCACAAGAAGCTATATACTCAGAGACAGTAGAAAGAGAGATATTCCCTCTGTTTTCCAATGAAGAATAGTTTTGTGTCCAAGGCATTTGAAGACAAGATGGGAAGAATTGGAGGGGAGTCACTGAAACACTTTGGTTTTGATTTAGTTGGTCATCTGAAGAGGAGTATTCTGTCATTTCAACATCATGGTCCATATCACCTGGAGAGCACAGTTAAATAGAAACATTTGTAAAACACACTTTCTATACTAGCATGCTGGCTATTGGGCTTTGCTTTTGGCTATTTTTATGAGTGTCTTATGAAAGTGAGTGGTTTAAGATGGTTTTTTTTGCTGGGGAACTGTACCCTGTCCCAATTTCTATCTTGGACAACCTAAATTGAGTTTATTAAACTAACTTCTTATCCTTGCTGAGTATCAGGCAAAACTTAGTTCAGTGTTTGTGATGAACAACTGCCTCTTTCAGATATTTAGGAGGTGGAGCCATCATCTGGTCATTAAGGTGTATCTTGAAATATTTAGTCCTCATGCTCAGCAAGGAAATCTTTTAGAAACGTTTGAAAGAAATTGTGCTCTTCCAATCGAGTAGCAGAGGCTATCACCAGGGAGTCCACTTCTTATTGACCAGAGCCTATGATCAGTTTTCTGTATACTTTAGACTCTGTAGAGAAACTTCACATTTCCACCCTTGGCTTCCAGTTTACATTGTTTTTTAAAACATTTTATTTGAAATTTCAGTATCATTCTCCTATTAGGAGAATTTTGTTAAGGAGGTAATTCAGAGGACTGTTTCAGAGACTAATCAAGGTCTAAGCTTATTAGCTGGGGAAATCTAACTTCCCAAAACACTTCTTAAGAAACGCAGCAGTCAAAACCCAGTGATTTTGATATATCAAAGGTATCTGCACAAGAACTTATACATACCAGTTCCTAGTAATAAAGTAAATTATAAATAAGGCAATAGAATGGAGGAGAAGAACAAAGGTTAGCAAGAAAATGTTCAGCAAGTCATATGCCAATATTTTATGACAATGTTCTCAGTGGGAAAAAAAAGTGAAGAGAATTTCAATATGGGTAAGTGCAAAGGAGAAGTTTTCCTTTTGGAATGCTGCTTATTGTTCAAGTTTCTAATCAGGATATTGGAATTTCATTCACAGTTCTTTAATTAATCCAGTGTTAATTTTAAAATATTGTTTTAAAAATAATCAAAGCTGCATTAATAAGGAACTGAGTACTGGAAGCAACCACAGACCTACAGGCCACTCCAGTAAAGAAAGTGATGTGCTTCCTGCAATTACACTTGAACTAGCATATCTTCTGCAGGGACAGAAGCCAGAACAGAGGAAGAATGGAACTTCCTTTTCTGTTTCTCTTCAAAAGGTTATGAAGTTCTTCTCAAATCAAATTTACCAGCATTTATTCTTATCCTGAGGTCTTTGTCTGAACAAAGTTTCATCAACTAACTGCAGAAGTACTTTCAACTTACCATATTCCTTTATCTGTCGATGCACAGAGGACACTAGGTCATGCATTTGTGATCAGGGATTCCACAAAAGTGAATTCACAATGAAACTAAATATTGCATTTCATTGCATAATCCCTGCAGTGCCCTATGTTCCATTCAATTATGATGTCTGAACTGTGATCTGACCCACCTCATTTACAGCACTGTGTTGATTATAGAAGTGAAGGCTGCTTTTTATGGTGTGGAAAATTTCCACAAAGCAAGAATTAAAGGGCAACTAAGATAGTCATTTAAACCCAGAGTCAATTTAATTTTAAGCCTCTAACACATTAGAAGCAACAACTTATTTACTGCATCAGAAAGATAAACATTTTTCTGTTTTCAGAATAAGGTATGGATTAAGATAAACTTACAGTTTAAGGATAAAGCTCTAACCAAAACTGGAATTCTGCTTCTTCACTGTCCAGCTGTTGTGTAATTATCTCTACCTGTGCAAGGGCACTCTGATACATTCTAGTAAACATGCTTCATTTTTAAACCCTTTCTTATGTAATTTAATTACAACATCAACAGTGTCATTGAGTACTTGTATTGTAGCAGTGGGACCATTTTCCCTTCCTGGGCACTGGATAAATAACCTGGACAAATGTTCAGAACTGACTCAAGGCTTCTTAGCAATAGAGTCCAAAATCATATGCTAATCATGCTAAGAATGAGAGACTTAGCCCAGCTCATTGCTGGCCTAGCCCTGCCGCTCCTGTTGTACATCCGAATGCAATAGAGTCCCACGGGTTAAATGACTCATCTGACCTCTTATGGGCAAACCATATCCTTTGGCATCAGCAACTGGATTGTCTTTGTGGGGCTTCAGACTACTTTGCTTACATCTGCAGACAGTAGCAACAGGGTTACTTGAAAAGACCAATCACTGTTTAAGGGGGTTGAATCAGAATTAGCTGATTCCTGTTAGGGAATTCAGGTACAAATTTTATCGTCTAGAACTGACTAACCAAGAAACCTGGAATCTCTTGAAAATGCATGCACAATATTCTGGTATTTGGAATGCTATTTTCTTGGCATTTAAAGTACTCAAGCCAAAACAAAGAGTGGGACCCTTAGCTGCCATAAAAATAGCAAGGCATTGGACCCCAAATAGTTGGACAGCTCTTCTGCAGAAGGAAAATAGAAAGGTGTTTTGTTATTCAAGCTGGAAGAAAATAGAAAATGTTTAGTTGTACGAAGAAAACAGGAAGGAAAGAGATGTTCTGGGAGAAGAAAAACCAGAAAGGTAAGTTTACTTGTCAGTAGTCAGGGTTGATAGGAAAGCTGATTAAAAATAAAGGTGATAATATCCTTTAAAATATTACATATGTGTTGATTCTGGGAGAAAAGATCTGGGTCGGTCCTCTGGGCCGTCTGCTAGCAGGAAGGAATCTATTGATTTATTGCTGAGCCGGAATGGAGTGAGCCGTCTGAAGTTGTTTGGAGAATATGGGATCTGCACTCGGGCCCTTTGTGATGGTACCACAGTATCTTCACTAGATAACCATGGTGAGAACTTCATGTAGATGCTTTGATCATCATCAGCTGAAAATACTGGGTTATCAATTCCTAAAAAAAGTTCATGAGTGACAAATACAATTAATCAAAATAATTTCTTGGTAATACAGCAAGATACTTGGTAAACAGAGAATGGCTATAGTGGGAAAAAAATAGACCGACACACACTGGTATAGGTGTGACTAGGGCAATACACAGACCATTATACACACATAGGTTGCTCTTTCTACCTTGGTTATTGCTAGTCATTTTGGATTTCTATTAAAGAGAAAAATTTGACATTATATCCAATATGCAGTTATGTTTGGGATATCTGGAGACAAAAAATAAAATCAATAAAAGAAGAAATCAGTCAGCAAATTTTAAGCAAAATAAAGCACAATATAAAACAACTGCAGAAAATTCAAATCAAACCCATAAAAAAGAAACAAAAGATGGAAAAAAACTGCAAAGGCATAAACTGCACAACTCCATAAAGGAATGAGATGTGTGTAAGGGAGCTAGAGAAGGCCACAGAACAGTCAAAAGTAAGTTACAGGAGCCTTTTAATATAGATATTAAGTTTGTAGTGTTTGAACAGAAAAAGAAATCTAAAAAATGAGTCTAGGTCTGCACCTTGCCACCCACTTATTTCTGGATTGATTTCTGGACGACTTTACACATTCTCAAAACATAGAATTTGTCATGGAACAGTGAAAAGGCTGTCTCAGCATGTCTGCCAAAAGAGTACAGACACAAGTATTTTTCTTCACTGTATACACCATGTTACATATGAAGCACACAGTGGCATGCTGAAAATTCAAGCACAAAAGTGCTAAAGAGAAATACTAGATTTTAAAACTGTGTAAATCATATAATATAATTTGTTATATATAGTGACACACTTTCAGTCTGGTATTTTGGAGCCTTTCAGGGCTGGAAATCAAATTCAATGAATGCTCCGGGAATGCTGCAAATCTGCCCTTTTCAGTGACTTCTGTGAGCCTGTAAGGATCTGAGGGAGCTGTGAATTTAAGAGGAGAAATCCTGTGTGAAAGAAGAAGCATGGAATTTATCACAACAAAGTGCTTCAATTGCAAGTAGAAAACAGTTCCAAAGGACTAGTATTGACTGGTCTTGTGAGCTAGGACAATGCTAAAATAACATTTTCTGTTGCTAGAAATAATTGGTGGGTTTAGTTCTGGTTTAGGCAGTCATGCTCACAACTTCTACCAGTAGCAAATTTGACGCTCTCCATACCTCTAGATATCCAAAACTTGTTATCTGTTAACATTAATATATTTTCTAATAGAACACGTCAAATCAAGACAAAACAAAAAATACAGGCTAAATCAAGCAGCATTTCTAGTATTTTTTTTAACATGTGAGAAAAAAAACCTCTGTAGGTAATTAATATTTTTACCAGTAGGAGTATCTGTGAAATTTTGCTTCGTCACATTAGCCAGGAAATCAACTCCTTTGCCTAGATGCAAAGTTTCATAATCATTATTTTCTTCTGATTCAGAAAACTCCACATCTGGAAAAAAAAAAAAACAAAGTCCAATTTGATTAGAGATTTGTATCAGTTCTGATAGAAAATGCTATTTCATGCTGGTTTGATGCTGGCATAGTTATCAAAGATACATCTTTAACAAGGATCTAGATAAGGGCAAAATTTAATCAACAGTTTTAGCACTGAAATGCAAATGTGAATGTATGTAGAGTTTGCAGCTTGGATACCAATCACGTCAAGAAACTCAACACAGGTTTCTGGCTTGCATTATTATCTGGTGCTATGATAGAGAGATTTCACATTCTGGCTAAGCATTTGGCTAACGGAATTGTTTGCTTTCCTGGGACTGAAACAAACCAACCTATGACATGGCAGCACTGCTGCTGCTGTGTTTTGTGTCTTAAATGCTCACGTGTTGACAAATGCCGTCCAGTTACAATAACAAGTCACTGCATTTTCATCATTTGACAGAGGTCAGCATTAGTATCCTGACTGACTTCAAATCTGGTGAGGTCATTGCTACTTTTACTGCAGTGGAATCACTTTTACAACAGCTGCTAAACCACTTGTTAAGATTATCTTCCAATAAAGCTTTTTTTTTTTAAGTAGAGGATGACATCTATACACTGTGTTCTTTAACAAGACAGTATTGAATGGCCTACTTAGAAGTATTCGGAAAGCTCTTTCCATGCAAAATGGTTCTAGAATATTACACTTATTCAGCCAGCCTGCATTGCCCTTGTCAGTCAAAGAAAAATAATGCTCAGAAAAATATCTTTGCTTGGCACTATTGAGAAAAGATGAATCCCTCTCTACTTCAATTCTCTTTGAGATCAAGGGGTTGCATGCATGAGCAGAGGAAAGAACACAAATAAGAGTTAGTTCAGTGGCTTTTAAACCACGTTTCAGTTTTTAAGTGACACATACTATTTTATAATTATATAACAAACATATCAACATCCATCACATCTTGCTATGACTGACACCAATGCCAAAAGATGGCTAAAACATGAGATGAAAGAATCTGGGGCTTTACATGCAAAACCTACTTTGCTAGGGGTGCTCCCTAGGCCAGTCAGCTTCAGATTACACTTTCAGTGTTGACTTGTGTGCTAGATTTGTGCATGAAGTGTGAATCAGTGCTGAAACTGGTCTCTGACTATACGTTCCTTTCAAAGCTACACTCTCCTTGAGTTCTAACGCGCTTGCTTAGTGTCGACTCGGATTCAGACCCTTCTAAACAAGTGGACCTCAACTCAGATCAGAACGTCATCTCAGCTACTGAATTTGATATGGCATGGCATACTGGGCAGACATATCCTGCTGTCACGAAAAAGAAGAATGTTAGCAAAAGTTGCTCTGTGCAGCTTATCCAAAAGGAAGCTGAACGTTCAACCCCGTTGTAGCCACTGCATTGTTTGGTTTTCAAAATTTAAATGTGATATTTTAAAAATGTGAGTAAGAAGGCCAATTAAAATTTGGTTTGTCATCCAGCTGCCTAGAAAAACACTTCTGAGTCATCGAGACACTGCATTTAAGCATGGAGCAGATCCCTGCTCTGAGTTCTGAATGATGACTAGAAGTCCCTTTTTAATACCAGCTTCGCTGTTGCATACCACAAAATATTTCAATGATGCTTTACAAACAATGTAGCTGGTAAAATGCAGTTAATGAAACTGGTCTAAGAGTCTTTTTACCTTTTTCCTTCAAAGTAAAATCTTGTACTGGATTTTCTGAAGGTATTTTTCCATTTGGTATGACACTGCTGTTTCGCTGAAAGAAAACAAACAAAGTTACCAAAAACGCTACCATCATCAGATAGCAATGGCAGTGACATCCTTTGAAATCACGAGTTCAGCAGCATAACCCTGAAATCTGTTGTAATCTTTGCTTGAGGCTCAATATGGATGTCATTAGCTTCCCCCCTACACTTGTACTCACTGCAGGAAAAGAAAGGAACTTTGGCTCTTTGTACACTGTATGTTCCCTCTTAGTTTCATGCAAATTTTGTGGAACGCTCTATGCTGTAGTGCTACCCTGCTACATCTACACTGCAACATGTCCTCACAGTATTGTAGCATGGCTCAAGGTCTGTTGTTTTTGAAGTGATCAAAAATCTCTCGCCCAGAAGAAGGGTCCCAAAGCATAGAGAAAAGCAGCATGTGAGAAGATGCCCCTTGAGTTATCTCATGGTTTAATTCTTCTTGCTTAGGCCCTTTAAGTTCATGAAGGTCTATAGGACAGAGATAAATGTAGGACATAGGACCCTTCAGAGTCCTCCCTGCCCTCCCCACCCCTTAGGTTGTATAAGGTGGTATAAGGTTGTAGGTGGCTACATCTGGGTCCTTGTGAAAGTATTTTACCCTTTTTTGGCCACGGTCTCGCTTGTGGATTTTGTTGAGCTTCTTGGAATGGTTTATTCCTAGTTTGGTACTCTTGAAAGATTCTAAACGCTTCCTCATTGTCCTATGGAAAATCTCCTTGTCTTGTTTCTCATCTTCACTGTGCATGATCTCATGTCGACTGTACAGGTGTTTGTGCTGCGGTCAGGATAAGAAGACAATATTCATTTATTTAGAAATACAGTTGGAAGCCCTGAATCAACGCATTCAATCAGTGTCATGCAAATGTAAACAATGCCATAAAAAAGAATGAACCAAAGACTAGTCCGAAGGCATTAATGCAACTCCTATTTTCCTTTCTCTTTCTTCACCATGAAACAGGTATAAGTCCAGGAATTTTAAGTACATAAGTGTGACTGTCATTCAAAGGAAGCCTCTCCCTGTAAGTGTCTGAATCACTTTAGTTGATACACTCCATTTAATCCTGCTTCAGAACCCATGTTGGACCCAGTTCTGCATTCCACTGGCTCCAGTGAAGTCAAAGGCACTAGCGCTGTTAAAGAGGCATGTTCATAAATGAGAAAGAATATAACCAAAAAGCCTATCTTCCTCAAGGGTGTGGATTTTGCAGATGGGTTCTTTCCTTTTGAGTTTCAATCCCAAGTTTTGGTTCCTAATGTCTCCGAGTTTTAGATTGGAAAACAGTCCAATGCTAGCCTTCTGCTCTCACCTCCTGCCTGGGTTTGTACAGGTACTGTTGTAGGGTGTGATGAGCGACCGTGTCTTCTGTGTCCCGGATACTTTTCCGCCTCTGCTCTAAAGCTTGCATGTCAAGGCAAACTGGTCCAGCTTTTTCTCTCCTGAAGAAGAATACAATATACAAACAGCAGTTTTAAAAATCAGCAATTGCTGAAAGAGGAAGGAAAAACAGGAAAATGGGGAATGAGGGGGAGAAATGAAGTTTAAATAAAAAAAGGAAAGGACAAAATCAGCTAAATGAAAATGAGTGAGCAAATACCTAAAGGGAAATGTGAAAAGATTATTGTTTTTTGTCTTTCAGGTGGGTGCAGCATTAATTTCTCAGTTTACATGACACACGGTCTGTTCAGTGAAAAAATCATGAAAGAGTTAAGGAAGGGGCAATTTTTTTCCTTGCCTCTCTCCTGACTTTTTCTGGAGCAGACACAAAAATGACATCCAGCGCTGTCTATAGCAGTTGGTGAGCAAAAGGCACATGAAACAACTCTAATGTGGATGTCTGCTTTGTCTTACCAGCCTTTACTGCAAAAATGTGTTTGCGTGTGAAATGCAACAATATAATCACAGAATCACAGAATCATTAAGGTTGGAAAAGATGTGTAAAATCATCAAGTCCGACCATACATAACTGTATGTATACCCATTTTATGGGGGAGAAAAGATTAACTGAAGTTCAAAAAAGCAGTGAATGAAGCCCCTGTAGTTTGCATTTTTCAAAATTTATAACACTCTTTCCATTTCCTCACATATAACAAAAAAACCCCACAAACCACCCCCCCCCCCCAATCAGTCCACATTACTTACAGTAAATAAGAGACAGAGCTTTCCACAGTGCTTGGGCGTGGTGTGCTGAAATCCACATTTACCATGTTGTCTGTACTTGGAGAACGTATAAATGCCAAGGAACCTCTACGTTCTCCCTGGCCACAGAAAGAAACAAGACATATTTCAGCTGTAAACAGCTAGGGCAAAATGTATGTCAGAAAATGCACATAATTTGTGAGGCTGCTGTATGCAAATGGCACAAGAAGCAAGGGAGAAGTTGTATTTAGGCAATGAACACAAACCATTTTTTGGGTTTATGGTTTCTTTACGTTGAGTGATGTTATCCCAATGAACAAAGCTAGGAGGAAAACTATTCCACTCTTGTAAATTGATTTTGAGGAGGTGAGTGATTTCTTAGGCCTCAGTCTATTTGCGAATTATATCCTTGCACTTTTGCAGTCTAGCTCTTTTCACAGACCCTTTCAAGGATGGACCTTTTACTCTGTACCACATTGCAAACCAAGTATGTAGGGATATCTATGCAGATTTTTATGACTCGACTTATCACTGCACTAAAAGTAGCGTTTTTGAAGATATCACAGTAAGTTTTTTGTTCTCTACCAGACCGGAAGCAGCAAATGTTAAGTGGTGGTAGAAGTCTACAAGACTATTTGAAAGAGGTTATGGCACGAAGAGATGAGATACTGAAGAGATGAGATTTGCTTTCAGTTCTAAAACTAGAGTCACAGAAGTGAATTGCTGGAAAAGCTCGGATTTATGTCTTCAGAGTTTTCCCTGGTGCTTGCTTAATGTCTTAGTTTAGGTGAAAGGGAGCTGTGAGTGACATCGTGGTTACAGAGGCTGAACCGATCTATGCTTTTGAATCACAGCAAAGTGAAATCACATACCAGGTCTCTACATTTTAAACTGTAATAAAGAATACACCAAGAAAAAAGTCTCCCTTGCAGAATATTGAAAGAGATTTTATCTACATTTCTCCAACTTTAACTGTATTGTGTCCCCTTAACATTTTTATATTCATAAAGCAAATCAAACAAATGTTTGTGGTAGCCCACATACACATTACAGTAGTATGCGTTGGATCAGATCAGTGGCATTAAGAAGTACGCTCTGGCCTCTGTAGGCAGAAAACTTAGAGAAAAAAAAGTAAATTCTGGGTCAGCATCATCCTGTCCATTTTCTTAAGTGCATCTGACTTTCTTTTCAAATCAAGTTTAATGTTTCATACATACATCATACCGTATCATCAATGGAGGAATTTTAACCAGAAGAAGTTATGAACTGTAAGTATTTTGAGTCGCTTCTATTCACTTGCTCTGGATTATTTTCATTTTGCCTGCCTTAGCCTCTCCCCTCTCAACTGCAAGGAATTTATTTAGGTTCAGACTGAACTCTCACAAGCTCTTGTTTATTGTACAGATGCAGCATAACAGCAGAGCTGAAGAAAGAAAAAATTATAAAATAGTGCAAGTGAGAAGAAAGCGCGTAGCTGGGGGAGGCAGATCTTTACTCCTCCTGGAAGAAATGGCTTCAATTTCAATGTCAGCTTGTAATTCACAGATATTTTGCTCAAAGATACATTTCAGAAGTCAAGGGAAAGTTGTTAAAGCAGTGTATCACTGAAGCCAATATTTACATGAGACAGGTGGAATGACTTTAGGATTGACAACTCATGACTAATCAGGCATATTAACATAACCAATTTCCAGTGGAAGAAACCATGTTGCAAATCTTTTGTAGAACCTGGAGAACTTCTAATATCTTTGTCTATTGTTATAAGATCAGTAGACATTTGCCAATAGAATTGGCTGCAAGACACAGTATACACAAATAGTATTTGGACTAGGGTAGCAAAAGTCAGTTTACTTGTGCTATGAACTGTACTAAGGTATAATGAAAAAGGTAACTCTCCTAAAAAATGAATAATCTAACTTAATCTGACATTACTAGATGGGATTCAAGACATTATTGGGTAAGGATTCCGGGGCTAAATCTGCATGGCTTAGTGATCTATAGAGCCCTTTGCATCTGTTAAAGAGAAAAAATACTGTAGTGAATATACTGAACAGATTCTGCAGTGAATCTGAACATGAGTCTCATGCTCATCAACATCAAAGTTGTTATGAGGGATGCCCCATCCCTGGAGGTGTTCAAGGCCAGGTTGGACAGGGCTTTGAGCAACCTGGTCTAGTGGAAGGTGTCTCTGCCCATGCCAGGGGGGTTGGAACTAGGTGATCTTTAAGGTCCCTTCCAACCCAAACCATTCTATGATTCTATGATCTAACTTTCTTCCTCCGAGGTGTGACCCAGAAAGCACCACGAGAAAGAAAATTACTTCTTGAGCTCACATGGTCTGAAAACTGAATGGATAGTTTACCAAATCTCAAAAGTATTTGCTTATCTTGTGAACCACTGCCTCTTTTTCACACTAACATCATTTCTGAATTTTATCTTATTTTATGAATTTGATCTTTGAAATTCCATGTTTCACTGGGAGAAGTATGCCTGGCTGTAGATCATTTTCAAAAAAAGAAAAGAGTAGGAGTAGCACCAGTCATAGTAACCAGTTATTAGTAGTAGTATCAGTCATAGCAATAGTGTTTATTTTAATTAAAGAAATTAACTGGTATATCACTTAGCTGTGAAAATGAGTTCACCGGGAGATTACGGACATAGATAGATCATCACTTCAAAGATTACTGTTTAAAATATTCCATTTAAAACTATCCTCTACACCGTATGCATACTGCACATTTGTGGTGATTTGAACTAAGGAGGCCAGTTTCATAGTGAAGAAGATTAGGAACTCTTACACAATCTGTTAACATTGCTCCAGTCTGGGAATGGTACTCCTGCAAAAGGCCAGTAACTTTCTTCCATTCTGTAACTTTAAAAATTTCTCCTGTTGCAAGTCTTAAGTTTCTCTAACTTCACAATTCTATGATTGCATTTGATATCTGTTGTTTATCACTTTAACCCTAATTTTTGAAGTGTGGGTGTTATGATTCCTTTGAATTGAAGTTACCCTTCCCAGTTTTTTTGTATTACTGTGATCTGGCAGAATGAGATTATAGCAGTCCACTACTTTGGTCATATATCCACATCGTTTGGAAGTGAGCTTCTTCAAATCAGATTTGTCATCACATAGAACCACTGTTCTGCAGGAGCGAGATTCTGTTGTCACATTTAGAAAGACACTACTTTGCCTGATCCCTTTGGAATTACAGTATTTTTTCATGCAATGAATAGAGAAACAAAGTTATTCAGTAAAATCCAACAGAAAAGTACAGTGATGTAAGTACAATATACTCATACTTGGGGATCAGGCACGATACCGAGAAATACAGCCACTCAAACATGAGACTCAAAACACATTTAGAAAAAAAAAGCAGAGCAGAAATGAAAATAGTTTTCTTTTAGACATCTCCTGCAATATATCTAACTTCAGATTATATTATAAATAAAAAAAAAAACAAAAACCAAACGATGCTATAATATGTCAACAAGTGTTCATAAGTACCTCAGCCACATAGCTAATTGCATCCTTCAAGTTGAGTTCATGGAAAACATTAAGGATCTGGTCTCTTGATTTTTGAGCAGATCTTCGCATCAGCACTTTACTGAGGAATTTCCTATCAAAATTGGACCACCTGATAATTTAAACAAACTGTGTTAATGGCAACAAGCAATTTTAGTTTCACAGCATTTTTAGTTTAGCATAAATGATATTTTTGTGAGCTAACCACTTTTAAAAAAATGGTGAACATCATAGCAATGTGAGGGATTTGTGTTTTGAAGCTTTTCAATTAGCATTTAAAGAAAGTTAAGGAAAAGCCTGCTACAGAGTTATGCAGCTGTCACAAAGCATTTAACAGGTTCCCTTACCAAACACTACTACAACAGCAAGAGTGCTATGATTACAGTATCCCATTTCAGAGTCACTAGGACATTTTATACTCTGGGAGATCATGCTACCTTATTTTTCCACTTCTGATTACGCATTGTTATATTTAATAGCTTCATTCTAAAAGTTTAATTTTCTTTCCTCCTTTGGAAGGGAATCTGCTTTTCCCCAGCTGTATTGTAGAACAGCCAGCCTAGAAAATGAGTTCACAACAACAGTGCTCTTCCAAAAGCACTTGCAGAGGGCCTTATTCATGCCATTGATGTACTCTGGGGGATAGAAGTGACGTGTATTTTCTCTGATTTACACTTCCAGGCTTGTTGGATAGCAGGATATCTGCCATTTTGTATTTAGGCTCCAGAAGATAAAGGTTGCTTTACTTTCATCTACCTTCCTCAAGATTTTCTCTAAAGGGCATGAGGCAACTTCACCCATCTTGCCCAACGGCTATTTTGAGTTTATGACATTTTATTGAGACTGTTGAAACTTTTTTGTTGTTAAACATTATTCACAGAATTGATAACTATTCCTCGTCTCTAGCCGGAACATCTGACAAGCAGTCTCTAATTCAGGCTGCCACACCTGAGCACGTCAGAGGGGATGCTGTGGCTGCCATTTCTTTGAGGAAGCAGCACTTTCATGTACGTATAGTCCAAAAGAAGCAGACTAAAGGTGGTCTCATTCAAAATACATTAGTCATCAAACCACACACTCAACCATGAATCTACATTAAGCTACTGCTTCTCTTGTTACTCAGGGAGATTACTTTCTGACATCTAAGAAGTCAAACTCTAATCTGCCACTTTAAAAGTATTTAGCTCCATCTTCAAGACAGTATTTCAAAACTGGGGATGTATTACCCTGTATTATAGCCTGCTGAAATTCATTCCCAAAAAGTAAACTAAAAATTTAGACCAAAAGAAAGAGGATGTTCTATTTGGGATGCCTCATGAAAATTCTTCCCTGCATAAATGAGAAAAGAGCAAAGGGAAATGAAGGAGACTGTCCCTATAACTGGGTACAGAGAGGTGAGCAATTTGGCTTGAGCTCAGATACAATCTAGCTCCAGCCCAGGAGTTGTATAATTATATGAGCATAATGCTAAACCTCGGCTAATATACTCAGCTTCTCAGCAAGGCTTAGGGGAGTGCTCTGCGGAAAGCTGACACAACCACATGGCTTTTGGATTGGAATTGTCATGTTGAGTCAGCAGGACATTGGCAGGTCAGAACTGTGACTGTCTGCACCTATGAAATGACCTAACTCCAGGGAGAGAACTGCTTAACTTTAAATAACCTTCCTAAAGATGTCCAGATTTAATGTCCTTTCTTCACATTTGTTCATCCAGATTATGGAAGTGTGCCCATCACAATGGCAACTCTTCACGTGTACTTTAAAGAAAACAGTGTCCATATCTTTCAGCTGAGTAATTTTGCTTCTCTCAAGATGAATCAACTATAAACAGAGAGGGATGGAAATGATCCATAATTTTCATCGTTGGTTTCAAACTAATAGGCTTAAACTATCCAAGTCATTTCAAAGCATCCTCTGCCATCACTTTCAGAGCTGTTGAACACATCCTTTGTAGAAATAGGATAAACAACTAGCACAGTCATAGTTGAGGTTTTTTTAGTTACTCCACACACAAATAACATTCATGAAATGGAGTATTACAGAGAAGGGCCAACATTAATCTTTTAGGTTAAATCTTGTGCAAATGGCCAGTTCTCAAATCTTGAGAGAAGCTGATCCCTGGATATGAACTGAGGCATTTGCAAAGGCCTAATCTGAACTGCGGAAGAAAAAGAAAATATTCCAGTTGTAGGGGACAAAAATAAACTATTTTCACATTTGCTGTATTTCCAGTATTTGCAGTATATACTCTTTCAAGCTACATTTGACATCCTTCCTGTCCCTAAACTCACAGGCTTAAAAAGTCATAATTTACAGGTAAGATTTCCTAGCAGTATTTCAACATTCCAAGTGAGTTACTACTTACTTGTCTCTCAGATAATTATGTCCTATTTGTCCAGAAATGTCTTCTATAGCAGAAAGAATGTGATCAAAGGCCTAGGAAAGTGAAAGTGGAATTAATATCTTTACAGAAATAAAAGGCATAATTAGAAAATAGCTCAATTTATGTCAGGCTAGACCAGGTGACTATGCAGAATAATTTTATTGCTGCTAAGCAGATTTTTTTTTTCCCATTTACAGAAATGCTAACTACTATATGCTTTTCTTCAAAGTTCCTGAGCTTTGTAACCAGTTCTTTACAAATTCACTAACTATTCTTGAATTACAAGGGTCTCAGCAAGAAGGTACTTAAGCCCCCATTTTAACATTCAGTTTTAAGACTCTGTTTATCGACTCATTTTACCATCTCCATTTCTGGCCTATGAAGTACATCAGCCACTATTAGTGCTGGTGATTAAATCAGTTGAAAAATTTCCCTAGTGTTTCTTTTTAGACATTTCAGGAATCCATACTTCCCTCAGAGTAGAAGCAGGCACCATTCTTTCGCTATCTAGGGCAAAATCCCGTACTGGGTATATTAGATGGATGATTGATAGAAATCCTGAGGTTTGTAACTCCGGATTCAAAGCAAGGCAGTTGCAGGTGGAATTTGGTCTTTTTCTGTACATGGTTGTTAACATGTCACTCTAACATTGGAGTGATTACTGCAGAATATACAGCATGCTAGGTTTAGAACAACATGGTGATACGGATTATTCCTGAATATAATATTAATTACTGCCTCAGGAGATATCTGACATGGAAGTTGAGAAAATGATATTATAAGTAAGTTGTCTCCCTCCTACTCCCTGAGAACAGACAGTGCTCCCTCCCTCAGAAGGCTGAAATTTATACAGTTCTGGGAGCGCTGTGCCTCCTGAGACAATATCTGCTAGAATACTCTAGGAAGTGGTGAATCAGTACATACAACGTTACAAAGTGTTAGGATTAACATTACTGCTTGGCCTGCACTACTAACTGACATGTAAAGGTATATCCCATAAATGTAGACAGGCTGTATTTGTTCACCTGGGGAAAGAATCCTGATTTTCAAATAGTAAAATATTTGAATGGAAGTGGAAATTTGAATTGCTGGATAACAAAAGCATAATGTATTTATTCAGTAGTCTGTAAAAGAATTACTCAGAAACAAACCCTGTCCATCACTAAGTTGTTAATTCACTTCAGGTAGCCCCCAATGTGAAAACGGACAAGATTAGAAGCTCATTCAAGAATGTGTTAAAATGCTCAATGCAGAATAGCGGTGTAAATCTGAAAAGTTTATGAATTAAAGAAGGCCATGAAAGATGTCTTACCGTCTTCCATCCTTTAACCTATATTTGTATTGAAAATGTATGTTTTCTTTTACTGAATAAAAACTTTATAATGTTGTGTAAAATTGAATTGGAAGAGATCATGTTTCAAAATCTTTTAAAAAGGTTAAAGAAATGCAGGCAGACCCAGCATTCACATTGAACTAAAACTATTACCATTAATCTGGAATTTCAGTATATAATTAACATCTGCACTGGGCAGCAGGCTACCTTTCTATGTAATATGCAAGCTACAAAGCCTGCTTTCTTATCTTTACCATAAATAAACAATATTTAAGAAGAAAAAAACCCCTTACTTCCACATGCTTTGCCCTAGCAATCTTTAATCAAATGTTCTCCTCTTTTAGATGAAGAGAAAGAAGCATATTCCAGCCGTGCTGTTTCCCAGTACTGTCAGCCCCATTGAACTCTCAAGTGAAAGACCAGAACCTTCAGTTGAGTATCCCCTCACAGGACTCAACCCAAAGACAAATTACAGCCTAGAGATAACTTTTGAAATATTTGAAGGGTTTTGCACTTGAAATTTGATTCTCCCCTCCCTTCCAAAAAGAAATTTTCTCTAATATTTTTTTTTTCTTAAGGCACTCTGTAAAAATCCAAAAGATATCGTAGTTTTGTTTAAAAATATCTTACTCTGCCATGAAGTTTCTCATTCAGTTTTGGCTCTCTGTGTTCACTTTTCTTCACTTTCAGCCACTGTACCAAAGGCTTGATAGTCAGTCCCTAAGGATTGAAGCATGATAACAAATACTTAGGAATTATGTTAGACTTCCTTCCAGCTGGTCATTGTTAAAGAGAAATAGAGCATTTTTGTATGTTATGTGGTGTTTCTCATACTTCCTTGGTTGGTCTCTGTCCCCTTCAGATGATTAAATAACACAGTACCCTCAGCTCCTGTTACAAAGGTTTGAAAAGACACCAACCAGTGGAAATATATAACTTCTACAAGAAAAATAAGGTAGTGGAAGGGTTAAAGTGTTTCCTATACCATTGATTGTGGTATTTTCTGCACATATCAGGAGTTTGTGACCACAATTAAACCTTCTATAGTAAATTTTAGAAAAAATTCCAAGCTGGTATATACTGATATATCTCAATTTAAATTAATGTTGTTTTTTTCAGCCAGAAAGTGCTATCTTTTTTGGATGCTAAATATTTTCTTGTCCCACTGCTTACTGTTGTATTTTAAAACAAGGACTTGGGCTCAGGTAGATCAGCTTAATGACTGTATTTGCCCATAAAAAGGACTGTTCCCTATAGCTGTTCACATGAGGTGAAGGATGTTTAATCAGATATTAACCTGAGCACTATTAATACCAAGCAGCTAAGACTGAACATTTTTTAGCACAGAGGAAATTGTGTTTTGTCCCTTGTGGTGCCATATCAAAACATAAAATAGGATCTTTGTTACTAAAATTACAAATTCAATTATGCTTTCAGTTCAGTGAAACAATATGCAACCTTCAGCTGAGAAATGCTTTAAGCATTTGGTACTTTGGGGGGACTCCTTCTCCTTGCAAGAAGCATGCTTAAGAAGTTGAATTACCTGGAAAATAACAGTAAAAAACACAACAATGATAGTTGTGCTGACAAACAGGTTTTTATCATTCACTTTTGTATCATCCAGAAGTACAACCAGAGCAAAAGCAACCGCTCCACGTAGTCCACCATATGACATCACCACCTGGTCTATTATCTCCAACTGGACCATTCTGTAGTGGTTAAGAATCCATGTCTGTAAAACTACACCTATAAAAAAAAAAATGCCAGCATGTCTAGAAATACCCTTATGAAACGTCAATATCCCAACCATGTGTAACAGAAACAGTACCACCAGTCTGCTTTCAAAACAAATTCTCTACACCACCTACTTCTCCCTCTGTACTGCTACACTGCCAAGGAGGGCAGGCCCACTCAGTATGTTTAGCCAAAGGAATTAGATGAAGCTGCTTCTGTGACACCTCACACACGTCAGCGGTTACTGAAAGGTGGCTAACCGAACAATGGTTCCTTTAGAAAGGAGGACATGGGGCTAGGCCCTTCCTTTAGCCCAGGAATCTTGGGATAGAATAAGAATACAGTGTCTAGGAAAACTGCCAGCTGGATAGATGTCTTACATTTTATTTTAATTTAGTTCAAGACAAACAGGCAAATAAACCCATTTAGTTTATTCCCAGATGTAAGTACATGCACCAAATCACGAAGTGTGTTACACTCTAGTACTTCATTCTATGCCTTTTTTGCGATTTTATACCCTTTGCTATGTCACAAAACAGTGATTAAATAGTAGAACTACATAGCTGGGCAAATTGTCATTAGTATTTTGAAATGTTTGCGAACTTATATAAGCCCAGTAAATTGACAGTAGGTAATCCCTACCTGCCACAGTCTTATTTACCTAATTTTTCACCAGTTCCTGAGAATTATTTCTTAAGCCAGAGAACCTGTGGTATAACTATGTATGGTCTTACATCACTGTGTGTCTCAAACCTGAAGTCAACCATAAAATTAGCTTAAGACAATCTCTTTATTACCAAATTGAAAGACCTGAAGGAAAGAGATGGCTGACAGGACTCACATCTTTTGTTAGGCTGCAAGTTAAAGAACAAAGTCCATTTCACTGGGAGATTTTGCCAATGCCGTGTGCTGGGGCAACAAAGGTTAGCCACTGGGTGATTCATGTTAACCACTGGGCTAGTCATATCCTCACACGTTGTCAAAAGTGAAATCCTACTATATTTTCAGCATATGATGAAGCTTACTGTAGAGATCTACCCTCCTAACCCAAAACCAACCATAAATTCAACTAAAATAAATGGAATATTTTAAAAATAACAAGTCTAGAACTCCAAATTCTTCGGTTTGGGGTTTTTTGGTTTGGTTTTTTTTTTGGTGGCAAAAGAATATGTGATTGCATCAACAATAAAATGCAAGGACAGGAAGAAGATCATTCCCTTACCAATAACTCTGTATACTGAGATGAAGACCAGAGTGAACAGAATAAAAGCTGTATTCCAAGTCCAGATATCTGGATCTACAGCTGAAATTCCCAGGAACATGAAGATAATAGTTTCTGCTCCACTGGCCATCATTTTCATGGTATATCTTACAGTTGTAGAAGATTGTTCAGATATGTTAGCCTTGACATATTTCTGACAGCAGATGCCACAGAAAGTTATCCTAGAATAAAGAAAAGAAGCAATTATTCAGAAAATATTTGTTGTAACATGTAATATTATTTCCATCTGTCTGTCACATAGTGATAAAACCCCACCATTAATTCCTAAGAAAAAATACCCTCAGGAGCCATTGTGGAGTCTAATCTAGGTAAAAAGCATATCTTGAACATTCATCCTGAGGTGATCCCAAGAGATCAGAAGACAGCATTTCATTAGGTTGTAACAGACCTTAATTCTCTTCAGATTACCATACTGCTTTACAGGCAAAATTTTAAATTTTGTTTACAGTAGACATAATCTTAAACTAATGATCTGTTTACAGTAAGATTTTCAGGTCTTGAATGACACTATTTGCGAACTATAATCTACTGCAGTGTGAAGATAGTAATATTCAGCATAAATTTCATGAGTTTCATGAGTGTCATTTTCTACATAATTTAGGTCTTTCTTTTCAATGTTTTTAAAAACCATATTCCCTTCTCAGCCCCTGCACAGGCAGTAATAAAAAGAGACTTACGCAAGGATAGCGGAAAGAGAAAACATCTCTGCTGTGAGGTAGGATAGGTAGGAAATGATAAACACAAATCCAGGTTCAATGATCCTCACATGCTTGGTGAAACGACTGACCAATGAGAGCAGGAATGCAAAGAAAATGCCAACCAGTGTCCCACCCAGGCTCACCACAAAGAATGACACTGAAAAACAAAACCAAATACAGCTTAAACAGTAGAAATACAATGGTCTGAACTAGTTCTCTTCTATTGTATGGCCAGCAAATCAGAGACAATTTTGGAGGACACATCAAAAATTATTTATAAAATGCAACAATATTAATTGCTTTTGAGCACTTGGTATGTGAATGCAGAATTCTGTAGAAAAAACAAGGTTGCTTTCTGGTAAGACTCACCATTTTAGGCTTGTTCAAAACCCATTACATTTCTTGGAACAATTTTTTTCCCACATTCTGTAAACAAAAGCTTTTCCAAAAGCATATTATAGAATATGCCAAAGTCACTGTTAAAACATTGATTCATAAGATAATGTAGTATCATGTCATGCTTGGAATGGTAAATAGTGACTAAATTTTTAGGTAAATAACATTTCTTGATAGTCACTGGCAAACGTTGCTTGATGGCAATCAGTGATAAGGAGTGAGAATGCCCATAGGCAATCTCAACTTTCCTGGAATGCCGGGAGAGCATAGGCTGAAACCAAGGACATGTTATAAAATAAAAAGAAAATAAGTAGAGCTGTCAGGTTTGGTGGTCTTAACAATTGAACTCCACATCTGTTGAGTCTCCTCAGAAGAAAACAAATCTGATTAAGTTTCCCAAACATTCAGGAATAGTCATTTCTTAATTTTCTTAAGACATTCGTCTATGCCAGAGGAGTGTGGCAATATGCGTGACAAGGGAAAGGGCTGAAAAATAACAGTTACTGATAGCATAATAATGATATTTTGTTCAAAAGTCTGCACATGTACATCAATGATGTGATACGGAATTCAATTCTACGCACCTATGCCTTTGACACATTCAATCCCCGTCACATTCTCTGGACCCATTTTAACAAAAGTTTCAAACACATTGTACAGCACCTGAAAAGAAAGGCAGACTAACTTAATATTTGCTCCTGAATTAAGCCTATTAAAATAATCTCATCATAAGCCCCAACATTATTAATTCTGAAAGTACGTATGACTGAGGAAAATTCTGTGTGGAGAGGATTTTGCAGATTTTTTAATTTTTCAAAATGGAAAAAATGCAGTGGAGCAAGAAGAAACAAAGATTTTTTAAAAACAACTTTCCATTTCTTATTTCAATATGATTTCTATCTATAAGAAGCATTGTTACACCTAGATGTGTTTTCTAAAGCACTTCTCACTCTAAAATCCAGGTATTTGGCAGATTTATTTAATTGCCTGTATAAGATAAATAAGATACTTAATTAGATAATAATAAGATGCTAATAACAAGATACCGGATTGAAATAGGTTGAGCATAGGTAAAATAAGTTGAACAGACAAGAGAATAAACTATAATAACTGTACTAAAGCTTTTAAAATAATTGGCTAACAGTGATAGTGCTGACAGTAAAGAATTCATCTTATCCATACCCCTGCCTAAGGAGGTTTGTACGAGCATCATTCTTGACACATGCCTGTCTAATCTATTCTTAATTCCTCCAGTGATGGAGGAGAACTTCACTATGGCTTTGTCCGCTTTCCTTGTTGCAGCTAAGATTGTTAATTCTTATCATATTTACCCCAGTCATGGCATATGGGTTACTTCATTCTGTAACAGTAGTCTTTTACATATTTACTTTTAAAGAATGCTACATCATCCACTTTCTTCTGTCCTGATGTCCTTCCTTTTTCAAGGTAAGAACTACGGTTGTTTCAAACTTTCTCATAGGCTATGCTCTCTGACTCTTGATCGTGCTCACTCTTCTTTTCTGCATTTTCTTCAACAAATAATCAAACTTTCTTTTATTGGTAGAGTGAGTGTTTGATTTCATTTCACAGTAACAAAATCTCCTTTCCTTCTGAATGCCAGTGATGTTGATAGTTGAGTTCATCAAGGGTTATTTTAATATTTGTTTCTGGTAATACCCCAAAAGTACTAATGAGACTATCTAAAGGCAATTAGGTTTCTCTGGAAGGCCTAAATGGCATTTTCAAACTCATGTGAGCAGCTAGGCTGCTGTCAGTGACCTTGCAGTGCCCTGCTGCCTTGGGTGCAAAAAATTAAGTCACTGAGCCTGGTGGACATCTCTTACCCTCCTTTGGAGATCTGCAGGAGCAGTAATAGGAGATGATCCAAGAAGCAAATTGAAGCTCTATAGCAACTCATTTGCATAGCGTCTCTCTGCCTTCAGACTTCCTGGTCCCTGCCTACTAGCACTGTACTACAGAACTATTGACTCTTTTATTCTGAGAAATTTTTTGTGTGAAAAGGAAAGGTGTTTCAATCAAAATAAAAACATCAGTAGAAATTTGCGATTGTTTTAAGTCTATTAAAGTCTATTAAGTTTTCCTTTCTTTCTAAATGAAAAAACCCCAAAAAACAGAAATCAACATGTTACCAAAAAAAAACCAAACCAGAAACTTTCTAAAATGTCCCACAATTTTTTCCAATTTGGCTTTTTGTTATATATCTGTTTGATAAACACCTGATCGACGTAAAAGAGAGGAAACAGGCATAAGCACTTTGATGAGTATTCTGTCTTTCATTGTCTGTATGTCTGAGGTATGCGTATAAATTATCGGCATAATGGAAATATGCAGGAAAGAGTATGTGCATTAAAAAACAACAGCAAAGGCAGGCTTAAAATCCCTGGAACTAATTTCAGTAAGTCATTAAGCCCTAATTGAACAGCAAAGGCAGATAGAACATACACACCTGAAACTTAATTTTGAATGTTTTTATGCTCATCCAACCCAGGACTGTATATTTTTATGTGATTTACAGGCTCCAAATAGCTTTCATGCCCAAACATTTAATCTTTGCAGTACAGTGTTTGCAACCAAGACAGAGAACACCACGAGCTACAGTACACTAGCCCATCAGCAGATAGACACACATGATACAGTATTTCATTTAAGGGGAAGATACACTTCAGAAGAAAGCCTCTAGAGTTTGGGTGACTTTGGGATATATAATTTACTTACTACAGTTACAGCATCATTCAGAAGCGATTCTCCAAAAACAATGATGAATAGAACTTCGTTGACATGGACTTCTTCAAACACTGCCAGAACAGCTACAGGATCCACAGCAGCAATTAAGCTGCCGAACAGGAGGAACTCCAGCAGCCCACTCTTCAGCTGGCCTTCAGAAACAAAGCAAAGTATAAGAAGATTCAGCTCTGTATTATCTATAATAATGACAGACTCCAATATTACAGATAATGCAAAATCCTTGAAAATAGGGATCCTAAGGCATCAACTGGAAAACATGGCACAGAAACTACTTGACAATTCTGCGTTGTGTCACCTTGTATCCTACAAGGTTTGTTGGATCCAGCATTGGCCCGTGCGGATCAAAGTTGATTCTGGGAGCAGTACAGTCCTGTTCTTATGGCAAGCCACTTGAGATAAGTATTTCTAGATCTAAACTGGCTTTGTATTTGTGGGTGGTATGGTTTATCTAACTTGAGTAAATTATCTCAGGATAACTGAGAACTGACAAGAGGGTAAGAGGAATATGCCAGTAATCCTGAAGTAAATGTTCCAAAATACTTCATGCCACAGGCCAAATTTGACTCTTGGTCGCTAGGAACTGCTACAGTGGGGCTTAACTGCACTCAGTGCAGTTAAATACCACTTGTGGCCTCCTTGTTGAAGTAGACATGCATTGATAGGTGCAGTTAAGCCACTTGTTCCAAATTATGATTCATGAGACCGCTATTGAATTGTCCACAAGTGGACCATAAAAATAGATGAAGGACTAAACTGTACCTCAACGTGTTTGTGTTGTAGCCCCTTAGGAAGTTTGGCAATGATTTCAAAAGTTTTGGAACTACAAAAGTCTGGTGACAAAGTAACCCGGTATTTATTTAATTTTTTTAATCTTCTTTTAGTTATTAAGGTTATTTTGTTCAGTTATGCAAACAGACAGAGGCAAGCATCACTATTGTTTTAACAGCAACAGAAAAGGGAGAGCCACAAAGATCACTTTGCTCAGCTTCCTAAATATCTTGCAAAATTTACCCTCTTCATGCAACCATGAGTGGTATCCCAGTTGTTTTTTATGGGGAACAGATTTTAGAAAGGGTAGAGAACAGGAAAATTTTGTGTTCATTAATGGATGGAGGAGGAAGCAAGGTTCATTAAGAGGTGATAAAGCCCAAAATTATATGAGGAAGAGCAAAGAAGGAATATGTTGAGAGTTCATTCATTAGAACGCAGTGCAGAGGCCCATGCTCAAAATTAATAGACAGTTGTATCAGGCATGATATCTACAGGTGAGGGAGAAATCCATCTGATTAAATGATTTGGAAGCATGTGTCAGACAATGACAGTCAGTAGCCGTAGCCAAAGGATCAATATTGCCTATAAGGTACTTCCAGAACAACATGGCCACTCCTCTAGCAAGAGCTCTTACAAGATAATTTTTCAAATCCAGAATGTTTAGTGCTTGGAAGGTAATTGAAACAGAAACTAGATTCCAATTATTTTTGATACAAAATGGCATGGGCATATTTACTCAAGAGAAGGACACTTACACAGACAGCCAGAGACAGGAGTAGACAACACCCTGTTGTAAGCAACAATGGCCAATAATCTGGGGGAGCTGCAGAAGTACATATTCTCTTAGCTGCTGTCTGCCAATCAGAGCATCTAGAATGTTTTCCATACAGTTTATAGGGACCTTGGTAAGGCCCTGAAAACAGAAATTCATAGTTTGCACAGACATATAACTACTTTATCTCTTCAAAAAGAGAAATAGTCTTGTTCGCTCTTGGACATACTGGGCTGCGAATGAGGACTGAATCTATCCATTTTCGTGTGAGAGAGAGGTTGAAGCAGTGAGCTGAAGTCTGTGCCAAAAATTCTGAGAACAGCCTTGAACCTGAATCTAAGTCATGGTTCCATCAAATGTTGTCCTTCTCTGCCATGCTTAAGGAAGGAACAAGCCCAATGACAATAACTATCAGGTATCAGGGTACAATAGAACGTAAGCTTTTAAAATAAATTGGCTCACTGAGATTGCTTATCTTTTTTATATGTTACCAATTATAATCATTGGTACATTCTTTGAAGACTTGCAAAGCTAGTGAGCAAATATTTATGGAAAGGTTAGGACACATCTATAATTCCAACAAAGCAGTGTCAAGAGGCATGGGGTTTCTAAATCAGACTTTTATTTAGACTAATAATGCAAGTTATTTCCAAGTGATACATGACCACTGCTTCCTCCAGCTCACCAGAGTCTGGAGTGACTAGCTGCTAGCAGTGACACCTGAGCAAGGTAAGTTCGCTGGGCCCAGATTAAGAATTCTACACGTACTCAGCACATCATCACTGTGACCTAGATTGTACAGGAAAAACTTTTCTAAGCGTTAGTCACAACCACAATTATTCAACCGAGAAGTGCTGCATGTGCTAGTTCTCCAGCAGATGGTGAACAGGTAGGTGCAAACAGCCAGGAAAATCTAGGGTTAGATACTTCTTCCTGTTCTGTGAAAGCAGACTTGTATGTCTGTTAGTTAATAGTTAAAGTGCGGATATTTTAATTTCCCTTCTAAAGAAGGATTTCTTTGTTGTTATCACCTCTCTCTTTTTCTGCTGCAAATTACAATATCTATAAGGATACTGAATGCAAACAAAGAGCTGCTTTTATGTTTATTTATGTAGAAAAATCTGTGTAATCCAGTTTGGATTATGCACTCTCGTACTGATGGCCCATTCAATGGTAAAGGCCCATTCAATGGTGAAGTTGGAAGTAATTTGGTTTTAGTTCATCTAAGTCTGTAGTGGATATACATTGCTACATTTTCATTATATTACTTTTAGCATTATTCACTCCAATTGTAGAAAAAGTGGGATAGAAACAAAAATATGCCATAGAACTTCAACCAGAGGCTGCTATGAACTCTTCTAGAAATGGAGTAACTCAGCATTCCCCTGTCTTCAGCAAGTAAGTAGCAACAGCAAAGCTTTTCACAAAGTGTGGTGCTCAGGTCTTGCTTACATATTGGAGGCCAACACGATGTATTTAGCGGATTAGTCAGTACGTGTCATGTAGATATTTTAAAGTCCTACTTAGCTTTCCTGGAGAATGACATAGTTTGAATCAGGGACAGGCTTCTCTGGCCTTTTCCATAGCTGAAATTAGAACTCTGGTAGGTTATAATATGTCTTGGTGGTAAAGACAGGCCTCCACAGCATACAAATTAATGTTCATTCTAAACATTTAAATTCACCAGGCATGTCAGTTTATTGTTTGCCTTTGTTAACATCCCTATTTTTAGCTTGTAGAGCTTTAGCTGTGACCTGTGGTAAGGGCTGATTCTCCTGTTTAACTGTAAGCTCAGAGTTCTAGTATATACTGTCACTGAAGGATTTGCGTAATGATGAAGCAGAACATGTAGCCATCAAATCCAGCTTTTACAGTTAGTCAAGAATTGTTTATGGACTGGGAGGAGAGCAAGAGACAAATGGATTTTTCTCTTAAAATAAAATTTGGGGAGAAACACTTAACTTTTCCATTTCACATGTCCTAAAAAGGTCAATGCTTTTCCTTTAATGATTTTTATCAACATATTTTTTAAAGTAATTATCATTCATTCTATTTCCCAGAACAGGATGTTAAAATATTTTTGGTCATATTTTTTAAATTGTTCCAAGCAGCTTGGATATTTAAAGAAAGAAATCCCTGTCCGATCTGTTACAACAGCAATATCCCTTTGTCATCTTTTTTGTTCCTGAAAACCTGTATTTAACTACAAATGTGAAATTGTGGATGCAATATATTGTGCCTACAGGCTGAAAGCACATAAAACATCTTACCTACCTATAAAAGTCAATAGTGTCTGCATCTGAGCTGTCGCCTTTATATCTTCTAAAGAAAAACTGTTACTTATAAAACAGGAGTTATAGTAAGGTAAATATATAAACTGTAAACTAAATCTATCATAGATGTCTATATTAGAAACACCTGAGTTACGTAAGATGAGTCTCATATAAACAAGTCTGTGGTCTAGTTTTTCCAGACTGGGATTTTCAAATAAGGACAACAAAAGTTTCCCTTAAAATGGGTGGAACAGACAGCCCAATCTTACACTCAGTTTCAAAGAATCCAGCCCCAAATTCTGCTGCTTCCCTGTGCTGGACAATGGGAGCAGTTTTTGAGGCTGGAAAACTCTACTACGTTCTCTTCTGCAATCATCAGCTAATAGTTTAATTCTTCATCACAGAAATGTCCTCTGCAACATCTGCAACTTCTGACATTTGAGGCACTCTTTTTATCTGGACTTAAAAGGAAGTCTATGGTAAATTGCTCTGAGTCGATTTTGCACCACTGTGTTTAGAGAACAGCCCCATGCCTAGCTGTTGAGCCTTTCATACAACACAACACAACCCTTGCAGTCTTGGAGCTGCTCTCTCAGTCCAGGATCTCAGCACTGGTTGCCAAGAACAGATGGGCAAAAATGCACAGCCAGAGCAGCACATTGTATCTGTACTGCTCTCAGCAGCACTCAGATGTGCCCTGGAAGTACTTCCCAGAACTCACTAACCTAAGAGAATTTTGTCCTGGAAAAGCTCTTGAGCTTCTTCAATACAGACACTAAAAAAGCATAAATAGGATGCCTGTTTCAAAACACGTGCAATCCACATACAATGTGAATTACTGTTCTTCAGGTGGCAGCACATAGCTTACGTGCATGCCACAGCTGCTGGGGAGATGAAGAACTGCTGTTCTGTGCCTCTTCTAGCAGCCCCATGCCCTTATATTTTAGTAAAAATAGGACAGAGTGTGTCTTCTATGTGCTGCTTGGCTCTGTAAGCCTTCAATTGCAATTTCCAGCCTCAGAAAGCAAAATAGAGATGCGTCGTGCATACATACCCACTCAGCAACCATTGCTTACTTAATATTAAAACTGACTGAAGGAAGACAGTTCCATTTCACAGTAACTTTGAAGGTTTCTATCACAGCAGAAAGAAACAAGTCCTTCAGAGTGTATTTTTGTCCAGATGTCCATTAGCAGGATGAATCCTGAGCTTTATCCCGAGAGTGTATGCACACATTTAGAGCAGGGAAATATGAGACGCACAGGTTCAAGTCCTTTTTGTGCTTGCTTCAGAGAAGATTTCTCAGATCATTCTTAAATTTGGTAAAAAATATTACAAATTTCTCCCATTAAAATTGGATTTTTCTGCTGAAAAGAGTTGTTAGGTTGTGAAGTATCACCCGTCTAACAGCTGGCATACCGTAGCATTCACAATTTGCCTTCGCAGATCAAACTTACCCATTATTCCTGTCCGATAGACACCATAGAGAGATAAACCGGTTGTGGCAGCATTCCAGACTGTCCCAATGACAGCATACAAAAGGATGGAACCAAGATTTCCAAAAAACAATCTATTTGGCATAAAATATCCAGCATCCAAAACA
The DNA here is from genome assembly GCF_030936135.1 of Gavia stellata. Lineage (NCBI taxonomy): Eukaryota > Metazoa > Chordata > Aves > Gaviiformes > Gaviidae > Gavia > Gavia stellata. Next base: position 102,629,315 of record NC_082596.1, read on the forward strand.
ATGGGGGGCAGCAGATAGAAGAAAAATACAGTTGGTGTAAGGGTGAAGGAGGCGATGTGATCTGCTGCCCATACAATGCCACCAAGGACGAGACCAAGAACAATCAGCAGAGCACTCTCTGGAACCACCCGAGTGACTTTGTGCGACAAGTGGAAAACTGCAAGGGAAGAGGAAAACGGTTGTCAGAATTGGAATGGAGAAACAATTTGAGCAACAACTGTTGTTAGCTGGCAATTTTGACTTCACACAAACTTCCTGCTTTCATTGTTATTAGACCCAAAAGCATGTACGGAATGCATGGGATACAGACAGTGTCAGAACCCAGCCACTTATAAAGTAAAAAGGTTGATTTTCGGATTTTATCCAGCATATTTCAACTTACATGAACCTAATATTCCATGACATTTATTTCCGTTCTTGGATTACCTTCTCCATACAAGATCTGTTTAGGGAAAGATGATGTTCTGTGCAAAGCAGTAAGTGCAAGACTGAAAAGAAATGGTAGAAGTGCTAGAAATGTATGACTTTATGGGTTTTTTCTGTATCTAAAAATACACCTCTGACCTCCCAACATTTGTCTTTAAAAATAGTCAGTATACTACCAGGTTTATAGCAGGATGGGAGAAGAATGCTGAAAGAAGAACTAGTTTCAAGACAACTCTTTAAATTTATGAAGAATATTATACGACAACGTAGCCTGCAGCAGGAGCAGAATGGAACTAATATCATGGGAGATCCCTTTTGGGCCTTTTCCTCAAAATCTCCCTAGTAAGGATTTCAGATAATTCAGAGGCTTTCTGAAGGAACAGGGTCTTTAGTGGTGCCTTCTTCATCTATAGATATATTTGTGGGAAATGGTTCTGCAACAGGCTACTATCTTTTGCATAAACAGCGTCATAAAATCTGTATCTTACAGTAGTACATCAAATCTATTAATAAAGATGAACAGTTTATGGTATCTATTATAGAAAAACATGTAATGGTATGGTGTGGTAAAACTGTCAAACCAGCCAATAATTAGAGGGAGAGAAAATCAGAGAGAGCCATGAGTGAATCTAATGAGACAGAAAGATGGCAAGGCCAAGACAGAAAAAAATAGACTGTTCAAGGTGACAGAAACACAAGTAAGGCTGCAAATATATGTGGCAACATATATTTATAGTGCACTTGTTAGGTATCAGATAAAAGAAAAAAATAAACAGAGAGAAGAACAGAGAGAAGCAAAGTCTACAAAGAAATATGGAACATGAAAAAGGAAGAGGTGGCAAAGGTGTTTGGTAGTAAGGAAGCACAGGTGTGTTAACTGACTTTCTTGGGATTTCTGTGAGCTTTTCCTTCAGTTTATGTTAAATATTGATATGTTCCAGATGGTCTGAACCCTGGCATTTTGTGATACTGACCCAATAAATGGAATTTTACTTATATAGCTTTGTGTTGAAAATGTGAGTTTCACTTTAGGAAGAAAATTCCACTGAAAGCCACCGAGTTTCTCCTGGTTTGAGCATCAGCCTAGAACTGTGTTGGAGCTTTTACAATGCTAATGCAAGTTAGCTCAAAACTAGTTTGGACAAGAAACCATCATTAAGAATTCCAGCCTTTTAAGGTATAGTGGAAGAATCTTTCCCATGACTATGCAGAGATCTTAGACCAGGTTACTTTACTGAAAGACCATTGTTTTTCCTCCCAGCCAAGTATTTGTCCTAGTCAAACATTTACTAGTTACCTTTTAGAGTGTTTTAAGGGCCCCATTCCTCAACTGTCTGTCTTTGTCTTGGCTGCATCTACCCAGGCAATGTTAGGAGCATCACCCATCATTATAGTAGTCCCACAATAAGATGGTTCCTACAATAATGTTCCTACTCTATATATAGTTGTATAACCTCCATGGCCTCATTGGAATAGAAAACACGAAAGGAAAAATGACAACGGCCTGCCTATACCAACAATGAGCATGAATGTAGATGTTCCTAAGCATTTGTAGACAAGACTTGAAAACTAAGCCATGCTAGAACATAGCTTCAGAATGGGATTAATACAAGAGCAATCACACATGAAAGCAAAACCGCATTCAGTGAAGTTGGCTAAACCGTGCCAATTTTCTGTATCATCTGTGTCATGTAATCAATAGCTGAATAACACTTCACAGAAACAAAGACTGTGGTTTTTCCAGGTTAGTTTCCTCTATAATAAAATCCCTTGGGCTTGCATAAAAAAAAGAGAAGAAATTACATAAAGAAAAACAAACTAGCTACTATTCCATGTATATAAATTGTAGCATTTAACTTCTCAAAAGTCTTTCCTACTGGTCATTCTTGATTCCTTGAATTTCCAGTCAGTGAATTATCAACTAATTTATCACCTCACAGAGTAGGGATTATCTCCTTATCCCTGAAAATGAATGTTGCTGAGCTAGTCTTACTAACCCAAGTCTGTTTTTCCTACTCTCATGTTTGCAGATAAGCCATGACTACAAGAAGTTAAAGTTAAAAATTTAAAATAGACCTGTGAAGACTTTTCAGAACTAGACATTTGGAAAAAACTCCATGTCCAGCTAAAAATTCATATTCTGTATAATTCTCACCTTTACAACCAAAACCAGTTTCTCCCGGTGAGTGCTGGGAAGCCAGCCTGATTTTGGTTATAACACTGTCTCCTCCTAGAAGTTGCATGTTCCCAGTGAATCAGCTACATCATATCTGTCTGTGTTCCCTTTAACTCCTATCGACTGATTATCTGTACCAGATTTTAATACTATCAGCAATAAATTCTTCTACTCTGTTAGTTTAGGAATGCAGGCTGTGGACAAGAAAGTTATTGCATGAAACAGGGCTCTAGAGATGTCTCTTCTCTTTTTTGCATTTGGCCCAAGCAAAATCTGAACACTAGACCATATTTGTTTTAAGGTAACTGCCTAGCTAACTCTGCAGGCAGATAGTATGCAATACGATTAGCAGAATCCTAGTGTCTATAAACATAGAAATATGTAAAAGGAAAATACCACAACTGATGACATTCAATGAAATAGCTTTAGACTAAAATGTAATTGGAACTTAGATCGATGTTTGAGTTCATATTTGCACTTACAGTGATAGATTTTTTTTTTTCTGGCTATATGCATAAAATATATTCAATCAAGATCGTGCATTATGAGTAGTTATTACATTTATGGAAATTGATAGAGATAGGTTAATTCCAAATTCACTCCCTAATTTTTTTTTAACAATTCATTACCCTGAAGTTATGTCCCTAATACATTCTGAGTGTGTTACAAACTGACATAATGATAGTATATTAATTTCATAAAGTTTGCCTTTACTTGCTTAGGAGAGATCCAGAAATAGTACCGCAAAATGAATTATGTCCCCATGATAAAGTAGAAGAATTGGAAGCTTTAATTATATCTAAATGTCTAGCATGACTAGGTATTTCACTTGACTGAGAGGTAAAATACAATCCAGCAATAATGGACAAGGAGTTTGATTCTGTCATGAAAGAAATTACAAATATCAGGAAGGATAGCATGCAGTGCTGCTGAGATAAATTACTCTGTGAGGGACCCAGAGATGAAATCAAGTCTATTTTCACTGCTGTTAATAATGAAAAGTACATGAATATATTTTAATGCGGAGAGGGAAAGAGCAAACAAAGAAAATTTGTAGCCAGTCCATGGCATAAAAGAAATAACAGTGCACAGGCCAATCTTGTGATCTATAAATTTTAGCATTTATGATTTAGAATTCATCTACATAAGTCTAGGCACAGTATTAGTGAAAAAGTTAAACGTATGCCTTCCACCCAGTACATGCTAAACCTGGCTTGAAAATGGGTTGGACTGGCTGGTGGGTAAACTCTGTTTAAATTCAAGCTGAGCATCGCTGAATTAGAAGCTTTCTACAAAGTTAAGAAACAACTGCATAGTATAAACTTCCTGTGAATTTTTTTTTCTGACACTTCCTTTGAGAACCAAGAAAAGGGACTGTGACATTTAACGTATCTGATGAGAAAGACAAAACAAATTAGCAATCTATGATTTGCTGGCTGGAACCAGTTTCTTTTGACTCAAAGAAAGAAACATACTTTAAAAAGTAAGTTATTTTTTATCACCTTTTAAAAGCATAGTAACTTAGATTAAATCATTCCGTGGAATTTACAGCATTCAGTGAACTATCTGTCACTTTCTAAGGCCATCTGAGACTGCTGTGCAAGAAGTGATTCAACAGAACAACCTTTTTGTCATTCACTAAATGAAATGAAGACAGAAAGTACTGGTTAAATAGCAAGAATATTAGATAAAAGAATAATAAAGAAGAGATAATGTACAATTCATGCTCAAGTCACTTAATATTTCTAGATACACTAAAAAAAGTTTTCTGAAGTAGGGTTTTCCTGTATTTCTTTCCAAATTATCTCTAACAGCACCTGTTTTTAATGAATACTTATTTTTGCTTATCAAGAGAAACATTTCAATGACTTTGTTCTAGAATTTTGTGGTTTGTTTCTATCTGAAATGAACAATTCAGGATAGATTTGCCACCTTTTGAAAATACAGTGCTGCAAAAATAAAAATCTGAAACTACCTCTTTAATATACTGCTAAATTTCAGGATTTATATGGTCATTTCAACACTATCTCAAGTAACTAATGACATTTCTATTAACTTTGTTAGTGTAAAATCAAGGCCCTGAAATGACTGAAATATTTTTTTCCAGATAGCGTCACTGGCCCAGTCAATCACAAAACCTACTGCATGTGCAAACTATGCAACATGTCAACCAGAAAAATCAAGAACTGACTTACAATAATGCTAGTAATTCTCTGCTGAAGTTTCTTTTGCATGTATCTTTGGATAAAATCCAAGAAATCACAAAATAATTTAGATTATTAAAAGATTTTCAACCTCTTTTTTCAGACTTATCATTTCCATAGTTCCCATGAAAGCATCGATATGAATTTGCAAACATTTCTCAGCTTCTCCTACCACTGCTAGTGACAGGTGTGGGGTCTACCATCTGCATTTTTGCTAGTGTGTCAAATATGCACTGATAGTATGCTATATATTAGACTATTTTTCAGTTTTGACTTTTTATTTTCACTTATAAAGATGAAGTTATCATATTAAATCAAGCCATGAGTGCTTCTAATTTGAGAACCAAGACTTGATTCTCTGTAACTGGTGAAAACCCTTGCCATTGACCAAAGTGAGAACGAAATGCTGCAAACTTTTCTTCATGAGTCTTTACATTTACTTTACAGAGATGCAGGTAATAGTATCTCCAAGGCAGTATATAATCAGGTTCCAGCAGAACATAGAAGCTACTTAAGAGAAGGCATGAATAAATTCCACAATATATTCTGCCCAGAGGGAAATCTTTCTTGTAAACATCTTCCAGCAGTTGGACTCTGACTGGCAAGCATGAAATTTTCATTTATCTTATCTACCGGTTCATGTTCTCCTTAGCATTATAGAGGGGGAATTCTATTTAAAAACTGTTTAGTTCTACCTTTTCAGCAGGTTTTTCAGTAGTGTCTTCTGCAAATATATGTTTTTACTTAAAAAAAAATCATAAATCCGAAATATATTCGAGTAGGACGCATGGAAAAATCTGCTTTATCTTGCCTGCATAACAGCTCAAAGTCGAATCAAATACCAGTTTGTGAACTCAATTGATCAAGTGTAGCTGGGCAGTAATGCAGTCCAAAAGCCTCTGGAAAGTCCCAATCCATTCCTATTATGTTGGTCTACCTGACCAGGGAATGGCCACACTGTCTAAAATATAATATGGAACATACATTTTTCAAGAAGGGATCATTTTGCTCCCGCCATCCGTAAAAGGCATGCAGCCCTGGCCACTCTCTTGCTCCATATTGCCACACGTTAGCTGTAGCCAGTTAGTGGATGACAGCTCAGACAAACCAGCTGCATCTGCCACACCAAGAAAGAAGCAGTAGTGCTGCAGAAATCCGTGATACGGCCTACACAAGCTCCTGGGCAGAGATTGCAGCATTCATGGTGTAGGAACTGTGTGTAGATGCTGGGGCAGAGAGAACTGTATATTTTCTATCCTTTTTTTCCCTGTCTTTTATCTGCAAACTCCTTTAAAAGGTTATTTTAGATTCTTAGTGTTTGACAATCTTTTCTCATTAAGCTGTATACTTAGGAGATCCAGATACCCTGACCTCCCCAACATCTAAAAAGAAGCAGAACAATCACAGTTCTAATATTACTTCTAACTCCTGCTTTACTAACAGTCTCCTATAATCCCTGATCTTTATTGGCTGCCTGTAGCGTTGGCTGTGGTCCTCCCATGATCCTGAGGGCAGCGTATGTCAGTTCATGCTGCACATCGCTGGTCCAGACTAATAGTGAATGTTTCTTAAACAATGGACAGTACAAACTCCTTAGGAAACGTCACTGTTGCAGTTGTTTAGAAAATCACTTAACAATAATGAGCATTATTGTTTCTCTTTTTTGTTTTTTTCTTTTTTTTTTTTTTTTAAGGATGGGTAGCTCTCTTCCACTCTTCAATCACCTTGTCTTCTGTTTGATGGGCAACTTTATTTATACTTCTACAGCTTTAATCTCAAATTTCTGCAGAGGTTTTTCTACTTGTCCTTAAGTATTTGGTGTTAATTGCTATCTATTTCATATATTTGTTCAAGTCCACTTTCTACTTACTCCACTCTTCTACTAAGAGAATGTTTTTTGATTCAGTTTCCTGTGTAATGAAGTTTCCCCTATTTATATTTCTCTTATCTTTTGTTATGGCTCCCTTTACTTCTCAACAGTCCTGCCCACCTACTAGCTCTCTAATAAACTTCCTGCACTTGCTATACTTGATTTCTTTATACTCATATGTCTTTCATTTTCTGCTCTATCCTTGTAACTCTTACTATTTTCACATGATGTGCCAGTTTTGCATCCCTGTGCATTGACCTCAGTTGTACTGGATCTCTTTATTAAGATCTCCTTCATGACTTGACTACAGAAGTTTTCTAACCTTGCCACATTACCAAGCACAGCATTTCTTGCCTGCATAGCCGTAGGCATACTTTCCAGCTAATTACGGTTGCTTATCTAGCCTGCACTGTGGATCTAGGAATTTTAATTATGACCATAAGAAGAACTATTTGGTTCTGTAGCCAGGCCCTCCATTATCACACCACCACATTTAATGCTCCTCATTTCAGAGGATTTTTGCTCCAGCTAAACCTATGTGAAGGCACGCCAACAGCGCTCATCACATAGTTAGAGACTTCATTCTGATTTCTAGCCTAAACTCGTTCACAGCTATTTTATAGCTATTTTCCTTTGTGACAGTGATATCAATTTTCTTTAAAAGTTCTTTTCCCCTAATGTTAAATCACAGAATCATAGAATCACTAAGGTTGGAAAAGACCTGTAAGATCATCAAGTCCAACCACCAACCCAACCCCACCATGCCGACTAAACCATGTCCCACAATGCCACATCCACATGTTCCTTGAACACCTCCAGGGATGGTGACTCCACCACCTCCCTGGGCAGCCTGTTCCAGCGCTTCACCACTCTCTCAGGAAAGAAATTTTTCCTAATATCCAGCCTAAACCTCCTCTGGTGCAACTTGAGGCCATTTCCTCCTTCATTTCCTATTATATAAGCACAGACAGAAACATACTGTCTTTTTGGTGCTTGTCTTTTTGGTTTGTTAAACTAAACCACTTATTTTCAGTCTTCAGCTCTCTGTATTTCAATCTGAGTTCACCTTTGTGGACTCAGAGCCATCAGAAATATAGACTGTGTTCTGCATGAGTCACAGTAGAAGCAGGTCCAACAGCATTAATAATTTCCTATCATAATCTATAGTTCAGCTACATCCTGGATTCATTATCGCATTGGTGACTCACAGTCATCCTTCGTACTCACTTCATACTCACTTCATACAGATGTGTACCTCTCTTCTCATTCACAACCTCAGGTAGAAATTCTTGTCATTGGTTCCTGAGTGAAACTGCCCTTGGTATTACTGTATTTAATCCCTTCCCCTAATCCTTAAGATTATATGGTTTTTCTAGTTCAATAGCCAGATTTACATGAATACAGAGAACACCTAGGGAAATGCATCATCAGAAACCTTCGGTAGGGTACCTCACCTCTTTGTGCAGTGGTAATTTAAAATTAAAACAAACCAAAACCCTGCATAAGACCAGTCCAAAAACTAAACTCTAGTGACTTCCACAAATAACGTTCTTATAATGTCACACTGTATCTTGTGCTTTCCTTACCCACCCAGTAAATGTTCTACCTCCTGTCTTAGTAACAGATGAATTTAGGCCTAAATCAAGGGAGGGACGAAAATCTTCCATGCTGTTCTGAGAGTGGTTCGGTTGAACCAAGGATTCAAAGCATCAGGGAACTGTTTTTCTAGTCTGTCCAGGAAGTGTTTGAGCAGACTCGACATGGCTGAAGCTGATCATTATTACTTATATTTGCCTTTCTAATCTTTATCAACACAGTATGCTCAGGTTTTTTTTTTTCCCGGTCAGAAGACTGATAGCATATTTTATAGTCCTTTAGATTCTGTTCTGTGGACCCTGCAACAATGGTATTCTGCAAGTCTTATGAATTGATTTTGCCGTTTTGAATTGTTTATATACAAGTGGTACAAAAACCTTAAAGAAAAAGCTTTTACTAATTTCTTCTAAACAACACTACTTAGACAAATCTTAAATTATTTTATTAATCAGTACCTTATGCTTTTACCAAATCTAGCAAAAATTGGAAGATTTATTGAAAAAAACTCAGATGTTTTATATCTCAGATATTTTATATCTCTAGGAACTCAGAGATATAATATACGTGTATTGTGGAACAAGCAGTAAAAGGCATTTTTGGTATAGGTCCTTGGGTACTGTCTTAAAATAAACTACATGAACATGACTATTAATACTATTCATACTTCATCTTGGACATATTTTTCCCAAGCAAGGCACAAAGTCCTTCATATTTAACTTGTTTAGATGAACTGGTTTGAGTTTGGTTTTATCCAGCTCAAGAAACCTTTCTTTATTTGTCACGTATCTAATGATCACCATTTACAAAGTGTACAGCATTGTAATGAGCTCATTAAACAGGAGATTTTTAGGTCGCTGTTCTTTGTAGGTGAACAATTAACAAAATATGTTAGCAATTAAAAATGCAACCAACATACAGGTCAAGGTTCCCTGTTGATAGGTCATAACATAAGAAGATAGCCCCGAGTCAAATTCAAAGAAGTGTGTGAGTAAGCAACTATTACCTCTATAAGCACCTAGAACATAATGAAGTTTAAACAGTCAGGTACAGTTTATTATAATTATGCCAAATAGTTCTTTTTTTGAAGGAGCAGTCCCACTGCAGTGCAAGTGTGGTAGCATTTGGCCCTTATGGAACTGAACGGCACTGAAAGAAAAATGGGAACAGTCAAAAATAATATTTCAAAATGAGAGCAAAGTACACATTAGAAACACCTTGAAGTATAGTAGAGGATATAAAACAGGACAGCAAAAGTATCATAAAACTGCTTCATTTCCTTTGAAAAGGTACTAGAATTAAGTTTGAAAGACAATCTTCTTACTCAAGTTAATATACCTCACAGCCTGAACTCAGTTTACCATTACTATGAGTTTTCTGTGTTTAGGATGCTGTCAGTACATGATATTCCATACCGAATACAAATATAAAGAAGCACAGCTGAAGGGTACTACATACTCTGTAGACAAAAGAATAAAAATAGTATGTTTCTGTCATAACCTCTTCCAATTACATGTTAAAGGGTCAGCAATAACTGTAAATAGAATTAATGATAATTTTCTGATCACTAAGATAGTTTTGACTAAAATGATTGCCTGAGGTCTAAAAATCCATCTGATTTTACAGTATAATTTAAAAAAAGCATTTTGGGGCATGAAAACAAGGTAGAAATCGCTTTCTATTAATGGTGTACATTGCAACCGCTCCAGCTTTGAAATGATCTTCAAAAATTTACCGCAATTTATTGGCAGATAGTGAAAGCAGTTTTTTCTCTTTAAAATAACAAACTATTTTCCAGTAACATGGGGAGAACTGAGTTAAATAAAGGAATGCCAAGAAATGCTGAGTTAACTCATTTCACACTATGCATTTTAGAAATTTTTTTCCTTTTGACCTTCACTTTAGTATGATAAATGAATTAAAACAAAGGTTTCCCTTTGGGAATGTTTTGGCTTTTGCTCATACAGATAAAGAACTGCAAAGAAATGGATTACTAGTAATATATGGAAACAGTTGTTGTGGTGTCATGATAAATTGCGTAAAGAATTACCAAAGCCTGAACACAAAACAGAACCAGTCCTTCTCCTTGGTTCAGGTCCACTCTACAAAGAAGAAAAAGAAGATGAAGAAGAAATAATTTAATGAATCCCAATAGTAGGTTGAAACTCTGAAAATTTCCTTATACTAGGGACTTCCTGTTCTTCCCCAGCACTGCTTCTTGCAGGGCACAGCAAGGATTGCTGCCCTAGGCAGGGCATGAAGGATGTAATTAAAGCCTAAGAGCTAGGGGGAATAGCTATGAAGGCTGCTGCAAGTCAGGGGGTAGGAAAGCACTTTTTTCCAAGCCTTGGTAGACTGCCTTGCTTCCTGCCCCTTACATTCCACCCCAGCAAGGTTTTAATTAGTACAACTGGAATGGCATGGGATTACAGTGGAAGTATTCCTGATTACAGCAGTAAATTAAATAGCATTAGGGCATTCAAATTTAGCAGTGATGCCCACGGACTAAAAAAATCACAAATGTCAAGTAGCTCTTGCTTGAAACTGAAAACAAACTTTTCTTTTTTTTTTTGAGAGAGAGAAGTTAAGAAAACATACCTGGCTAGTTTCCTCTGAAAGTGAATACTACTGTGCACCCTGCAAGGCTTCAAAATTTTGCCAGAGTCTTATGTTGGAGGAAAGGCTCCAGGAGCTTGATAAGAGAAGAGTTTCATGATGGATTACAACTCTTGTACATAATTTCAGAAACTCAAGTATGTTGTTTACATGTGCTAGGAATTTGGTAATCTCAGGTTTTCTAGATGAGATTATTTTTAGCTAACAAGTTAGAAACACTTGTAAGAGAAACACTCCCTATTGCCATAAGGTGTCCAGAATGACAACAGACAAAAGATAGAGTCTTTTCCTAAGATTTTTACAGGGCTGTGGAAGCTCCTTAGTGAAGGATTTGGGATTCCAAAGCTTTGTCAGGAAATGGAGAAGCAAGTAGAAACTTTTTTCTATAAGAATGCTGGTGAAATCACTTGTCACTCACCTGTTCCTCCATATACAATTCACTTTGTGGAGTTTTACTTAATGACAGAATGGCTCTTTTAACATCAGTAGTGCCAGTCAGAAAGAAGATGGTAAGGAATGACCAAGGTGATACATGGGAAAGAAATAGGCAAGGATTCTCACACTACAATACTTGCACACTACTCTGTCTATTTTTTCCACAGAAGGTTAAGAAAGCACCATTTTCACCAATTAAGCCTGGGAGTTTCTGGCTTAGGCAATAGAGAGCAGAAGATGTTACATGCTTCCTTACCGAATGCACTCATTCCTGCCCATAAAGGAAGTAATTTTGCTCAGAAATCCAGATACATGGTTTATTTTTCCATAGCTTTAAGAAGAGCAAAGTGGAGCTTAATTTATATCACTCTAATTTTTTCTTGCAAATGGCTCTGAGATGCTGCTATCATTATCATTCAATGTGCTTTAACATGGCTTTTGATTTTTGTCCTTACAGCTTTTCTGATTAAGTAATACCTTAACTCTCATACCTTCATTATCTCATTTGAGAGGTGAAGTACATGATGATAACAGCAGGAAGAACAGTCGTTTAAGTAGTGTCCTTATACTGCAAAATGTAGCACACGGAAAATAGGTTTGATGTTTCAAAATGGTGTAGGAAGGTAATGATGGCAGCTGTTTTTCTCAGCTATGCATTTGTGTTTTGCAGTGCATACACAGGGAAAATGAGAAACATTAGCATGCAAAAGGAAGTTCACAAGGAGATTAGTTTAAACTGATTTTCCACAGTGAAGAAAGAAAAAGGAGGGGAAACAAAAAAAATGGCTAAAGCTCTATTTGAAGTAGCTCACAACTCAAACCTTTTCGTTACTGAAGATGACTGCTTTTTTCAAGAAAAAAGAAGGGTAGAAACCACATACAAATCTCTTTCTAACTAAAAAACATTCCAGAATGTCACACATATGAATACAGGATTATTTACTTTATATAGGAAAGTGTCCTTCATATAGTCAGATCCCTTCCGACATGAGATAAAGATTTTGCATATATTCCTAAAAACATCTGTGCAAAAATTCACTTTTGGGGAGCAGTAAGAATTCAGTATGAATCAAATGTTACACCTAGTACATGCACAGTAGTGCCTCTTTTTGTCTTCTATTACCACATATATATGAGATAAAACTTCAGTAGAATCATAGAACAGTTTGGGTTGGAAGGGACCTTTCAAGGTCATCTAGTCCAACCGCCCTGCCATGAGCAGGGACATCTTCAACTAGGTCTGGTTGCTCACAGCCCCGTCCAGCCTGACCTTGAGTGTTTCCAGGGATGGGGCATCTACCACCTCTCTGGACAACCTGTGCCAGGGTTTCACCACCCTCATCATGAAAGATTTCTTCCTTACATCTAGTCTCAATCTACCCCCTTTTAGTTGAAAACCATTACCTGTCCTATCACAACAGGCCCAGCTAAAAAGTCTCTCCCCATCTTTCTTATAAGCCCCCTTTAAGTACTGAAAGGCTGCAATAGTGTCTCCCCGGAGCCTTCTCTTCTCCAGGCTGAACAACCCCAACCGTCTCAGCCTTTCCTCATAGGAGAGGTGTTCCAGCCCCCTGATCATTTTCGTGGCCTCCTCTGGACCCGCTCCAAGATGTCCATGTCCTTCCTGTGCTGAGGACCCCAGAGCTGGACGCAGCACTGCAGGTGGGGCCTCACCAGAGCAGGGTAGAGGGGCAGAATCACCTCCCTCCACGTGCTGGCCACGCTTCTTTTGATGCAGCCCAGGATACGGTTGGCTTTCTGGGCTGTAAGCACACATTGCTGGCTCAGGTCCAGTAAAGGGAGCTAAATTATTTACACAGAGTTAAATCATAAGTGAGAGAAAGCTTATAACATGTAAATGCCAGAATAGGTTCTAGGAAAAAAAAGCTGGAGTGGAAAAGCATCAACCTGACAGAAAGACCTAGCTGAAGTGATACTGTTTTATACCAACTATAAAATAAAATTGCAGGTAGGTTAGTCCTGCTTTTGCTCTAAAACAGAAAGTGTCATGAACAGCCAAACTTCATAATTTTCTGCTAATACTGTTTTTGCCATTAATCTCTTGAAATCTTGTACCCGAACATATTGCTAGTCCTGAGAGGGAGGAAAAAAAAGATGAACAAATGTCAAGACAGAAGCCAAGTTTCAGCTGAATTTTCCTTAAATCCATGGATTCTCCACTTTCTGTCATGTTCACTAGCATCTAAGTAATCATATGATATACAGGACACATGATATACAGAAAATTTTACTATTTTCATTTCAGTTGAGTGTTTCATTTGTCAGCAGCTGAATCTGCTCGATGATTTATCTGTACTTCCATCATATTCTTAACTGACAAGCAGTTCCCAAAGTTACCAGACTTCTTTCAACCCAAGTACAGAGACTGTGGTTTAGGCACTACAGCACAAACACTACTGTTGGCTGTGGTACTACTTCACTTGACTATAGTCATAAAACATTTATCAGATGAGGGCATATAAACAAGATTCTACTGACTTTCAACACATTGGGATCCTCCATCATGTGACAGAGAACACATGCTACACCAGGCAGTAAGAGGCAAATTCAGCTATAGACCATTCATCCTTACTTTTGGGTAGGTCTTTCCTGACATAAGAGCTTCAGTACCCATACACAAGCTGAGTTTCCACCTACAGTGGCAGGTTTATCTTGGACTGGTTTTAATCTTTACTTCTAAATCACAATAAACAGAAGGAAACTTCATACTTCCTCCTGCTGTTTTTACATCCTCATACTTTCAAACAGCAAACAGCATTATTCAAGTGAACATGCCTTGAAAACTATGTTTATTAGTAAGATCAGCTATGTTGTATTCTTTAGGAAAGGCTGAAGAATAAAGATGCTTTATTGAGTGCTCAAAAAGAATAGTTTTGTCTCAAAGCAAAAAGCTTTTGCTTTTCACTTAATTACCATTTTCTTCAGTACAAGTGTTCAAGACATGAAGACAAGATGTACTTCTGTTTACTGAAATGCTAGGGAACATAAGGTTGCAAGTAAGATTAATGTATTATGCACTAATGAATTGCTGCTCCCCTTAACTCCATGATAAATGTAACAGCCCTTTTTTTAGACTCATGTGAAGTGTAATAACTACATCCTCAGATCAGAAAATCTCTGAATATTGATTGAATTAACTTGAGTAGGGAGGAGGGGGAAGGTGAATTACAAAGCATTTAACTTTCACTGACTTCAATGCCGTATCCATCACATTGTGAAGAAAAAAAAAAAGTGTAGTTTCTGAACTTGCTATGTTATTTATTTCTAATCAAAATTTTGGAAGAGTGCAGACATTTTCTCTAAATATTATCAAGAAAAAAGTAACAAAACCAGCCTTCTCTTTCCAGACACTTTAACTGCTTAAGCAATGTAAGTTTTCACGAGTACAGGATACAAGTTTCAGGCTCTGTTATGGATGCTATGCAACCACTTAGATAACTGGCCTGAGCGAGCTACCACCTTCCTTGTTTTACAACCTATCTTTCGTTCTTGTCTTGAATCATAAGACTTTGCTGCATGAGAGATTGTGGAAAAAAGAAGTAAAGGAAAAAAAAAAGTAAATACTAAAATAGAAAAAAAGCATTTCAAACTCTGCAACTGTGGATAGCTACACCATATTGGGTTTTTCTAAACCTGTTAGGTACAATCAGGTACAGATCAGCAACAATGCAGCAACTGGCAGATATTTAATCCACCTCTAAAAAGCCCAGATAAAATGAAGATTTATAGGATTATTGGGAGCAGATAGAAAGGTGGCTCCCTGACTTGAAGGAATACTTAGCATAACATTGAAGAGAACAAAGTGATGGTGACTATTCATCTTGTCTAGGAAATGCCTTGTTAGTGGGGAAAACACTAAGCCTTGCTATGCATGTTCTTTTTACACCTCTAAAAGGTAACATCCTCTAAGATACACTGTACTCCACAGGACCTGTAAAGCCACTGGATGAGTCCCCCGAGGAGAGATTGCCGAAGAGAAAAAGATATCCTCTTGAAGCTCTACAGAGCAAAGTCTAAAAAAAATCTTACATTGCTAATTCATGGTAAGAAATTATGACTTATGGACATATTGAGAGAAGCTGTCAGGCAGCAGTTTATGACAAAATCCTTTCATTGAATGGAAGATATGTTTACAGAAAACCTCTGACTATAGTCTAATATTTATCTTCTTTATGATAACAACACAACAGAAATGAAGAAAATAAGAAATGAATTAATAAATTTATTTGCTAGACACTGAATGTAAATATGTACATACTTTCTGCTCTTTTTCTTTTTCCCTCACAATCTTTATGCAACATACATAACAGCACTCTCATCTGTAGCTTCCATCCTGCCCTTTCTCTCACAGTACTTTCTCTCCTACCTTTTTTCGTTATCAATCAGTGCACTGATCAACACAAAACTTCATTTTTTAAAAAAGTAGACCACCTTAGCTTATTACACTAGAAAGATTGTGCTTGCAACTGAAGTTAGTTGTTTACCCATAAAAATATCTATGATTGCTTTTCCACATGGCATCTATGGTAGCAAGTATTAAAGAAACATGAGAATAAACACAGTATTTACGCAGTATTTCTACTTAGAAAAAGCATACACTATCCTCCACTAATGATCATCCATGGCAACTAATCTAAACAGATAACTGAGCTCAAAATATCTTCATCTACACTCCAATAACATACCTTGAGAAAATACCAGTTCAGTAGTCGAAATGTCCTCCTATCCAGAGTCAAAGCTTGCACAGTCTTTTGTGAAGTGAAATGGAGGTAGGACACAAATGAGTATCATATAAGGTAGCAATAGGAGACCACCATGGCCATAACTATCATGGACACGGAAATTTCCTGATCCTTCCTGCAGGAGAGGAAAGAACTGTAATGATGGAACATCCCCTCACATAGTTTTGCATAAGGGTTTTTTTTTTCATTCGTTGGTTGGTTTGGGGGTTTTACATTCTTTTTTTGCTTTGGGGTTCTTTTTTTAGGGGAAGAAAGGCAGTCTTATTGAGAAAAATCCCATTAGAAATGGGGAAACTGAGATAGGATTCCAAAGTACCGGTGCTGCAATTCAGGTAAGTGGCAGACCCAGAAGTAATACCTACCTAGTATAGAGGAGGACTACAGAAGTGTGCTTGCTGACATACAGTTGTGGGTAGAAGAGAGATTTGTAGGAAGCAGATCTATCATCCTGTTCTGCAGGAAGCAGGGAACACTACAAACACCACCTCCAGGTTTACACATGTTCCTGCTGAATCAGCTAGCTACTGCTTGAGCTTAGTACTACCACTTAATAGATCTCACTGCACGTTCCCATCAAGTAATACTATTAATTAGAATATCAGTTCATCCTGGAGAATGGTTTATCTAAAATAAGAGATGGAACTCATACTGTATCAGCTAAGAGAAGGCAGAAAAGTGGGTGACATATGACTGAAAGCCATTTGGATCAAAAAATTAAAGTAATTCTGATCAGAAAACACCCAGGTTAGAGGAGAGCTGAACTTTATGCTGGTACCTTGTCATTCGTTTCTTTAATTCATGTGGCATGACCATTGTGGCCATCATGTGGCCACCATGTACTCTTCTCTCCTCTGTATATTAGCATGCAATTTTGCTCCAGTTAGTCAAAGTATACTGATTCCATCAAAACAGCATGCAGAAGTATTGCTTTCTTTGACCAGGTAGGACATGGATAAAGTTCCATCCATGTATGAACCAGGATCTGCAGGTCTAACTGATAGAGCAACTGATTCTGGAAACCATTTCCAGGCACCTGAAGGACATTGCTCGTGGCTTAGATGGGCACACTCTTCGCTGGGTAAAAAACTAGATGGATGGCCAGGCCCAAAGGGTTGTGGTGTATGGAGTTAAATCCAGTTGGTGACCGTTTACAAGCGGTGTTCCCCAGAGCTCAGTTTTGGGGCCGGTCTTGTTTAATATCTTTATCGATGATCTGGATGAGGGGATCGAGTGCTCCCTCAGCAAGTTTGCAGACGACACCAAGATGGGCAGGAGTGTTGATCTGCTGGAGGGCAGGAAGGCTCTGCAGAGGGATCTGGACAGGCTGGATCAATGGGCCAATTGTATGAGGTTCAACAAGGCCATGTGCCGGATTCTGCACTTGGGTCACAACAACCCCATGCAACGCTACAGGCTTGGGGACGAGTGGCTGGAAAGCTCCCCCGCAGAAAAGGACCTGGGGGTGTCGATCGACAGCCGGCTGAAGATGAGCCAGCAGTGTGCCCAGGTGGCCAAGAAGGCCAACGGCATCCTGGCCTGTATCAGAAACAGTGTGGCCAGCAGGAGTAGGGAGGGGATCGTGCCCCTGTACTCGGCGCTGGTGAGGCCACACCTCAAATGCTGTGTTCAGTTTTGGGCCCCTCACTGCAAGAAGGACACTGAGGTGCTGGAGCGTGTCCAGGGAAGGGCGACCGAAGCTGGTGAGGGGTCTGGAGCACAAGTCTTGTGAGGAGCGGCTGAGGGAGCTGGGGTTGTTCAGTCTGGAGAAGAGGAGGCTGAGGGGAGACCTCATCGCTCTCTACAACTACCTGAAAGGGGGTTGTGGTGAGGTGGGTGTTGGTCTCTTCTCCCAAGTGACTAGTGATAGGACAAGAGGAAATGACATCAAGTTGCGCCAGGGAAGGTTTGGGTTGGATATTAGAAAAAAATTCTTCACTGAAAGGGTTGTCAGACACTGGAACGGGCTGCCCAGGGAGGTGGTGGAGTCACCGTCCCTGGAGGTATTTAAAAGACATGTGGAGGCACTTAGGGACATGGTTCAGTGGTGGACTTAGCAGTGTTAGGTTAATGGTTGGACTTGATGATCTTAAAGGTCTTTTCCAATCTAAGCAATTCTATGATTCTATAAGAAATTCCTCAGGAGTAGTCACCATGGCTTCACAAAGAGGAAGTAATGTCTGACCTACCTGGTTAACTTACATGATTAAATGGCAGGCCTGGTAGATGAGGGGAGAGCAGTGGCTAGTATCTACTGGGCCTTCAGTAAGGCCTTTGACACTGTCTCCCGTAAGAGCCTCATAGCCCCTCAAGCTGTTGCCATAGGGCCTGGATGAGCAGACAGTGAGGGGGATTGAAAACTGGCTGAAAGGCCAGGTCCCGAGGGTGGCGATCAGTGACACAAAGTCTAGTTGAAGGCTGGTAACTAGTGGTGTACCCCAGAGGTCAGTACTGGGTCCAGTCCTGTTCAACATCTTCATTAATGACCTGGATGATGGGGCAGAGTGTACCCTCAGCAAGTTTGCTGATGACACAAAGTTGGGAAGAGTGGCAGATAGGCCAGAGGGTCGTATGCCATGCAGAGGAACCTCAACAGGCTGGAGAAATGGGCTGACAGGAACGTCGGGAAGTTCGGCAAGGAGAAGTGCAAAGTGTCGCACCTGGCAAGGATCAACCCCATGCACCAGATATATCCTGAGGGCCACCCAGCTGGAAAGCAGCTTGGCAGAAAAGGTTTTGGGGGTCCCAATAGACACCCAGTTGAACATGAGCCAGCAATGAGCCCTTGCAGCAAAGAAGTCTAATGGTATCCTGGGCTGTGTTAGGCAAAGTATTGCCAAGCAGGCCAAGGGAGGTGCTCCTTCCCCTTTGCTCAGCACTGGTGAGGCCACCCCTGGAGTGCTGTGTCCAGTTCTGAGCTCCTCTGTACACGAGAGACATGGACATACTGGACAGAGTCCAGCAAAGGGCCAGGAAGATGATTAAGGGACTGGAGCATCTCACATATGAGGAAAGGCTGAGAGAGCCGGGACTGTTTAGCCTGGAGAAGAGAAGGCTCTGGGGGGAATCTCATCCATGTATATAAACACCTGAAGGGAGGGTGCAAAGAGGACCGAGTCAGGCTGTTTTCAGTGATGCCCAGTGACAGGACCAGAGGCAATGGGCACAAGCTGAAACACGGGAGGTTCCCTCTGAACATCAAGAAACACTTTTTCACTGTTAGGGTGGCCGAGCATAGGCACAGGTTGCCCAGAAGGGTGATGGAGTCTCCATCCTTGGAGATACTCAAAAGCTGTCTGGACATGATCCTGAGAAATCAGCTGTAGGTTGCCCTGGTTGAGCAGGGGAGTTGGACCAGATGACCTTCAGAGGTCCCTTCCAACTTCAACCATTCTGTGATTCTGTGAACTCTATAGGAGACCCAGTGTCCAGCAAAATATCAAACTGGTGCCTGTGCTGCAGAACACTATGCGACTATTCCTGTGTTCTTTCTCACTAGCCATCAGCTTCAGAGACAGTTACATCCAGGAGCAGTGTATCACTGACTTAAGCCTTAAACACAGTCACTTATCACTGACAGACCCAATCTGAAAGATTACTTTTCCCCAGTTCACTACTGTCCCAAAGTCTTCCCCAAAACTAAGTAGGGCGGAATAGCTGAGGACCAGAGCTATCCCAAAGTCTTCCCCAAAACTAAGTAGGGCGGAATAGCTGAGGACCAGAGCTATTTCAGTGGAAAATTTGGCAACTTAATTCAAACCAAGTCCTATAACAGTTTAAACTGTAGGCTACGCATTGCAACAGAAGAGTAAGCATTCAAATGCTGTTTCATTCACTATGGCATGAATATTGTAACCACTTAAACCACTAAATAACATGTATTAAATGAATTTGTTAAGCATAAGTCTAAACTGTCAAGGCCTGAAAATCTACATCCAGATATTCATCAGTACTGCTATTCCACTGGAGTAGGGGGATCATAATAACTCCATACAACAACTATATTTAGTTTTATGTATGATCACATAACAACTATATCTCCAGTACAACTGTTAGTACTGATGTACTTAAATTAACATAAAGCCATCTTGTATCAACCTATGTCATCTAGTCCCTGGAATACTATTATACCACCAAACCAATCTAACAGTATTCATTTTAAAAAAGGAGTTAGAATGTTTTAACTATGACAAAATAGTTAACATAAAATCAGTTTTGTGTTTAGACAAGTCCCTCCATCAGTTTAAAATCTGTTTGCACCTGGGAGATTTGCATTACAAAATCTTACTGGCTCAAGACCTTTACAGGTTTCTGAATATTTAATGTTTTCCTCAAAGCCCAACTTTTGGAAGTGATTGAATCCATAAACCTTCCACTTTCCACTTTTTTTCCACTTTTAAAAAACTGTAATTGAAGCAGAGAAAATCATAAACAAATGTTTTTGAAAATCAGTATACAATCTACTTGGAGATTGTCTTTCTTGGTGTCTGACTACTGCTATTTTAACATTTGGGGTTGACAAAAGGCCAGAGGCATTTTTTCTTTCAAAAGATAAAAGCAGAAGAACTCACCTAGGCACATACTAGTGAATCCAGAATGACTTCTACTCTCAGTTATCGGAAGGAGAAAACTCTCGAGATCCATCTACTTAAAACCCCTGCTTTTGCATAGGCCTTTCAGAATATCTTCCAGTTTTCTTCTTCCATGAATAAACATTAAATATTTGTGCCTTAATTAAGTGTTTCCACTTGAGGTCTTGCATTCCATCTCTGGTCATCTGTTCCTTGTCAGCCTGTAGTTTCAGTATTTATGACTTTACATAGCAGCCAATTGGGTATCAAGTCACTCCTTTCATAGGGGTGAATACTCTGTAAGGTGTTTTACAAAAGGAATCAAAATATTACAACACGGCCAATCAGCCATGCTTTGCAGTTTACCAAGACTGTTTTAATGGTCTGTAATTTTAAATGGGTGTCACTTGTTAGCAAGTTGAAGAATAATTAGAGCCCCTAGTTCTTTGGGAAATTAGTTTAACTGCACTACTGCAGGGAGATGAGAAAAATCAGAGACAATTTCCTGAAAGAGCAAAAAGATTATTCAGATAAGAAACAGTCTTCTACGACTTTGGACTCAACTCTTCATCTTGGAATAGATCGAGCCATACAGAAGGTACAGAAGAACTCAGTAATCCATTACCCCATTACTTCAGAGCAATTAAAACACAGTAGATAGAGGGAAAAGAAGTACTGTATTTGAATTCAAAACATTTATTTAAGCAAACTGGTGGTGAAACTCACTGACTTTTGATAGACTTCTGGTGGTATGAGTCAAAACAACTGGAGAAGCAACTTTCTTACTGCCAGGTCAAAGTAATAATTCAGAATTTCCAATACCAGCTTCCCTGCTAAGGATCTCTAACACACAAAGCTCCACAAGAACAAAGGGGACCTTACAAAGCCTTTCACCTGAAGAACCTATGCACACCTGAAAGGGTTTGCTGCTTGCACTGATTACTTGCAGACCTGTGGTCTGCTGCATTACCACATGAGAGATTTACAGTCACTTCGGGGGTTTGTAGATCATGCTTAGTAATAAGTGGCTTTAGCTCTGAAGACAGTAAATCAATGGTTTCAACAATCCTAAGACTACAGTATTAAAAGGATTCCATTGTTCTACAGAGAACGCTGAGCACTTTGCACACAGGTGCCTGAAAGTAATTGATGGCAGAGATCCTTTCTTAGGTATGCATGCCTGAACTGTATTCAATTCAGGGCCATTCTCAAAATGCCATTGTTTTCTTATGTAATTCACACAAGTTGCCATTGTGCATTTGCTATTCGTCAGGGGATGTAATCTGAATCTTGTCGAATTATACTGTCCTGATATCTTCTTCCCTACTCTAAATAATTAAGACTTGAGACTTGCAAGACTTGGAGGGGGAGGGGGGAGAAGAGAGATGTGTGTTTCAGGGAGGCAAGGAGGACAGGAGAAGGATGAGTAAGGTACGAGAGTAAAATGGAAACAAAATGTGGAAGTAGGCATCCTTTTACAGATCATAAATTTAATAAAGGTGTGGCTTACACAGTTGTTCCTGGGACTGGAAATGCTAAGCTATTATTCTATGTTGGAAATGTTCTTTTCAGCTGCCTAAAATGTTGCATACAAAAGGTAATTCCTTAGAAGGCAGAGATTTTAGAGTACTTAACATTCCTAGCTTACAGGTATTCTAAACAGCACTTTGCAAGAGGAAATACAGCATCTTACTAAAATGAAGACACCCCAGTTATATAACATAATTGCCAGCACAAATTTATAGCATTTCTATGCAATTGTTTTTAAGATAGATAATAAAAGGCTATATCCATGAAGGAAATGCATGTGCCTCCCTTATAATTATGCCAACCTGTTCCAGCTTCTCCTGAGTTCACAATAAAAATAAAAGATAACTTTTTTCCTTGTTATCTTGTTCAGGATATGGGGGAAGGTAGCCTAGTCCAGACTTCCTAGTCACAATGAAAAGTCCCTTTTCATATTATCACTTGCTAATGAAAGCAGCTTTTAGCAAGAACTACAATCACGACAAGGCTGGTGGTTTAAGCTTTGCAGGGTCTGGTAGTATTCTCAGCATTTGAGTCTCTGACTCCATTTTCAGTTAAATATTTCCAATTAAGTTCTGCTAAGTATCCTTCAACATTTCTTCCTAAAGACGTTATTTACTGAAGAACTGCCAACAGAAGAGCTATTCTCCCATTTTTTGCGTTTATTAAAACAATACCCTAAATCACTTTCTCTAAGTAATTGACACTTTTCAGTTAGTGTTAAAATGCCAGGAGGAGAAACTTGGGAGTCAAATGGGTTTTTGTTTTGACAGTTTGCATTGAAGGGAGGGGTATTGATTTCTTCAAAGAAAATATTGCCCCAGGAGTCTAAATTGGATGGGTTGTTAGACCTGCATTTCACAGTTCCTTCCCTAGCCCATCCCTAACATGCTTAAAATTCTCCACAGCAATTGTTTGTGTTAACAAAATACTCTGAAGAGCTCCTTTCTCAGAGTAGTTTGAGACAGTATGAAGGGGACTGGGCATGTAGAAACTAGAGCATTTGTAGGAACCCATATCTCTGTAAGCTTAGAGATACAGTGTGCTTTACAGCTCATGTCCTCCTGGGGTCTCAAGAGCTGATGGACTCAACAAGTCCATCTGACACAGTATCTTTTTGAGATATCTCTAGGTCAGCCTTCTCCTAAGTGTTTGTTCGTTGTTATTGAATCACTTCTTCCCCCTCCTCCAAAGCATTGTGACATTCCTGAAGACAGATTTACCAGCTGCCCTGGGTTCAAATTTCATTCCCACTTTTAAATTTCTAATATAAAAGCCTTTAGAATTTGTGCACAACTACACAGACATTAAAAAAAAAAAAAAGCTTTTGTGACATTCTTAGACTCAGCATAAACTATACCAACAAAAACAGTTGGCAAGAGGTTTGACTTACAGATAATGAAAAGGCCATATACCCTTCCTCATTCCTGTTCATAGTCACTCACTCTCCCACCGTTTCTTACAGTTGCTTATCTGCTCCACATTGAGCAAGTTCAGGGGGCTAAACAGACAAAAAAACTGCTTTGGAGGGTTTTTTAATTTTATTTTGGGACAAGCTATTTACCATCCTTCTGAAAAAATGTTATAGTACATAAAAGGATATAAACCACAAGTAGGAATTTTACGAGTTCCCCAACATAACGTACAATGAAAATATAAATACAATTACTCTCTGTCTCCTAGGATTTTGAACAAATATAGAAGGATATCCCCCAATTAAAAAGCATTTTTTTTTTCCAATAGACATGGCCTCAGAAATATCCTCAGAAAAAAACTGTATACAATATTCAGAGTTTAAACTATTTCTTCACTCGCCCATTTTTGGCTCCTGAGCTGATGATTCCTTTCCTTCTACTTGTTTCCAAAGTTGTTTTCTGATCTGCCTCCTACTTCCAGCTTTTTCTGTGGCAGACTTCCCTGCCATGGTTTGTATCTTCTACACATCTGTTTATTAAAACATTATTTTCAAGATGTGATCTATTAAAGACATATAAAGAAGGAGGTGAGCACATGACAAAGGGAACTTAGAAAGCATGTGCAAGGCTGGTCAGTGTGCATGTGTCTTTAATCTTGAATCAGAACTATACTGTGCAAGTATGTTGATTAAAAATGTTACATCCCTTATCAACACAGTTACAGTGGGAAATGCCCTAGTCTGTAACTATATGTACATACGTGTATATGTTTGTATTTTTTTTCCATTGGTATTGATTGTTTCATCTGAGGTACCAGGAAGTGGACACCTGAAGTCCTCCTAGGAGGGTTCTCAGCTTTACCTCATGTACCTTATTCGTGTAGATAAGATGTTTTTCTGGCTTAGCTTTACACATGTAAGTAGTTTATTGGCCTTATCCCATAAGGATACTCATTGGTAGTGATAAGAGAGCCTATCAAAAGAGGAAATAAAGATCATTAGCCCAAGTGGAACACTGTGTACCTTAGAATGAAGAGTTGGAAAATTTCAAATGAAGAGGATCAAATCAAATCAATTATAGTATGTAAAACAGTACACTGAGATGAATCAGAAGTTTCATAGCAGACACAAATTAATTTATTTCCTATAGTGCATGAAAGCCAACTGTATGAAGACTCTTCTTCCACAGATTCATTTGTAGCAATACTTAGACTTAGCATTCTTCACACAAGAAAAATAAAATAGAATAGCAGCTTCCTTCCCACAAAGCCCAAAACTCTAGGCACTTCTTCATGTATTTGGGATGCTTACGAGATTTCTCATACAGTAATTTATGTTGCAGAATACCTTGTCAGCACCAATTTACATTCTGAATGTACACAACTTGAACATCAAGTCCCAGAAAAAATCCCTTATTAAATACATGTTTCCCCAAGCCATATAACATCATGAACTGAAACTTTTTTTTGGGGGGAAAAAAAGGCCACACAGCAAAAAACGAAGAAAAGAAAACAAAAACCCACAAAACCCTAAAGTTATTCTAATGCAGGAGAAGGCAAAGTATTCTCATATACTTTTCATCCCCAGCTACCAATTGCAATGCCCAGAACACCCTTTGCTGACCCAATTGCCTGTCACCAACCAGTAAAATAGCTCTCCCAAGCTCTGCGGCCATGGAGAAGTGAGCTTGCATGTGTAAGAACAGCTCCTCCCCTGCTGAAAAACCCACAGCAAACCCAGCATTTTGGCTCCACTACCTTTGCCCTCCTTCAGGTAGTAAAGCAAGAGCCACAAGGGCAGATGTTCTGTATTTTCTTCCTCGCTTCTTTTCTGTCTGCTTTTTGAATGTATGAAACTTCTTTGATCCAGCATAGCATTTTTGCCATTCAAAATCTTCTGATAGATTTCTGGTCTACTTTCCAGAACCCTTGACACCAAGGCAGAGAGAAGGCTGACAAGCTGTTTTTTTCAGTTCCCTTTCTCATTGACTTATATATAACACTTTCATGCTTTCTCCGTTAATGAGCTGTTGAACAGCGAGTGTACATTTCTGCTTCTCTGTATTTTATTTGTGACCGGTGGGGAAAGCAGGAGCATTCATAGGCTCTCAGTAGAATACAGCAGCTGTCCATTGCTTCTTCACTGACAATGTCCAGAGAAGTATAGGATTGCAATTACAAATGTGAAGAGAGAAAAGAACGAAGCCTGAGAGCTTTGGGGAAGAAAAATTATGGAGCTGGTGATAGGTACTATCTACTAGTAAGTGACATGCTCTGTGCAGCTGTGAAAGAAGTGCAAAGAATTTAAAAACAGAACCAGCAACATTCAGGTCCTGAACTCCAAGGACAATTGGAGTCGCTTTATCAAGAGTTTATACTGAGGTCTTCATGGTAAAATGGCTCATCTTAATCCAAGCTAATCTTAATCCAGGCCATTGCAATTTAAATATAGGGCAATCTAACTGTCCTGTTAGCTTCATTGGGTTTCTCACACTTCACAGATATGGTTGCGCAGCACTAATATTACTCTGTACAACTGTGGCACATATACAAAGCAGCAAAGCCTTAATAACACAGATGGCAGATACTTATCTAGAAGAGTATCTCAAAAAGAAAGTTCAAACAAGCAACCTGTGTATTAGTTTAGTTAGCACAATTTTATAGGGACTCAACACTGTCACTGTTTTTTCCTGTATCTGGTTTCCCCAGCTTTCTACTTGATATAATCCACTAATAAAAGTCAATTAAAACAAAACTGTATTTGTGTAATCTAGGTAATGCAGCAACCATCTGAGCACAAACTATTTGCAAGGTGTAGTCCAACAGTGATTCAGATAAAGACATTTAGTTATATATCTGTGGATAAGCAAGTGAAACCCAAGACGCAGGTATCACTGAAAAATGCTTTGCAATATCACATCTACATAACTTACTCCTCATTTTTAAAATGTTTTATTTGGATTTGGAGACAGCATTTTCCACCCAAGTCTTACTGTGTTTAGCTTATGTGCTAGACAGAATATACCCAAGTACACCTTTTTGCATCTTCTGTTCTCTGCAACATGCAAAATCCATGGAATGTGATTCTGGTGTCCCAAATTAGTATTAACAGTACCAGTACAGAAATGTATTAGTAGGATTTTCAGCTGATCATACCTTCTGAGTGGAGACTGATTTTAGAGGTGATTTATTGGAAATCAAAAATGACATTTTCTATGTCAGTCAAGCTGGAGGTCTGTTTTTATATCCAGAGGTAAAAGGACTGAAAATAATAGCATCAAGCAAATAAAAACCATTCCAATTAAACTGTGACTCTTCTAGTTCAGCAAACAGTGTTATTAATATAAGATTGCTTTTGGAAAAGTCACAAAGTTCAGAACACAAGAGTTAGAGCATTCATATAAATTCACTTAAACCACACTGAAGTTAGACTAAGTCCTTGCTTCTCACTGATTCCAGTTTCTTGCAGAAAATTCTATGTGCTCTAAAGCTTGTATTTTTTCAGCTGCATCAGATGGTCTGATAATACACACTACCTTTCTCTATAAGCTTTGCTTTTTCACCAAGTCACTAATGCACTACAAAGCAGAGAATGCTAAGTTCATACGTGTAGTTTACAGTGTTTTTGATGGTGCTAGCCAACATAGTACCAATCATAACCAAAAGAATAGCACATCGTAAACTGGAATAGCTATTGTATAAGCAATACGGCCCGATTTTGTTTCGCTTCTGTAAAAAGTTTTTCCCGGGAGCAACAGCAATGCAAGGTTTCAAGGAATCGCAAGGGTTTGCGAGGAGTCAGGCGCAGAAGCCACAGTCCTAGGCGCTGGAAATGCACTCGGTAACCCACTGGGGCAGGTGAAAATCACGCCGCTGAGCACCGTGTAGGGCAGTATTATGAAATCAGGACAGAGTACAGTAAACCCCCTGAAAACGGGTCAGTGGACTTATGATAAGCTTTCTTCATTTACGTCGGGTGGGAGAAGGGAAAGGGGGAAGGGGAAGGGAGAGGACATGTATTAATATATAACTCCGGACTCACCGATTTTGGCCAAGCTGGCCACAAGTATCCAGAGTATAATGATATAAGGGTCCTTGACATGGTCCCATTTGAAAGAGACGATGGCAAAGCTGTGAGGCTGGCTGCTATTTATAGCGCTTTCCGAGCTTCTCTGTCCCAGCGCCGCTGGGAGAGCCATCAGCCCCAGGAGGAACCCCACTCCAGATACCTGCCTCATCTTCAAGCCACACAACAAAATCCTGCTTCCCCTTCCCGGAGAAATCCCGCCTCTTCGGAGGTCCTCGGGGGCGAGGTCCTGGTCCCTTCGCAGAGACGCGACCGAAGACTGCGGACCGCGGGACACCGCTGCCGGCGGAGGAGGGGGGGGTGGGGGGTGTCCTGTCCTGTCCCGTCCCGCCCCCGTCGGCGCGGCTGCACCGGCCGGCTCAGGTGCCGCCTTGCTCGGGGCGGCCGAGGAGGGGTCAGGGGCTCTGCGCCCAGGCGGATGCTCCGAGCTGGGGTCCTGCTGCTTGCCCGCACCTGCCTTTATCAGGCTGCTCCCGCACGGCCGGAGGCGGAGCTTTCCCGCCGCTCCCGCGGAGGCAGCGATGTCCTGACTGAGCACCTTTCGGCATCGGCGGGGAAGCTCCGTTCCGCCGAGGGGATGACGGCAGGCTGTGGGCTGTGTCCACCGCCCCGGCTGGGCGCGGGACACACGGGGGCTGGAGAGAAGCCGCCGTGAGCTTCTGGCGCCGGGGCAAAGGCTGGGGCGCTCCCGCGGGCATGGCCGGAGTGGAGCCGGGATCAGCTCAGCTCGGGGCCGGCGAAGCAGGAGACCCGCAAGCCTCCGCCTGGGGCTTCGGGTGGGCGGCCCGGGGGGTCCCTGCCTCCCTCAGCCGCCCTGCCCCAGGGGACGTGCAGTCGTCCCCGCTCCTCGGCAACGAACAGCGCCAGGACGCACCTCCCGGAGGAGAGAGCGGGCTGCCCAGGGCGGCGCGCCAGCCCGCCCGCCCGCCAGGGAGCACCTCTTCCCACCGCGCGCGGGCAGCGGCAGCCGGGGCCGGGCTTTCCCCTTGGAGCCGCTTGCAGCCGCTTGTTAAGATGCGCCCTGTTAAAAACGCTACCCGGCTCCTCTTCCTCCTCCCTTTTCACGGTTACAAGGCGAAATCTTTTGGAAGGCTCTCGCTTTCCCCCTGAAGCCGCCTTTCCTGCTGGTCACGTTCGCCCGATGCCCTGGGCAGCCCGCGGTGCGGGCGGGCGCACCCGCCGCCCTCAGCCCTCAGCAAAAAGGCGGCAAAGCGCCCGGCAAACGGGGCGGGGGGCGCCTCGCCACAGGCCGCGGCAGCAGCTCCCGTCCTCCGCCTGTACAGTCCACCGCTTCTGTCAGTGGCTCTGGAAAAACACCGCCTTTTGGGGTTGCTTACATGGCAGTTGGGTTTCCCCAGAGTTCAGAAACGAACATAGCAAAGCTCTTCCTTAAAATGTGTTGGAAGGTTAAGAGATTGCTTCGATTCTTTCAATCACTTGGGAGAAAAATGAAGTACTTCTTCGAAGACTAAGTGACCTGCACAGACACTCTATAAATCGATTAACTGGTTAATTAAAACAATAAATTTGCACGGAATGACATTGTTAGAAAGGGTGTCTCTCATTATCACACAATAATCTTATTTAGCTAAGGAACTCAAGGAGCAAAGTCCTCTTGAGTTAATGCACTGAAGATTCAGTCATTACTACCTCAAAGCAAGTGCAGGCCTTGTGTTAGACACTCTCTTCAAAGGGTGAGACATCTTGGGGGGCTCATTTCCCCGGCTTCTTCATTACTTAACGGAAAGGAAATTACGTAGGAATTCTTTAAACTGGGAGCCCATCTGAAGATGGACTTGGCAACTCTTTTTAGGAAGCATGACAGACAGCAGAATATTTTCTTTACGTTTAGGACATGTTCTAGACAAAGAACTGAAGGGTATTTCGGAGTCTAACAACTGAAAGCCTAGCTAAGTTATTGTTATCTTTTTCAGAGTATGACTTGGGCATCCAAATCTCCTTTAGAATTTGTTCCCAAGTTCTTTAAAGGTTCTACAAATGGCTTTGGCCAATGCAAGAATAACATTTTTGTGCATATAGAGGGAGAGCTACAGTTGGAAGTAAGTAGCTGCTGATCGTCTGTTGCTGAGCCCGGTGGGTAGTAGTGCTTCCCAGTTGTTAATGTCAGTTCTGTGCGCTGATAATTAGGACAACAATGAACTTTAGTAGAGACAAGCTGTCAGCACTGCTTTTATTATCACAACTTATTCTAAGTACCATCACATCACAATTAAACATTCCAGCTGCAACTGATAAGAGGGCACCACAACTGCTCCAGCGTCCCATTTATATATGGGATTCTTCCCAAATCTAGTTCCACAAAATGATAACTGGGTTAGAAATAAACCTTGCTATTGAAAGTGTTGAAGCTAACCAGTCGAATCCTGTGTTCAGTTGTGGGCCCCTCACTCCAAGAAGGACATTGAGGTGCCGGAGTGTGTCCAGGGAAGGGCAACGAAGCTGGTGAGGAGTCTGGAGCACAAGTCTTGTGAGGAGCGGCTGAAGGAGCTGGGGTTGTTCAGTCTGGAGAAGAGGAGGCTGAGGGGAGACCTTCTCGCTCTCTACAACTACCTGAAAGGGGGTTGTGGTGAGGTGGGTGTTGGTCTCTTCTCCCAAGTGACTAGTGACAGGACAAGAGGAAATGGCCTCAAGTTGCACCAGGGGAGGTTCAGGCTGGATATTAGGAAAAACTTCTTCACTGAAAGGGTGGTCAGACACTGAAAGGGGCTGCCCAGGGAGGTGGTGGAGTCACCATCCCTGGAGGTATTTAAAAGACGTGTGGATGAGGCGCTTAGGGACATACTTTAGTGGTGGGCTTGGCAGTGTTAGGTTAATGGTTGGACTTGATGATCTTACAGGTCTTTTCCAACCTAAATGATTCTATGATTCTATGTTGTTAGGACAAATGTGTCATAGATCAAGAATACCTGCAGCTGTGCTAGAGAAATGAGAAAGCCATCTCCAGTGGATCTTTTCTACGGATAAGCAAAGGCTTACACTACACTTGGAGGAGCTGCAGCCAAGATCATGCCTCTTGATTGCCCTTGGGTAATGTTCTACTCATGACAACAGTGAGGACAGTAACCAAGTTACAGGACAATTCTGAGTTTGCTGGTGGCGGTATTAACAAATAAAAAATGTTGGAAGTACCATCAGACAAGCTAATGTTAATATGCTCCTCAGCTGAAAGTGTAATACTCAGCAACCTACTTTAAAGGAATGTTGTGAGAGTTTTAGAATTTGTAAAGATTTTTTAAGGCCTTGGTCCAAACTGCTACAAAAAGTGCATAATTTTGATTGTCACAAAATCTTCTCAAAACAAGGTTTACAACACCGTTAAAATGCCAACAACTGTGGTTTTGTTTAACAACAACAAGTTAATGGTTCAAGGTGTTTCTGTGACATTTGTCCTATCATCCAACTGCTGATGGAATTTTTTTAAGTTGGGTGGATATCAAATGGCTGTCCATATCAGGAAGTTCTTGTGCAATTCATTAATGTGTTAGAATGACACAGAGGGGACAGAGAAAGGAACTGGCTGGCAATCATGAATCTCCTGTAGGCACATGAATACATGCGAAACCAACAGTCCACCGAATATACATGAACTCATGTACAGAACAATTCATTGTACAAGAATACATATGCATTTATGTATTTATTAATAGATTCCATTTTCTTGAAGGTTCTTTATGGAAGCCTTTATATAGTTTCCTATGAACTCATTCCGTATCAGTAACAAAATGCATTAGCTTTTATGTTTGCAATAAAGATATCATATCACACAACAGCTGATATTTCCTGACTCTCCAAAAAGATCGCACAAGGAAGATTTCTATTTCCTATAAAATCATGGCTTTGTGTCCTGATTTTTTTTTTTTTTTCAACTGAAAGAACTCCAACATTGTCACTTCTGGAAATGTTGTGTAAATAATTGCTTAGAGAAAAAAATAGTAATCTCTTATACAACATTCACATGATCTGTGTCCTGTAAAGATTACTTCTTGGGGATTTTTTTTGAAAGCTGAGGTAAAAGACAATTTCAGTTAAAAAAAACCAAAACAGATAAACTGAAATCTTTAAACTTACATTAGTTTTCTCAAGAAAAATAACACACACAGTATTTCAGCTGTACTTAGAGGTAGAAGTTACAATGAACTTTCAATATTAGCATTTACGACAAATGTGTTTAAGCTGAGGTGAAATTAAGCAGCACATTGCTGTGGAACCCAGAACTTTCATAAAGGAAAATAAATAAATCTAAGTAGCAAAGAATTGGCAAATGAACTGTGAAAAATCTCCTGATGCAACATAAACCATCATAAATCACTTATTATCATTCCTGTCTTTCCTCAGGGAAATGCACTCTTTTTATATTAATGTCTATTAAGTACATAAGCAAGTTAAGGTAAGATTTTGAAAGGAATATAGTTCCAGCTTATATTTTTATGCCATAATTCCAACTTTATACATAGTTAAACAGAACAGTAATTGTTGTGAATGGCATTGTACCAGCATAACTGTATGATTTGGTGAAAATTAATGTGGTTTATATGCTGATGAATGCAGAACCATATGAATTTATAAGTGAATTTACTTGATTCAACAGATGACATTTTGCCAACTTCTCTCCGAGTGAAATGAGTGCAGCTGTGTACGTTTATGCTGCAAGGAGTTGGACAAATATTGCTGGACTGAGTAATGTTGCAGTGCATTATGTTACAGCATGATGAATACAATGCTCTGAAATCACTTTGAGAAGCAATGTATTAATTCAGCCCGCACACATTGCTGCCAGTTTAAGTGAACAAAATGAAGACTAGGGTGAGGATGAATGAATTGGAGACGTAGGTGAAAATGGATTTGGCTGGGAGGTAGGATGGCAGAGGAAATTAGCTGGATTTTTCACAACTCGTTTCAAACATGACTGAATTTAAGGACAGTAAATGGAGAGGATTTTCACCAGATCCCTCATTTTTAGCCTCACAGCTTTTGGAAAATGGCAGACATTTCAGGCAGATTGTGAGATTTTTCTGTCTTGTTGTTGTTGCTGTTATTGTTTCTAATGAACTCCCACATTTATATTAGATTAGCAGCTAATATAGTAGGAGTGGGAGGGTACAAGTGACAAACATTAACCCCACCTATGACCTCAGTTAAGGATGGCCCCCTCCATAAGGGATTATATCTGTGTGACCTCTCAGTGTAATGAGCAGTGAAAAGGGAATGGGACAGGGAAAGAAGTTGTTACATAGCACCAGATACCTAACACATTTTATCATATTATGTTCAGAAAAAAAAATATACTTTTATGAAATGCCACCTGTATTAGAAGTCCTCCTTCTTTAAGTTCCACTTTCAATGAAAATTCTTCTATTATGTATTAGGACTCTTCTGGGCTTGCTACTTGTAAAAGATGACCACAGAGATTTTCACCTGTGACAGCCTGCATCTTCCACACTTTCCCTCTTGTACTGTTCGCATTCTCATATTTTTGGCATCCCACTGCTATTCTCTTTCTTTGTACTGTTGGTTTCTGCCCTCCTTCCTTTTCATGCCTGTCTTCGGTCAATACTCACCAAAATTCCCAAATACTAAGACCTAAGGAACACTCACAATGCTATTTGTGTATGATGTTTGATCCCAGTACTTAAGCTCCCATATGACTCTCTCTCTATCCCTCCAAATACAGCTTTGTCATTATTTACTACATATCCTTCCAGGTACTCACACCAGCCCGACCAACACAAATACATACACTAGACTCAAGACACAAGTCACTACTAGTTTTCCTAGTCATAAGGGAGATTGTATTTGCTGATCTTTAAAAATCTATTGCCATTTTGCTCTGTGTTAAAAAGGCTGGGGGAAGACGGTGTCAGAAACCATAACTACAGATTTCAGAGATCAAGTGGGTAAAAAAAAAAAGGCAATAAAAGTGCATCTCTCTGAACTGTTTCCGTGTACAGGTATTCAGCTTTCTGTAGCTTAACCTGAGAGGGAAAGCAAACCAAACATCCGAATTGCTTAGGGGAAAAAAAGAGGACCCTTAAATAACAAAGGCAGCTAAATAGAAAAGTTTCAATTTCTAGCACAACAATTTTACATTTATTTTTTGGCTTTGTATCTAGGCTCAGATGCTTCTTGATCTTAATTTTTGGCTGACCTATGCAGAGGGAATCTTTCATTTTTCTGATTCTCCATATATCATGCCTCTCTGAAATCCATGGTTCATGCCTCCCCTGCCTAGCTTAACATGTGCATGTTCACACTAAAAAGTCCAGTTGGTTTCACCCAGAGCAGCTACAGAGCTGTCAGCCCAGAGCTCCTCTTTTGGCAGATGCACAGGACTTCTTCTATGTGATATCTGCAGGGGAGCAGATACCACAAACTGAACAAGAGTGTCTCCTGTTCTCCCCGCCCTTCACAAATTACATACTGAGGTCTGCACAGCTGGCAGCAGCCACTCTCACATAGTGATTCACACTTGTTTCTATTTGTAGGCCACGGGGTGGACGTGGATGGTTTAACCAGTATGTAAAAACTCAGCAACGGAGCAAATTTACTTACCTGTTGCAATCTGAAGCTTATTCTAGCAGAGGGCGTGACCCTGCAGTCTGCCAGGGCTTGAGGGCACCCAGTAACCTTTGGGGATGGGGATTCCCAGAGCTTCCTGGCTCTGATGCTTGTTTAAGGCTGCTCCTACCTTCAGGATGCCTCCTAACGTCAAAACGCCCAATCTAAGCCTCTCCTCTGTCATTACACATAAAAGAGCTTTCCTCTGAAATATTTTAAGAAGGCAGTTGAGATTTTTCTGAGAGCAAAATTTTGCGCTTTTTTTCCCCCCCTTTTTTTCTTTATCTAAATTGTGATAAAGAAAACAGTGAACCTTGGCTGACGTGCAACAATAATCATGTAATAATTAACAGTTACTTTGAACTTAAATCAGGTAAACCTTAGAGTCAAATAATTAAATTAATTGTGATACAAACAAAATCTGCCTACACAGTTTATAGCTTTAGGTATTGGTTATGGCAATATGATCAACAAAAAAGACATAAATAACAGTCAGTACTTCCTTGTTGTTGATGCATAATTTAAAACCTGCACATATTTAAGAATCATGCATTAGAGGTGGTGGGGAGTTTTGTTGGATAATTCCAGTTTATTACAATCAAAACATTTAACCAGAACATACACATTCTTATGAATTTTTCTTTAGGAAGTTTTCATATGATCAGAATGGTATTCCTGGTCAAAGCCACAGAGGAAGGAAAAACTTCAGAGCTGATGATATCAATCATCTGCCTAATTCAGTGCAAAGACATAATCTTGAATCTCATATATTTCAGGTGAATGCCCTGATATTGATCATGACTCAGAAGAAATTAAGATGGTCCTGATTTAATTTTGTTCTGCACTGAAGCTAAAACAATTGTTGAAAATTCAATTTTTGAGAAAAAAAAATTGAGACCTGTTTTTCGACCAGTTTGGGCTTTTAAAAACATTTATTACATCAGTAAGCAAATCTTTGCACCAACTGTGCTAGAAGTTACAATCAATTTGAAGACGTTTGCATGTGGTATTTCAAAAGTCAGTTTAAAAGGAATGCAGTCCATGTTTTGTAGTCAATTGGACAGTAGAGTGGAATGGGAAGAGACGGTCCTTTGCTGCTGGTCTTAAAAGTTACAGAGATTCTTTGAAGTAAAAGGACTCTCTACTTTGAATTGAGGGAATCTGGATTGCTGCTTATCTCACTGAAGTTCCAAAGGCCACGAGGTGCAGCATATACATGGCATGCACTTCCACACGACCAAAATAGCAGCCATAAACTGACTAAGATCAGTTAATAAATGTGTAAACAGGAAGAGGGATATTTTCTGAATATGCAAAATAATTTGACACTATCGTATTTAATCATTAATGACATCAATCTGCTTTGACAAATTTCTGGCATCTGGAAGCATTGATCAGAGTTATTATTACTGACTTTTCAAGAATTCTTTTTAGAATCAAATAATATCTTGAAAAAAAGTAACTTTGTCATGATAACTTTAAAGTAAAAACAAGAAAGAAACTGACTAGAACATTACTCTCATGCAGTTGTACAAATAAAATTAGGGAGTGGATCCAGGTTTTGTCACGCTAATGTATTTTAAACTGCTGTTTCCTACAAAGTTATGCTTTTGGAAATACAGAACATAAGCTGCACAGTGCAGAGAAGAGTTATTGATTTTATCTGCTATATGAAAATAAGAATCCACACAGTAAAAAAGTCATTAGGAAAACCTTTCTAAATCCTAACTGCTGTAGCCACCTTGGAGGTGACACAGGGACGCACCACATCTTTGGGAGCTGCTGGAGAATTTGTGTCTGAGACTAAGGATTCAATCTTATCACTTGTCCCCGGGCTGCACATTCTTCCTGTTTTCCTTCTATTTCCTTGCTGGACCTTTTAATATACCATTTCTGCTTTTAGTCCACTGCAGTCCTGAAGGGAGGCACTACTAAAATCAGCGGTACTTGTTCGGAAAGGTTCTCACCAGCCTAATCTCAGTTCAGGACATCATTAAGCTTTATGGACTGTACCCTAGTTTTAAAAAGTGAAGAAAAATGCATGGAAATGCAGATAATACTGGAGAGAGATACAGCAAGCGGAGACTATGATGGCTGCCCTGGTCACTAAATCCAGTCTCCTGGGATTACAAGCATCACATTGTGTATTTCCTGCATAAGTTTACCACACATTGTCTGGAAAATGTTATCTCAAATACTTTCTGCTGGTTAGGAACATTCATATAATTTCTAGCCTAAATTTCATCAGGAAGTTCACAACCTATTTATTCTTGTGTGACCACTGTCCTTTACCATTGTTTCTTCTGATCTTTTCTACCCTATAAAAGTAATCATACTCTCTTTCAGCATTTCTTTTAACCTAAACTAGGTTAACCTAAGCTACTCTGCATTTGTACGACAGGCTCTCCTTTCCCTAACCACCTGAGCAGCCCTTCTTCGAAAAGAAGCTTGAATTAATCCTCCTTGAACAGAGCTCACCAGGCCACACACAGCCCTGTGAGGTTTTACTATGCCTTGTAGGCTGGCGACACCACTTCCTCATCACCCTTTGCATCATCAGCAAATCAGTTGTGGATGCCAAAAGCATTGATGAAAATATTAAACAAGATGGACCCGAAAGTGTAACCTTGAGGTATTCCTGTTTTGATCTCCCTCCAGCCTGATTCTCTCGCCCTTTTTTCAATAGTAGTTTTCTCCACAGACCATTGCAGTCTACAAACAATATCTTAGCATCTTGACAAACACAACACTGAGAATGTGGTATTCCTGCATGAAGTTGTGGTAAACATTTGCATGTCCTAAAATAATGAACATCATCTCTGCACCTCTAACTCTGCTGCTTATACATCACAAACTTCCAGTTATATATGGTCTGAAGGAACATGCAATGCTGTTGCAGCATGGTATGCACTAACAAATGAGGCAAAATTTCCCCCATGATTATTAGCTGAAAAAAATTTAAAACATTCATGCTGAGTTAAAACAAAATCAGATGTCATTAGGTTCCCATTTTTTGAAAATTTTTTGAAAATTGTCAGCTCAATAGATTTAGCTATTTGAATTTTTAATATATTTAGTTGTCTACACATAGTGCCAGCAACTCTATTTAAAAACAGGCCTTCATAAAACTTAAATTTTTAAACCAAAGCAGAGTTTATGACAGTTTGGGAAAACCACACAGTCAGCAAAAGTTGCTATGATCAGGTTGAAGAACTGTGACCAAGCTGAAGAACTGTGATTTCGTATAAAATTTTTAGGTATATGTGAGAAAATTTTGAGTTGGATTTGAGAATAGACATCAAGCTTTGCTTTGCATCTTCAATGAACTGAGCCTGCAGTTTCAGATGATGTGGTGAGCTTACCTAACATCTCATCATTGAGAAGCAGAAATTTTGAGAACTCATCTCATATTAAGGGACTGGAGCATCTTATCTATGAGGAAAAGCTGGGAGAGCCAGGACTGTTTAGCCTGGAGAAGAGAAGGCTCAAGGGGGGATTCTCATCCATGTATAAAATACCTGAAGGGAGGGTGCAAAGAAGAGGGAGCTAGGCTGTTTTCAGTGATGCCCAGTGACAGGACCAGAAGCAATGGGCACAAACTGAAACACGGGAGGTTCCCTCTGAACATCAGGAAACACTTTTTCACTGTGAGGGTGGCCGAGCATAGGCACAGGTTGCCCAGAAGGGTGGTGGAGTCTCCATCCTTGGAGATATTCAAAAGCTGTCTGGACGTGGTCCTGGGCAACCAGCTGTAGTTGGCCCTGGTTGAGCAGGGGAGTTGGACGAGGTGACCTTCAGAGGTCCCTTCCAACCTCAACCATTCCGTGAGTCTGTGATCTCATCATCAGAATGGGAGGGCTTCACAGCTTATGTCTCTTTCTGGTTCTTCACTACCTTGTGCTGGCTTTAACAGTCAACAGAACCATCCCTGATGACATTCTCATAGGCCAGCAAAAAATACCAGAAGAGTTTTCTTCTGATTTAGTAAGCTGAACTGGTCCACTGAAGGTCCAATAAGCTCCACATCTTGGGCGAGGGAAGAAATCAGAGCAGGGAAAAGAGGAACAAGTAGACAGAAGCCAAAGCATAAAAAAATCTTTCCCTTTCAGCAGTGGTGAGCCGTTTAATTGAATTTAAATATGAGCAAATAACCTAGGATGCTTTTACTCCATTGTGTTCCCTAATCTTCCATCTTTTCTATCATATTCTACAATAGAAAAATTTTTTAATATTAGAAAATATTAAAATATTAAAAATATTAAAAATATTTTAAAATTACAATAATTAAAAAATATAGGGCTTTCATTTAATTCATTGAAAGCCCAATTTTCTTGAAAGGGAGAAGTCTACTATTGATTTTTTGCCAAAAAGTGTACTACTCTATTTGATAATGAATCATAAACAGTAGACCTACTATAAATTCAAAAATAATGAAATAAAGCACTAAGATTTTGCCAAGGTAGCTCACAAATTACTAACATATTCCCCAAAGTGTTCCCTGCAAGAGTGGTTTTTATGATGCCACACTTGGGAAATCAACATCGCACTTGGGCATCAACAAAATTCTACTTTTTCCTGTGTCCCTTATCTCATAAATGTCTTGCTTCACCTTTTCCTTCTGTGACCCCTAGCAAAGCACACATCAAACATGATTGTAGGGATCCAGAGAAATTTACAGACTTACTGATCTTGATATTAATATTAATACAGGGTAGGAAACAGTGCATAATTAAACTTTTCACTTGTACTTCTGCTTGTTACTTATACTTCATTTAACTTTTCCTGTGAAAAGAGGACTCACTGAGAAGTACAGCTAATACTTTCCTTATTGAGATTCAGTAGAATAATTTTTACTACTCTTTCTGAAAACATTTTAAACTATGATCTCAACATTTCACATGCTTTACTTTTTTCTCCTCTTAAACAAATTGAGAACTTCCTTAATCTTCCATTTTTACTTTCTTTTCTAACTAAATGTCGCCTAAGTTTTGTTCTGGAGAGAGACAGAGAGAATGCTACTTCAACAGTGCAGTAGTCTTTATCTGAAAGAAACCACAGAAGCTACAGGTTATTACTTCTCTATTTCCTTGTACACCAACTACGACAGTCCATATATTGGGCCAGGCAACAAAGTCTTGGTTTCTCCTAAATCAGTTTGCATCACCTTGCATCATCATGTTCTGTGCTAGTGACCTTGCAACAGCTACCCTTATCCCGCTCCTCCACGTCACATCGGGGGGAAAATAACCATGGCCATGTTGAAGTAACAAGTACCTTCTAAAGCAAGCAAGTAAGCAAGCATACCAGACACAGGCTATACAATCCACTATAAACTGGAGTCCAGTACAGATGTGAATACAAGCTACATGTTACAGTTCTCATTCTTCATTTAAATCAGCTCTTCTTGAACCACAAGGATGAAATATTTATGATTCAAAGGGAAGTGTTTGGCTTTCTGGCCGTACTTGCACAGAGCTCTCAAACTGCTAAGAGGAAGGATAATGTCACAATGTGCATGTTGTGTCACTTTGAGAGAGTCATTATATATAACCTTAGTGGTATTAAAAAGCAGACATCAAAATGTAAACAGTGTGAGATAAAAACACCTGTGTTGTATATCAAATGATGTAATTGCATTAATTAATTAATTCGTATCTACGTACTGCATGAGGGTACTGCATCCTTGAACACTACAGGCTGATCACCACATTTAAGGATGAATCAAATTGCTTGTCATATCATCTCCTTCTTTATACTGGTATTTATAAACTTTGGATAAGATTGAATACTCTTGATTATCAATCATGATAGATCTTCAAGGAACGTGTGGATGTGGCATTGTGGGACATGGTTTAGTGGGCATGGTTTATCTTTATCGATGATCTGGATGAGGGGATAGAGTGCACCCTCAGCAAGTTTGCAGATGACACCAAGTTGGGAGGGAGTGTTGATCTGCTGGAGGGCAGGAAGGCTCTGCAGAGGGATCTGGACAGGCTGGATTGATGGGCTGAGGCCAATTGGATGAAGTTCAACAAGGCCAAGTGCCGGGTTCTACACTTTGGCCACAACAACCCCAGGCAACGCTCCAGGCTTGGGGATGAGTGGCTGGAAAGTTGCCCCACAGAAAAGGACGTGGGGGTGTTGTTGGTCGACAGCCGGCTGAAGATGAGCCAGCAGTGTGCCCAGGTGGCCAAGAAGACCAACGGCATCCTGGCCTGTATCAGAAATAGTGTGGCCAGCAGGAGCAGGGAGGTGATCATGCCCCTGTACTCGGCTCTGGTGAGGCCACACCTCGAATGCTGTGTTCAGTTTTGGGCCCCTCACTCCAAGAAAGACATTGAGGTGCTGGAGTGTGTCCAGAGAAGGGCGACGAAGCTGGTGAGGGGTCCGGAGCACAAGTCTTGTGAGGAGCGGCTGAGGGAGCTGGGGTTGTTCAGCCTGGAGAAGAGGAGGCTGAGGGGAGACCTTCTCGCTCTCTACAACTACCTGAAAGGGGGTTGTGGTGAGGTGGGTGTTGGTCTCTTCTCCCAAGTGACGAGTGACAGGACAAGAGGAAATGGCCTCAAGTTGCGCCAGGGGAGGTTCAGACTGGATATTAGGAAAAAGTTCTTTACTGAGAGAGTGGTAACACAGTGGAATAGACTGCCCAGGGAGGTGGTAGAGTCACCCTCCCTGGAGGTATTCAAGTAGCGTGTGGATGTGGCATTGTGGGACGTGGCTTGATGGGCATGGTGCTGGGTGGTGTGGGTGGGGGTTTTTTTGTGTGGTGGTTTTCGTGGGTGGGTGGGGTTTTTTTTTGTGTGGTGGGGTTTTTTTGTTGGGTTTTTTGTTTTTTTTTGTGGTTGTTTGTTTGTTTGTTTGTTTGTTTGTTTTGTAATGGTTGGACTTGATGATCTTACAGGTCTTTTCCAGCCTTAGTGATTCTGTGATTCTGTGGTGTTGGTTGATGGTTGGACTTGGTGATCTTACAGGTCTTTTCCAACCATAGTGATTCTGTGATTCTGTGATACAAGAAACAATAGTAAACATCTCTGTTTCTCATTTTTTTCTTGAGCAAATGCCTTTTCTTTCTCTCCCATAATAAAGTATGGCAGATAAAATTTTGCTCTCTTTACACATAACTAGGTGTATCATAATTTAGTTGATGATATTAATATGAGACACTATTCATAAAAATCATATTTACTTTTCAGTTAAACAAATGGGAGTATGTTTATAATGGTTTGTAGGCTGTGGGGGAGAAGAAAGAGGAAGAGGCCCAAAAGTATTTTGGTGGAAGTAAGTCATTGAAATTCTTTTGATATTCTCTAGACTATAATCTATGGAGAAAGAAGAAGTCAATGCCAGTTAGCTACTTCCACCTTCAAAACCTGCAGGCTGCTCAGAACTGGAAATCAAAATTCAAACAAAATTCCAGCAATAAATACACAGTTTCCTTCCAGGAAAAAATACCAGAAGCATACGTATCCTGTTCTTGAACTCCTTATGAGGCATAGGGTATCTACCACTGTCAGAGAACTAGGTGACTGGCTTGAATCAGGGTGACCTGTCTTACATTCTTATGATCACACTACATTTAGCTCTAGCAGTGGTGCTCATCAGTAACATTTAATGTGAAACTTCATGACCTAGAAAATAATCTAACAAAGGAAAAAGCAGCTAAACAGTGTCAGTTTCTCATTATAGGGGAGGTTTCTGAAAGGTGAGAAAGTTTCTGAAATAGAATGCAGGTGTGTATGAACAATACAGTTTAAAAAATATCTAAAATCATTGGCAGGGGTTGAGTTTACGCAATATTTGGAATGACTAGGCTCTATATAAGCAAGAGACATTTTCATAACATAAGTAAACATTTAAGCCTGGAGAGTTCTTAAAAAATAAAAATACAGGATTTAGATTTACAGAACAGAGCATTCAGTGATTATATTATTTCCTTGAAATAATGTGGCACCCATGAGTGTTGACTAACCACTTTGTTGTTCAAACCTCTAATTTATAGGAATGTAATTATCGACCGAGTAATTTGGGTTTTATTCATGAATTTGGAATTTATTATCCTACAATTTCACAGAATATTTCCTTGTTCCTGTTATTTGATAGGAAGAACAAAACGTTCCACCTTTTTTCCTGTGTTATTTTATCGTGTACAATTACCATATACCCTCTTACTCATTTTCCTCTTAAACCATATAATCCTTTCCACTTGTTCTTTAGGTGCAAGATTTTTTCCCATGCTTTCCAGCTTCCTCAGCGTTGCCTCATTCTGAACTACCACTTCAGTATTTTGGATTTGGATACAGGTTAATTTAACTTTGCACTATATACCTCACTGAAGTTAGGACCATATTCACTTCAGCATTCTGTATTCAATGGAAAGACACAGGCTGTCCATAGGGATGCTCAGGACATTCTGAAATAAAAATCCATTACCTTCTGGAGGTGCCTGTTTATGCTTTGTATACTGAAAATAGGGTTAGGGGGGGTCTACTTTCACAATGTAGCCATCTCAACAATACTCTTACAATTAAGCGAGAAGAATGTGGACTGAAGTTACAGATAGTGAACAAAATATTCTACATAAGATTGTAATTTCAACTTGTGTCATTTTCTCATTCTTTTCCCTACATCATCTCCTTTTCTTTTTTTTTTTTTAATTCTAACATCCTTATTACTGCTACATGCTTGCCAGGGTTGTTTGTTTGCTTTTTGGGGTTTTTTTTAGTTGACAAAAATTATTTACATACAACCTGTCCTGAAGATGATAGGATTTACTTAGAATTTTATGAGTGGTAGTTCAGATCCTCCCCTCCCCAGTCAAACACTTTGCTTTAATCAACACTGACTTTCATCATTGCTAAGTCAGTTCCTCTGGAGTTCCTCACAGTTTTATCTTTCCCTGACTAGTTTCTGTAACATAGTATCACTTGCATATTTTCAAGTGTACTAAATTGGAAGTTATTACAATTTAAGTTTAAATACATTTGAAATTAAAGCATCTTTAACCAGGGAGTGGTATACACACTTACTTCTCTTAAGGAGGGAGATTAAGGCTTGATTTCTACTGATTCAAAAGTCTTCAATCAATTCCTACCATGAGAACAGATCAGCTGAAAACTTGTTTTCAGAAGCACTATTTGCAACAGCTAAAGTCTCTCTGCAGTTTCACAGTTACATAAAAATGACTCATATTTTCTTTTGAACTGATAAGAGTATGATCTTATTTTAGATCAAATAAGACATTGCTCTAGTTTGAAAACTGAACTATATTCCTCAGTAAACTCTAATCTTGGCAATGTAACAAATGCAACAACAACAAAGCCACTTCTACATGTTGT
The DNA here is from genome assembly GCF_030936135.1 of Gavia stellata. Classification (NCBI taxonomy): domain Eukaryota; kingdom Metazoa; phylum Chordata; class Aves; order Gaviiformes; family Gaviidae; genus Gavia; species Gavia stellata. Next base: position 102,672,904 of record NC_082596.1, read on the forward strand.
TCTTCCTTACAGCTATGAGTAACTTCCCATATATCAAACACAAAGCTTAATATAATCTCGCTCATTCTTTTCTCTCTTGGGGGTCTTTGTAAATTGTATTGCTTTAGGAAATTGAATACAGTGACTACCCCACCAAAGATACTACAGAGGAGTGGGGAATACACGCTTAGCAGAGAGATCTGTTTGCTTGCAGGATTTTTTTTTTTTTTTTTTCCTCCTGCATGTTATCATTTAGAAGTCATATTGTTATCTGGCATATTTGAAATGTTTTAGCAGAAACCACAGGATTCCATTCAAAAGAAAAAAACTACTACAGACCTTGACCTTACTGTTAACGTCTTTTTCCCCAGAAAACTTGCTTTATTGCGCTTGATATTGTATTGAAAATACACGTACATTCCAACATGACCATTAAAATACTTTCTACAGAAAACATGTTTTTAGAGCAGATTGATAGCTCATGGCAGAAAAGCAAATGGTTATTCTGCACCTGGGACTCTGGGAAGGCAGACAGCAGTAATTTTACTTAGGGACTTAGGTAATCTTTTGCCCAGGATCATAAAGGTATCTAGAAATCAGGGCTTTGTTTCTTTTTTTTAATTGGCATTGAATACACTTGAGAGAGGGTTCTTCTGTGCTTCTATTTTTTTTTAAACATAGATATAGCTATACATGGGAAGATTCTATAAGGACTGCAGAACAAATGAAATATTGACATAAGAAATTGAAAACTGAGAAAAGGAAAAAGCATTATTTTAATCCAACTGTTAAGAAACGTTTGCTTTTGCTTTCAATTATTTAATTCCAATAGCTAAAGAAAACTTAAAAAAATACACAACAGAAAAGGGAAAGATCCAACATTTTAAAATCATACATGAAGGAATGAGTATAAGTTACAGGAATTCTTTGAAATCGCCAAGTGGCCTACACGAAATCGATTGATTTAGCATAGTTAAGGAAATAACCTCAAAAGCTCAGCCAAAATGAGAGGTTTTAAGGAAAGATACCTTATTTTATAAATATGAACTAGAGGTTATAGTACAAACATTATGTTGTTTGGAGAAACAAAATGACATTGTTACTATAAGAAGCACATCACTGAGCAATGTTTTATATTTGTTTATGTGTCTGCACTTTGGCATGTTCAGGGAAAATAATTTGCATATAAGATCTTGCATATAAGGAAGAGGCTTATTTGCTCATTGACTTGAATTTGCCACAGACTTAACGGAAGCAACGGAAGACAGTTTCTAGGTTCTCTAATGCAATGTAGCCTCACAACACCCAGCTGCTAGCTTGGAAGTCTCCATTTTCTATTATACGGTCACAACTTTGGTACATGCAAAGCACTAGTTGCAGTGGGCACATTACCTGTCTGATTAGTTCATTAGCCACATTCTGTATTACTGTCACTAGTATAATTTCAAGCCCAGATCTTTATAAATCACAACAATTTTTAACCCACTCTGGTCAGGATTTTCCTAAATTCGTAAGTATTTAGTGACCACCCTAATGCAGAACTGTAAGCGTGAGGTTAGTTCAGAAGCCCAATTTGATCTTGAAGTAGATAACCCCTTCTGGACAGATACTCTGGTATCCACACTGGTTTGTAAAATGATTTTCTTTAGAACTTAAGGGCTGCCATCACTGCACGGAGCAGTAATGCCAAACTGCACCTTCATAACTTTTATTATGGCCTGTGTTCAAACTCAAAAGTGCTACCTTTTTTTAACCTGACTGCTGTTTGTGGCCTGGAAAAACTTATGAAATTCAACTGCAGCAAACACAGTTGTGGATTACATTTTTCTTTTCTACTGGCTTCTGAAAGGATGTACTTAAAGCAGTGCAGATATTTTTTTTTTCATCCAGTGGCTTCATCACAAGAATTGAAGCAAGAGAAGTATTGGTTTGGGTGAAATCACAAGAAAAGATCATACAAAACTTTTTAAAAGGACAACACAATAATTTCCGATAAACCTGAATTCCTTCACTCTAGAAAAAAATTACCTTACAAGTTTATTTTCCAAGTTACTTAGCCTCAGTTTTTTGCATATGGTAAAACAAATGTAAAATGAAAATTATTGTCCAAAACAAATAATTTAATTCTGAATCATTCAAAATCAGTAGTTCAGACATTTTAATAGTTTTGTCACTCACCAATTTTTTTTTCAAGTAAACCAATTTCTAATAAGTAGTTCAGTCCTCTTGGAATTACGGTTATCATTGAATTTGCTTTAAAAATAATTCATGTTGTATTTAACTATAAGTAACGAAGATGGAAATGGTCACCATATGCAAAGTAATCATTGTCTTTACTCTCTGAGTTGATTTATTTTTAGTGCTGAAATAATTTGCCCTAAAAAAGAATTTGAAAGCACAACTAATTGTTTTCTTTTTTTTTTTTTTTTTTGTTCCCTGCCATGAGTTTTGGCTTTTCAGTACTGATCTATTAATAAGGTAGACCCTGATACAAAGTAAGACCTGACTGGAACCCAGGTTCCATTGTTGTTTTCACTAGTTTGTTTGTAAACACTGGGTGAGTGAGATAAATTGGTCTGACGCTGATTGCTCTGTAGTGAGTTCATCTGGGGCAATCATAACTGATTACGAATCAATGTGTTCCATCATCATGCCACTGGGTCTAGTAGAAAACAATGTTTTCCTATTATTAATTGTAATACACAGGACAATAAACAAAATGACACTGATCAATAGGAACAGAAATATTTGGAAAACGAACTTACATTGTATTAATTCAGAATGTTAATTCCCTAATACACATCCCATAATTCTTCCAATTTACAATAGGTCTCTATTCAAGTACAACTCGTTATTCTGGTACAGTAACATATGAAGAAAGAAGTGAGCTAAGGTTTAGCATATCAGAGACCGAGTTTATTTCAAAATGCTGGTGTCTAGACTATGTCTACTAAAACGCAATCCGTGCTGAAGGAGGTGTGAAGTACACGGAGTTGTCAAGTTCACTGAAAAGCAGGGTTTGCTTACACTTGCTTACATTTGGTCTGAAAAGGTATGACCTTTTATTTAAGTAGTTGTATTTTCAGAACCTGAAATTCTAAGGACAGTGCCCCAGGTGCTCTGCAGCTGCTCAGGGAATTTAAAGTTCATGTAGCTATCAGTATTCTTCTAAGAAATTATTAATTGGAATTGAGAGGAGTGACAATTTCTCTGGGCAACTGCGGCAACCTGGGTGGGAATCAACACCTGTCCTTGGGGAAAGGCCAGTCTGCAGGCTGCCCAGAAGCCACAATCCATGAAACCTACACTAACACTTCAGGATCCCTAGTGTGGAGAGTAAGATTAGACTGCCAGGACTTTCAGTGGCAAAGAAATAAAAACATATTGATGTTCTGGATCAAGAAATCAGTATTTTTGTTTCACGGAAAGGTTTGTTACTGACTGTAGTGTGAAGAGAATGTACCAGGGAGTGAGAAATGTCTGTGAAATTCCCCCGAGAGATCCCAGGAAATGCAGGCTATGGCAGCATGCTTCTCTGGATGAAGAGCTCAGGAACATGGTTTAGTGGTGGACTTAGCAGGGTTAGGTTTAGGGTTGGACTTTATGATCTTAAAGGTCTTTTCCAACCTAAATGATTCTACGATTCTATCGCTCTGGAAAAGAGAACACTGCACGTTCCACTCTACTAAGGATAGCGGGGGTGTAAGCTTATTCTTCTTTTGCCTCTCCTCAAACACTGAACAGCCATAGGGCATCACCTATGAGTGGTGACTGACTCTCTGACATATGGATGCAGAAATGATCATAATTTCATTATTTAACAATGAAATAACTACACAGTATATAAAGTGAGAGCTGGCAAACCATCCTAAGGTCTTGCTGGTATTTCTGATTTTGTCAGCCTGGATATGTGTGACTAACTGAATAGAATTAGTCTTACTTTCTCACTTCCCAAGTTTTAGGGAAAGTTCTTAGCATGAATGGTCCCAGCCTTCACTGTCATGGTGTAACCACAGGACACTCATTTACAGAACTTCTAATAATGAGAGAAGATACGAATGAGGAAGATAACGCTGTTTTTAGGAATTAAGGGAAGCCACAGTATAAGAAGGGTGAGTAATGAACAAAATTGGAAACACCTGAGATGAAAAACAGGGACATGGTGAGTACAGGGCAAAAGAGCACAGCAAGACTCTGGATGAGTTATTTTTATGTGGACCAGCAAGGAAATGCCCTGAAATAGAAAGGCATGTGGCTAGTAAGCTGTGCTTACTAGCTTACACTTCATATCTTGATACCTCTTCATAATTTTATCTTACTCGGAATCAGTGCTCTTCTTTCTCAAATCTAAACTGATTCCTATATCTGGAATGAATCTCTCATCTCACAGTAGGTCAGTGATGGTAGATTCTGTAATGCTTGAGGCTGAAGCTAAGAACAGAGGCAGGCACAACAGTAAGAAATCTTTTTTGCCATTCCTTCCCTTTTACTGTAAGATTTGTGATAGTGTTGTCCAGTTATTACAGTTCTACAGCTGAAGGAGCACATAACACTGTTAGTCTTTGATGGGGGAGAAAAACCAAAATTCCCTTTTGTGGTGGATTGTTACTTTCTCATGTGTGTAAAAGAAGAGGTGCGTATCTTTGCAGATTTGATGAATCATGCCACCACAGCAAACTCTCTTAGGACCCAAGAAATCATACTTTCTTTTTAAGGTGAAGGCAAGATTCTTTAAGATAAAACTAGTATTCTACTAGTAGGAAAACTAGTGTACTACTACTAGTATTCTACTGCAAGGAAAGTCTGCTTCAAAATTCAATACATACAGCTTTGATTCTTTCTTATTTATATTAATTTTAACTTACTGTACTCAATTAGTTTCAAGAGGGTGGATCTTCATGCTGTTGTATGCTATAGGAAAATGGCTTCATACTGAATTTTCCAATCCTTGATTTCTTATCAGCCATTATACCATTGCCATCCTGTCTTTCTCCTCTGTTTTACAGCCTCCCACAGTTCTGGAGTGATGCTGCAGAACTTCTACTTTCCCCATGATACACACTGAAAAAGAATTTGCATCTGTGTCAGAAGCTGGAATTGAATTGCTTTTGTTTGCTTTAGGCAATTAGGCTCTGCTGACTACATCCTCTACAGCTGTGGTTTGCATGTAGGGTGGCTCAGGAGCCTGTTAAGAGCAGCTGTTAATGAAAGCTACACAATTCAGCTGTCCCATTAGCACACTTTGCTGAATTTTGTGAAGGTTTTACTTTTATTTTTGATTTCTCAGCTGGTTTAGCCATAGCCATGAGGACTTGTCTTTAACAGACTTTGTTTAAACTCCTTTTAGCTGCCACTCCCAGAATAGTTCAAATCGCATGCCTGAGTATCACAGCCATCCAACAATGTGATCTTGTCAGGTAGACGTTTTTGAACAGAAAAAATAACATGAGTAAAGCATTTCTAGACAAGAACATTCCTGTTTTTTTGAACAACAGGACAACATCAATAATAAAAGCACCGAGGCAACAAATGGAAAAATTTTATATGATCGTTCCATTTTTTAAAACTGAAAATTACAATGAAAACAATAACATTAGAAAATTAATATTATCTATCCTCTATTACTCATTGATCAAATAAAAAGGGGTCTTACAGCATAAACAATACTAAGTACAGGTACATGCTAGCCACTGTTCGCCTATTCATTTCAGTCTACTGGCTTTTCATTTTAAAGCTAGCTTAAATTTCCTGAGGCAAAGCCTGTCGTATGTTTTTGCTTTTCCAGAGGCAAACTCTGTTGCTCCGGAAACTCTGATGCCCTTCAACTCATCTGAGGGTATAGCCAAGTCAGAATTTTCAACCATAACAGCAGATAAAGAAATTACTGCCACTGAAGAAAGGGGGGTGCCTACATGATCTGCTACAACAGAAATTAAAGAACACTAAAAGAGCCATGCGCTTAAACCCTTTTCAGTGGTAATGTTCCCCCCCTGTTGCTTTAACACAATAAGAGCTCAAGTGACCACAATCTAAGTCAATATATCTTTCAACATAACTTTAGATGCACATTATGGAAATATTCTAACTGGACTGAGATTCTGACTGAAATAACTTCAAATGAAGTTTGGCTCCAATAAGCCTAGATGACTTAAAGCACGTTGATCTCGGTGTTCATGTACACGCAAACCTTTACCTTAAAGCAATAGTGTAAAAGTGTCTTGACATATGTGGGTATACTGGGGGAATTTGCAGCTAGGAGGGAGAAGCATTTTCTCAAGCTGTGGCACAGATACACAGTGAGTACTTTTCCTATACATCTGCAAAAAGAAAAAGGAAAAAAAAGTTACTGTCAGACAGACAAGACACACAACTGCTTACTTTGGAACACCATGCAACAGTCAGCTCAGTTTCAGGCTGTGGTTTCCAAGTCTGCCTGTGTCACTTGGAAAAGTCTGCCACTGTTCTGCATCTCGCTGGGATCGGTTTCCTACCCTGAGCCTCTCCATCGCACTGCTCCAGGGCTGCTGCTGCCACTTTCTGGCTTCCAAGGCCAAACAAACAAGATCAGCTACCGTCATTCAGAATTCTCACTGTCTCCCTGCACTGTGCTCCTCAACGCATCTGCTTCCAGCAATGTTTGGTGCAGACAGCAGAACTGCACTCTGCGGGACAAGCGGAGAGTCTATTTTTTCGGGTCCTGTGCTGTATTTCACCCCTAGTGCCCATGTGTCTTATTCCTGTGAACCACTCATTAACAAGCCAGTGGGAATCACTCATACAGAACATACATGGTTGTCTTTGTACTATGCCCAGGAGAAAAAATACTTCAGTGCATTATATCTACAGGAACAAATACACAGAAACCAGACAAAACACATAACTGCATTTCTTGAAGTTAGTACCCAGACCCCTGAATAAAGATTGGCAGATGCAATGTGTCCTTGCAGTACGTGTTAGTAATTGGTCAGTAATTTACCAAAGGATGACATTAAACCATAGTGTCTTTGTTGTTAAACCACATTAAATTGTTATGAAGGCTCTTGTGGAGTGGGTCACTTTTGAAAAATTACTCACACTTCGTAGACACATACACATTCTTCCTTGTGACAGGATTATTAACAGGCATTTAACAGTTTCTTTGTGTGGGGGCTTCTGCTGGCATTTTAGCAAATCTGCACAAACTGGTACAAGTTATATTTATTTGTCATTCACTCTCACCCTTTTATATTTGTGGACAGACTTCCTATAAAAAGCATTTGCCAAATAGGGCTACTTAGTTGTTTAATAATTATTTTGACATCAAAGTGAGACAGACCAGGAAAGATGGGGATATTAGTAACCATAGTCAAGACAAAAGAATAGGAAATTGCTCTCCAGCTGCTGTAATAGACGAGTGCATGGATATTAACCTATTAGGAACACATCTCTCTTCTTCCATTATCACCTACCACTGTGCATAGTTGTTTAACACTTCATTACCTTCTGTATTTCAGGACACGGGAATATTGATATTTCTGATGAACCAGAGAGTTCTATTGGCCATAGCCTATCATTAACCAGGGAGAGCAAAGGGCCATTTCATGACCTTCGGCTCTTACCTAGAAATCTCTCTGAATAAACTAACTAAAGTAATATGCATGTGTGGAGTCTTTATAACCACTTTCAGGAAGCCCTGGGGTGCTCTTTTCAGTATTAATCATACCTATTTGTATCCTGTAAGTTCCTTAATTGTTATTACAAGAAGATACGAGGTTATCTGAAATCCTCTCCACCCTACTTCCTCAAGAAAAAAGACTTACAGTGTGCCCCACAGTTTAACAACTTAGCCTGGTGGAAATATGCAAACTGAAAAATATAGGGTATTCCACCAGGTGTTGGCCTTTGCACTGCTGCGTCCAGTGACCGTCAACTCAGGACTTCCAGCAAATTGCTAGTGATACTGCAGATAATTAGTTGTAGGACTTGCTAATGACTGCCCCAAGCCATCCAGTAGCATTGAAATACAGAATCAGCAGGATGAAATGAGTGCTGAAGCCTATACATGCTTCCTAGTTTAAGGCAGACAAATTTTGCACTCTAAAATTCATAACGTAGAAATGCACCACAGAAGCCTTATAGAAAATTACGGCAAACAAGTAATATTTATGGAAAACCCTAAGTAACAAATAGTAGTGGTAGAGTGTATTCACATTATTTTAGAGCTTTATTTGGCCACATATGGAGTCAATCAAACAGTCCTAGAAGCATTTCCCACATATGTGATGTAGCAAGTAACTGCACTATATAATGGCCCTGAGATATATTTCTACACACACATTAGCAGCCAAGTTCAAATCTGAGAGAACATTGGAAAAATCTAGATACAAAAATACAATTAGCCTCCACAACCACATACATACAGGAAGCAGAGCAGGATCGAAAGACCATAGCCAAATCATGAATGCTTTAGTAAATATACAATCCCTTAGAGAATAAGTCTTATAAACCGCAAATTTTCTGCAGCCCATTCTACTGACTATCATTCTGCATTGGTTATCTGCCTTGTTGGGTTTCAAAGCTCAGCCCACCTCCAGGAAAGCAAAAGCAGCAACAAAAATATGCAGTGAAACTAAATATCACCTGCATCTTTGTGAAACAAGAGCCCCAGAAGCCTCAACATTTCACCCACGATCAAGTACAATGACGCAAAACTGATTCAGGAATATCTGAATAGTGGTCAGCCTTTGCCCAGCACCACTACAGCGGAGGACAGGGCCTCCATTGATACACTCTCCCCCACTCAGTGTCTTGGCTGACTGCATGCAGTTAAGGCCAGAAATAAAAGCCTAAATCTGCTTCCGAAAGGGAGACTATACCTTTGGGCACAGCCCTAAGCAAAGGTTGGTGTTTAACCTTCATTATGGGAGTGGGAATCAAAGGAGGCACTATGTCCCAGAGACACACCTCAGGGGCAAAACATATACATCATTTCCTCATTGCTTCAAGGGGGTAATAATTTACTACTCAATCAGCAGCATTGGCCACCATCTTGGGACATGTCTGATGTAAGGCTTAGACTGTTTCTCCTCCATGTTTTCTGTCTGCCTCCATGCTCTGAGATGGTTGTGGATGAGAAATGAGGTTGTGCACAGAGAAAGGAAAGAAAGTGTGTATGAGAGGGTCTTTCTTCCCTGATTCCTTTTGTAAGTGCCTCGTCCAGATAAGTCACTGGAGAACTGAATCTCCGACTGAATTTATGTAGAAATTCTGGCCTCCGCAAGACCTGGCACTTTCCTTTTGGTGCTTAGTTCATCTTTTGTATATGAATTAGATTTACTGCTTCTTTTCAATTCATTTTTTATCTATTTGTAGGCAAAGGAATAGAAGGCAGTATTTAATGATGAAAAAGGGTGACCAAACAAGGTCTGTAGGGAAGAAAAGCATAGTTATTCTGCTCATTTTAATTATTTCATACAAATAACCTTAAAAGCAAGACTTTATATATTGGACTTTATTTTAATTATATATAAAGAGAGCTAAAATAGTTTGTAAAATCCTAGGAAAAGATAAGTATTGAAAAATAACAGAGAAAGGTTATAAAAGGTTGCAGACTCCACTAGGGCATATGAAATAGTTTGAATCCTAAAAGTCTTGCTTTAACTAACATTTTTTTCAATCTTAGCCAGACATAGCATCTAGAAATTTACTTTCCCTATAGTTTCTGTTTGTTTGCTTCCTTGCTTAGTTTTCACTTTGAAAGTAACCAACAGAAAATAATTCTCCTGGACAAAGAATGAAAAAATTGCTTCAATTTTACCAAAAAGGCAGTATATGTGCTTCAAGTTCTTTTTCTGTTAAACCTGAAGTACTTTGCCTTCATTGTATTTCTTAATTTGCAATAGTCCACAAGCATTGCTATCTTCAAGGTAAAGGATTAAACTTCTTTGAAGGAGTGAAAGCAGAACTGCGATTTCTGCACTGTGCTCCTGGACCACACTGGATACAGTTTTAGGACAATAAGCCTTACAGGCAAACAACTATTTCCTATTTCCTTGAAGAAAAAGCTGACTTCAGGCTCCCTCTCTATCACATTTTTGCTGATTGACAGGGTCAAACTAAGCTAAAGAACTAGCTTCTCTGGTTTGTTCCTATTATAGCAAATTCTTTTGGAACTCAACATCTGCCCCTAGTTTTAGACTTTCTCACTCTCCTGAGCTGCCTTCTATACTAACTCTGCTCTCAGCTCCTTTACAGACTTGCAGAATGTGTTCCAGGGGACAATTCAGCCCAAATAAAATGGGATCCAAAATTCTCATTGCTTCTAGGCTTCACCCCAGTACAGGTTATATTTAAGGAACATACTTAAACCCCAAACAGTTTCTGAAATTTTTGAATACTGCTCTTCTCCCATCTAGGTGTAGCTGCCTTCAAGATGTGAGATGTTGACTCATTATTACAATTGTACATAAGGCTTTAGGCCTTTCTTGTTCTTTTTACTGATCCTTTTTGTTCTTTCTCTTATCTTACACAGTCCTTTGATGCTTGAAAATAGCTGATAAGCTAAATAATGAAGTGTGGGAATGAAATCTAAAGTACAATGTGGCAGGATGTGTTAAAGCTTTGACCTAACAATACATGGAAAAATACATGGTTTGATATTATAAATTAATTTCCTTCTAAATCTGTAAAAGGAATAGCAGAAGGCAACTAACTGGTATGAATAAAAGCTGACGTTGTTTTGTTTTATATATATATGTAACTATGTATATATTTGTACCAATACAAAATATATTTTAGACTGATTGAAACTGCTGTCTTATCATACAGACTTCATGGCAACTGGATAACTAGTACAATTATGGCATTGCAATAGTTAAGAAAGTTAACAGTAGCCAGTAGGCAGGACAGGGCTTTATAATTAGGTAATTTAGAACCTTTTGATTATTGTTTTGTTTTTTTATCAGCTGTTGATCTCCATTGACAAAAACTGAGGAAGGACACCTTTTGTTATTTATTTTCAAGAGTTTGCCAACTCAGCTGAAGTGGGAGAACTTTTGAGCCTGGGCATTCCTGGGGTAGGACCATTCTTGATAAATGCACCTTCAGTCGAACCAGTTCTGAAACTTTTGAATTTCTAAAGTAAAACACAGGGATGTGACCCCTTTCTGAATGCAAAATGTACATAATACATTACCATTGCTATTCATGTGCAGTATCTTAATTATGCTCATATCAGTGACCAGAAAAAGTGCAAAACACTCTGTATTTCAGTTTCAAATTCCCTTCAGGTATAAATCTAGCTACCAAAAGCACAGTTTGATGAGTGGGACGTTCTTCCATTTAATTTTCTTCCTATAAGCACCTAAGTCCCTTCCCCATACCAGACCTGGTGCATGACAGGAAATAATATATTAAACTTTGCCTGTTCTGATAGCACACAATGTACTGGTAACCTTAAAACCAAGATTCTTCCATTAGACAAATCATCAGATCACTGTTCAAACTCCCAAAAGACAGTATTTCCCTTATTTATTGGCCATCTTGAGATGAACGGACATAAAATCCAACCTATTACTGTACTGCTCTAATGCTGCTGTTTTACAGAGGTGTACAAGGAAAAACATATTGTCAGGAAATAATCACTCTACTTCTTTTTTTTATAAGTTTAAATACCTGAAGTATATACTTTTGAATAATAAGTAAAATTCGACATTGAGTATTCTGAATTGACAGAATTTAATGCTTTGGGAAAGTATGTATATATACACTTATAATACCTCATAAAAATGGTTTTGACTAGAAGAGGTTAGGACAGAGGGAGAAAAAACTGAATAAAATTATAAATACCAATTTGCATTTTATGTTGAACTTACGTATTATTAGGTCGTCTGCAACAATTAACATGCTGCATTACTGACATTCGTCACATTACAGGGAAGCTTGATGCCTTCATGAAAGACTATGCTTGAGAAGCGATGGGATGGCAAATCAAAGCTCTCTTGCAGGCAAGAGAGCTTTGCCTAATCTAAGATTCTGAGAATCTGGCTCACACAGAAAGTGAAATCAGACTAGTATAATGTGCATCTCTAACTTCTAAGTGTTTTAAAGATAATAATGACTTTAAAAAATTGTTTGCTAAATTTCTATTTCTGACTTTCCAGTCATGTTGTCCCTAAAGTGATTAACCTAGAAGCTTGACCTGTAATTCCACTGATGGAAACAGCGGTGCTCTGTATAGTCCTATCTGGCTATCTGTCCTATCAGGACACAAGTATCACACCAGTACACAGTGTGACTTGGTCAGGCTTGAACAGTTCTGTCTAGCACATTTCGACATAAAATTACATCCCTCTGTAAGATCTGTCGCGTCTTCCCCACTTGTTAGTGATTTTTCTAGAGTGAGGCCAAATGTCCCAGTGTTCTTCTTGGCTCATCTGCCACTGTCTGTTTGGATCTCTGAAATGTACAGGACAAGGTACTCTGTAAGTTAAACTTTATTTTATGAGCTCACTAGGAAAGAAAACTAACAAACATGACAAACAAGGGCTCAATCCCCCTTGTACAGACTAGTCTAACACGGGAACTCACTAATTCATCACTTAATTAACGAGATTTCTAACTCACAAGTTCTCTAATTCATAACTTGCAGCTCATAACTTGTAACTTGTGCACCTATGAACACAATAGTTACCTAGCTGATGGTGAGAGGGCTCATCCTTTCTCCTCTGTCATAGTGCGGGCATCTCCTGTATCCCACCGGGGAGCACAAAAGCCTTGGGAGTCCAGCTGCTGTTGGATCCACCTCACAAACTTTTTGGGTCAGCTGATGTATCTGTACCTTCCCGCTTGGAAGTTTGGTCTATTTCCATCCATTTTTAGTGGATTCTGAAGAAACTGCCAGGCAGTTGCTAATGCAAGGATTACGGCTGCAGGAGGACACTGCAAGCTGTAGGTGATGGTGGCTGCATAACGACCTTTAGCCATTTCTGGCCACCGCATCCTGCCTATGTGTTGCCCTCACTTTGAGCTAATGGCGCTGCTCCCAGAACACATCAGGCCTTAGCATGAGCTGGCTTAGCCAAACCCCGAGCAGGAGTTGAGTGAACAGTCACACTCTTAGACAGAATTTTCTGATCATTATTCTGCCGGCAATGGTAGGGCTACTCAAAGAAAGGTGTACATGCTTCTCTACTTCAGATGTGCAAATCATTTGTGAACAACAGCAAAATTTTAAAAAGTTCTGGAGATCATTTTTAGAAATGGAACTTCAGCAGATATTATTCCTCTTTTCTGACAAAATGTATTTACCCTTTAGCATATTCAAGCATATTCTGTACCAGCTTGACTGAATTTTGAACTGAAATTGTTTGAAAGCAAAGAATTTGGCATCTTAAATTTGTCTAACAATTTTGACACTTCAGGTTTCTTTAGAAACAGAGTTTAGCAATATGTAGCCTAATGAGTCATTTAATTCATACCTTTTTTCATTAGCAATTGGTGCTGGTGAATGTAATACATTGCTGGATATATCAGATGTAGATGATAATACAGGATTTTAACCAAAATGCTTCCACAGTTACGTGTAACTTTCCTCCAGAAGAGCTACATTCAAACTGTGCCTGTTCTTACTAATGACTGTGAGCCATTCTGCAAATGACTGTATTTTATAAATTCTCAAGCACACAAAGAAATGAGAAATGTGCTTTAGAACGCGCTGTTCATTGATATAAATCTCGTCTCTGCAGAACAGCCACTGTACTTGCAGTCTACTTGTATAGCTAAATATGGTTTTATATCACAGTGAGCCAAACTAGTCATTTTTTATCACTCAAAAGGAGAGATCCCACTTCCTCTTTTCTCCATCTTCCTTTTCTAATCAAACACTGTTTTCACCTCCTGTTACCTCTGGCACTTGTCTGCTTGCACTGTGAGCGTATTTTTGCTTGGTTAGTGAGTTGAGTCAGCTTACTGTGTGATCAAAGGACTATTGGCAAAAGCTGGGGAGAGGGAACTCAGAGAACAACTCAGAGCAAGGAGACAGAGCTGACACCGATTTCCACACACACGGTCTCTGCATGAAAGTTTATTACTACTCAACTTATTGTAGGAAAAACTTATTACTGGAGTAAGGCACTGTGTTATTATTGATTTTACTATCACACATCACGGCTACATAATCTTTGCAGTAAAAAATCTTGTGTAGACTTGGAATAGCATAAACTTTACATAGTTTTCTTTTACAACAAATGCCCATAGTACGCGAGTGAATCCTTGGCAGTTTATTTTGTAATGTACTTCAGATAATCCAGGACTGTATTGGTAATTTTTTTCTTAAAAAATGAGAAAAAACTTGCACATTTTTGGGCTCATTATAAAGAGCTTAGGTGGGGAAAATGAGGGGGAAAGAGGTTTTATTGTTAATGGGGGATCACTGTCAAAACAAATGTTCAATATAGAGAAACAGAGTTAAACATAACCATCAAAGCACCCATTGTCTCCACTGGCTTTTTAAATAAACGCACACAAAGTATGACAGTTAGAAAGATATTCAGTGTGTTTCCTCAAGCTTTGATAATAAAATTTTCAGAAAGAAGCAAATGGGCTAAAACACCTCTGTTACCTTCCATCAGGTGACTCCTTAAAGCTTAAGTATCTGTAAGGGCTTGAGGTCAAGGTCAACCCTTGATATGTCTTAAGTGCTCTATATTGTCTGAGTATATAGCACAACTACCTTACTGTTTTCAGGGCAAAGAGCAGAGAACAGAGCTGTGCTGAGCACTGAGGAGATAGCAGGTTGCAGCCTTAATAAAATTAAGGTGGGCTCTGCCCTTTCCAGGATTGTGATAGCTGACTCAATGTTGTTTGTGGGGAAAAATAATAATTACTAATTTATCAGCAGTGAAACGAAGCAGCATGTTTCTTTTCAGATGCATTCCAGGAAACGTTTGAATTTAAGTCTGAAATTACAAGCAGACTTGGCTTTGTTAGGAAAGTTTTAGCCTTTTATGCCATATCCCTCTGCTATCTGTGCTCAACAAAAGATGATACAATATATCAGCACTGCAGTATAGAATACCTCTATGCAGCACAGGGCACAGATTTCTCAAGACACTTATGTTAATTCGAAACTAACTATCTAAGGAGTCAGGATTGTGGCCACCTCAGTGTAGAGCTCTGTTGCTGTGTAATTACTCTTACTGGGAAGCAGGATATGTTATTGAGAGTGGAGTCTGAGCTGATAGAATTATATTGCTTTGGGAATCAAGGCTGGTATCTCTCTATGGCACCGAGCTGCCTTCTGTAGACGTACCAGCTTAATCAGAACTAGCTCCAGCTTTGCTATGTAAAGCTGTACTCTGTGATGGAGACACATCCAAAGTTTCAGGCTTCGGACAGAAGGATGTGCTTGTCAAAGTAAGATTCCATTGTATTGCACCATTATCTGGGGGAGTCTGTCTGAAGTAACGAGCCATTTATGAAGCACACCACGGAAAGCATCATGTTGCAAGTTCATCTTTGCTTGCTGTTTTAAGCAGTATAACCCAAACACTTAGAATAGTCTTGAAGGAGTCAGGGACTCATCAGAGGTGAGGTTGCACATGTGTGTTAGGAATATCCAATTATTCAGTCAGCATCAACTTACTCATAATTGAGATCAAGCAGATAAGTGGGTGGGCATAGCATTTCAAAGGAATTCTCACAGTCCACTAACTCAGCACATCATTACTCAATTTTGGTGAAATACATGAACCATCAGTCCAATGGAAATATGAGAAACACAGACTATAATCAAGAAACTGATAAACAGAGAAGCAAAAGGAGAAAGTCTAGTCAGAGCAGTGAGAGCAGGCTCCCTACCATTAAACCTGACAGAACTGTTGAGTAAAGTCTGAAAAAGGGGCCCACTGCTCACTGAAAGAAACTTGGAACCTTTGATAGACTATCTAGCAAAGGATATTTCACTGAGTGTGACTGGAGAGACATCTTGATAATCCCTGCTGCACAAAGACTCTTCTGCCGCATGATGCAAAGTCATCATGTGCAGCACGCAAAGCTCACAGAAAGTTGAAAACAGAGGTACTGTTATTCTTTTTACTGCATATTAAACATACTGTATATTAGCAGGTATTCGCACTAAGGACATTCAAAGATGTACGCACAGAACGGTCAGCTAACCCCAACACCTGTTTTGTTTCTTTTCAGAAGGCATTATCCTGCAAAGACCTACAGCATGGACTTTCAGCTCTATGGAATTCCAGTTTGGCCATCAATATCATCACATTCAGATGTGTAAAGTGGCTTGTAGGGTTTCAACCACCAGATAACAGAATATTTCCATGTGGAATCATGAGGTTGATATGGGATTACATCTCTTCACTACTGTTTGGCATTGCTGCAGACTTAGTAATGAAGAGTTGAACAGACGACACAAACACCAGCAGAGTACGTATGTGCAAAACCACACAAGACCTAGATTTTGGGTTTACTGACCACACTTATGAAATGCTACAACCAAGGAGAAATAAGCTGGCAGAAATAACAGACCAGATTCAAAATCAGTTAAGGCTTACTTAAACCCCCGTAATAGCATGTCTAAAAGGAAAAGCATCAACAAAGGAAAAAGGTTCCCCAGCCACTACCACACAAGCAAAGATGTAACTCAAGTAGGTAGCACATCAGTTTTAAGAAATCCACTAGCAGCATTTACTAAGGAGTTTTTTATGCAGTAAAAATAATGTATATTGTGTTTATTATATTATATTGTATTTTAAATAACGTATCTCTCAGATGGATGCTTTTCTCTCATAATTAAACTGAACTACAAGCAAAAGACATGAGTCACCCTTACACATTAGCTGTCCAGCTATTTCTCTGGATTTTGCTAGAAAGTACGTGAATTACCTTCCAGTGAAGAACTAATGGTTTAGAAAGTCTTTAAGATCACCTTTCATTTTCCTAGACAAATTGCGTAGTACTATTCATCAAGACCTGAATGAAGAAGAATTTAAAGTTCTGTTTCATGAGCTAGGTTCTAGCACTACACAGATGACTAATTGCAATAAATAATTTTTTAAGAAATTGAGCAAATTCTTTCTTGCAAGGTTATATGTACATCATAACTTGTAAACACTGTTTTATCAATGTTAAGTTCTTCTGAATAGAAACAATCCCCCATTCATCATCTGTACACATCACATCATCAACTTTTAGCCAAATTCACATTATAATACTTTGGAATTTACGATCCAATTAAAAATCGAAATGAAAAAAAATATATGTGATCTATAAACAATCTACATGTCCGAGTGACATGTTTCTGTCTCTACTATGCCTATATTTTATTTAACGTAAACTACGAAGTCCTGGGACAAAGAGCCTCTGTGATTGCCAGATCAGATGAGGATACTTACACCCCGGGTTTTTACAAAATGAGAAGCTGAATTACGCGGAATTTTTTCAGTGATGTGCTGTGGAAAGAGGTCTTAATCATTATCACCTGAAAATCAAGATACCATGAGATAAAGTGGATTGCCTAAACTCACTCACTACCTCGAAAACTGAGCTAAGACCTGACCAGCCCGGCTCCCTGTCCCAGACATTGCTTATGGAACTACAGGCCCCAAAGAGGGATGGCTGTAATGGGGGTGTGCCTGCGGTCTTGCATGATGTGCTGTCAATGCAGAAGCATGTCCCTGTCATTTAACTTAATGCAGGACACATGACAGGATACTGGACACATGACAGGATACCGGACATGTGACGGGATACCGGACACACGACAGGATACCCTGTGACTAGATGCAAGGAATGAAACCGCATCCCTCTGCCATTACGATGCACCTCGAGAAAGCTCACTAAGGTGTTTTGGTAAAGTTGTATCAGCTGAAAAGCTGTGTCTAAAAAGGGAAATTGGTTTTCAGCCAGCTTTAAAAACTAGATGCCTGTGAAGCCTGACTTTAAGTATCAAAGCAGAGTTACTCTGTTACAGCACACACAACTGGGAAAAGCTAAACCCTCTGTCAAGTGACCTGGTGACAGCAGAACTGTGGGACTTCTAACAATTTCAAAAGATAAAAAGCATTAAAAAAAAAGCCACCATTGTTCTCTGCTTGCATGAAGTAAACACACAAAAAAAGGTCTGTAAACACAGAGAAAGGATTTCCCGCAAGCTAGGTGGGGTGTTCAAAGCTTGTAACTGAATAAAATTGAGCCAAAAATGCAAGAATTCTGGGGACGTTTATACTCACATACTATGGGATGTGTCTGTGCCTCTATGTGCACATGTGAGTAGAATCAATTATTGCCTACCTCTTAATTATTGCAGAGGATATAACAGTGTTTGCAGAACAGCAGTTTCCTGTTACTGATATTTATGTATTTTCTTTTTAAGTATTAAACTCTGCAGCAGGGACAGTCTTGGTTTTACTGTCTGAATCACTGAATGTGTTACCAATTGTCTTACTAGACATGCGCAAATTATATTCCTGATACTGAACATATCCACTTCAATATTTTAATCAACAGATACTGTAGTCTCAAAACTGTACCCTGTAACAAGTCACAGAATCACAGAAACACTAAGGTTGGAAAAGACCTGTAAGACCATCAAGTCCAACCATCAACCAACACCACCATGCCCATTAAACCATGTCCCGCAATGCCACATCCACACGTTCCTTGAACGCCTCAATTCATACAGCTTGCAATGACACCCTCAGAAACGATTGGAGATCAGCAGAAACTAGTCTGTGCAGACTTAGCAATGATGAAACGGAGTTCATAGGAAAGTTTTAAAAAGCATTATTTTTTAAGCTGGTTAAACACACATATTAAAATGGAACTAATTTCTATATTTTAGGAGGCCTTTCAGTATACAGGAATGAGAACTTCCTGAAATACATGATTTTGTGAGAAGAGAGCATAGTAGGGAAGAACCTTTTTTAGCAAAGATGGCTTATACCAAACTTACCAGTTCACAGAATCACAGAATCATTAAGGTTGGAAGAGACCTGTAAGATCATCAAGTCCAACCACCAACCCAACACCACCATGCCCACTAAACCATGTCCCACAATGCCACGTCCCCACGTTCCTTGAACACATCCAGGGATGGTGAGTCCACCACCTCCCTGGGCAGCCTGTTCCAGTGCTTTGCCACTCTCTCAGGAAAGACATTTTTCCTCATATCCAGCCTAAACCTCCCCCGGCGCAACTTGAGGCCATTTCCTCTTGTCCTGTCGCTTGTCACTTGGGAGAAGAGACCAACACCCACCTCACCACAACCCCCTTTCAGGTAGTTGTAGAGAGCGATGAGGTCTCCCCTCAGCCTCCTCTTCTCCAGGCTGAACAACCCCAGTTCCCTCAGCCGCTCCTCATCAGACTTGTGCTCCAGACCCCTCACCAGCTTCGTCGCCCTTCTCTGGACACGCTCCAGCACCTCAATGTCCTTCTTGGAGTGAGGGGCCCAAAACTGAACACAGCATTCGAGGTGCGGCCTCACCAGCGCCGAGTACAGGGGCACGATCACCTCCCTACTCCTGCTGGCCACGCTCTTTCTGATACAGGCCAGGATGCCATTGGCTTTCTTGGCCACCTGGGCCAAGAAAGTTCCAAGAAAAAAGTTCCCCTCTTCCCAAACCTTGTGCCTTCCAGCTGCAACTGACTGACAAATTTCCAGCACTGTGCTTCATCAAGTCCCATCGTGGGTGAAATGTTTCCATTAGGATCCCAAGTTTCTACCAGGAGAGATGTCTGGGCTGCTGGATCTCTTCTGCTTAGAGAATACCAAATCAAGAAGTTCTGATTCAAAAGCACACATTTTATGCACAGAAATGCTCAAAAGGCTTTGCCTCTTGTTGAAGGATGGAAAAATAAAGGTCAAAACCTCAAAAGTTCTCATGAAAAAAAACCTGATACCAGGTTTGGTCAATCTTGCTAAGCTTGAATAGTTTTTGGAATTACTATCTTCCTTATAATTAAAATTCAAGATCTTACATTTCCCATTCACATAGAGATGTAGAGACTAAATCTTTAAAGTCTAATGACTTCTAATCTGTGTTGCACCATTGTGAATGTGTCAGACTTACAATTAAAGAAAAGCACTAGTTTATTGATCGAGCAGAAGTCCTTGGCTACTTTTTGATTTCACAAACTAAGTGAATTGCTCAACTATTTCAACTTTTTTTTCTTTTAAAGAAAATAACCTTTTGTTCTATTGGTGAAAAAAAAAAAAAACAACCCAGGAATTTTCTTTACTCCTGAAAGGATACAAGCTAGTGAATTGCCTTCATACCTGTCAAATCTATTCTTTTCAGGAGCCAGCATTTGCCGGAAAGCTGTCTCAGTTGTTTCTCTGCTGACAAAAGACCATGCCCTCACTGTTATATTAGCTCATCAGTGAAATATCTTGGTTTACTGAGGCAAAAGTTCCTTCATCCCACCTGTCATTTCACTAAGTCTGCAACTGTTGTCAGCCAAGCCATTTTCACTTGTATAATGCCTGCTGAATCTGCATGCAAACTGACCGGCACAGTCTTGGAAGCCAACATTGACCAACGAACTATCCCAAGTGAATTCTCTGTGGTCAAGAAAAAAAATGGGATTAAGTAGGCTCCAGTTCCATTTGCAAAGACTACAGGAACAAGACAGCTGCTCTGGTATGGAAATGATCAGTTTTCTGTCCCAACCACAAGCACCTCCAGTGTTCTTGACAATGAAGGAGGAACAACACCCTCTTAACTACTTTTCACACTGGCCTGAATGTGCCTGCCTGTATTCTTCAAGAACTGTGTGGCAGTATGCGGACAGTGGACTGTAAATGACACAATTTACACATATATGATGTTCAGTACTGATTGCTTCCATCTGCTGAAAAATGCGATGGCATGGAGCAGAAGACAACATTGGGAAGGTAGACTCAGCACGGTATCCTTGACTGCCTTCCGATCACTCACAGACCATAATTACCTGTTGGTTATGCCCCATAGTACTCTGGTATATGTATGTCCTTTCCTCATGTGGAAAAAGATTAGAGGAAAACCCTGAAAAACTTTGTAAAGATTTTTGCTGCTAGAGCCTGTTCATTACATTTCCACACCTCAGGGTTAGTTGGATACACAGAATGACATCAATAACCCATCTTTTTATAACATAAAACTACTCAGAGCTGCCATAGAGTTTTGGGGTTTTTTTAAGGGCAAAGAAAAAGAACCAGAATGAATTCTTCCATTTACTATATAAGGAAATGCTTTTACAGCATTTTTGCATTTATAGCATTCCTGCACTAAGACAAGATTTTAATTCTCATTCAAACTAAGTAATGTTTGTCACACAGCCAGTCTTTGGAATATAAGGAACTCTGTCTTCTCTGGAGCACTATATTTGTTCACATGCCCCACATAAAAAAACTCATAGGAAAACAAACTCAGATGGGATCAGGATAAAAAGTATGAATGACAAGATGCTGCTGTCAGCTCATTTTGACCAAAAAAGACTAGGGAGTGTTCATACAAACAGCTCTGTAAGCCGATTTTAGAGGCTGTAACTAGGAACAGGAGCTAGCTGGCTCCCAGGAGCCAACTACTCTCGCTGGGAGTAGTAACTTGCTTATCTCAGCAGCTAAGTCATTTACACAGAACACATGGATTCATACACCTACAGAAACACTCCAGCACAAGCAGTGCACTCCAACAAAGTTTGCACGTATTCTAAATATTCCTGACAGGAAATCAAGATGTGCACGCGCCTGCGATAAACACTGACGTAGACTGGGCAAGGTCAATCTGTCATGGCGGTGGATACCTTCTCAGTGCCTACCAAAATTTATGTTCTCTTTGCGTTCCAGAAACTTGACAGTATCAGTGTCAGGAAGGTCAGACATACCCAACTGTACAGAATTTGTGTGAACAGACTAGTCCAGAAGCCATGTCGTATTTTCAGTCCCACAACAACTTGAAAGATACAGTGTTCACTGGAAATATGTCATTGACAGTGCAATATTCATCCAGATTGGCATGCTGCTCTGCACCTAGCACTGATTGAGTCGTAGCGGAGCAGGGTCACAGCAAATCATTTTGGCATCTTGGGCAGCTTGCCATGTCTTGCCTAGGAGCACTTTTGCATTCCGTAGGCCTGTTTTGAGAAGGTACCCAGGTTGAGGTGAGGCCGGCACAACCTTTCTACCTCCTCTCTCCCTCCAGATCAGAGAAGCAAATCTTCAGCACTGTGCCTGAAACAGTAGGAGTGACCCATGTTTGCTGGGGATGTGGAGGATAACTGTATGAGAGTGGGGAAGCTGATCACTGTCCGGGAGTCCAAAAATGGACTTTGACTTTACAATTGCAGTCTCCACATGGAAATGACCTATTACAGGATGTTGCTCACCAGTAACCCACCCTGCCTCTGTCATGCTTATCAGTGGATGGAGCAGGACACTGTGTGATATGTCTGTGACCACTGGTGCTAGATTCCACTCATTTTTTGACACCTGACTTGGTACAGTTGTACAAAGCCTGTTGTGCGCACTCCCACTGCCCAGTGGGCCTGACCAACCGTCCTTACGTTGCAGGTTCATCCAACCTTGAAGCTCCTCTGTCATTGGCAAAGTTTCTCTTCTATTGGTCTCGTTACCATCTTGGTTTCATAACCCTATTTCTTTTTCAAAGTGAAGTCAGGCAGCTTGGAGCAAATCGGGATGAACACAGACAGTTGTTGCCAGTATGTTCAAAGTGGAGAATAACTTGTGAATCAGGATCACCTGCAAAGGAAGGCAGTGGCTTTGGGCTCAGTCAAATACTACTCACTAGTGGGCCAACAGACAGGTGTGACTTGGCAGCAGAACTGGAGGATCTCAAACACACTTTCTTAGAACTCTCTGCTTAGTCTGTTCTGTAGCTGCAGAAATTACCTCCCATACATGAGAATGACCTCAAGACAGAAAAGCATGTGACAGTGGTTATTTTACCACCCTGGCGATTACTAATTAATTTGGCATATAGGTAGCTCAAACAATAGGGCTGTCGTAATAGAGACATGTGACTCTATCCAAGAATAGTACGACAACCCAAGCTGTATCTTTTGTCTATATTGATTGTTACAAATGGTTTTATGTAGCTGGTATTCTCTAAATCAAAGGCAGCTATTGATTGTACAAATGTTTGGGTTTTTTTACTCTATACCCCAAGGTTCATAAACAGAGAAAAACGTTTCTCCACTGTATGTCAGTGTTTGGTCTGCATATGGGAAGTTCACCTACAGTAATGAGATATATAGAAAAGACCAAGACATAACACAGTGGCACATCTAAAAGACTGAAAGACAGAGATTCCAGAGGAAAAAAACATGTTCCTTTTGACCGCTGTTTGACGTGTTTTGCAGAAACTCAGGAGAACAAGTAAGAGAGAATCTTGCACAAGGGAGTAGGAGAAAAGCAAGCTTGGTAAGTCAGAAAGGAGGACTCAATGGAATGATACAGATTCAAAAAATGAAGGATGAATTGTACTCATACACTGATACTAATTTCAGCTTTTCATCAGTATACATTTTTTTCATAGAGCACATGTCTTAGGAATGCTACAGGTCTTCTTGGCTCAGTGTACTGGTATCACAGTTTAATCAGATTTGATAAGTGTTATCACATTTAGTGTTATTTTTGCTGCACATTCATGCATAGTTTGTAATACAGTTCTTGTAACAAGGTTGAAGTTCCATGTTATTTCGGAGTCTTTGAATACGTTATGATGATGATGACGATGTAAAAGGGGGATCCATGACCCAAAACAGCAAGAAGAAAAAGTCAACTCTTTTTTTATTCAATGCATAGCAATACCAAAAAATTATTACTGTTCTTATAAAAATCTTGGCCTAGGCTTTCATAACACTATGTACATTCAAAAGACTATCTTGCTATGTATTTCAAGAAAGTTGTTTGCCTTTGCAACATCATTCACTACCCTTTCCCTCTCCCCACCCTTTCTTTTTCATGGCATTAGAGCTATAAGGCAAAAAGCAGGAAAAGTTAGCTTCCTATGTATTCCTTCATCTACGTTACGGTGGTTGTTTATATAACTGCAGATCAGTTAAAGTAATGCAGAACATTCCAGTGAAAAAAAGTCTCCACTCCAAGCTTCTCAGTATATGACCCCAGCCAACATCATGTATGGCAGATGAAGCACCAAGAGCTCTGGTTTGTGAACTCCGGTTTGTGAACTCCTTATGAGTTAGACATGACCATGTAAAAGTCTTCAGAGCAATGTTTAAACAGCACAATAACCATCACTCTACCATGACTCCAGGACAGAAGAGGCAACATGGATGAACAGAAAGCCGAGAAGCAGCAAAACATGGTAGAAAAACAGTGGCAGGTTTTGACAGCCTTGCAACATGACGTGTTTCACAATGTAGAATCATCCATACTGGTTTTGGTGCAAGTAAACTTGTAATATTATCTAAGTAAAATGCCAATCATAAAAGCACAATTTAATGCCAGATAATTTACAATAAAGCATTCTAATCTGGATGTAAGACATTGTAAGATGAACCAACGCAAGGTAGCCCACAACAGATCTCAAATGTAGACAAACCCTAATGACCTCAGAACTAAGCATGCTCTGAGATATATTTGTTCTTAACCTTTAGTAGCCCTATATTAGTTTTATTAGTTTTATACTGTCACATAATTCTGAGCAAACCAACAGACTCAAAAGGAAAACAGTCAGAAAGGATTTCATGTTCAAATATGGAAAACGGGTGACACACTTGTAACATACATAATTACATGTCAGTTATGTGTTAAGTACCTATATATGAACCGATTTGGTTTTTACCGCTTTATGTTTATAACCTGTACTACGAATGGTGTTGATTTATCAGCCAATAAGCAGCTACTGCCATCTATGGGAGAAATTATTAAAATACAGAAATTACATTACTGTCAGCAAAGGATCTGGAGTGCAATATCCTTTCTGGAAAGAAATGCTCAGTGTTTTATCACACATAAAAACTGTTGCCAGAATATCATCAGGGGCTGTTAGCTTAGATATAGACAGATTACACGTAAGGAAGTATAAACAAAACAATTTCTGTTCAGCTCCATTTCAGAACTGTTGTTAAAGCTTGCTTCTAAGATATCAGGTAATTGTAACCAATTCCATGCCCCTACTCTGCACCACACAGCTGTGCTGACCGCTGCTGTGCTGCCTATCATCTCTACTCTTCCACTTGACCTGGGACAGCTCTTTACAACAACAGCTACCTGTTGCAGATGTCTTTTAACATAATACAGTGCTGCTTTGTGTCATATACTCTTCCCACTGAAACTTGGTCCCGGGGCAACAACAGGAAACAAGAAATCTACAGCAGGTGACCTCAGAAATTGTTCTTCCTGCCAGTGCAGACTATAGCATCAGCACAGGCTGACGGTACGGACTAGTGACCTCAAGCTGCTGAGGTACCAGATCACAGCCAGTGACCACTCACCAGCTGAACTGTGGTAACTGAACATGTGTGTGCTCTTAGCCTCCCCTAAAATACATTGTGAAAGAAAATGTTCTCTCAAATCCTACTCTGCGACTTGTTGAAAGCCAAGAAAATAAGATTAATCTCTCTTAATTTTAGAGATAACATGAATATTCTATTCACCAACAAGATCCCCTTGTAAACCATGGAGAGAAAGTCATTAAAAAGGTTATTCCTACAACTTGTCTTAGATATCTGTCTTAAAAGATGAATTATCATGCGGAGAGGTCTGCCTTCACAGACTACAAAGAGAGTTCAGATTTGCAGATCCAATTTTGAGATGCCTCAGTATAAGATAAGGTAAAGTGATGGGCACTGCTCCCAAAACGTGAGTTTCTGCTCCCTTCTGCCTATAACCCCCTCATCTTCCTGTCTCCAGCAAGTCCCATGTCTGCTGCTGTCTGTGGTGGACCTTTCCGCGAGTGCCTTTAACTGAGTAAAGTAACAGAAACCTGGCTTAGCAAGAAAGACGTCAGTGTTCTGCTTTGCTAGTGAGTTAAAACAGCTCACCGGAGAGTCTGATAAGACCTGCACAAAGAAATGGACAGTAGCATGTGACCTGGAACAAGGGAGAACAGAGTAAAACAGGGCAAGAGAAAAAAACCTGTAAGACATGCTACCTTCAGGAGCAAGAAAGCATCTGATCAGCTCCGCCAATGGTAAAACTCGAGATTCACAATCTGTTTTCACATAAACCCTTTGAAAAAGTCAGTCTAGAAGAGAAATGTAATTTTTTACTTAAAGTTCAATTGTCTTTTTTTGATTAAGAAATGTAGGCAATTACTGAGAGAAAAGATTAAAGGCTGTATGTTACGCTTAGACATCTGTATACAAAGAATAATACCTCCAGAAAGTATTTGGACAAGGAAAACTGCAAAGAAGGTTGGTGGTTCTCTTTCCAAAGGTAACACTGAGTTGCTCACTTGTCAAGAGTACATCTGGACCTTGGGTGATCACTGGGGGCAAGCTCCACAGAGGCAATTTTTGACACCTCCTCTAGGGCTTGAGTAGAAGTTTGATACTGAAGTTGAAGACAGTGACCCAACGAGCCCAACATCCAATGCTTAAAAAAAATCAGTGAGATCTCTTAAATATGTTAGCACCTATGTAAATATGTTAGTACCTATCATCTCTTGCACTATAAAATTCCTTACACGGCTAAACATCAGTTTCTACAGTCTAAAAAACTAAATTTTCAGATTTTAAGTCTGTACTGTACAGACATGTAACACTTCTAAGTTGAATACTATTTTACTTCAAAAGTTGAAGCCAAACATATCAATTAAAGGACCTGTAGGGAAACTAGAAAACACTACAGACACACTGTTCTTAACGTTATGCTCTGTAAGTCAATGAGACTGTCATCAGAAATTGGAAAAATACACTCAGAATGTAAATTTATACACTGAAATGTTGCAGTATCTCAAGTGTACAGTATCCTAAGGAAATCAAATACTTAATTTACTAGCTGCATGACACTCATAAATTGGATTCTTTTTGGCTATGGTGGAAAGTTTTCAGTTGTCACCCTTATACATAAGAATCTCATTTTTTTTTTCCCCCAGAACACACTTTCCATTTTCTGATCAGGTTTAACCAGGACCTTGGTTTTGTTTGAGAAAAAAACAACCAAGTGTCCTGCTGTGGCACTGACTGACTACCAACTGAAAGAAAATAGCACCATCTGCCGAGTAACCATCACTCCTTGCTGTAACGTTTAAGGCTGAGAGAGTTGGGGTTGTTCAGCCTGGAGAAGAGAAGGGTCCGGGGAGACCTTATAGCAGCCTTCCAGTACCTGAAGGGGCCTACAAAAAGCTGGAGAGGGACTTCTTACAATGGCATGTAGTGATAGGACAAGGGGTAATGGCTTTAAACTGAGAAAGGGGAGATTTAGATTAAATATTAGGAAGAAATTCTTCACCATGAGGGTGGTGAGGCACTGGAAGAGGTTGCCCAGAGAAGTTGTGGATGCCCCATCCCTGGAGGTGTTCAAGGCCAGGTTGGACGGGGCTTTGAGCAACCTGGTCTGGTGGAAGGTGTCCCTGTCCATGGCAGGGGGGTTGGAACTAGGTGATCTTTAAGGTCCCTTCCAACCCAAACCATTCTATGGTTCTACGATATTTGGAGATTTCCTCACAAAGGTCCAATCCCACCTGATCTTTATTCATTTTCCTAATAAACACCAGAAACATCATAAGGTAAAACACAATGGTATGAAATTACTTCATGTAATTTCATTTGCAAAACAAAAGACACTGAACACAGCATGCCTCTTAGCGATCGGATTACAGATTTAATGCTAGTTTATTTATACTTGTTATGATTGCCAATTCAAGTGACATTAGAGCAAAAAGCAGATCAGTTACTACTTTTCCCCCTTTCGTTTAGTACGTATGAAGAAGGTGGAGTGTAGTTTCTTATGTTTTCAAACAAGGCTGAAAATTAGCACATTCCTTCACAAGTAATCATTTTAGGGCAGAACTGTTACGTGATAAATATTAACAGGCAACTTGCTATACAAAAGTTAATAATTTAATAGCTCAGAGCGTTGAGTTGTGCAGTATTACATGAACAAGTTTTAAAACATATTCTATTTATTTCTTGTACATACATATATACACAGCAGTATACTGCACCTATGCTTAACTACTTTGCTCATCAGCACTTTCTAGAAAGAATAAATAGTACATAAAAAAATCAAATTGAGGTATTTGAAAGTCAGTTTCCATACCGACTTTCCCAGACTGTATCAAAATATCAAAGTACTACAACTCAACTTTGATTTTTAAAGTATACTAGAGAAGATGCTCTAAAAAAAAAGTTGATTTTTACTTTTTATTTATTTTAACAATTAATTCAGTGAACATCATCTTCAACTCTCTCAGCAAAAAGATCAGAGTAAAGGCTTCTTTCTTTACATGTGGCAGCAAGGACTGGCATTTCTGAATTTCTCTCTCCAGTGATCTCTCTTGTGTATTTTGTGAGGAGAATAATCATATACTATGATTTAGCATGTATTTTACCCACATGCTTCACTGAAAACACATTAATAGATATGGAAGACTTTGTCTCCATACAAAGCAACCTGATATGCATTAAAATCATTCTATACAACTGGTTGTAATGTGCGCACGGAAGAGCACGCTATTTTTTCCACTGAGTATTCCACATCATAGAGGAGATACAGAATGCTGCCTGTTCCTTGCAGAAGTCACGTAAGAACACTCACAGCAAAATTTTAGCGTGCACGAGGAATCTGTTCCAAAAGAAAACCAACAAAAGCCAGACCACAATGTCCCTTGACAAGATTCATAGCTGTCAGCAGTCAGAGTCCCTTACCAGTATTTCACAGCTTCATCTTTCACAGCTCCACCTTCACAGAATATCTTGCAGCCACCCACTATTTCAGGGACTTCCTTTTAGAGAAAACTGGACAGATCCTGGAGAAGGAAACACCAACGGAGGTGCTTTAGTGGACTATGAACAATGAGGTCTGAAATTCTAAGCTGATTCTTTGTCATACTGACACAGACAGCTGAGGACAGGCATTAAGCAGCTTCTTCCTTTCTATAACATTTGGAAAAAGAAAGAAAAAGTACTCATGGTTTTTTGGAGTCCCAAACACTCTCCTGCACTATAGCCACTTTGCTCAGTTATATTAATAAGAGCAGCCTTAGAAGCTAAAATTACCAGGACATGACCACTTCTGGCTTGTCCAGTGGTGTACAAGTTCTTGACAGAACTTGGAACCACAGTTCCACAGAACCACACCTGTGGGTGCAGCATCAAGGATGGTTTGGGAATCTCTTGTTCTAGTAATGATTGCAGTAACTCATGTAACAATCTGGACTGCAATGGATATATGGGCCATATCATATGGGCTTAAATACCACAGTCTCCTTAGTCTTGGACAGTTGTCACACTCTTTCTCAGCCTAGCTTGAACAATGAAGTCTGGAGCACTCTGCCTCACTGTAAAGTATCAAACATAAACTACTTTCTTTTCCCCCAGCACTGGGCTAAAATGCATTAAAATAAATAAACATGAATTACAGATTACAGCACTGTACCTTCTCTGAATGTAGACAGAGTTATCATGGGAGCAACTGTTCCCACCATACCAAAATGATTCAAAAACCTGAAGATCATCTTTTCTCCGGCTTGAGAAATGTATCATGTTCCTGATGGAAATAGTTCCTAACCTCAGTTTCAGCTAAAAAATTCTCACAATATCATTGAACTAGAGACTAAAAATGTATTGCAGCCAAAAGCAACAGCGCTACGCTTGATTCACATGTGTTATATTAGTTTTAAAACAAGGTCTTAAATATATATTTCTCTCCTCTTGCACATATATTTTAGACTCTCACAGGGCTTAAGCATTCTTAGATTTCATAACAACATACATGTAAAGAAGCATATCAGAGTACATTAAAACAGCCTTTTAAAAACCATGCTTTAAATTACTAATTGAAAAAGAAACATACCCAAATCACAAAAAAATTTAATTATGTCATACCTTGCGGTCTGCTGAGGACGCATTCCTGAAAAGCGCAATGGTTAGCAGTTTGTAATTTTTCCCACTAGAATGAATGTAAGGGGGGCATGTGTGTATTTCTTGATTTTCTGTACAATGCAAATACACAGGGACAGTACATAAGACAGGGAGGATGGACCACCATGAGCATCGACTGGAGAAGACGCTGAATTTCAGCAGTTGGCTTTGTGGAACAGGTTGGTATTCCAAAAGAATTCATCTGCCTCATCTACAAAATGGAACACTTGTAAAACATTTAGTTCTTGCTGGTGAATTAAAGTCAATCAAATCAATAAAACATCAAGGATTGAAAAACATGGTAATGATAACAGTCATTGGAGCATGGTCTTAAATGATTGATGATGGAACTACAAAATGATAACCAGAAAAACTATAGAGAGCAAAGCGGTATATTTGTATTTCATTATACTGTGTCAATAATTTGAATAATTTTTATCTAGATAGCTGTTGAACACAAGAAAAGTTCTAACTGCTTACCTTTCTGTAAAATTATAATAAAAAATCATGTATTTTCATTGATTCTTGGAGGAAAACTCTGATATTAATGAGAAATCTGTTTGCCGCAGAACAAAACTGGATTAATTCAAATGAGATGCAATAAACTTCATCTAGTGATTCTAAGTCTCAGGAAACTGGGATTTTAACAGTGATCAGAACAAATCCGTCAGTATCTTGGAGAGTCACACTCTGAATTTTGAAAAATAAAGTAAAAAAATGGAAAAATGAAAAAAAATATTTCAACAGCAAGTTTAGGATAAATTTTCAATTCAGTTTCAAAGACATTTTCTGATGCTGTAATAACAGTAACTTAATTTTCTCATTAGTCTGTAATGAAGTGCAACATTCTTAATGTTAAAAGGCACACTTTTCAATACCTGAAAAGTGTCATTCAACACAGTCAGCTCATCAAGTTAATTTTGCTGGCTGCTGTGCATCAGCAAACCACTTGCCACACTCCAAATTAAAATTCCTCAGGAAACCTTGTGTCGCAGAATTAGTATTTGAAGAAACAAGTCAGACCAGCCCCCACGAAGCTCATTTTTGTATGGCAAACAGTTGGTTACTTCCCTTTTATTACATTATGCTTTAGAGAAGTTCAGGAATCAATCACCCCACACTCACTGTCACTCCAAAGAGGTTCATTATTATTATGTGTAGTCAAGAAACAGCAGCACATTACACAGATCTGACACATGTGGGTGTTTCCATTGGGTTCGTTTCTATACGGGCAGGGTAACAGAACATAAAATCCAGCGTAGAGCTCACTTCACCATGAAACACACACAATGAGTCACAGAGAGAAAAGGAGTTGTGTGCTGGCCAGTCAAGTACAAGAGAGAACACCAGGACTAGCAAAAAGATACTTGCTCATTTTGATTAGACAGTTTTGTCCTGAAAAAGGGGGAAAGTAAGTTTTCATTTCAGGAAAAGATTAAATCTTTAACTCCAGGAGTATTTTACAGAAGAAACTGAGTGTAAGGGTTAATATGCTGCACTCAGAATCAGGGCATCCCTTGACTAAGGCCCCACATGTTAACGTGGGGAAAACGAGATGTCAGGCAAAGGCAGAGGCAGAAACCCCTGACAGCTACTGCATGAAACAGAAAGAGACCCTCTCCATTTCAACCTTAGGCTTTGGTTTGTCTGGATGAAATACATAGGTCTAATTCCTCATTCTCCTCCCACACAGTCACACACACACATTTATGTACTCCCTGTTGTTGGCACTGGGGCTCATCTGACTCCTTGGAGAGCCACTTCAGTTTACTACACTTGCAGAAATATGAGACATTTTTGAGAAGATAGCTTATTCTAAAACTTGTAAATTGGTATCATGCTAAATATGCAACAACCGACTCAAACGATGTTTCCCACGTAATACAAATAATCTTTCAATGTCATAAGAACGTGTAGTCAAAATAACAAAGTAAGCACCTAACTGTTCACTTACCCACACGAGATCCAAGAGCCACTAGAATCCAGGAAGAAATGAGATAGGGGACATGACTGTCATATCAACCAAGAGCAAGTATGTTTAATCCCTGTTTAATATCACTTCCATTACTTCTGTTTCATCTGTCTGGAAATTTAACCTTGTCTTGGAATGCTTCAAACACCATCACTGAAGCGCTGAAGGGAAGACGCGGCCAGCTACTTCCCCAGACTGCACAAAAGTAAGGCCAACAGCACAGATGCCAGAGTTTAAACTTCCTTGCCTTTGTGGCCAACAATTCTGCTATAGATGTCTTTGCCTTGATTTTGCACTTCATTTCCCAGTTACCCCTGTTCTGCCCAATAATAAGCCTTTGCTCAATAAGACTAAACTTTACTTCTAGTTATCTTGATCCCCCTTTTTAAAAAAAACCCAAACATTCTGCTTTTAAAAATTAGTTTTGACAACATTTAGAGCTATGGACTGTTTCTTGGGCTGAACTCCACTTGTTCTTTTTCTCTAAATTCCTTAACACTGTAGCCCCAAGCTTTTGCTTCTCAATGCAGTGCTGGAAGTAAGAATTCTAACCCAGACTTACTCTACTCTTTTTCTTACCACTGGGTTTTTACCTCCTTTGAGGAAAGACAGATGTGGTCTTTTATATGTTATTGAATCAGAATGGGAGGGGTTTACCTACAAATATCAGTATATCTCATTACAGTATCTTATCTGCAAATAGTTATGATTAAAATATTTCCTCTTCTGCATAAACCTTTTGACATAAATTAAGTGGGAAAACAAATTATAATAACCTATTATTGTTCTTAATAATTTTAATGCCATAACATTTCAGAGACTGATAAAATTAGAAACATGCTACAGAATACGTCCACATTAAAATTATACAATATTAAATTTTGTATTCTATTAAAAATATAAAAGTAAATGAGAATTATTCAATATACCCTATTCCAAGATCTATCCAAACCACATTAGGGGTTCTCCTTCCTTATCTTCTAACGTTAATAATTATTTACTATGCTGGTAAAGCTAGGAGTCACCCCTGGAAGTATAACATTAAGGTTGTGTTTTGTCCCAGAATGTCTCCCAGCAGGGACCCTAGCGAGGAACTGGGAGTCAGAAAGAGACTTTTCGCATCATCCAGGGAAGTGATCGTGCCCCTGTACTCAGCGCTGGTGAGGCCACACCTCGAATGCTGTGTTCAGTTTTGGGCCCCTCACTACAAGAAGGACATTGAGGTGCTGGAGTGTGTCCAGAGAAGGGCGACGAAGCTGGTGAGGGGTCTGGAGCACAAGTCTGATGAGGAGCGGCTGAGGGAGCTGGGGTTGTTCAGTCTGGAGAAGAGGAGGCTGAGGGGAGACCTCATCGCTCTCTACAACTGCCTGAAAGGGGGTTGTGGTGAGGTGGGTGTTGGTCTCTTCTCCCAAGTGATGAGTGACAGGACAAGAGGAAATGGCCTCAAGGTGCGCCAGGGGAGGTTTAGGCTGGATATTAGGAAAAATGTCTTTACTGAGAGAGTGGTGAAGCACTGGAAGAGGCTGCCCAGGGAGGTGGTGGAGTCACCATCACTGGAGGTGTTCAAGGAACGTGTGGACGTGGCACTGTGGGACATGGTTTAGTGGGCATGGTGGGGTTGTGTTGATGGTTGGACTTGATGCTCTTACAGGTCTTTTCCAATCTTTGTGATTCTGTGATTCTGTGATCATGACATGGGAGATGTGACGGAACCACACCTACCCACACACTACTCCATGTATTTGTTTGCAAAATAGTGTACTGAGAATGCAGTCCTTGTCCCAAGCAACTGAATCCAGGGTAAAGATTTATGGGGCTACAGTACTAAAATGATCTTGTCGTGTGCCTTTGCACAGCCACAGCGGTCTAGAAAAAAAAAATGTCCTCAGGCTGAACTCGCATAAGACAAACTCAGGAGATCTAGAGGCTTACCACTGGTGAACGGCTGTCTTGCTCCTGCTGTGCACTCAGTGGTACTTTGGTTACCCTGGCTCTAGCCAGGTAGATGCCTTCTGCTACATTAAGTTGAATCAATCCCAGAAAGGTCCGGCAAACAGTAAAGCTGGCATAAAG
This sequence comes from Gavia stellata, assembly GCF_030936135.1. Classification (NCBI taxonomy): domain Eukaryota; kingdom Metazoa; phylum Chordata; class Aves; order Gaviiformes; family Gaviidae; genus Gavia; species Gavia stellata. The sequence goes on from NC_082596.1 coordinate 102,706,976, forward strand.
GAGAGGCTGGAACTGTGTAGCTGGAAGCAGAGCAAGGACTCCCCTTTCCAGAAGCTGCAGTTACTGGACTGGCTCAGCTATTTCTTTTAACTTCACCATGATGGATTGATCTGAATTTACAGAACAGATCTTTTTTTTTCTCCATACTTATTCTGAAAATACATTAATGAAGCAGACACTGACATTTATAGAAACAAGTAAACAATAAATGCAATTCCTTCCCCTCTGGCATCTTCAGTTCTATGCCTATCAAGACAACTTTTATCAATTAGATATTTTTTGTGTACTTTGGAAGATTTCTTGGGAGATCATTTTACATAGGCAAATCAGTCACCAGCTGGTAAGCAGGTTTTTGTCATTTAGAAAAGCAGAGGCTTTTGGAAGGTGTAACAAGAAAAAAACATGCGCAAGTGCATGAGGCGCAGAACTACTCTGGGAGCGAGGAATATGAAAACAAGTAACTCTCCAGTCTTTGCACCAGTCTTCCAAATCTCAGAAATACTTTCTAAAATCTGTCGGAATGGTGCAGGCATACGCTTATAGCCCTCTCGGACCATTTCTGCATAGGGATAAGAGGAAGTGGATAGTCCTAAGGAGTATAATTGGCTGTGAAAGAGTTAGCTAGTGCCACAGCTTGTGCAAATGAGAAGGAAGAAGGAAGAATCGTATGACCAGGAACGGGGATGGAGAGGAGAGTTTCGGCAGTGGTGAACTATTGGATGAACTCATCATGTCTCTTGGAAGCATACAAGTTTCAATGCCAGGCTTTACATCAGTGCACGGATTTATTTGACCCGGAACTAAAAACCTACTACCTGCTAGACTTAAGAACAATGTCTATTCAGATGGATGCAAAACTTTTAAACTTTTTGCTGTCTTGAAGTTAGAGATGAAAGTCCAAACCAGCCCAATTCATTCCCTTAAAGAAATTTACACACTGTGAACTGAATCTCTCAGGAAAGAAACTGCTGTGTCTTACAACATAATCTGCATCCTTCGCAGAGTAACTGGGTATGTTAGTGAACAGGAATGTGTTAGATTGCTTAAAAATCAGGTTGAAGATGACGTATTTTGACTGTAGTACAAGAATTAATGGGAGCATTACTTTAAAAGCACATATAATTCTGGCTTCTCTGAAATTATAAGGACCAAACCTGTTGTGATGGGTTGCAGTGAAACAACTTTGATTAAATGAAAGATGTGAACACATATATCAAATATTAATTAAGACTAATTCTCAAAATACTTACAGGTATTACATTGGCAAAAAAACTATACATCCCAGACTGCCAACCTGAGCCAGACACGGCTAGCAAACATTTCAAAGTAGCACCTGTACTGGAGCTACTTCACCTAACCAGTTATGACAGGGAATGCTAAGTAGGAAGAGGGAATGCTAAGGAACAAGGAATGCTAAGGAACAGAGAATGCTAAGTAGTCCAAACCCCTGGCTACAGGGGAAGTAGATTCAGCAGAATTTTGTAAACTGGTATCGGGGATTCCCCTGGGAGTCAGCTGCATACCCATTCTGCAGTAAAGCAGTGGGATCTCTGATAAATCACTACCCTCTTCTGGAAATGAGCTACTTCCAGAGTTTCTGGATTCCCTTGTTGCAAGTGTATGACAAGAGTGCTGCAGTTCTCTGTCACACAAACATCTTAGGTAAATCTCTAAGGTTAGGAAGTTGGTCCACCTTTATGTCAAATTTATCGGTTTCATAAATGAACACTTATCCTGAAATCTACTGAGGTCATTAGAGGGGCTCCCTTATTTGGCTTCACCCAACCAGCAATCTGGAGCAACAGCTTAAAAAACCCAGAAAAGCAGAAGTGACAGTCACTAAGTGTGCCAAAAAAGTTTAATGGTGAGTTCCTGAACAAAGAAAAGGTTGACCTTCTAACTGTCAATGAAAAACATGGGAAAATATGGGAATTTTGTCATAGAGATAAGCTGGAAATACACAAATAATAATGATCCAACACACAAAGAATTATTACAAACAAAATGGTAAATCATCAGGAACCTGCAATGAGATTAAAGGTAAGCCAACTCCAACAGTTCCAGTATACAAAAGGGACAATATATTAGCTGCCACTACCTGAAGAAGAGATTGTAAAAAGCAGATTACTAATGAATATTAATGTAGTTATATTAATTAATTATCTATTATATTAAGTAATTAATATTAATGAGGAGGAACTTGTTTCCTTTGAGGGTGGCAGAGCCCTGGAACAGGCTGCCCAGAGAGGCTGTGGAGTCTCCTTCTCTGGAGATACTCAGCACTCGCCTGGACACATTCCTGTGCAACCTGCTCTGGGGGACCCTGCTCTGGCGGGGGTTGGACTAGGTGATCTCCAGAGGTCCCTTCCAACCCCTCTCATTCTGTCGTTCTGTGATTCCGTAACCGATTTACTAATTTTTCATGTGTCATCAGAATTCAAACCCATTTTACATTAATTACATTAGTTTACTAAAAGTTATCATCACAAGTACAAACCCTAAAAATCTGCACAGGAATGTGATTGCTGTTTATGTATTCTGCTAGCTCCTGCCCGGTCACCATACTTCTTATCACGTATGTATTTATTACTGATATGCTTTAAACTCATTGATCTGTAAGAATCTGCAGGAACAAACATTTTTCTCCCTTTTTTCTTCATGCAGCAAAAGCCATTCCTTCCACTTTGATTAGTAACAACATTCACCATTTAGAACCCTGAGCACTTCTCACTCACCTGTTCAAAACCACAAAAAGGACAAGGCATGAACATCAAATAAGTAAAAATGTGCTCTCAATATCATTTGTGCAGTTTATAATGCCAGTTGAGTCTCAGGTAAAGCAGAGTTCTAGATGACATGAAAAGAATGGAAATAAATACTCAGTAGAAACAGATAATTTTAAAATATCCCCATTAGAAAATGAAAGGCTTTCTTTTGGTGAAGAGCATCTGGAATGGTTACATGATTTTAAGACACAGAAAAACCACTTGTTTAATTTCAGCTAATCTTGTATCCCCATAAAGTATGCAAGCTAGGAAGCACAGGAGATCCTCAAATTCTTGAAACTACTACATTAGTTCTTGCTTGTTACCTTATTGCCTGATGAGACATAACTTTAATTCTTTATAAGAATGTAAATGAAAGAATATTAAAGTGCCTTAATGATGAGTACCAGTTACAGGTATCAGATATTTATCGAATGGCTCTTTTGTTAAACTGAGTAGCAATTCATGCAACAAAACAAATCATTCCTGGATTACCATTGTGAAAATTTGGAACAGACCACTGATGCTAATACTTCAGAGCAATTAACCCCTGCTTCTCCTTGAAGTAATCAAATTCAAAAATTGTGTTGAAACAAATTATTCCACCTGGCTGCCTTTTTTTTTCATGTAGGAAAATAAACTTGCTGTTGGAAACGCATGATCAAGAAAACTGTAAGAGTAAAATAATTCTCCCAGTAATAGTTAAAGACAACGATTCAAATACAAGAAGCCTTCATCTGCATAGGCTGACACACAATCATTTTGCCCACGTACTAAGTCAGTTTGGACCATGGGATAGCTGCATAGCTTCAGTTAAGGCAGTGCTGCCGGGCAAGGTGTATTAATGCTCGTTAACACTGAGCTTAATATGGTGCCCTTTGGCTTGGAGTGTGAGCATAAGACTGAGTAGACATTAGAAAAACATTCTTATCCCATGGAAGACGAGACAGTCACTAGTCACAAATGACTAGATCTGTGTTTGCTGGGAAGTAGGTGCAAGCAGTCAGTTCTGCAGAGTAGAATGGTAAAACTTGCATGAAGAAACAGAAAACAAACAAATTTTTCCACAAGAAGCACTGTAGCTGAACTCCACGCAGAGATTTTTCAGTGCCTTGGCAGACGCCTATGACAAGCATTTATTGGTATTCATGTTTGGTTTCACACATGCTTCCCTGATTGCTGGACACTGCAGGGTACCTGTGAAGCCTTCTCACTGAGAATTAAGAAATGAAAGAACAGATGTGACTTTACTTTTTAAATTTCACAGTTTTTCAAAAGAAAAAGTGTGGTCATCAAGCCCAGATTCCTAACGTTGCAACGGATAATGCTTGCCACAAGGAGCACACAATCCAAGCATTTTTATGGTAACTGGTTCTAGGGTGGCACTTATTTCTAAGAAGCTATTTCATAATTTCAATACGAAATATTTTTCCTTCCCATCCTATCTTAAAACAATATGGCACTAAATGTCTTATGACCTGCTTTAGTTTGTTATGAATAGCCTTAATCAGCCTACAGCTTCTGTCAAATCACTTGAAAAAGGGAGTCAAAACTGTGGTATGCTGCTGATTTGGATGACCAACTCGTTTGGGCTTTTATCTTGTAGAAATATTCAGAAAAAAAAGTGCTAAAGTGCTCCAGTTATCTCACTGGTTTCTAGTTATTTACTCTTCACTCTTGATAATATATTCATTCCTTTAATCAATTCTGACTTCATATTAAGTATATTCACTAAAGCATATAGACTTTTATTAGTGGTTATCAAAGCAAAGTATTATCTTTGGTGGGCAACTGAAATTGCCAAAGAACTCAAGAGAGAAAAGAACAATGAAAAAAGATACGGACTTTATGGCTTTACATTTTTATATATATATACACACAGATATACGTATAAAGTATATGCGGATATATAAATGCTAGAATTGAAGTCAGAATTTAATGGAAATCAGCAGCATCTAATTTATTGTATAATTTCAGTGATGAAACTTAGATTTTGAAGAGATTTTAGAGGAATTAGGCACAGGAAACTCACAGAAATTAAAAAGAATTCTAGCACTTACCTTCCCTAGACTCTTTAGAAAATCCTGTCCCCAGATCAGTACAAGTGCTTACCGTAATATGACAGTGACTTGAACTGTTTTACACCTTTCAGTGTTCTGCTCTGGACCGTAGGGTACACTCAGATTCACTGCTGGTAAATGCCACCTGCAAACTGTGTAGAAATAGCCTTGGCAAGATCAGGATTAACTGGTGGAAGAAAACAGATGAGTAACTGATGTATACAATCACTGGAAACTAATCCCTATATGTGAGGCTTTTCAGTGACCCAAACCTGAGAGAGCAGTCCTGACATTACTCACTCCTGACCACTATTACACAGGACTCAACTAGAACTTCAAACCTGCAGCAACTTCCAATTTTCTGTTGTCTCCAAAATGAAGAGAGAAAAAAAAAGAAAAAAACCCCCACCTTTCTTTTTGACTAATTCTTCATCACAATGGAGAATACAGATCTGAAATGAGAATTGGTTCCCCAACATTCCAGATATTTTTCTCTCTAGACACAAAACACAACACAGTAGGCTATACACTTGGCTTTGCAACCAAAAGAAGATTTTAGAATTCTGAAACAACTTCTCAGGTCTCTAAATTATTTTTGGCATTGTATCATTGTTCTGCAAAATCATCCCTTTATATTGAAATGAAAGTTTAAATCAGTTGAGTCAAGGAAATACATTGCTACTTAAATGAGGAAAGACCAAGAGAGCTGGGGTTTAGTTTAGCAGAGAAGGCTCAAGGGATATCTCATCAAACGTTTATATATATCTGAGCAGCGTATAGAATCATAAAACCACAGAATGATTTGTGTTGAATGGAACCTTCAAAGATCATCCAGTCCAACCCCCCTGCATGGGCAGGGACTTTTTCACTAGATCTGCTTGCTCAGAGCCCCATCCAACCTGGCCTTGAACACTTCCAACGACAAGGCATCCACAACTTCTCTGGGCAACCTGTTCCAGTGTCTCACCACCCTCATCGTAAAAAATTTCTTCCTTATGTCCAATCTAAATCCATACTCTTTCAGTTTAAAACTGTTGCTCCTTGCCCTGTCACTACAGGCCTTGGTAAAAAGTCTCTCTCTCTGTTTCTTATTAGCCCCCTTTATATATGGAAAGGCCGCTATAAGGTCTCCCCAATAAGGTCTCCCCAGTGCCTTTTCTTCACCAGGCTGGACAACCCCTTTCAGCCTTTCCTCATAGGAGAGGTGTTCCAGCCCTCTGATCATTTTTGTGGCCTCCTCTGGACCCGCTCCAACAAGTCCACATCTTTCCTGCGCTGAGGACCCCAGAGCTGGACGCAGCACTGCAGGTGGGGCCTCACCAGAGCGGAGCAGAGGGGCAGAATCACCTCCCTCCACGTGCTGGCCATGCTTCTTTTGATGTAGCCCAGGATACAATTGGCTTTCTGGGCTGCAAGCACACATTGCCACCTCATGTCCAATTTTTCATCACCAGTATCCCCAAGTCCTTCTCCACAGGGCTGCTCTCAATCCCTTCATCCCCCAGTCCATATTGATACTGGGGATTGCCCACACCCATATGCAGGACCTTGCACTTGGCCTTGTTGAACTTCTTGAGGTTCACACAGGCCCACTGCTCAAGCCTGTCAGGGTCCTTCAGGACGGCATCCCTTCCCTCTTGCAGATCAACTGCACCACTCCACTTGGTGTCATCTGCAAAATTGGGAAGAGTGCACTCAATCCCGCTGCATATAAAGATGGAGCCAGACTCTTCTCAGTGGTATCCAGTGGTTGGACAAGAGGCAATGGGCACAAACTGAAATACATGAAATACCATTTAAACATAAGAAAAAAAAAACATTTTTATGGTGTGGGTGGTCAAACACTGGAAGAGGTTGCATAGAGAGGTTGTGGAGTCTCCATCCTTGGAGATATTCAGAAAAGGGCTAGACAATGTATTAAGCAACCAGCTTCAGCTGACCCTGCTTTGAGCCAGGGGGATTGGACAGATGATCTCAAAGAGTTCCCTTCCATGACTTCAAAGAAACACCGTTACACAGAGCAAGAACTGAGCTCCTAGTCTGGTATAGAGAATCTCAGACCTCAGGAACAGAGGCAAGAATGAATTCCATTCACTTACACAATCCTTAAAGCTGCTACACTTTGTATGATAATTTTATGATTATGTAGTGTCAGATATTTTTAGGTGTCCTTAATCCTCCTGTCTTTATTTTTCCAACCCATACCGATCATTGTTTCCTGGAACATGAACGGACTGATCAAAAAAATATTTTAATGACCTTGGAACTGAGGTAGCATACTTGTAGCTATTTTAATGCCAATATCTTCAAGCCAGAGATTTTTTTTTTAAACATTTTATAGACTTTTTTTAACCTTATCTACTACCTTCCAATTCTCCCTTTTTCATCTGGCCAATAAATCCTGATTTAGCATCTTCTTCATTTTTTCCCCCTAAATTAGACTCCTAAAGAAAAATATAGTCATTTATCTTGAACACAGTGTATCTTCTAGCTTTACTATCGTTCCATTCAGAAATCGTTTTCCTATAGGCCTTCCGTAGAAATTCTTGAGGGCAAATTTTCCAAAAAACCAGCAGGTAAGGAATCAATCATCAAGAAAAATTATTGTCCATTACGTCCCAATTTCCAGTGATGCCTTTGGAAATTCCCTTGCATACACTTGCATGAGAGCTGCAGATGAATGTCAACTGCTATACGCACCTCAAAAGTAATAACGGTATTTGCACTACACTCATATTGGTGAACCTGAAGAGGTTTACTTCTTACCATTATAGCCCAAAGGTCACTCTGAATATGCATCTGGCAAGCAGTTAACTTGGCTGCTGCTACACATCCGTTTGATACACAAGGTCCTAGAAGTCAGAACAGTACCACTGAAATCCATGGAGGTAAGCTGACATAAAATGATGTAAACCTCATTATAAGAAAATTAACATATCCTTTCAACAATTTTTTAAATGTTCAGATGAATCCAAACCAGATCCCAGAGAATTCAGCAATGCCACTAAATATTCGGATATTTAGATAAATATGATCTGCTTGGGAAGAGTCAACACAGCCTCTATAGAGGTACAGCTGGCTTTACAAATCTCTTGCAGGTCTCTGAAGGGGTGAAAAACACGTAGGTAGAGGTGCTAACAAAGCCCCTTCCCAACAAATTTTAAGGGAGCTAAGCAATCATGGGATAAGAGGGAAAGTCCTTGCACGGAAAAATAACAAATTAAATATTAGGAAACAGCATATAAGACAGAAACCTTCAGTTCTCCCGGTGGAGGAAGTTCATCAGTAAAGTCCTGAAGAATTGTGTGATAGGACCTATCCTATCCCATCCCATATATATTCATGGAAGAGGAGGTGGTGAGCAATAAGGTGAGAAGGTCTGCTTGGTATTGCAAAGCAATTAGAGTTTTTAAGTAAGAGGGTAAACTGTGAAGAACTACAGAAGGACCTCCGGACACTGAGCGACTGAGCAATAAAATGGCAGATAAAATTCAGTGCAGGTAAGTGTAAAGTCATGCCTGTGGAGAAAAATAATCCTATCATCACTAGAGTTTATTATCACTACTCAGAACTGAGGTCTTGAGGATATGATACATACTTTCTCAGAACTATGAGCTCAATATACAGTCAAAAAAGCAAATCAAATGGTAGGAATTCTCAGGAAAAGAACAGACGACAAAATCAAGACCAACATTACACCACTTTACAAGCTTATGGTTCACCCATACTTGAAATTTATGTGCAGTCCTGCCTCTCTCATCTCAAAAATAAGACAATTTAAAGACAAGAGTTTCAAAGAAAAGCAACTAGGATGGTAAAAGTTATAGAACACCTCCTGTTCAAGGAATGACTAGGTGGGCTAGCTAGTACTCTTCAGTCTGTAAAAGAAATAATTCAGAGTGGATATGCTACTTAAGAAGATTATTCTTCAGAAGAATAAGAACTAACTGTTAACTTTCTCTTACAATACATAATTTGTGGGTTCCATCAAATGAAACAAGTAGTATCCAGGTTCAAAGCCAACAGAAGAGGTGATTCTTTGCACAAAAAATAACAATTTTGTGCTTCTGTGAATACTTCAGAGAAGTGTTATCATATGATTGCCTGGTTCTTACTCTTCCAGAGGCAGCCATTTACGACCACTGCTTTTTTCTAAGGCAAAATTGACTGTCAAAAAGATGGGTAAGGGTACAGAGACAGTACATTCCATAGACACATACATAAAGCAAACATGGACATTTCACACTCAGGAAATAAGTATTTAATCCCGGGATCAAACACTGCTTCTTGCATTTCCTCTTCTACTCCTCAAAAGAAGAATGCAGAAAATCTACTGCAAGACCATCTTTGTGAGGAGGCAGCTGCAACCTATTTGGAGACAAGATACTTGGCTAGATGGACTCAGCCTCAAGCAGGACAGCAATTCTTAGGCTCAGAGGGTAAAAGATACTGGAGACTTAGTACAACAGTAGTTTATTGGGCAGAGGAGCGTAACTAGGTTGATTGTTGCCCCACATGAACTTGCAGCAGTGGCCATGAATCCAGCTGCGAGTAGGATCCAAAGACAGAGTAACGGCCGGAGATTAATTTCTAATGGCTATGCATCATTATTGATCGCTGAGCAAAAAATTAAGTTGCTAGAGGGGAAATCAGCGCTTCAGAAACTGTAGTTGTCCTGAGCAGAGGGACAGGGGAGCACAACTAACAGGCAGGTGTTCAGTGGCTAAGGTAACTGCCTTTAGAAACAGATGTTCAGATGGTAAAAATTCTGGTACCAAGTACTGTGCTTAAGTCTCTACATTGACAATATAATGAATCTGTTCCTTTTCACCTTGGTTTGTTTGAAGTAGATAATATGTTGCCTGCAATTAAAAATTTGGAGAGAAACAGTCTATACAGCTCTGAAAATCTAGCATTTAGCGCATTGTTCAGAACCGCGCATGGCTGCAAAATCACATTTCTATTATGAAAAATAAAAATCCCGATGCACTGAAATGCACTACAGTGTCTGTTTTAACATAATGACTTCTCCTTGGCTTGTACGCGTTTGTTGGAGAAATCCTACTAAAGGTAATATAAACAGTCCCTGACATTATTATCTTAAAACTATATTTAAAGAGAAACTTTTGAAAATTGGCAGAACATCAAAATACTTTTTCCTGTGCTTCCTTCAAGTAATAACAAAGCATTAATTTACTCCCTTTCTTAAAAAATCTGCATTATTTGTACAACTATGGTTACTGCAAAAAAACACTGAACAGAACATGGATTAAACACATTAACCCTTCACTTTATGAGCAGAATGTAATTTGCACACAAATGTGGGAGATTTATTTTTCTGAGTCACTCTAGCCAGGAAAAAAAGAACTCTGCATAAATCCACCTTCTCTTCTTGTGAATCTTGGTTTTTCTATCAGCAGCTTTCAACATACAATTAAAATCCTCTTTTGACTGTGTTTTGTTGCAGGGACTTGTTAGCAGTTTTATACAGAGTGGGGTTTTGTTTATTTTTAATAGGACTGTAAAGGATTTCAATGTCAGAAAGATGTGGAGAAAGTAACATTTCATTTTCCCCTGGCTAATGTCCAGTCAAATGCACTTTGGGAACTAATTAGATTATTTTAATCTTCTGAGAACAACTTTTATTTTCTCAAACTTGTATTTCAATTTTCTGTAATAGCAGACATAGTTTACTTTTCTAGCTATGTCTAAACAATATTATTTTTTAAAAGATTAATGATCTGAAGATTTCTTAGTCATCATATCCATTACTATGATGAATGATGAAATAATTAAATATGAAAAAGAATTATCTGATTAACCTTTCCACTCCTTAAAAATAATTCAGATGGGCTACATTACATTAGCAAGTATTGCTGACAATCAGGAGAAGATCTGTAGAGGAAAATATTTGGTGCTGATTCCCACACCCAATATGCTTGGCACATTCATTTATAGCCATTACTTTATAAAACCTTTTCCTCCCGTTACTGACAAAATTTATATGGTTAGAATAAAATGGGAACAAAATACACCTGCATTTAAGGTGAATGGACTATACACAGAGTAAATACACTCTCTCCATTTCACCCACTTCAAATGAATACTTACAGAATTTGATCTGAGGTTAGCATTAGACCAAAAGCTGGAAAAAACTCTGACAAACCTGCACCAAAAGCTCCCAACCTGGCTTATTTAGGATAGATAGTGGTCTAAAACTGTAGGCCAATCTCTGAAAGCTTTCCTCGACCAACTACAGATCCCTTCATCAGTGGTTGTTTATTAGTATGTAGTAAATGAATGATGGACTCGTTAGTATGCATTTCTTGGCGAATTCCTCGGTGTAATTACTTATATAGCATACCTTCCTCCAGCCATTTGAATCCCAAAATTGTCCTCTGCTACACACACGTCACTTAACTATCACTGATAACAACTAAAAGTTTTATACAGTGTAGAATCATAGAATCACAGATTCGCAGAACCATTTGTGTTGAATGGAACCTTCAAAGATCATCCAGTCCAACCCCCCTGCATGGGCAGGGACTCTTTCACTAGATCTGCTTGCTCAGAGCCCCATCCAACCTGGCCTTGAACACTTCCAACGACAAGGCATCCACAACTTCTCTGGGCAACCTGTTCCAGTGTCTCACCACCCTCATCGTAAAAAATTTCTTCCTTATGTCCCTCTTTCACTTTAAAACCGTTGCTCCTTGTCCTGTCACTACAGGCCTTGGTAAAAAGTCTGTCTTTCTTATTAGCCCCCTTTATATATGGAAAGGCCGCTATAAGGTCTCCCCAGTGCCTTTTCTTCTCCAGGATGGACAACGCCTCTCAGCTTTTCCTCATAGGAGAGGTGTTCCAGCCCTCTGATCATTTTCGTGGCCTCCTCTGGACCTGCTCCAACAGGTCCATGTCTTTCCTGTGCTGAGGACCCCAGAGCTGGACGCAGCGCTGCAGGTGGGGCCTCACCAGAGCAGGGTAGAGGGGCAGAATCACCTCCCTCGACCTGCTGGCTGCACTTCTTTTGATGCAGCCCAGGATACAGACAGCTCTGGTGCTTGTGCAAAGTTTATGAAATTAATACAGTATTAAAAAACAAAGGACGACAGTTCATCACATCAATCATCTGTTCCAAACTACTAAATAAAGCAGGGCCAAGGAGAGAGCTAAAGCCTACCACACCTCCTGGTAGAGTTTTCAACTCTACCAGCTTGCACTCTCCTACACAAGGGCAGAACAGAGTTCAAGGGACAGCACGTACCGGGGACCACCCCAACAGCCACTCCAGAGAAGGCTCTGTTAGGTTTCACTCCCTCCTCCACTACACAGCCATCAACAGGCCGTCATGACACAACCTAATCATAAACACATACTCTCTGTTCCAATTTGTGAAAGCACCACTCTGAAATAATACGAAGGCTGCATTGCAGCCTATCATATACTATTATTTTGTCTTAGAGCTACCAGGGCATCACATGTGGTCAGAGGTACCGTGGATATGAATGTTTTATGCCACTAGGAGCGGGAAAGAGCCTCTGGCTGTACTTACTGAGCAATACAGACACAACCAAAGAAACAACCTGGCTCCTCCAGCCCAGCTCTCCACAGTCACAGGTATCCGTGAAAGCAGTGCCAGGTCCAGAACAGTCCACAGAGCATCCAGTCCATATACAACAAAACATGGAATACTACCCGATTCTCTAGAACAACTGTAAGACCTGAGATAGATAAATAGATAGGTAGATAAATACCAAAATAGAGGTAGATAAATACCAAAGCAAGACCTATAATGTTCCACAGGAACAGAGCAGGCAAGATTGAGACAATGTATTTCCAATTTACTTAAGATACACATTACATTAGTCCTGAATAATCCTAGGAAAGTGGTACATCCCACGCTACAGACAAGCTAAAATCAATGGCTAGACCTTGCCAATTCACCCATTATGAGACTGATGCACCTGCCTTGACAGGTGAAAAATGGACCAAGTAAGGAGAAATCTATGTAAACTGTTCCATGCTATTTTTTTCATTAATTCTGTTGTGCGGGGAGCGTTCTTCTCACCTTAGACTCTTCTCGGTGCTGTTCAATTTCTTAAGCATTGCATGCTTATGGCTTATTTGGATGTTAGACTTTCTAAGGTCCAAATTTTACCAGCCAATAAGTCAGGATTTATTCTATGAGTCATCCTATTGAAGCCAGTTATTTAATGAGAAAAAAAAAGAAATCATTCCTGAACCTACCAGCAAAAAGTGTCAGAATGGTTGCTTTGAAGGTGGTAACAGGAAAAAAATCTGACTCCAATTTTGGAATTTATTTTAAAGAAGGTTCCATTTATTTGGCCCTGCTGCTTTTCAAATTTGACTTTTGAGCTTTTTTCTTGTACCCTAAAAAACATAAATGAAAACACTGTTAATTTCAAAGTAACTGGTATGACTTTAACAGATTGATGAATTCGATTAGATTATATTAGGTTAGCAATAAAATATTATTCCATTTCCAAAAACTGATCAAGAATTGAAAAATAGCTTACATGGACGGTCAGTCACATATTATAATGGTGACAAAATTAGGCCCTAAACAAGCAACATAAAGAATGGCAGATTAACAGCCTGAAGTTGATCAAATAAAAAGGTAAGATACTTGAGCTACAAAACTCCTTATAATATAAGGAACAATTGTTTACTATGAACACTGAAATTAAGAAAAAAAGTCTTTAAAAAATATCTCCTAATAAGCAGAAAGAACACTAGGAGACTGAGATGGGATGCAAGGAGAGGGCATAAAGCTGTGTCAGAAGTTGTTCAGATTGGGTATTAGAAAAAAGTTGGCCCCTGAGAGAGTGACCAAGCACTGGAACCAGCTCCCCGGGAAGTGCTCATGGCCCCAGGCCTGTCAGTGTTCAAGAAGTGTTTGGACAACGCACTCTGACATTGCTCTGTGTGGAGTCAGGAGTTGCACTTCGTGATCCTCCTGGGTCCCTTCCAACTCAGGATATTCTATTATTCTGTGGTTTTGGGTTCAGAGTAGAGGTACTTCAAGTGACAAGGGTATAATCTAAATAAAGGTGCTATTTAATGGACAGGAATTAAGGGGAAAAAGCACAACAGTCAGATGTTAAACACAACGATGGATATGAATGTTGCAACTACTTTGCCCTTTGAGTCTCTTTTCTTCCATCTTGCTAACATCCCTTATTCCATGAACAACCAAAGATCACACACAGAACCACACAGAATCACTAAGGTTGGAAAAGACTGGTAAGATCATCAAGTCCAACCATTACCAAAACAAAAACAAAAACAAAAACAAACCACCCCCCCAAAAAAACCAAAACCACCAAAACAACCCACCCACACCACACAGCACCATGCTCATCAAGCCACGTCCCACAATGCCACATCCACACGCTCCTTGAATACCTCCAGGGAGGGTGACTCCACCACCTCCCTGGGCAGTCTATTCCACTGTGTTACCACTCTCTCAGTAAAGAACTTTTTCCTAATATCCAGTCTGAACCTCCCCTGGTGCAACTTGAGGCCATTTCCTCTTGTCATAGAATCATAGAATCATAGAATCATTTAGGTTGGAAAAGACCTTTAAGATCATCAAGTCCAACTGTAAATCTAACCCTGCCAAGTCCACCACTAAACTATATCCCTAAGTACCTCATCCACACGTCTTTTAAATACATCCAGGGATGGTGACTCCACCACCTCCCTGGGCAGCCTGTTCCAATGCTTCACCACTCTCTCAGGAAAGACATTTTTCCTAATATCCAGCCTGAACCTCCCCTGGCGCAACTTGAGGCCATTTCCTCTTGTCCTGTCGCTAGTCACTTGGGAGAAGAGACCAACACCCACCTCACCACAACCCCCTTTCAGGTAGTTGTAGAGAGCGAGAAGGTCTCCCCTCAGCCTCCTCTTCTCCAGACTGAACAACCCCAGCTCCCTCAGCCGCTCCTCATCAGACTTGTGCTCCAGACCCCTCACCAGCTTCGTCGCCCTTCTCTGGACATGCTCCAGCACCTCAATGTCCTTCTTGTAATGAGGGGCCCAAAACTGAACACAGCATTCGAGGTGCGGCCTCACCAGCGCCGAGTACAGGGGCACGATCACCTCCCTACTCCTGCTGCCCACACCATTTCTGATACAGGCCAGGATGCTGTTGGCCTTCTTGGCCACCTGGGCACACTGCTGGCTCATCTTCAGCCGGCTGTCGATTGACACGCCCAGGTCCTTTTCTGCGGAGGAGCTTTCCAGCCACTCTTCCCCAAGCCTGTAGTGTTGCATGGGGTTGTTGTGCCCAAAGTGTAGAACCCGGCACTTGGCCTTGTTGAACCTCATACAGTTGGCCTCAGCCCATCGATCCAGCCTGTCCAGATCCCTCTGCAGAGCCTTCCTGCCCTCAAGCAGATCAACACTCCCTCCCAACTTGGTGTCATCTGCATAGATACGCTATATAACCTGTATTTCAGGAATACCATAGGAATAGCACATCTGTATATGAACATAATTTTATACGGCCTGACCATCTGTCCTCCTTCATAGCACCTGCACAGATTTTACGCTTATCTGTTCTTAAGCTAGTGCCAATATGAAGCTGTGTTCATCTTACCTAGCTCTGATGGTACAGATCCGTAATGAGCTTACTTCTGCAGACCTTACTGTGAGAAGATCAGATCCTGTCTAAGAGATTCTTTTTTTTCTGTTTATTCTAAGAAATTCACCACTATCCAGAATCTGGCTTTTTATCTGTTCTTTATCTAGAGGCTATAAATCTGAATCATGGTTTAGTCATTAATCCAACTCCCATTAAACCAACAGAGAGACTCCCTATTGATACCGACAGAAAATGTATCAGATTCATACTCAAGATAATGCAAATATTTTGGAAAGACAAACAGAAATAAACCAGCTGGACAATCAACGCTCAAGAAAGTTTGTCTTTCTATCAGTTTTTTAAAAGGCGGGCAGTACAGGCAGGTAAAACAGCAAGACGCTTTCATGGCTAAAGATGGTCATGCATTCCTTTTCTTTAGTGTAGCAACATGGTTACAATTTAAAGGACTTTAAGGACTACTTTATTAAACCTGAGTATAAGCCTGCTGTTTTAAACTGAACTTGGTAAAACCTGATCAGCTGCATGCACATGTAAACATATTACAGCTTAAAACCTTCCTACACCAGTTAAAAAATTAAGAAAGTCCAGCAAGTTAAAATGTATTTTATTTTCTATGCACTTTTTCAGAATGTCATTAATTTTTCATCACCAATAAATAAAATATTGCAAGTTAATAGTTTACAAAGAGCGGCAAATGACTTTGCTTAACAATACCATGCCTTGTTGACAGGACAAGAGGAAACGGCCTCAAGTTGCGCCAGGGGAGGTTTAGACTGGATATTAGGAAAAACGTCTTTCCTGAGAGAGTGGTGAAGCACTGGAAGAGGCTGCCCAGGGAGGTGGTGGAGTTACCATTGCTGGAGGCGTTCAAGGAACGTGTGGACGTGGCACTGCGGGACATGGTTTAGTGGGCATGGTGGGGTTGGGTTGGTGGTTGGACTCGATGCTCCTCCAGCTCTTTTCCAACCTTAGTGATTCTGTGACACACGTGATGAAAGGAAGAGAACTGCGAAAATTCCGTACCGGCTGGCGGACGGCCACAGCGCACAGGTACTAACGGCATCTTCGTCGAGTCACGGGGTAGTTGAGGTTGAAGGGACCTTTCAGGGTCACCTGGTCCCACCTCCCCTGCGCTGAGCGGGGCCGTCCGCGTTTCACCCACAGCAACCCAGCCGCGGGGCTCCTCCTTCCCCGCCTTTCCCCCTCGTTACCGCTCCCCCACGGGCGCGGCCCAGCCCCTCGCCCTCACGGTCAGGGCCCAGCACACCCCACACCCGCCCCGCCGGGGCGCGGCCCGGCTCTGCCGGAGGGGCGTCACCGGGGCTCCGGCTCCGAGCCCACCTCCCCTGCCGCGCACAGCCCCGCGGGTCCCGGGCTGCCAGTCGCGCACGAGGCCTCCGGCTGACGACCCGCTGCGGCACGCGGGGTTGCGGGACCCTCCGCCGCGGCCCACGGCGCCACTGCCGCTTGACTTCCGCCGGCGGTGCCTGCGGAAGCTGGGCCGCGGCACCAGGCCGGGCGCCGCCTCTCCCGCCCTCAGCGCAGGGAACAAGGAGCTCCCCACCTCAAGCCCGGAGGGGCAGCGGAAGCAGCGGTGGCGCAGACAGCCCCGGACCCGCCGCTGCGATCGCAAGCGGCGACGCCGCCAGGAGCGGAGCCCGCACTCAGCGACCCCCCCGCGCTCCGCCCCGCGAGAGCGGCAACTCCCCCGCACTGCGCGCTCGGCGCCGCGGCGGCGGCAAAGCCCCGCCCACTACCCGGCTCCCTCGCCCCCTCCGCCGTGGTCCCGCCTCTGGCAGGTTCCGATTGGCTGCGCGGAGGGCTGGGCGGTGGCCCGGCAGCTGCCCGGTGTGTCAGGCGGAGGAGGGAGGGAGCGGGAGGGAGGCGGGGGGAAGAGAGAGGAGGAAGAGGAGGCGGAGGGAGGGGGGGCCTGCTTGCCGTACCGGCACCCCGGTAACTGCCTCGTTGCGCCGCGGGAGGGGGCGGAGGAGAGGGGACGGCCGCTGCAGGCGGCGGCGGCGGCTTCCCCTCCCTTGCCGGCGGTCCCTTCGGCTGGGCGGGCGGAGGGCGCTCTCTGCAAGGGCCGAGCGCCCCGGCCTCCCCCGCGGCTCTTGCGGCTGAGGCGGTGGTCGGGCCCTGGCCCTGGCCTTGGCCCTGGCCTTGGCCCTGACCCTGGCCCTGACCCTGGGCTTGGCCCTGACCCTGGCCTTGGCCCTGGCCTTGGCCCTGGCCCTGATCCTGGGCTTGGCCCTGGCCTTGGTTCTGGCCCTGGCCTTGGGCCCTGGCCCCGACCCTGGCCCTGACCCTGACCTTGGCCCTGGCCTTAGCTCTGGCCTTGGCTCTGGCTCTGGCCTTAGCCTTGGCCCTGGCCCTGGCCCTGGCCCTGGCGGCTGCTGCTTGCTGGTGAAGCTGCGGGCATGGCCTGTTACACAACCGCTGAATTTAATCCCTGACTCGGCATCTTCCGAAGCCTGTTTGCACTTCTGTATCCTCATTCACAGGGGACAACGTTAAAGACAACTTTGTACCATCTTAGTACTGCCTTGATTCTTGCTCACTGCAAATTTGAGGGATGAGCATTACTGTAATACAGTAAAAGTTTAACTGGTGTCACTTTTCCCCTGATCAACAATTCATACATTAATAAAATGATTTCACAGTGGTTTATGTCAGAAGAGCATTTAACTAAGGTTTGGATTTTTTGCACTGTAGATAACTCTCTTCTCTCCAAATACCTAGTCATAAGCAGTGTTCTGTGTTTTGCCTGTAAATGCAGCTACTAAGTGCTGCTCTCAAGCAGAAGAAAATGCGGATACTGTTCTGTTGGTCCCAAGTCACCAGAAAAAAACAACTACACCACAAGAACGTGCTGTCTGATTTTTAACCGCTGTGTACGCTGTACGCTAGAATAGCTGTAGTTTGCTGAGTGGTTGAGTCTCTTCTCATCTTGTACTTCAGGCAGTAGTTTATTTGTGTGCTCAGGGAGTGTAAATCTCTACAAAATCAGAATGTGTAACTGGATGTTCAGATGTATGCATGTTACGTAGAGGTACTGCAAGAGAGAGACACCCTCTTAAATACGTGATTTCTTAATATGCTTAAGGTTAATTAATAGGTGGTTGATATATGGGGATGCCTTGTCTTTGTTTTCATCCTTCCTCACTGCTCTTCTTTCTCTTTTCCTCACTTCCAGTGCTATATCTTCCTACTTCGCACCGTCTCTGGCCTTCATCAGCTCATGCAGTATATCAATTCAACTTACTAACCCAGCAAAAAGCGCTTGCGTGGTTCTTGTTTTGTTGTCCATCATTCCCTGAACGTTGATTAAGTCATTGCCAGAGACAATGCAGAATAAAGCAACAGGAGGACATAGCTTGAAGGAAGGTGGATGTGGGAGGAGCAGGACTTAAAGTTTCTTAAGCTTAGGCTGTGGAAAAAACCCCTCTGGTTGGTTGTCTTATCTTTCTCCCTTAAGTAAGCCAGAAGGCCTGGAATTCCTGCATAGG
The DNA here is from genome assembly GCF_030936135.1 of Gavia stellata. Taxonomy (NCBI): domain Eukaryota; kingdom Metazoa; phylum Chordata; class Aves; order Gaviiformes; family Gaviidae; genus Gavia; species Gavia stellata. The sequence continues at coordinate 102,725,934 of NC_082596.1, forward strand.
AATTTCCATTGTTTCCCATCCCTTTTTCATCTGTTCCCAGGTAATAATGAACCACCAGCAGCTGTTATCCCCCCTGTTTTGGGTGAGCTGACATTCATAAACCCTTCTCCTCTTTTAGTAGATTGTGGATGCTGAGAGATTAAAAGAAAAAAAGACAAAAGAATGTCTGTTCCTCTTGCCTAGTGCTTTTAGATAAAGAAGTTGTTAACCAATACTATGTTAACCTAACTATTACATAACTATGTAATGGTATGCTCAAGCTAAAATGCAGTTTATTAGCTTTCAGGCATCTAATGTGATGACCTAAATAGGAATCATCTAGACAGGTCCAGAAGAATTGTTAGGTGGATCTGGACAGGTTTCTGAGTTTCTTAAGCTTTTCATTCCTATGTGATTGAGAGGAGAGGGGTTTTCTCCTCCTTGCACAAAAAGCTGTGGCTGATATTTGACAGTGAATTGTCTGACAAATGCAGTTTTCTCATTCATGACAATTTGTTTTTCCTAAAGCTGTTTGAAATTACTGACATTCTTAATTTGGATCGGAAGGAAAGCAGAAATTTGGCTTGTGTTCAGTACCAGTCCCAATAAGAGCTAACTTAATTTAGATGTGCCGTTGACATAGTTCAGTGTTTATTTAATAGTTCAGTTCTATTTAATTGTTTCTTGAACTTTGAGTAACATGAAATGCAAAGTGTTTTTTATAATTCAATGCCTGAAAACTTTAGGTTTTTAAAAAGGATGTAATGCTCAAACACCCCAAGGTATTTGGGAGTAGTGTTCCTAGATGTGGAAACTAAGCCCATTAAGGCTTACAGATCTTCACAGAAGCAGATGTTACATGTTGAGTTAAATCAAGGGAGGGATATAGGGAATGGCAGGTACCCAGAGAGAGAGTAGGAGTTCCCAATTTAGAAATACATACTTTGTTTCCTGTGTCCTGGACAGATCTTATCCTGGATGCCTCCTGCACTGTGTTAAGTATATTTTCTTTATAATTGTTCCTACAGAAATAAAGTCATAGAGTTCAGCAGAGACGGGCCCAATGCTGCCAGGGAACGCACAACCTGTTTTCTCTTTCATAGATTACCTTCAAATTAAAAAAAAAAAGAAGGTAGTTGATTATTGCAGGCTCATAAGACAAATCTAAAAGGTTGTTTGTGGTCAAAGTGCTCATATATTTAGAAACTGAGTTTTTATTTTTCCGTAGCTTCTTTCCTAAGGAAGATGATACACAGGTCTGTGTAGTTGAGGTGTGTTCTCCCTGTACACAGGATGATAGTGATTTAATTTATGTAATACGCACCTGCTATAAGTACTTGTTTTCAAGGAAAAGTTGGAAGCATAGAGGTTATTTTGTCCTGGGGAGCCGATATGCAGGGTTTTGAGCAGGTGACATTTGGAAGATGTAATACTTCTTTCTAGCATCCTTCTGCAATGGTTACCAAATAGTTACTATTACTAGTACTACCATAAAAAAACCCAACAAACAACCAAAAGAACCCTCAAGTAGTGACAAGAAATCCATCTGTTTCCTATTTTTGTTTAGTACTAAAAATGTCCTAGTTCTTGACATACTGCAGAATAGCTTCATCCTGTACTTCGTATTAACTGTCTTAAGTATTAAAATGTGTAGAAGATATTACCTGTCGTTCTTATAAATACGCTGAGGTTCTGTGTGTTCCCACACATGCCCCCACCATGCCTGCCCTTTGGCTCTGCTGTAGGTGATGTACAATCCTTGTTCCTTTCTGGAAAACATCAGGAGAAAATTACTCATTTATGAAATTCTCTGAAAAATTTCAGTCACCTGACATGCCTAGATGTCTCTCACAATGCAGTGGTTAGTTTGGAGGTAAGGACTTTGTATGTTTGGTTGGTTGGTTTTTTAACTAGCTTAAGAAAGATGTAACCAATACACACTGAGTCTTGAAAGCATACGGAAGACAAGGTTAAGAAAGTGTCAGCTGTCTGGAGCAATACTGTAATAGTTACATGTGTGCTTTGTTCACCTTCGTTTTCTGTGGAAAAACAAAGGGGAAGTATGAGGGAGAAGTTTATTTTCCAATAAAATTGAAAATCAGCATTTGTGAATTGAGGGAGTCTCAGTGCCTAATTCCAGTTCCAACCTATCATGGAAGTTGTGACTAAGGTGCTGATTCCTGAGACGTGTGTCCTAAGACATGGGCAAGAAACGGTAGGTTTCATGCTGAGGTGGTAGCTTTACTTCTGCACTTCACAGAATCACAGAATGAGAGGGGCTGGAAGGGACCTCTGGAGATCACCTAGTCCAACCCCCGCCAGAGCAGGGTCCCCCAGAGCAGGTTGCACAGGAATGCGTCCCGGCGAGTGCTGAGTATCTCCAGAGAAGGAGACTCCCCAGCCTCTCTGGGCAGCCTGTTCCAGGGCTCTGCCACCCTCAAAGGAAAGAAGTTCCTCCTCATGTTGAGATGGAACTTCCTATGACCAAGCTTGTGCCCATGACCTCTCGTCCTGTCACTGGGCACCACTGAAAAAAGACTGGCCCCATCCTCCTGGCGCCCACCCCTTCAGTATTTATAAGCATTGATAAGATCCCCCTCAGTCTTCTCTTCTCCAGACTACAAAGCCCCAAGTCCCTCAGCCTTTCTTCACAAGACAGATGTTCCAGCTCCTTAAGCATCTTTGTAGTCCTTTGCTGTACCCTCTCCAGCAGTTCCCTGTCCTGCTTGAACCGGGGAGCCCAGAACTGGACACAGGACTCCAGATGCGGCCTCACCAGGGCAGAGTAGAGGGGGAGGATAACCTCCCTTGCCCTGCTAGCCACATTCTCCTTGATGCACCCCAGGATGCCACTGGCATTCCTGGCTCCAAGGGCATATTGCTGGCTCATGGTCATCCTGTTGCCCCCAGGACTCCCAGGTCCCTTTCCACAGAGCTGCTCTCCAGCAGGTCAGCCCCCGACCTGTCCTGATGCGTGGGGTTATTCCTCCCCGGGTGCAGTACCCTACACTTGCCTTTGTTGAATTTCATAAGGTTCCTCTCTGCCCAACTCTCCAGCCTGTCCAGGTCACGCTGAATGGCAGCGCAGCCTTCCGGTGTGTCCGCCACTCCTCTCAGTTTTCTGTCATCAGCAAACTTGCTGAAGGCACGCTCTATCCCTTCATCCAGGTCATTGATGAACATATTGAACAGGACTGGACCCAGTACTGACCCCTGGGGAGCACCACTTGTTTCAGACCTCCAACTAGACTCTGTGCCACTGATCACAACCCTCTGAGCTCTATCTATCAGCCAGTTTTCAATCCACCCCACTGTCCATTCATCTAACCCACACTTCCTAAGCTTGATCATCAGCAGCTAAAACTTATTTTCCTGTAGCTATTCAAAGTTCACTTTAGAAAGCAATGTATGGATTTAGTCTCTTTCAAAATGAGCAGCCATAGCAAACAAACCTTTGGCAGCAGTTTGAGTGAAATAGATGTAGAGCTTGGATAAGTATTTCAAACTTCAGTTTGGCTTTCACAAAGATTATATTGCGCTAATCGGTGAGTATGCAGAAGAACATAATTGCCTCTGCATATTGATTTGACAACACTTGGAGGAACTTCTCTTTAATAGTGACTATGATTTCACAAAAACTCAAACATAGCAAATCGCAGAACTCTCAGCAGCATCATGGGGCTCCCAGGTGCTTATCATGGGGATCTTAAGTAGTTGCTCGTGTTTTGGAGTTATCTGAGTTACTTAAGTATTTTTATTGAAAAATGGCATCAGTATATTCAGCAATTATTACTTTTGAAGTTTTTCTGACTCAGGTAAGACAGCAATTAAATCCGTGAATTGCTGTTGAGCAGTAGTGTTGCTGAAATAAATGAATTTGCTGCTTCCTGCTCCTACCACAAGCGCTAACACAGACCTTTGTATGGCTAAGTGCTGAAATAAATCTAAAAAAAAAAAGATATTAGAACACCAAAAAATACCCCAGGTGGTTATCTTTCAACTGGATCAGCTTTCCAGTTTGGTTTGCTATAGTGATGTAACACCTGTCATAATGAAGAGATGTAATGTAGAGAGAATATAATGTCCAGAGAAGGGTGACGAAGCTGGTGAGGGGTCCGGAGCACAAGTCTTGTGAGGAGCGGCTGAGGGAGCTGGGGTTGTTCAGTCTGGAGAAGAGGAGGCTGAGGGGAGACCTTCTCGCTCTCTACAACTACCTGAAAGGGGGTTGCGGTGAGGAGGGTGTTGGTCTCTTCTCCCAAGTGACAAGTGACAGGACAAGAGGAAATGGCCTCAAGTTGCGCCAGGGGAGGTTCAGGCTGGATATTAGGAAAAATGTCTTTGCTGAGAGAGTGGTGAAGCATTGGAACAGGCTGCCCAGGGAGGTGGTGGAGTCACCATTGCTGGAGGTGTTCGAGGAATGTGTGGACATGGCACTGCAGGACATGGTTTAGTGGGCATGGTGGTGTTGGGTTGATGGTTGGACTTGATGATCTTACAGGTCTTTTTCAACCGTAGTGATTCTGTGATTCTCGGTAAAGAAACACTTCCGAATGTCAAGTCCGAACCTCCCCTGATGGATGCAGCTCTGAGTCATTCCCAGGGAGAATAGCTCAGCACCTCCCTCTCCATGTCCCCTCCTCAGGAAGCTGCAGAGAGCAATGAGGTCACCCCTCAGCCTTCTTCTCTCCAAACTAGACAAACCCAGTGTCCTCAGTTGCTGTTCCATTTATAGCGTGAAATAACTTCAAGGCCACATCTTTATAGGGATGCCTTTCAAGCAAAATCACCAGCATCATGTGTACTAAGCAGTATGTCAGTCAGTGTTGTGGCTTGTTAGTTTACTGTAGCGGAAATGTAAATAATGAAAGCTGAAGAAAGCAAGCAACAAATTCCCTTAATCTAATTATTTCAAGTACTTGCTACCACTTTTAAATAAAATGAGATTGCTCAAAAAAATCCATCGATTTTCAGGGTTAGATTGTAAGTGTGTTCAGCTTTGGCATAAATCCCGTTCATGTTTTGGGGAGACTACACTGGCTTCTGTAAAACATCAGACTCCATTAACTTTATCAGTTTGGACTGTATTTTGGAAATACAAAATTAGTTCAGAAATAAAGTTGTTTTGAAGTAGGGATCACGGTAAAACTCAGGGAATACAAAATAATACTATATTCTGTGCTTAAGTTTTTATATTACTGTCCTCTGAGGATATGACTTGATTACATTCACAGGTATGCACACACCTCATTTCCAGGTTATACACGAATATTTTGATAAGATAGCTTATTTCCTTTTTGTTTGCCTTTGTTCCTTTGAAATGTCTTGATAATAGGCTTATCTTGTGCTCACAGTAACAGAAGGGAAGAAAACTAGATTCTGTTTCCTCTGGGAAGCTGTGCTGGTTTTTCTTTTCTGTGGCACTACAAACCAAATTGCTATATTATTGCTTTGTGAACTTTGATCTGCCATCCATATTGTAGTTTATTGCTTTGTCATTGATATCAAAGGCCACAGAAAGTGAAGATAGCTACTTCTGTTAGTAGTCACTAGTAGAACTAGTACTATTAACTGACAACACTATAGCAAGATGTAGATTTTTAATTGGATGTTCACTGTGAGGCCTTCCTATGTTTTCTGTGACTTTCTTACAGTTATTTCTGTACTATTTTTTGCATGTAAAGGCTATTTGTTCAGTTTTCCCTCCTACCAAATTTCAGGAGTGTCATAGCAGACAGTTTGCGTGTTTACCTTTGTATGAATAAAATCACATTGTTTCAGGTGTAAGACTAAGTTAAAGAACAGTCATGCTCAAATGAAGTATTCAGAAGCTTTCCAATTTCCATATGAAGTCCCAATGCTACTGACATTAGTCATCAGTTTTGGTCACTGATTCTATTGCCGAAGATTCGCATTGTACAATGCCAGCCTAAATCTCCTACATGCCTAACTTGCCAAAGTTCTATATTTGTCGCCCCCTGCCCTCTTTATATTCCTAGGTAATCTAAAAGTATCAATAACATAAAGTCAGCAAGTTTGTTCCTGTTGCTTCCTTTACAGCTTTAACAGGAGATGAATTTCAGCAACTGATGTAATGTAATGGATTTTTTCAAAATGACAGTCAAGAAGTAGCCTTTTCCTGACATCTGAGTTAAAAAAAAAAAAATAAATACCCTTTCCTCTGTAGAATGGTTTGATTTACAAGATTGGTCAAGATTTTGTGTGCAGTTACTGTGTTAGTACGGATTTCATGTCCTACCAATGGTATCTTGAGTGCACTTATTTTTTCCATTAACATTTCTTACCTACTTCAGTATTGACACATCACATTAGATTGATAAACTGTCCTTTGATTCAATAATCTTAAAGATTTAGTGGTGTTGCTCTAACTTCCTGACTTAAACACTTGTGAAAATCCTAACATAATCAATTCCTTTTTGGAAACTTTAGATCATCGCCCAGTGAGTGATAGTGAATGACATGTATCTTTGTTGCATTTTACTACAGATCATGCATTTAAATTAAGTCTTCCTCAGCAACAGAATGAAATAGATGAAATTAAAAGGTACAGATGCATTAACTGACACAGTCATACTGAAATGCTGTCACAGAAGCTAGAGCTTCATTCAGAAGTGAATAGTATAGTTAGGTGAGTTCAGAAACATTCACAGTGAAGTCTGGAAACACTTAGAAAATCTACAAGGCTTCACTCACCAATTGAATTTTTCCCAAGTATTTTGGAAAGATAATTACACGTAACTATAGTACTGCTGCCTCTTCATGCATACAGCTTCATACAGCTTCATGCTTCAGTGGCTAGAATGTTTCTGGTACATGGCATGTCTCATTTAAAATAGCCGTCTTGTAGTACGCTCAGCAGCATAGATATGACCTCAGATATATCTAGTAAGTCTTGCCAGATTTTTGTGCATTAATTTACTTTTGGTGGCACCTTTTCTGTTGGCATCACATGTCTCCAGGTAGTCTCTTGATATTTATTTATAATTTGTGAACTCATTAAAACATTCATTTTCAACACCAGCATCCTATGTTCCTGCTAGCTTGTTTCTAAACCTGGAATGGGTTTGTAGCATTCTGGGAATTGCATGCCACTGGTTAGCACAGGGGAGAAAGGATTTCTGATGTATTCAGAATGGTTTTCCTGTTTTGAAATACCTGGTTTGAGTGTAGTTCAGTTGCATTTAAATTTCCATTGTGTTGGTTCTTTGTATTTATGTAACTGTATATTGTGCCTTTAAGCACCCCTCTGGCAATAAAAACAATTTTATATTATGTTTTGAATGTCAGCTTTGGTACTATCATTTTGTTATGTCAAGATACAGGACTAGATGAGAGCAATTACAATTATAGTCATTTTAGTATCTTGTCTTTACATATTTCTGTGAAATTTATTTTTATAACTTTATCTTTTTTTTATATGTATGCTCACATAAACACAGGCATAATGCAATTGTTAACTTCCCCAGTGTTTTTCAGTTTAGCAGTACTTCATTGTCTCCTTTTTACCTTGCACATTGTTGCAGCTTTCAGAGATGTTCTCAGGTGGACTATCCTGCCATTAGTAGGTCTAAATTAATAAACTTATTTTAGCCATCTGATTTTAATTATGGAGATGATTAATGCCTCAGGTTTTTAGTTTTACTTTTTTAAAGATGTCTCACAATAAATTACTTGTAAATAAAATAATGGCTTTGTGTTTCCTTTCTACCAGCCCTGTGACTGTCTGAAATACTTTCATCAGCCTCCATTCTTTAAAGCTATGGGGAGTGTATAGAAAGTTTAGCGATGTAAGCCTTCCAACAAGAAGTTCTGTTGTCTAGTTTCTAGTCAGCTGAAATTACTCTTCAGCATGTGTTGTACGTAGAACTTGCTCCCATGGAGAATCCATAGAGACCCTAATATGCCTGTTCTTCTTGCTCCTCTTAAGATCTTGTTTTTCTGGGTGGGCAGTCAGAAAATTGTGGAACAAGAAAAAACTATTTAAGACGACTGTCAGTGAGCATTTACTTAAATTCCTTAGCATGTTCGAACTTAGGTGGCTAAAGCGGATCCATAGACTTATGTTTAGGGCTTTCACCTTCAGTTTTAACTGCTTTTCCACTTGCTCATGTGGTTCTATAGATATCTTCAAAGAGGGGAGTTAATGGAGCAAGTTATTCTGAATAAACGTATTCTGGGTAAACTTACATTACTTTTCCTATTCCCATCCCAAAGCAACAAGATAATTTTCTAGATAACAAGGAATTTGGTATTTACAAATGTATAGCAAAGAACAAACTGCGTTTGGCTTGCTGCTGGAAAGGAACCTTACAAAGCTTGAGGAGTTGGCTGACATCATTAAGTTCAGCAAAGGCAAATGCAAAATCCTGTACCTTGGGTAGAATAACCCCCTGCAACAGGTACAGGATCTAACTGGTTAGGTACCAGCTCTGCAGAAAATTTGGGCTCTTGCTGGATAATGAGCTGAACATGAGTGCAATACATGTTGGGCTTCATTAGCAAGAGCAGATTGAGAGAAGCAATTATTCCCCTCTACTCAACACTTACGAGGCAGCATCTGGAACACTGTGTTCCACTTTGGGGTTACCCAGTAAAAGAGAGGTCATAAAACTGGAGAGAGTCCAGAGGAGGACCTTTAAGATGGTGTGGGGCTGGAACATATAACATACAAGGAATGGGCTGAGACATCTGGTTTTGTTCACCCTGGAGAAGAGTTGGGGGAAGGGGAGCAGGAGGAGAATCTAACTGCCATCTTCCACTAGTTAATGGGGGCATACAGAGAAGATGAAGCAGGACTTTTCACAAATATACATAGCAAAAGGACAAGAGGCAGCTAGCATTTCCACGGCAACATAGACAATTCCAGCTGGATGTCAGGGAAGGATTTTTTCCACTCGTCAAACACCCAGGGAGGACTTTAATAATCTGACTGAACAGCTTTGTCTGACATTGAAGTTCGAGCACATGCAAGCAGAAGGTTGGACAATGGAGGATATGCGGAGGTCCCTTAGAGCCTGAGTTATTTTATGATTCTAATTAAGATACAAGCTAGTTACATGCAACTTAGTATTTTAAATTTGATTTTTTCCTCTCAAACTGGTGTTGGAAAATTTTCTAATACTTTATTGCCTTTCATTTAAACCCTCTTCTGAAGTTGTAATGTGGGTTAGTGGAGTCACATGCTGAACTGCGGTGAAAAATGACACGGACAATAAGTAGGACAGAACAATTATTGACCTCCCCATTTTATAAAATGGAAGTCGGAAGACAGAGGAGGTGAATAGACCAAGAACACTCAAAGAAATTTCTGACAGGCCTCTAATTAAAACTAAATTGTTCCTGCCATAACTGCAAGAATATCCGACTGCAATCCAGAGAACAAAGCTTACACTGTCCTGTGACATGCCCTTTGCTAGAAGCTTGGAAAAATCCTGTGAAGTAACCAAAACCAGAAAGGCTCCGCAGCAAAGATATTTTAATATTTTCCTCTAAACTTTGGATAGCCATAATGCAAATTTAGGCCTAATCTTACATATCAGACAGGAAGCTGCTGTTGCTGATTTCCCCTTGAATTTTTGTTTTGATACAAATTGGATTTGGACCCAGCAGAAGTACTAGGAAGTACAGGAATTTGCTGGTATTTCGGGTTCCAAGGACGCCATCGCTCTCTCATTGCTGCTGCAACTGCCTTCCCCCCCCCCCCCCCCCCCCGCCTTTGGTTACAGCAGGGTTCTTCTGTACTTTAAGAGAGAGGTGTTCTGGCTGCGGCATTCTAGCGAGAGCCCCTTGCAGGGAAGAGGGGAATGGGCTCTAGTAATGTGGTCATCAGCTTGCCAGGAAAAGTCTTACTGATCTGAGGGAGATCAGCAGTCTTTCCTGTTAACTCTACCCTGTGTAACCTGATCTTTGCACTTGGGAAGGTGAAATACAATTAGGTCAGCTTAGATCTCTATATTTTGTGTAATCTTCAGGAAAAAAACCCAAAGCTTGTAAATACAGTTGTGGATAAGGGGAGGATAGTATCGTTTCTCTGGCTTTTGCAAGACTCAGATTCATGCAGGTCTTAAAGTTCTGCACCTGGGTTAACGTGAGTTAAGTTTGGGATTTGTATAATTTTACTTTCAGGTGATGAAGGCAGCTGCTGATTATACAGTTTTTTGAGACATAATTTTAAGAAAGACATGCATGTTTGGTACTTGTAGTCAATTTATTTTTATGTTTTTAAATTTTCAACTGTTATTTCCTTGGTATCTGCAAAACTGATGGCATAAATGTTAAAGAACAGAACGCCTGAGATTGGACCCACCTCTCAAGTATGGAAGCAACATGATAATAAATAAGTAAGCCTGTATTGCCATTAGCTGCTTGGTACCCATAGCTGTTTTGGTACCAGAGATTTCGTGAAAAAAACCTGCACCTGTATAGGTATAGGCTTATAGAAATACCTTTCTTTTGGTTATAGATAAAATGACCTTAATTGTTGGAACTTCTTTCTGGGATATTCACCTTTCTTCTGCTGTCAGCCTGGTCTTTGCTCAAAACTGGGAGCATTTCAGGTTACAGCTGAGGTACATGGTGCTATTGTTGAAATAATCTTGCCTTCTGTTAGTAGTTTGGCTTTGTCTACACCTTTCCTACCTCTTCCCTTAATGCTTTGTTTTTATTTTTGATGTGTAGTCATAAAATTTCTTCCCACTGCTAACAGTAGCTACAGTGGTATTTACAAAGCTGGGTTCTGCTGAACTGATGGACATCTCTTTCATGGCTTTTGCAACTTTAGCGTGTAACTTAAGGCACAATTGAACCGAGCAGCCTCCCACTACCTGTTTTGCCAAAACTAAAAACCAAAAATAGATACTTCTTTCAAGTACTTCTTTCCAGGTGACCCTTTCTTTTACTTGTCAAACACGTATAGGGTTTTTTGGAATTGCTTGAAGGTCAGCAGCTTCATACTTTCTGAGATCAAAGCGTTTCTACCACCACCTCTTTCTTTAACATTTTAGACAGTAGGACTGACATTTCCATTGCTAATAAATGAAGTAGAACTGCATGGAAAAGGAGCCCAGAGCAGGAAGTGCTTCACAGTTGGCATAGCATGCTCTTATATATCTGCTCTATCAGCTCACTGTAAGTTCAAGATGATTGGGTCCCGAATTTTTAGCAGTCCTCATGATTTTTTCCTGATACTCGGAGTCATCATATCTCTGTAAGGAGAGAGATTGAGGTTTCGTTGCAAGAGGTGACAGACTTCATGAAGACTGTGCTGCTGTCTCTGCTTTTTTGGGCAGAGATAGAGTAAGTTTGTATACTGGCTTCAGAGAGTTACATTTCAAAGCAAAAGTTTGAGAGAAGAGCTTGCAAGAGCACTTAAAGGTTCTTATTATTCCATGATAAATATCAAAGATGACAGTGAAAATATCTGTGGTCTTGAAAAAACTTTCGTGTAGAATTTATTTCTTAGCATTTTGTATCACTTCATCAGCCAAAGGGTATACGACCTAGCCTACTAAACATGTGTCCTGATAGTTACAGTATCTAAGATGGAATACTGCAAAAATGCTGGCATCTTCAGAATTTTACAGTTTTCCTTTGGAAAAAAGGGAAAAATGATAGAAGAATCATTAGCAACCATTTCAACAAGCATGTTTCTGAATACAATTTGTTAGCTATAGCTAGATACCTTTGTCATAAGAAGTTCAGCTAATGCTAGGGAAAGATTAACTCATAACCCTTCCTATAAAAGTGGAAGTACTAGGATCTTGATTCCTTAAAGAATGTGTTTAACTTCAAGCAAGTAGAATGATATATGAAATACCTTATAAGAATTAGCTCTTGGTGCCTTACAAAAAAAACCAGATACCATGAGATATCTGCGTTATATTTAATCACCTGTATTTGGAACTTGTTTGGAATTTTGGATTAAATCCCTATGCCTACAGTATGAAATTTCAGTGTAGTGGAAATTGCTGAAGATTATATTAGTGTTTTGCAGGCAACCATGAGTTCAGTGGACTTATGCTTCGAATCAACAGAAAGCAATTTTAATAGCAGTAGTGCTAACACCACATGCTATAAGAAAATAATGCAGCGCACTGTGTCGGCAATCTATGGAAAAAAGCAAAAATACAGTGTAGCATAAAATTAGAGAATTATCAATCTGTTATCACCTAGTTTTCTTATAATCCCAAACAAACAGTAAGTATGGAGTACCTGGTCAGTGGCTCAACTTTGAACAGTTGTATTTCAGTTCTGTTCTGAAAATACCACATTTTATTTTGTCATGCTTGGAAAATGAGGATTGTCTAGGTGATCCATTAGCACTCTTTTCTCTTGTGTATTCTAGTGTATATCCATATACTAAATGATCTGTAGTTATTTAATAGCAGACCTACATTTCTTTTTTTTCTTTGCTACAATATAAATATTTGTCCAATGTTTCACCAGCTAAACATCTAAACAGCAAATAAGGACCTGAAAAAGAAGTAGCAAAGTTACATTTTCAGAAAGTAAGACTAGGGATTTGTCTAAAAAAGACCCAACTCTAAAACTTCAAGATGAAGCTGAAGCTTATGATAAAATTACTGTCCAGGCTAACTTTACCACCATCCAGGTATCAATTTTAGCACTTTAATTCTTTTGCTTGCTTTGTTCAAGGTGTTGATTACCATGGTGCAAATTATTACTCTATCTTCTATACAAGAAGCATGTGTCTATGGCTGTTTATGGTTGTTTTCTACTTTGTTTATTATTCTGTGATCATCAGTATCTCTGAGAGATATCTAATCTCTGTAATGAAATGGAAATCAAATTCAGTCTTCAAGTAGAAGGAATTTTTGGGCTTTCTAACTGCTGCCTTTACTGAAGAAAAGACTGTAGTCTTTAGTCATTGCATGTACCTGTTGTGGCTGGCTCTGAGTTGTGTGCAGGCTGGCTAAAAAGTGCCTCTTGCTTAGCAGGCAGTGTGCATGAGCGTAGTTCGGGGGTGCAGGGAGGCGATGGCTTGGGTAAGCATTAGGTAATTTGACTAATAACTGGAGGTAGTGTTGTGGAGGAAGAGATGCATATGGGCTGCACAAAAGAGGGTCTTGAGCTAACACTGAGTGTTGGATGCATAAATAACAAGAACGTGTAACAAATCTATAGGTATAAGGTGTCATACAGACTGCTACACGTTGGTTCGCAGTTCTGTTAAGACTGCTAAACCTCTTCTACCCCACAGTCCTCAGAGACACGACGGACGCACGTCTTGGGGTAGAAATGACACGGATGGTCTGCGCGAGCCCCCCTGCTTCCTTCCTCCTGTGTGACAGCAGGAACGGATGTGACCTTTGGGTTTCGGCTCAATGTCATACAGTAGATATTTAGTAGTCACAGAATCACAGAATCACTAAGGTTGGAAAAGACCTGTAAGAGCATCAAGTCCAACCATCAACCCAACACCACCATGCCCACTAAACCATGTCCCGCAGTGCCACGTCCACATGTTCCTTGAACCCCTCCAGGGATGGTGACTCCACCACCTCCCTGGGCAGCCTCTTCCAATGCTTCACCGCTCTCTCAGGAAAGAGATTTTTCCTAATATTCAGCCTGAACCTCCCCGGGCGCAACTTGAGGCCATTTCCTCTTGTCCTTAGTCCACACTCCCCCTGGTCTCCTCGAGCAACAACCTGTCATGTGGACTTTATGAGAAAAAATTGTTGTCTATGGAGCGGAAGATTCCTTTTTCCTCCAGATGTTGTCAGTGAACGCACGCAGAAGTGAACCAGCACTGCCAAACTGAGGTGAAATTTGCTTGTACCCCCGACTTTTCCCTGAGGTTTGCCCTCCTCGATAATTTTAACCTCAGACTTTGGGGTTTCCTTTGATTCTTTTGCCATGACAGGGCTGTTTAACCGCCCCGAGCGCCCGCGGCCAGGCGGGCCTGGAGGCCGCCGCCCGCCCGCTCCGCGCCTTGTGCGCCACCTGCTGGCCTCCCCAGCGCCCCGCCAGCGGGGCCGCTGCGGGCGGGGCGGGAGCGGGAGCGGGGGGCCGGGGGGGCCGCGCTCCTCCCGGTTACCTCCTCTGCCGGCAAAGCGCGGGCGGTTCGCGCCCCCCTGCCGAGCTCCGCACGTCTTCAGCAACAGCATGGAGAGTCGCCGCGTTAGCACATGCCATCAACAGTCGTCAAGCGGGCTTAAATTTAGCCTTTGCCAGCGTAGAGACTCGGGAAGGACAGAACGTCCAGAGTCTTGAGCACCGGCTGCACAAAACCAGGTGAAAAGGACTCTCCAGCCGCGGCAGCGAGGACGTTTTACACAGCTGAAGCTACGCCCTGACATCCTTTCTCCCCCTCGCCAAGCAGCACGCGTACAGCCAGGCTTAGTTACGGGCCTTTCGCTTCGGTTCGGTTAAGTTCGTGACTCGGTTCCCCTCACGGCAGGCGCTGTGCGGTACGAGCTCTCCCAGTAGTTCCTGCGCGGGCTGTTTTCCCTCAGGCAACGATCCTTTTACATTTAGTAACTCGTAGACAAGGTGGTGGCACCGTTGGCGGTTGGGAGGAATAGATAGAGTACGCCAAAGCAAGGAAAATCTTAGTGAAAGAACTAAGCTTTTTCAAACGGAGAAAAGCGATACCTGAGAATGAGTCTGGATGGGTTTTTATCATCTGCAGGCCTAGGTTCAAAAACTAGGTGGGTTTTCGTAGTAAAAAGACCAATAAAGAGTTTATTCTTGAAGGTCGCTTTAAAATGAGGATATTCTGTTGACATGACCGTGTATTTTTTTTTTTTCCTTTTTCAGACTCACTAGAAATCGATGAATTATCCCCTTCTTCAGAGGAGCATGTGCACACTCAGGAGAGTTCTAACACACCCTCAGCATCTGAATTGCCCAGCAATAGAAAATTGTACAGTGAAACAAACCGACCTGCTGAGAAACAAAAACTTCAGAGCTTTGCGGAAGAATAATGAACAACCTAATGCTGGAGTATCAATGCCTAAGCAAAAATTACTCATCACCTCTCTGGAAACTGTACGTGAAGAACAAACTTGGCAGACAGGTAAGCACTAGGAAAGAGAGCTGATTATTGTGCATTATATATCTATCTCAAATGTTAAGATGGACCTTTAATGACAATTACGTTTTCTTAGATAGCTTTTCAGAAATTAATATAGTTCCGTCACTCGGTAGCTTTTTTGCTTGCAAAAATAAGAACTGCTGAGAACCCTGTTCTCTGCAGAGCCAGGCTTGGGACTCTTGAAGGTTTTCATTCATTTGATATGCAGTCGGAAGACTGTGGTGGTGGTATGCCAGCCCTGTATGGAAAGATCCACCTTCTTGTCCTTTTTATTGGAATAACTTCTGCCAGAAGGATCTCTGGCTACAGTACAGTAGCAATTTGTTTTGCACATATTTGCATTAGCAGTGTTTGCGATCCCGGTTTGTCTTTTAGTGACATCAAAGATGGAATTGTGTTAATTCTTCATTTCATCTTTGGGTTGGGCAGGTTTGTCCTAATGTTAGTAGGGACTTCATTACAGGAAAAGTTAAATTTTATAAAGTGGAAGAGCTAGAGAAGTAGTAGAGAAGCTATACAGAAAGCTTTTGCTTAAGGCTCTGTTTTAGTCCAAGAGACTACGGTTTTGTAAAAACAATTTAAAAACTGAAGAATGGAAGTTTATAAAGGAAATTTTTCGAGAGCTTTACTAGAAGTAAATGCATCCAGACTTTTCCATAGTAAAACCTTTGACTTAAGAATGGCCAGCAAAGTGCTTGGGGTTTTCCCAAACAAGCTAGATCTTGTTGGATTCTGCTTAATATCAGAGCTAACCGTAGGCATTCTCGTCTTGAAGAAGAAAGAACATTTTTTTCAGAAAAAAGTTAGAACTACAGAACAAACTGTTGAGTACCTGTGTTAGGGCTTTTTAATGCCTATACAGGGTAAAGATTTTTTGGCAAAATTACCTGATTGTATCCATTTTTGTTGCATATCACACTTTGCAATTAAGAGGTGAATCCAGTTTAAAAAACCACCACCTTGAATTGAAAGCTTTCTGATTTTTTTTCCTCCAGTTACTTTCAGGAACATCATAAGGCAAAAGCTCTGGCAGTCAATAAACATGTGTATGAAGCATGTATATGCCAGCTAATGCAGCCAGGACCACTCGTAAGAGAATTTATGCAGAGTTGGAGATAAGCCTGGTTCGGATTATTCACACTCATTCACGCTAGTCAACAGGTCTCTTCCGTAAAGTTACTGAAACAGCTTAACATCGTAGTGTCCCTTACGTTGGGCTTGGAGCAAAGCTGAGTCTGAACCAAAGCATTTAACTCTGTTTCGTTCATCTATTAGTCATTCAGACGAAGAAATATAAACTGTAACTTATCTTAATATTCTAGCCTCCGCCTTAGACAAGACTTTTGAGTTTTTTGGAAAACAAAGGTGTGCAATAAGTTGGCATCCTCACCTCTAGGCGCAAACGTGATGTGATATAGTGCTCTTTGTGTATGTGATGTATGGTTCTAGTCGAGTCTGTGCCTCCAAATCAGAAGACAGTTTACGAAACCGATTGGTTAAAAGAAATTATATAAATTTCAGTCCAGAGGGCCTTGAAGCGTTTTACAAACTAAGCAAAATAGTTTTCGGATGCATCCCTTCGTTAATAAGATTTTCAGTAAATGGCAGCTGTCCAGTCTAACAACATAGCGGCAATAAGTAAACAGCTTTAAAATAGAAAGTGAATTTGATTGACAATGAATACTGCCAGGAGAAGACTGAAGGTAAGAGTACATTTAACTGCATTGGAATTTAATTAAAATACTCTGTAGCTGTATAGTTACCTAGTTGGTGGAAAATTATGAAGTATTTGGTTATGATCAGGAAGAATGTTACAGAACCTTTTGGCATGAAATTCCAAGAATTTCTTTAGGATTCATACAGAAAATGGATGTTTGAATATTGTAGGAAATAATCTACATTTTTTAGAACTGCAAAATCATCAACAGGTAACAAATGAAAATATTAGCTTGAAGGAATGGCTTCAACACTGCGATAAACTTGAGGAGCCTTTAAAAACATGGTAGTCATGAGTACACTTTGAGTCCTAAGCGTCAATGAAACAGACAAATACGAAGCATATTTTTTCTTCTCAGCAGTCATGTTTGACTGTTGGAAAAATTGAAGTTTGTCCAGTATTGTGACACGGTGGTGACTTGCTTTCTCTTCCGATTCTGCTCAGGACCACGAAGCTGTGTGTCGCTCTGCCTCTCGGCGTGTATTCACCTTGCTGACAAGACCCCTGCGGTGTTAGAAGGACTAGGGGACCAGCGGCGTACTCCTTTGCTCTGGCTACAAATGTGCCTAATGTGGCGAAAACCAATTTATTATGTCTCTATAAGTAGGTAGGTGGTGGAATGATTAGAGACAGGCAGGGATTTCATAGGAAAAGTTGGAAATATTGAGGTAAGCGAGTGGGGCAAAGAGGCTTTGGGGAGGCACAGGACAGATTTTTAGCAAAGGGGAAGCTGTTAACTTTAAAAAGTACAGGAATGCACAATCAGTGTTGTTACCAACATTTTTCCCTGCTTTATTTCTTAAATAAGTGATAACATACAAGGAAACATGGGTGGGATTCTGGGGGAGAATAGTCTGCCCCAGAAGCTGGCACTGGACCCTGGGGCAGGCATTTAGGCACGCCAGTGGTTAGAAGGGGACAGCAGACTGTTTGTGTTTTGGGACCCTGGCTGGACACCCAGAGACGGACCAGCACTTGGCGTCTTTTCAGAGGTTTTTAAAACAAGGATATCCAACGGGTGATTCATCAGTCAGATTTTTCGAAGTGTTGGCTTTGAAACAGGTTGCTTCACGTAATCACTGAGGTTGGAAAAGACCTGTAAGATCATCAAGTCTAACCGTCAACCCAACCCCACCATGCCCACTAAACCATGTCCCAAAGTGCCACGTCCACATGTTCCTTGAACACCTTCCTCCACAACTATCTTACAGCACTGCCACAACTTGGGTCACCGAGTTTGTTGCAGGGCTTTTCTTGGCTAGTTGGGATCTTACGCAGCATCTGTCTCTGTGTGTTCTGCTCTGTGTTTGCCCATGGTGAAACTGCCCTCCGCTCATGTGGGTTGGATAAGAAGAGGGGACAGGGGAGCAGAAGCTTCCTGTTTTGCTTCATGGCCTCTGCCTTAGGCCAGAAGGCTGGAATAAGGGATATAATAAGCCGTAACAATCAGAGGAGACAACGGCCTTGGTCACAGTAACATTTTTTCGAGATTTAAACCTGTGTAAAGTCAGTATTTTAAGTGTAACTCCTGTAGTTCTGGGGTAAATCAAATCTAAAGAAATGGGATTTTTCCATGGGAGGTAGGTACTTCTAAACTGATGCGAAGTGATACTTGGAGGGTTTTCGTAATAGAGACTTCTGCCTAGGAGATTGTAGATCAAGTGTTTTACAAAACCAACAAGCACAAATCCTTGCTGTGTTTTGTATTTCTGCTGGAAATAGGTTCTCCTTTTTTATCCATCTGGTGATGGTCAACAGGCCAAATGAAATTGGGCTGTGTGCTGCAACAGTGCAGGTAATCAGGCGCTGTGTCTGTCTGTCAACAACATGAAATGTATGTCCTCCCTGAGGTGTGAGTGATCCAGACCTATGCGTTTATTCTGAAGGCAGTTGTTAGAGGGGACAGTATCATACGGCTTGCTAGGAATACATCTGGCAGTAGAGGAAACCTCTGCGTGTGCATAAACCTCTCCCGCTCCTACTGCCTGCCCCCGTATTTTTGTTTGGAAGTAGCAGCTGCGGCTATGGGGCCGCAGCTGTGGTGGTGGCCAGGTCCTGCGGCAGGGACGGGGGCCAGGCCAGGCCGCGCAGGTGGGCTGCCGAGCAACATGTGGGCAGGAGGCGGCGGATGCTGCTGGCCGGCTTGCTGAAGTTGTGAAGAGTATGGATGTACTCTCAAGTTACTCTCAAGTAAGTATAAAGTCAGTTTTTCAGATTTTAAAAGAAAGCTGTTTTAATCAAAGCAAAATGTTTTAAGTACTCTGATTACCCATACAAAAGGCAGTGATAACCTGGCAGTGTGTGCATGAAAAGCTTCCACTGACATTTTGTGACAGCTGTCACAGGACTGAGCAGCTCATTTGATGAAGTGCACCCATTCTCCCAGGTGCCAGCACATCTCTCCTTGTGATTTAAGAAAACCAAGCCCAGAATCACAGAATCACGGAATCACTAAGGTTGGAAAAGACCTGTAAGATCATCAAGTCCAACCATCAACCCAACACCACCATGCCCACTAAACCATGTCCCACAATGCCTCATCCACACGTTCCTTGAACCCCTCCAGTGATGGTGACTCCACCACCTCCCTGGGCAGCCTGTTCCAGTGGTTCACCACTCTCTCAGGAAAGAAATTTTTCCTAATATCCAGTTTCCTTAACTCTGTACTTGTTTATATATTTCCTTTTTCACTGATGGATTCAGCAGTAGTTGCAAATTAGCCAATTCTTGTGTTGCAGGAGTTCTGTCTTTTCAGAAAAATTAGTGTGTTTTGCATGTTACAGACAAGCTCTTAAGCCTCTGAAGGCTTTCTAGCCTTTGAGCAGCTTCCTGCTGATTCAAACCAGTAACAGCCACCTTGTGACAAGTTTGTAAGTTCTTATTGAACCATCTCACTTTATTCGGTCAAAAGGTTAACTTCAGGCACGTACAGATGGTCTTTCTATTAAGTGCATAGTCTTCAGGCTGCTTCTTGTGTGCCTTCTCTAACTTCACTGTGACCAGCTTTCCCTGCTCCCCTTCTCTCTGAAGTTTCCACTACTTTGCCTACCTTTGTTTTGGTTGTTGTCCTCCTACCCTTTCTTCACTCCATTCAAACTAATCTCAACTTTCTATAAGTATATTATATTTACCAATCCAGCAGTAAAGCACAATAGGAATATAGCATTTAGCTTTTGGCATCTGCCTCAGTCTCACCAGGAGCAAAAATGTGACAATTGAATGAATGGCCCATTGAAGTCACTAAAGATCACGGCTTTACATTGCAATAGCTTTGGAAGAGGCTTTAGCAAAGCTCCAGAGAATGCACCTAACCTTCTCTCTCATTGATGATAATTACACAGAATCTACTTTAAGCCAGGTCAATACTTGCCTCTCAGCTTCTGGGTTAAAAAAAATCCCACCCAAAACCTAAGTCAGTTAACCCATTCAAGCATCAGGCCTCCTTCAACACCTCAGTAACTTAGCTTCTCCAAATGCTGCAGGAATCTGCCTCTCAAAACTGTGGTTCTAGGGCGGGGACCTCATACAAAGCCATACAGTTCTGCATCTGTGCAGCATTCAATACTGCAAAATACTACTTATTATCTGACTCACCAACATCGCTTTCTATCTATCTTGCCTCTTAAAGGCTCATCCTCTTCTCTGGCCACTTGTGAAGCCAGAAGGAACTCCAGGCTTATCCTCGCTGTAAAGGCTTGTAGTAAGCATCTCCTGCAGGAGTAACAACAATTTGTTCAACTTTTAATGGCAAGGCTGGTGTAAGACGGCTATGGGCTCTGGTCGGTACCTCCTGAGATCTGTGATGCTCATGTCGCATTTAGAAGGGTGTGGCATTCTCGTAAGTACTCTGCAGATCTAATTTATGTCCCAAGTTGAAGCTCCTTTGCTGTTTCTTCAATACTCCCTTTGTCGGGAGGAGCAAGACAAATAGCTAAAGACTCTGGGGGCAGCTGTGGCACTAATCCGTAGGGCCTCACAATCTCTGCTGTGCCAGAAAAGAGACTGCGCAGTTTAGCATGTCCAGTACTTAATACTTCTCTAAAAGAACAGTAATTCTGATGCTGCCCATGAAATCCAACAGAAGGATATTACCTGCGTTACAGAGGTTCTCAGCAATAACTGGGGTAGCTCCTGGAACTTCTTTGGGCACTTCATTATGCAAATAGTGCAAAACCACCCTTTAGATCTCATCCCAATTTCTAAGTAAATAACAGTAAAATCAGTTTAAAATTCTCTGTGAAACCTGGTCCTAAATAAGGATCCAGGCTCACCTGTGGATTTTACTTTGCATTTTCCTTCTAGCTGTAGAAGAGAATGAAGAGGCCTTTGAAGACTCCCTACTTCTGATTGCCCCGTGAATTGAGAATGGAAGGGAAGAGGAAACATAGACATCCAGGATGACGATGGCTGACCTTTCTGAAAAGACAAAACAAATCCTTTCATGTGATAATGGAAGAATTCTTCAAAATGTCAAAAAATGTTGTGCATTTACTCCTTTATTAGCCTATCCTGAAGGCTCTGGGTTGTGACTTCCGAGCTGAAACCTTTGTTCCAGATACTGTAACGAAGGAAAAGGTTACTTTTCAGATGTGTCTCTGAAACCAAATGCTTCTCTTCTAACATATGCTGTTCCCCTTCATGTCTCTGTTAGGAGGGAGAAAGAGGTCTAAATTTTCTACAGGAACTAAAAATTCTTTGCATACCCTTCAGGTTGATGCAATCATAACTAGAAAGGATTTGGCATTTAAACTATATATAGAGAGAGCTCCATTTAATGAGATTTGGATGCAAGGGTGTCCTAGCGAATTAAATCTGAAATCTATTAAGCTCTGTAATGCTCAAGCCAATGCTAAAGGAAATTTGTGAAACTACTGTATTTGTAATAAAAAGATCTGAGTGTGCATGACCCTGATGGCAAATGGAATTGCAGAGAGTGGCTTCTGTTTGGGTTTGGTTTTGTTTGTTTTGTTGCTTTTTTTTCTGAGTGCAAATAGGCTTTCACATTACGTTGCTATTAAAATATATATGTAAAGTAAACATTTCCTTCTAGTACACAATTTTTCATGGAGTGTTTGACCACAGTAATCTGCTAAATGCTGGGTTTTGGGTTATTTTGTTTTTGCTGTAGTAAGTTGCCACCTTTTAGGTGGAGCCAGGTGTTCATGAATCCGAGCAAACTAGCAATATACCTTTGCATCTATGAACAAGACTCAAGTCCTTTTTCATGAACCAGGAAATTTGTCCGATGAACTAGCAATTTATAAAAGTGGTGACAGTTTATGCCAGTTTAGTGGAATGAGGGAGGTGGGGAGGGCAGGGAGAAGCGGATGTACTGTTGGCTTCATCTCGTTTGCTAGGTGGGCTTAACGTCAACTGCTGTTTGAGATCATGTTACATAGCTGTATTTTGAAAGAGATGAGCTTGGGCCTGTTTGTTTTAGGAGCTTGTCTGCTTTTCTGTTCATTTAGAATATATGGCATTCTAGTTTGTGTAAAATATCTGGGAAAAATAGCTACTCATTCAGTAATTAAAATAAGAGTTGTTCTATGGTCTGCCTTCCAGTGGATCTGCAGAGGAGTAAAAATGTGGGCCAAAATGAAATTTCAAAAGACAGTCTCATATTACTGCTAAAAAGAATTAGAAACACCACTTGGTCTAAATGATCTCAGTAATGTTTAAATGAGATCAAGCTATGGCCCAAGAGAAGACAGGCAAGAAGCTGAGAAGAGCAGAAGGAGACAGGGCTCAGCATGAAAGCCCAGACAAGTGCTGCTTATGGGATTGATAATGAGACGGTGACAATGAGCATAGCGTGGGACAAAATGCTGTGGTGCTGCTTTAAGTCAGACAAAGTTTACATTAGTAGGAGATAATTACATGCTTCGGGGTGGCTGTGTCACGGCAATTAGCTGAAATAGGATCTCAAAATTAACACAGGATGTCGCTTCACGCTGGTGACAGTGCCTTGGAGCAGAGCCAGGCGTTCAAATAATGGGAAACATTTTATACCAGTCTTTTATATTTTTATATATACTTTTAATTTATACATTATACATATAATTAAAGATATACTCTATTTAAATTTAAATATAATATATACACTTTATATTTTTATATTTTATATTTTATACTGCATCTGGTCCAGTGGCTTCAATATGTGGAACCTGCTCTCATTGGATAGGTATCAATGTAGGACCACAAGAATTTTTTCCACTAAGTAATTTAGAAGAAATGTCCCTTTAAAAAGTTTGCTTTAAAGTAAAAGTTCAAATTAGTAGTAATAAAATAGACTAAACCCACCAAAATACTACTGAAAGGAAACTTTTAAAAAATCATTTAATTTAGCTGGGGAAATGAACAAAATTGGTTGCCTGAATTTTTTTTAAATTTACAGAACTTTAATTTCTACCAAGAATCAGCAGAGATGCATGTGCCACGAGACTCAAGTTGAGCAATTTAGCCGGAGCTGTTACCGGTTAAGAAACACAGCGAGTTGTCTTTTTCACAACAGCACGGGCAGCAACAGCTGGTTGTAACATTGCAAAGGCGGCAGAGGTGTTTCGTGAGGGTAGCGTTGCTCCACACAGCCAGGAACACCCAGCACTTACAAAAACAAGGCCAGCCTCCAGGCCAAAGCCAAGCCCAGTACCAACGGCCTGTCTCTGGCTGACGAGGATGGAGGGCCGTTTGTAGGAAACACGCATATATTCCGCCTGGTTCCCTCCGGACAGCCTGTCTGACAGCTAGCGCCTGGATCCCTCGCTTGCCCCGCTGTGAGGCGCACAGCCGGATGGCAGCTGCTGGGGCAGCTCCCACCCGGCCCTGCGCACACCAGCACGCGCTGCGGGTCCCTGGAGTAACTGGGCTTAGCTGGGCAGCCAGCTCAGCAGCTGGCCCCGGGGTTCTATCACCTCCAGTCACCTCCTGCGTAGAGACACATGCCTTCAGACCTCGTGGTCTCCCCAGGAGCTGGCCTGGACTGCCCGGTCCCGCCAGTACGCTCTTCCAGTTTCCCAGAGACGCAGGCAGGTCCGGCCCAGTCTTATGGCTGCGTCGGTAACTGATGCTAGAGCCCCTTTGCCTACTTGCTGACTGGGTTCAGCTTGGTATTTGTGAGCGGTCACAGGCTGCTATACAGCCCCTCGCACCATCTGCTTGCTGGCACCACAGGCGCCCGCGTCCCCGCTGCCCACGGTGCCCACTCCCGTTGCTGGCACACAGAGCCTCACGCACTCTTAGCCACCGGTGCCGCGGGTGCCTTTGGCTGTTGCGACCCACGCTCTGACCCCAGTTGCTGGCAATTAGACCTCCATATGCACGTATCTACGCAGAATAGCGAATCACATCACCCAAGAAAACAGACAGAAATGAAATGTAATCAGACAGAACAGATGGCACTTAGGAGGTCCGGGGCGTTGCCGAACAGCTATACAGACCAGCGACCAGCCCCTTATCCCTCTCTTCCTGTGCTTCTTCCTCCCCAGACCACCCACATCCCTGCCTTTGAGGCCTTCCATATATATCCCATCATCTTGTACAACCCCTAAATGCTCACGCCTCATAGGCCTGGCGGTGGGAACCCGCCTTGATCTGTAAGGTGCTCTGGAGAGCCCTTGGCTCATCCCAACGTGTTCCACACCTGGAGAGCGAGGCTGACAGCTCTTCCCTGCCAGCCCCAGGAGGGGCTGCACCAGGGCCTCCCTCTCTCTGGCTGAGTTATCTGGCTTCCCCCAGCTGCCGTCGTGCCTTTGTGCTCCTCCGTCTTTGTGGGGACGAGCTTTCCGATCGCGGAAGAAGTGATGGGGTCGCTGGACAGTGAGGGGCTACAGCCACAGGCAGCATGAAACCTGCCCACCGCTTCACCGGAAACCTGGGAGCTGCCCTTCTTTCTCCTGGCAGCACTGCCCCTGCTGCTTTAGCTGTTCCAAAAGGCGAATGAGAAAGAGGAAGATTTTCTTTCTCGGTTTATGATAAACTGGCATCCTGCCAGCTTACTGTCACTGGAGCTAACAGCTCTCGCTTCAAAGCCCAGCTTAAATAATTACAGCTACCAGAACAATCCTGCTGCACTTGGTTGGGCTTGGTATTCACGTGCTGGCCAATATGTAATCCAGCTCAGTGGTGACTGAAAATCTTCTATACTAATGCTTCCAATCCAAGTTGAGGCCATTTTACAATAGACAAAAAATGGGAGGGGAAAAAAAAAAAAAGGGTAAAATAGAAGTACTCGTAACAGGTTGACCAGAACACTGCTCCTAATTTTCGAGTGTTCGCCTCATTTTTTTTCCTTCCTCAGCTTTCTTAGTCTGAGAAAAATAAAGCAGAGCCAGGAGGAAACAAAATTAACAGGGTGAGTACAATAACCGATTTAAAGGCATAGTACACAGGTTACTTCAGGTAATAAAGAACACCTTTACTGAAGTTGTTTCAGTTCCTTTACATGCCCACCCCTATTATCAGCAGAAAAAAAACCTGACCCAATTTGTCTTGAGGAGTGGAGGGATGGTTAAGGGCATGAATCCATCGCGAGCCAGTAAACTTAGGAAGCTTAGCTAAATTATTGATGCAACAGTGAAAGTAGCTGTTCAAAGAGAGTCGATGGTGAATTATTTTTCCAAATCCTGCTTGTTTAAAACCAGCTGTAGTATCTGAACCTTAACAGTTCATTTCTAAAATGAGAGGTTGTATTTAAATGTCAAGTAGATGGTCTATTTGTTTATTTTTCTTTTGTTTAAAAAAATCAGAATAATAAAAGATAAGGGTAACACATGAAATTTCACTGACGGGTCTCTGTGGAACTATAGAAATACTACAACTTCTAAGCGGCTTTCAAATGATCCCAAATAAATACACTGGCATAATATACCGCATGTGTTTTGTCGTGAGTGGATGAGTTCAAAAGACCCACAAGCTCTAGTAAAGGCACGATCTTGCTGAATTAGCTTTCAGGTTGAATACATGGCATATTCTTAATAAGGGACTCACTGGTCAAATACATATTGGCATCAAATGGTCTTTTGTTTAAACATAAATGTCAGTCTAGATATCTTTTTTCTTTTCTTTTAATTATTGACATTTAATAATGGCAATAATGGCAAATTCTTATTTTTCTGCCTGACCCTCAGTTCCTCCACTGGAATTTTTTTCTTGGGTACAAACAAAACTGCCTTGGATGAAAAGGGTAGTCTTAGCCACTACTAGAAAAGCATTAGGTGATCCCAGGTACAGAGGCTATTTAGCTGGCTGGCTCCCAGAAAATATTCCCATTTCTGTTCCGCATACAAAATTCTCCTGGTATTACAGTGTTCACAGAACTCAAGTAAAAATGGGATTAAAACCTGTATTTTATTTTTCCATGGTATCTAGCAGCAGGGATTGTTACAGAAAAAATTGTCTTGTTGCCACAGTAATGATCTAACAGATGGTACCAGGTTTTGGTTGCCATTCTGACGAGGGTGTAGGAGTGATGCTTGCCTAGCTTACCGGCCTCAAAGAAGGCAGACGCTCTCGCGCTAGCTGGAAGCAAGCGCCGTGTGATTCATTCCAGCGGCCCCGGCTGGCTCGTCTTTCCTACTACCCCTGCCGCTCCTTATATTCCTGCATTCATTCCTGAAAACCCCGGCAGCCCTCGAACCCAGCAGTGACCCGTGGATGGCTGTGTCATCTCTTGAGTTCACAGTTTTGGAAGCAAAGGGATGTGGATCGGGAGTGAACTCCAGGTTGGAATGCGAAGCAGAGCAGTACGTTTCCATGAGCCTGGGTTAGTTTACACCATTAATAAAGCAGTGCGGTGAGTTAAAGAGGAAGCTGAAGAGATGAAGAAAGGCTAACTAGAAGAGCAGGTTTTATGAGTCCCCTGAAGACTCGGATTTGGCAGAGGTAGCTTTTTTTTTTGCCTTTTTTCCCCCCCTGCCTTTCTCCATGCAGCCCTGGCTGTGGTACCGGGGGGATCAGCCGGCATACGGCCATGAGGGCAGGAGACCTGACTGATGCTGATGTGAGTGGTCAGCGCTGTCAGTCCCAACTCAACAGGACTATCCCCCCATGTACAATCTGCGTGTGGTTATTGCAACAGTAGCTACACATAGCGAAAAGCTAGCCCAAATCATTGTATTCTTGGAGTGAAGAGAACACATCCTGGCAGACTTTTTTAAATTTTTTATTTTAAAGTCATGGTGCGTAAATGCTGTGTATGGTTGAGTGGGTATTTCTAAAGGCTCTACAGGAAAATAATAAAAAATCCTCAAGTCCTTTGAAAATACAGACCTTAGCGTCTCATAGGGCAGAAGGGTACTACCTCCCCTTCCTTAAGGGCTTTCTGAATGGGAAAAAATCTTGATTTTTTCCTTTAGTAATCCCTAAAGGTTCTGCTTCGTTAGGTTTTTTAGAGTTTCAGTAACCCTACATGCTCAGAGATAAAAGGAGCTTTATCTAGCAGTCATACTACAAACAGTATATGGTCTCTGTGCAGGAAGAAAAGCTATCTCAGGACACAGCTGTATTAGATTTCACTTCAGAGGCATTTCTCAACAAGGCTGCCCAGTGTGTGAGCCCCGAGAGCACCACTTCCAGTTGGAGAACAATTGGAGAAGAGACAGTGTAGCTGTAAGCTCTTCGGGTACGTTTCCTTGTAGTTGCTAATCCAGTACCTCTGCAGTTCTAGAGCATTATTATTGTCACATTATTCATTATGTTATGATGATGTTTCTGAGTTTAATTAAATAACTTTGGTCTTCTGTTTCTTGAAAAATCATGGTATTATTGCTACTGGGAAGCTGAAGAATATTGTTATTTATGAATAAAAGGTCCATATTTGCTTTTGAATGTAACGTCCTTAAAACAATGTTCTGTGTTGCAAATGACTTTCCTTGCAAGTAGAACATTTTCAACACCACGCAGAGAAGGTGGGAGAAGTAACTCCGGCTTCTGAGGCTGAAGACCAATCTATGTTAAGTAGCTAGTTAGGAAGAAATTGTTTCATCCCTGACAGATCTTGTTTGGTGGTTGACTATCATTATGGATGTTCACAGATCATACCAGAATCCCCAAAATGTTAGTGGTCAGCTTTACTCATGATTAAAACTAGGAAAATAAATGGTAAAGAAGAAACATATTCTGCTTAGAACCAGAGAGCTGGTTGTTCAGAGTATTTTGATGTAATTTATACATTCATTAGCAATTTACTTAACATCTAAACTGCAAAATAACTGTTGGTAACAAAGTTTATCAGCAAAAACCATTTACTTCAAGAAATCCAGGAATTGATGTAGTAACACATTTATTGATCACTTTACCAACTAAAGATACAATTTTATACAGTCAGTCAACAGCAGGAACATACTTTATGAGAAGCTATGCTTTAAAAAATGGTGTTTACAATATGGATTTCACTACAACTTTTCAAGCCAAGCTTTTACAGTGCTAATCAAACAACTGCTGTACTTGAACTTTTCCCCTAAAACATCAACAATAATGTTGTAGACGAAGTAGCTTTTCCGTTGTTAATGTGGGTTTAGAATTTAACAAGACAATTTTAAAAGGTTTAAAACATCCATAACATTGTCATTACTTTAACATTCACACTGATAAAGTGATACATTTAATACTTTCTAGCATTAATAAACAGTGTAAAAATATATTGCATATATATATATATATAAATTTGTTTCCTTTTCCTGAAAAAACCTAGTACAAACTAGTAGTATATGATCCCCCCTTCAAGTTTCTTTTACTTATTTTAAAGATTGAATAGTAGTAGTTTTAAATTAACAGAAACAAAGATACGGCAATAGAGAACCACTGCTGTGCTCCCCCATAACCTCTTCTCACGGTTGGTTACTAAGCGTATTAACCCCTTGGTAATGGTGGTTCCATTTTTGCTAACACCAGTTAGAATTTTGGCACTGACCGCAGTGGGGATAAGATTTTGCTCAGTGTACTTTGCTCTGGGTGGTGCCAGGCCCCCTTCATCAAGCGGTTAAAAATCTTTGCTTAGGATATGTTTATCTCTTATAGTTAAGATGAAGAAACGCTATGCTCAAGTCGTTCATTGGCAAGAATGAAAAAAAAAAAAAGGCTCCGTGTTAAATTAGTGAGGAAAAAAGTAAACTTGG
Source organism: Gavia stellata (assembly GCF_030936135.1). Classification (NCBI taxonomy): domain Eukaryota; kingdom Metazoa; phylum Chordata; class Aves; order Gaviiformes; family Gaviidae; genus Gavia; species Gavia stellata. The sequence goes on from NC_082596.1 coordinate 102,754,816, forward strand.
AAGGTTAAATGATCATGTAACATTTTTACCGTGTTGAAAATTTCACAGTGAACACAGTAGGCTAGTACAGCTGAATGTTAATGCTTGCAATGCCCGCAATTACAAATATTGCAGGTAATTATGAGCACACAGCAGCTTCCTGGTTTTCTGGACCAAGATGAAAAGACAAACGAAAATAAGAACAAGAAACAGTAAGATTCACTGAAGGTTTTTATCATGCTGTACAGTGCGTCAAGGAAGACCATGTCAAGACCTATCTCCGTATCGCAACTATTTAATGATTAAATTTTTATTAGTGCTCTAAGTAATCAAAGACAAAACAGTTTTGCCTCTACACTTTGTGATCAGGTCCTGACAGCATGCACATCCAGATTTGTGCAAATAAAGAATCAAAACATCTAAACCAAATCAGAAATGGATGTCGGGACAGCACGGACAGATACACAAGCTAGCAAAGGAATAAAGCATAAGGTGGATAAATAAATGGTTCATGACTGAAGAAAACCAACTTCAACATTCAAAAATTATACTTCTGTATAAATATATATTTCTCCTGCAATACTTAAATCTGTGAAACATAAAACCTTGCTAAGAATAAACTTCGATATACTTACTTATCCAACATTGACCATTTCTCTGCTTTACAGAATGTAAAGACAAATTACTTTGTATTACAAGCATTATACAAAACATTTTCCCTGCTGCATTAGTTTGCCAAAGCTGATATATTCTGAACCCAGAACAAAGATAAACACAACCACGCTTTTGCTGCACACTATAACTTGTTTTTGTCTAGGACCTTGCCATTCCACACACTACAGTGCTAACAAAAGTAGTTTGCCAACAGGATTTTATACGGGACATCAGCGTTGGTAGGTTAACTGACCTTACACAAAGCCTTTGCGAAGAGCTAGTACGTATTTCGCATGAATACTACAGACAGACAGCATTTCAGTTGCATCAATAGAACCCTATTTAACAGAGCCCAGGCTGCATTATTTCACATTATTTAATTACTTTGCTTAAAAATAGCATTTGAGCAAATGCAAGCCTACAGAAAGTCATCTGGTGTAAACTGGAGCTTAAAAGAATTCACCGTTGTGGGGATACAGCTTGCCGTCTTTTCTTATTTTGTTGATCATCCATAATATAGCTCCTGATCGAAATGTAGAGATGGATGAAGTATGAGTCTATTTTTAGGGCTACATTTTTAATTAACTTGAATGTAACTTTATTCACGTTTGTGATGTGTTCTGAAAAATGTGCAAAGTAATAGAAAGCTCTTGAATAAACACGACTGAAGGTAAGGGCAAATTATCATGAGCGTTATGTTTAAGACCTTCACAAATGCTTACAACAAAACTCACTTTGTACAGTGCCACAAGCTTTACAGTAACTCACAAAAAGAGATGCCGGATAACTATATTTGAAAATTAATTCATTGGCTGTTTACTTGCAATGGAATATGGTAGGTGCTTAACACTTCCCCAGATCAGGTTAGTCAGCTGGGCGTTTCAGGGTCAATTTCCAAATGTAAGGTATTAAAAAAAGAAAAAGAAGCCTCTTCTGTAGTCTTGCCACTCATGTATATCCCTCGTGCCCCAACGTAGTGCATGTGTGCATGCACGGGTGTGTGTGCATGATTACAAAAGAGAATTTATTTAAAAAAAAAAAAATCATTTCAGACTACCAGTATTGTGAATGTCTGTCAAGAATACCCAGCAAATAGGTGGAGTTTTTTTCCCTTTTATTTATTAGCAGGCTTGCTCTTGCCAAAGTCTACCTAGAGTGGATGGTCAATTAGTTTGAATGAAACAAGCCAACTCAAATGTTTTCTGACAACAAAGTAAAGAGTTATATCTTAAACTTGTTTTGAAATCCACTTTCTCCATATGGACTTTGAAGCAATATAGCCAAGGTAATATACTGAAAAACATGAAAAAATACCAAATATATTACAGTTATTTCTCCTCGCAAAAACAAATTACTTGGACAGTTAAGACATAGAGGTTCTCTCTGCAATATTCTTTAGCTTCCCGAAGCACCGTTCTTAGCTGGGACATCTTTCAAAGCATTGTTTTTGAGTTTAATGAGCAAGCATGAATGCAACTAAAGGTCTCTCGCTAGTTTTAGGATTCTGAAGACTTAACAAGAACATCCCAGTCCATCATTTCCAGCTTGTATTAGGTAAGCCAAATGGGCACTTGGGTGCAAAAAATGAGTAACTGGATGTCTAAATGCTACTTTATGGGCAAACACTCCAGACACAGGAGGTACACATGTACCAAGTTGAGGCACTCCAGACTGTGCGAATTTCACACGAGTTTGAGATCTGTCATTATGCTTCAGGCATTTAAATTAATGAAGGTCTACGCAAGACTCAAGTCCGTAGGCATTGTACGACAGTCCTGTTTCCTGTTCCCACCTCAATATACCATGAGTTTGTACTTACTAACTGCTGATGAACAACTGCGTGTGTACATAGTGAGTGTCAACTTGCTTCACAAAGTTGGGGCAAAGGAAAATACAGGGCCCACACAGGGCACTCAGAGGGAATCTTGCTTTCACCCTGACTCTCTCTCTCCTACTTCCTCACTACGGAGAAACTCTTCTTGTCACACTGTCTATGAGCGATTTCCCCCAGAAGTAGGAACAGGGTAGACGTGTAAAAACATAAAAGCCACCTTAGATCTTTACCTTCATGCTATAGAGGGAGAATGGCAGGGTCACCAACTGGCCAAGCTGAACAGCATTGGCTGCAGGACGAGAGTTTGGCCCTAATAAAATTTAAGGTTTGGATCAACATCTATATGGTTTAATTACTTAGCTGGATCCAAAGAGTACGTGTACGCACACATAAACCTTATTACATTACTTATTACCAACTAATGGACGAGCCAAGAACATAATATTCACACTACAAACACTGTACACAAAGGTGTCGTTATTTTGGCACGCGCGCAAGGCTAACAGTCAGTTAAGAGGACACGTACTAGTGCAACACATTACATTTGCTCTATCACGAAGGTAAAAGGTTTGTTTCTCAGCCAGTGCAAACAGAGAATTCTCATTCATGAACGAAAGGCACATGCCCCCAGAATACATGCATCACTGAAAGGCAGGGTTATGTTTTGAGTATCATACATGCAGGCACAAAGAATCAAAATTTATTTTGTAACTATGACAAGCCTTAAGGAAAACCCCTATCAATTGCAACTTTAAAGTTTTGGTTTTGGAGAAAGATACACGAGGATTTTCTCTACAGACGGTTTACAGATGGCTGGGATACCTGTCACTTCCAAGCCAAACCCATAGCAGTCATTTACCTTTTAGTTCTGGCTAATTCCAGCTACCATAAAAAATACTAATTGAGCCAACAGAGGGAAAATATGGGTGACTGAAATGCTAATTCATGAACAAAGCTTTCTATAATGCCAAAAAGTTGTCAGAGGAATTTTTAATTTAGGTAGGGTCAGTAAAATACATAGAAAATATCGTACTTCAATCCAAAACACCTTTGAAGGACAATCTCCATCTGATGAAAAACACAAGTTGTGACATGTAAGTACTTTTGAAATCTCCCTTTCCCTTCCCTAAAGTGAAAAAGAGATAAGAAATATTGTAGGCTTAAAAAAAAAAGGTGGCTAGATCTTGCCCACTGTCCAATGTTCAACATTTCTTTTGGCATTCCAAATATTTGATCACAATTAATGACAACTGTTCACATAGGATTGTTGAAACAATTTATGTTTTTTAATGTCTGCTTCTCAGTAACACTATTGTGACACCTTTTATAGCCACAAAACCAGGACAATAATTTTAGTTTCTGATATTTCCATATTAAGATTGTTGCAAAACTCTCAACAAGTAACTAAAGCCCATGGAGCAACTAGAGGGAATTAATAAGCAAGCGCTGGTAAGAAAACCTATTTGACTTCTGCATATTTTATTTAAAAACTAGGTTATGTTTAGAAAATAATTTGTAAGGACTATTATTTTGCCTCAGTGACGATTTTTATTTCTTGTCCTCAATCTTGCAAAGGCTTTGATGGTCAGGGTAAGCCTCAGTGGAGATACAGGTAAGATTGTGTACTGCCATAGTATTTAAGGGTTTAATTTTAAATGAACAGTGTCATCTGAGTTTGTTCTTTAAGGCAGTTATTGCTAAAAGCTACCTGAACTTTCTGATCACATTTCTTTTGGTAGCATGTTCGGCGGTCATCAAAGATGATTAGGAACAACAGGGTTTTATAGAAGATGTCGCATAGAAGAGTGCTGCATAGAATAAGATGCTGAAAATCAGACTGGAAAGTTAGATGGAATGAGTTGAGATGCCCAAAAAGAGGACACGAGTGTAAACCTTATTAGGTACCCATGTCCTTACTTCAGACGGGACATTTAGTTACAGTCTGGAGTATGGTGCACAGGAAGATCATATGCTCTACAACACCTGAAGGGTTGGAAACGGGTCACCTCCTACACCTCCCGAGCTATCCCTTCCCCTCATCTCTGAGGTACCAGCCGTACTTGCTGTCCTGAAAGATGAGAGAATGGCGGGTGAATAAGAAAATGGACTTTGCCTCATTCCCAAGCAGGCCTGGAACTTAGGGCTAAAATTCAAGCTAGTATTTAGGCTTTTAATTTCCTACAGATATTAGTGGAAAAGTAAGAGCTTATGAAGGTGGCTGAACCCCTAATACACAGCTGCATATGGTGCTCTTATTCATAGTCTCCTTATCTTCCACACCAAGTGTAGTAAAAGGGAAAAATCTTTCCAAAGTACTATCCTTCCAGCCAGAACTTGTCTTTGTCACTGTCATATCAGAAGGACTTCTTTTCATGCATCCGTTTGATTGAGTTTTAAAACTATCCAACTGTAGAAACAAAGAAGAAATAAAGAAGTGTGTTCCTCAGAATAAAATACTGCTATCCGAAGCATCTTCTCAGGTCCTGACCCAAAGCTTACTACGCCACTGAAAGTATTTCAAAGAACTTTGCATCAGGTCCATACAAAGTGCTTTGGTTCGTGGCAGGGATTTTATACTGCACAAGTAACGCGAAGTAAACTCTGGCAGAACCCCAGCTAGTTCCATCAGCCTCTTCTAAGCAAACAGAGCAGCTCAATTTCTAGCCGGTGTCAGTGCGGATCTGCCCCCATTCTCAATTCCTTTGCATGCCTTCTATCTTATGGGTGTGCTGGTCTCTCTCACACCATGCACTAGCAACTTAAAACCTAATTATACCTTAAAACCTTCCTAACTAATCACTCCTCCTGTGTAGCAACAGTCTGCCATTACTGACACTCAGTATGGCCTCAAGTTGCACCAGGGGAGGTTTAGGCTGGATATTAGGAAAAATTTATTTACTGAGAGAGTGGTGAAGCATTGGAAGAGGCTGCCCAGGGAGGTGGTGGAGTCACCATCACTGGAGGGGTTCAAGGAACGTGTGGACGTGGCACTGCAGGACATGGTTTAGTGGGCATGGTGGTGTTGGGTTGATGGTTGGACTTGATGATCTTAGAGGTCTTTTCCAACCTTAGTGATTCTGTGATTCTGTATTTGGGTACTTGAGAAAGGCGGTTGCTTGTGTGCCTCAGGTGAAGTATCACGGGACGTGCCAGACAAGGCAGCTAGCTAGCAACAGCCAGCCTGACCAAGAGCACGCTGAAAGGGCTCTGCAGTAGACTGGACTTCACCCTTCGTTGGGGCCGGGTCCAGATCTTTTCAGTTCCCAGTGAGTTATGAGTCAAGTCTTAAAGTCAATGGGAAGAACATGGATGCTGGTTTTGCCTGTAACTTAGCTGAAGGATTTATCAAGGGTTAGAGGCTTAGCCTTTTTATTCATAAAACCCAGGACTACCCTGGAGCTTTCTTTGGGTGCACAGGCACCAGTGATGTGGAAGAAGGTTCTCTACACTTAGACAGTTCACTACCATGCTGGAATAATTTAGCCATTGTTGGTATCAGGGTATGCTATTTTCTGCCTCAGAGTGTGACAGGTCACCAGTGCAACACAGGAGCGCATAATCCTTCATCCCATGGAAATTTTTCTTCAAGAATAATGGGTAACTCTTGGAAAGGCTTCACAAGGCTGGATGCTTCCCATCCTGAGCATCCCTACATACATCAAAAATTTTCCCAGGTAACCAGAGCCAACCATGGAAAAAGCCATTTAAATCTTTACAGGAACACGTGCTGAGTTTTGGCAAACCTCCCTCCCTCTTCAAAACAAAACCCAAAATAAATTATAAACAAACAAACAAATCTCCAAGTCCACAAGGAAGTCCTTGCCTTTGTTTGCTGTTGTTGGTTTGGTTTCAGGCTGATGTATGGGCTCAAAGAGTCATTGGAGGCAAAGTTACAAACAAACCGTGAACAGTTTAAGGGCTGAAAACCAGTGCTGTGTTTCCAGACATTGGCCAAATACAGACTGTTGACCTTCACGGCCCATGACAGCACACACTGCTCACTAGATTTTATGTACTGAGTGGGATGCTGATATAGGCGGGGGGAGAGCAATAAATTTATTAACCTTTATTCAGAGTCAAACATGAAAATCAGTGCATGAGCTCTTTTTGAAAGAAAGCAAAGCAGAACTGCTAGCAGCTATTTTTGAATACTGAAAATCTTATCTTTCATCATTTTAGAGAAGCAGAGTAATATATCAGGGTACTTGTTCAGCTGTTGCAGAAAATTGGACCAGCCTTTTCTCTCCTTTTTAACCAATATAAAAAATGAGTTATTTTTATTCCTCTGAAGCCCTTTTGGCATTCTGGGCCCCAGGCAGGTCACACTCAGCTGCCTGTACCTTAAGCCTGTGGAACTGGTTCTCCTTCATAGCAGTGGCAAGCCATTCCCATCCATACTATTACTCCCAAGTTAGGCAGCAAAAGTGAACAGAGAATCAAATCCCTTGGCTTCAAACAAATCCAACGTAAAATGTAGCCCAGTTATTATAGCGTATTTTTGTGGGCAAATTGCACCTAATTACAAGGATATTAATTACAAATGTCCTTATTCCAAGGGGCCGTAAACCTTCCTTACACACGTTATAGCTTAAAGGGAATATGCGCCAATGTATGTGCATAATAACATTCACTTAACAGCAACCTGATTGGCAGTGTTTAGTCATAGTCAATATTTTAAAGCATTATTAGCTTAATGCCCCCTTCATTTCAGATGTGAGGCAGTGCAAACTTGAAAACAGACTGCAAAAAGCTTTAATAGACTTCCTTAGTAATGCCTCATTCCTCACCTCTCGGGTTAGTACAACAGCTCCATCCAAACCCAGCCAGGCAGAACCATGCTGCAGTACACACAGTAACAAGCACAAAGTGTAGACAGGAGGAAAGGAAGGGCTGGTATTTTCCACCTCTTTCTGTTGACGTAAAATACTTTAGAACCTGTATTGTCCTAGAAACAGCTTTTTTTTTTTTTTTTTCAGTTTTTCATGAGTGGTGTATGACATTTACAGGCTAGCACCTTGTATATTACAACCACTTACTCCCCAATAGTATATTGTTGAATGTTTTAAGGAAAGTGCCAGATCCCGTATAAGACATTTTAGAAAAGCCCCAAAACAGTAGTCAAATCAAACTGCATAAATAATGGGATATTCTTCAGAAAGACTGCTATGAAAGACCCTCTTTTCAAGAGGTTCTCTTCCACACCCTCAGGGCAACTGGACATTTAGGAATGTTTGAGATCTTTTGCTTGAATTGACAAAGCGTGGTATAACTGCTCTTGACTTTTTTTTTTGTCTAAAGCTCAACAAAATGATGTATTTTTTGTACCGATATATTTATTTTTGCCAATATACGCATGAGGAATGTAATGAAGTGGCGTTGTGCTGCAAGTAGCTCAGCAGATGTTGAAATCAGTTCCAGTTCCTGAAAACAACTTCTTGACAACATAGTCTTAGCATTCACAATAACCAAAGCATGTGGGATTCATCTACATCATTCTTACAAATATATTCTCTTTCCCCCTCTCTTTCTCCCTCTGTGTTGTAAACCCTCAGCCTTACTTGCTTCCTTGTACTTTATGATCATATGTGCCGGCATGCTTATAGCCAGATACATATCCTGAAGCATCCACCAGATCTTCTCGGCCAGCTTTGCCTTTTCCTTTCCCACTGGGATCAAACCTCTCTTTGTGAGAACCTGTGAATTTTGATGTATCTGTAAGGCGTGACACAGTTGGAGATGAAATGGCTTTCTATTGGAAGAAAGAAAAGAAACAAAAAAATACATCAGAAATCAGTTATTCTTAATACAGATATTTATACATGCTGCCGACATTTAAATCTTTGCTAATGACGGAGACCATGTAAATATCTACTCACTTCCAGCAAAAGGATACGAAAAACGTTTGTTTCTTGCCATTACATACAATGACAATAATCATAAAGCCAAGAACAAAATAGTGTAAGTTACGTCTTTTGGAAGAGACTTTCAATACGAGATACCTCTGATTAATAATCGAGTTCTAAGCACCAAAGATATGAAGAAATCATAGGGAACAGCCATGTTCAAAATCTGTTATGTCAACAACCAAGCCTAAAAGCCTGGCTCCACCAATACAGAAAAAGCAAACCAATGCAGCTAGAATTCACTGCTTCAAGAGAAAAAAATGTTTTAAACTGTAGGATTCATGAGAGAAGTAACAAACTAGAAGGACTGAAAGTTATTTTCAATGTTAGCAAATTAGCAGTCTATGAAATGGCAGTGAGCAAAGACTTCCCTCTACATTGCCTCCACTGAGTCGTATCAGGCTACCTAAAAATCAAAGTTTTGCTGTCATTGAGACAAAGACAATTTGACTACACAAACAGAAAGAAAAAGGTATTTCACAGAACAATGCAGGAGCGTGCTAACCTATGTGTTTGGACTGGCAGCAGTCTCTGATCCTTAAATTTACATTTTAAAATCAGAAGAGAAAGGGCACTAAAGGAGAAGGGAAAACACAAAAGATTTTTGCGTAGTAGAGGAAATGGAGCTAAGATGGAATAAAGACTGATAAAATTTGGGTATCTTTCTTATGTGCGCCACTCTGTTAGGGTGCATTTTAGAGACAAAAGTGACATGGGCTTCATTGCAGTGAAGTAAATGCTCTGGGAAACTTACCTTTCATCAAAAACCTCACTCCCCCGCTACCCATCCTCAGCCCAAATAGATGTTCATTAATGAGACCTAACAAACAGGCTTTTGAAGTAACGCATAGTTCTGCCACAGGACAACATACGTCTAATATCTTTTAATGCTGAACATTAAAAGATCAGATGCTTGGTACAGATTCAAGTATCTTTTCCAGAGGAACAGGATACTTGGATTCAGTCAGACTGGGAACGAACGCTCTAACTTGGTACACCACGGAAGCCACACGTCCTCCCCACCATTTAAATAAAAGCTGTTTGAAGGGAATTTGTCCACATACCTAACTACTTAATGAGAATCTCAAGTTGTAAACTTCTGCTTTTCTCCCTCCAAACACACCCAACACCCGACACATACAATACTGCGCTGCTCTGCAGCGTTACCGTCACATACAGCCCTGAGAAGAAAGGTGGTGTGGAGGTGGGTGTTCTGCCACTACCTGAAAGAAAACGGCCACTGGAGCGTTCCTTTCTCAAAAGAGCGTTGCTGAATGGCCTTTAGGGACATTTCCCTTGCAGCCTCAGAGTACTATTTGCAGAAGTGGTTATTTATCTATATTGAAAAGCAGAAATGAAGACAATACTTAGGAAGAAGTATTGCTTCTTTATACATGCAGTTTTCTGGTCCACATTGGCACCTTATAACCAAGAAACCTGTACTCACAGTAGAGCAAATTAAAAAAAATACACCCTGTGATCAGTAATTGTGTTAGCAGGCCAGCTAGATAAAATGAAAATGCCATAAAAACGTATAAGCTGAGATGTCAAAAGCAGCAAAGTAAAAACTCCCGGCCCGGTGCCCAGCTGCAAATTTATTCTTTCTGTTCCTCAGGGTATCAGTAAATTGAACAGGTTGTACACACAGTCACACAACAGAACCAAAGGATTGTCTGGCCGCTAGAAATTACTCTGCCAACTTGGGGAAAACACAGACACACGCTTCTGTAAGAGTGCATAACCTGTCAGCTTCACCCTGGGCACAGGCACCAGGAATTCCGTGCTATTTTAAGTCTTGCTTGTGAATCACTGTTTTGTTTGGTAAGTGAAGGGAAACATGGGGGCTTGTACCTTGAACAAAAATTCTGGCACAAACCAGTAGGAATAAGCTTTTCTGTGGTGTAGTGTTGCCTGTTAGGTAGCATTCAGGAGTAAGAACCCAGCCACTGCTTGAAGACAAACCGTCAGACTGCTTGACTGAACAAAGTCTTCCACCAACCACCATTTTGAACCACGAAGCATCTATAGTGGGTAGTACATATGCCTCACCTAACTCGTATAAATACATGGGCTCCCCATTTCATTTTCATTTTACCCCCCCCAGGTCATAACAGCTGCAGGCACATACTAATAAAGGCTGATTGTAGGACAGAATACATGTGGGGCAGTTCCTTACGTTTAAGTTATTACTAGATCATTCTCCCTCCAAAAGGACATATGCTGCTTCTTACTAAAGGCGTTTTCATAGCTATTAGCACGCTTCTTGTGTGTTCTTAACACACTTACAAAGAAAGTGCAGATCCCACCTGTGACTCTCCTCATGTAAGCCAGCAAGGGAAAAGCTAGGGCATGATATTTGCCCAAGTACCTTTCATCATCCCTAACACTAGAAGAAGCTGCTATAGAAGATGCAAGAAAGCTTTTATAATCAAAGGACTAAACTTTGCTCTACGTTTACTTGTATAACACTATTGCTAAAAGCCATAGGATGCTACCAGTGACAAAAGCTGTTTGTACTGTAAACGTGGAAATGCTCCAACTTCAAGACAGGGGCAATATTCAGTATAAAGTTAATTAAGCTTAACACATACTTACTTTCCTTGTATTTCGTCACCACTACTTCACAGAAAATAGGTTTTCTCTAAACATGCATACACTCTGCGTTCTTACACGCCGAGAGAAGTCTCGGAAACTCTAGTTGACTGCCTTTTCCTTTACCAAATTCATTCTCAGGACAGACTGCTATTCTGAGAATTTGTAATGGTAAGTTTAATCACTATTTGGAAAAAGGACTACAGCTTCTTCTCCTCTGTTCCAAAGGGGTGGCATGATCAGTACGAAATTTGCCTCAATACCCAACTTACAATACAAATAAATAAGAATTTTGGTACAGTAACATAATTGTAACAGACATGCTAAGACTTGTATGAGTGCAATATGAAAGGAAACGCACGTATATTAACAGGCAAGAAAAAATAGTAAAAGGAGGATTAATAGAATGGCCTGTGCCAATAATGAAGGACATTCCCAGGAAACTACTCCCAGGACATCATTCCCAGTGGCAAACTCGAGGAATGTGTTGTTTATGTCAAGACAGCCTGCACTCTGGTAAGACCACAAGACAGATGACTTATCAGAAAAAAAAAGGTGCATCCTAACAAGAAGATGATAACAACAAGGTTGCAGCGTGCCACACGAGCCTTTCCTTTTCCTGTTCGTCTACTGGGAAAGCAGCCACACATTTCAAACCAACAGGGAAAACAGAGGGTGGGCGACAGCTTGGCCTAGAATTTATGGAGGCTGAACTAAGGTCCTGAAGCGAAGGACCAGTCTGTAACACGTATTGACTCTTAAAGGTCATGACACATCTATCCAAAAATTAGTTTGTCATTGTCAATCATGAAGAAGCCAAGAGACATAGTGATGTCTCAGTAGCGAGCATCCCTTGTCCTCTGTGTCCCACACACAGAGGGGACGCAATGTGTGTGCCAAAATGTGACCAATTTGGCACAGACATCGTCGTGCTTGACTGTGAGAGCGTGAGTGAACAAAATCTATTAGAAAATAGGTACGTGTGAATGAGAATCAGCTTACTAGAGACTTTGTAAATAAATTTTACCTTCACCTTCTGTAGGATCTTGCACTGAATGGGGTTTTTGGGTTTTGTTTGTCTGGTTTCCCCCGCTAATTTCCCTTGATACTTCTCCATTTGGAATTTACCAGTCATCTGTCTACAGACTTCACATCCACGACTTCCTCCTGGTGTCTCTTTCATAGCACTGGTGCATCCTGTGGTGAAGACCTGTGCTAGGACTAACATGAAAACATTCTTTTATAACTCATTCTTCATCTGCTAGAGCCGAGTGTGTTCCCAGTGCAACAGCAATAGAGGAAGTGGTTGAAATACAAAAAAATAGCTCTATGGTTTAGCACCCCTTTGACATATCTCAAAAAAAAAAAAAATCACACTTATTTAGCAGACAACTTGGGACAATGCTTCAGATCTTTAGCTTTCATAGCTATTAATTGAAAGTTGATATGTGTCTGTGCAGGGAGAAAGAAACATCAACATTCTAAGTAAAGGTAAATTAACACCACAGATTAAAAAAAATACAATCTTTTGGTCCTGAAAAACAGTTAAACAAAACCTAAATCCCCAGCACAACGAACATCACAAATCCAGAGCTAGAACAACAGTGATCCCACATCCTGTATTTTTTCAGCCCAGGATGGATCAGAAGGTTTCCTGCATCACAGGAGCCACAATATGTGAAATGAACATAAAGACAGCAGCTCCCAGGCAAACATTCTTTCTCCAAATTGTTTTTAACTGGTAAGAACTGCAGCCTTTTCCGAAGTTGCACGTGAAGTCAGTGGTGCACCCCTTCCCGCATGTGACAGAATGTTACAACTGAAAGATGGCAATCCCTGTTGGTTTCCAGCTGCACAATTTCTATGAAATGGGAGGCTCACTTTGTTGCCAACAGTACAAAATTCAAGCAACTTTAATTCCTTGTACAATATGCTCTCACTCCCTGAACCGATCCATCCATATAAAAGATCAGAGATAATGAGAGGCCACCACAAAGCTATGCAGAACACCCCATTTCTCCTTTTATGTTTCTTATGATGAATGTGTAGCCATTAAAAAGAAAATACTACTTCCTCTTTAAGGTTGCGTGAACGTTACACAGAAGTGCCTGGAGCAATCTAAGCATCCTGCTAAGGTGCTTTCTTTCAAAAAAGCCTTTCTAAATACAGAGTAGAATACGCAAGGACTTCACATCTGTCTTGGACTCCTCAACCAGAAGCAGCTGGTGGTACTATATATATATCACAGAATCATAGAAGGGTTGAGGTTGGAAGAGTCCTCTGGAGGTCATTTGCTCCAAACCTCCACCCCCTCACCTAAAGCCAGTTGCCCGGGATCACGTCCAGATGGCTTTCGAGTATCTCCAAGGATGGAGACACAACCACCTCCCTGGGCAACCTGTGACAGTGCTTGGTCACCCTCACAGGGAAAAAGTGTTTCCAGATGTTCAGACGGAACCTCCTGTGTTTCAGTTTGTGCCCATTGCCTTTTGTCCTGTCACTGGGCACCATTGAAAAGACCCTGGCTCGGTCCTCTTTGCACCCTCCCTTCAGGTGTTTATATACATGGATGAGATTCTCCTTGAGCCTTCTCTTCTCCATGCTGAATGGTCTCAGCTCCCTCAACCTTCCCCCATAGAAGAGATGATCCAGTCTCTTAATCATGGCTCTTCACTGGACTCTCTCCAGTAGCTCCATATCAGTCTTCTACTGGGGAGCCCAGAGCTGAACACAGCACTCCAGGGGTGGCCTCACCAGTGCTGAGAAGAGGGGAAGGAGCACCTCCCTCGGTTCGCTTGGCAATACTTTGCCTAATGCAGCCCAGGATACCAGTAGCCTTCCACGGGGCAAGGGCACGTCACTGGCTCATGTTCAACTTGGTGTCCACCAGGACCCCCAGGTCCTTTTCTGCCAAGCTGCTTTCCAGCTGGGTGGCCCCCAGCATACACTGGTGCGTGGGGTTGATCCTTGCCAGGTGCAGGACTTGGCACTTCTCCTTGCTGAGCTTCCCGAGGTTCCTGTCAGCCCATTTCTCCAGCCTGCTGAGGTCCCTCTGGATGGCAGCATCTGGATAACCTATCTGCCACTCCTCCCAACTTTGTGTCATCAGGAAACTTGCTGAGAGTACACTCTGCCTCATCATGCAGATCGCTAATGAAGATGTTGAACAGGACTGGACCCAGTATGCCCCCTCTGAGGTACACCACTAGTTACTGGCCTCCAACTAGACTTTGCACCACTGATCACCACCCTTGGGGCCCGGCCAATCAGCCAGCTGTCAATCCATCTCTGTCTGCTCATCCAGCCCCTACGGCAACAGCTTGAGAGGTTACAAGACTCTTATGGGAGACCATGTCAAAGGCCTTACTGAAGTCCAGGTAGACACTATCCACTGCTCTTCCCTCACCTACCGGGGCAGACATTTCACTGTAGAAGTTTATCAAGGTGGTCAAGCATGACTTCCCCTTGGTGAAGCCATGCTGACTACTCCTGATGACCTTCTTGTCCTTCATGTGCCTGGAAATGATTTCTAGCACCATCAAGGTTCCATCACCTTCAGTGTCCTACGGTGGCAAGTTTATTCATAAATATTCCTCTATGAGCTGATGACTATTTTCAGTGAACGGCCTTTACGAACCGAATGTGCACCCAACTTGTTTTTATCAAAATGCTGTTTCTGTTTATGAACAGCAAAACCAACTACGGAGATTAAACTGGCAATTGAGCAAAGGGCAAAACCAATTAAAAGGGTAGCTGGGAGCTCATTCTTCTGTGCAACCCAGCTGTTCATTACTAATTGCACATGGGCTTTGGGAGGCAAATAAAAGAAAAAAAGGGTGTGGGGGGAGCTGACCATCCCTCATCAGTGAGGAAAAATGTAGGAAGAAATATAGTGAACAGCACCAAGGGCTTGATGAGGGCAATTTCCATCTTAGCAAGTCAACACTCTCCCTTCTTTTTCACAATGAATCACAGACAAATGATTCTGTCTTGTCATATAGTAAACAGTTCAAGCAGAACTGCTATCTAGAGTAAGTTACATAACCTCTCTAGTTACATTTTTCTAAAGGCAATAAATTACTTGGAGCCAACCTCCCCCTCTCCTTTCTGTGAGCCCACAGAAGCCTCTATTTTCCTTCTCTTATTTGCACATAGTTAACCACAAAGTTCGCATATCACAGAAAATGCACATGAACTTAAAACTTTTTTTTTTTTTAAAAAAAAACATTCTCATTAAGAGAAAAGTTTTGCTTAGCACAACAGAATCAAATATAATCACTGTATAAACTCATTTTGGAACAGCAAATGAATCAACCAAAGGTACTTTCCAAAAATATGAAGACTTCTGTTCTCCAAGACTGACCATTCTTCCCTTCACTCAGTTATTTCCATTAACACAAGCCAGCAGCTATAATCTCAGTGTCTTTGCCTCTGTTGAAAGAAAAGATCACTGACAAACCTGTTAATTCACTAAACTTGTATTTTTACTGATATTTGCTGGACTGTTCTGCTGTCCCTAATCTTAAAAAAAAAAAAATCTTTTAAAAACAGTTGTTGCTCCTTCACCATCAGTTTCCAGCCAAAGATGTGGTCACATAACCTCCAGGCTCCTGGAAACGTCTCAGGTCAGGAAAGGTATGTATGCCTCCCGCCTCTTTCAACAGAAACTCCTCTCACACCAAAATCTCACTGAGAAGATCAGAACAGGCCACAGTCTCAGAAACAGCTACGGGAAATAAAAAGAAATTTTTTTTAGAGCAGTAGATTTGCTAATTTAAAGTGATCCTGCGTTTTTTGTTAGCAATTCGGTATTTTTCCCACGTTGTATCAGTGTTTACAGAGAAGTGCTGCTAAGATAGCGAGGAGCCTGGAGCGTGTGGCATACAAGAAGACGACAAAAGGGTGTTTATTCAGAATCAAAAGAGAATAAAAAGAGGGGAAGCAAATCTTATTCCTGTCCTCAACGGAGGGGTTGTATTAGAAATAGAGCCAGTTCAGAGGTACATAGCAAAAACCAACCAACCAAACAAAAAAACCCAAAACCCCACCAAACCAAAAGATAATGGACACGATTTGGAAGATGGGAAATTCCAGCTAGACACATGGGGAAAAAATCTTCACCACTGTTGTTGGTCAAGCACAGAAACGGCTTTCCTAGAAAGACTGGGGATTCTCTTTCACTGGAGATTATCAAAACTTAAAACCATAAAGTCACAGAACAATTCTGGTTGGAAGAAACCTTTGCAGATAAGTCCTTATCTAGCATAAACTCCCGCTTACAGCAAGGCTCAAATGACCTTGCACAGAAACTTCTCCAGTCAAGTCCTGAACACCTCCAAAGACAGAGGTGACCAACTGGGTCCAGCGTTTGACCACACCTAGGGTAAAAACCAAAACAAAACAAGAAATCCAACATCTCCAATTACCGGGAAGTAAACACAGCAAGAAAAGCTACCGGACTTCAGGAACGTCATACAGTCAAAACAGACATGAAGTGCAACGGTTTCTACAATGAACTCCTGCCTCCACCGAAACAACTTGCCTGAAGATACTTTCCACTGCTTGCCATCACCGAGTAAGACTCCGGTTTGATTTAAAGCTCTTCCACAGCTTAAGCAGAAACCTACTGGCTTGACACAAAATACTGTGGCAAGATTCTCTGCGTTTTTTTGCCTGAATTACCAATGTCCAGATAGTTCAGAAACATTCCCTTCCTGCCTCAGGTATCGCTTCTTTTTAGTAACCAGCGGATCAAACAAAGTGTTGGAGACAAACATTACCCAACAAAATGGCAGACTACGAGCATTACGCCCCCAAACCCTTTCTCTTTTTTTAAAAAATTATCGTCTTTTCTCAACTCATGCGCTAAATTAAATCAACGATATTAACACGCTGATGGGAGCGCTGCAAGAATTGGTGCGGCTATTCGGGACACGATGCTGCTCTTCAAAACGCACCAGTAACTCCACACTTCTGTGTAGAAAAGCAGCACTGTGCTGGTGCTGCGCTGCCAAAAACACCAGTGACGGGCAGTAGGTCGGGTGCTAATATTACTCCTTACCAGAAGGGTATGCATTTTAGACATGGTCCTCCCGGTTACGCTCTGTCAGCTGTAATCATCCTTCCTCAATTCCCCACTGCAGCTGAAGGGCTCTCTCCATTTGCTCCTTCAGCCATAAAACTTCAGTACCTAATAGCATTTCTTCCTAGAAAAGGTTGCCATAGACATTTGTCTATGTAGTTAAAATGTTCTGGGAGCCTTCAGAATCAGCACCAACATTAGCAATCTTAGCAAGTTTTTCACAATTCTTTATTTGCTGGTAACATCCAGAACCTTTACAAAGAATGAGATCCTAAAACAGACTATGAAATGGGAAAAAACATTCTCAAAGGGAAAGGTTTGCCTTTTGGGGGGATTATACCAGGGATCCATACCAAAATGATTTATAAAGAAAAAAAAGTCATGGGAATCCATGCATATGCATTAAAAAACCTGCAGAAAGTCAGGAACAGAGATCAAGCTTCAAAGAAAATTTTGGATTTCATTCATGTTTCTTCAGTTCAGTGTGCACAAAGACACACACACACAAAAGAAAGCAATGCACAACTCCACTCCAACAAAGCCAGAAAGTAGTAAGTAACACCTTTTTAATTAATCAGGGTGATGACGTTCAAAGGAGTCGTTTCCGGTAACACCACGTGGGTGTTGTAACACCGCAAGTCCTAACTCTATACATAGCACCTCAAACTTCTCCCCAACTAGTAGCCCGGCTAGAGCTAGACCAAAATACATTAAGAAGGTGCCTTGGATGGGACATCACTCCCAGGAACAATTTCAAATTAAGAAGTTAAACCTGCCTGGCCCAGACCTAACTCCATCAAGATAAGACCGCGTAGTGCCCAGCTTAAGGGGCAGATCACAAGTTGCCCACTGAGCATTTACCAGTGACCCTTTCTTTTCCTCCTCTGGAATATCAGCCCCAGGCTCCAGCTCCCAAGCACTGCGAGGCTCCAAGCAACAACAAGTCACGGGATCTAGGAGCCTGATTAACACGGCCTTCCACAAAGTTAAAAACAATGTGCCAACGCTTCTCTTGAGGAAGAGTTTTACATTCCTATTGGCGGTGAAGACGAAACAGAATTGGGTAGACAATACAGACCCACTTTTTTTTTAAACTGGGGTGTTGGTGAATCCTTCTTCAACCTAATGTTACAACCAGTCTTTAATGAGACTTGTTCCGATTCAGTTGTAAAATTGTCCTCTTAAACTTCCAGATAATGGGAAGAACACCCTGAGCACCCTGATCTAGCTTTGAAGTTAGCCCTCCTGTGAGCAGAAGGTTGAATGAGATCATCCCAGGTCCCTTCCAATTGAAATTACTCTACATTTCTATGTCAGGGACCCTGTTGAATATACACTGAGGTTCAACTGGTTTCATTTTAAGAGCCAGCAATGACCAAAACAAGTATCTGCTCCACAGGAGGTGTAGAAATGTATTCAACATAGTTATGGCACACAGCTTTTGGTACAGGAAAAGAACTAACCTCCGTCTTGCTCTTGTAGCCTTCGTGTAGGAGTGCGGGCAACTAAAAGGCCGTAGACTTCGTTTACATGTCTGATTGTAAACTGCCAAAGATGTATGACCTGCACCGTATATTCTATTGCCAGATCAGTACCAAATGAGCTAATAAAGCTATGGCTTAATTAACCCCTATCACTTGCCTGTTGTTTTTCTTCCTGTGTGACCAAGCCAACCGTACACCTCCCGCTGCAGATTAGGAAGCAGCCCAAAATTTCACTCAGTTTCAATGTCTGGCTGCTGAGCCTTCTCAACCACAAGCAGCGATTTTTTGTAATTTTACAACATTCTGAAGGAGAAGAAATAATAAACAGAAAAAGGAAAAAAGAAAAAAGATCTTCTATCGCAACGTACGCTACAATCCTCATTGCCTGATGTGGAAGTAAACTTCCCAACCATCCTGTTGAAGCACTGGTTTCCCCAGGCTGCCATTCAGAACAGACATAGTGCCCTGCCCGCCCTCCTCCTGCCAAACAGAGAGCGCAAAACATAGGAAGTTAAGACACAAAAATCTCCAAATGCTGTTGAAGTATACTGATCCACAAGCCTCACTTAATCATGCTTTCAACTCCTTCCCTAATATGTTTAGATTAATGTGTCAGCAGTCACACTGAAGTTTTCTTGCTGAAACCTGAACCAGATCTACATGACCTATGGAGCAGGGCACACGCTACATGACAAGACTGAGTTATCCTACAACAGTTTAAGAAAAGCTTCATGTAACTCTGTCTAACCATACAGAAAGCAGTCCAAGTTAAAATTTCCGGTACATAGACTTGCCAGAGTAAACAAAGCATTAGAATGCTTGTACATACATTTCATATCTGCATTTCCAGGTTGTTGGGGGGATGAAGTGTATTTATTTATTTTAATGCCTTTAATATCCAAGTGTTTGAGTCATTTTTACCACCTGGGAACTAAACTAGCATGATAAAACAAACATAAAATTTGGGGGGTTTTCCCCCCCCACACTCCCATCCTGCAATCTCTCTCCCTTGAAGCTCTACCTCCTGCTCCTTACTTTGCCAGCAAGCAGGAGAGAATATTGGGATTCCCTCCGCTCTCCCATTATTTCTTCACTTCTTCTCCCATGTGCATGCAGTCCTGGGGAGAGTTGGAGTACAGGCAAGCCTCATACCGCTGGCTCCTATTCCCCCTCCATTCCTCTCCCCGTACTGCTGGCACATTCCTATACCCATGCAGGTGCTGCAAAATACTACCCTGCATCTGCAAAGCTCTCTCATGACCCTGTCATTCCTGCAGAAAGAGGCTGTTCCCTTATTAGCAGCCAGTCATTGTCTCAATACCTGACTGCTGAAATACCGAAAATGGAATCAGGAGCGAGGCCTAGAAGAACATGCACAATTCTCAAAGGGAGAATCCC
Organism: Gavia stellata; assembly: GCF_030936135.1. NCBI lineage: Eukaryota > Metazoa > Chordata > Aves > Gaviiformes > Gaviidae > Gavia > Gavia stellata. Next base: position 102,774,742 of record NC_082596.1, read on the forward strand.
TGGATAGATGAACAAGTTATTCAAAGGCACTAAAATGAGTGAAGGACAAGAAAGGTTCGTTATTTTAAGTCTGTGTCAAAACTACCACTTGTTTCAAATGAGAGTGCAAGAGTCACAAAATAAAATCTTGTAAACACCTGACAAATTGTACAACTCAAAAGAGATCTCTCCACTTGACATCTCCGCTCTTCATTTGTGCAGAGCCAGTTTCTGGAAAGACTATTTACAATTAGATTTTCATTCACAGATCTATAGCCAAAATTGAGGAGGGTCACAAATTTTAAGCAGATGAACTATAAATTGACAGGACTATTCAGGCTGATGGTAAATACTCCGGTATCTCCTAAACTACAGGGTAATAGCTTGCCTAACCTGAGCATTCAAAAGGACAACCAAACTTATGTACACTAGGCTGTATAACTTCCTTTTCATATATAGAGCTTAATGCCAATTCTTAAAAAAGAAAGAACATAATAGTCCTGACAGGCTTGGAACAAACAAAAAACAAAGACCAGACCACATGATAATTATTCTTGGATTTCCAGCAGTCTGGGATTCACATGGCGTATTAAATGTATTTTAAGATGTCTTTGCTTTAGTCTTTTTGGTATTTCACACAACATCTTCGAACTGTTAAATGAGGTTCTAAATTTAATTCCCTTCTACTCTTTTCCATTCGGATACAGCACTCTTCCTGAACATTTCTGTGTTCTAACCGCATACAAGAGCTCTCCTTGAATTTCCCTGACCGTGCTGCCAGGTGGTACTACAAGCCCTAGCAGAAGTCATGCCAGTGACACACAAGAATACGCAGCCGTGCAATACGCGGCAGTTGCATAATCTTTGCTTCCACTCAGCGCAGCTCAGTTGTGGCCTTCAGGCCCCCAGAGGCACGCCGCTCGGATTTGTGGATTGTAAAGGGAAGCGGGTGAATATAACAACGCTGCAGTAGCACAAAGGAGAGCTAGAACAATCTATCCATCAGATCAGTAACATACCGTTACTCCAGATATAATCGGGGCTTTTCCTTCAATTAGTTTATATATTTCTTGAACTGCTTCTTCATCACTCTTGTCTTTAAATCGCTTCTTGGAGAGTTCTTGAAGAGCTTCCTTAAACTGCTCAAAAGTGATAGTTCTGGAAGACTTTCCCCTGTCGAAACACACAGAAATTGAAAGAAATGATGAGAGGGTACAACAACAAGCGTTCCAAGAATAGCAGAATGGTTTCAGTTTACCACAGCGACCAACAGAAAACTGCAACGGAACAGGCAGACCCATGCAGCCCATCCGTGGTGTCAAATAAAACATATCCCAGGAATGTCGCTTTCTTTTTTACAGAATCACAGAATCACTAAGGTTGGAAAAGACCTGTAAGATCATCAAGTACAACCTAAAAAAAAACCAAAAAAACCAAACAAACAAACAAAAAAACCACCCAAAAAACCAAACCAAACCAAACCAAAAAAAAAAAAAACAACACACCAAAAACCAACCCACCCAACACCATACAGCACCATGCCCATCAAGCTACATCCCACAATGCCACATCCACACGCTCCTTGAATACCTCCAGGGAGGGTGACTCTACCACCTCCCTGGGCAGCCTGTTCCAATGTTTCACTACTCTTTCAGTAAAGAACTTTTTCCTAATATCCAGCCTGAACCTCCCCTGGCGCAACTTGAGGACATTCCCTCTTGTCCTATCACTCGTCACTTGGGAGAAGAGACCAACACCCACCTCTCTGCAACCCCCTTTCAGGTAGTTGTAGAGAGCGATGAGGTCTCCCCTCAGCCTCCTCTTCTCCAGACTGAACAACCCCAGCTCCCTCAGCCGCTCCTCACAAGACTTGTGCTCCAGACCCCTCACCAGCTTCGTCACCCTTCTCTGGACACGCTCCAGCACCTCAATGTCCTTCTTGGAGTGAGGGGCCCAAAACTGAACACAGTATTCGAGGTGCGGCCTCACCAGCGCCGAGTACAGAGGCATGATCACCTCCCTACTCCTGCTGCCCACACCATTTCTGATACAGGCCAGGATGGCGTTGGCCTTCTTGGCCACCTGGGCACACTGCTGGCTCATATTCAGCCGGCTGTCGATCAACACCCCCAGGTCCTTTTCTGCGGGGCAGCTTTCCAGCCACTCGTCCCCAAGCCTGTAGAGTTGCCTGGGGTTGTTGTGGCCAAAGTGTAGAACCCGGCACTTGGCCTTGGGGAACTTCATCCAATTGGCCTCAGCCCATCGATCCAGCCTGTCCAGATCCCTCTGCAGAGCCTTCCTACCCTCAAGCAGATCAACACTCCCTCCCAACTTGGTGTCGTCTGCAAACTTGCTGAGGGAGCACTCTATCCCCTCATCCAGATCATCAATAAAGACATTAAACAAGACTGGCCCCAAAGACTCCGCTTGTGACCGGCCGCCAGCTGGATTTCACCCCATTCACCACAACTCTCTGGGCTCGGCCATCCAGCCAGTTTTTTACCCAGCGAAGAGTGTACCTGTCTAAACCACGGGCCGCCAGCTTCTCTAGGAGAATACTGTGGGGAACAGTGTCAAAGGCTTTGCTGAAGTCCAGGTAGACAACATCAACAGCCTTCCCCTCATCCACTCGGCGGGTCATCTGGTCATAGAAGGAGATCAGGTTGGTCAAGCAGGACCTGCCTTTCATGAACCCGTGCTGGCTGGGCCTGATCCCTTGGGTATCCTGCACGTGTCCCGTGAGTGCCCTCAAGATGAGCCTCTCCATAATCTTCCCCGGCACCGAGGTCAGGCTGACAGGCCTGTAGTTCCCCGGATCCTCCTTCCGACCCTTCTTGTAGATGGGCGTCACGTTGGCAAGCCTCCAGTCATCCGGGATCTCCCCCGTTGACCAGGACTGTTGATAAACAATGGAGAGCGGCTTGGCAAGCTCCTCCGCCAGCTCCCTCAGCACCCTTGGGTGGATGCCATCAGGCCCCATAGACTTATGAGTGTCCAGGTGGCATAGCAGGTCGTTAACTGCTTCCTCCGGGATCATGGGGAGCCTATTTTGCTCTCCATCCCTGTCATCCAGCTCAGGGAGATGGATACCCTGAGGATACCCGGTGTGGCTGTTAAAGACTGAGGCAAAGAAGGCATTAAGTACCTCAGCCTTTTCCTCATCCTTCGTGACAATGTTCCCCGCTGCATCCAGTAGAGGATGGAGATCCTCCTTGGCTCTCTTTTTGTTGTTAATGTATTTATAGAAGATTTTTTGTTGTCCTTCACGACCGTGGCCAGGTTGAGCTCTAGCTGGGCTTTCGCCTTCCTAATTCCCTCTCTGCATGACCTAACGAGGTCCTTGTATTCTTCTTCACTTGCCTGCCCCTTCTTCCAGAGGTGGTAAGTTCTCTTTTTTTCCCCGAGCCTCAGCAAAAGCTCCTTGTTCAGCCAGGCCGGCCGTCTTCCCCGCCGGCTCTTCTAACGGCACATGGGCACTGCCTGCTCCTGTGCCTTCAAGGTTTCCTTCTTGAAGAAGGTCCAGCCTTCCTGGGCCCCTTTGCCCTTCAGAACCGTCTCCCAAGGGACCCTCTCAACCAGTGTCCTGAACAGGTCAAAGTCTGCCCTTCAGAAGTCCATGGTAGCGGTTTTGCTGACCCCCCTCCTTACTTGGCTAAAAATTGCAAACTCTATCATTTCATGGTCGCTAAGCCCAAGACGGCCTCCGACCTTCACTTCTCCCACCAGACCCTCTCTGTTCGTAAACAGTAGGTCAAGCAGGGCACCTTCCCTTGTAGGCTCGCTTACCAGCTGCATGAGGAAGTTATCTTCCACACACTCGAGGAACCTCCGGGACTGTTTCCTCTTAGCTGTGTTGTACTTCCAGCAGACATCTGGTAAGTTGAAGTCCCCCACAAGAACAAGGGCTTGCGACTGTGAGACTTCTGCCAGTCGCTTGTAGAACACTTCATCGGCTTCTACGCCCTGGTTGGGTGGTCTATAACAGACCCCCAGCAGGATATCCGGCTTGTTGGCCTTCCCCCTCATCCTTACCCATAAGCATTCAACCCCGTCATGACAATCGTCGAGCTCTATACAATCAAAGCACTCCTTGACGTACAGAGCCACCCCACCGCCTCTCCTTCCTTGCCTATCCCTCCTGAAGAGCTTATAGACCTCCATCGCAGCACTCCAGCCACGCAAGTCGTCCCACCATGTTTCTGTGATGGCGACCACGTCATAGCTGCCCCGCTGCACAATGGCTTCCAGCTCCTCCTGTTTGCCGCCCATGCTGCGTGCATTGGAATAGATGCACTTGAGTTGGGCTATCGGTCTTGCCCCCGACAATGGCACGTCACCCCTAGGCTCATCTCTGGGTAGCCTGGCTTCATCCCCTTCCCCCTTCAAGTCTAGTTTAAAGCCCTCTTGATGAGGTTTGCCAACTTACGGGCAAGGATCCTTTTCCCCCTTGAGGACAGCTGAACACCGCCTGCACTCAGCAGGCCCGGTGCTGTGGAGACCACCCCATGGTCAAAGAATCCAAAATTCCTCTGGTGGCACCAGTCTCTGAGCCACGCGTTGACCATGTTTGCTTTCTTATTCCTTTCAGTGTTCCTCCGCGCCACTGAAGGGATTGCAGAAAACACCACCTGCGCACCCGATCCCTCAATCAGTCTCCCCAGCGCCTTAAAGTCCTTCTTCATCCCTTTCACGCTTCTTTGCTCGATCTCCTCGCTGCCAACCTGCAAAACTACCAGTGGGTAGTAATCGGTGGGCCGTACCAGACTGGGGAGTTTCCTCGTGACCTCTCTCACCCGGGCCCCAGGGAGGCAGCAGACTTCCCTGTGGGTTGGGTCAGGCCGGCATATTGGGCCCTCGGATCCCCTCAGGAGGGAATCGCCTACGTACATCAGTAGGATAGCACTTTAGAAACTTCCCTTGATGAATGTTCAGAAATAAAGAGGCAATAAAGGGACCTGGCCTGCTGTCAGAATGCCTGCAGCTCATCAAATCATGTATGGTCTCATTTGGTTGCCCACTTGTAAAGCCTGCATGCACAAAAGACAAGGACTGGAGCATCTTAGGTGAGTTTTATTATTTAATATTTTTATTCCTCTTTGAATAACTAGTTATGACATATTATTCATAGGTCACTATTGATGTATTCCCAAGCAAACTAAGAATAATGCTGTTGTGTAAACCAAACTATTGAAAAGCATTTAGAAACTTGAAATTCCTCCTCTATTAAAGACTGACAAATTTTAAAGCGATGCATTTAAATTCGAGATCTGTTTTCCTTCTTAGACCATCACCTTCATAAAACATTCACAGGTTCATGGAAAACACATTATAGCAGTCTGATAAACTCATAAACCTCCCAGAAATTCAGAGCCGAAGACTTGCTGTTCTTTTCACTAATAAGAAGCCCATATTTCCACACTAGTATATCACTTGCTTTGGTTTACTTTTAGCGGAGAAGATTTTGCAGTAGCAGTGTACAGGGCAAAATCTGACAAGTAGAGTGGGAAATTCACACTTTACAAACGTCTATTTGTACAGTCACTCCTGCAGATCTTCTACACCCAAAGGGTTCAATTGATAAAACTCTTGCAAAGAAACTCCGCGTTCACTAGAGAGATGTGTTTAACCAAACGGGGATTAATGCAAGCCTGTGTTCTAGCATTTTAAAATATTCAGTTTAGGCGGGAGATAATGTAGTGGAGTACACACTGTGCCTTTCTTTTCTCTAATACGAAGCGATTTTTAGTGTTCGACATGTTAAAATTCAGGTATGAGGACAGCATTAGAGAGATTACTCACCGTTAAAAAAAATAATAAAATTTTTCTTGTCTATGAATTATATCACACACAAACCACATCTTTTCCTGTACAATTAAATTACAGATTCCCTGATCTTTAGAACATGAATTTACACACCAAAATTTAGCCATATGTTTTAAGCTAAAATTTAACAGATCAAATAGAAGAATTTTCAAAAAGATGTTCCGATACTTACGCTGATGTAACCTTAAATAGTACCATCTTTAATAGCAGAAGATGTTTTCAATTGCTTACAACATTATGAAACCCCCAAAGTCAAAGAAATACTTAAGAGTCCATGTTGCTGGGAAACATGCTACTACACAAGTTTTGTTTGCTGCTTAAGCATTTCTTTTTATGCCAATTTAAAGAACATTTCAAGCAAATCAGAAAAAAAAAAAAAGACCAAAACCAAAAAACCACACAACCCAGACCAGTCCTTTCCACAGTGACAGCTGTTTATACAGGAATAAACGATAGATGCAAGGATAGAGAAAGCGTGCGCTGGCAACAGAAATCTCAAGCTAGAAAAACCATGCATAGAAATCTAATTTTAATTCAAGTGTCACAAAGAGCCACCGGGAAGAGCGATTCATCTCTCACCGACTGATCTGCTCTCAGCCACCTTCAGAGGCCAAATCCCCCGTGGTTGGAGGGTGCCTCCACTAACAGAAGGGGGAAGTGAGATTTCTCCGTTTTAGACACCAACGGTTAAGGAAGTGACTCCTACTTCAATTAAACACAAAATGACATTTTATCCCAGGCTTTTAAAACAAGAAGAAATTGGTTATTCACAACAAAATTCAACACTAACGCAACCCTTTACATACCGTTCATTACTAGTATCATTTATTTTCAACACAGCCCAACATGTAGCAAATCCCTACCTCCCTCACACTCCCTATTTTAGCCAGAAATAAACTTTCCCTGTTTTTTGACCAAACTCCGCTGTTTGCAACTACTTGTCTGCTTTAGGTGAAGCATATGTTGGAGAATCTCATGGAACTATCTAGTAAAAGAACATCATGACAGTAGAAACAAAGAATATAAACCAGTATTTCATTAATCAGAAAGGCACATGGGATAAACTGCAATTAACTACTTGGAATTTGTCCAGGATTCTCATTAATAGGATTAACATCCCTCTTCTGATGAAACATGTCCAAGAATTTTTAACTAGCTCAAGAGGTCAGGACTTCATTTTGGTTTGCCTCTCGTTTAGAAAGACGGCATTGGCAATCGCTGCAAAGCTTCAGCGTAACACCACCCTAAGGCCCTTGTCCACTACAGACTCACAGCCAAGTCTAACATAGAGACCCCTCAAATGCAATTTCCTGTAGCATGTAGGTTACCTGGAAGCCTCCCATCAGGGTTGCTACAGTTTAGCTTGGATCATCAGTCAGGATCATCACAATGGGAAAGGAAATGGCCACTTTCAGCAAACTGTTGAAGTTCAGGCTGACTCCTTTTATTAACGCATGTAGAATTTTTGGTTTCGCGCTTATCAAATACAAGAGCATGACTTTTTGTCTCCCCCCTCCCCCCGCCCCGTATTAAAAGGAAAAATACATAACTAAAGGTCCCATGAGGAAGAAAGAACATTCCTTCTGGTCTAAGATGTAGCCATTCCTACCTCTCACATTTGGTCTTTTCCCTGTCACACTAACATGGGGAAAGGAAATGAGGCTTTTTTCCCCTTCAACTTAAGGCGTAACAACAAACTGGATACATGTATGAGCAATGTAGCATTGCTGCTGGACCCAAAAGAAAAAGGAATGCGCATCATGGCAGATATTCTTTACCAGCAAAAAGCATTAATTGAAGTGACACTAAAAATAGAATTGGGAGTAAAGGAATTTTTGGAACTATATCCCAAGTAAAGGTTTCCTAAATAAAGCAGCTTTAATTTTGAAATTCGTTTTTCTACACTCCAAAAACATCCTCTCTCCCTCCCCCATCTATTACAATATTATCAAACCCATTTGAAAAGCACCATAATTAACTCAAAAATTCTATGGTTGCGAGGTATGCCAAGTCTTGCGGAAAACCCTAAGAACATAACTCTTAACTCACAACGTGTTGTGGCACTTTTGGTGCGCCACGTGTGGCACGTGCGTGCCATGTACTAGAGCATCTAAATCACCAAGTAGCAATGCTACAACCCCTCCTGCCTCCAGAGGCAGATCTCAGAGAGCTCTGAGCAGCTACTGTCATCACTCACAGAATCATTAAGGTTGGAAGAGACCTGTAAGATCATCAAGTCCAACCATCAACCCAACACCACCATGCCCACTAAACCATGCCCCACAGTGCCATGTCCACACGTTCCTTGAACGCCTCCAGGGATGGTGACTCCACCACCTCCCTGGGCAGCCTCTTCCAGTGCTTCACCACTCTCTCAGGAAAGACATTTTTCCTAATATCCAACCCAAACCTCCCCTGGCGCAACTTGAGGCCATTTCCTCTTGTCCTATCACTTGTCACTTGGGAGAAGAGACCAACACCCACCTCACCACAACCCCCTTTCAGGTAATTGTAGAGAGCGAGAAGGTCTCCCCTCAGCCCCCTCTTCTCCAGACTGAACAACCCCAGCTCCCTCAGCCGCTCCTCACAAGACTTGTGCTCCAGACCCCTCACCAGCTTCGCTGCCCTTCTCTGGACACGCTCCAGCACCTCAATGTCTTTCTTGGAGTGAGGGGCCATTGTTACGCCGCAGGATGGCATGCCCCTACGCTCTCTTCTATCTGTACAGTCATGCGTTGAATGCAGAGGAGAAAACAGACTGAGTAGGTAGAAATGACAGAGGCAAAGTCTCTCAACAAACCTACACAGCTCTTGATTTACACACTCTTAAGCCACAGGATCAGCCCCCTCCAGGTCCACAAAAATGTCCTGTGGAGAAGGATTTGAGGGTACTAGTGATGAAAAATTGGACCTGAGCCGGCAATGTGCGCTCACAGCCCAGAAAGCCAACTGTATCCTGGGCTGCATCAAAAGAAGCGTGGCCAGCACGTGGAGGGAGGTGATTCTGCCCCTCTACCCTGCTCTGGTGAGGCCCCACCTGCAGTGCTGCGTCCAGCTCTGGGGTCCTCAGCACAGGAAGGGCATGGACTTCTTGGAGCGGGTCCAGAGGAGGCCACGAAAATGATCAGGGGGCTGGAACACCTCTCCTATGAGGAAAGGCTGAGACGGTTGGGGTTGTTCAGCCTGGAGAAGAGAAGGCTCTGGGGAGACACTATTGCAGCCTTTCAGTACTTAAAGGGGGCTTATAAGAAAAGATGGGGAGAGACTTTCTAGCAGGGCCATTAGCGATAGGACAAGGGGTAATGGTTTTCAACTAAAAGGGGGTAGATTGAGACTAGAGGTAAGGAAGAAATCTTTCATGATGAGGGTGGTGGGAGGTGTCCAGAGCAGTGGTAGATGCCCCATCCCTGGAAACACTCAAGGTCAGGTTGGACGGGGCTGTGAACAACCAGACCTAGTTGAAGATGTCCCTGCTCATGGCAGGGCGGTTGGACTAGATGACCTTGAAAGGTCCCTTCCAACCCAAACCGTTCTGATTCTATGAAAAATGGTAATTCTAGGAACACTGCATGACACACAAGGCAGTCGTACCCTCAGTTTATGTCATTTTTAATGCCCTGTTCACATTCAGGAAGCCCCTTCCTGACACCAGCTTTTCAGAGGTCATGAAGTTAAACTAAAAAAAAAGAACTACTAAAAAACCCCAGACAAACCAGTTTCTTTCTATTAAGCAATTGCTACAAAGAATCAGCTTCTTTGTGTATATTGGTAACTTGTTTTTAGAAGCTCATTATAAATATCTCGTTTCCATGGGAATAACAAAACAAATAGATTAACTTTCATTTTCCAAGCTTTACAAGTTCAAACAACTTGTCTACAATTAACTATGCCAAGGGCAATCTCTCAGCTATTAACACTCTTCTCTTAGGTTTAGCACTCCAGAGAGTTAATAGAGACCTAGAAAGAAGACAAAATACTGTACATTAAAAAAGAAAAACGGGGGTAAAAAAAGAAAAAAATAAGATGAATGGAGTAGAAGGAATGTGTGAACAGCTACAGAAACACAACACAATCAGACACTGGAAATGCAAATTAAAACTATCCGCCAGAAAATGAGACAAAATGGAAAACAGCAACAATAGAGAGAAGGTGGAAAAAAAAAAGGCTTTTATGAAAACAGACATCATAAGGTTGGCCACCTCAATGAAAAGAACAAAATATATATGAGGGACATTAATAACACACATTTTTAAAACCCTGTACTTTACTACGACAGAAAGAAACCTTTATGTTTAGGAAGGATACATTCTTACATGCCATTCTATTTTAAGCTTTGCTTCTTACAACAAACAGAATTACTGTAATGCATCATCCTTCGGTGGAGGAAACAGTGTATTCATGACACACATATGAAAGTTGCCTGTATCTATGCCTACCTTTGGGAACAGACTGAACATACTCAGAAGAATTTTAGGAAGCTTCCCATCACTTCCCCTTCCTTGATGGCTCTCTCCACATGTAACCACTACGAATGGGGAGCTTCTCAACTAAAGCTTGAATTCCTCAGTTTGCTCTCAGGAGCCCAAGTTCACACACATAAAGGCATGAGTTCTGAGCCTGGACTTCAGCATAGTGAACACAAAGTGTAAAAGATCAAGCATTGGCCCAAAGTAGATTATTGCAATAGCAAGTAATGCAGTTTTCATTTGCAAATATCACTACTAACAGTGTCCTGTGTTCACAAGATTAGGACAATGCAGTGTGAAAACATACTGTTGCAAATTAATACTTCTATGTTATTTGGACTTGAATACTATTTGGATTAACAGCTGTCTACAATTTTAGCTGAAAAGAAAAGAAAAGCTATACAAATACACTCCACATACCCAACACACAAAATCCTTGTCCAATATTAGAAATCTTGATCTCCATTACAGTTCAATGTTAAAAGAGCAAAGTCTCCAACTTAACTAGTTTTCTGTCTTAATCTCTGAGCTACCAAAGGTCATCCCATACTCCCATCCCAAAAGGACACTCTGCTTTTCAATTTTCTTAGATTGAAGAGGGGAAAGAAGATGTAAAAGTACTCAGAGAAGCTATTCTTGCTAGCGTGCCAGAGAGGATGACAGCAGGATCCCCTAACCAGGACTGTTTTGCCATGGAAGTTGTCATCTACCCACCAAGGTCTAAGGAGTACAGAAAGTCTAACAAGAGTCTGAAGACAGCATAACTAGAGGTGGGAGCCCAATAAATGTTTTTGCATAAACTCTTGTACAAGGAGTTTTGTTTGTAAGGTTTATTTAGTCTAAATTCACCATGGACTTGGGTGTCTCAGTCAACCGAGCAGTCCAGTAAAACAGTGTCATCTCCTGTAAATCAGAACAAACAGGATTTTGAGTTCTCCCTGTGTTTATTCCCTTCCCAAGGCAGTCTCATTCATTCAGAAGACAGAATGAAGGATTGCGCTGGCAACAGAATGCCCGAGTGGCTTATTTATCACAGTTTCTGACTTACCGGCACAATAAGTTTAATCAGGCAATTTCTGATTTGCCACTACTGCTCCTGCATCCATGTAGGTAACTGCTAACCAAGTAATAAGAAACACTCCTGAATTAACAGAATTAATCATTAATTGATTTATTAATTAATAAATTATAAAATGTATTAGTTATTAATCAGGCTGAGAGAATTGGGGTTGTTCAGCCTGGAGAAGAGAAGGCTCCAGGGAGACTTTGTTGAGGCCTTCCAGTACCTGAAGGGGCCTACAAGAAAGCTGGAGAAGGACTTCTTACAAGGGCACGTAGTGATAGGACAAGGAGTAATGGCTTTAAACTGAGAAAGGGGAGATTTAAATTAGATATAAGGAAGAAATTCTTTGCAATGAAGGTGGTGAGGCACTGGAACAGGTTGCCCAGAGAAGTTGTGGATGCCCCAACCCTGGAAGTGTTCAAGGCCAGGTTGGACGGGGCTTTGAGCAACCTGGTCTGGTGGAAGGTGTCCCTGTCCACGGCAGGGCGGGCTGGACCTAGGTCATCTTTAAAGGTCCCTTGCAACCCAAACAATTCTATGAAATTATTCAAATTAATCACATAAAGTTGTCATGATAACACTGAGAACAGACCATTAAGTCAGACTTTTTACCCCAAACCTTAACAAAGGCATGTTTCCTAATGACATTCAGGCCAGACTTCGAACTTCAGCTGTTTCTACTTTATCTTAACAAACACACACAGGGAAATGGGAAGTGTTTCTTCTAAAACATGTTTCATTTTTTTCTTTTTTTTTTTTTTTTTTAAGTTACGAGAAATGATAGATGGATCTTGCTCAACTTGGCCAGAATTTTTTTACTTTTTTTTCCCCCAAGAGCAATCTGCCATACTAAAAACTCACTACAGCTGAAACTCCCTGATTTTCATACAGATTTTTTTAATTTACCACTTTACAGCAGCAATTTTACGATCATTACTGTGGTATTTCCCAAAGCATTCACTCCTGTTCATTTAATAGAACTGACATTGATTCTTTTCTTGCTACTTGCGATAACACACCAAGTCTTCTTGATGTAGTCTATAAACATAATGTACATTAATAGCAATGGTTAGTGGTATTTGTACTCTACACGTTGACAGTAAAAAGGTACCACAGACTAATTCCTTGAAGCAAAAAACGTTTGTACTGGTCTCTGCAAAATACATCACTCATCTAACAGACGTATTCTTTTTTCCAAGACTATCTGCTGTAATGTTACCAGCACAAAGTCCAAGGCTAATCTGTTTAACCAAGAAGCAGATTACGCCACGGGGCTGGTAGTTTATGTTTTTGCTTTTGTGATTTCCAATTTTGACTTTCTGCTCTCTTTGGGCTACACAGCTAAGCATTTTTACTGGCCATCAGCCCCACAATTCACAGCCAAAAAAAAAAGTCCCAAACTAAAGCTAGGTCCCTAGGTAGGCTAACCGGACTACTAGAACCTTGCAATCTCATGGAGTATTTAACATATCGTGTGAAGATCTGGTTTTTGCTATATATCAGTCAAGAAGGAAATTACAAAATTTAGATATTCAATGCAAAAAACTTACAAACAAAAAAGAGAACACGGTTTCTTGGGTAAAATTGAACAATGTATGACTAACCCAAAGCAGAGACTTGTGCAAAAATTTGACAAATACAGCTGAAGGGAGAAGCTCGGGGGGGGGGGGGGGAAGATACTGTAATACAATTCTATTGCGTTCTTTGCACTGCACTAATAGCTCTAAAGAAAGGTGATTGTAAAAGAACCAATTAAGAAAAAAAAACCCTTGAGGTATCACCCCATATCAGAGACTTCTGCCCAATTAATGGGTAGAACTGGGATACTGAAATTAGACATCTGGATATAGATGCAAGCAGGAGTAAACTGGCAAATTGTTAGGAAAGAAGATATCCTTCCAGAAAATATCCTCAGAAAAATGATCCTAGGAAGAAGATACAACAGAGATCTTCAGCTAAGGTAGTGGGTCACTTCTGGAACATAGGCACCTTTGAGTGCACGGCTATTTACCAGAAGTGGATTCCCTTGAGGGAAAGATTAGAACTGACAAAGATGACATCCAGACAACCTTCATAATTACTCTATAAATACAAGTTCTAGCATCTTGGCCAAGTCAGACATAAGGCGTTGGACTGAATGGCTTCATATACCCCACAATCACAAGGCAATACCATCATCACTTTTCTCATCATTCCAGGAGAGCAAAGCAACAAGAGTGGCACAATGCAAAATGCAGCGCAAAACGCTCTCCCTGTATCACAGCAATAGTCATGGTTTGCAGAAACCTCTCTGGAGTTGGGGAGGGGGCAGCAAGGGCAGAAGAGCACACAGCATTCACTCAGGAACTGCACCTGGAAGTGCCAGGTTCCCTCCAGGTGCTTTTTGTCTCATTCGCGAGCAAGGGTAGAGCAGAGTGTGCCTAGTTCATGCTAAGTATCTGAAACTGTGTCAGCTTGTGAACTGCCGTGCTTTGAAAATCTGAAGCAAGCAGACTTCAGCAGCTCACTAAACCAGCAGTCGATATCTTTATCAGGCTTTATTTTAACCTAAACGTTTTAGGCTTCTCTCATGAAAACTCTCTTCTCCTGTATTTGAAGTTAACCTTTTTCTCCTATTGGCTTTATTTTTGTAGCATTTCCTTCCTATGTGCTTCACTCACAGTGAAAATTCATTTCCATTGAAATAAAATCTGAAGTTAAAAAAGAAAAAAAGGGCAAACCCAAAAGCTATGAGCCTATCAGATAAAACAGTATTGGGAAGGGAATGAAGAAGGTGACTGGAGAAAGAAAATGAGTTGGCAAAAACATGTGGTAGGTAAAAGCTTCCAAAGAAAAGCAAACCCCAGAACAGTTAAAGGGGTTAAAGAGATTAATGGGACTTAAGGAGGGTGAGGAAAAGAAAAAGTCCAAGCAGAAAGTAGGTCTGATGGTTACATAGGGTTTAAAGGAAGAGATAAAATAAGCTTAAAAGAGTAGCAGAAACCACTTGTTTGGCGGTTGTTTGGGGTGTTGGTTTTTTTTTTTTCAGTTTAAGAGAACAAAAATGTTGTTATATCTGGATATTTAAGAATAAAGATCCATGTAATGGTTAGCTACTGATAAAAAGCTGCAAAGGAAGTATTTGGAAAACTCTGTGAAGCCTGAAGAAAAAAGCGCATGCCCCAACTTATGTCAAAGGAGTTTGCAAACGCACTTCTCATGACAGGCATGTACCTGAGTTTGAAAAGAGATAAGAAACATGTGCTACCAAGTAGTCTGGGAGGACTTCAACTTCTCCTTCTTAACTGGTATCACACAAAGAAGAAAGATGTTCCGGTTGTCAATCCCCTGGAGTCTACACAAAGACTATAGTTACTGTACACACACAATGGATAAAAGGTAGTAATTTTATCACAAGCGTATTGCTTTTATCCTTAGAGCGCTGTCTACTTCTGTGAAATAATCCAATAAATGACATGCAACTCACACAGCGTGTCGTTCAGGAACACAGAAATCTACCTTTCGGGTGCATGAAGGCCTGGCACTATTTGTCAGCACAACTTGGGTGGAAGTTAGACATTAAAGGACATGGCGGGGTGAGTGACAGCAGCAGGGAAGTTAGCCAAAGTACAGAAAGATGTATGAAATGGACAGCAAAAAAAAAAAAAAGAGGCTGCAGGCAGGTCTTAGACCCAAATGGTAGGGGACAAACTAGTGCTGAAGCAGTACGATGGTGCCTCAGAACCAGGTTTCTGCAGATATGCTGGTTTCTTCTCCAGAGGGCTCAATTTATTTGCTGTTCTCGTTGGTTCTTGCCATCTTAAGGATGGGCACTAGGCTGGGCACACACACGGATCATCGGGGACAGGAGCAGAAACTGTTCACCACAGTGTAACAACCTAATACAGTTCACAGCTGCCAGGGACACTGCTGAGCACATCCAAAATATGAAAATCCAACAGGATGATGTCATAGGGCTTATTAAGTCAGCCTCATACCAATAAATGAAAGCAGTTAAGGATAGCTGAAGATTTACTAACAGTTCTCAATAGCTAATCATGTCATCTGTCAGCCTTCCCCAGGCTGTGATGAGCTTACTACACAAGGTAGTGATAAGAAGCTATTTTCTTATACTACTACTTAGCATTTTCTCTTTTCAGAGGGCTGAAGAAGCTGATACAGCTGCTACAGCTTGAAAAGCTCTTCCTGCTGTTGAAGTGCAGAGGCTTATGGCAAAGGCATTCCAGCTGAGAGGACAGGGCAAAGAACCGATGTCACCTGTACTTTCTCTGCCAGTGAAAGCAGTGCACGATAACCCAGGGAAAGAACAGTAGGAAACGGAGATAAGGCACCATTCTAGAGGTGCTCACCAGCAATCCCCTATTAGCTGAGACACCTCATTCATGTCCCAGAAAAAAACCAACCAGCAGGTAGGTCTATTTTGATTCACTCACCCCAGCAGTGTGAAAATACTTGGCTAAAAAGGAGACCAGTCTACATACAATGAAACGATGTCCAACACTAACACCGTTGAAAGGACGCTAGAATACCGTCACAGGCCATGACCATGGCAAGGCCAATGCTGCACGGCCGAACGTCCTCTTAGCAAAAGTGAATGTATTCGATCCCAAGCAGTTAATCCATAGAAACTATACAAAATTGTTTGTAAGTATGAAAAGAAAAAGATTCTCAAGGACAGTTTTCAGACTATTTTTGAGGACTTCTGTTATATTATTAACCTGAATTTGTATAAATACATGGCAATTGTGTATTGATTGTCAGAGACGTAACCCAACCAACTTTCACGTTAGCACCCAGTCCCCCCAGGCTTCTGGTAGCCAGTACCCTTCCTTACTGCTTTCTCTCCACGTGCCGTATCTATGTTTTGACTGTGTTGACATTCGGGGAAGACAAGTTACCTCATTCGATGAGACCAGTTAACCCAGAACAGGATGTGGCATTTCACAGAGGAAAGAAAAATGAAATCTCCACAGTAGAAATCAAACAGTTACATAAGACAGTGCTATTTTTATTAATGAGATTCAGAACAGAAAAGCTCAGTATCTCACTAAGGACTGGATTACATGATGCGACATCTTACTCAGTTCAGACAAAATTCAAACACAACTACAAGAGGTCAAAGAACAACGGCATTATTAAATAGGACTTGGCATAGTAAGATCTTAATTCATTAAGTCTCAAGATATTGGAACTTAAATTATGCTTTCATTAAGAACTGAACTGGACCTTAAAAGTAAACCATTGCGCAAGGAACAGAATAATAACTGAACCCAACTCATTATTATGCAACAACGGCGAGGATCCAAGCTTCTTTCTAGCAACGTATCATCCAAAACTTTGTCTCCTCTCAAGTTTTTCCTTAAAATTACATTAAAAAAAAACACTTTTATGTGCTGCTAACTTTCCTAGAATTCCTTTCTTGTTTTCCCCCTGGGATTTTGTGATGTTTCAGAAAAAAGCCTAGCTCTGTAACTTTACAATGTGTAATATTATGAGGGCTTTTTAATTCCCAGGGAGGATCTTTATAGCTACCAAAATGGCCATTTCTCCTACGTTGGGCCAATCCACATCAGAGCGGCACAAAGAGAACAATGCAAGATGGTGGCAAGGCAAAGGGGGTGTATTGCGGGGACGTGTTTTGAAATCACGATGAAGCTCAAGGACAACTACAAGTGCAATTTGAACATTTTATTGCTTGTTCCTATAGGGAAAGATGTCTGGAACACTCTGTTCCAGCGAGACCTCTGACAAAACTCCCATCCTAATTCAGAAGTTACACTGTTCAGTATAAAGAAAAAGAAGTCACTGACTGGAGACAAGAAAAATGAAGGGAAAGGGATGGAAAAAGCAACTTTTAATTCACATAGAGCATATTCATTCTATTTTTCAGGCACTGCAGCTGTTTGTTAATGACCATACTGCCAAGACACAGCAAGTTTACTCATATTTCATGGCCAAGAAATTTAGAAAGCACTAGATGATAGCTGAGGTACCCAGCTCCCCTCCAGCTCCAGGACGTTTCGCCCTACCCTCCCAGTAAATATTTCCAGTTACAGACTGGTTTGGGGTTTCTTTGAGAAAAAGTATAATACCATTTAATGCTATACATAAGAAGTGTCTTTGCATAGCTATTTCTGAAACATAACTTAAACATTAAGCAACACGGTTTGAGGTATTTGGGGACCGTGAGAGCAGCTTATTGCTTCCAAAAATGCTACTATGGAAGCCAGAGCATCAGTCTCATCTAATCCAAGGTGGGACTTTCCTTTAGAGTTTAATAACACAGAATTGAAAACAAACAGATTTTTAATCAGACTGTCCCAATAAGAAAATACCATTGTCAGATGGTTTTACAACAGCAACATTCCAGTTTTTCAAAGGATTTCACAGGGTTGGAATTTTTTCTATGTCAAATCATGTATAAGCATGAAAGCAATTTCTGAACCCAGTGACAGCTCAACGATAGTGAACTCTCCTGAGAGGGCAGATATATTCAGGTAAGTAAAAAAATGTATGTGGGAGGGGTTGTTTTAGCGATCCTGAAGACAGGCAGAAAACATGGGTGTATGTATATCTGCTAACATTTTCTGCTGGCATTAAAAATAGAAACCTGGCGTTAACGGAGAGCGCAAGCTTAGTCTGTGGGAATCACTGACTATGGATGGAGATAGAAAGATGTGAAATCAAGAATGACCCACCAAGTGAAAGAAGAAAAACTAACTACAATGGCAGTCAGTCCGTATCCAGAGGTCACAAGAAGAGAAACCCATAAGACATCTGTTTGTCATAACCAACGGCCAAGGACCAAATCACAACCTTCAAGAAAGAAGACTCCGGATTGCAGGTATGCACACAGCAGAAATACCACAATTTCTCTTTCAAGCAAAAGATGATGTATAACCTAAATAACAAAGAAAATGCACATGCCTCGCCCTCTGGAAGATTGCCTTCCCACATGAAAGGGAAAATTGGATGGTCACAGGAAAGCTCTAAACATGCAGATGGTCTCCAATCTTCCCATTCTATGTATGTTCCTTGTATGGGGACGAGTGGCTGGAAAGCTCCCCCGCAGAAAAGGACCTGGGGGTGCTGGCTGACAGCTGGCTAAATATGAGCCAGCAGTGTGCCCAGGTGGCCAAGAAGGCCAACGGCATCCTGGCCTGTATCAGAAACAGTGTGGGCAGCAGGAGCAGGGAGGGGATCGTGCCCCTGTACTCGGCGCTGGTGAGGCCGCACCTCGAATGCTGTGTTCAGTTTTGGGCCCCTCACTCCAAGAAGGACATTGAGGTGCTGGAGCGTATCCAGAGAAGGGCGACGAAGCTGGTGAGGGGTCTGGAGCACAAGTCTTGTGAGGAGCGGCTGAGGGAGCTGGGGTTGTTCAGTCTGGAGAAGAGGAGGCTGAGGGGAGACCTCATCGCTCTCTACAACTACCTGAAAGGGGGTTGTGGGGAGGTGGGTGTTGGTCTCTTCTCCCAAGTGACGAGTGACAGGACAAGAGGAAATGGCCTCAAGTTGCACCAGGGGAGGTTCAGGCTGGATATTAGGTACAATGTCTTTCCTGAGAGAGTGGTGAAGCATTGGAAGAGGCTGCCCAGGGAGGTGGTGGAGTCACCATCCCTGGAGGTGTTCAAGGAACGTGTGGACATGGCACTGTGGGACATGGTTTAATGGGCATGGTGGGGTTGGGTTGATGGTTGGACTTGATGATCTTATAGGTCATGTCCAACCTTAATGATTCTGTGAGATTTAAATCTGTGTTAAAACTCCAACAATGTCCTACTCCCCGTACCCCTCTTATCTTCATGTCTTCTGAAACAGCAGTTAGAGACTTAAAATTACTAATGCAATTGTCTGCATTGCCAGCAGTCATTCCCATTTTACAAAACAAAAAGCAAGACAGAAAAACAGGCAGACTGTGGCCAAAACAGTCTCTCAAACACTTTACAATGAGATTAGGAGAATATCTGAAGAGATATCCACCTGAAGACAACTGTACTATTTAAAAAAGGAAGGCAGGAAACCTATAGTTGTTTGATGTGCAAAATATTCCTCCTAATATTTGCCCACAAGTAAAAAAAAGCACATACAGAGGAAAAAAATTGCACATGTTTGAGATGTATACAATTGACATTTCAACACTTCATATAATGTTCTTGCTTTGGGTACAGTGTTGTTCAGTCAGCTACAAACCTGCAGAAACATCAAGTTATTTCAACCAGGAACAAAGCCAGTTAGTTCACTCAAACACTGAATGCACACAAAAATTTGTGGAAGTAGTATTTTCCTATTATCCTGAAAAAAATGAGGGAAAAAACCCTCAGGAGACGGGAAACAAAACAGGCAATCTATGAGTCCAAGCTAATTCTTGCCGATATGAGAAATTAGGAAGTAAGCTGAACTTAAACAGGTATTGTAAGATTTTTTTTTTAAAATGTCCAGTCTTGCATTTTTTAAATCTTCTTCACATGACAAAACAAACTGAAAGCCAAAGGTACTCCAGATACCAAATCCAAGTTTTCAGAAATATCTCTAAATTTGCTCTTGTTCTTATTTTGTTAACACCATGCTTTCTAGTTCAGATTATATACAAGTCATCTAGAACACTATGCACGTAAATGAAGGTTTTTAAGCAACGAAGAGTTTTAATTGGTGAACACGGTATTTTTGAAAACCACATATGCAATTGTAACCCACTCAGAAATCATGTTGAAAATTAATTCTCTAAGGTGAAGTGTTCAAGAGAATGTCAGAAGACAAATTCTACATCAAGAGCACAGTTTTGCCCAGTTCACCTTTCGCAATAGCTTCGATACGTCCTTACCACCGTGAATGAATAGGGGAATACCAAACACGTTGAATTCTTCTCATGGCACATAATAAAATGCTTTCAAGTTAACCTGAAACTGAAGCACAGTGAAAGACAGCTCAACAAAAACAAACAGGCTAACTTTTTTCAGAGACCTGATGCTGAAATCAGGTGACAAGAAATTAAAAAACCCAGCAAACCAAAACCATAAATAACCATAAACCAAGGCTACTTCCATTCAGACCAACGAATAAATGTAAGACAATTGTCATGTCAACAGGATCTTTATTTAAGCATAATGCTTTAATTTTTTTGTATGGATCCAAAGAAGCTAATTTAGCTTTGAGTGGTCTGACTTCATACATATCCTACCTTCTTGAAAAAAAGCTCTGTTGCAACATTACCATAAAGCAATGATGCACGTATGTATTGGAGAAGTTACTTCTCCCTGCTCACTCAAGCATTAACGTCATTTCCAGAAAAATCTTACTGTTCTTTTGCAGAGCAGGCACTGAAATAACCTCCATGAGAAGGTACAGAGTGATGAGCAGTTTCTAACTACTGGAAAGTGCAAGACTCTTCATGTAGAAGCTGAAAAGACTCATGTTCTGCTAACACTTGTAGCTGGTCTCAAAACATTATTGCTCATGTGTGCCATAGAGATATACGTAAATTGAAAGGGAAATACTTGCTTTTCTGTTATCCATGCCTTCTAGTCAAGTACCAGTTCTGGACTGTTTCCCTCCTTATTAATTTCTCGGGTAGCAAATTTCTCTTTCAAACAGAAAGAGAACTGGGGCTAGAGGTAGCTGTAAATGCAGATGGGAAGTCTTCAGGCTAAATTATACAGCAGCACAAGCTCTATAACACTTGCAGATGAGAAAGGTGGCGCCTCATTTCTTCTACAGATCCACAAGTCTAAAGACAATTCCGTACGTGTGCTATCGTCAAAGCAGGGAATATTCTTTAGTAAGTTCCTCTGCTATGCCTCTATCATTTCTCCTTACCGTATCTTGTGGAGATATGTACCTTTGCACAGCTTAGGGAAAAAATAGCTAATGCATCTGCCTACTTACTTATTTTGCATCCCTCAAGAGCCATCTCCATGCATTTTCTATCCCAACACAAAGTTGCAGTAATTGACAAGGCAACCATCAATTTGAATGAAAATTCAGAACACCTGCAGGAAGCGCAATATACCTCGCAAGTGATAAATGCAGGCCCTTGAGCTCTGAGACCTAAACAATTCAATGCAGGCAAAGCAGAGATTGAAGAAAAAAAAAACAGAGGGTTTGCAAACCACAGAGTTCTATCCGTTTCCTGATAAAAATCCTAAGCTTAAGTTAAAATTCCTAAGATAACTCTACCAGAGAAAGTCTGCCAAACAAGCAGTTACACTAAAGCTACATCCAGCTTCAGAAATATCACATTTTGATTCTGAGGCAGTCCTCCTCGGGGTGAGAGAGATCGATCCTCTCTCTGTGTCCAAAGAGGGAAACGTATTTTACTAATGGAAGTCTCAGTTGTACCACAGAATCTGCAGAACAGCCCATGCCAGTGATGTCTTGGCACTTTGTGAAAGCTATAAACAGACAGTGACCAAATTCTCCGTGGGAATCTATCTCCTTCCCTGGATTAAACGTTTGTTTATCAGTCTTCACAGTGCTGACTCATGTGCATCTGAAACCAATCCAAAAGAAATGCAGAAAATTAGGACAGTTAGCACTAATACAGATATTCTCTCATTTACATCACAACTCTCTCAATTCAAAGCACTAGCTGTATTCAAAAGATCCAAAAGTTTACAATAAACAGAGGTTTACCCACATGGGTTTCCATCTTGCGGACGTCATCACCATGAACCAAAATGACAAGGAACAATTGGGGAGCCTCCAAGATGTTGGAATGAATTGTGAAAGCAGAGAGGAGACTATGAAAGAACAAGTGTACATTCTTTTGCAAATCTGTGACTTATTTAGACCAACAGCTACTGAAGGAAGGTATCAAGCCAGCACTGGGAAAGATTCCGACAATTTTGGAGATGTCTAACATAACTTCAGTGACTGAACTAAGGAAGCAGCTAGAGTTACTGAACTATTCGGGGAAATTTCTGCCAAATTTAACCTGTCTCTTACATCTGCTGCAAAATCTATCAGGGCACAGGACCCCCCGGCATGCCAGGATGAAACTGAACCTGTCCTTAGATGAGTCCAGCTGAACAACGTTGCTACTGTGGAAACCCCCCATAACAAGCAATGGACAAATATCTTTGCAGGGTTACACGCTGGTCATTTTTAATCACAAAACCTCTATATTAGGTATGTTTATACAAGTAGTTAATTTAAACCCAGCTTAAGTACTTGATGCATGTATTTATAGTTGAGTTAACTTCTCACAGTAAGGACAGCAAAACCAGGAGGAGGTCAACAGCAACCGGTTCAGGTCAATGCTCTGCTTCAATTACTAAACAAAGTCTGAGAGGGTAGAACATACCCAAAGCAAGCTTTAGGCGCTGCTGAACACCTTATCCTACACCTTCGTAGGTCAACAAAGCCCTGGGAGACCACAGCTACAAAAACTAGTATGTCTTTGTGCCTTTTTACCCTGCAGGAGAGGTTGGGCATCCACCCCTTTAGAGGCATCAGAAGTGAAATCCTCTCACTCTTCAAAGCTCCAAAAAGCCTCACAGATTTTCAAACGGAGCTCAACGAAGATGACAAGCAGAAATGTTGGCCAGAATTATTCTGAGTACATGCAAATCAAGCACACTTCATGTGCTTCATTTTCTTAAACAGCAGCCTCTAACAATCAACTCGACAACACTGTTGAGAGGTTAGTTAATACTGTAATTCCTTTAAAAACCACCACGTATGTTGGGGAAGCTGCGCTGGTCAGCAAATTACTTCTTCCAAGATTACGAGATTACACTTGCAGCAAGCACATACAGGAATCTAATCAACACTTGGCACAAGTTATTTGGATAACTGTCTCCAGAAAGTACATCTTGTCGTCTTCTTTATCTCAAGGCTTTGACAAATGCAGTTGAAACACTCAAAAAGTGCAAATGTCATGGCAGATAACATCAAGTCAGTGTCCCTAACATTAAAGAAATCCAGTTCTCTATGGGTAGCCCTTAGGTCTGATAGCTCTTACACACCTTTACTGTTTGCCGCAGGTGACTGCCACTTCACTGTCCATCTGGACTATGCTGTTCACAGATTAGTACTTAAAGACTAAGTGGAACTAGAACTTAAGGAAGCAAATGACTGGGTGACACAGTGTAGCATCTAAAAGGGGAATAAAAGGAACAATCTCCCAAGCATACACGAGATACTGGATTGCTGGTCACGGAACACAGTACTAAATCAGAAAAGGAATTATTAAAAATCAGACAAACTATTCAAAATGGCCAATGTTGACTTCAGTTGCAGGCAGCTGGATTTGCAGGTCCAACTCAAAACCAGACTGTTAAATCAGCCAAGCAGAGTTCATCTTACCAGTACAGCAGGAGGAAAACCAAACAGCTTCTTTAAGTGACTGCTCAGTATCCTTCCTATAGCCTTCTTCATCTGGCTAGAGGAGACCCAATAGGCCACAGTCTGTTTTTGTGACAAAAAAAGAAGATCAAGGTAGTTCTGTGCATTTTATTTCAACAGCTTTCCCAGCTACACCATCCACTTCAGCATAATGTAAAGCTCTTCTGTTACGCTCATCTGAGGTGAAGTGATGAAAGAAAAGCAACCTGTCTGGAAGAGGAAACCACAGTTCCAGCTTTTCTGTAAAAGTAAGGAAATAATTTCTGTTTATTTTTACTATAAAAGCTTGGAAAACCAATCATGCCATTTGTGCTATCTTAATACAGGATGAGCTGCTGGAACACACGGCAAATGTATTGGTCCTCTCAAGGAATTACTAAACTGAATACTCTTCACTGTTCATTTTAAACCAGTACCAGGATTTACTGGGAGAAAAAAACATTTAATCAGATTACAGTCATTACTCTCAGATTTGCATTCACACCACTCATTATCTTTAATTATTAGCATAAAAAATTTCCCAAACACAAATCACAGACAGTTCACGACCATTTTCATCCTACACCTATTTCCAATACAATGCTTGAAAAATATCAGAATTCTTTATTTTTGGAAAAACCACAAGAATATCACCTAATAGAATGGCTCTCAGCTACCATATGGGGTATGTGTTTTCTTTCATCATAGCTACCTTTCAGCACCTTCTCCTATTGTTTTCTTATATCTGAAATCTCTCTCAACTTACAAAGCACTTTAGATAAAAAATGTAAGACCCTACAAATGCCAAATTACTCCCTTTTTCTTCCTTTGTCTATCTATAGGCTCTTTCAAGAATACCAACTCACCTGCTCATTTCTTTTGCTAAAAAAACCACAACACAAAACCAAAAAAAACCACCTAAAACCTTCTCCCTAGACACCCTCTTGTAGAGCTGTAAACGTTAATCAATGCATACCGCTCGCAAACCTGCGAAACCTTCCGTTGACACCATGCCAAGTGAGAATAGTATGACACAAGCTGTTTTACCCACACGAGCACACTGATCTCCACTCGGATTACAAGTGCCCCATGCACCCGTTTCCATACGGCATCTGTCACAGGAAGAAAATGTAAATAGTTTGAATTTGGGAGAAAGATTACTACCCGTTTCAAATTGTGTCACAGGAAGACTGAGCACGAGGAGTACGAAAATAGGGATCTTATGTTGCCCTAGTGCCACCAACTAGCTTGGCACGCAGCAGCAGTAGCTGCTACACACGGGGAAGCGATGGGACAGTATGGCAAACAGTGCCATCACCATTCTTCACCTATTCCATACCACAGAGCCTCTTTCTTGCAGAAGTGACCACGCAACTCCTTTTTGTGAACTACAGACCGCAGATGCTGATGAGTAAGAGCTGCCTACGCTCTCCTCTAGGACCCTCTCCTCAGTAGCCTCTGGTCTTCCTCCGACACCGCCCTGGGTCAGATAAAGTCTCCAGCCTCAGCACTCCCAGTTCCATGCAGAAGCTTAACAAACACCACCCCACGCGGGGTAACAAACACCTCAAATATCATGAAGCAGATAAACCCAGGGTTAATTGGTACTGCACTGGGACTTACAATGAGTATATCTGGAGATCTTGTCTAACTGAGATTCCAGACAATAAGCACAGACCTATCTTGTTTTCTCATACCGATTTTTCAGTTGTGGTGTTAATGAACTACTGTCATGTTAAAGTATCACTGTCTATCTGTTGTGAGCTGAAAGAAAGACAACTTATCCTTGTACACACTTTTACGATGATACAAAAGCTATCAGTTGCATCTTTACATAGCATAAAAAAAATACAGCCACTGACCGCACAACAACTGCTCCTCTCGTTAGCTTACTTTCTTTTTTTAAACAATATTTGCAACTGAAGGGCATAGAATAAGGACCCCAGACATCTGGGCAATGAAGCAAGTGCTGTCATGTGTCATGAGAGTCACAGCCTGGTGCCAAAGATCACCACTGTTCTGCAGCTGCTGGTGCCCGTGATCACAAATGGCACTAAGTGGTACAAGGCTCTGCTGTATCAGCAGAGAGAAAGGGATGAACAGGTCTACAGCACCAACTCCTTCTCACCAGACGATGGTGGCTTATCCTTTTCTTTAGAGTCTTGTATTTTTATGTCTGTTGAAGGAGCGTTCCAGAAAGCTTTTTGCTTTTCTAAGCATGCTATGGAGCTTGCGCCACAATCGTGAAAACAGGGTAACAGTGTAGGACTAAAAGATTCCCCACACTTTCCGGACTCTTTGTTCCAGAACAAAGTGGAGGCAAAGAAGGAAGACAACTCCGTGCTGCTAAGGTTGTGTTCTTCATTTTCCGTCAGACCTCATTACCATCCTTTGTAGGAAGTACGCACTTTAAAACACCAAGCCGATGCCAAGCAAGCTGGAGCATTCACCTGGCACAATGCAAAAGGCTGGACAACCAGATCAGCGCAGCACCCCACAGCCGCAGCCGTGCTGCTTCCCTTCCTGCAGCGAGCACGGTCCGCGGCAAGCTCTCGTCAGCTGTGCGCCCTGCGGCTTTGCACAGAACTCGGCACAGCTCCCAAAAAGGATCTCCAGAACCAATTACTGGGAAGTAAACACAGCAAGAAAAGCTACCGGACTTCAGGAACGTCATACAGTCAAAACAGACATGAAGTGCAACGGTTTCTACAATGAACTCCTGCCTCCACCGAAACAACTTGCCTGAAGATACTTTCCACTGCTTGCCATCACTGAGTAAGACACCTGGTTTGATTTAAACCTCTTCCACAGCTTAAGCAGAAACCTACTGGCTTGACACAAAATACTGCAGTAACATTCTCTGCGTTTTTTTGCCTGAATTACCAATGTCCAGATAGTTCAGAAACATTCCCTTCCTGCCTCAGGTATCGCTTCTTTTTAGTAACCAGCGGATCAAACAAAGTGTTGGAGAGAAACATTACCCAACAAAATGGCAGACTACGAGCATTACGCCCCCAAACCCTTTCTCTTTTTTTTTAAATTATTGTCTTTTTTCAACTCACGTGCTAAATTAAATCAACGATACTAATACGCTGACGGGAGCGCTGCAAGAATTGGTGTGGCTATTCAGGACACGATGCTGCTCTTCAAAACGCACCAGTAACTCCACACTTCTGTGTAGAAAAGCAGCACTGTGCTGGTGCTGCGCTGCCAAAACCACCAGTGACGGGCAGTAGGTCGGGTGCTAATATTACTCCTTACCAGAAGGGTATGCGTTTTAGACATGGTCCTCCCGGTTACGCTCTGTCAGCTGTAATCATCCTTCCTCAATTCCCCACTGCAGCTGAAGGGCTCTTTCCATTTGCTCCTTCAGCCATAGAACTTCAGTATCTAAAGGCATTTCACAGAATCACGGAATCATTAAGGTTGGAAAAGACCTGTAAGATCATCAAGTCCAACCATCAATTAACACCACCATGCCCACTAAACCATGTCCCACAATGCCACGTCCACACATTCCTTGAACACCTCCAGTGATGGTGACTCCACCTCCTCCCTGGGCAGCCTCTTCCAGTGCTTCACCACTCTCTCAGGAAATACATTTTTCCTAATATCCAGTCTGAACCTCCCCTGGCGCAACTTGAGGCCATTTCCTCTTGTCCTGTCACTAGTCACTTGGGAGAAGAGACCAACACCCACCTCTCCGCAACCCCCTTTCAGGTAGTTGTAGAGAGCGATGAGGTCTCCCCTCAGCCTCCTCTTCTCCAGACTGAACAACCCCAGCTCCCTCAGCCGCTCCTCACAAGACTTGTGCTCCAGACCCCTCACCAGCTTCGTCGCCCTTCTCTGGACACGATCCAGCACCACAATGTCCTTCTTGGAGTGAGGGGCCCAAAACTGAACACAACATTCGAGGTGCGGCCTCACCGGCGCTGAGTACAGGGGCACGATCCCCTCCCTGCTCCTGCTGCCCACACTGTTTCTGATACAACCTTTTCTTCCTAGAAAAGGTTGCCATAGACATTTGTCTATGTAGTTAAAATGTTCTGGGAGCCTTCAGAATCAGCACCAACATTAGCAATCTTAGCAAGGTTTTCACAATTCTTTATTTGCTGGTAACATCCAGAACCTTTACAAAGAATGAGATCCTAAAACAGACTATGAATGGGAAAAAACATTCTCAAAGGGAAAGGTTTGCCTTTTTGGGGGATTATACCAGGAATCCATACCAAAATGATTTATAAAGAAAAAAAAGTCATGGGAATCCATGCATATGCATTAAAAAACCTGCAGAAAGTCAGGAACAGAGATCAAGCTTCAAAGAAAATTTTGGATTTCATTCATGTTTCTTCAGTTCAGTGTGCACAAAGACACACACACACAAAAGTGATACGCAACTCCACTCCAATAAAGCCAGAAAGTAGCAAGTAACAGCTTCTTAATTAATCAGGGTGATGACGTTCAAAGGAGTCGTTTCCGGTAACACCACGTGGGTGTTGTAACACCGCAAGTCCCAACTCTATACATAGCACCTCAAACTTCTCCCCAACTAGTAGCCCGGCTAGAGCTAGACCAAAATACATTAAGAAGGTGCCTTGGATGGGACAATTTCAAATTAAGAAGTTAAACCTGCCTGGCCCAGACCTAACTCCATCAAGATAAGACCGCGTAGTGCCCAGCCTTAAGGGGCAGATCACAAGTTGCCCACTGAGCATTTACCAGTGACCCTTTCTTTTCCTCCTCTGGAATATCAGCCCCAGGCTCCAGCTCCCAAGCACTGCGAGGCTCCAAGCAACAACAAGTCACGGGATCTAGGAGCCTGATTAACACGGCCTTCCACAAAGTTAAAAACAATGTGCCAACGCTTCTCTCGAGGAAGAGTTTTACATTCCTATTGGCGGTGAAGACGAAACAGAATTGGGTAGACAATACAGACCCACTTTTTTTTTAAGCTGGGGTGTTGGTGAATCCTTCTTCAACCTAATGTTACAACCAGTCTTTAATGAGACTTGTTCCGATTCAGTTGTAAAATTGTCCTCTTAAACTTCCAGATAATGGGAAGTACACAAGAACGGGGGTCTCCCAAGTCAACCCATTGGATTTTTAAAAGGAAAAAAAAAAAAGTTGAAGGAAGATGAAAAACCGCATCAAATGCGGCATGCTGCCATTTACCAGCATCACATCCTAAGCAGACCACATCTTAATTCTTTTAGTAGCTTTATACACATAGGCAGATTAAATAGATTAAACATAGCTTAATTACAGCATTTATGGTATATTAATCTTCTTTACAAGGTGGATGATTTCTAGCTCACGGCTTTACTTTAGGAGTCAAACAATCTACATACATACACACACGCTTGGCTCCTGTAATTTTTCCGCTCTACCTTCAGAACAGCAAGTTAATTTCTATTGTCTATACAGGAACATAAAGAAACATTTTTTTTTTCCTGCCACAGTCATCATGTACTGTAACCAGCCCCCGACCATCTTGGTGGCCCTGCACTGGGCTTGTTCCAGCGTATCCATCTCTTCCTTGCTCAGGGGAGCCCCAGACTGGGCGCAGTGCTCCACACACAGTCTCACAAGCGCCAAACAGAAGGTCAGGAGCACTTCCCCGGACCTGCTGGCTACACATTTACTCACGCAGCCCAGGACGCGGCTCCATTCCTTGCTGCCACGACTCACGCACTGCAAGGACTGCTGCTGACTCCCATTCAACTGGCTGTCCAGCACGACCTCTGGAGCGGCTTCCTAGACTGTCAGCCCGCTGTCCAGCCCACACCTCACCAATTTGGTGATGACACGACTGGAGCCAAGGCCTTGCCATACTCAAGGAATAGTACACCCCTTGGCCCACAGTGCTGGTCATTTCATCATAAAAAGCAACGCGGTTGATGAGGAATGACCTGCCCTTGGCAAATCCTCTTGGCAAATCCAAGATCACTTTCTTGTCCTTTGTGTGTTGAGAAAGGTCTTCCATGAGGATTTGCTTCACAACCTGCACAGGGACTGAGGTTGTGCTGGCTGGCCTGTAGTTGCCTGGATCCTCCCTCTTGCCCTTCTTGAGGATGTCTGATCTCTGCCTTTTTCCAGTCACAGGGAACCTCCTGCAGCTGCCACGGCCTTTTGAAGATGATAGGGAGCAGCTTTGCAACGACACTGCCCATCTCCTTCAGCACCCTTGGATGCATCCTGCCTGGTCCCACAGACTCACATATGCCTACAGGGCTCAAGTGATTCTTAACTGTCTTCCTTTACTGTGGGTACTGCTTCATGCCCACAGACTCCGCTAGCAGGCTCAGGGACCTGGGAACCCTGAAGACAAGCCCTACTGCTTGAAAAGGGAGGCAAAAAAAGGCACTGAGTATCTCTGCCTTTTCAGTGTCCCTTGCCACTAGGTTCCCTGCCACACCGAGCAGTCAGCCCAGGCTTCTGCCACCAGTGTACTTACAGAAAGTTCTCACATTGTTGTCCTTCACCTCCCTCGCTAGTCTCAACTCCAGCTGAACTTTGGCTTTCCTCACTCTGTTCCGTCGTGCATGGGCTAC
Organism: Gavia stellata; assembly: GCF_030936135.1. Lineage (NCBI taxonomy): Eukaryota > Metazoa > Chordata > Aves > Gaviiformes > Gaviidae > Gavia > Gavia stellata. Next base: position 102,804,945 of record NC_082596.1, read on the forward strand.
CTTCCTCCCACATAGCCTCTCCCCGCTTCCACCTCCTGTGTACTTCATTTTTGTGTTTGAGCTCACTCAGAAGCTCCACGTTCATCCATACTGGCCTGTTGCCATGCTTGCTCGACTTCCTGCACATGGGAATGGACCATTCTTGTGCTCCGAGGAAGCTGTCTTGAAGATCAACCAGCTCTCCTGGGCCCCTCTGCCCTCCAGGGCAGTTTGCCAGGGGAAACTGAACAGGCCAAGATCTGCCCTTCTGAAGTCCACCTCTGTAATTCTGTTGTTCATCTTGCTCCCTCCTCTCAGGATCTTAAACTTTACAGTCACCTGGTTGCTGCAGCCAAGGCTGTCTCATCCTTTACATCTTAATCATCTTCTACTTCAACCCATGGAAAACAAGAGACAAAGTCTGCATTGATGTTTAACAGTCTTGAAAATACTTGCTTGTTAATCAGTAAAATAAGGTAATTTTGTAACTAGCACAGATTTCACATAGCTGCTTTTGTAAATGAAAACCAGATAATTTTAAATGATGGTGCAATATGGGGAAATTAGGCTGACTTGCAAAAAAAAAAAAAGACAGCAAAAAACCCTCTAAAAACCCACAAGACAAGATCTCATACCAGAGCCCTCCTTCTACTCTAAACCAGTTGAAGTCCTTGTAGTCCACAAGCAGCATATGCCACAAAGGGCCCCTCACTCCAAGAAGGACATTGAAGTGCTGGACCATGTCCAGAGAAGGGCGATGAAGCTGGTGAGGGGTCTGGAGCACAAGTCTTGTGAGGAGCAGCTGAGGGAGCTGGGGTTGTTCAGCCTGGAGAAGAGGAGGCTGAGGGGAGACCTCATCACTCTCTACAATTACCTGAAAGGAGGTTGCAGAGAGGTGGGTGTTGGTCTCTTCTCCCAAGTGATGAGTGACAGGACAAGAGGAAATGGCCTCAAGTTGCGCCAGGGGAGGTTCAGGCTGGATATTAGGTACAATGTCTTTCCTGAGAGAGTGGTGAAGAATTGGAACAGGCTGCCCAGGGAGGTGGTGGAGTCACCATCCCTGGAGGTGTTCAAGGAACGTGTGGACATGGCACTGCGGGACATGGTTTAGTGGGCATGGTGGTGTTTGGTGGTTGATGGTTGGACTTGATGATCTTACAGGTCATTTCCAACCTTAGTGATTCTGTGAAATACCAAGCAAGCTGCTATATAGTACTCTGTGTGATTTCATACAGCATTCCCTATCAGCTGGGAAATGAATCACCCACCACTGTATCTACAGGTTTTCATGTGATGCCTACTCACACGAGAAGGTTTTTTTTAAATCATAATCAGCATACATCCTTAGGGGTACAGAACTTATCCATTTCACATGCACAAAACAAGCCTGCATAACAGCAAGTGAATCTAAATCCATCTTTCTTCTCATAAGTGATCATTGTTTTACTTTTAGAATTTATGCCTCTTGGCAGAAGGGGGAGAAGAGTTCCTTTGGTTTTTTTTTTTTTAAATAAAAAGCCTTTCAAGGATAAAGTGCAAAAGGCAACATTACATGTGGCTTCTTGGACAAGAAAGGAAATTGGATCTTAATTTCAATTAAAATAAAGCATAGATGATGTGGTAAAGAACACTTTCTGTTGTAACATACCTACATTTCTCTCTGTAACTGCACTACTTCACCATTTGCCTTTTGGAAGGGAGAGATTTATTAGCACAGATTATGCTCTCCATGCCATTCTATATCTGCTTAAAACTTATTTCCTGATGCAGACATATTAAAGTAGACAAGTTAAGTGTTATGCCTACTTCATGCATAAAGCAGGATTACACAGCTCAGATTCTATGTCACTATTAAAAGAATCTCTCCAGTGGGGAAGTAAACCACCACTTACAACTACCATGTGCTTCATTTATATGTAAAGACCACTTCATACCTATTTATGGATTTAAAAACATTTAAGAGAGGCTTCAGTAAAATCTCTGTTAAATACAAATTACTTCAGAGAAACCCCATGGAGAGATATTCATTTTGAATGAGTGCAGGTGTCAAAGCACTATTCCTTTCAAATATATTAAGAAAGCAAGTATCATAATTGTTCAATACAAAGAAAAGAATTATATTATAGTTGACAAATGGGAAAGCGTGTACTCATTCTTGCCAAGAGTTATCTTGCCAGCTGCTTAGAGCAAACGTTACCCATTTCAATTCTTCCAGTGTCTTGCAGTGATGGTGAGCGACTGCTGAATTAAGACCCAGCTGGCCTCCGGTGGAAGCGCTCCTGTAGAGACCTGACTGATCCCGACTGTGGGAACTGGGCTAACCAGCTGACTGTGCAAGATGTGCGAAGGGTAGAGTATGGGTGGGACTGCTCAGAAGTCAGGGCACAGTAACGTGTGTTGTGAAGATTCTCCATGGGAACAAAACCTTCCTTTCTCAAAAAGATGGAGGGGAGTTTTCTGGCCTTTAGAACACATGGCTTCCTCAGCAACAAGAAAACATGTCAAAGCAACATAAGAAACTATTAATGGAATTTGAGAGGACAATTCTGCCTTCACTTGATCTTTTACCAAAAATATTTTAGAGGGCGGGGAGTAAGGTATATTTACAAAGCTTCTGTAGATTAACTAGTCTTCAATAACAATCCAGTATAGAACCACAAAAATTTGTTTAAAATTTAACACATAGTAACATCAAAACAAACAAATGTTTCCACGGAGACAACTACCTAAATAAATGCTCACAATAGATCCAAGGCGTGACGTCACCCAGGCCTGCCTGCAACCATAGTAACATGCCAGTGTAAACAGAAATATTTTTATTTTCCTATCTAATAATGTCATAGAATTAGCAGTTTTATGGCAGTGCTTAAACCATGTTCTTGCAGTGCTGAGTGGTAACGCTTCTAAAATAAGAGTGGAGGTATTTATATCGGGGCTATTACTATTACCATATTAACTACATACAACAAGTGGAGTATGAGTATGGCATAGCTAACATATCAAATTTCCCAGAGCAGTTGTTGACCCCAATAAACAAAGAAATTTAAGTTCCTAAGGCAACATGCCAGAATGCTGGTCAGAGATCAGTAGCATCTATTCTTCTTGGGTATTCTGCTTTCCTTAATACAAAAACCCTGAAGTTCTTAGACTGTTGTGTCTCACTGTCTTGCTGGATTAAGAAGAATGCAGCCACATGTTGCTTTTCATACCAAATGCAGAACACTTCTGCGCCCTTCTCCTGTGTCACCAATGAGCCTGCTTCCTCCAAGGCAACAAGGTTCCCTAAACCCTTATTTGCACTCTGCAAGCACAATACAAGACACACAGCCTACAAAGGTTTGCAACCCTGGAAGAGGAACATAAAAGAAACAGTCAGTTAATCAGGAAAATTTCCAAAAAGGAAGGCAATTGTTTTAGCTACTAAAAAGATACCCGTGGAATTCCCATTCTCATGAAAAACATCCATTTTCAAATGCTATTGCATGTCTGCAAGCTGTATGTCTCTAAATTCAGTAGACCCAGATTGCATTATCACTCTTAATTTGCAAAATGTAAAAGAAAGATGTCTATATAAGGTTCAGATAGTATGTGAAAAACGAATGCTTGGAATGATCTAAAATTACTAAGATATTTATACTACAACCCTACATTTTAGCAGAAGCCTGAGCTACAGAGAAATTGAAGCTCTTATCACAAAAATAGTGAAATACTATTTTTCATCCTGTCATGAAACTTTCACATACACTAATTTATGAAAGCTCTCTTTCTCATAGAATATGACCGTGACTTATCCTTGCCTTCAAGTATGGCACTGAATTTAGGGACCAGTTAAAAAAATTACTTCCTACAAAGTATTTTCAGGCTTCTTTCTTTTTTAACAATGATATGAGCAGGTTTTTCAGAGAAGGGGTTGCTTCATTTTTGCCATTTAAAGAGAAAAAGCTATCCTAATACCCATTAGCAAACGAGATTTTTACGTAACTTTAAGGAAGGAGCTAACTTTGAAATGAAAATTTACCTTGCAACCATAGTGTCACTGTTGTATGGAGTCCAATGAACACATGAAGAAAAAAAAAAAAAAAGGAGTCCAACATCTCAAGTTTTGACTGTGAAACTATAAAATACAGTAAGGAAAGCTACTACATAATTGCATTTACAGTTATGTACACTTTTGTTGGTTTTGCTGCATTTTTAATAGATTTCATCCCATAAGATACTGTAGAACTTTGTAATTCACTCTACACAATTTCTTTCACTTTTCCAGATGCAACACGCATAGAAAGATAACGATATTGTATGAGATGTCTTTACTGTATGTTTTTATAACTAAAAAAAAATGTTAAAATGTACTTTTCTACTTATAGAAATGGCAGTCTATCCCAAGTGTATTAACGCAATCTAAATATTTGGCATAAATGTAGGTGGTTTTCCTCTGATCTCTAGGGATGCAGCTTATAAATATTCATACACAAGTGGGCTTTGGCTTTTCATTTCAAGTAATTCCATTGCAAAATTCAGTGCTGCTTCATTTCTTGTGTTTTCTGAGCTGACAACAGAAAGTTTTTAAAATAGAAAAGCAAAAAAGAAAAAAAAGGCAGAAAAGTTATCTATTAAATCAATTTTTAAACACACAACAACTTATATTACAATCCACCAAATTGGAAGGATTTTTGAGACCCTTAAGTACCTACAAATTACTGTTAAACAAAAATACTTGTGGGCAGGGAGGGGGGAGATCACCCAATTTACATCTTTTCTTACCAAACAATGCAAATCTAGCAATTCTTTCATGTCTACTACTGTGCATTCTTTGCATTAGACCACTCCTCTTCTTATCCTAAAGTACATACAAATAATGTGCTTATGTGAAGGCTTTCAGTGGACCTCTTATGCAAGATAAATAGACAAATGACACTTCAGTCTGACCTGACATCCTCATGCAGAAGGAAAACGGTATTCTACACTTATTTTCTTATTTGTAAAAAAGGTTCATCAAAATTTCCTCAACCTTTTTAACAACATAAACTTAACCTTAAATGAACTGCTCTCTGAAAGACAGACACATAGTACCAGCTTTGAAGAAGTATCAGGGACTGTTCAAAACTTTCAGAAGTTTTGTTCACCTGGTTTGGCAGAGGTGGGGAGGGGGGTGCCAAGTGTGCAAAAACGTTCATTACTTCTCAGGACTGAAGTGATAAAAATCTCTCCTGCAGCAAAGAAAGTTGCCAATCAGAGAATAAAACACTATCTTTCAGTAGCTCTTAGGTAAACATATCTGTTACTAATTTCCCTGTTACTTTACCCTGACTATCAGCAACACATAGTTTGTACCTATTTTGCCAGTATCTATAGCAGAACAATAAAAGAAGCCTGGGAAAGTTAGCAAGATGACAAACATGGGCTTTATACATAGACATAGTAATTCATAAATCCAAAGAACAATTCTACTAGATTAATTATTTTCTAGTGTTTGAACTATGTGTGCCATTGTTATAAAGTATAAGTACAGCTGGTTAGAAAACAAACCCTGCTAAACACAGTGGCTTCCCAGTAATAGACCCAACAGAAAACCTGTTTGGAAGTTCTACCACAACACTAGATGGCAATTGTAGTTGGGTATGACAAACATCTCGTCTCGTCTTTGAGTGTGTTTCCCGGCTAGATGACAACTGCCAAGATCCCCCAGCCCCATCTCACTGAACCACTATGGCTGACCATAAGAATCCCAGGCCACAGTCCATTTTGTGAGACGCAGTCTAGCTGAAGAACCTAAAAACAACAGTAGAGAGCAGAGCCTTCTGATATCCGTAAGCATAACTCTTACCAAGGCATGGAAGCAGTATTCTGTACTTTCTGGGGAGCTGGAGATTCTGTTATAGTGTTCAATGGTTTTCATTCAACACAGATGGGGAAAAGCTTGGGTTGTCAAAAAACCTTAGTGCTCTGGCGGGGAGAAAGCTGCTTGTAAAATGGAAATGAGTAAGAGTTTATTTTGTGAGTATGCCTGTTTTGATGCATCACCAAGTCTATCATCATCCTTTAGCTTAGGGTTAAATGTGAAGCAAAAGACAAAGCAAGGAAAAGCAGTTGTCTGAACATGCTCAAGAAACCCTGCGTACTCAGCCTATGCATAAGCCTCCTAAGTTACAGCATATTACTAACACTTGAGTAACTACAGCCATTAAATCTTCCCTTGTTAAAATTTAAAATACTATATGTGAAATAAAGGTGATCTAGACTAAAAAGAATTGCTGATATATGCTCTCAAGAATAAAAATGTAAAAAAAGAAAACCCCAACACTTAAGAAAATGTGGAAGTACACCTACTGAAAGCATGCACACGAAAAACCAGACCTTCCTAATAAAGATAGCAAATCTCAGCTATTGTAAGTTTCCCCATCTGCCATTTAAAAATAAAATTCTTTTAAAAAAGAAGACTATATAAAATGTGTTATATGTACTTGTACAGGTGAGGAATGAGCAAGTAATTAATAAACAATTAAGATAAAAATGCTTTTGCATTTGATGCAGTTATCTCCTAAACTGTTAAATACCAGATAGCGAGAGGAAAAGATGGTGTGCTTCTTCCAAGAGAAACGACAACACTTCACAGCCATCAGGGGAGAAAGGGCTGAGAAACTGCTGAAGAGGCACCTCCCCACAGAGGCAGAGACAAGAACCCCTGAGCCCATCTGAGGCTGCTGAACGACCCGCAAGGGGATATGCTGACGTCCCCCTTGAGCCTCAGGTCCTCGCCACCTTGCTGCTCATTCCTGCAGAAAAGGACTGGAGTCCTGCTACCCCAGCAGGCTCCAAAACCGATACTTCTTTCTATCTGCTAACGTTGCACAACTGGTTATGCCATATCATGGGGTCGTCCTATCACTGAATTGCCCGGATACTGACATGAGAAAGTAGGGCTAAGATTTATTATTTCCTGTGATGATCGATACAGAGAAATTTTTAAGTCAATGAGAGCCAAAGAAAATTTGAAAATAAATGCCAGCATTGTTTCTTGATCTACGATAGACAAACAACCCTGCAGCCTAAACATTCATTTCCAATAAGCTAGTTCACTGATAGTATAACTAACTCTGGCAACACAACTTCCAAAAAATACAAGTAGGGACTCAAAGAGAAAGTGGACTGATACAAGAACAAGCGGGTTGGAGTGTGCATATATAGTGTTTTCAATTGCCTAGATAAGATCCCTGCGGAGAAAAGAAACAAAGAAAGAAATCAAGTAATGTCATTCTAACTGTGCATGTTACACTGGACAGCCTTTCAAAGATCAAGGGCCTTTTCTTCTCTGCATTTCTATGCTTCAATGCACTCGAAAGGGTCAGTGCTTGTAGCAGGTTTTCCCAACTACCCTTGTAAGGAACGCAGTTTGCATGTCCTCCCCAGCACTACACCACAGTAGTCGAGAGCACAAGCCAAATAAGTGTTCCTACAAGCTACAAGTACAATTAAGGGACCTTCCTTAAAGCATGTCCCTCAACACAATGAGGAGTGAGACAATTTAAACAGTTACTGTGGTAATAAAAAGCAGAAAAGACAAGGTTAGCAGATCAGAAACCAGCAGGATGGGGAAAGTGAAAATGATCCAACTCGATACATAAAGCGAGAACAACAAAAAAAAACTATTTGGGGCTTCATACAGAATATGCCGGAACAGTTGAACGTCTTCCCTTGGATTTGATGAGTTTCTGGATCAAGCCTGCCTAGGTTTTCAATCTGGGGAGAAAGTTTCACTAAAGCTCAGGTCTGCTCACAAGAATAAGCTAGGACCACTGAGATAATCCTAACCAATTAATCACAGCCATGGGTCTGCATCACAAATTTGCCATCAGTTTGGCGTGGCCCTACACTTTAAACTTGAGTAGGTGTTGTGCTGGACATCAGGACTGTTGTTAGAATAATGGCTTTTAGTACCTATCCCACCTTAGCCTCAGTCCTCTGAGGCTGAGTTTTGACAAGATGTAAAACTACATCCTGACTTCATTCAGATATCCTTCGGGAAACATTCACATCATTTACTGCAGTCAAAAACCATATGTTTCTTGGAATAGCCTGCATTTCTCCTGACCACATCATACCTCTTTGTCCAGCGTAACACCTGTGACACTGAAATCAGTTTAAGATAGCAGGACAGAAGCTGAAAGCTGTCTCTTCAGACAAAGCAACACAGTTTCATAAAGAAACAAGAAAGAGATCAGTTGTGACAAAGACAGACAGTGCCTCACAACATCTGTAAGCAACAGAAGATAAATTTAGATGATACCTACAAAAGATGCTGGGGAGACAAGGAAATGATGGCAGAAAGGAACTTACTTGATTTTACTGAAGACAATGTCAACATCTGTGATTGTCACATTCTTCCCATCTATCACATGACAGTCCTTACATAGCTTTGACCAGTTCTTCCCATGCATTTCTTTTCCTGTGGCTCTTGTATCACCATGGATGGCAAATTTTCTAAAGGCCTCTTCCAGAGCACTTACTTCTCCTGCCATAGCTCCCTCATGGGAGCTGTTTGAATCATAGGATAATCGTTTTGCTGCTCGGTCCTTCGCTGGATCTGAAGGAGACTTTGGAGGAGTCTTATTCACAGGTTTGGTCGTCTTCGCTTTATTGTCAGCCATTATGCTGCAAAGAAGAGGAGAGTAAATTCATTACATTAATTTGCACTAGTTTACTTTCTGTTACAGTCCATGTCACAACATATGAAGAGTAAGTGGTCTATAAGGTTAAGAAGAACTCAGTGTCCTCCATCATCAAACAACAGTCTATACATAGAACTATTTAACTGTCTGCCCATCCAACGTACTAAAAAAAAAAAAGTCAGGGAAAGAACATTCCAAAACAGGGCACAAACCTAATTTCACCGTCATTACATCAGCCAACAAGAGAACACTCCGTGTTTGTTTCTTTTTTTTTTTTAAATGGCAATCACCACAGTGACTCTACTGATTTGAATAAAAGTATGCCCCGTACATTGTAGGTGTTACTACCTACTTTTATGTCTGAAGGAAAAAATAAACAGTCCTTTATTTTCTGGACTGTGGCTTTTTAATTATTTTTTATTGAAAAATGTAGTATTTTCAAAGTGCAGCAAAACTATTAATGTTATAGCCTTTGTGTTATATAATGTAAGGGCTAACAAGTAAGGAAGCCTCAGAAATGCTTAGGACAAGTCTCTCTTGTTAACAAAACCATTCATTTCTCACGTTTACGCCCAAAGAACTGCAGCTGTGGAATTCATTTGGAATGAACACATCCATGATGCAGAAGCACTGAGAAGGGATGTCATTACCACAGAGAAAAGCTTTCAGATTACCCTATGTTCATGTAGGATAGGTTTGCCTTTTAAAAGAAACCTTAAACTGAGCAACACAACACTAAAGTTATTTTCAGGTGTCTTCATATGGAAAAAACCCCTAACATGCCAGAAGCATGCTGCAGAAGCCTTTGCCTTCTGCCCATCCACTCTTAGCTTGGCAGAAGTAAGAGGCACTGGAAAGCCTGGGGATAGGGCGCACTGTGTGCCTGTCCCAACAGCTACACGCAGACAGTTGCCCAGACTCACATCTGTGGTGCTGCTACAAATCTTAACCCATAAAGATGTGCTTCAGGAATCAGAAGCTTGGCAAACACTGGGTCAGGGCTGGAAAGCCCACCGTACTTACCTCGTCTGTTCTTCTTCGAAGTCACAGCTGTACGTGGTATGTGACTAACACATGCAAAGACTGGTATGTATTTCTAGTTAAGGTTTTATTTCTGCATCAGGTAAAGTTCTTTTGGCTCAGGTACTGTACTTCAACGCAAACTCCTCAGCAATGGAAACAATTCTCAAATTCTACTGATACTGCTTAACCTCTGTCACTTGAGCAACGACAACACACCCTTTCCCGCACGCTGCAACAGAACTCACCGTAACTACCTGCTCTCCAGCAGTTGTTCAGCTTCATCATCAGAAACAACCTTTTATTAAAAACTATTCTAAAGGACCTTTGTCCTTTACACTTGAGCAGATGCAGCATGGCCAAAGCACTGCTGTCCATTTTGAAAACATTCAAGTAAATGCTTAAAAACCTTGTTATATCTTAAGCTTCTGTTTTGTTTACACTGCCAGCACAAGTTTTGGCCAACAAACCAAAATGCTAAATTCAAATTAATATGACAAGAATTTACTATCTGTAGCCTGAGAGTTATATATGCACCTATGAAATAAAAAGAAAAGCACAGAGGGGGGAAAAAAAAGAGTTTGAAAATTTAAAGTTCATTAAAAAGTTAAAAATGTAACCAATTCCCATTTCTATTTCCCTTGCGCCCTGCCTGCTCTCCAAAGAACAGCAATTTTACCTCAATAAAGTCTCCCAACACTGAAACTCCAAGACAATAAGCACCCAGCGTGTAAACTGTAAGCTAATACAAGTATTACAGATGCATACATTTTTACCAAAATAGCGTCTAGATCGGTCTAAACTCTCTGATTTATCAGGCTATACACATTCTTTTGCTACCAAAACAGTGGTGAGAGAACATAAAAAGAAATCAAAAACACTGCTGACACAATCTATGCAGAAGAGAATGACATTAAAAATCAGATCATGAAGATCTATGATCTTCCTCCATCTTTGAGGAAGCTTGACCTCAAGAGCAGAAGTCTCTTCCAAGCTTGCACCATTTCAAATCCACTGGAGCTGGAAACTAGAACTAGAACTTTTCCAAGCTAACCCTAACCGGCGAGAGAAAGTAAGAGAGAGAGTACACATCAGCAAAAAACAAAGTCTGTGTTTTAATGTCTATATAGGACATTAAAAACCAAAGTTACTTCCGTAAGCAAGCAACAGGACAAAAGAAGGTGGAGATCTGCTATAGCAAGGTAGGAACAGCTCATCATTTTGCAATTTTATCTTGTTCCAAATAAACCTTCCGAGAGATTTTCGGAGATAGCCCCCTCTTGCTCTTAGCAATTCTGTCAAGAAGCTATACTCAGCGTGAATATCCTTGAAAGACAGAACAATTGCCCAGTTTACAAACTATAAGCAAGAGAACGTCTGTGCCACTCTGTCTCATCTGAAGTTAGAAAAAATAACCACATGCCTACAATTTTAAACATCCGTTGAACAAAATCTTTCTTTAGCCAGTATCAGTGCCTTGCTGGCCAACTTTGCCTAATCCCATGTCACCCACAACTATAACTCAACTTCGCACAGCACAGCAGAAATGTGTTTTAAAAAGCAACTAGTGATTTCAAATCATGAGCTGAAACCCATACTTGAAAGGGTTCTGGTTTTCCGAATCGTGTGATTTTTAAAATGACTACATTATTTTTTGTCTGTACTACTGTCTTATCCTGTCTTCAATATGATAGCTATATCTATTGAAAATATTTTTTACTTACTTTCAGTTGCTAGTAAATTAAAAGTTTATAAACTTGATATGGGAAAAATGCTTCAAGGAACATATTTGGCCTTGAGAAAGATAGCTCACCTCTAGATTTAGTTCTCTCGGACATCAATAAATGAACTTTGTATTGGGGTGTTTTGAGTGGTTGCAGGCTGGGGGGAACAGGCCCCACTATAGAAAAGGCTTCAGTTTTGAATGGTGAAATCTGGTATGCAAAGCAGCCTCATTTCAAAGAAGTCCTCACCATCTAAAGCAGAAGGTCAAGGATAGATTAAAACTAGGGCTCTGCTGTGGCTACCAAAAATTGTCATGGCTACTCCGCTTCTTGTTGAACCTTAATTACAGTTTACTTGGTAAAATCCCACATAGAAATGTACTAAAAAGAAGCTACCTCATTTATGAAAAAACTTACCTAGCCTCAACTTAAAATTGTGTTTCTTAACGCTACAAACAACATACTCTGAAGAGAAATATATTCATTCATATACTACATTAGAAGGTAAAGAATTGCAGAACACAGGGTATGAAATCAGATTTTTAATGGGGTCAGCTCCTTTAACTTTTTTTAGTGATTAGAGACGGGGAAGGAGATCATGCCATGCTGACGAAATGATCTCTCAAAGAAAAATACAGAATAGCCTGTTTGCCAAAAATTCAAGATCAAACGCAGTTTTGAGTCTTCCTTACCCTTTCTTCCCTGGACTAAGGGATCAGAAGGTGCTTGCTAGCTTCTGCTAGAAGTAAAGATTAGCAGTAATTTGGGGAGGGCCCACAGCAGGGTGATGGGTGGAAGTGACAAAAGAAAGCAACTACTCTCAAATACCAATTCTAAAATTCTGTAAAACAAAATTAAGCCACTGTTCAACAGCACGAGCTGTGTAGATGCTGACTATAACAATTACAGCTAACCAAAGAAACGTTTTTCATCACCGTCCAAAAAGTCTGATATGCACAGTTAGATAACACTACATTTCCAGAGCCATCAGAGGGAAGGAAGGTGGGACTAGCCACTGATCCCATCCTCTCCAAACACGGCTGGCTCCAACCTAGCAGGTCCACATCACCAAAAGCAGCCATAGAAGACATTAAGAATATGAGCAGATACTAGAGTTCAGAAGGCTTTGTGAAAGAACTGTCCCAAAAAACTGGAGCTCCAGAAATCAACAGAATATTTAGACAACTAGGTGGTGTGTTATGTACTGCTGTAGTCCGTGTCATGTAATACTCCTTTAGTATCATGAAAAAAACAATTCCTGTCCCTTTTCTCACTCTGCAATAGGTAAATAATACAGCACGTTATACAGACAGAGATATCTATACAGACAGAGATTAAGCTAGGGATCAAACTGACTGAGGTCATGACTAACTCCTGCTAAAACAGACAGAAAGTGCAGATCTCTGTTCTCAGCACATGCCTAACCCATTAGAAAAAGTTTTCTTGTATCATCAAAATTCCTTTCAGCCAGAGACCACAATACATACTCATCTGCAAACAGACAGCTGGGAGAACTCCCCTAGATAAAGTCACGTATTAATCTGGATTCTTCCAAAAATGAGGGGACAGGCAGCTATTGTTTTTGTGAATTCCAGTTGCTGATTCTCTATAGCAGCATGAATACCAGCTACATATAAATAAGCCCAAAGCCTCAGTACTGACCAACTATCAGCTCTACTGAAAGATTTATATTAATTTACACTCTTTCACTTACCCACATCCTCTGCAGGTGTCAACATATTGCAGGAATTCTGGTACAGCTTTGATTTAGATGTGGGGGACTTGCTCTTAGAGGTAATCCATCTCTTGAGGCTGCACCTCGAATATTCTGTTCAGTTTTGGGCCCCTCACTCCAAGAAGGACATTGAGGTGACATGAGAAGGACATTTCAGGACAAGAGGAAATGGTCTCAAGTTGCACCAGGGGAGGTTCAGGCTGGATATTAGGAAAAATTTCTTTATTGAGAGAGTGGTGAATCACTGGAATAAGCTGCCCAGGGCGGTGGTGGAGTCACCATCACTGGAGGTGTTCAAGGAATGTGTGGACGAGGCACTGCGGTACATGGTTTAGTGGACATGGTGGTGTTAGTTGATGGTTGGACTTGATGATCTTACAGGTCTTTTCCAACCATAGTGATTCTGTGATTCTATGCTAGAGCGTGACCAGAGAAGGGCGATGAAGCTGGTGAGGGGTCTCGAGCACAAGTCCTATGAAGAGCAGCTGAGGGAGCTGGGGTTGTTCAGTCTGGAGGAGGCTGAGGGGAGACCTTCTCGCTCTCTGCAACTACCTGAAAGGGGGTTGTGGTGAGGTGGGTGTTGGTCTCTTCTCCCATGTAACTAGCGACAGGACGAGAGGAAATGGCCTCAAGTTGCACCAGGGGAGGTTCAGGCTGGATATTAGGAAAAATGTATTTCCTGAGAGAGTGGTGAAGCACTGGAAGAGGCTGCCCAGGGAGGTGGTGGAGTCACCATCCCTGGAGGTGTTCAAGGAACGTGTGGACATGGCATTGTGGGACATGGTTTAGTGGGCATGGTGGTATTGGGTTGGTGGTTGGACTTGATGATCTTACAGGTCTTTTCCAACCTTAGTGATTCTGTGAATAAGGAAGACCCAAAGACTTATTAAAACCCAGAGTATTTTTGCCACATAAAGCAGGTACATGATTGTATGGAATGCTCTGAAGAATCAATGTTCTCTGACTCTATGAAGGAAATATATAGTCTCAGTAGTTGCAAATGTATTAACCCAGTTTACTATCTCCACACCAAAAAAGGCTTTTCCAAACAAAAAAAAAAAAAAAGGAAACTATCAAAAGTGTGAATGCCTAGCTTTTGGGGCTATACCGTATACTTTCTCATCTGCTTCATCTGGCTTGCCTCTAGCATGCTAGGAATATTCTGTCCCAATATAAGTTGAATTGCTTTCATTTGCAGCAAGTATTACAAAAACAGTTTTTAATGGAAGTCTTCTTGCAGCATTAACTGCCATGGAAATGAATAAGAGTGTATTTGTCTAAGACAGCACAAAAGACTGGAACACTACAGTAGATACTTATTACAGCCTCAGATACAATTCACTTAATAGAAAAGGCAGCTTATTTTAAAACCATTTATTCTTTAGAATATTTACCAACCAAGAATTGGCTAAAACGAGGTCAAAAGTCCTGTGAACTAAGGAAAACTTTCAGTTCAAACTTTTTAATGGCAGAAAGCATTCAAGCATGAAGCAGACTCAGCAGTTCAGGAGACTGCTGAGATTGATGAATTTGGAGAAAAGATTAAATAGCACAATGGCACAGTTGCAATGCAATAATGGTTTTACTAATATCTACCCTTTCCTGTAATGCTCGCCTTTGCATATGCCAAGTTCATGTCTCAGGTGCAACACCTAGCTCCATTGCAAGTTGCAACACAACTCCACAAGACCCCAAAGTTATATTTACACTGAGCATCAGGGTCACCCTGTAGCTAAAATCCAAAGACTGCAGTGCAAATTCCTCATCTTCAGCCCCAAATCAGTAACTTGGATAAAATAGCCCTAAAATGGAATATCTGCTCAAGTTCTCAATCTTAGCCCTGATCCCTCCTTAAGTTCTTAAGCCCGTCTACCACAAGCCCCAGACAACTAAGCAGTAAAAATCTACAAATTCCATCCTTGACTTCCTTCTGTTCTGCAATTCCTTTTGCTGTTGTTTTTACACAAAGTCCAAGGTTCTGCCTTGCTTACAGTCATACCATAGAGCTCTGGCCACAAGGTAGAATGGAGTTGGTACCCTAAATGTACTCTAAATACCCACCAAGATATCATCCAAAACAGAGATTCCCCAGACAGTCTTTCTGCAACCTCCTTGCCACCCAGCAATTCTGTTGCACATTTTGTCTCCGTGATCTGTTAAGTGACAAAGGCAAGCAGGTAATCCGCAGCACAAACCCTAGACTTACAAGCAAAGATACTGTTCTACTATCTTCAAAATATCACCAGCAGGTTAAAAAACCCAAATCTTTCAAGCACTCTATTCCATTTTTGCTAGTCCTTAAGCCAAGTATAAGTATGCAGGCTTTCCAACACTCTTGCTCTTTCTAACAGGTACTCGGATCAAAAAATTCCCTAGCTCATGGGCGAATTTCATCACACTGATCTTCCTTGCGTCCTCACCTTCCAAAGGGGCAAAATATAACAGATTAATCTGCAGAAGCACCTATACATCTATTTAGCTGGCCAAGAAAAATAGGATTCTACATTCAGTCAGATGGCATCTCTCATGCATATGATCACATCAGACATTTGAATGAATGCTCAAGAAAACAGTAGCCAGGAATCTACCGATTTTATTGAGAACTAGAAATAGAGTAGGGGGAAAGGAGAGAGATGGTGGACCCCTTGCAATGCTGTTAACACAGCCAGCAAGTTGAGATAAGTCTGGTATTACAGAAAGATTTGAAGAACCATATATTGTTAACATTAATCATTTTACTTCTGTTTTAACCTCACGATAAGCTTCCTATTTCTGTGCCATTCTCTTATAAATGCATCAGCCTCAACCTCTCCACCCGTATATTCTCAGCTCCTCAGCCTAGCCTAGACAAACTACCAGCCTTCCTAACGATATTTCTTAGATAGTCTTAAACCTGAAAGGTCATTGCCTTTTAGAAAATAGACATACTACAAAGAATTCTGCCCACAGGCACAAAACTTAGTAGTTTTATGTTAATTGTTACCTGCTTTTACCTTCCATTCTCCTGCTGATCCTTCCTGCACATCAAGCATTGGTAAGCAGGCAAGTGCTTATCAGAATCTGGTTCTGCACTGTTGGTAAAACTTAGCCACTGCACCACAAACAGTTGCCATCCAGAATTTCTTAAGACCTTGCAGCCAATCCAAACAAAAAAGAAAGCAACTTTTTAATGAGCATGAGAGGTGCTGTTTTTATGAGTGAATTGGATTCGTAAGATTATCAAACTGTGCAAGGCATTTGAATTTGTCTGACTGCATCTGTTTTATTTCAGTACTTGAACTATCTTCCCCATGTTTTAAAAATACTGCAAAATTGCAGTTAAAGGGAATTCTCATTTATTTTCTGTCTGTAATTATTTATGCCAAATAAAAACAGCAGAGACAAAGTACAGCAGATGGAATCTTTTTCCCACATTTTTGCATAAACATTCAAGCTGAGGGAAGGGAAAAACAGCTGGAGAAATGCAACATCCTCCTAATAAAATGCAATGCTTTAGACAATGCTCTTAAAGCTTCCCTTAAGCTTCCTTCACAGCTATCAGTAGGAGCCAGAGTTAAGGCATTTCTCTTCTGAGTTCTGCTCTGGGCATATTTCTCCATATGTGATGCTCAAATGAATGAGAACCATCCATTTTCCCTAGCATATAACACAGAAGGAAAATGAGCAGAGAACACTGCAGACCAACCAAAGCGAACAGAACTCTATCTACATTTAAACCCATCTTTACTTAAAGATAATGAAAACCTTTCACAGGCTTTATGAGGAACTGCACGGCTGAACCTCGGGTCCCCTGAACAATATACGTGTATCTAGCACTATGGACAAGGGCAAGGCTGGCTGGGTCGTACAGCTACATTAAGACCTTCAGCAGGACGCACACACAGTAACAAGAAAGGTGGTTACTCAAGTTCTCCAGTGTTTCTCCTCAGCAAAACAGTATTTCAGACTGTGATGAAGTTACAGATGCCATTAAAAGGAACAACCTTCGAAAACGCATTATGAAGCACAGAGATTATTTTGACTGCTGACAAATGGCTATTACTGTTCTATTTCTAAAAACTATTGCTATCTGCCTACCTAGTTGCTGCTACAATATCGCTTATACACAAAACTAAGTTTAGCTTTTAGTAAATTACATTCCTCCATTCCAAAGAGCCTCTTAATAAAATTTCACCTCTTTATATATGCATAAATGAAGCACCTGTACACAGACACGCACACCTTTATCAGCAATAGTTCCATTAGAACGTTTTTCTTTTAAAAAGACACAAGTTCACCTGAAAACACTTAAAACTACACAAAAACTCTTTATCTAACCAAATAACTCTTAACTAGCTCTACAGCATACTGCAATACCACCCTGTCGCTTACACAAGGTTTCAACTACGAAGGCAAAAGCATAAACACAGGCATCCACCACACATTTATGTACCGGTGAACTCTTATGAAGCATTTTTCTCCCATTATGCAACTATCCCATTTGAGGATTCCACTTACTAAGTATTCATCCTGAGCTCTGCCGGGCTGCTGGCATTGGCAGGTGAAGAAATAATCTGGACACAAATATTCTGCAATTCCACACACAGGCAAGGACACAAACCGGTGTCTAGAACAGCCTTCGTAGAGGAAAGTGAATACGACAGTTATTAAAGCACCACAAAAGAGGAGCCTCAACCGTTTAGATGAGGTATTTTTTCACGGTGTATCAAAAAAAGACTTGGGAATCATAGATCCAAAAAGACTGGAAGACAACAGCTGCTCCCCGCAGTAGTTAGCAATACAATTAATTTACAGCTCCGAATAACACGCTGGGCCTATCATCACTTTAGGATTAGCCGAGTACAGGTTCCCTGACCTGTAACGTTACAATTGTAGAGTTTGCTTCGCCTCGTTCCTTCATACACTATACACTGTCCCCTCCCGCCAACTCCACCCAGAGCAGACTGCTAATCTGAATTTCCACAGAACCCTTTCAAAATATTTCTGCAAAAGCCCCGAGTAATGAAGATCCACTCCATGAAAGGAGATCAGAGATTGTACAGCAAGGAGATCACGTCAAACACCAGTAAGACGGGGGGGTTGTGTACCACCTGTAGGTAAAAATATCAAGAGAACCAAGTTGATGCTATTGACAGAGATAGAATTAGATCAAAGAAAAATTGAGCTAACAGAGACTTACAGGCCCTGAAAGCACTGTAAGGTCTAATAGTCACAAAGCATCACCTCTGATCAAAGAACTGGAGACGGTATAAGAGCTACAAAATCATGAGACAAGATGTTTTAATATGAGAGACTTAAAAAAATTCCACCAATGTAATCTGTCAGGTGATTGAAGTCATTTGGGTGTGGTATCCAAATACCTTTCTAGAGAAACTGCATCACAGACTAAACGGCTCTTTACTGTCAAAGATATCAAAAAAGTCAACAGCTGAAAATTCAGGCTATGCCAATGCAAATTAGAAATGAGACTTCCTTAGGAAGAGACAGTCAACCATTGGAAATACTAAAGGTAACTTCCAAGAGTAGCTGCAAACACTTCACACCCTGACACCTGCACGTTAGACTTCATTTAACACAGAGGTACTTAGTCAAGCATCTCTGAAAGACAGACTTCTATGAAATGTATGTTATTGGTCTCAGATAACTAACTGAAAATAACTAATACATGAGTCAGATTAGATTGTCTAAAGATCCCTTATGTTCTTAAAGTCTGCTCCTTCAATTTTGTCTGAATCAAAAAAAAAATTAACTAACCTTTAAGTACAGATTTTTTTCAACCACCCACAGCTCAGTACAAAATAGGAGGGGAGTATTTCCCTTGCTAAATCAGCAATAAGTTCTTTCACATCTATAAGCTCCTGTAAGATGAACTGTTTGGGTACTGGTCCTTCCGATAGCGAAATCGGATGAGACAGGCAGATGCAGATTTGTTTTTAATTTAAACATAAGCCAAGTCATCAACAACGGAAGAACGCTTTTGTGAGCAAGACCTCTTAGTGTTTGAATTTCCATTGCAAGAATTTCCTTAGCACTGATCCAGTAGAACACCATTCCTCAACTGTGCATTTAAAAATTTGTTTGAACTAGGACTGCATCCCTCAGAGATTCCAGAAAAAACTGTTACATCCTTGATTTTTAATTTTTTTTTTTAAGTTTCTCTGTGCTCATTTTCCTGAATGCTCCAATATTTGAACAGTGACACACAAGCATATTCTTGAGATTAGCCAAACTGGGCAAGAATTAACTTTGTAAGATTATTTAAGACAGTTGTACTGAGATCCGTTTTTGTTTTTTCATCCACCACATAATGCACTGAAGCTTTGGTCTGTATACTCTTGGTTTTCTATCCAGGACCAGGTGAGTTCCTATCACACGCTCAGGACACTACGAGGCAGGGGAAAGATGAGGAGGAAAAGAAAAAGAAGAGGGAACCTTAAGACAGCTGGCAAGAGTAAGAACCTAGGCTTCTCCACATCTGCCAGAGTCCTGGCAAAGTTAAGATTCCCTCTTAGCAGAAGCAAACTGAATTGCCCACCCAGTACACATCACAACTAACAACAGAGAAGAACTTCCCACCTGCTTTGATGGACACACCACTGTGAGCCAAGAAAAATGACCAGCACGAACCCAGCCTGTTCCGCTCCATCAGCACTTGAGATAAACACCCCGTCAGAGCAAGCGTCCTGAAACCTGAACAGGTTATGCGTACAGGCCCTGTGTTCTTAAAGACCACATTTGTATCGGGGTATTTTACCAGTAACGTCCTCTCAATGCACAGTTACTTTCACTACTACTTCAAAGTATTCCAATAACCAACTACATTGCAATGGGAAATTCTTGCAGTACTTCTCTGTATGGGCAATTTGGGATGGGCAGGGTGATGCATTCACTAAGAAATTTCTTTCTGCTGAAGGTGTATTTGTTGCTATGTATTTGTTGTGGGTTTGGGCACATGAGGGAGATGAAGGGAAGAAAGAGCTAAAACAGCTTATAGAAAACACTGGGGAAAAGGCAAAGCAATGTGATTTTTCCTGTATAACGCTTTGATTCTAAAAGAAAAACTCCGTTTCAAAATTTTTAAAAATGACCTTAAAGAATGGTAAAAATTAAGTAGCCTGAAGATGAAATGTTTCATATTGGGTCAATGCAGATTTCTTTTTATCTTATTTCAACTTTCAGCATTTAGCCAAGTTAAATACATTTAAAAATCCCCCAAAACCAAGCCATTATTCGCATGTCCCAAGAGTGCCCTTTGATACCAGACCGTCCCTCAATATAAGACTCGCACAGTTCTCCAAGTTCTACAATGCACTTTGCTCTGACATACAGGAAAGAGAAAATACATAGCTGGATAATGCACGCACATGTGCCAATGTCTCCTTCTTAACAACAGCTGCATTCCCTTTTCTGCAGCACTTACAGTGTCTCGTTCTGTATTTTGGATCATAATATTTTGGGGGCCAGGCCCCAGTTTTTGTTCCATGGTTATATCGCACCTCACACATTAGTTAAGGTCCCTGACCACAGCTCCCAGACACTATGGCAATACAAACAGTAAGCAAAATATTTCTTTTCAACTAATTGGCAGAGGCACCTAAAAGCACTTATGCCCATAGCAGTCATGCCAGTATGGCAGAGAAGCACCAGGGGTGAACATTATATACCTGCATTTAATTTCAGTTACGCACGGCATAAAAACGGTTTTCGGAGAGAGAAAAAAAAAAAACCCTGTTTGTTGCTTGCTGAAAAGAGTCCATTTCATTTATGCAAGGGCTGCAAGCAGTATGCATGTACAAATAGAAAGGACATGACATCATCGAGGGACTACACCGTAGGAAAGACTGTTCTTACAAGATTTTCTTCATACAGTGATACAGGCTTGTGAATACAGCCACATTCTCACACTGAAGACTTAAATAATCAAAGTATGCAAAGCAAGAAAAATATCCGATATTTTTTTAGTTTGCATCTTAGCTTATCACCTGAGAGCAAGTTATCAAGTTTAAATATTGTATGGTTTATTCTCTAAAGCATTCTGAGCTATATTAAGTACAATTAATTGCCTCCATCTATATCAGAATACACTAATCTTAACATAAATTGACATAACTGCTGCCACCCTCCTTTTTTTTTTTCCCCTTTTTTTCTTTTTTCTTCTTTTTTTTTTTTCGATTAAGGTCAAGGTACAAGAAGTAGAAATAACTTATATTGTACAGCTGCCTACAGAAAGTAACTTGAAGGAACATACCTACTATAAAAATTAAATAAAAAGACATCATTTTTCACCACAGTCAATTCACACTTTGAACTGGGCACAGAAACAACTACTTGCTGGATGTGTATTTCTATTTATAAAGATTTTTTTTTTCTTACATTTACAAGGGTCAAGCGCAGGCACTGCAGGAGATTCCTATGAGAACCTTATCTGCAATGTGATCCTTGCATGGCACGCTGTCTAAGCATTACACTGTACCACGATTTAATACTCGCCATACGCTTCAGCAGTTACAAATGATGAACTATTTAAAGGCACATGACTGTGACCCCGAGAGGTACAAAAGCATTCAAAACAGCATTAGATTTCGGTTTTGGGAGGGGTGAGGTTGAGTTGGGGTAGGGCCTGTAAAAACACAGTTAGAAAAAGAAGTGGCTCCTCACTAAAGGACTAAAAAAATGGCCACTGACGTTTTAAAAATAAATAAATTGTATACATTTGATATTTTAAGCCTGACACTATGAAAGTGTATAGGTATCTCGCTGTTTTTGCCCCAAGTTTTCATAGCACTAGAGGAAAAAAAACCCCAAACCTTAATGTTTATCATGCTAACACTTGCCAACCTTCCAAAGCATGCTATTTAATGGCACTAGTTGATAAAACTGTGTGAAGGCTCAGTAAAAGTCAGTGAAAAGTCTATTACGTGTTTCATTTCAGGCTGGGGGTTGGGTTTGCCCCTCCTTTTCTTTTCAAATAACCATAAGCAGCTCTGCAATCCTCTGTAAAATCTGAATTTCCCCCTCTGAACCTGCTCGTGCAGAGCCTGCGAAACACGGAGAGGGCCCTCGCTTGTCAGCAGCATCGACCGCAAGATCCAGAGCGGTCAACCCTTGAGACCCGCGCTTCCCGCAGGTGCCTTCAGCGCCTCGTAGCACCCACCAGCCTCCCCGGGGAAGAATCTCACCCAGGAGGAAGAGCTTTTACCCGGGGTTGAAGAACCACTTGCTGCTGATTTGGGGTGGGGGGGTGTACTGGTTTTCAAACTAGCTAGCCGGGCTCGGCAGCTAATTCACGGGGTTTTGTCTCGTCCTGTTTTTTCGCCCCGCAGTACTTGGCCTGCTACCCGCCGGCGTGACACTGCAGTCCCTCCACAGTCTCCCACACCTGATGCTGCTGGTTTTCACGCAGGACGCCATACAGGAGCGACTCCCGGAGACAAAGCCCCTTCAGCCGGCGCTCGGGCATTCGGAAAAAAGAACGGGCACATCGCCTTTACCCATCAATCTCCCCAGAAGGGGACCGCCCGCTCCGCAGAGGCACACGAAGCTGCGGCGGCTGAGGCTTCGTCGTCGTCTCTAGACGACCGCAGAACCCGCGCTGTGCGCGCAAGGTGGATCGCTCCCTCAGCCCCTCCAGCGGCCGCCGGCCGGCAGAGCCGGGCTCGCCCGCCGCCATCCAGCGCCCTGCCGCGGCCCCCCTCGCCCCGCGCAGGTTGCGCCCGCGCGTCCCCCTCCCCGATGCGGCTGCCGGGGCCCACCCCGGTGGGCAGGCAAAGGAGAGCGGCTCCTCGCCGAGCCCCGCCGGTCCCTGCCCGGGGGGTCTCGCGGGAGGGACGCGGAAGAATGGGGTTAATCCTGTGGAGGGGTTAATCCTGCGGAGGGGAGGGGAGGGGAGGGGAGGGGAGGGAAGCCGCCGCCGCCGCCGCCGCCTCGCCCGCAGCCCCCCGCCGGCGTTACATAACGGCAGCGCGCGGCAGGGCAGGGCGCCGCGCGCCCCTCCGGTGAGGCGGGGCGGGGGCCGCCGGTCGCACGGCGGCCCCGGGGGCTGCCAGCCCGGGGCAGCTCCGCCAACGCGCCCCCCGCCTCTTCGTTAACCGAACAGACATCAATTAGCCAGCGCGCTAAGAGCGGGGGGGGGGGGGGGGGCGACGACACAAGAACCGCGCGCACCCCCACCCCCAAAAGCCAGGGGCTCGTCTCGCCCGCCCCGCGAGCGGGGCCCACTCACCGCCGGCTCTCGAGGGGGCGGCAGGTCCCGCCGGCCCAACCTGACGCTCGCCCGGGCTCCGGCGCTATCGGGAGCCCGTGTCAACCCGCCGCGGCGGCTCCGCCAGGCACCGCCCTCGCTGCCCGGGCATTGGCGAGCGCCCCGCGCCGCCTGCCCGCCCCTGCGCCGCTCTGCCCCCATAGGCCGGGCGGGCTGTCCGGCGGGCGGCCGCTCCCCGCCCCCCGCGGAGCCTGAGGTAATGAATTGCCCGGCGGCAGCTGCCGCCTTCGCTGCCTTAAATGGCTGGTTACGGCTGGCAGCGCCTCTGCCCGCTCCTCCCTGCTCGCTGCCCGGTAGCAGGTGGGCAGGGGCAGGTGGAGACCGGGCCGGGCCGGGCCTCCCTGCCCGCTCCCCTCGCCAGGAGCTGGGGGCGACGCGGGGCGGGCCCGTGACCCCCCGGGGCGGCGGTCGAGGGCAGGTCCAGCCGCTTCCGCCATCTCGAGCATCCTATTCCCCCTTCCCGAGGGAGAAGCGGAGACCAAGGAGCCCCACGGCCCTCAGCGTCCTGCCCAGCTCGGGCAGGTTTGGGTCCGGATTGCCGCTCGGCTGTGCTTAAGCTGTGGTTGTTGGCAGAAAGTAAATAAAAATCATCCGAAAGACTGGGCTGTGCAGTGCAGTAGGCGTTGGTAAAACCTCGCGTTCCCTCAGCTTGCCCCTTGCCGAGGAGCAGGCCTGGGGTTGGCACAGCGGGGAGCTGCAGCCGCTAATCTCATCTGGAGCAATCCCGATCCAAAATTAACGTTGGAGCACCGAGGCGGTTCAGGAGTCAGCAGGGATCGAATGAACTCTCGTGCATCCTCGTTCATGAATGTATAACCAGACTCCAATGACCCGGCAGAGCTTGGTGGACCATAACTTGATAGCTGCGGTGCTGGAATCAAGTTAAAACAATCCACCCGCAGCGGGGAGGGAGAAAAGCAAAAAGATCCAGTTAATGCCCAGTGGAGTCTCAATTTTTCAAATGCAGCATAGATAAATAGCCAACTTTTAAAAATAGTCATATACCTATACTTGCCTTAAGAAGCACAATAATAGCTTATTATAAAACTTCTTTATAAACTCTTATTTCAGTAACTTAAGGCAATTATTGCAATGACCCAGAATGTCATAAATGCTTTAAGGCCCCTTCATATTAGGGTTGAGTTTGGCTGCGCTACCGAAGAAGGTTTTGTGGCAGTTGCTGGCACTTGGTTTTACTCACTCCAGTCTCTCCAGCTGATGACACTGCTGATATGTACTATATAATCCATGGTCTGACTCCGATTGCTGACACTTACACCTCCGTGTGATCACATCCACACAGAACAGAGTCCCCTCACCCAGGAAAACAGTTAGAAATGGAATTTAAGACGAAGGCAGGACAGCAGGTGATGAGCAGGCGCAGGGCATGGCCAGACAAGCATAGTGACCAGCAACCTGTTTACCCATGAGGGACCCCTTTTGTCCTCTTAGCCCTCTATTCACCCACACTTGTTCCTCTCCAAGCCACCATGATCCCTCCCTTTCTCTGCCTTTGGTTTGTCACCTAAACATGCCATAAGAAGTCTTGCACAATCCCAAGATTCCCTGAAAGTTCAGGGGAGGTTCAGACTTGACATTAGGAAGCATTTCTTTACCGAGAGGGTGGTCAAACCCTGGAACAGGCTTCCTGGAGAGGTGGTCGATGCCCCAAGCCTGTCAGTGGTGAAGAGGCAATTGGACAATGCCCTTAACAACACTCCTTAACTTTTGGTCAGCCCTGAAGGGGTCAGGCAGGTGAACAAGATGATCATTGTAGGTCCCTTCCAACTATTCTATTCTATTCTATTCTATTCTATTCTATTCTATTCTATTCTATTCTATTCTATTCCCCTGCATCCCATAATGTGTCCTATACCCCCTAGGCAGTAGCCCCCCACTTCAGTCCATAAGTTGCTCTGGAGAGCCTTTCCAGACTCATCTGGTGGGTTTCAGACCTGAATGATGGGCGTCAGTTCTCTTTTGTGACAGTCCTGAGGGGCAGTGGGGCAGGGGATCCGTTTCTCTGAGTTCCCCATATAAGGATGGAGGTTCCCCTGCTTGCTATTGTTGCTCTGTGCTACATTTAGTGTGTGGAGATGAGCTTTTTATCAAATAACCTAACAACACTTAATTTCTGGTCACACTTTGAAGATGCTTTGTCTTCCAATAGAGAGGGATTTAGAGGTTTATTATAGCAATTAAATTTAACTAAATTTATGAATTTAGTTCCTAGTCCTGAACGCATACTATTGAAAATGTGCCGTCATCCAGTTTTGGTAAAGATAAATGAGTCACAAAAAGAAATCAAGGATACCTCAGGGCAAGCATGTTCTGCCAACCTAATCCTCGCTGGCCTCCATTCCAGTCTGCCAGGTAGCTCACCCTGCGGGGGCCAGGGTGGGGATGAGAAAAAAGGTTAGTTTCTTTATTTCCTTCTTCAGCTGATATTTGTTGTTCAAGACGCTTGACTTTTACACCTCCCAAACTAATTTTTATAAAAGTGTAGTATAAATTCACAAAAGCCCGTTTTAGGGTTATCTGTATTGGGTTTACGTGGCAAGGTTTTGGTAGCGGGGGGACTGCAGGGGTGGCTTCTGTGAGAAGATGCCAGAAGTTGCCCCCATGTCTGACAGAGCCAGTGCCAGCTGGCTCCAAGACGGACTTGCCGTTGGCCAAAGCTGAGCCCAGTGGTAGCGTGCTGTGATAGCATATTTAAGAAGGGGTAAAAAACACTGCACAACAGCAGCAGCCAGGACAGAGGAGTGAGAATCTGTGAGAGAGACAACTCTGCAGACACCAAGGTCAGTGAAGAAGGACAGGGAGGAGGTGCTCCAGGTGCCGGAGCAGAGATTCCCCTACAGCCTATGGTGAAGACCATGGTGAGGCAGACTGTCCCCATGCAGCCCATGGAGGTCTACGGTGGAGCAAATATCCACCTGCAGCCCATGGAGGTCCCCACGCCGGAGCAGGTGGATGCCTGAAGGAGGCTGTGACCCCATGAAAAGCCCATGCTGGAGTAGGCTTCTGGCAGGACCTGCAGCCCCATGGAGGGGAGCCCACGCTGGAGCAGGTTTTCTGGCAGGACTTGTGACCCCACCAGGGGACCCACACTAGAGCAGTCTGTTCCTGAAGGACTGCACCCCGTGGAAAAGACCCACGCTGGAGCAGTTCGTGAAGAACTGCAGCCCATGGGAAGGACCCATGTTGGAGAAGTTTGTGAAGGATTGTCTCTCATGGGAGGGACCCCACGCTGGAGCAGGGGAAGAGTGTGAGGAGGAAGGAGCACCAGAGACAACGTGTGATGAACTGACCACAACCCCCATTCCCTGTCCTCCTGCGCTGCTCGGGAGGGAGGAGGTAGAGAAGTCAGACGTGAAGTTGAGCCCGGGAAGAAGGGAGGGGTGGGAGGAAGGTGGTTTTAGGTTTGTTCTTATTTCTCACTACCTTACTCTGTTTAATTGGTAATAAATTAAATTAATTTCCCCAAGTCGAGTCTGTTTTGCCTGTGATAGTAATTGCTGAGTGATCTTGTCCTTATCTTGACCCACAAGCTTTTTGTTGAGGAAGCAGAGTGACAGAGTGGCTTGGTGGGCACCTGGCAGCTAGCCAAGGTCAACCCTCCATATTATCACACTACCTTAATAACGTAATGTAACTTTGGATTAATTTTAATCCCGTGTGCAAATTAACTCCTTCCATATTTTTAAGTTGGAGATAGGGCAGTTCTTCTTTGTCTGCATTTATTTTCATTTTTAACTCAAGAATATTACCATCGAGTGCAATGTGTACCTTGGACATTTATTAAAAAAATAAAATAATGTGAACGCCAACATGCATCTATGTTGTGGATTTCTGCAGCACTCAGTACACTTAGTTTACATGATACAATTACACTGTTAATTCCCTAGAGCTCCCAGAAGCCTTCTCTCATCCCTGCACAAAGAATCATTTTTCTCAGTCCAGAAGATAACTGTTCCATTTCAGGCTGATAAGATGGTAGTGCTCTGCCACGGAACAGGGCCTCGCAGCAAATCCTGAGAGTAGTCCAAGCCCTGATTAGCTCCATCTCCTCTGGAAGTCCATTCCCTCACAAGAAAGAAAGACCCTTGGCCATGACCTTGAGATCTCCCTGTCTTATCCTAAGATTAGCTGCAATTCCCCAAGCGGGCAGTACAGCTGTGTTTGTTTGTAGGCTGTAGCTGTGGCTGAAGGACACCATCTTTTCTTCTAGGCACAGGCCACCGTGTAAGTTCACGTGCGACCTGACCTGGTGATTTGTCAGCGTGACCTGGCATTTTAAATTCTCTTTCGCTCTTCTAAATAAACATTTGAAAATACGATTGATCAAATGTCATTCTCCCTGGCACACTCCCGTTAGACATTCCCAAGCCACTGCAGCAGGAGTGCATTTCCTCGGAATCCAGGAATGGAGCAGAGGGCAGGCACTGGCCATACCCTGGGTCCCACAGGGACTTTCAGAACGCGTAATTCCTACAAGCTGCAGTTTAAGGATGAACTTTCTTGCCTCTGGGCTGATGGCAACAGAGAGCAGGAAAACTGGCCCTACAGTTTCCCTTTTCAGAGCTTCACAACCAGAAAAACACATCCAGATTTCATGGTGAATTCCAGAACGGTACTGATTTTAATTAACACTACGAGAAGTACACAGAGCTATTCAAAATAAAACTGTACATATTTCCCTACTTCATTCTCTCCGTCAGCTAACACGTCAGTTCTTCTTTCATTTCAAGAGAAAGCCTTCTGGAAGGGATGCAGATCTCCTTCCTGCAGTTGACACAGCTTCTTTTCAGGTTGCTATACTTATCGCCCGTCCCTGTTATTTCTATAATGTTTATCCTCATACGAATTCTGTTCAAAGGTTTTGTTGTTTTAAATATTTTCTTGCTTTTTCCTCCTTCCTTCCCTAGTTCTCTACAAGACAGAGAATTCTTTCCTGCTTAGGCAGCTCCTTTGCTAATACATTAAGCCAGTTCCACCAGAGTTGGAAAACTTTGCAGCCAACATTAGTTCCCGGACTGAGGGAGATGATAGATGATAGACAAAATGATAGATTACATAAACACTGGGTGTCCAGTGAATCAGCAGTTACATCGTATCTTGAGCTAGAACTATTAAACCGTAAATAAAAAGATTTTTCATGTCATCAGGCCTGGGTAGGAAAATGTATCACCAAGATCGCGTTATTATTAAAAAAGGTCTCTTTAGTTTGCTTGTAATTTAATCAGAATATTTGTGTGAATCAAAGCGTATTAATCTGCTTGAAACTTCCATCAAAATGATGGAATATTTTTTAAATGCCAGGTAGTCACCCCATTTAGAAAAACAGGGTTTGTTTGTTGTTGTTGCTTTTTGTTAACCACTTCTTGGAATAGTTACAGAAACTAAAAATCAATCAAGTTTACTCCAGTGTTTCATCTGGTGAAAATCAAGTACAATTTTCTAAGCTGTACAAGGAAATGGCCTGAAGTTGCACCAGGGGAGGTTCAGGCTGGATATTAGGAAAAATTTCTTCCCTGAGAGAGTGGTGAAGCATTGGAACAGGCTGCCCAGGGAGGTGGTGGAGTCACCGTCACTGGAGGGGTTCAAGGAATGTGTGGACGTGGTACTGCGGGACATGGTTTAGTGGACATGGTGGGGTTGGGTTGATGGTTGGATTTGATGATCTTACAGGTCTTTTCCAACCTTAGTGATTCTGTGATTCTGTGAATAGTCGTAAATACATTGTCATTTGTTTACGTATGTGCAACATACATATTGTCAATATGTCATACACTGTTAGACAGTCAATTTATGTACAGCTGTGTGTATAGTCTCAGTCATTTCCAGGAGGGCAAAACTAGCTACCTGCCAGACCCCCCCACGCAATACTTATATATAAAATAGCCAGCAATATTTAATTGTATAAATAATGTGGCAGAATTGCAAAAAGGTAGACAAGCGTAAAGGGCCATTCTCATGCGCAGGAAGTTTGACTTAGCACATTCTGTATTTTGCAATGTGCTGTCCTGTAACTTTGTATAGAAACTAATCCAACTGTTGATGGAATCAGTGTTGCTCATCAATTGCACTGAAATAGAAATAAATAATAAAATCATGCAAATATAGAAGCCAGAGTTCAGGAGATATGCACATGTGTTAAAGAAATAACTTGATCGCACTAACAGTACAGAGCACAGTCCTGCAAATGCCTGACCATGACAGAATTCCTTATTTATTTTTATTTGCCAAAGCTCCCATCAAAAAACAATGTTAAGAAAAAGCTGAGCTTGAATCAGAGCACGTAGAGCTTCAGAAGCTATAAAGTTAAAACCAGCCTATCTCACTTGCTCTTCTCTGTAGCACAGAGACCCTTTTTGGGAGTACTTTATCACACGCTCGTTCTTTCAGCTGGAATGCTATTCTAAACCGTATTATATTCTCTCCCCCACCCTCCCTAACAAAAGGTGAAAAAGGAACAAAGCAGGACAATGCAGAACAGCTCTAGAAAAGGATAAACTTCTGCAGCAGATCCAATAACTTGGATCAAGATTTAAGAAACCTGGATTCCAGTAGTGTATTTTGTACGGGCTTTCCATGGAGCAGTGAGCAACACGCTCGGTCTCCCTCTGCACCTGTCTGGCAGACTTAAATTGGGGAGAATCCATTTTACAGTGAGGGTATCTGAGAGGCAGAGAGATATTGTAGCACAAAGCCATTACTTAAGAGGAAAAAATGCCTTTATTAGGGAAGCATTCAGTGATGTGAAGGTTATGACAAGAGGCAGTTCTTTAAAAAAAGAACTTAAGGCAGGTCTTTCATTCACTATCTTAGCTCTATGTGAAGTGACTTTGTAGTTAAAGCCACTGACTTTGTAGTTTAAGATGGCACATTCAAAAGCCCACAGCACTTAAACACTTCTAAATATCTATATTCTATACCATTTCATACAATAGACAAAGACTAAAATAGTTGCTGCAGCCTTATTCATATTCCCTCAGGTAACTGTTGAAAAACATTTTGTTGTCCCTTTTTAGTAGTTTATTCAATTTACCGCATCTAGTCCCAACTTCATTCTATCTTTGTTAGCTCAGCATTTATTCAGAGCCCTAAAATACTCTCAGGAGAAGATGTAAATCACCCTGTTCTGTTTGACAGGAGGAGAAATGGCCAGGAAGTGAACCTCAGAACTGCCGAGCAGGTGAGCATCGGTGAAGTCTGATAGCAAAGACTCAGCACTGCAGTTAAGGCAGTAGACAAAACCTGGTGGCATTTCTATGGCAATGGCCACACCAAGCTATTTCCTTAGTGCAAGGCTTTCTCAGCACTGTTCTGCCTCTGGTGGCCCACGTTCTCAAATGCTTCAGGGAGAGGTGGGGAAGTCAAAATGAAAGATAAAAACTGTACCAAGACTGGCCGCAGAAGAGAAGAAGCCCTTCAGGTACTCGCAGCAATTAGCTGCTAGAAGCTGAGAAGTTGGGTACTTTTTTTGTTCAGTTTAGCTTAAATCATTTTGTGTCAACAGATATGAAAACATATGAAGCATTTCTTAAACTCAACCGTTTGTTCATCTCAAATGTCGCTGACTGTCCCTGGCACTAAATTCCACAACTATTTTCTTTGTGTAAAAGTAAGAATTCTTTTACTGTGACATTTTGTAACAGACTACTGTTAACAAGTGTTCATTGATTAGGAAACAAAATGATAAGAGATGTAGATTTGTGTTAAAACCAAGTGGTTGTTATCCAAGCAGCTACCACGTCATCTTTTTTTCTTGGCTAGACACAATAATACACGCCTATCCAACAGTCTTAGTTGTAATACTTTCTTTTTCTAGTGGTGTTAAGACAAATGGAGCTTTGTCAGAGCTGATCCCATCAGCGTAAATATACGCTGGTACCACATGTGGACTTACTGTAATTCATCCTAGAATAAACACGTGAAGTTCTAGCCCCACTAAAACTGAGAGGTTTACCATTAACATAAAAGAAGTTAGCATTTCATGTGCAATTCCCTTACTTTCTCAGCTACTGTTGCTGAATAAAGACATAGAAAAGCCAGTTTAAAAACAAAAACAAACCCACAAAAAGCATGTGGTTCAACATGACAAGACGCAAAGGGCCAAATGCAATAAAGGTTCTCAGTCTGTGCTGTTATTTGATTTAGAGCTACTGTCATATTTTGCTACTTAGTGCTTATTCCTTAGCTATTTGAATAGCTGAGTCCCACTCTTAATTTAGGCCTTCATCGATTACAAACAAAAGCCAAGCAACTACAAAATAGAAAGCAAACAGTCAACTAGAGTAAAATCAGAGTATTTTCTGGTCAATAATGAAAGCTAATGCAAGAATCCTTTTTGCTACCCAGTGGAGGTGAAGACAATTCTTTTCACATTAAAAGGCACAGACATATTCTGTCAAATTTTGCTGAAGCTGATCAAGATACCCTTGTCTTCAGGTGTTTAAATTAGACTTCTTCCATTTTTATCACCACTGTAACAGGATGTCCGAGCGGAGTATTTGTCCACATCTCAAATAGTCAACTTCACACTTTCACGTGTCGACGTACTGCTACAGGTAGGGTGCTTTGTGTCAGGCTAGGAATGGGAACACCCCAGACATGGAAACATGCTCTGCTGCTTCTGCTCTAGGAGTGTAAACCTCCTGCAGAGAACAAGTGCAGGTAGGTGTAAGGAGGAAAAGAAATCAGGCATTAAATTGAGGTTTAATCAGGCGTGAATTGCTAGAGGACATTCAAAGCCTCAAATCTGGAGGTTTGCTATGTCCTTGCTCTTTCTCTCTCTTCATGGTTTTTTTGGTGTGCATGGAGCAGCCATACAAGTCATGTCTGACAAACAACAAGGCTAGGGTGTTTGCATTAGCCGACCCCAGCATGGGATCAGGCTTTTCCTAGAACAGTCTCAGATCGCATTTAAATGCTCATGGTTAAATGATCACTAAAATCATGTCAGTTGAGTTATCCAGAGCTAACAGTACATAGGTTGTCAGCTCTGTGCTTTTAGGTTGGATATCTCTCCTATTTAGGAGAAGAACAATAACTAGTGCTCTGATTGCATCACAGAGATGCAGAGGGATAACATTTTATGTGCTGGGGAAAAAAAAAATCACAGAATCACAGAATCACTAAGGTTGGAAAAGACCTGTAAGATCATCAAGTCCAACCACCAACCCAACACCACCATGCCCACTAAACCATGTCCCGCAGTGCCGCGTCCACACGTTCCTTGAACACCTCCAGGGATGGTGACTCCACCACCTCCCTGGGCAGCCTCTTCCAGTGCTTCACCACTCTCTCAGTAAAGAAATTTATCCTAATATCCAGCCTAAACCTCCCCTGGCACAACTTGAGGCCATTTCCTCTCGTCCTGTCGCTAGTTACATGGGAGAAGAGACCAACACCCACCTCACCACAACCCCCTTTCAGGTAATTGTACTAAATTATTAAAAAAAAAAAAAGTTTCAAGATTGGAAATTTGTTTGATGTGCTCCCACACTCTTTTATTACAGCAGCAGAACTTCTAATGTGAGCCAGAAAATTGAATTTGTCTCATAAGTCAGAAAGATGTGAGAAAAACTGGAATCAGAGGGGCAACTTCAGGTTTCTAAGGACATCAAAGTCCTTAGGGCAGTTGACTGCAATGTACTCAAAGCTGTGATTTAGCAGCTACCATCTCAACTGAGCTATATAGCTCAGTTTCAAAAGCTCTGGCTCTGTGAATTGTTACATTCCTCTGTAAGCCAATGATTCACAAATAATTGTCTTAAAATAATATTACTTTGGTTTATTAAGTACAAGTGGAAAATATTTTTTTAAAGCACTGTTGGTGTACCAGTTGGGTAAAGCAGAAAAGTGCTAAGCAAAAACCCAAAATGAAATATAAGGGTTAAAAAAAAGCATCATGCATTATAGAGAGAAATCTCTATTGAAAATGTTTGCCAAAGTTTTACAATGTGCAACATAGACTACTTTTTTCCCAACAAAATAAGTCAGCAATAGAGCCACTAAATTTTGCACTGGTGTTCTTTATATATTGAAGTACATCCAGAAGCATCTAAAAAAATCCAGGTTACATAATGACTTTCTCAGAACACTTCCGCCAGTTATTCATGTCCAGAATAGTTTTTTGTACAATAAATCAGAGCACTGTGTTTTATGGCCACCAGTCTGATAAGCCACTCTTGTGCTTCTCCTGTTGGCAAGAGGGGAAGATGGGGTACACTGATTGATGCAGCTCCGTATTTTGGATTTTAGTGGATTTTAATTTAAAAGAGATCTGGTTTCATAAATAGGTATTTTTTCAAGTAAAACCTTTCAGAGGCTGCACTCATTATCTCATATCTTTTTTGAGTTGCTGCGAAGAAAAGCGCTGCGTGAAAGAGACAAAATTTCACACTACGCTTCCTGAAGCAGCATAGAATCATAGAATCATGGAATTGTTTAGGTTGGAAAAGACCTTTAAGATGAGCAAGTCCAACCATTAACCTAACCCTGCCAAGCCCACCACTAAACCATGTCCCTGAGTGCCTCATCCACCGTCTTTTAAATACCTCCAGGGATGGTGACTCCACCACCTCCCTGGGCAGCCCCTTCCAGTGTCTGACAGCCCCTTCCGTGAAGAAGTTTTTCCTAATATATCCAGTCTAAACAAAAATACATACAAACATAGTATTGCAGTGAAACAAAACCATCAAGACTGGTATGAATCAAGCAGGAATGGAAACGTGTAAGTGTGAAAGCAGAGGGGAAAACCAAACTGCAAGTGCTGATAACACCTCGATCAGCTGGTGTATTGATCCTGACTGGGATATCGCTGTACGGGGAGGAGCTGGTGATCCACATCGCCGCTGGTGTGTGCTGTGCTGCATGTCCAGCGTGGCCTTCAGCTGTGCTGTGCTGCCGTGGCTGGTGGCCGCAGGGCCACCTCAGCCAGCCAGCTGCAGCAGAGGTGGCCGCCAGCAGCTCCCGCTCGGCACCCCTCGCTGCGCCACCCGTGCGTCCTCGCCCATGTCCAACAGCGCAGCCAGAAGTTCTCACGTCAGTAGCCTTTAGGATCAGAGTTGTTTTCTCGGAAGAAAATTATTTGGTAGCTCGAAGGACCAGAAAGGAGGAACTTCTCTCCGCAGATGGTGTCTGGGCAGCGTGCCATGGCAAAATCCATCCAGGGCCCACCTGACGCCGCACGCATGTGTGCTGCTCAGCATCTGAAGGGACAAAAGGTTGACTTGCTATCGGTATTTCTCTTTTTATCCTCTCTTATTTATTCTGTCTTATTAAAGCAGCTATTTTATTAAGCCATTTGTTGCTGGGCCTTTCTTATCGAGCTGCGGAAATCGCCCCGCACCGTAACTCTCACCTCATCCACACCCCAGACCCTGGTGCAGAAGAGCAGGTCGGCACATCCTCAGCACATAAACGTGCAGCTTTCCGAGATGCCTAGTTTAGAGAAACAAAGGACAGACTGTTTTCAGAGAAGGAAGCAAAAGGGTAATTAGTAAATTAGTGAGGTTGCCTAATGACTCTCAGGGGTAGGACATGATGAAAAGCAAAAGGTGACAATCACTGTGAGCTTACAAAGGTACAAAAGGTCTGCCCAGAGACCCAGGATGTGCTTACTGACGAAGAATAATCCAGGAGGTGTGATGAGGACTTAGTAACCAGTGCTCCTCGTTCTGTCACCAGAAGTAATCCTGGCCAGACCACTTGGGTACACACACTTTGGTGCTTCTGAATGTGTGAGTGTGAAAGAACAGGTCTGAAAGAATGGTTGACATATAAGAGAGTGAGCATAAGTGAGATGAGCTTTAAAATAAAAATCACCATCCCTTCCTGTATGGTTTTGCATAGAGTTTTCTTACAGTAGCTGCCACATCGATTGGTCCCGCACTGAACTTTGCTAATTTACACGCAGCAGTCTATAACAAAGAGTAGCATATATCCCCAGCACGGTGTCTGCACCCTTTCCTGGTCTGGTTTAACATAGGAGAACAGGTCTAACTGTGCTATACATGGGGCAATGTCACAGTTAAAAAAAAACCAGTTTCAAGTCATGGAATTTTACCTAATGTAGTTAACTGGCAAATAACAAAGTTAATTATTGATTCCAATATTGAAAAATAATGACAAACAAACAAGCACTCAGTGAAAACACCACAGCTTCCCTCCAGACACCTCTCCCCACCCTGCTTCTGGTCTCCAGCCTCCTTGCTCAAGTTACATTCGGTCCCATTGGTGAGGACGGTGGGTGCAGGAGGCTGGGGTCAGCGCATTGTCCTTCCTTTTCTTTTGCTGCTACCTGTTTCCAACTCAGCTGCTCCGGCATGGGCTCCTCCACCGGCCACAGGACCTTTGGAGTCCTACCTCCCCCCGGGTCTCCTCTCTGTCTCTTACCAGTGGCTCTCTGCTCCAGTCCTTTTTTGGGTGGCTCTTTCTTCTAGCCACTGCTCAGACAGCTACGTGCTTTAGCGCTGCCCTGGCATCTCTCCTTGTGCACCCATTTTGTCCAGCCCTGTTCTGTCCCTCTCCACTCCCATGTCTCTCTCTTTTTCTTCAGCATTCTCTTTTTCTTCAGCATTCTCTTTTTCTTCTGCTTGGCAACTCTCTCCTGTGTCTCCTGGTGGTTACCTCCCTTTCTCACATAGAGCTCTGCAGAGGTGCCATAAACCGGCTTCTCGGGCGTTGCTGAGCGGCTGTGATCAGCACGGGGCCGAACCTCACCTCCTCCTGCACGGGTCACCCCTGCAGCCCCGCTGCTACCAAAACCTTGCCAGTCTCATCATTGGGCAAACGTCTTCTAGCATGAACAGAACATATTACTCTAGTATCTGGAAACTTCCCCTTCTTTTCCATTTCCCCAAACAGCAAATACTGACGAATGCAGTCTTCCAAAGGAAAAAAACCTATAAAATGTGTAACACGGGCAAGTGATCCTCTCTCCGGAAAAAAACCCTGTAAAATGTGTAACACAGGCAAGTGATCCTCTCTCCTTTAAACTGTGGAAGAGCCAAACTCTTTTGCTAGGTTCCCCCTATGAAGGATTTTTATTAGTGGCTGAAACATGTCATATGTCAGATTTCAGCCCAAATTATTTCAAAGTTACAAGCTACTGAAAACTTAGTCTTGTTATGAAAAGCACCGTGTCGTTTATGGTTGCTGCTTATTACAGCTAAGGCATGTGTAACTTCTTCACAGTCATAAAATGGAATGGGAAATAGAGCCCACATATTCTGGGCACAGTCCCATAAGAGAAAAGGTAAGAACGTGGTCAAAACAGGATTTTCTAAAGAGCAATACAAGATGAGCTAATTCTCCCCTTTTGATTTCCTTAGCTGTCCACATATCTGCAGTACATTATGTTTTTCTTCATACCACATAAATGCAGGTTCTTCCACTGGATATTTACAGTGAACATAGGACAACCTGGGAGGTGGTCTGCCTCTTATTTTTTCCATCCCAATTCACTCCTGTGAGGCAAAGACCCTACACAGGATGTTAAAAATCTTCACCCAGCAAAGCCTAGCACATAACTTCTTCCAAAGAACACCAAGCAAATAAAGAAATCAAAAAAAGAGGTGAAGAAATGAAGAAATGCCTAGAGGTTAAATTGCATTATGTGAGACATAATATTATATTACATTCTAGTTGTAGCAGACAAAACCAGATATATCCTGACAACCCTGGTAATCTGCTAAGCAAGTGTCTGTTTTGCGTGTGTCTAGAACAGACCTGTTGGTGCAGTTGCCTTTAGCGCGATTTGTCCTTCCTCACATAAGCCTCTGTGAGCGAGATCCTCAAAAGCTTTTGGTTATTTTGCCACAGGAGAACTTCATATGCATATCCTTTACGTCTCTGACCACCCAGTTCACCATTACAGAATAAAAACAAACACTGATACAAAATGGCCAAAGGCTATGGAAAAAATCTCAGATTTAGATCAGCCAGTTCTGAGCATACAGAACAGCAATACTTCATACGCTCTCCAGGAAATTCAGTTGCATTTTCCCTCTTTCTAGTTTTGTATAGCTATCCTTCAAATTCTTCAGCCAGAGATCATGGCCTGACATGAGAATGGAAAATATCATGGACATTAGTACTTCTCCGAGAGCTTTTTAGCATCGTGTGAGAACACAGAATGGCTAAGAGCTCCGTTCCTGAAAACTCTGCTTCCCAATTAGTACAAATTAAAACCGGTACAAAGCTTTGAGTTTTGATATTCTTCATCTAGTTCTTTTAACTAGTCATTACAGCCTTTTTTAAAACAGTCTAGTGTTCCACAAGACTAAATGTTAAACTGTAGAAAGCTGGATTAAGGAAAGTTTTAAAATCAAAATAATTGTATTTAAATTACAATTAATTTTAAAGGGTTAAAATTAAAATTTATTCTGCTTGCATTTTTTCATTAACAAGGCAATTATAAATACTGGCAGCAAAACCCACTGCATCTAGAACACACTGCAGAATATCAAACCCTGTACCTAGAAGATGGACTTTAAAATCTGAAGAGAACTAATACATCAAAGGTGGATGAGTGTGTTTGGATATCTTGTTTAAAGGATCTGGACAGAGAATCTGTACTCAGTTTTGATATGTATTACATTTTATTGAGGAATATCACTAACAGCAAACAAACAGGTCATAGATATGGTCAAATAGTTCCAACCACTGAGTAATTGTTTGGATACATGCCTTTTCACTTGTATCCTCTCAGTAGTACATTACATCACTTGTTCTTCTCCTCAAATTATATAGTATTCACACACAAAAGCCAAAACATTTTATACGTTTGCGGGAACATAGCTGACAAAATCTATGCTGTTCAAAGAAGATAGATTAAACTTCTCCAGCTATAATCTCAACACACACACAAAATTGTTAACATAGAAAAGGAATGGAAAACATTTTTCAGGTGCATACACATTTCGGGTGTTATTAAAGGCTAAAAGAAACCCAACCATTCACAATAAGCCATAGGAAAGCTGAAGCATGTGTTTTTCCATGACATGGGACCTTACCGTGTCTAATTTGTTCAGAAAGCTAGTTAATAAAATAAACAAAGAACTTTATTAAGCAACAGAAGACATGCACTGGAATACAGCAATAAGGGTGATATTTAAAAGAAAATCTCCCCGAGTATAGCTTTCATTACCATGAAGGCTATTTAAAATATACACCTTAATCAGAATGTTCAAAAGATATAAAATAGGA
This sequence comes from Gavia stellata, assembly GCF_030936135.1. Classification (NCBI taxonomy): domain Eukaryota; kingdom Metazoa; phylum Chordata; class Aves; order Gaviiformes; family Gaviidae; genus Gavia; species Gavia stellata. The sequence goes on from NC_082596.1 coordinate 102,843,549, forward strand.
TATTGAAATATTGCGCAAGATCAAATGGAGCAGATAACTCAACTGGTACAAGAGTGATAAGAACTGCTACTAATTACCAAATGGAATTCTTAAGAATATAAAATTCCAATATTCCATTTCATATACCCAAGCTCATTAGAACAGCAGGGAAAACAAAAAAAGTTTAAAATAAATTTGATCAGATCCCTCGCTCTCTTACCTACTAACAAACATTTTGAAAATGTAAAAAAGACTTCTGAGCAGTGCTAGAAGAAATTCAGTTTCACCACTGGCTCACTTTGCAATCAATACTAGTCTGTTCATTTCAATTCTTTGCATCTTGAAATGGTAACTTTCTTAGAGGTCAATGCGAAGTCTGCTAAAAAAATTGTTACCCATGATACAAATTAAATTTCCCTGGAGAAACATCGTAGGGTGTATTCAGACCAATCGTAAAATCGCAGGCTGGAAGGGTCTTCTTGAGGCCATCTCCTTCCACGCTTACAGCAAAAGAGGGCTACGCTCAGTGCTCAGGGGTTTATTCAGTCAAGTTCTCCGCTAGCTCCAAAGACAGACCTCTCTGTGGAACCTGATGCAGGGCTTTGATGCTCTCACTCTTACTAATTTCTCTGGGAAACCATTCAGTTTGGACGAGGCATTGTGGGACATGGTTTAGTGGGCATGGTGGTGTTAGTTGATGGTTGGACTTGATGGTCTTACAGGTCTTTTCCAACCTTAGTGATTCTGTGATTCTGATTCTGTTGTCTATGTATTCAGGACCTGGAATACAAAAGTGCGCATTCCTAGAACTTAAACAAACCTAACCACAAACACGGGAAATCAAAAAATTCTCAAGGCTTTGTATTCAGATGGAGAGACCGCAAGATAGATTACTGAAATAAAAAATGACACTCATAAATATCATTACAACTAGTACTTTGTCAAACAATGAAGAACTTTAAAGGAAGGTCAGGATGAATTTTCACTTATGGAGAACCCTAAACAGTGATCAAAAGAGAGCGGTGATGCCTACACCTATCGCTGCTGGCCAGGAGTATGTGCCTGGCAATTCTGGTGAACAGGACTAGATGGGAAATCCCAGGCAATTCTTGCATGACACCACCTACAGTGCCTTCACAGTCTGCCTGAACAAGGAACCTAAATGTCTTATTTGAGCCATTTTGAATTTACTTCTCTTTTAAATGCATAAAAACCCCCTGATAGCAGCAAGGAAGAATTGCATTTACGTGGGGCCAGAGCCTGCCCGGTGTGTATGACCAAATTCGCTCTCTCATCTCATCTACTACTGAACGTCATTCCTGCTAGAGCCGGCCAGAATCCCCACCACCTCCCACCCGTTCCCTCCTTTGGATCGAATGGAAATACAGTAGGGTACAAAAGAACACCATAGCTGTGTGTTGAACTTCAGAGGGAAATCAACACTGCAATCAGCACGCCAAGGCTGTGGAGTACCAGAGATCATGGCCTGACATGAGAATGGAAAATGTCATGGACCTAAGTACTTCTCCAAGAGCTTTTTAGCGTCGTGTGAGAACACAGAATGGCTAAGAGCTCCGTTCCTGAAAACACTGCTTCCCAATGCAATGTTATCTGCCTTCAGAAAAATCTGTGCTACTTTCTCCCAGGAGGTTATATTTAGCTAAACAAACAAAAGGTTAAAATATACAGTCAAAGCTTAGCAGTAAAGTTGAAAGCTGTTTTACAGAAGAATCAGCAGAATGCAAAGCACCAGCCGGGCATTTCTCGTAAGAGCTTGATTTCCACAACTGTTTCACTTAAAGTCACAAGGAATCCAATCACGGATATTGTGATAATAGTTGCTGCATTATTTGCAGAGGAATTAAATCATTTCTGGCACAGTTTCTCAGCTACTCACCCACACTAAAATTATTCACAAGACTAAGCTTATAAATAAAGTAAAATGAAGTTTTAGGTGAGAACAGACAGGGTTACAGGGCCTGTCGCAGAACCAGTGCCAACGTGCACTTCAAATTGGAAGTGGAATCCTCTCTTTAAATGTTTTTGTGCTAACTGGAAAGAAAAAGCCGTGGTCCCACCCATACTAGGTGTACAGGCCAGAGCCCCTCCGCAGCCTGACAGGCAGGCAAATCCCCTCTCTCAAAGGAACGCTGTGGGCAACCCTTTGGTGTTTTCCTTTGACCCAACTTAGAAGTGATTCGAAAGCGCATGATGTCATACTGTAAAGCTGCTGTTCCAACAAACTGTTTGTCTGCCAGTCCGTGACAGCCTGAGTCCTTCCCAAAGGCAACAAAACAGAGAATATAATCTGCTTCATCATGCCCTCAGCATACTAATGTTTGGTAATAAAACAAACATACAAACGCATGTCTATTACTTCTCCACAGAACTCTTTTTAAGCTAAAACACTGAAAAAAAACCCAAACCCACAAAGACAACACTGACTGCAAAAAGAAGGTGACGCTTTTCTCGCACATAATGATTTGAAGGGGGTTGACACAGCTCAATGAAGTTTTTCTGTAGTTTCTAAGAAAAAGAATGTGCAGCATGGCACAGATTCATGACACCCCTGTCAAAGGCAGTGTGAGCACAGATTTTCAGTAAAAAGGGGAGGCGGGGAAGGGAAGAAGCATCTCGTGGAAAAAAAATTGAGTGTGCTTTTGCACAAAGATGTTTCTTCAGTTAAGCCCACTTCAGGGCTTCGGAAGCTTGTACATGATTTATACAGTTCCTTATAGAGCATCCCTTTATCAGTGGACATTACTGATGAAGTAGCTCTTACAGAAGTCTGCATGCTTTTCCCAGCCAGTCCTAGAAGGATGGCCAAGAATGTGTCTGGAACATCCTGAAAAAAAAGGCGGCAGGCGGGGGGCAGGAGAAAAGAAAGTGAATTTCCATTTTCAGGATTGCCAGATTTTCACCTCAAGAAAACAGCAAAATTAATGCGATACGTTCACTTTTCAACCCGCTACAGTCTCACCTTGTTTAGTTGGATGAATGTTGGTGTGAAATAAGTCCCACTTCTTCCCCTTTGAAATACAGATAGCTAAAGCTTTGGACATCATTTGAAGAAAGACGTCTTGCCTTTTTACATGCTATTTTAGAGCTGTGAATTTGTTCCAAGACGACGTACGCAGTCCCTGTTTTATCATTTTCTTGCTAGGAGTTAGGGAAAAACACCAGGACAAGCTTCCCCTAGGAGGGGTTGTGTAGCCCTGGAACAGGTCACCAGAGAGGTTTGAGATCTCCAGCCCTGGAAGTTTTCAAGACTCAGCTAGGCAAGGCTGGCCAAGGTGGTCCGACTAGCTGACTTCCAGAGAACCAGCATTTCTACCACCCTTTGTAAGCAGAAAAACATTACAAACAACAATGAAACAAGAAAATTATGTTACAGGCATGGAAAGAGAAAATCCAACTGACAAACCAGGGAATTTCACAGAACTCTCATGTTGGCACCCACGAGCCTCCAGGAACAGATACAGGTTCTCTCACATCTAGGGTTTAGTTAGTTTGACAAACAAATACCTGATAAGACTAAGAACTGGTAACGTCCGCTATTTTTAGCCACATCTGTACAGACAGGAGGTCTTTTGGAATTGAACTTGGTAACTTAACACCTCTGTTACCACATGATTTGACACAAGACTGCTCGTAAGGAACTGGACCATTTTAAGGCTTAGGATTTTAAGGAAACTATAGGAACTCAAATCTTCAGTGCCCTTCTTGCAGAACTGCTTGGTTTCTGATGGCAGTTCTTTCAATCTCTACTTTTTCAGAAGAGTATTTTTAAAAAAGTAATTAATATTGGAACATTATGAGTGGTTAGAGCATCTTTCTGGTAGAATACTCAGTTTGGTGTTCCTTGATACTCTTTGATTAATTCCTGTCAAACTGGACAATGATTCTCCTGGACTAATATTCTGCCTCCTTAGCACTGGTCATTTACATTTTAAATTTACCTTCATTTTGCAATATGGTTATAATTCACATACAGATAAGTGAATGTTTGAAGCTCATTTACAGACATTTTATGTTTATCTAAAACAGGAGGCTGAGAAGTTATTGATAGCAGTGGAAGTTGGACCCTGTACTTGCCCATTAAACAGCTTTTCTTTCGAGTCCCTACTGAAACGAGGACTATGCTGTTTGGTCATTCTCATGTAGGTCACATTATGACTCTAGCCTGTAATTCTTGTAATTCTTCTTTTCAAATAGTTTAGTTGCCTAAGCAAATGTAATGGATAGATAAATAAATAAAGATCAATGGTCCTCTCTAACTGAAATGTGCTCAGTATGACAGAGTCACAACTACAAACTTTATTAACAGTTTCCTACTAGCTGCCCTTTACACCGACCATATGGAGCAGGAATTTTTCATTCCTGCCCTCATGCTTGGACATAAGCAGAAAAAGAGAAAGCACAGCCAAGGAGGCATAACAACCAAATGATTCTGAACAGCCATTTCAAGAACACTTACTACTCATGTAAAAGCAAGAATAACCCCGAGATTGCTTTATCACAAACCAGGAATTTGGGGCCAATATGCTTCCCAGAACAGAGAAGCCATGGCAAGGTAACTGAAGGGTGTTGGTCAGAATCTCCTTTTTAAGACAGTATCTTACAAAGAAGGCTAAGTTATTGATGAAAATTCTTTATCTTAATGCCAATGCATTAATGCAATGAAAAACTGAGAAACATACTGAAGCTTTTTAAATCAAAATATCCTATCTAGCTTATTTTAAAAAGGCCTATTGCATGTATATTTGTCAGCTTTATAAAAGCCCCAGTCTTGGCACTTCAAGATTTCAAGTACTCTGCGGGTCACTACACTGAGTGATTATAACAAGCCAGTGGATTTACAGCCCAGACTAACAGCAGTTAGATTTCTTTGGGAGTTTAAAGCCCTGTGAGCTGTTCTGGTCCTGACTGCTGGTAGAAAAAGAAAGAGCAGCACAGCAAATGCAACTAAGCAGCCACATCGCTTAGAATATAGCCAACAGCTAGACTAATGAGGTCAGGAGAGGATTGATTCAGATCACGAACAAACAAGGTTTACTGTTGAAGACATGGGATTGTAATTACCAAGTAGAGAAAAATAAAAGCCCAAAAGAGCATTTTGGTAACTTGCAAACACTAATAAACTTTTGCCGTCTCCTCCAACCCCTGCTTTCTCTTCCTCCAGCCACAGGTGTTAGCGTGTTACCTTCTTCCTTTTTGTTGCTCTTGTTTCACAGAATCACAGAATCACTAAGGTTGGAAAAGACCTGTAAGATCATCAAGTCCACCCACCAACCCAACCCCACCATGCCCACCAAACCATGTCCTGCAGTGCCACGTCCATACGTTCCTTGAACCCCTCGAGGGATGGTGACTCCACCACCACCCTGGGCAGCCTATTCTACTGTTTTGTTTCAGTCTTGTCTCAAGCAGAGAGCATAGGGATTTTTCAAGAATAATCTCTTGCTTGCTTTCTTTGTGCAGCTCCTAGGATGCACTTTGACACTGGCTAATCAGTACCAAAGAGATGTTTGAGTTAACTGAGAAGGGGCAGCCTTCTACAATCTACAAGCACAGATGAGGGCAATGAGATGTATGATCTGGTGGTCCAGTGACTACATGGTTAAATGGCTGTTTCTTTTAATGCAAGAAGCAAGCAGCCAGCCTTGTTCTAAAGAGTAAAAGCTTCCCTTTCCTGCAAAGACATTGTGCCTACAGCAGCAAGTTATCACATGAAGGACGTTTCCCTTAATTAGTCAATAAAATGAATGCAAGCAAGGCAGGTTTTCATGTCCACCCCTCCAGTGAGTCATTCACAGGTGTAACTGTTCATTAATGAAATTCAACATCCTGATGGTTACATGGGCATAAGATTCTTTTCTCTTAGCATTAATTTTCTGAACCGGTTCTAATCAGAGAAGTGATGAGGGTATAGTCTTTAACCTCGTTGTCAAGAAAAGCAGAGATATGCAAACCGTAACCATGGGACAAGGTTACACTCTGTGATATCAATCACCCTAGCAACTGGGATCTACAAACAGCAGCTGGAAAACACATTGTCCTTATTATTTCACTGAATTATTGTTTTTAGACTGAGACTACTGCATTCATTTACAGGGATTTTTCTCCTTCCCTCCTCCATGTAAACAAGTCTCATTACAAAGCTCAAAAGACAAATATTTCAAATATAGACGAACAATTTGGACTTGGAGAGCTGCCCTGTAACGATGCAACACAACACAAGGCCTTATCTCTGTTGGATAAGGAATGATGTCAACAGTAGCTATGTTAACAAAGAGGTCAATAATGACTGGTAAACATAACCCAAACAATTGAATAAGTGAAGGGTAAGCCATCGGGGTTGGTGCAGAAGAGAGGCTAATGCTTTTACAAGGCCTTTAAAAAAATTTTCTTAGTTACTTTGTATTGGGAACACAGAAAGCAAGAACAGTTAGCTGTACTCTTTTTTTAAATCATCATAAAGAAATCATCATTCTCTTTACATACATTCCACAGCAATCCACTTCCAGACACTGCTAACCCCAACCACTCAGTAGAAAAGATGGTCAGACTCGTGTCTTGCATGTACAAATATCCCCAGTGGCATTTTGTGAGAGACAGTACGCGTGTACACAAGAGAAAATTAGCATTTCTACTGAGCCAGCAAAGAAGGCCAGCTACGTAGAAACACACCATGATCTCAATAGGTCACAACATTGTGCAACAATGAACCGTTCATTAAAAAATAAAATCAAAACCACAAGCACCTTTTTTTTTATTCTCTGATCTCCCTTGGACAAGTCTTGAAAAAATTTCTTGGGTCACTAATTTTACTTCATGCTCTTAATAAATAATTCTTCCTTCTAAGCACCTTGCCCATACTTATGGTCCCAGAGGGTACCGGGCAAAGGCTACTTTTAAGAACAACATGAAGAAAAATGTCAAGGTAGATGCTCCTCATTACTGTTCTGCCTTGCAGACTCCATCTGAAGGCTATGAGAACTATTCATACCAAACAACTGGATCTTCTCTGATGAGTCGCTATTTAAACAAGCATCAATGAATGTGACAACTGAAAATACCACACCTTCATTTTCGGATTTAACTTTGTCTTCTTTAAAGGCTTTGCCAATCATACTGTCCAGTACTGCACCTGCCGGGTGCCCTTCCCTATGGATGAGAAATAACGTCTAACAGTTGCCACACAAAGATGTTATGACACCCATGTGATACACACCTTCAAACTGCTGAACACCCCTTAACTCAGCTGTTCAATAGGTGACTGTAGTTTAAACTTCTCCTCTAACTCCTTCTGGAATGATAAAATCCACATTTCAGTGCCTCCGCATTTTTTGACAAAACATTCTGCTTTTACCTAGTTTGCAGGCAATATTTCTGAAGGGCAAGTAAGTGTGCTAAGACAAGAATCCTGAGAATCAGCTAAAACCAAAAACCAGCCTTTAAAACCGATATCTGCTCCATCTCAGGATTTTTCACCAAAATTCTGTAAAAGTGTTTATTTGCTTCTTGGTTTGTGGGAAACACAGGTGCTATCAGTTGAACAACAAACAGATGATTTCATGATGTAGTTACTTGAGTTACTGCCAGAAATCCACACCTTGCACTAACAGATCTGACTCAGGGCACACAGTACTTGGGGAAAAAGAAAAAATCCAACAACAAACAGAAATGCACAAAAACCCCTCACCAAACGAAATTTCATTCTAGATCCAACACTGAAAAGAAAGACATTGGGAATTCTTATAAAAGTAATTAAAGGAAAAAGACATTAGAAAACAAAGTTACACTGTTGTTTGGTTTTTTTAAAAGGTCTTTCCAGTGTAAACTGTGTCCTTAATCTCAGCAGATACTACATGAAGTGCTACAGTTAGCCAATTATCACAAGTGTTTACAACAAATACTTGCATAATTAAACAAACATTGACAGCAATTTTCAATTCAGTGAATATTCCACTTAGACCTTGGCAGAAAGCCCTGTCCAAACAGATACAAAGACTACAAGAAGTAGGACAACACAGAAAGTGCATTTCATGCTTATGCTCTTAAAGCTATTCACAGAATCACAGAATCACTAAGGTTGGAAATGACCTGTAAGATCATCAAGTCCAACCATCAACCCAACACCACCATGCCCACTAAACCATGTCCTGCAGTGCCACGTCCGCACGTTCCTTGAACACCTCCAGGGATGGTGACTCCACCACCTCCCTGGGCAGCCTCTTCCAATGCTTCACCACTCTCTCAGGAAAGAAATTTTTCCTAATATCCAGCCTAAACCTCCCCTGGCACAACATGTATTACATTATTATACATTATTACATTACATTAGTCATGTAATAATGGTGTAAATATCTAATAGACATCTAAATAGTGAAGAAATTAATTAAGCTCTTGACCCTTATCCAAGCGAAGCGGCTTGAACTGAGAATGCTCAAAGCAATCTTCTACTGTCTGTAACCTGCTGACAAATTCTTTGCACAAACTGCACAAAGTATGCAAATGGCTTCTGCACTATTTGTTCCTCAAAATAGCGTTTAACTGGAGTTAATCAGGACTCGCAGCCCCTTGCAGATCTTACCAGCTTTGGAAAGGCTGTTGAACATCAAGGAATGAAATGTAAAGGCAAGACCCTGCAAATGAACCTGTCACTACCTTATTCTTAGTTGGGCATCCCCAGATCCTTCTCACTGAAATAACCCCTTGCTCCACCCCATTCCACTGAGCCAGCAGTTTTTGTCCAGGTCTGGGGGCAAAAGTGACCCAGGACAGGTAAAGTGTTTCAGAACCCACTAAAAATTTTAATGCGTCAAGATCATTTCATGCAAACAGTTGGACAAAAGGAGGACAATGACCACGAAGAACTCATGATATTTCAGGGACATTAACACAGCAAACTCAGCTGTTCATTTGGTGACTGGCTGCAGGCAACAGCCTTTAGTGTGGGGGACCGAGGTGCAAATCCATTCCCTCATTCCCATAGAAGTTACTTCCCAAGTTAAAGATGATGGAATGAATCACACTATTAAAACCAAGCAAAAAAACATGTCTACCTCTAGTCCCACCAATTTTTCATCAGTGTGGAGAGAACATTTCCCTTCTTGTTCCTATTAAGGCAACAAAGAGCCACATGATCACGCTCTCTGTTTTACATGAGGTTTTAATGAAGCGCAGGTGAGACTGAAATGGCTCTTCTGGTACTTAAAGTCAAGCAGAGAAACCCAGTATGTATCTTCAGAACATAGAAAACTGATCTCCTTGGTTCCATCACCATAGATATGTGGAGTAGCAAAAGCAGCAGGAAGAAAAGGCAGGCTGAACTACAGGATACTCTCAAAGGTGCCTGATGCCTCCGTAAGCATTTTGCAAGTTTTCAGTACTTTAACAAGCACTCTTCAAAATTAAACTCTTTGTTTATGCTCAAGACTGTGATCGAAAGATCAGCAAAGTTTACTGCTCTCGTTCATGGGCAGAGCAGGCAGCAGCAGCCAGACCTGAGCTCTAGGGAAGTTGCTCCCTGGCCAGCCCGGCCTTCCTACTGCCCAATTTGTTAATTAATGAAATGCATTAATTTAAAAGTGTATTTGTACCTGCTCAAAGCTCTTACCTAGTAGGTATATCAACAATCAAAGTATACTTTCATTTTAGCATGGGTTAAAATACATTCATTTTAGGTGTGTGCGCCCAAACACACCCCCACAGTATATCACAACACCCTCCAGCCAAGAACGGGGACGGACGAGACAGTTCTTATCTTTTGCAGCAGCACAGGTTGCAGAAACAAGTTTGGCCACTTCATTACAGAGGCATCTGTAATCTGCTGGGGGAGAAACTCCCCCTCCCCACAAGGCACGTGGCATTTCTAGGTGGACAAAACAGCGCTGAACCAGAATGAAGGCTATAGAAGGAAGGTATACCTACCCTTCCTCTCAGAATTTTGTTAGCACTCCAGAAAATACCTATACGAGCTCTCACTGAAGCTTCAAATTTAAAAGAACAGATCCTGAATGAAAGAGCATTTACACAATATTATGTTTGCGATTCCCAGAATTAATAAAGATTCCCACATATTCCCACATAAAGATTTTAATCTTGAATTGAAGATGTGGAGAGAAGTGAGTTCACCTGCTGCTCCAAATCCATTTGTAGGAAGAACATGCAGAACCAGTTATAATTCCACAGATTAAAAAAAACATGTATTTTCAAATACTAGTGAGAAAGTATCACAGAATCACAGAATCACTAAGGTTGGAAAAGACCTGTAAGATCATCAAGTTCAACCATCAGCCAACAAACACCACCATGCCCATTAAACCATGTCCCACAATGCCTCGTCCACACGTTCCTTGAACACCTCCAGGGATGGTGACTCCACCACTTCCCTGGGCAGCTTATTCCAGTGTCTCACCACTCTCTCAGTAGAGAGAGTTTGCTGTTGTAAATCCCAGGCACAGACCAGGAGACAAGCTACCATGTTGCTTGGCACAAATGCAAGAAGCAGAGGCAGATGAAACATATTCACCAGGATACACAAACGTGATCTCTGATTCCTGTGACAAGGACATGATAGCTCACGTGAAACAACAGAGAGCTGGGTTCTGTGCTCCTGCTGCCAAGGGGAGAGTGCTCACTCTGAGTGACACACTCAATGCACTGTTGTGCCTTGGCTGCAGTCCTGCCTCGGGTCTGTAGCTCTGGGCACCACACCAGTTTTGTGTAGGCTGTTGTTTACAAAGTTAAATTTAGGCTAAGCACCCTAATTTTTCTCAAGAAAAGTCTTACAGATTTTTTCATAAACTTGATCAAATAGATTTGGTTAAAATGTTATAACACCTCTTCTCCTTCCCTCCTCCAGAATTCAAAAGGGAATGAACTTCTTTATACGGATACATTGTGCTATTCTACATAATATGGTAATAGGAAAATGAATCCATATAATTCTTCTATAAGAAGAAAAGCTAGGCAAACTGTTCTGGGATGTACACTCTGTCATTTACTATATAGCTAGACACCCAAACAGTAAATCTATCTGTTCACTAGTTTGGAGTCTAAAGGGCACTGTCTAGGCACATCCATACTATTCAGCTTTTTTGGTCTCTCAAACAGGAGAGCAACATCCAAACTACGTATCAGGAACAGTCTCTGGCTTGTGCAAACTTCAGGAGGTGTTAGGTATCACCTACAGGTGCCAGGGACTGCATCTGAGCCTCCGTGCCTGAACCTCTGTCTCAGCAGTGTTAGATTTACTAGCTAGAAATGAAACTTCTCCAAGACTGTATTTAAATTCCATGTCTTCTACTCAAAATCCTCAAGCTTTGAGTGGAAAGGCTGGGACCCTTAGTCCAAATGCTGACCATCCTCAGACTCCAAGAATTATTTCATTCATTTGTCTAAAAAGAGCTGAGTATGGTTGGGGCGGCACCAAGGGCAATTGGGGAAGAGGTAAACCATGAGGTTAAATGGGGTATCTAGTAGGTAGACGACAAAGATTGAGGGGCCAATAACTCATCCCTTGCCCAGGGCACTTTTAATGCTAGACCTCTACTTGAATATACATATGTTTTTCTGGGGCATACTGTAAACTAAGTGAACAGAGGATCAGTCTGGTTGGGAGCTGGGGGGAAATTTTATTGCAGGACCACTTGTTGGGGCCAACACTGATGGGAGTGCAGGATCCATGGCCACATATGCTATGGGGTAGTTACACAAATACCAGCTTTCCCTGTTACACAGCCAGTTCAACCCTGTTTCTGAAGGGAGAAACACATGGTATGTGCATGCTGCACGTGGCACCTGCAAAAGGGACCAAGTAAGCAACATCTAGTTCTCTACATAATGGGCACCAGTGGCTTTAGTAGAGCAATCCAGCCCTGTAATATGGCAACTGTTGGCAGTACTTGGCCTCTGTGTGAACACAGGCAAAGGCTGTGGAGTTTAATTTCAGACTAATCCAGCAGCAGGCAGGAGCACCAGCAGTGCTGGCTCAGCACTTCCACCAGGACTGGCGCAACTCGCTATAACTCATTCCTTCTGGGCTCTTTTTTAAAGTGCCATCTGGGACTGTGCTGCTAAGCTGTCCTCTGAACAACAACACTGTTAATAATAATAACAATATTCGGGTCTTACTTAGTACAGAGCTCAGCATCTGATATGCCAATGGTTTGACGCTGTTTGTATGGAAAGCTTCTCTGTGGTTATTTACTTCTCTTTTTAAAATAATTGTTCAATTCTGTATGTCCTGGACTAGACAAGGTGGGGAAAAAATCGATGTAAAGCACACAATTTCTCTTTCAGAAAAAAATAAAGAATTCTTGAAACATTCCTTCAATTTAACAAAGGGAATTTCAAACAGTTGCCAGTATCTAGGAGCAGAATAAAGAACTAACAAACAAAATGGGTCTTCTCAGATCTTCAGCATATAATGCAGTAGGAGCAACATCAAAGCTTGGAAAGACTTTGTTTTGTTGGAATACCTTTGTCCTGTATAGACAGACATATGAAACAGCCGCTACAGATTCTAAGAACAGTGTTTTGGCAAATACCTTTCCAATTCCATTGCCTGCAAAGGTCACCAACACCATCTCTTTAATTTTCTGTGGCCCAAAGTGATTTCCTTAGGCTGAAAGGCCCACAGAGCTCTCTTGCATAGGCTAAAAAACTGTTTCCAGGCTTTGCTAAATTCAAGGACCATCTAAATATTTTTTGGAAAACCACAAAATGCACCAGGGTTTTCCCTGCAGTGCTGCCACTGTTTTTTCTTCTAAGAATAACATGAAAGTTAATCTCTATTTTGAACGCGCTTTTACAAATTTTGTTCCTACTCTTTTTTGCCTGGGTGCAAGAATGCGGTTCTACAGTTTCTGCCTTTTGCCCTCTTCCCCCACCCTGCAGTTATTTACACAACCATTTTTCAAGCATTGCTGCCCACAAGTCCAGTGTTCTGCATCAAGGCAGCCAAGAGGAATATTTATACCTGTGTCAAAAAATTTCACTACTGTAGCTACAGGGGAAAAAACAAAGAGGCAAACTAGTGTCACTTAATTTAGTGAATGATATGTTTAGCTTCAAATTCTCTGAAGATGGATTTACATCTTTCTAACATTCCTGCTAATACCCAGATGATTTTCCATGTTTCTCATACCCTTTACAGAGGGTATTTAACTAAAGATACAAGTGTAGGTTGACAGTTTCAAACCTGATTTTTAACACAGAAAATGACTGGACATTATGTCTGCAGGTTTCCTTTGCAGCTGTGGACATCTGGGAATTATTCCTCAAATAATACATAACCCTTCTGAAAGCAAATCTGTTCTTTTCACCAAAGTATGGGTATGTCTCACATAAAAATAAATCAAAATAGTTCTCAGTTTATCATAGAGCTGGTAACATAAAAAACTGCCCATCCATGATGTCAGTCCTATTATGGTGTCCTCATTTAATTGCCTCCGAAGTGGCTGGAGATTTCTCAACAGCACAGGCAAGACTGAATGCTGTGTTCTAAGGATGAGCGGGGTGGCTCCAAATTGCTTCTGCAACAGCAAAAGAAGATGGCCTAATAAGAGGCAAACACATGACGAAGACCTGGAAGGGTTGGCTTAGTTTTCCTGCTGCTGTTTGGGAGACAGGGAAGCTGGGAGAGGTGGCAGCAACTTGCTTCTTCCCCACCCTTTCCTTGCCATACTGTATCCCTACGCCCCTGGCCTCAGCCATTCTCGCAGCGGTGGGCGAACTCCCACTCAGGAGTCCAGGAGCCTTTGTAATCAAGAAAGCAAGTAGCAGCAACACGACCGCGCTCCCACCTCTGTCAGCGCTCTCCTTTGCAGAGTCTGGGGCAGCCCCTGAGCCACGTGACTTTCGCGTCGCGGTTCTCAAATCACGTTTCTCACACATCGGTAGGATTGGTGAAGTATGAAATCTGATTGTGTACCGAGGGTGAGTTTTTCATCAGGCAGGACTCACAGTGGCTGGTGCAGATTTCAAAGCCTCACAGAGCTTTAAAACTAAAAATAAATAAATAAATAAAGGACATATCCCCAAAGACCAGGCGGCTTATCCAAAAAGAGGAGGAATGAAAATAAAGTCAGTAATTTCCATCAGGAGAAGATACTCAGAGCAGCGCGGCGTATTTTTCTCTAAGAGTAACCTGTCAATGAAGAGTATAATTGTCTCATGCCCTTTTAACACAATTGACTGCTTTAAATATGTCAAAACCATTCACCCACTAACTTTCTCTGTTGTAAAACTCAAAGTAGTTTCGGTGAGTCAAAAGATTTGAATACTTTCCCCCCAAATACCCTTACTGCTCTCTCACCCTTAGACAAGAAGCTGAAGCATTCGAGGCACTAGAACAAGGGAAGGTTGCTAATTTACTAAGACATGAATGCTGAATGATAACAATCCAGGACGTCATGTCCAGTCTGTAGGAGGCTTTTGTTCTGATTTTTGGATTGCTTCCATGGCAGGAAGTTGCTTCAGTTGTTGCTTTAGAGTTTTCTCAGAATCACGATAGCAACGGGGAAAAAAAACCTTAGAGCAATTAAGGTTTCTGGTCTTATTAAAAATATTCATTGCTTTATTGTTCTGTGCAATGATCACAGAGTTATTATGAGATCATGCACATGTTTCCTACTAGGTTCATTTCAAAAAGGAAAGAAAATACAGAGTGCTTTTTTCTGTACGCTATGGAAGTTTTTCCTGCAGCACATAGTTTAAAGCAAACAAAAAAAAAAAAAGCTAAGCTTCATAATTTTGTCAAGTGTTGAAAATAATTCTTTTCTTCCTCCAACCTGCTGCAAATCTCATTTACAAAACCAGAGTGCTAGATTCTAGAAATGACAAAAATCATCACTTCAAAAAAAATTCTACCATTCCTGTCAGGAAAACCAATGTTTTCCCCATCTCTGGCTTCAGGCACATTCCAGGTTGTCTCAAAGTTAAACCTTGGAAATGTGAGGATTTGAGGGAATGAAGGAGGGAGTGTATTTGCTTTTAAGAGTGGAATTTCATTCATTCTAATTTAATGGAAAGGGGAGTACCAGAACAATTCATAGAATCTGAACTTTGCTTTAAAATTACATTTCTATTTAAATATCAACAGCAAACCTTAATGTTATCTAAATCAAAACTAAATGTTTTTGGTTTAAGTCAAATAGTGTAGCAAGGTTGATCTACAGCTGCGGTTGATCTAAGATCTTGGTTTTTACACTTTCCAGAGAAAACTTAAAGTAAAAACTCCCTAAACCCCATGGTTTTAATAGTTTTTAAAACCTCCTCTTTCCCTTTCACTTTGAAATTTCAAAATCTGTCCTTCATATATGGATTAGTGAACCACAGAGTTAAGAAGTTAAAAACAATCCTATGCTAACTTATTGCCAGCTATATCTCTTTTTGTTAAAAAATGCTATTTTAAACCACACATTTATATGCTATTTTAGCCACGCATTTATATGAAATTCTTAGCTTACATCTTGATTTTTTGCTACCAAGTTTGATTGTTGAGTTTTAGTGTTTTGCTCTACTGCAGCTGAGGA
Organism: Gavia stellata; assembly: GCF_030936135.1. Lineage (NCBI taxonomy): Eukaryota > Metazoa > Chordata > Aves > Gaviiformes > Gaviidae > Gavia > Gavia stellata. The sequence continues at coordinate 102,859,073 of NC_082596.1, forward strand.
TTTTCCTGAGAATTTGTCTTTACCAGCCCCAGATATAGCTAGCAGTTCAGCAAGGAAGCCTTAAAGAGCCTTCAATGCTCCTGTACCTCAAAAATCAACAAAATTAAAATGCGCTGATGTTCTCCATCAGTTCTGTCAGCACTCAGGATCTCTAAAACTCTGATTTCTAGAAGGAAATGCAAATTGACAAGGGATTTTTTTTTAATTATTTAGTGACCAAAAAATCTAGAACTGATGACAGGAAATCCTTACAACACAGAGAAGATCATAACAAGCAGATTAAAAAAATCATTTTGATATTAATAAGTTAAACCTGGAAAACAAATTCTTACCGTTTAAAAAAAGTCATGCTTTTACAGTTTCATGATTTGTTTTCTTCGTGTCCTCAACCGAATATTTTACTACAAAAAGTTCTTGTTAGTTCTAATTTGGTTTAGAAATGTGACAAAACAGCTTGCTTTCAGTTGAGTTTTCATACAAATGGGTAGGAGACAACATAGATAAATCTCATGTTGAATAAGTTATTTTATATCTTCCTCTTCATTCTCTCTCTCTCTCTCTCCATTTAAAAAAGGAACCACGGTTCAAACAGAAGCTTTTTCTTCATGTTCATAGATCAGGAACTGAAATTCAATTAATTTCATTCTGTTTGCGATCAAACAGAAGTTGATGTCAACTCATAGAATCTAATAATCAGCCAGTGAAACTCTCCATTTTGGGGAAATATTAGCAAAGCTTAGTCACTTCAAACATCCTCATATCCCATGTCTAAAATACGTTTTGTTGCATATTTTCAAACAGAATATTTTTCCTAATTTGGAATATACAAACCCATAGGAATTCAGAGTTAATTAAGAAGTTTTAAAAGTAAGCAAAAATAAGATAAAAATTTAAAATAAACGACTAAAGAGAGTAAATTGCTCAGAATATAACAAGAGATTTGGCAGAAGAGCAGCAAAATGAGACGGGAAAGAAGGGCAATATGTGACAGCCTGCAGCTGCAACTTTCACAGTATACATCTGTAGGTTGAAGAATTTTATTTCACTTGAATCAAGGAAAATTAACTTATCTATCTTCAAGTCCTGACATTTTACCCAGTGGATGACTATTTTTCCTTACTACTTAGTTGCTCTGATCTTGAACCACTGTAACCACGCAACACCAGGTGACCCGCCTTGTGGATGAGGGAAAGGCTGTGGATGTTGTTTGCCTGGACTTTAGTAAAGCCTTCGACACTGTCTCCCACAGCATTCTCCTGGAGAAACTGGCTGCTCATGGCTTGGACGGGCGCACTCTTCGCTGGGTAAAAAACAGGCAGGACGGCCGAGCCCAGAGGGTCGTGGTGAATGGAGTGAAATCCAGTTGGCGGCCGGTCACAAGTGGTGTTCCCCAGGGCTCGGTACTGGGGCCGGTCTTGTTTAATTATCAATGATCCGGATGAGGGGATCAAGTGCTCCCTCAGCAAGTTTGCAGATGACACGAAGTTGGGCGGGAGTGTTGATCTGCTGGAGGGCAGGAAGGCTCTGCAGAGGGATCTGGACAGGCTGGATGGATGGGCTGAGGCCAATTGTATGAGGTTCAACAAGGCCAAGTGCCAGGTCCTGCACTTGGGTCACAACAACCCCATGCAACGCTCCAGGCTTGGGGATGAGTGACTGGAAAGCTGCCCAGCGGAAAGGGACCTGGGGGTGTCGATCGGCAGCCGGCTGAAGATGAGCCAGCAGTGTGCCCAGGTGGCCAAGAAGGCCAACGGCATCCTGGCCTGTATCAGAAATGGTGTGGCCAGCAGGAGTAGGGAGGGGATCGTGCCCCTGTACTCGGCGCTGGTGAGGCCACACCTCGAATGCTGTGTTCAGTTTTGGGCCCCTCACTACAAGAAGGACATTGAGGTGCTGGAGCGTGTCCAGAGAAGGGCGACGAAGCTGGTGAGGGGTCTGGAGCACAAGTCTTGTGAGGAGCGGCTGAGGGAGCTGGGGTTGTTCAGTCTGGAGAAGAGGAGGCTGAGGGGAGACCTCATCGCTCTCTACAACTACCTGAAAGGGGGTTGTGGTGAGGTGGGTGTTGGTCTCTTCTCGAAGTGACAAGTGACAGGATGAGAGGAAACGTCCTCAAGTTGTGCCAGGGGAGGTTTAGATTGACTATTAGGAAAAAATTCTTCACTGAAAGGGTTGTCAGACACTGGAAGGGGCTGCCCAGGGAGGTAGTGGAGTCACCATCCCTGGAGGTATTTAAAAGACGTGTAGATGTGGCGCCCAGGGACATGATTTAGCAGTGGACTTGGCAGTGTTAGGTTAATGGTTGGACTTGATGATCTTAAAGGTCTTTTCCAACCTAAATGATTCTATACCTTGCTTTAATTACCCTATACATATCCTGCTAACGATCACTTTTTTTTTCCATTGTATAAACGTGGTGAGGTATGCTCTGCTGGATGAAGTTCAGATGCCTGCAGTGCATTCTGTAGCATTTCTGGTGTCTTGGAAAAAAGCTTACTAGAAGAAAATCCCATAGTTCAGCAATTTTACAAGAAAGGAGGAGATAAAAAGGACAGCAATATGCAACCTGTATCAAGTCGTTCGACAATAAATTTACCATCCAAAGATGCTGTAAATAATTTCTTTCAAATCTACTTGTAATATTTTTCACTTCTAAAATTTGTCACTTTATTGTAAAGCTTTTAGCAAAAGTTTTCAAGAGATGAAACAATGATGAGAATTTTATGGAGGAGACTACAGCAATTACCTTCCTTTGATCTCCATAATAGAAATCTGACAATGCCATTTGAATGGAAACTGCGGAAAAAAGTTGTATGTGTTAATAGTCATCTTCATTAAAATAAGCTGTGAGAGAGAAAAATAAAGCAACCATAATAATATTAGCATTTCATTATAATTAGATATCTTGTGTTCAGGCAAATATTTTTTGAAAGAGAAGGTGAGTAGAGGTATCATGAATTATTGCACAAAATTAACAATTTTGATTGAAGGCCAAAAATTTACTATAGTGCAGGCTTGTTCACAGAATCACAGAATCACAGAATCAGTACGGTTGGAAAAGACCTGTAAGATCATCGAGTCCAACCTGAAAAAAAAAAAAAAAAAAAACCACACCCACAAAAAGAAAAACCACAAAACCCACGCCACACAACAACAACAGCAAGCCACAACCCACCCAACACCACACAGCACCATGTCCATCAAGCTACATCCCACAATGCCACATCCACACACTCCTTGAATACCTCCAAGGAGGGTGACTCTACCACCTCCCTGGGCAGCCTATTCCAGTGTTTCACTACTCTCTCAGTAAAGACATTTTTCCTAATATCTAGCCTGAACCTCCCCTGGCGCAACTTGAGGCCATTTCCTCTTGTCCTGTCGCTTGTCACTTGGGAGAAGAGACCAGCACCCACCTCACCACAACCCCCTTTCAGGTAGTTGTAGAGAGCGATAAGGTCTCCCCTCAGCCTCCTCTTCTCCAGGCTAAACAACCCCAGCTCCCTCAGCCGCTCCTCATCAGACTTGTGTTCCAGACCCCTCACCAGCTTCGTCGCCCTTCTCTGGACACGCTCCAGCACCTCAATGTCCTTCTTGGAGTGAGGGGCCCAAAACTGAACACAGTATTCGAGGTGCGGCCTCACCAGCGCCGAGTACAGAGGCATGATCACCTCCCTACTCCTGCTGGCCACACCATTTCTGATACAGGCCAGGATGCCGTTGGCCCTCTTGGCCACCTGGGCACACTGCTGGCTCATATTCAGCCGGCTGTCAATCAACACCCCCAGGTCCTTTTCCGCGGGGGAACTTTCCAGCCACTCATCCCCAAGCCTGTAGCGTTGCATGGGGTTGTTGTGGCCAAAGTGTAGAACCCGGCACTTGGCCTTATTGAACTTCATCCGGTTGGCCTCAGCCCATCGATCCCTCTGCAGAGCCTTCCTACCCTCCAGCAGATCAACACTCCCTCCCAACTTGGTGTCGTCTGCAAACTTGCTGAGGGAGCATTCTATCCCCTCATCCAGATCATCAATGAAGACATTAAACAAGACCGGTCCCAAAACTGAGCCCTGGGGGACTCCGCTTGTGACCGGCCGCCAGCTGGATTTCACCCCATTCACTACAACTCTCTGGGCTCAGCCATCCAGCCAGTTTTTTACCCAGCGAAGAGTGTACCTGTCTAAACCACGGGCCGCCAGCTTCTCTAGGAGAATACTGTGGGGAACAGTGTCAAAGGCTTTGCTGAAGTCCAGGTAGACAACATCAACAGCCCTCCCCTCATCCACTAGGCGGGTCACCTGGTCATAGAATAAATAATAAAGCTCAGAGCTGATGAATTTTTATGATATAATCTCATAATTAATTGTTAATAAAATGCAGCAATTCTGCATATAAATATTACCTGAGTCCATTACCTGAGGACTTGGAGAGGAACTGGTAAAGGAACCAATGACATTTCTGAAGTTTTGGTAGAGCTGACGCCTCATCTTTTATTGGGAGCTGGCTTGATTCTTGAATCCTTGAAGCACTAGAACAGCACATCAGAAATTCCCATGAACATCACATTTCAGCCTGATTTCATACAATCCCCCTGATGGCAGCTTGGTTTCCCTTAGTTTTCTGCTTAAGACCACAAGATTGCATTTCTAGGTGGAAAATATTTTTACATAGAAACCACTATAGTATTATTTTTTGAGTGAGGATTGGTCCCAGTTTAGTAATAACTAAACTGTTTGCATGGGCAATCCAGACTTATGACATGTAGCAACCCAAGAGTGAGCAAATGCCTTTGAAAGACACAACAACCTTCCTTGATTTTCTAATCATGTTTTAGGGACTCTGGTCGGCAGGTAGAAAACTGAACATGTGTCTGTTTGCTTTACTGCAACCCCCACGATCTGCACTGCAGCAGTTATACCCTCAAGAGACGCTAACTGATAAAATTTGTAGGGTCAGCAAACGTTAGACATGACAACAAGAGAAAAAAATTGTTATACTTACTGGAACACTGATAGAGTTTCTAAATCGGAGTTGCAGAGCATGAATTGAACTCTAGTTAAGAACCCGCACTAGCCTTTTTGACTTTCAGACATTCTGAATACCAGCAGCGCCAGCTAAGGACGGTAACATGAGGCTGCTCGACAATTTGAAAAAGCCCGAAGTACTTGGGCCTCCAGAAATACCTAAAGTAGACAGACAAGATTGTCATCTATAATTGAGTACGACCAGGTGGAAAAAGGTCACACACTAGGAAACTTTTGTTGTGTTTGCTGGTATTCCCATCCTTGCCTCCACTTTAGAAATGGATAGAGCAGTCAACATAATCAGTGCTAGAGCCTGACTACAGAAATACCAACCCACTGCTTGAGAGGAAAAAAAAAGAGCTTTCCACCCAGCATTGTATTCCTCACAATTCTACTATGCTTACAGTTCTACCTGACTTACAATTCTACCGTACTAGTAGCCATAACGCTGCTCTGCTGGCTTCCTGTCAGAACTAGCCTACAAAGGGATAGAATTATCTACTATCCTGTAGTAGAAAACTACAATCCCTCATAGCGCTCAGAAAAAGCGATGTTGCAGATTATCTGGCAGAACTGTATATTGCAAATGAGGTAAATCTCTGAAATATTTTTTTTTTTCACATCTCCTGCAGCTTTTACAACTCCTGCAGTTTTTTTAGTGCAATAGAGATTACTTGAGTGCATAAGAGTACAAAGCTATTTTAAGTTAGTGCAGATGGTGTTTAATTTTTAAGGGGGATTCACAGCAAATACTCCAAGAAAACACAACTCAAGCTTATCAAGCTTATTATACTGGTATCTACCTCCTGGGTATAGGAGGTTTTTAGTTAGAAAAATAAACAAAACTCTCCTGGATTGTTTATTAGAAAATAAAATGTGTTTCTCTGATCAATCTATAAGCCATACCAAGAAAGTATGGCTATATTTCTCCATCAATTAAAAAAGCATTAACGGAAATTATAGACATACCTAGTTTCTTTAAAAAAAACCCCACAAAACTCAAAGAAGAGAAGCAAAAGAACTTTAAAATGGAGAATTATTGCAACATATTTGTATTATTCTTTGTCTGAAGTACATAGATGTATTACAAATACTGACATAAGATCCACTCCCACACACACCTCTGCTGCTGGGTAACAGCAAGTCCACGATGATCTGCTAACTTAGACTGCTAGAAAATGATGTCTACAGCATTATAATTTGGTACAAATATCAACAAGCATTTCTGTGTTCATCACAGCCACAATGTTATAACTTTATCAATTCAGTTCATTCTTAAATGAAGTTACAAGACCATCCCAAATTACAACAGGAATATTATTGAAGACTGTCGTAAGTCATTGTAAACCAGTTTGTTTAGCAGTAAACGTCAACAACGTTCCAGTCCCTGTACACCAGAATGGGCTAGGAGGTGATCTGTTCTGAAGCCTTGCCTAGCATTTCTGGCAGCAAAGTGGTGTGTAAGAACAGAACGCTAGAGATAACCTCCTATGTTATCTCAGTTGCTAAGCTATTGCTTGAGTCAGTTAACAATTCAAAGGCCAGTATAAATATTTATATTTTATTAATATTGGCCAAGCCCTAAGACAAAGGAAACACCTTAAACCAGAGGACCCAAAAGTGCAAATTGAAACAGAAGCTACACATTACTGGTTAAGAAAACCTATGCACACAAATTAGACTTCATTCATTCATGGTCATAACCTGGAGGACTTTAAATCTGTTTTAAAAGAAGCAATGAAATGTTAATCCCCCCAAAATTATGCAGTAATTTCATCCATCAGAAATGATATTACAAGGTTTCTGTGTGTCTTATGTCAGAAGCAGTTTAACTCATATTGTACGCGTTCAACGGGATAGGTTTCATATCGTAGTTTGATGACCAGAAGATAAGAAAACAAAACCCTCAGAACTCTGGCTCCGGAGGTGACAGAAGAAGAACAACAAAGTGGAAAAGAACAACAACACAAAACCTCCAAAAATATTACAAGCTTCAGATTGCTCTCAAAGCACAGAAGAACCACCTTTGTTAACACTTCATTTAGCATATAATGGTATTAAAATGAATTAATTGGAAGATCTGCCACTACTTCCAAAAGGTAGAACCTGTTTGTGGCTTATAAACAGAGCTCAGCATTTGTTGTCCAGAGATTTCCAAATGCAACCCTATGTATACCCACTCAAGGGTGCCGGTATTTAAATTCAGAGCCATTTACATGGATTGACCAAAATGACAAAGCAAACAGGTGACCTAGAAATGGAACCAGCTTTCTCGAGCACTGTGTGGTGCCTACTCAGTTTGGCTAAATGTACAATATGCAACACAAGGCACATTACCCAGTGGGCAGAGGGCCAAACGTGTCCAAGGAAATACACAAATCCACAAGATCTCAAAGAAATTTGAGGAACTGCCATTTCACTTCCAAGTATCCAAATGGAGGGATCTTGTAATCTCCAATAAAACAGGTTCAGCTCTGCCTTTGCACAGCGTGGCAGAAAGGAGAGCTTGTCCACCAATATTTTACCAAAATATTTACTTTTTTGCTCCTCTCTCGCCCTTGTACATTTTTTATAACAGCATCAATCACTTTTCACAGCCTTGCTGATCTACACAACTCATTGTTTGACTTTTTCAAATGTTAATCCTTTAAATAATGGTCAACCTACAGATTTTTATTACTTTAGGCAACTGCTGCTCTCCTTAGATGGAGGCCAGGCAGCAAGGAAGAAACACCATCTGCTCGCTCACAAGAAAAATGAGTCAGACTTTATGTGAAGACCAAGGCACATCCTGCCCCGTTTTCCTTGTCGCAGGCTCCTAACACAACATCTCGTCCTCTGGTCCTCTTAGCTAGTTTCAAATTCTTTTGACCAGCTTCCTCTTACTGTTCATAGTTTTGCAATAGGTAGGACAGAAAAGAGAATTCTGGATACCTGATGGAAATTTTGCCTCCACTTAAGTCAAATCATCTCTGCTGTGATCAGGATTTTGTCCACAGTTTTAGCAGAAAAAAGATCAAGCAACACGCAGAACACGAAAGATACCCATTTCAACTGTTTCACAACTCATACAAATCTTGGCAGTGGGCATTTGACAGAGTATTATATTTTTTTCTTTATTAAATTAGCATTCTTCAGTTGAGTGAAAAAAAGACAAATTCAGATCTTCAAGAAAATATCTGCATAATAGATATAATAGGTACTTCAGTAGGCTTAATATTTTAAAGAGTGAGCCCTGTAGATGTAAATTTTTAGATCTGATATCATGCACACTAACAGAATATAGAATATTTTCCAATTTTTCTTTATATAAACCAAATATGTACATGAAATTACAAGCAGTGAGCTTTAGCTTTGTTATATTACATCCATTCAACACTCAGCTTACCTAAACTTGGAAGAAGTTTGAACATTGTATTTCTTCTGCAACCACGCTAAAGATAAGATCTAAAGCCATTTCAAAAAATTCTACTTGAAGATTTGCACACCTCCAGGAGTACTATTATTACGATTATTCTTTTAAAGATATTTTCATATATCTTCCAGAAAATGAAACAGAACAAATATTTGTATAGTGCAAGAAAAATGCTCAACTAGGGAAGGAGGTACATCGTACCACATGCCTATTCAATATATGTGGTAAGTAAACCCCACTATCTTTCTCCCCACGATACGTACAGAACTGGGGTAGGACGACTGTGAACTCCTGAATGCAAACCCAGCATGGGTTGTGCTAGTCCCCGTGTTTTCACAAGGTACCGAGTTTCGCTTAATGGGGTAAACAGGCAACCATGCTAGATTAGAAATACCAAGCCTATTCCCATTTGTAGGACTAGAGGAATCAGGGAAAAGCCAAGATTTTGAATTCAGAACTCACCTGAAGAGAAGCAATTCCATGAGATCTTTTTTCTTGTGCTTCCAAGTCAGTTATGTGGTCCCTGCTTTTCAGAACAATTAACCCCAAAACCTGATGATGAGTTAACGTTATTCCAAAACAAACAGAAATCAAAGTAGTTGGTACCTAACTTAACGATATTTACAGACAGACCAGAAACAAACTGGAAGCGCAGTAAGAGCTGGAAATTCCTGACCTTTATGTGGAAGGGACGTGAAAATTTCCGAGCTGATTTCTTTATAAACTACTGAAAAAAGGATGATGGTATTGTTTGATTTGCAGTGATTGTGTTTAACCCTGCCAAGAAGTGAGATATTATCCAGAAGACCACTGGGAAGAAAGAGAGCATCTCTCACTCAGTAATTACACACAGTATTTTCTGACTTCCACACAGTTATTCAGTCACTTAGAGTGCTCATCAAAGTCTGAAATAACTTCTTACAAGCACTTGGCTTGCAAGTGCTTGGCTTTTGGCTGCCTGAAAAGGAATGAGGAAAAAAAGCCCCACGTTTAAAATATTTTAATTGACTATAATAGACAAACATCACAGAGACTGAAAGACTGGCTTGCTGTGCAGTCTATTATCAGTCAATCTCAGAACCAGCTTAGAGTCCTGGACTGCCCCCTCTTCAGTTCCTTACCTACATTTCAATCAATAGATATTGATCCGCTCTTCTCCTTACTGCCTCGGCAGCAATGGGGAAGGCAAGCGGTAGGCACTCTCCTACTACATCCTTGTAACTGACTAAATCAGGAAAGGAAGTTAGCAAAGATACTGTGCACTAAGTGTAGGAAGGTGAAAAATATACTCGATGCAGGTAATATTTGGGAATTTGGCCCTTTGTTTAACAAGTATGATAAAAATGTGACTAAATTTGAGCAAGTTTCAAGGCAGACAGGAAAAGGTACATTCTTGATATTGCAATGGCCTAATTCTACACATAAGACACAATGCGACAGACTTAAAAAAAGTCTGTAGGGATCCATAACGTAGATGGGAACAGTGCTTTAATCAATTTTGCTCTGTGAAACAGCAAAATTATTTTAAGAAAGGCACTTCTAAACATTTAAAAGCAGAATACCTTGTCTCTGCTTATGAGTTTATAAATTCTAGGAAAAGGTTGCTCTAATAAAAGATACGGAATTTTAAATGTATAATGACAGTACGTGTAGGAAAGACCAGCAAGTCTTCTTACTGTGGCCAAGCCACCGAAAAAAAAAATAAAATTTAGAAAACCCCATTGCCTCCCCCTAAAACCCAGAATTTATTTGTTTCCTTAATCTAATAATTTACACATCAGCTTTGCAGATAACAGTGCTGATTCTGGATGACATGTTTATGTGTATTTCTGTCACAGACTGGAACAGGATTATTCAAGTTTTTCTTAGTGCATTTTGCACTGCTTCGGTCAACTGTTGCAGCAACAAAGTGAGAAAGTACGGTGATGAAGAAAAAGTAGACCAGTGACTTGTGTTAAAACAAGTTAAGAAAGTCTCAAGTCTTTGAACAACGAACTGTCACTCAAAGGAAAACAACTGTGATTAAGTACGTACCCCTTCTAACAGTTGTGTATCATATGACTTAAAATGTTTGTTTTATTGCTAGGAGCTTCAGTATCATAAGGGAAGAGGAAAAACATCAGCTAGCATAGCTTACCTTCCTCTTGTGTGAGTTAGACCTATGTTCATTTTGCACCTTCCTCTCTCCATTGGCAAGAGTGTATTTTCAATATTATGAAGGGAGAAAACATTTTTTTCCCAGATTTTTTTATACTTACTGACTGAAAGCTAAATATTACTCTCCACCCTTCGTCAGATTTTAGGCAGCATGATATGCCACAGAACTGTGTGAATTAAAAATCTAATGAATAGTATTAGCAACTAATTAAACCCCATTACAATTCTCTTTCTTTCTCCTCTTTGAAGCCTCCTCCCTCAAATCAAATCCAAATGTGTCAAGGTCAGCGTGCCTTCCTCAGAACAGGAAATAAATCTGAGGTCTAAAAAGAATCTCAAGCTCCATTTTCTTCCCCAACTCAGTAGAATTGCATCCCAAGACAATCATTTACAATGAAACATTCTCTAATATCCAGAAGTATATGGATTGTCTTCCTCAGAGTTGGATGCTACAGGGTGATCTCCGCAATTCCTACAAGTCGTTGTTAGCTGGTGCAGAGAAGGCAGAGAAAAAAAGGCACATTACATTAAATTGTTATTGCAGAAGCCCCAGAAAAAAGTTGCACACGCGAGCTGCCCAGCTCTTGCTGAAGCATGTCCAGAGAAGGGCGACGAAGCTGGTGAGGGGTCTGGAGCACAAGTCTTGTGAGGAGCGGCTGAGGGAGCTGGGGTTGTTCAATCTGGAGAAGAGGAGGCTGAGGGGAGACCTCATCGCTCTCTACAACTACCTGAAAGGGGGTTGTGGTGAGGGGGGTGTTGGTCTCTTCTCCCAAGTGACCAGCGACAGGACAAGAGGAAATGGCCTCAAGTTGCGCCAGGGGAGGTTCAGGCTGGATATTAGGAAAAAATTCTTCACTGAGAGAGTGGTGAAGCACTGGAAGAGGCTGCCCAGGGAGGTGGTGGACTCACCATCCCTGGAGGTGTTCAAGGTGGACGTGGCACTGCAGGACATGGTTTAGTGGGCATGGTGGGGTTGGGTTGGTGGTTGGACTTGATGATCTTATAGGTCATGTCCAACCTTAGTGATTCTGTGATAATTTGCCCCCATTCTTCACAAAGGGGTTCCCTCCCTGCCAACTTATCTCACCTTTCTTCGCACTGTTTTCTTGGCTGTTTTGCTACAGCCGTCTGAGGAACCTTTCTTCCACAAGTCGCAGTGTGACCACTGTGTTCTGCAAAGCTCCTGTATTAGTTCGTTGCTTTGTTCTTCTTGTGCTGTAGAACAAAAGGGCTAGGTTGCTTATTGCCAGAGCCCCAGAATTTCAGTGCCAACCCCAGGTAGGTAGTTGCAGAGGTGTTCAGGACTAGTGCAAATACCTACTAGGAACAAGTTGATTACTTTGCACTGGTTGGCCTCTCATTCCCCTCCCACCTCTCAAAATTAACCCCCTACCCATCTGCCTAGAAGAACCCCAAGAAAACAAAAGACTACTACCAAAAAAACCCCACACCTGGACCATTGTTTAGAAGAATGCCCTGTCTATGCTAGGTTTAAACTAGAGGACACCTCTTTTCCTGGTTAAAAACTGAAGTGTTTTACAGTTGGAAGAGATATCACATGTGCAATGCTGAAAATAGTTGCCACACCGTGTTTTTGTTTTGTTACCATGACAGCAATTACCCAGATTTTGAGAGAATGACTGCTCGCTGACACAACAGAAGGACAATGGGAAGGTGTGTTTTCTTCACCAGTCCAGGAAGTCTCATTGTGTGCCCAAATGCAATTATTTCCTATGATGTTTAGGCAAAGTTATTCTTCATCAGAAACAGAACAGCAGCTAAGCTGCTGAAAAAATCTAATTCAGAAAGGAACAATGAAGAGATACAGCAGTTTTAGGACTTTGCCTCTTCAAATAGCTGTTAAAAGAGGCAAAAATTTAAGAAAAAAAAGTTTCAATATTTCTTATATTTAAATCCTTCTGTCTGCTAGAACATAAAACCACTTTGCCAAATAGGTGACAAATGCCTGTTTTGGCTGCATTTTCTTTTATACTTTTATTAGTGTTAGAATCAAAACCTCTTACTACATTCTACAGCTTTGGCATGTAGCAACTATATTTTGAAAATGGCATAAAAATCAGGCTTCGCAACAGTTAGTAGGATTCTTCAAGTCTTCCTAGCTTAGACCTATCTCCTCCTCCAGAGAGAGAGAGAAACGGGAAGACCTCTGAATGGACAACCTGATCTGCCATCTCAGTCAAGAATTTCTGAGCAAGAAATGCAGCACGCTACTGGGTTTACAGATCTCTGCCCTCGTTTCCTAGATCTCTCCTGCATTGTAAATGCAACTGTACTTGTACTGACACGTTTCACAGTCAAGTCATTCACATCCATCTTAATTTGTAGATTTTTATGACGTTTTCAATACAAAGCAGACATTAATATATAATGAATTTAGCTTCTTTCACTCAAACTTACATAAAGTGTAGGTTATGTGATACATGGTATTGTGACTGTGGCTCCTCTCAACATAAATAATCAAATCGTTGAGCAACATGACATAGTTAAAGCACAAGTCCTCAACTGATAACACAGAGGATGCACGTGATTGAAAAAACAGGACTGCAGGCACATCAGAGCCTCAGCAAGGATGTTAATTACTCAGATATAAAGACACGGCATTTATCAGCATCCTGTTTTTTTCCAGTGTATGTTAAGCTTTTCTTTCTTTTTCAAAAGAAGAAAAAGAAGAGACACAATTAATAGACTATTTTTCTCAAACACACTGCAAAGAAACTTAGGCATAAGACCTACAGCTGTGCTGACTCCCCAACCTCTGTTTCAACAAGAATTACGGTGCTGTCATAAGAGTGCTCCATTGACACTCTAGCATTTCCTAGCAACAATCTATGTTTTGTACATAAAAAAAGTGGATGAAATACTGCCTATCAGTGTTTTCTTTCTCATTATGCTGTTAAACCTTTCTCCCTCTCCCATGTAAAAGGAAAAGAGTCTTATTTGGACATAATGCAGAACTTCAGACCATGCTCTGTAATGTACTGAACTACCAAAGAACAAGCAATCACATTGCAAGGTGTTTCATGTTATCCAAGTTGACCCTTCTAAAACTAAAGTTAGTGTTAGATCATAAATCCACTACAGATTCACTGATTTTTAATCCTGCAACGGACAGAGAGCCCCATAAGCAAATAGAGAACTGGGCATTCTGCTTTTCATAAGGCTGCTTCTGAGGGTTTTCCCTGCAAAAATAGTATCCAGTCTTATCATTCACATTCTTTGTGAGCCAGAGCACTAAGTAGAAAGAATGTTTCATCAAGTCTTCTATTTCCAGTAATAAATCCCTGGTAACAATGGCAGCATACGTGGATTGCCACACGTTACTCTTGCAAAGCTGCACTGAATGCATTCCAAGCACATAATGGCAGCCCAGAATAACCTGTTTACGGTATTACTGTAGGACACCCTGATCTTGCTGAGTAGAGAGACCTGGACCACGATGGGCAGTCATGGAGATGTGTGGAGTTTTGCTTTGTGTATTTGTTTTCTTTATCAAATACGTGGAGGAGGAACTTCACTCTGCCCTGGCTTCTTGCAGGGTCTTGGTGAGCAAGACAACCCCTCACCTGCAGTCAAGTGATGGGACAATAGCCGCTTAGGACTCACTTCTTTCCTGCACTGTTAGCTGGGCTATGGAGTAGGTAGTGGAAGTGTGCACAGGGAAGAACGCTTTTTTAAGTCATGTAAAAGATATGCTTTCTTCCTAGCGTATTATTTTTCCAGTACCTGAAAGACTCATGATTAAAAAAAAAAAAGGTTAAAAAAAAAAAAGAGGAGGGTTTAAAAAAGAGAGGGGGGGTTTAAAAAAGAGAGGGGGGGTTTAAAAAAGAGAGGGGGGGTTTAAAAAAGAGAGGGGGGGTTTAAAAAAGAGAGGGGGGGTTTAAAAAAGAGAGGGGGGGTTTAAAAAAGAGAGGGGGGGTTTAAAAAAGAGAGGGGGGGTTTAAAAAAGAGCCTGTTTCAGTAGCCCAAAGGCCAGCATTTCCCTGTAGGAGGGTATTCTCTGTGATTAAGACATCTCCCAGTCATTTTTGATCAATCTAGGAAAAATCCTTCCCCTGCAAAGCATTGTCTCCTGGCCTCCAGACAACTATGCCTCTTCTCCCTCTCCCACCCCTTGCCCCTTTTCTTCCAGCCACCACCTAGTTAAAGGATCTTTCAAAACATTATTAACTATAATATGTGCACGCATGGGGTTACGTACACACATACCCTCCTGCAAGACAGGAACCAACATAAACCTGACTAATCTACAGAAACCCAGTTCTACAACATTCAAGTGAGGGTTTTAAACCCACTGGGGATAAATGGAACAGGCTGCCCAGGGAGGTGGTGGAGTCACAGTCATTGGAGGTGTTGAAGGAACGTGTGGACGTGGCACTGCAGGACATGGTTTAGTGGACATGGTGGGGTTGGGTTGGTGGTTGGACCTGATGATCTTGCAGGTCTTTTCCAACCTTAATGATTCTGTGATTCTGTGAAATGTTGTCCCTTTGGAGACGCCCTAACCCTTACTCGTAGCATAATTAGTGAGGTGGGTAGGGTTTTTTTCCTCTCCTCCCCGTATTTGGACACAGATTAGCATTTGTAATAAAACATCCCTCAAGCAGGATGGTAGAAGGTTAGAAAAAAGAAGATACAGCAAACCCAGCATATTTCCATCCATGTGGCAGTAACGGTATGGAGACTCCAAACCCTACTGTAGCCAGGTAGATAAAAAGCAGCAAAGCCCCAAACTCAAAAAGGAGTGGCGTGGTAAAGATCAACCATTCGCTCTGAAATGCCAGGGTGGAGAAATCAGGTTATTTCTGATGGTCAGCTGTTCAGGTCTTGCCTGCATTAATCTCTCATCATAGCAATTCATCTTCCAGAAAGCATAGAACTATGTGCCTTTAAAAAATGTCCCTGTGCTTTTTCTTTTCTCTTTTTTAATAAAGAGCAAAGAAGGCACATTAGAAAAAATTTTTTTAACTTATTCCTAATATTTTCATATAAATTGTGTCCCTATACTTGTGCATCTCAAAACGGACAGTGGAGGAAAGTTGCTTCATGCTGAATCCCTGTTTACAAAGATGTATTGCACTCGTTTGCAAACATGCTCAACATTCCCTTTGCTGCCACTGAAGATGGCTGCGCTAAAGCATGGTACTGAAGATAGGTGCCAAAAAAAATAATTTCACAGTTATTCAGACAATTCTTAGTTTTCACTGACACATTCTATACCGTGGAAGAGGAGAACTAAGCTGGTTTCTCTAACCATTGCCCACATCCTTCAACACCATTTTTGATACAGCAGTTATTAGAGGATAAAATAAACCACAAATCAGTCTTCAGTGTTTCCTTAAAATCCTTTGGTGCATTTAGAACAAATGCATTTCATTTTCTCAATCTGTTATAGAAACTCTGGGTTGGTTTTAAAAAACATCCTGGGGAATCCAACTCTTTTAAGGGCAGCATCAGAAGCATGAATTCAACCTGATGGTAACTCGCCTAAAGTTTGTTGGTGTATGGTGCCACCTAGCTATAAGGTTTTATGCATGTCCTGTATTACAGATTTAAATGTGTTGCCATAAACATACAGCCCTCTTCCAAATGAGCTCCACATGAAATGTCTAGCAGATCAACTTCAAAGCCCATCCTTCTAACTGTAATCCCAGATCCACTAGAAACACAGAGGTAGGTATACATTAAATAAAATCACAGTAAAGTTTTTCAAATTCTTAATGTTTATCTCAGACCATAAGCTTACAGGCCATTATCGATTATTTCAAAGCTTTTCAATGTACCTTAATATGAACTTACAACCTGCATGGACAGGAGCAAATGAGACACGGCTTAGGAATTTTTTTCCCCTTCAAATAAGTAGCAACAGGACTGGCAGAATTGCTTCTTAAGGCTTTTCTTGAAATAAAACAGAATTATTTGGAAAATGCAACAGTGTACCACTGGCACAAGGATAGGCACATACAGAAACAGCCACAAGGAACAGGAGCAAGAGATTCTCTTCCACCTTGAGAATCAGTAAAAATGTACAAGTTGAACTAAAAGCAGTCATTTCAACCACTTATTTTAAAACTTCAGGAATCTCTTTTTTTTTTTTTTTTTTTTTTTTTTTTTTACTAGAGGCTGCAAACTCAAGAGTCCAACCTTTTGATAAAATATAGGAGAATGAGATTTCTCAAAGAAAAAGGAAAACTTTTCTTGGGGCATTTAGTGCGCCCAGTTGTGTCTCAGTACATTCGGCTAACAAGTTACGAATCAATGTCTGCCATTTATGGGAAGACACCATATCACGCAAGCAAAAAGATTTTAATTTGTTTCTTGGAAGAAGTTTTGTCTAAAAAGCCTTTTTCTTCCTGGAGAACGTGGGCAGTAGACCTATTGAAAGGATTGCCTAGCACCCTGAGGGCTGCAGTTAGAGATTGCTGTGCATAACTGACATCGCTTAAGGGTCAGATAGGCTGAATAAATAAGCAAACCTTCCCTGGGCACAAAGTGCTTCCTGCTGTGGTACTGATACAAAGAACATACAGCCTTTTATACGTCTAACCCACACAGCCCGTAAAGGCTGATCTACAGAATTTCAGGAAGTTTGAATGCATTCTGGCTGAAGCCCAAGATGAAATAACTGCATGTTATTTCAGTTTTCAATAGTATACACAGAGGTTTAAGCAAAAACCAAAACAAGCCAGCACATTCCTCCAGAGGAATATTTTAAATATTCTACCATGGAATTTCATTCAAGAGCTAAGGTAGGCAATTCAACAGTGTTTCAATAAAGACTTCCGCACCAACTGTAACTATTACTTAGAGTGTATTACAGGAATCAATTTATATTTACCGCACATACTCAGTATGAGAAATCAGACGTACTGCACTAGAGGCCAAAACCACATCAGTTTTAAAGACACTTTTCAATTAAAGTTCTTTTAGGGAGGTACAGACCAAAACAAGCCTGTGTGTCCATGCAAACACTTTCCAACAGTCAGCACTGTCACAGCGCAGCAGATCATACATGTTTATGATCATACACGTCGTGATGAATCAGAAGGCATGAGCAGCAAAGAAACCCAAACACATTACCACACGCACGTTTCTAACAACCCCCCACTGAATGAAAGAGCTCTACAAAAACCCTCAAGGGTTTGCCCTCCCTTTGCTTGCCAACATTTAATGCACAAAACCCTGAAACACCATTTCAAGGGATGGCCAAGGCCCAAGGAATCACTGACATGACTGATGTGCAAAGATCTGAATGCAAAAAAAACCCCAGAACGTACCTACAGGAAGCAAAGCACTAAACCAAGGGAGAGGTTCTGGCTGCATGGAGTGCCAAGTCAGTCATTGCTATTACACCCAACATTTCTGTGCCAGTTATGGACCCAGATCAGGATCCTATCCCGCTAAGCTGCCCGCTCAAGCTATGTTCAGCTCCCATTGTGCAGACGTAGAAAGCACCTGGGCTTATCCAGAAAACACCGAATCCCAGTTACACGTTCGGATACTGCTTTTGTCCGCATTAATTGTTTCTCTGGCCTTTGAACTCATTCCTTCAGTGTTATTTTTCACTGGTAAAAGGAAACTATACAAGAAAACAGAACTGTATTTTATTATCCCTTACAAACTGTGTAGAATTCATAAAAATGAGACTCTATGTAAATGTATTCATCCTCAGACTTAAGAATTTTCCTCAAGACAGCTTCTAACAAGAAGTTGAAACTCTCTCTTATTTTGTATGAAAATAGTAACAAAACTGTAACCCTTGATTAGATACAATCAGCTATCCAGAGGCTGAAGAGGCAGGGTATGTTTACACATACTACAGTGATTTTATGATGTGTATCAGAATAAAGTTAGGTTTACTTTATTTACTTACAATACTTTCCTCAGGGGTTATTGCAAATCAGGAACTGATTTTAAAATACCAAAAGAGAAACATGAAGATGTGACCAAAATCATCTGCTTGTAAAACATAGTCCTCTTGGTTTCAAAAGATGCTATTTGTTTATTTCCTATCCCCCTTGATTCATGTCTTGCTGTAAGATTATTTCATCAACCAAGCCTAGAATCAACCCAACCCGTTAAGGATGGCACAGGTTACTTCCAATAACGTAACAGTGAAGGTATGGCATTTCTTTGGGTTGGGTGTAGTATCTGAATAGTAACCTAAATGTAAATGTTAAACCTGAACCTCCATTACTACACAAAATTTATGACACAGTAGTATTTACATTTAATTTGACTCTCCAAAAACATCCCAGAAGTTTTCTATAGCAAATCTCTGGTCCAAATTCAAAAAATCCTTCTCTGCAGAATTACACATTTGCGCTTTGGAAGATGTTTACTATATACTCAAAAGTAATCATCATCCCTCAATAGTTCATGTGATGAGTATCTTGGGTCTGCTACGACCTCTACCACTTCTCCTCCTGCTCATTCTAGCTGTGCCATCCCAACTTTTCTTGACCAACACAACATAAGCGCTCTGTAAAAAAAGAATAAAAATCAAAGAGCTTGCAGACTAATGATTAAACACACACTCCAACATTTAAAGCTGTAACAGATAAAGAGCACTATTAGCCAGCAAACTTTCTATGTGACCAAAACTTTTCACCTCAGGATGAATTGCAAGAACAAGATACTTAAATCAAAGAAGGCTGACGCGGTACGATACTTACCTGATTTATCAAAGGCTCTTATCAAAATCCATGTTTCTGTTGAGTATTAACGCAAGACACAAGAAAGACGTACTGGCAGCGTGAGGGGTATGCTGCAGATTTTTGTTCTGGGAGAAGCGTAGGTGTCGGGGCCTTCGCAACTGAGACGGCTCATCATTCTAAAGGCTTTGCTACCAAACTGTCTTTGCCAGGCAATGCTGATTTCAAGAGCGCTCCCATTTCCTGATCCTCACTCTTTATTTCCAGCCTTTGGGTGGGCCACCGCTCCCTTCCTTGTTTTGCAGAACTGACTAGGGAGGAAGCAAAGAAAAATGTTTGAAACTTGGATGTTTTTGATCCAGTTCAGGTGGAAGCCCCACAAGTGACTTGCAGCAACAGAAAGAGCAGGCAACTAGCGCATAGAAAGGAAAAGGCAGCCGCCTGTATCCTAGCTGACTGCCCATAAAACTACATGTAATAGCCAAACAGAAAACACGTACCCCTAAGAATTGGGGTGGGGGAGTGGCTGGGAAGAGGCATCTCAGTGGGGGAGGGAGAGGAAATAGTCCAGACCACAAATACCCAGCTCGAGTAAACAGATCTTCCTATTTAGACTTTATCAAGACTTTGATATCAGTTATCTGACAGACTTCCTCATTGGTTCCTAGAAATTCAGTTAATTTTGTTCACAGCTACATGTGGCACGATGAAATCTATATTTTGAAGCAGCACAAAAATTCAGACCAAAACCTCCTAGTATTTCAGACTTAGTAAAGATAAGGAAGCAAATTTTCTCCTGGCAAGAACAAGATATTTGCAAACATCAAAACTGCATTTGTATTTTTATTAATATTTACAAAATATTGTAAATTCGTAACATTTGTCCAGCTTGCACGTATCAATGGTACAAAATCCCCCAGTTACACCAGTACTGAATTATAAAAGTTTTCTTTTAAAATTACTGAAAAGCACACCTTATCCTGTATTTCTTTCCATCCAAGTAAATATACATATCAAATTAAAAAATATAAGTATTACATTTTTGTGTGTTTCAAGACACAAGGGATCACAAAAACATCCATCTTTTTTAGATCCAGGGTAGAATTCTCATAGTGAGCACTTTAATGCAACTACCAAGTATTGTTACTCTCAAATTAAGTATTCTCTAGAGCGATTAAAAAAAGATCTAAAAATACGGGGAAACAAACAACTTCTACAGATTATTCAGGTTAGGAGATGGGAATCATAACAACGATCACAACTCATGCAGTTCTGTCACTGCTGAAATACAATATTCCTCCTTGAAGATGTTCAAGTTAAGACCTGAACAGAACTGGCAGATAACTCTGCTAGAAACATTTAGTGACTGCTGCCATGATACTGGGAAAATTATAACTTTTTAGTTTCTATAAACTACTAATTTTTCTAACACATTATTTGTTGTTTTTCAATCAAGATTCACACACCAGCAGACAACGACCTCCCTCAACAAACAAATCAAAAGCGGGTTTTGGTACCTTGCTAACAACATGATGTGCTAATTAGGGTTTGTTTGTTTGTTTGTTTAATCCAGCATATGTGATAATATTATACAGGAATCCTCACAGAAAAGAGGACAAAATTGAGGTTTCTGCCATGGACAAAAACTTTATAAAAACATAATACAATTAAAATACAAAATACATATAGTACATGTCAGATTAGTTAGTAGTGGCATTTGAGGTTTCTGGAGACTGAAGAAATTCATAGGGATCATGAACCATGTCTTGCTGTTCTCCAACACTCAGATGAGAGGGGCTTCCTGTAGAATATGGAAGAAAAAAATCAAAACCTTTAAAAGTACAGAAAAATAATGGAGAGATATTTATGTATATAACAACATGGTTATTTCACATGTTCCTTTCAGACTTTTAAAGCAAGACAGACGTTTAAATGATATTTAAACAGGAGTTTTTAAAAAAGAAATTACAAGATTTTTAAGTAATTTAGATCCTTTTTGAAAAAGCAGTCATTATTCTATTACTTTGAGTTGAAAAATTTTACAAAATGTCATTTGAGTATCATCCAACCAGTATCTCCTACCTTCTCAGAAATGGCACCAAATTGTTAAGTGGTACGTTACCCTATCATCCTGTCTTATCAATGAATTTTACAGTTGACGATGGAAAGCTGTTGCAGAATCCCACCTGTTACTTGCTGCGTACAACTATGCCGAAGTAAAATAAACATTATACACTCCTTAGTATTTTTAAGAGCATAAAATGCAAGTGCATATAGGGATTTGTCAGTATCAATTTACTTCACAATTACTTCAATCACGCCTAATCAAAAAGTAAGTAACTACAATTAGTGTCCTTAATTCCACAGGTCAAAAGTATGTCTTCTTAGTTGCCTTTTGTCCTGTAGTCAGCACACTGTTTTATCGGAGTAGTTTCATGCAAAGATGTATGTAAAATAAAATGTAACTTTTAACCAGTTTCAATTAGAGCAGAAGTACTGCAATTTCTGTGACACAGGTAACTTTACCAAGATGATGTTGGTCTCTTTCAGAGGTATTGGAGAGGGAACTCAAATTGGATGATGGCCGGGATCCCACTCTGTCAGCCTGAGCTTCATGAAGGTCCTGCAGCAGCTTAGTTGTTTCATCCAGATGTAAATGGTTATCGTCATGATCAAGCTCCTTCTTCACTTTCCCTAAGGGCCACCAGTTACCAACCAAAACCCATAATTAGCACATGCAGACTGACTCATAAATTACAAGTCGCTATAAAAAAATTCTAAAATAAATTAAACACCAGTGTTGCCTATTACACAAATGACCTCAATCTTGCATTTGCCTTTGCACTTCTAAAAGGCAACAGCTGCAGATCTGATTTCAGTTTCAAGAAATACATGTTCAAACGCATTTGGCGATGTTGGAGGATGAAGGACAGCGACATGGGAAATGGCTGAAACTGAACTGACCCCCAGTATTTAAAGAGCTATAAGAGCTTAATTTGTCTGCCTCATTTGTTAAACTCCAGACATGAAATGATGCATTTAGTTTGCAGCAAAGGAGAAGTCAGCAGAAAGATTACTTACATATCTAATTTAAAATACAGTTAAAATAGAACATGTAATTTATGGAGGTGAAGAAATCCCCATCACAGAAGATTTTAAGAACAGCATCTTCTCCAGCTACGCTGATTTTATAGCAAGCCAAATAAAGTTGTGAAATCTGAAAGAACTGGAAGTATGTGCCAACATACACTGTTCTTTTCATCCGAAGACTTAAATTCCCTCAACTTTAAACAGGAAAATAAACTCTCTCCCTTCTCTTTGGGCTGTCTTCAATGCAGACCTTGCTAACTTTGCAAAAATTTTGATAAGAAATAATGCCATAAACTCTCTCAGGAAGCTAAGTAATCTAGAACTATGATTATTTACAGAAAGATCAAAGAAGAAAAATATGAGCAGCTTTCAGTGGAGCAAGAAATTCATACTAAGACTGACATGTCTAAATGTTATCTATAAAACATGTAGTTATTAATTTTTTACTGAACTGCAATAAAATTAGTGTGTGACAGCACAATCAGAGGTTACAATTGCTTTTCAAAGAATATTGCATATATGGGAGAAATCTGTAGAAATATTTTTTTTTCCTTTAAGCTTTCCAATTACCTTGGTTATGTTTTATAATAGATAGTTTGGCACCTTTCACATTCTGAATTAAAAGTATCTTAAACCATAAGCAGTATTTTTTGGTTTTGTGATGACATTTTGGAAGACATTTGACCAGTTCAGCAGCCTGCAGAAATGGGAACAATTACTTCTTGTAGTATTTAAAGAAGGATACCTATCAAAGACGTGTATTTCAAACAACATCCTAATACTTTTATACAACTGCCTTATTTGAAGCTGAAGTCTTTCCAACACCTGAGGTTTCTTCTGATTTTTGTTTTGGGACATTCCAAGTGGTGATATGATTGAGCTTCACATACTTACCTACTTCAAGTTATTTCAAAAGACAGCATATGAAGCAATAACATTTTTGAGCCAAAGCTCCACGCCGATTCTTAAAATTTACGTTACTACGAACAAATAAAAAACAAGCAAAGCTATCAAAATTGTGAGGTACAAATACTTTGATTTCTTCAGTGGTACAGGAAAAGTTACCCTGGCTAGCACATGGATTTCTCAAAGGAAAAACAGATCAAGGTTTCATTTATCTTGTACCAGCCCTAGACTTTTACCTATGTCAAATGCAGACTTATTACTACTTTTTGAACACTTTTTTATTCTTAGCAAATCCAGCTGTTATTTTGCCTAAATGGTACAACTAAACCATAATTGATGGCTTGTATATTTAATTACTTACCTAACGAACTTAACATAGAAATATCAAGAGATACATCTGAATATGGTTTCATAGAGAGAAAGTCCAAGTCAGAAGTGTTACCGTCTCCAGCAGATTCTCCAACCTGTTAAAATACAAGAAACAGAAAGACGAGCAAGTCAGTGACAAGCTGTCATAACAACTTTTTAATGTTTAAGGTAAACGCATGAATCCATACTCTCAAAAGTGTTCACCACAACACTTGAGACTGGAGCACCTATAACCACCTTGGTTAACCTGCAACTCACAGGCAGCTCAAACATGGTTCCAGGACAGACCAGTCATACGAATGGCAAGGGATCTGCAGGGTAGTCTAAACATCTTTCATCTCATCATCCAGAACTGTTGAAACCAACCTTACTGAATCCTCTGGGACTCAATTACATGCTCAACTCATCCCTGACCCATGGCAGAACGCTGGTGGGGGGAAGCATTATCTGTATCCACCATCATGAACCACTCCCAGATCCCCTTTTCCCTCACCTTCTCAATGCAATGCTGGATTTATTGAAATTTTTAGTATGTGACTAATAAAACCAGTAAGGTGGGCCTCCCTATACACAGTATCAGCTGGAGCTAGTCGCTCAAGTATTTTTTCTATACATTTGGATAATGAAACACAACCTGCACTACAACAATTTCATTTTTTCCATACCTGTTGCAATACTGCTATGTAATGGCAAAAAGTAAGAGATCAAAGTAAAAGTTGTTAAGCTTCAAAACACATTCTAACAGAACTCTCTGAGGTTGCCTATTCCAGCAGGAGGAATAAGACAGGCAGGTAAATACACAACCAGGTACTATCTTTTAGAAATATGAAAATGAAACTTAGCACTTTCATGAATTAACTTAATCAGTCACCTTCAGGAGAAATACAAACCTTTCCATAAACCATACAGATTATTTATAAAACTATACATTTTATTAGTTGCTATAATGTAATCCATGTAATTTTTATGTGAATTGCCATGGAATATAGTGCATATCTTCTGTTGTCACAAATAATTGTCAAGATAAAACCTGTACCACTTCAGGAAAGATTTGATTAGTAGCTGTGAAAGCATAAGATATGCATTATTTACCCCCTAACAGACATTTTCAATGGATGCAGTAAATCTGATAAATACTACTGGTTCTTTCCACTTTTACAGCAGGTTGAACCTCAAATATTCATCAGCAGATCAAGTATCTTTCAGATTCCTAAATGGTCTGTCCGTCTCTGAGATTTAGTTATGCATGCTGAATTAAACTAAAGAATACAGAACAACAGGACAAAGCAAGCCACTAACTAAAATAGACTGAGAGTCAGAGAAGCCATTTTAAGTTCTGAAAGCTTATTCTAGATACTGCAATTTTAAACTTCGACCTCAGAGCATGCACATCCTTGCACTGAACCAAAAGTAATGTCTCAATACTTTTTTTTTTTTCTTGTAACACACAAAGCATTTTACCATAATCTGTTTGGAAGAATCTGGACAGGTATTCCGCAACTTGTGTTCTTCTTTTATGAGAACTGGCAGAACCTAAAGAACCAAATCATATTTTAGATCTTAGCATTTCGTAGCTTATACTTATGTTTCCTAAGAATACTCTTAGTTTGTTTAATTCACTGGTTTACCACGATCAGATCCTAGGCCACCGCAGAACACTATCATGTTTTGTGATGTTTGCATAGAACCTTTACAAAAAAATACAGACTAGCTCTTCTCTAATGGGTGACCATATACATTCACGTAAACAATTTAGAACTAACCAGGACAGTCTCTTAGGACAGCCTCTTTAGCACTAACTTAACAGCCTCTTCTTTATCATATACTCCACTTATAAATCTTTTCTCTATTGTTATACAGAACAGACACACATTATATAAAACCAGGAATTTGAATCTTAGAAGCCCAGAGAACACCACTTTCTCTACTTTAAATGCCAAGACACTTTTTCCAGTTAAAAAAAACCCCAACAAAACAACAAAAACCAGACTGAGTATCACCATAACTTACTTTAACTTCATCCAGTGGTTTTACTGGGATGTTTCGCCTCTAGAAAGAAAGAATACTAACAATTACTCTTATTAAACATAAAAAGACCTCTCTCTTGTACAATTTCAAGTACATTCAAACTCAACACACAAAAATGAGGCTAGAGACAGCTAACTTCTTCACATATCTGTAATGCAATTACAATGTAACAGTTACTATTTTGAAGTATTTTAGTATTATGCATTTTAACTAATCTTTTGAGTCCCCTTACACTATTTCTTCCGCCCACGAACTTTATATTCAAGTGCAGCATCTTAGTCATTACTTCAGTAACTTCTGATTCCACATCATTTAAGGTTGCACTTTCAGAGATACTCATTCTTACTCAAATGTAGCAGCACAAAATACTCAAGCATAAAACACCATGGCACATTATCACTGAAACACATTTAACTGCACAAAATCTATACATATCCATATATGTCACAACTGAACAGCATTTCTAAGTGTAATAGCCATTGACCATTTGAAAGGTATTCAGAAATTCTCATTTGGAACAATATTCATAGAACAAGGTGGCAAAAAGGGAAAAGCACATGTTTTATTTTAAAGCTAAGTTCAGTATGTTGTATATACACATTTCTAGATGTAGAAGAATGTTCAAAATATTTTTTTTTAAACTTTTTTTGAACTTTTGAGTTTTAAACTAATCCTTTACATTTCTTCCTGTTTCATATACAGTCCTTTTCCATTAGGGACTGGAAAGAACCACCCAGAAAATTCTGAAGGATCCTCTGTATTTTTTATTCTATTATCTCCCCTTTCCCCAAACATCACCCACCCTATTCTACTTATAAGTCTGCAGAGATTTAGCATAATCTCATTTCCACCATGTCAGGAAGTCTGAGTACGTTCCATCCTCTCCCTGCCTCCCTTTCTTCATTCTTGAATCATTCAGAATGTCATTATTTTAAACAGCAGACAATTCTTTCAAACTAAGAGTGGTTTTCCAAGTGAAGATAACCTGAAACAAGATTTTGCAGTTCTGGTAGTCTATTTTGTCTTGGGAATGCAAACATTCCCACTAGAATTATACACACATCTGAGAAAAATCTCTTCTCCAGTCCTAGTATTAATCTGCTAGGTAAAGTGCTTTTGGAAATAAAAGTTTTTCCTTCAGACATACGACATGAATTTAAAAGTTAGCACTCTTAGGTAATAGATACCTGTACAGCAATATTAATCTCTTCTCCAACATTATTTCAATGTTCCAAATAATGATTCCTTCCACAAGGAATATATGAAAAAAAAAAAACCACCTTAACAAAAGCACTGCAATATAATACAGAAGCAGATATTTAAGTCATGACAGGGAGTGACAGGGCTGCCCAAACACCATTCAGTTTGTTGGTCCCTTCTCCCCTGTGCTATGTAGCACCCCTCTGCTTCTTCCTTTCTGCAGTCACATAGTGAACCACATTGGAGAATTGATCTAGCTGGAGAAAACAAAAAAAGATTACTTCTCTGCTGATTAATTCAGTTTCTAATTTGTTTCACCGCATGGTTGCATGAACAGCTAAGCCTGCACGGCTTAAATTGACAGTGGAAAACAAAGCATCTCATGCAATACTGAAAAACAGAAACAGGTCCTTGTTTTGATGAACTTGTGACATTTCTGTGCATCAAGAACACACCTGCTTTAGCTGATAAATAGTTTTGGAATGATCTCCACTAGTGATCTGGTCCAGAAGATCATCTACTATTTTCTTGCTGTAATTCCCAGCGTCCTTCACAAATTCTTGTAAGCTAGTGGGAATGGAGATACAAGCATTACAGAAAATGTTTATCTTCGTAAAAAATATTTCGACTTGTAATATGGTTTTCCCCTACTACACTGCATTACACCTACATTTTCCTTGTTCTTTCACTCTTTTATGCTTCTTCAGAAAAGCAATTAAGGCCTTCAAGATAGCAGGGGTTTTTCCTTCTCTGTTTTTTTTTTTTTTTTTTAAATGGAAGTAAATGTATGTACAAACTTGTTTTTCACAACTACCAGCAAATTTTCACTTGAGCTATCATTGGTAGTGGGTTAAAAGACACACACACAAAAAAGCTTGTGATTAATTCTTTCCCTCCAAGATTACAATTTAATGAAAAATGGCATTTTCTTTTTCAAGTACCTTTAACTGTTTTGAAACTCCTTGAAAAGTATCAGTTTTAAAGTCACTGAAATCTATTACTTGCATGTCTAAACCTACTTACTGCTAGGTTTAAAGCAAAATGCTAAATCTTTAGCAACCTATAACATCCTCTGGTCAAGATCCTAATAACAAGATCCATAACAGCCTTGCAATAAAATAGGGTAACTTAAAAGTGCAAATGGAAAGAAGAACACTAAACCCAAAACAAAAAAAAACCAACCCACCAACCAAGATGAAAGCTAGCTTCGAGTTTTATAGTGAGTTATTTTTAAAATAAGTTTTAGAAAAAAATATTAGGATTTGGAGGCTCCTAGATGACATTTAGTCCAAATTGCTTTTCATAAAATTGCTATGAGAAGTCAGTCCTACCAATAAGGAAGCGGTTACCTTAAGGCACACTGTATCCCAGTTTCATCACCATATGCTGAGTACAGAAGTTCCATTTCATCTGATTTCAAATCATGAAATATAGAGTTGTTTTGCATGGAAGGTGCTGTACTAGCACTTGTAAGAAAGGTTACTAGACAGGGAGAAGAAAGAGATGACAAATTATTAACACAAGTGTAAAAGATCACTTGGGGAGGGGAGAAAAAAAAATTTTGTTTTCTGAAACAGATACAGAAAGCCAGTGTGTTTTTTCGTCCAACTGAAATCAAGAGCAATATCTCAAGTACACTTCCAGACTCTAGAATCAGCGCAACATACTTATACTACTGGAAAAAAAAAGAACTAAGTTAACCACACCACTCCCACAAAAGAAGATTCATCCCTCTGCCCCCTTTTATATTTCTGCTTTTTGTATGTGTGTGCTGGTTTTGGCTGGGATAGAGTTAATTTTCTTCATAGTAGCTAGTATAGGGCTGTGTTTTGGATTTGTACTAAAAACAGTATTGATACACAGGGATGTTTTAGTTACTGCTGAGCAGTGCTTACACAGAGTCAAGGCCTTTTCTGCTTCTCACACCGCCCCGCCAGCAAGTAGGCTGGGGGTGCGCAAGAAATTGGGAGGGGACACAGCCGGGACAGCTGACCCCAACTGACCAAAGGGATATTCCATACCATATGATGTCATGCTCAGCATATAAACTAGGAGGAAGGCTGGCCGGGGGACCGCTGCTTGGGCTGGGCATCGGTCGGAGGGTGGTGAGCAATTGTTTTCATTTGCATCACTTGCCTTTCTTGTTTATTGTTGTTTTCATTACAATTTTTATTATTATCATTATTATTATTATTATTATTTTACTTCATTTCATTTATTAAACTGTTTTTATCTCAACCCACGAGTTTTCTCGCTTTTACTTTTCCTATTCTCTCCCCCATCCCACTGGGGCAGGGGGGGAGTGAGCGAGCGGCTGTGTGGTGCTTAGTTGCCAGCTGGGCTTAAACCACGACAATGTGTCTATGTCACTGGTTTTTGCCAGTCAGTTTCTGGAAAGCAGATTAGAAACTATTAAAAATGTCAATAATACTAGAAAAAAAAATCCAGAGTTTGTGAAATCCTTGTCACATGATACAAAAATGCAAATGACCAGAAGGTTTTCTTTTCTCAACTCTAAGCGCAGTTGCTCAGAAAAAATTATTTCCTCCAGAGAAAATGGAGTACCATTATCGGAAAGCTTCTAGTGTGGCTATAACACTAAAGCAAAACATTAATCCATAAATTCCTAGTTGAGTTATGATTAATAAGCAAAAAGTCAATTTAATTAAAACTGCATTCTGCTGTAAATGGAATAATTATATATTACAGAAATAACCAAGTGAACTTTCATTTGGAGACAGGTATAATCTGACACTATTTTACATCAAGAAATTGCTCAAACATTTAATTAACACAAAGTTAAAACATGTTCTTTAGCACTTACCTTTATTTCTTCGTTCATCTTTAAAGCCCAGTGTAGTGAAGCCAGGTAATAATTTGCTTGACAGTGAACTCAGATCCACTGGGTGAGTCTCTTCCTCTGATAATTTCATTTAAAAGAAGATAATGTTTAGAAAAGCATTTCATATTATAATTTATTTATTGTGAATATTTAGATTTTGCTATTTTAAAAAATTGCTGCTACCATAAAGGCTAAATGTCTTTTAATCTGTAGATTTTTATTAAGTATAGGTAGTGTAACTCAGGGTCTCCATTTAGATTTCAAATACATGCTGTAAATATGTTTCCATCTCTTATTCACAAGATCTATGGCTTACTTAGTCATTTCACTTTTAAAGTATATAGCAGCATCTGAAATTCTTTGACTAGCTGATTCACAAACATTCAAGATCCAGATATTATGAAGTAATAAAAGCAATTTCTTATGTTGACTAAGTGGCAGTTTGCCTACAGAAACCCAGACACCACGTAAAGAACCTTGTTAAGATAATTACCATTATGGCTATAGCAATATTGTTTTCTTCTAAAGTTCTGAGAACTGCTTAATTAAAATGGCTCAAATAATTTGGAATATGCTTTTAAACTCAAAAAATATCCCAACAACATTTAGGACACTTCCTGCTTTTTTAAATCTCTCTGGCTGTTATGGAATCTAATGGTAGTTATGCTCAATTACTGAACAACAGAAAGCAAGTTTATCCCTAGAACCTTACTAGGAAAAAAAAAAACACAACTACAACAAAAATTCAGATTATACTATTAGCTGTAAATTCAGTGTAACTAATATTAACTATACAAACAATCAAAAAAGATTCTGGAGCACAGAAGCATCAGGAAGCAGTACACTACTTTACAGCGTACAGTGAAAGCTTGCTCTGCTCCCATTACCATCACTGTCTAAATTTTCAGAGGCATTATTTCAGAGGTATTAAATCACAGTCATTTTACTATTTATTTTTTTCAGAAATTGGTAAGGGCATGATGGCAGCCAAAATGCTCAATTTCATTCCAGAAAAATTTACTACCAAATGAAAAGGAAGTTAGACCATAATAGCATTACAGACTTGTATCTCCCAATCAAAAAAAAAATCAACAGAAATGTGACTAGTCAAGAGGGTTCACACATCCATTGATGCAACAATAGGTAAGCTGTGAATGAATTCCAATCTCAAAAGGTGAAAGGAAGGAAGTGCTAAATCAACACGACATACAGCAGCATAAAGACTATGACATTTCATTCATTACAGACTTTCAAAACTTGTGCATTTTGAGCTTGCAACTAAAACAAGTGGAAAGCATAAGACAATAGAAATAATGTATAGTAACACAAAAACCCACAGAAAGATCAAGTAACTAAAGAAAAACAATTAAGCAAAACCTCATCAACTTAAAACTGAAATTTAGCTAATAATTTAAATTAGGAAATAAAAACGTAAAAGATGATTCTGAATTTGCATGTGTGCACTGCACATTTACATAGGATTACAACACTTCCATTCACCTTTTGTCTATTACATTTTAACACTACAGGGTACTTGGAGCAAAAGCCTGTCTTCCAAGTTGTAGCAATATAGAAGTGCTTATAAATAGATATAATTTTACCTTCTTACTGTTAGCATCAGTAAAACAGAGCATCTGAAGAGTGAAAATTTGAAAAGCAAAGAGAAACACCTTATATTGGAGATACTAAATATAGCTGTTGGGGAAAATGGCTTGGGGAATAATTTTTTTTTTTTTTTAGAAAACCTCATCTATACTATACAGAATCTGTATGTACAGTTAAGACTTCAAAATCTGCTAGAACATTCAACATTAGAAATGTTTGCTTGAACAATTATGGCATTTACCTTCTGCTTCTGGATCAGATGAATTTACTACACTAAATAATAAAGTTCCATCTCCATTTTTTTTCAGATAACCAATCTGTAAATAGAACCACAAAGATATAGAAGCAATCATTCAAAACAGTCCAAACTCAAAGGAGGAGTTGCTTACTTACACAGAAAACTATAAAAAGCGTTTTTAGCTGTATTCAGATCCTGCAGTCTGGTATTCCCTTTTTAATACAGAGAATCTTGGGTCACAACCATTTACCACCACCTAGCAAATGCTTCAGAACAGAACACCTAGGAGTAAAAGTTCGTATGTCATATATACAACTCCTTATTCATCTTCCTAAATCACATCTAAAGTTTGTATCCAAGACAAAAACAATTCCATTATCACTAGTATGGAGCCAGGCTGACTGCCAAGCCTAGAACACACTTTCTTTTTAGAAGCCAAACTGCAACTCCTATCCACAATCTACCTCACTGTTTATTTTCAAATCTAGACTGAACTGCTTGTTTTCATATCTCACCCACAGCTTTCTCTAACTAGAAGTACTTTTATGAACACACTATCAAATTCTTAAAGAGAAAGAAGTGCTGTGACAGACCTATCAGAGCACACAAACACGCTAAAAAGACAGCCAGAGATGTGAAAGACAATAGAAGATGCTGGGGTATGTAAAGATAGAGCCAGAACCGATGGAATAAACTAAGCAGATGTCAGACACTGACTCCACATGAATCGTGCAAAGACTGTAACTTCTCAGTAAAGATGGAAAACAAAAACTATGCTCTCCCTAAAGAAATATTAGCAAATACTTCCAAGTAAATGGAATAATAAATCTCTCCCCTATTTTGGTTTTTCCCCCCCTCCCTCTTAAAAAGTTTAAAACTCTCTCTGTACATAAGGCCAGAGCTAATGTTGGCATATAATAAAAATAGAGGTGACAAATGCTGGAAAGAGAATGAACAGGAACAAGACCTTCCAGTGATGGCAAAAGGTAACAATAGCTGAACTCTAAGAACGTGTCAGTGTTACCTAGATTCAGTGGGACCTGCACTGGGTTGCTGTGCACCTAGAACAACTCTTTCATGAACACTGCAAAACTGACTGCATCAGCCTGAAAGGC
Organism: Gavia stellata; assembly: GCF_030936135.1. Taxonomy (NCBI): domain Eukaryota; kingdom Metazoa; phylum Chordata; class Aves; order Gaviiformes; family Gaviidae; genus Gavia; species Gavia stellata. The sequence continues at coordinate 102,891,728 of NC_082596.1, forward strand.
CTTTTCAGTAAAGCTAGCAATGAGCAGAAGATCAGTATTGCTTTAAAGGATTTTTAAAAAGCCACTCTTACTTTGGAGGTTTCAAATAGCCTTCAATCCTAGCAAGCTGTCTAATTATCCAAAGAAACAGAAATATACTGAAGCAGCTAAACCTTCTCCCACTGTTATTTGAGGCTTTACTTCCTAATCCAGTTGAGCCTAAGGTGACTGCGTAACAATGTCCAAGAAATAGACATTTAAGTCTGAAGACACAACTGCTACCACTAATGCTACAAAGCAAATGTTTCTTCTGCAACAGTTGTTAAAAATATAGGTGGAAAATGCAGGATGTAGCAACATCCTGACTCTTTTTTCGATTGCAGTGGTCACTAGAGTATGTGACAGAATGAGAAATGAGGACAAAATATAATGGTGGTAGTAAGACTCCACATGGTGCAAGAGAAACAGACTAAATGTATCTCAACATAGGGCTGGAGCGAGTATTCCCTAGCATGAAGTAATGAAGGAATCCACCCTTATCACATAGCTAAGAAAAACACAGCCCATAAACAGATCCTGCTGAGAAAACTGCACTAACAGTATCACTGAGCTTTTCCTTCTAACACGTGGAACAGCACAAAAACCAAACACATGGAATGGTATCAGAATCACGTTCAAGATGATCAAACCTGGGGTTAGCACTGTCCAGAATTCCAACATGGACAAACTACTGCTATCTTTTCCTAGCCACTGAAAGACATCTGTATTTTGTACTCACACAAGAATGTGCTATAGCTGACAGGTACTACTTGTAGGTACAAAACTACAAGAGCTTCTGGACTTCTCATTGGAAACAGTAATTTAACACTTGAAAATTCCTGAATTCCTTAGGTTGGGGGGGGAAATCCTAATAACCCTTCAGCCTATATCAATGTCTGCTTTTTCTGAGGTTGCAACAATAAGAAGAGTGTGATGCTATTTTAATTACTTTCAATGCTAAGGATTGCAATTAAGGAAGCCAGATTCAAGACTGAGCAACATTTCACTGTTTTCTGCAAGTGAATTTCTGAAGATGTTCAACACACAATACAACTTGAGATCCATTTAGGACACCCTACAATGGGCTTCAGTGGGAACTACATGATAGACCATAGTCATATTGGTATTCCACACAGAGCATACATCCTAGATATTACAGTCTCAGAAAACATAATACTAAAGCCTGTTTCCTAAGACAAAACAAAGCATTCAATAGTCAGACACGAAATGGAATTGTGAACTTTGTTATGCAGTAGACCTTGCTGTTGGGTAGATATCGATTGATCCTATCCCGAGCTTCATCTGCTGCATGTTCCACTAGTGCCAGGACATGTTCTTCAGCAGTGCTATCTGTCAGGCTGCACGCATTTCCCTCAGGTTCAAATATGCAACTAAGAAAGAGAAGAGGAGGAGCTGTAGAAATTAAAAGCTAAAACAAAACAAAGGGCTGAATTCTGGGTTTGCTAAACAGAACAATCAGTCCCACTCCTCTCCCAGTGTCAGTCTACTTCAGCATTTCAGTGGAATTATAATCATATTATGAAACTGAAGTTTTGCAGCAGAAGCTGAGAACTACCAAACTACTGAACTTCAAAAATTTAATTGTTTCTGTACCTTGATGAAAATAAAGGCAGTATTACAAAACAGCGATTGGGACTAAAATTGCATTAATACAAGGTGCATGCTGTGGCGTCCTTAGTCTCCCACATGCACTAATAAGCTATTTTCACAAATTCCAAATAGAAAGATGCAGACAAGAAATTACATGAGGAATGGAGACTGTGTAACTCTAATCTCAGGAAAAAACCACAACTACACAGGCTGCATTTATGAGGATTATGTCATTTAGTCACTTGCAGAAGTGGGACACTGCTCCCAGTCTAACAGGGAGTCCTTTAATTCCTATGTTTTTTAATATTGGCAATTAGTATTCCTAATCAGTATCAATCACACCATTCCTTCTCATTGAAATTACAGAATATAACATTTATCTTTCAGTAGATCCCTTTTCATTAAAGCACCAAAACAATAAAAACACAACAATTAAGCATACCTAAGATTGAACAGGACATATATTAGCTATTATATAACATCAGAGAAAGGTAGTATTATAAGGGGAAGTGTGAAGATACCATAGGATATGGCAGTCTTCGTTATATATTTAAAATAAACTTTGTACATCAAAATCTTTCAGGGCATTATATGGACATTAGACACTAGGGCCAAACACCTTAGGTACTGGGTAGAGCATCTCCTCACACCAAATCCATTTCTCTCTCCTGGGGTATCTTCTTCCATTTGCTTAGCTAAGAATTTCTCTCTGTATAGAGATTCAGATCCGATACACAAGAAAGTTTTGCTATTAAAGACAATAAAAACATCACAGGATCATACTATTATGAGACAAATGTGTTATACGATTTTTGTTTCATTGAAACTTTAAGAAAGGGTGTACACAGCAGGAAACTCCTCAACAACTGGCACTTTCTATCACACTCTACAGAATACTTAACGGACAAGAATTTTGAGAGAATGTTCAAAAGGTTGCAACATCCTGGACAAAATTTTCAAGAACTGCTTAGATATTAGGATGTCCAAGCGATCAAGTCACTTTTTAAACTACAGTATAGAGGTCTAAACTGCTTTAACACTTTGCAAACATTGACTTCAGCTCTTTCTCTGTCTTTAACTGCGAAATATGAAGGCAAAAATATCGGCTATTAGGTTCGATTCTCCCCCCAAGCTCTTATTGTACATGAAAAAGAATAACATCTACCCTACTGATGCCAAAATGCAAGTGTTTAAAAGGTCAAGTTAATTAGAAAAAACAAATTAATTCCAACTACTAAAGTTACATAAACATTGAAAAGAACAGGAAAGTAAATTTATACCACAACTGATTGCAAGGAAACTGGTATCAGGATAAAATTAAAGGTCAGTTATTTTTAACTATCTGAATTGTATGTTAAGGTAGGTATTAAAGACAGAGCAGTACTATATTGCTTGGCAGTCTCAATTTCTTGCTCTATTAGCTACCTGTATTTGAAGATGAGCACACAAAAAGTGGCAAAGTTACTCCCGCAATGGAGTTTATGTAAGAATTAATCAGAAGATAAAATCTATTATTCTGGGCACCATACAAAACAAATCATCGTATCTCTTAAAAAATCCAACAAAACAAAAACCAAACCACCTCCCCCCCAGTCAAGTCTTGTTTACAGAAAGGTACTTTCAGTTAATTCCTATACACAATCCATTAAACAAAGAACAAATTACACTTTGATAATTCTCCATGACACAGCAACAGATATGTTTCTGTATGCTGGCATTAGAATAGTTCCAGTCAAAAAAAAAAATTACTCAGTTTAAAATTATTTTTGAAGATACATGCTGCAGTCTCCTATTTCCACAAAACAACTACATTAAAATACTACTTCTTCCATCAAACATTAAGCAGGATTACAAAAATGCTTGAAGTGTAACAGAAAACATGTGGCTGATTAGAACTCTAAAGTTCACTTTGAACAAAAATGAGAGAGAATGAACTTGAAATAACAAGTTACATTTAACTTTTTTTACTTTGGATGTTTAAGAAAGAAGCCTGCAGAACATGATCAGATTATTTAATACATGACTAGTAATGCTCTGTTAGAGTTTTATTTTCATAAAATTCCAGTTGGTGTAATGCTCTACAATTTAAATTCAACATCTATTCTAGGATGTTTATGTAAGAACACTGAACAACATAATTTGCTTGTATATCACAGTTTCTGCTAAAACCTCCTCATAAAATAGAAAATAAAACCCTTTAATTTGACTAAAATTAGATTTTAGCTATAAAAACATGACTTTGTGACACAGAGGTGCCTATTAACTGGAAGATAGCTATTGCACTAGTAATGTATTTTACAAAGAAGCTTAGTAAGATTTCATTGAGAAGATGTTATCATCTGCTCCAGAAATAATCTGCTGTGCCTCTATATCCTGCCAGATAAGACTAAAGTTAAATAAAATCATTTACTGATCTGGTGCCGCTTTGTCCTCCCAGAAAGATCCTGTTAGATTTTGATACAGTCAATCATTTTAGGAAGAAAAAAAAAAAAAAAAAAAAAGGACAAAATGCAAAAGGTATTTGTGGCTATGTTAAAAATGAAAGAATATTTCAAACCATCATGAGAAGAAACTACTCATTATTTAATACAGATATAAAGAAGGTTAAAAATATCTATATATACATTAACTGTAAGTGTTTAAAAAAATATGTAGTCATTCTTTGAATTGTTTGTTTCAGGTTGGGAATCACTGGGTTATTAAGCTAGTTCTATAAATAAACAAACAAATAAAACCAATAAAATTGCCCATTTATCCTACGGACCACAAGGAGAAAGGCTGAAAGGAGTTTTTTTTTTTCCTCAATTCTTTGCTGCTCTCTAATATTACAAAAGCTGTGACAAACCGGTAAGCATGCCCATTAAAACCTTTACCTAATAACTTCTTTAGTTTGCTTTTTGGATTTCTTGGTAGTCTCTGCTTGTACAGGAACAACTTCAGGGACAGGTTCCTCAACTGCTGTGTCTTCATCACCCAAAAGAGCTGCCTGCTGAGAAAAATCCATGTCCTGCATAAACGACATGCTGCGCTTCAAAGCTAACAGCCGTTCCTAGAATCAGAAAGGACAGAGCGGCAGGGACTTAACCTTTCCCTCATAGCCAAGATGCTATGATAATGGGATGGGATGGGAATGGCCATGGCCTTATTTTGTTCTTAACGCCTCGTTTCCAATGGCGATGCAACATGATTTGGTCATGGTAGCATGGCATCAGAATTTCTGCAGCCCAACTATCAAGAGAGAAACAAACAAACAAAAAAACTGCATATGCAAAGACAACTGCCTATTTTACACAAAACTTACCAGAACTGCAACACATGCGCGCGCGCACACACACATGCACACACACAGAGCAGTTCACCAAAATAACTTCATTTTACAAGCCAGTAACTGTATCTGAGTAAAAAGCGTGTCCACACGCACGCATCTGTGAAACCCCCGAAACCTCCCCTACACCCACCACCTTCAAAAAAAAGAAAAGCTTTCTTGTTTATGCAGAAATAAAACTTAAATGAAATCTTGTTTTCAAAGCTCCAGCCAGAAGCAATATTTTACAGTTGGGTTTTATATAGATATGGATCTTAATTGCTTCCACTGAGGCCCGTGGAAGAAGCCCCTATAGACTTCAGTGGTGCAGATAAGGTTGAGAAATAAGCGTGTGGTTATAACAAGAATGCTATCAATCCCTTAAATATAGCAGCACTAACAGGCACTGCTATAGTTAATCACAGTTAGATGAAATAACATTTATCATTGTTATTAATTATGTTCCTTATGAGTATGACAAAAAAACCCCAAAGAGTTTCTGCTTTTTGTTTTTAATAGGTCTCTTACTTTGCTCATCATCTTAAAGCCTGTGTGCAGTATCTTCTTAGCTAGCTTGTAGTAAACAGTATCTGGTCTGTTGTAAGTCATTGCATTATCACACATCAGTTTAAAATCTGCCTGTAAAATACAAAGTAAAAGAACTGTTAAAATTTCAAACTCCTTTGTTAAATGACTGGAAAATACCATTCCATCATGGCAGCTCTGGGAAGAACACGATAATATCTTAGCAGCAGGCTCACGGAGTAAATGCAAGCCAAAAGGTAACACAGATTTGCAAAGGTTTCAGCCCTTTTTGCTTCTTCAAGATGCTCAGTTTTGTTTGGAATTGGCTTTTTGGTTATAAAAAACCCCATCTTTTCCCTGAATGCGTAATGTAACATTTTCTCCTTATGCAAACGGATCAAACAGAAGAAATGGAGAAATTAACAGAAGGACTGAGGCACCAAGGTTAAGTACTTGTTGGTGTTTTTCCCACCTTCTAAATCAGAACAGATTTGAGAAATACAATGACATCAGAAAGATACAAAGTGGCTCACATATAATTTTAGTTCTAGTAATTTGACCACTTCTCCTTTGAATGGTTCTCTCTTATACATAATTTCAAGTAATTTTTACTGATGCAAGTTCCCAAAACAAAGGTGCAACACACTCCATTGTAAAGAGAACCAAAGAAATTTGTTGCAGATTGCAAAAGCTTTTTCTAGGGTGCCTTTTTTTCTAGTCACATGCTACTGATCTGTAGAGTAAAGCACAGAAAGCATTATTAGAAGCTCTATGAAAGACTGAATTAAAAATACATTATTGTATGCCTCTGAAAATTTTTGAAGTTGGCAAATCAGTAACCAAGAATCATGCAGTAGTCTTTCCAGGCACTTCACAAATTGCATCCTAACAAATTAAACTGGCGCATGATTTAAGAATATATTTTTTCTCTCTTAATAACTTTTCAATATTTCAACAATGATTGTTCAAGCAATTAGCTTTCATTTATTCTGTAGACCCAAACGCAAATGTTTTTTGTGCATGCATCCACTATATTTGATGATGACTTGATTACATGCAAAAGTGTACGCAAACAGAATGGTATGCTTTTTGAAAAGTTAACCCATTGAGTTTAAAAAGCAGTGAATAGATTTGCTGAGACAAAGATTTTTGAAGGTTATTATTGCAGTTGGACATAGAAGTCTTTCTGAAGACTTTCTCTGGCACCCAACCTTTACAAAAAATAACCTAGCCCTGCTGCAATCCTGATCAGATTCTGTAAAAACAAAGATTTGTTTTCTTTCCTGTTTCCATACAGGGATGTTAGAGCAGTGCTCTCCTAATCACTTAGTAGTTGCCATCAAGCACATCCTAAGCAAGTGGGTGAAGAGAGTTACAACTGGTAGTCTGTGACTTTCTATGGCATTTAAGCCATCTGCTTTCACTTAATTAGACCACCACAAAACCAGAAATTAAGAAGGTGACATGGAGGAGCAAACTATGAGCCAAGAAGCAGATAAAAAAGCCCGTGTGAGCTATACATCTAGTATATACAGCCTTTGAAGTGCTGCAGAAAAGGACAGAAGAGTCTTCTGCTTGCCCAACTTTGAAGTAGACCCTTTTTTCGGCAGCAAAACTGACGAGTTTTCTGCAGCAGTTTCCCCTCTTCTAAATGCAGCAAATGGTTCCTGTGGATTCTACTGTTAGACAGGTTATTTATTGGCTTGTGACTAGCCTCAGCTAGTTACAATAGGTGTATCAGAAATGAAAGATAACCGTTCGAGCAGGCCTTGTTTTAGACGTCAAAAACTTATAAACCTCATTTCTGTATTACACAGAATTACAGAGGCATAAGCGTAATTAGGTACACTCCTATATCTAGAAAGGGAGTCCAACCTCTCTGTCACTGTAAGATGTACAGACTTCTAGCAACTATTTATTGCTCATCAGAGCATCAACAGAAACCAAGTCCTTCAGAAAAAAAAAAACAATCTGTCAATCTAAACAATACTGTGATTTTCATTTTTTTTAGCTTGCTATCCCACCAGTTTCAATACTGCAGCCTCACCTGTAACTAAACAGAGCCACCGAGCTCCAATTCCAACTTCCTTCTTAAGTTTCCGAACAACACAATCCAGCAAGCCAACAGAATTTAGACCTGAAGGCATTGCTCATGGTAATGCTATTATGAATCCTTCTTTACTATTTCCTATAAATCTCTCTACTTTTTTGGAAAAATAAAGTATACATAACAAAACAGAATAATCTTTGTCAAAGCATCTATAGGAAGTATCAGCCATTCTTTCCCCACCTTGCTGGACCTTTCAGAAGAAGAAATTAACCCTGAGAAGCAAGCCAATACTCTCTGCCAAGTCTACTGTTACATCAACACCACTCTAGAAAACAGTAACACTGAAGGCAGCTAACAGAACTTCAAGAATCAGTTAAAGAAAACTCCTTTCTTTCCAGGAGCTGGCAATACCATGAGAAGATTTCTTACTGCACTGTCTGTAAAACCACAATGCATCCAATGAAGTACTACAGCAATAGCAACACACAAAATAGCAAAGGCAAGCTGCCAATAAACTTGCCAAGTAAGTTTCTGCCGAAAAGACCATTCTAAATGAAGTTATACAGAAAACAGGATCATTAAAGATTAAAAATATGTAGTTGTTATTGAATCTTATACAAAAAGCTTCAGCATATCCACAGTTTTCTTGTAGACATGTCAAAATTGCCTTTCGATCAATCTAACCAGGTCTAGATTAAAAAAATAAAAAAGGAGCTCCAGGTTTTTCAACTGCTTCAGTCTTTGTGATAGGCTTACTCCTGTTTATGTCTAGCAGCATGAATTCTGTAGTGCTTCAGAGCATGTTCTTGGTTTCCACACTAATTTGTAGTAGAATCTGACAAATATAGAGCTTCCACAGTGAAAAACAAAGCAAGAAACCCATCCTAACACACAGAACATACAAAAGTACTCAGTTCTGAAAAAATGCACATTAAAATAATTAATGTAAGAAAGGCTTCTACAGTTAAAAACAACCTTCAGTTTCTTACTAAAGAGTTCTGAAATAACTAAATCTCTATCAATTCACCTTGAATTCAGTGACTGATTTGTATTCGTTCGCTGCAATTTTTTCCTTCATCGTACCAAAATCCATGGGGTGCTTTATTATCATGGAATATCCAGGAGCAATGGCATCCGTGACTGGAAAAGCAAAAAACCCATGAGGATCTTTCCTAAAAACAAAAACAATACATTTAGATTTATACCAGCAAATACAATTATCATTGTTTTTATACCACATTAATGGTATAATAAGAATAGTACTACTTAAAAATAAAAAACACTAAAAGCACTCTCATAAAACAGAAGCATATTTGAAAAATTTCCTGATACAGAAGAGAATTTTGATTACTCATATGTAGACTTTTTGAAAGAGATTCAGCTAGTTCTTGAATTACTTAATTATTTCTTGTATGCTTTCTGTGTCTCTATTTCCACTCCAAATAGGTCTTTTGGCTTCACTGAGTAATTACCTTTTCAATTCTTCTTGTTCTTGAGGTCCTCTAAAAATGACTAGAGCATTTAGTATTTTTGAATTAGTTCCGAATTCAGCTTATTGCTATGTTATAAAAAAAGGAAAATTAAATATTTTGTTTGTTGTTGGTTTGTTGTTTTTTTTTTTTTAAAAAAAAAATGAGGTACAGGGTTAACATCTTATGGAAAACAATAAAAAGCCTCTCCAAATTAAGAGGATTACCAAGTAAGCAGGTATGAACTTGCGTTAGTATCTGACAGAGGACACGGAATAAAACAAAATTTCATGCGAACAGTTCAATCCTTTAAACGATTAGAATTCATAACTGGTTTTTAATTCCTAAACTAAGTCATTAATATTCAATAAATTTATAATGGCAACGTATCCTCTGCCCAAAACGCTGCCCCGCCAAAAGCTAGAATTGCATAGTTGGTAGTAATTTTCCTCAACTAATCTTTAAAAACTACCAGGTCTGACATGGTTGCAAAGGTTACCAAACATATTACAGCCAGTCTTTAGGCACTGTTTTCAAACAGAAAACCAGGATAAGAAGTTGTAGAGTAACACCTACAAATATTTATTAGACACTGTCGACACAGCTGTAGACACAATACCCTCAATACCTTTGAAGCTGGCGAAGGAAGTGTTCTAGTAATTGCTGGATCGGTGTGCTCTCATTTTCAGCTGCAGTTTGAGATGGAAACACAGATAAGTGCAATGAAACAGAATACAGGTATATTTATTTATTTAAAAATATAACTACCAGAGAGAAAAATCTTAACTACAAGTACAGCTTGTACCGATCTGAATTTCAAAGCAGAAGCACATCAGATTTCTAAGCATACAGTGACTATTTCTTCTCCTTTACTACTTACTGAGTTTTAATCACACTAAAAAACTAATAGACATTAAATCAGATGTAATACTAAGTCTAGTAGTTGTAAGAAAATGTATTAATAAGGTGAAAGTAAGGTGTTACATATTTTTACAGGAAAAGAAAAGTGAAACTTGGCTGCTCAAATACTGCAGTTGGGAAATCCACATTCTTACAACATTATCCGTGCACTTTTAAAGGTTTCTTTACCATAAGACCCATACAATTAGCTTCTCTGAATCTTATCAGTCAAAAAGAAGAGTGACAAACAGATGCAGATTTGCTGGCAAGAGAGGTACTGATTACGATTTCACCTCCGGTACAGATTAAACAATAAACACTACACATTAATTACCTGTTCCATGCATACACTTCAGAGAGACTAGCTTTAATGTGAAGTTTGAAGAACTGAAAAAGCAGCATGCTCAAATTTAGAATTAAAGCTCCAACTCTTCATCATGATAATGGAGCGACACTTCCCTTCTTAACCAGAACAGGTAAGGTAATTTATATGCTTTTGAACAACATTTTCCAAGCAGATGAAAACAGAAGCCTTGTCAATATAGAGATCAGTTTTTAGCTTGTCAATTTTTCAAGGCTCCAGACTTGCCCAGAGACATAAAGCTGTGACCAGAAAATTTCAGTGACCCCTATTAGGTCACCTTGACAGTTGGTGGACACCATTCCTCAATTTAATGTGCAGTCATAATTAGAAAATTCCTCAATAAATTACTTGTCCAGTCAACGGGCAGTGTTCCAAAGACAAGACTCACAATATTCCTAAAGACCCAACTTTTTGCTACCACGTTCCATTTCCAGGCATATGTGTACTGAGATCATGATGTATTTGAAAATTCTTGTAAGTAAAAGTTTCCACTGGATAATGTTGAGTTTTAACTAAGAAGCAATGGCTACAGGCAGAGAAAGTATACCAAAATCTGGAAGGATTAAACATGCAGAAGTTACCACACACAACTGCTAAGTATTTTGGCTGGTGATGAGGATTAAAGAAAATTGGTAAATGAAAACTGGGGGGACTATGGTCTTTAGAGACACCCTCTCACAACTTACTGCCATACTTTTGATGAAAATAGAGATACTAAAATTAAAACTCCACATAGGTTATAAAAAAAGACCATAGCAAGACCTAAGCAGTCTCCACAAGATTTTTTCCCTTGAACTGAGCAAAAAACTTAGTTTCAGACATTCTAAACATCATTCTGTAAATGCTGAGGAAATGCTAAGGAGAAGGAATTAGGGGAACACTAGGCACAGTAATACTTTTATACGAGCTTTATTCTGCCAAGTAACAGGAGCCAGAGACAGATGTCCTTGGCCAGCTGAGTCACATGAAAACAAACCTACTAAAACCCAAAAGCACCAAGAGGAATATTGACTTTTCAGATAGCATAAAGTTCTGATCATTGGAAAAAATGAAGTCTCTAGATTTCAGCAAATCCTCATGGAAATTTTACATTTTGGTACCTTTGACAAAAGCTTTCTTGGGCGTGCTTTTAAAAACACCCAAGATGATTTAATTTTTTACACTGCTTACCTGGCTGAGTTCTGCATGCTCTGACAGGACGATCTGGAGGAGGTTCAACCTCCACTTTTTTCCCAGGATCAAAGTCATCAGTTTCTCCTTCAGTGTCACACTGTTCTTTCTCCCTTTTCCTCTTTTTCTCTTCCTAGCACAGCAGGAAGAAGACAGATTTTAGAAGAACGTACTTAGAATGTGCAATCCCACATACCAAATGGTAAGACACAGTGATTTTTCATTTAGAATAGTCATTCTATATCTGAGCCATAATATGGTTTCAACAACAGTGCATACATTTTCCCTCTCACTTTTTCAATTTTCTTCTCCAATTAAAACTAGTATTGTTCACCTTTTGCTTCTTTGTATTTAATATCCTATTGTTCTATCATTAGTTACTGTACTTTTACTGAAAAGAATGTTAAAATCTGAAGCTATTTACATGTAAAATTGCATGGTAATAAGCTACACCAGAGAGTAAAGGAAGTTAATTTACTATTCAGTCTGTAGCTCTGCTTTAATCAATGTGGTTTTGTTGTTTGGTGCATTAAACAGGAACCAATAAAGTAAGTGATAATTTACGAAGCCTACAAAAGAACCATAAGAAATGCTTTATAACAGCGGTGGCAATTAATGATCTCCTCCTGAGCTGCAACGCAAAGGCATGCCTGAGTCATTCCTATAATCCTACAGTCATTATTCATGTTCACACAGAAAAGCATACTTTCATTAACCTTGTTTAGACTACAGTTTTGTTACTTATCTATCCGTTAGCTTCTTTCACATGCACTAATAATGAAGTTCTGGGGAAAAGAAAAATCCAAACACCCCCCCCCCCCCCCCCCAATTTAGCAAAGGCAAAACAAATAATCTGATTTGATGCTGCAAGACCTTGTATTAAAGACAGTTGTTTTGCTACATTTCAAGTCCCAGCCATACTCTTAACGGAAACATTTGAAAATGTTTGTACAGAGAAAATTTTCCACTATCTGCCCTGTACTCAAGAGCTTCTGAATGATCCTACAAAATATATCACTTTCAAGCAATACAAGCGTAACAAATAAATCAATTCGAAAGGAAAGATGTTAGCCATACACACACACAAAGTAGTACCGAAAAACTGTCACATGAGAATAGTAAAACTACATGACAGAAGAGAACTGAAAAAGCAGAGAGGTCAGAGAATCGTTAGTACACAGAAGAAATACTATTAAAATTAAATTGTACAGATAACTGTACCGTCAACGCCTTCTTGCTGGTTTGAATCCAACTCTTAAAGGTTCCGCACAGACAACTAAGGCAACCACACCATTTGCTACTAACAAAGCCACAGAGCCTAGCATGCAGGTTACTCTAAACAGGAGCCAACAAGACTATATTGTCCCACAGTACTCAACAGATCAGATTTCAGAAAGCTGTTTTGAGTAAACATATGAATTTCAATGTCCAATAACTTGGCATACCTCAGGAACAGAAATGCAATCTAGATTTATTTGAAAAGCTGAAAATACCCTCCTCAGAGGGTAGCAAAACATGTTTCTGACCTGGCTGAACTACAAAACATCCAACTTAAAAATGGAAGTATTCACATCTACAGACAAAGCAAATGGATAAGAAAAACAAGCAGTTACAAGAAACAAGCTTTTACTTTGCTCAAAAAATCATCACAGCGGTATTTCTTTTAAATGGGAGAAATACTCCAACACACTCAGAGGGGTTTTCTATATTTGTGAAGTGCTGTCTCCAAACAATAAGCTTCTTGCAACAGTGATTTAAGGAGAAGAAAAAAGGTTTGGTATTCTGCACCAGATTTTAGATCTGATAAGCGAGCATAAAGACGACTGGTATGTCTGAATTGTAAAAATGAGAGCTTACCTTTCTCTTTCTTCTTTCCTCATCATCTAGATGCTTTTCTTTTTCTTTCTCAGCCTTTTTTTTCTTTTTTTTCTTCTTTTCTTTATGTCGTTCTCGCTCATGATCTGATCTGTCATCATAGTAACTAGAATCATGCCCCGACCCAGAAAGTTCAGTCACTTCACTTCCTCCAACTTTAAGCACCAGCTTTAACGGTTTTTCCAAAGGCTTATCCACATAATCTAAATTAAAAGAGTAAAACATTTCATAAATGCACATGGGGGTGACAGCATGCAGCAATTACTGATGCTGCTTGTACAAATACTGTTTACAGGAATTCGCTGCAGGTTGAAAATACATTGCAACACACTGGGAGGCAAAAATAGCCAGCAAACCCGTCAAGAAACGGTTGTTCGGCACAGTTTACACCATGATTTTCCACAAACCTGTAACAGGTAAGGAACTAACTCCTCGCCTTCCCCTGCAGACATCGGTCCTCGTCAGAGCGAGGGGAAACCACGTCTCGCTCCACCAGCGCGGTAACCGCCATCCATCAGTAACAGCCGCACGAACGGCGAAGACGCTTCGCCTTAAAAGCCGCCACCCCACCAGCGCCCCGCCGCTCGCCCCGCGTTCCCCGCGCCCCTCCCGCCGCCTTCGCCTCACCTCTCGCACCCCCCGCCGCCCAGGAGCCCCGCAACACGCCACGTCCCTTCGTGTCCCCCCCCCCGCGACAACGGGAGGGCGCCGGCGGCCTGGCCCCGGGGCGCTCGCCCGCCCCCGGCAGCTCACGCACTCCGACACGGGCCTCTCCCCGCAGGCGCTCCGCTGCGACCCGGCCCACGAAGGGCTGCCGGGTTCCGCCGACAGCCACAGAGGGTGGGGGGAAAAGGGGGTAGACGCGTCCCTGGGCAGAAAGCCGGATCCCCCCCGCGGTTCTTACCGCTGTACGCGGTGGCGGAGGCCGAGCGCCATTCCGCCTTCTCCGCTTTGTGTTTCTTGTGCTTCTTCCCCATGGCAGAGCCGGCCCCGCCAGCCGCGGTCGCCCCTCGCCCCCCCCCCCCCCCCGGAAGCGGCCGGGGCGGAAGGCGCCTCTTTCCGCCTCTGCGGAGGAAGATCCGGGTCGAGGGGGAGGGCCGGCCCTGCGCTCGCCAGCCCGCCTTTTTCAAAAAGGCGGTAGCCGTTCCCCGCGGCTTCCGGTTCCCTTGGCGCTCCGGCGGGGTCTTTTCCGCTCTCCGTGCGGCGGAGGCGCGGCCCTCGCGGCAGTCAGGGTGCTGAGGGGACGGAGGAGCTGCCCGGTCCTTCCGCTCCCTGGGCGGACCCGGGTCCGCCGATCGCAACGCGCCGTTCCCCGGGGCCGTGTCTGGCGTGAGGTGATCTCTCGACCCCACCGGGGAGGCCTGCGGCGGGGAGGAGTGGGCCGCCCGTCGCCGTCTCCCGGGGGAGGGAAGCGCCGGTCCCCGCCACAGGCACCGGCCTCTCCCGTGCCGGGGAGGAGCGGCGGTGCCCTTGGCGTGCAACGGTCGCTGAGAGCCTGCTTCTCCCCGGTATCGCTTTCCTCCTAGGAGCGCGGAGGATGGACGAAGCCGCTGGGGACTTGAAGCAAGCGCTCCCGAACGTGTGTGACAGCGTTCAGATACACGTGGAAGTTCATCAGAAAGCAAGCAGGTCTCTCTCATCAGAACTTTACTTGCTGCGGCCTCTGCCTGTTGCCTTTTGGCTTTGTGCCGCGCGCCTGCAAGAGTGTGCAGCGCTCTGCTCTGCCTTCTCTGCGCTCTCCCATGAGTTCCCACACAGGTGTCTCTTCCTAAGGTTGAACAAACCCATTTTGCTCAGCTTCTCCTTGTGCGTCGCGTGATCCATGATCAAGTTGGTGGCTATATTCTGGACTTGTTCCAGTATATCACTGTCTCTTGTATGGCAGAGCCCGAAACTGCACACAGTGCTCCAGATGTGGCCTCGCAAACAGCAGTAGATGGAAAGAATCACTTTCCCTAACGTTTGTGCTGTTGCTTGCACAGCCTGGCATAAAGTTGGCCTTACCTGTAGCAGGGGCACACGGCTGACTTGTTGCCGACTTGTCCACCGGTACCCCGGGTTGCTTTTCGCAAAGCCGCTTTTCATCCAGTTGGCCTCTGGTCTGTACCCTTGTCTGGGCAGCAGATGGAGAGACAGGATTTCACGTTTACTTTTGTTGAACTTCAAGAGGTTCCCGTCAAATCGTATCTCCAACCTGCAGAGGTCCCTCCGAATGGCAGCCCTGCTCTCTAGTGTGCTGACAGTTCTCCCTGCTTTGGTGTTCTCCGTAAACTTGCTGCAGTTGCTTTCTATCCCATTGTCCAGGATGTAAATGAAGATGTAAATACAACCTTGGCCCCAATATTGACAGCACCACCTCCCCACCTTTCCCTGCCTGACTTACTGGCAGCTCTGCTTAGTTTTTGTACTACTAATCACAACCCTTTGCGCTGGACAGTCCAGCCACCTTGTCCATTTATTCAGTCCTTATCTTACCAATTTGGCTATCTGGATACTATGGGAGAGGGTGTCCAAGGTTTTGTTAAAGTCAAGGTGTAGAATATCTACTGCTCTCTTTTTGTCAGACTTAAAAGACAAGGAACTGGGAATGCATCACTGAAATCGCAAAATTAAGTTAAAGCCTTTCTGAAATCTTAAAATGGTATTCCTTTTCCTGTAGTTTTTGTCTCTTCTACTGGAATTCTCCTTATAGCATGTACCCATCCTGAGGTATCAGCTGTCCTCAAACACAAAAGCGTAATAGAGCTTCCAAGCTAAGTGTACCAAATTTCATCTAGTAGCTTGGTTATGAGTTTTTCTGTTTTTCCTAGTGAAACGCAGTCAGATTGCGTAACTGATTTCCATTCTTGAAGTCTTCTAGCTGTGTCATTCCATGTCCCCTGATACGACTGCGAACAGAGCAACTAGTATTCTTTGGCTTGCGTCTTTTAACGCACAAGTTAAAAACAAGTATCAAACTTGTTGCTTTTGCCAACAAACTGAACTTGATAGGATTTTTTTCTGCAGAATGTTGGGAGGGGATTGAGTGGGTTTGGGGTTTTTTTTTTGGGGGGTTGGCTTTTTTGAGGGGTGGTTTGGGGATTTTTTTATGGTTTTGGGTTTTTTTGGTTTTTTGTGAGATGGAAACTATTTTCTGTGTAGGCTTAGCATATGAAATAAAGCACTCTGATATCAGTTCATACTTCCTTATAAATGTCAATGCCACAAATAATGCTGTTTCTTTCTTCTTAGTGCGGCCAAGAAAGAAGATATCAGGATGAGCGTCTTAAAGCTGTTGAACAGACATAACATCGTGTTTGGTGATTACAAGTGGACAGAGTTTGACGATGGTTTCCTTAACAGCAATGTGCAGTCCGTGTCGATTGTGGATACAGAGCTGAAACTGAAAGACAGACAGGTATTCACAGTCAAGAATGTACAGCTCTGCTCGTATGCCTGCAAACTAATTGTAGGTAGACCAGTGATAGCCTAAGGACGTAAGCAAGACAAGGTCTATAGGATGATTTAGTATCTTTTATTAGGCCGGCTGGTATAACCAGGAAAAGGGGACTAAGTTTTTGGGCCTACACCCCTTAGTAAGGTCTAAAACAGAAGTAGTAGGCTTCAAAGCTGAGTGCCGTCTGAGAACTGTAACTTTCTTATGTTATAATTAGCTTTGAACAAGAAATACGATGTATTAGAAGTCTTTTTATGTCCATTCTAGCCTATTGACTTGAGCAAAAGCAGTCTTTCTCTTCACATTTTTCATCTCAATGAAGAAGGACCAAGCTCTGAAAACCTGGAAGAAGAGAATGAGGATATCATTGCAGCTAACCACTGGGTGCTACCAGCAGGTACCCTTGTGATATTTCTGGAAGGTCTAGAGCAATTACAATGAAAAAAAATCTTGGAAAGGCTAAAAGTGTTTATATGGTTGCCTGTTAAAGGTATTACTTGTATGTATTGTCCGTTGTCGATGGAACCAATATATTTGGACTTTATGGTTTTGACTGAACTACTACAGGTGATTCCACAACATGTCATTTATTTCTGTAATACTTGTGGATGGCTGGAAGTAACTGGTCTTCTGGAATAAAATGTATAGTCATAATCAGAACCATGCAAATTTTTAATTCAAAAAGCTGCATTCCAAATTTTTATTTGGAGACCCACAAGAAACTCATCAGTTTAAACATTCATTTTCCAGAGCCCACTGCTGACTTCCAGCCCCCAAGACGGTGCTGCTCTTCTATTTGGAACAAACAAACTAACTAAAGAGATTTAGAGTCCTCAGAGTGTCTTCTGAAAAGAAGGCAGGCTTTGCTCTGCAATAGAGCATGGCCGGCCTGTTACTATCTCGTGCTTGGGGAATTTGGATTCTGTGCCTGGAAGGAGAAGTATAGGTGTGAGCTTAAGCTCAAAGAGACAGTGATTCTGAGACATTTCTTGCTCTTTGCATTTTGTGAAAAGCCTTACTGTCCATTACATTTCTCTTCAGAAAGAATTCAATCTGATACTTTGACATTATTCCCGTATTATTGTTGTTTCTAGTTGTTCAGTCTTTTTTGCGTTTCTTTGCTGAAAGCTAGAAACTAACAGCTAGAAACGATTTTTTTTTTTGTCCTCTACATATTGATGTTAGAAACAAGAAAAAAAACAACTGAATGATAAAATTGGGCTTAGAACCCTCCTCCCACCCCAACTTTTCATAGCTCTCTATCTTGGGGAAATGTAGGTTCATCCCCTATTGAGGGTGGAAAGAATAATATTTTTCTTTTCATGTTAAGAAATTAAGAAGATTAATTTCTGCTCACAACTATTTGAGGAAACACAAGTTGTGAAACTGCTGAATTTGTCTGTTAGAAAGTAGTGTTTGCATTTTGAGAAAACTAACTCATATGTTTTTTTCCTTATATTTTAATTGCTCTCCTAGATCTGTTCTTAATCCTTAATTTTAGTTGAGAATAATTTGAAAACTGCTTTGTGCTGCAATGGTAGATTACAAGTTCCCAGATTGATTTGTCCTAAACCGGTATATGATATATTGCTTTTGCAGCTGAATTCCATGGCCTTTGGGAAAGTCTTATATATGACACTGAAGTAAAATCACACGTAAGTTGAAAATGAATAACAATTAAAATTGCTTGAGGAGAAGTAAGAGTTGAAATATAGCCTGTTTGAAGTTTGTTGCATCCCATGGAGAAGTTATGTGGAAATCACCAGCTCAAAAAATCTCTGTATAATTTTTGATAGTTACATACTTCTCTGATGTACACTTAACAGAAGAAGACAGAGCTGACGTTTTGAGATTAAACATCATATCTCAGACGTATATCAATACGTACTACTGTGAAGTCAGCTTTGCAAAAAATCTCACTTTCCCTGTGAAACTGGGTTCAGTGATGCTCATGCCACAAATTATAAAGAATTTCTTCATATGTGTTGACTTATTTTACAGAAATCAGAAGTTTAACAGCTAGAGGTGTTGTTTTGGTAGCAACTTAAAACTTCTCAGAAGATTCTCACTTTTGCTTTAGACGTATTCATCAGCCCGCGTGAAGAAAACAATGAATGTTCTGTAGAACAGGGTAGAAATTCACTTTGCTAAAATACTGCACCTTGTTTTAAGGCTCATTAATTGCATGTTTTTCTAGAAGGGGAGAAGAAAAATGGTGGGAAAAAATAACTTCGAAGAGGCTTAGAAAAAATGTACGCAGCATCCTTTGAAATCAATTCTGTTTCTCCATTGTGAGTGTCCCAAAAGATCTGTTGTGTGTTTGGTGTGGGGTTTTTTTAATGATAAGGCAGTTTTGGTGGCTTGCTATTGCTAAAAGAGAAGTGTGTTGCTATCAGCTGTACTTGCAGTGCTTCCCTTCTACTTGCACTCTTGTTACCTTGCAGTAAACTAACTGAGGAAACTAAATCACTGAAAGTGTTCAACTTAGTGTGTAATGGGCTAATTTCCACCTGGTTTTGTCCCGTTAATTTGTCCACTGTGACCATAGCTAATGGTCATGTAATGGAAGTGCTGGGTGCAGGCTAGGCGGAAAGGAATGGGAGTTTACCTGCGTGTTTCTGGCAGCAGCTAGAGAATTCATGGGTTTAGCAGTAATGTCAGCCGGCACGGTTACCGTTCGTACAAATGCACATAGAATGAGTGTGCTTCTACTTAAGGCATTCAGAAGAAACAAAACAGTTCCATGGGATCATTTTCTAGTTTGAAGATTCTGTGCATTCATCAAAGGTTGCGAAGATAACTGCCAGAGCTTGTAGAACTGTAATACTGTAATCTGAAATTTGGTAATTGTGATGCGAGTAAAAACCACAAGTGATTCAATTCAGTTGCTCTTATGACAGCACTCATTAAGATGTTTATCGTGCTTCTTAAAAAAAAAAAAGCTTCGACCTGAAATTTTTGGACACAAATAACTAATTCATTAGCTTGTTTATAGTACCATAGATACAGTATTCTCACTGAAGTCTTTATAACCATCTGTAGTAAAGCAAAACATTCCAGTGATTGTACTTCTTCATTTATAAGGTAAACAAAAATTAACACATCAACGTTTGTCTAATTTAAGGAACTGCTTTCCAAATTATCTGTGAAATGACAAGACTATTTAATTATACTTACTGATGTACTAAATAACAGCAAGTTGATCACTGTTGACTTTAAGTGTACGTTGGTAGAAAAAAGTAGTAGCTTTTAATGACTAAAACTAGAACTACTTAACTTCTGTAAAAGTAATTGTGATGAATGTTCATTCTTTAAACCTTGGAACTGGCTGGGTACGGTTGGGTTCTACAGACCCTGAAATGATTGCTGTGAATTTTCAAAATAGTACAGTCAGTGTCAATATAATGTTGAAAAACATGCTGGATGAAGTTCAGGGGTTTTGCTGTTGCATAATTGCTCCGTCTTGGGCATGAGATATTGCAGGAATGCTATTGTATTGTCCTATTAACACATATGGATCAAAAGCACGTTACAGGTATCAGCAACAGAAAATAATGTGGTATCAGGTGTTGTTATAGGTAAGAATCTGTATAGATTCACACCTGAGGCTCATATTCATTTTGTTGGAAGAGTTCTTTACTTCCTAATTCCAGATAATTCTAAAATGAAGTAGCATTACTTTTAGAAGCAAGAATTCAGGGAAGTACATCCAACTTCCCTTATTTGGAAGGAAAACCAACCTACAAATTCCTTACAGTAGCTGATACAAATGCTTCAGTAGAAAGGAATTAAACGTGACAGGAAATGCTTTGGTTGGTTGGTTGACTACAACAAACTGAACAAATGTATAGCTGTACAACATCTAAACAGGACGTGGAGTTTGAGTCTTTGACTCTCTTGCTAGGGCAGCTTGTGTTTTAAAGACATGCTATAAGTGGGATGATGGAAAACAAAAATCATTTCACTTCCTTAAAGCATTTAATTTATTTGTGTAAAAGTTCTGGAACTCCATTTGTGCCCAGTACATGCTATTCTTTTTCCCGAGGGCAGGAACGAAAGGAATTTACAACCTTTGCAGAAAGAAAATTTGCCTATGACTAAAAGAAATGAGCCCAATTTTTTTTTTGTTAGGAGTACACAAAAGACATAATTAGGAAATTGCTTCTATTTGTAACTGTATTTGCTGATATGTCTCTAATCTGTGTATCTCTTTTTCTGCTCTTCAATTAGTTGCTTGATTATGTGACGACAACGTTACTATTTTCTGACAAAAACGTTGACAGCAACCTGATATCGTGGAACAGAGTTGTTTTGCTACATGGTAAAAATGATCTGTTTTAAACCAAGTAGATTCATTGGCCATCTGTTTATACTTTCCTTCTGGAAAAACTTGTATTGCACTTCTGTGTTGTGAAATTAGACAAGAAGCAGCAGAGAAGTATTCTCTCTATAATACAAATTTAGATGAAATGTAATGTCAGAATCAAATCAATGTTCACGTGTACTATGTTTTGCAGGAATTTAAATTCTAAATTTTATAATGCAGTGGCAATAGTTGGGTTTTTTAATTGTAATTTTTAAGTGATATTATTGCTTTTTTTGTACAAAGTGCAAAAATAATGCAGCTACTGAGGACATGAGGAGCCATATATTAGTTACAGTTCTATCACAGTGTTAAAAAATTTGTTAGTTATGGCTTTATAAAAACTTTTGAGGAAACTGGGAAATCAACCTCTGTGTTGTGTTATTAACACTGTGTGTTCTGTTGCCAAGTATGAAGGCGGTAATCACGCTAATTTAGTGATTACTATTTCAGTGAAGTCGTAATCTTCAGTCAGTCCTACCTTATTGTGGAGGTTATACCATAAATGAGATTAACATCAACTGAATACATTCTCTTGCAAAATGCAGCTTCCTATTGATTAATTAGAATTTTGTCATCAAGACTGGTATTCAAAAATAAAAGGTCATAGTGGCAATGTTTGTTATGAGTGTTGATTATACTTAAGTTATAACTGTGTATCAGTTTAGAAGCTGCAGGATGTTTTTGTTTGGAAGACTATATATTTCAGACTGTTAATAATATATTTATGATAGACATATTTAATTTTAGTAATGAGCTTATTATTGTGATCACAAAGAAGTTAATACTGGGAAATCTGCAGCTGTTGTAATGCAAAATACATTTATGCTATAATGGCAGTACTGGCTTTGAATGAAAGTACTGTCATCTGGTTCATGTTATCAGTTTGTTTAGCACCCACACATCACCTGCCATGCATTCATACTCTGTTTAACTATGCTTGTACTTGTCTGTTTGGAGAAAGTCTGTGTGGCTTTTCCATAGGGTGCCAAGCCAGATCGAAAAGGTTTGTCTCAGAGCGTACTTCCTGAGATGCTCTGGGTTGCCCCAAGGTAGAGATTTCTGGGAAAATGGACACCTGATCAAACTGGGCTTGATGTGTTTCTGGTTTGTGTGTTAGAAGAGTGTGTTTCAGGAAGATACAAGTTTAAGCATAGCACTGATTTTTAAGAATGCTAATAAGCATAAACCCTGGTAGGGTGAGACACTTTTCTTCTGTGGCTGTTGAGAATTTTAACTTTATGGTGTCTGCATACAAACCGTTACACTAACTGTACTAATGATTGAAAATGATATAAATTTAAAGGACTAGTGGAGTAAGCAATCTTCTCAAAATACTCTGGTGCTCACAGTCATTGTCTGCTGTTTTTATTCTAAAATTAGTGCTGTAATGAAATACAGTAGTTGAAAAGATGTTACATGTCATTAACAATCTGATGCAGATTCTGTGTAATGTATGGATTTGATTTCAAACCAGGCCCTCCTGGAACTGGGAAAACCTCTCTCTGTAAAGCATTGGCTCAGAAGCTGACAATTCGACTGTCATACAGGTGATCATTTTTGGAAATTTTTCACTTTAGTTTACCATTGTTAATTGTTCTTTTTCAGTAGCCCAAAGATGTTTAATATTTGATTTCAAGTAACTGGTGCCAAGTGCTAATGTTCATAGGTCTTTTATAGTGCACCTGTCTAGCAATAAAATTGATCTAATAGAGAGACTGGTTAGGATATTTTAACGCCTTTTAAAGTGTGCCATTATTTGTGCCCAGGTATGTAAAACAAATTCCAGTGGCGATATAGTAATTTGTTTGTGCTCATATTGTACATCAATGAACATTAAAGGACAAAGGATCACAGAGTATCGAGCCTGCTATTTATATCTTCATGTTCAAGAAAGCCTGTTTTTAATAGGTAGTGATTTTGTAACTAATAAGAGATAGCCTTAAACTTCGTAGCAACTTAACAAATTTACATAAAATATTAATGTTATATAAAATACTAGGTGTAACATAAATAATGTGTAATTATTGGAGTGATCTGACACTAGCCCAAGCTGAAATTATGATAAACATAGGCTATATAATGTGTGGCTGAGATATTTTGTCTAAGGATATCCATGCAGAGCTAAGTAAATAAGTTTCATGCTTTTATATGTGTTCTTGCTATACTGAACAAAATCTTACACGAACAGAAGAATGAGGCCATTAGCATGGTAATTGTTACTTGAACTATATTTTAATAGCACCTGTTCTAATGAAGTAATTCTGATAGCATTTTTATATAAAGAATTCTAGTGAGATGCGTTTCTGGAAATGACAATTAAACTCAAAACAGGTATTATGTTTTGAAAAGTAAGTAATTTAAAGTACTAATTCACAGAATTCCAGGGTTGAAATGGAGGGAATGAGACTTACGTAAGTTAATGAGATCACTGACTTTTATTTACAATAGAGTTGATACTTCTTTTTCCCTTCATACTTTAGGTATAGGTATGGACAGTTAATTGAGATAAACAGCCATAGCCTTTTCTCTAAATGGTTTTCTGAGGTATGTATTGATGTAGCTAATTAAGCAGACTTTGTGTTTTAGAAATTACACTGTTTTTGTTGAGCTTGTTTCATAAAATAAGTGTGTGCACCAAAGATTACTCAGAATAATTAATGTGTTTGAGAACACTTGAATAGAAGCTATATTAATTAGAAAGTTACTTTAAAAAGCAGGTATTTCCATCTTTAAATAAGGTAAGGCTTGGAAAGTTGTGTGATAAGGAAATAGTTAAACGTATGCATATGGTGTCTTTCTAGAGTGGCAAGCTGGTAACCAAGATGTTTCAGAAGATTCAAGAGTTAATTGATGACAAAGATGCTCTTGTATTTGTACTGATTGATGAGGTATGATTGTAATAGCACTGATGTACATAAAATTTAGCAGAAAGCAAATTGATGGGAGGGAACTGTGATAATGCTTGTTCGTAAAGAACAATAAAAGCATATTTATGCTTTTTTGTAAGTTACGTAACTTTGTGCAGAAGAGTGAATTTTAATCTTGACTGCTGCAGATTTAAGAGATTTGGGAGGAACACAGTACGATTTAGGAGGCAAATTCCAGCTGAAAATGAAGCGAAACCTTTCTTTGTGGAACTTCTCTTGCTGCTGTGTGTTGCAAGTGAAGTATTATTTTAAACTTCAAAGTAGCCTAGATTTGTATTAATTGTGCTCTTACGTATGGTGTAAAATCACAGAATCACAGAATCATTAAGGTTGGAAAAGACCTGTAAGATCATCAAGTCCAACCATCAACTAACACCACCATGCCCACTAAACCATGTCCCGCAGTGCTATGTCCACACGTTCCTTGAACCCCTCCAGTGATAGTGACTCCACCACCTCTCTGGGCAGCCTGTTCCAATGCTTCACCACTCTCTCAGGAAAGACATTTTTCCTCATATCCAGCCTAAACCTCCCCTGGCGCAACTTGAGGCCATTTCCTCTTGTCCTATCACTTGTTACTTGGGAGAAGAGACCAACACCCACCTCTCTGCAACCTCCTTTCAGGTAGTTGTAGAGCGCGATAAGGTCTCCCTTCAGCCTCCTCCAGACTGAAGCTCTAAAAAGCATTATTATGGTTTGGTTCATTGTCTAGATTCTCTTCAGAGTTTCATACATAAGCAACTTAGTAAGTATGTTCCTTATTAGCTTTGTTATATTGGAGTTCCTATGGGGAAGCTCATTCTAAATTCAGTGTATTCATTATTCTGGTCTGTGTGTGTATGTCCCCGCTGCACCCAAAATTTAATTAGAATAGAAAACAGCTTCTGTTCTGCTGTCTAAACAGGAATTTCACTCATTACACTTTGCTTCCTTGACATTCCTTTCCCTCTCTCTGTAAATTCCTACTTAACAAAAGATTCTGAAGATGAAGTTTTAGATACCAGACGCAAGGATCTGAAGGTGTATTGTCTGGGTTATTTGCTTGCTGCCAGCACTCCAAATGTGCAATCTTTTACAGTTTTTTTTTGGTGTTTGGTGATATTTTTTTGTTGGGTTTTTTTGATTGTTGGTTGGTTTGGTTTTTTGTAGGTGGAAAGCCTCACAGCAGCCCGCAGTGCCTTCAAGGCAGGCACAGAGCCTTCAGATGCTATTCGTGTGGTGAATGCTGTACTGACACAAATAGATCAGATTAAAAGGTAAACTCATATTAATGCAACAGCAAAACGTAATTGACTATTTCAGGATTCCTGCTAAATCTTAATTCCTACTTGGAATACTAAACCAAATTGGTTAGTGACCTATTCTTTGTTAATGATGCTAATTGTGAAAAGAAATAGGAGTAATCCAACAGAATATTTTGCATGTAACTGAGTGAACAATCAGATCTAGAGATGGTATACTTCCTTTAAAGCTAGGGAGAGGTACAGGACAGATGGTCGTGATATCTGCTTGGAGAGACAAGAATAAGAGCAGTGAAGAATTCATTCATTATTTACAGCTTCTGGATGTCAGTCTAAAGCAGACTTGCACAACACATGGCTTAGAAGCAATTGTTCATGATGCTTGGTCTGCTTTGCGTGCTGGATTTAGTGCAGCATACCATCACTTGTTTTATTCCTGCCACTTCCCTCCCCTTTTTGGGCATACTTGGTTCTGTTCACAGAAAGAAAGATGCCCTAGTATTTGGCCTTGTCTTGCAGCTAATTAAAGGTAAGTGGCTTATGCACACATAAAAGTTCACAGGCTTTGTTAAAAATAGCTACAGTTAAGAATGTTCTTTCAATATTTCTTAGAGCAAGGAGACGTTACTTCTCTTTTAAGCTCACTCTAATGCCATCTGCGGTCAGAATGTGTCATGTTGCCAGTTAAACTGTATACATCCTACTGAATTGAAATGGAAAACATGTAGATTAAAGGTTCAAATTTATGAGCATCTTTTCATCTTTTTTTTTTTTTTTTTTTTTTTGTGGCAGAAGCTATGCCAGTAGGCTCTAGATAGTTAATGTATATCACTTCTAAAATAGGGTTAGAGAAACTATGGACACTTGAGAAACAGCTGTAAGAAAGATACTGTGCTTTGAGATAGATTATTGATAACTGGCCAAGAGCTTCAGATCATTTAATGTCATTGTTGGCTGACTAAAGTGGTGTGACTGCTTGTTGCATGAAATGGCTTGAGTCGTAAGAAGGAAGGTCTCAATTTGCCAGTCACAAAAGGAGATAATTCTTGTACCTGTGACCTAAAAACCTGCTTTTATCTTGAAGGTATCCAAATGTAGTTATCCTGACTACTTCAAATATTACGGAGAAAATTGACATGGCCTTTGTAGACAGGGCTGACATAAAGCAATACATTGGACCTCCATCCACTGCAGCAATATTTAGAATATATCTTTCTTGCTTGGAAGAACTGATGAAGGTAATATTTTGAAAGCAAGACTATAAAATGTCCTATTTTAATAAATTTGACATTTTAGTCGTACTTCCTAAATAACAAAAATGCACGAATTTCATTCCTTGTCTGTATTTCCACTCTTACTGTAGAATTTAATTTTGAATGTATTTAAGTTTTTCATACAACAGTGTATAACTCTTCTTTCTAGTGTCAAATAATATATCCTCGACAGCAGCTCCTGACACTCAGAGAGCTAGAGATGATAGGCTTCGTAGAAAACAATGTGTCAAGGTTAAGCCTTGTACTAAAAGAAATCTCAAGGTAAGGTTCTGAAATTCTACATTTTTATATAGATATACTTATATTAATGAGTTGTGGAATGATGTATAAA
Organism: Gavia stellata; assembly: GCF_030936135.1. NCBI lineage: Eukaryota > Metazoa > Chordata > Aves > Gaviiformes > Gaviidae > Gavia > Gavia stellata. The sequence goes on from NC_082596.1 coordinate 102,918,589, forward strand.
AGTAATTGAATTTCATAACAGTTACAGTTCTGAAACCTCTCGATTTTCTTCATTAAGGTTAGTGCAAAACCTTTCAGGGGACAAAAAGTGGAAGTGATCAGGATTTGCCAGCATTTCTTAGTCTCAGATCTGGCTTGGCTTAGGACTGCTTCTGGTTTCTGCTCTGCCCTTTGAAGTCCTCTTGGCAAATTGCTGGCTGGATTAGTGATGTGCCTTAGGTGTCAGTGGATATTGTGAATTGTAATGCAGTTTAGAGGAAGTAGCATTGGCCTTAGTCCTGCTAAGAAAGTTCCTTGGAATGCCTTGCAATCTACTAAGTCAGTATTTAGCATCGCGATCTAACAGGACAGAAGCAAAGGGGAAAGGAGTGAAGTGCAAATGGAGAGTGTTACGATTTGCTGAGTATGCTAGTAGAGCAAATAGTCTTTCACTGCAGCATAACAATTCTTGAAACAATATATTCACAATACCAAGCAATATTTTTTTCCAAAGTACTGGTCCCTATGGAACAAAATAAAATAACATTCATAAAGTCAGGAAAGTGTGTTTTCCTTCTGTTCCTGAAGTATGCAATCTTAACCAGTGAGGAGTGGAGTAAAAGCAAGTAAGTTTTTCCAGGCATAAAGGTTTGGGTTCTAGGAGATGGAAACATATATTATGTAGGTGAGATAAAGGAAGCTGTGTGTAAATGGTGGGAAGAAGGAGATAAGCAGTAGCCGTGAGGTCCAGCCTTCAAATTTTTCAAGTCCTTCCACGAGTGGATGGAAGGTTATGTCTGTACAACACCCCGTCAGTGTAGACATTCCCCCAAATTCACGAGATATGGCACAGTGATGTGAAGGGCATGATGTAAGCTTTGGAAGGCAAAGGTGACTATGCTATTCCTGTACCCTTGCTTGCTTTTCTGTACCATACGGCCTCCCATAGGCTGAAGTTGTCTGTTCACTTCCTGCTTCTGCTAAAAGTGCTGCAAGTGACCTGCTGAATTGTGATTTGAGTTTTTTTAGAGCAACTTTTGGGAGAAACACAGAAAAAGGAAAGGTCTTCTTTTAACAGTGGATATTTAGCATTTAAGTAGCACTTGTCTCTGTTTTACTATAGAAGAAGTGAAGGTCTCAGTGGCCGGGTCCTGAGAAAACTTCCTTTCCTAGCACATGCACTTTATATTCAAGTAAGTTTATTAAATTCAGGTAAGCTTATTCTATTCATTAAATTTTGGTTTGATTTTGAGACAGGTGGAAAGTCACTTGGACACTGCCTGAAGTAAAAGATTGGGGCTAAACTCCCCTTTTCATCTGAATTGCACTGTTTCTGCAGCTTTGTAGACTGAAACAAATTTGTGCTGCCCATAAAATGAGGTTGGAGAAGATGGGTGGGATTGACCTGTCCAACAGCATTCTACTTTTAATTAAATGTTGTGACAGAACATTGATATTGGTTCTCTGATAATTTCTTGCTGAAAGAAAACCCTCTGCCACTTTATAAATAATATTAATTTGTTAAAAACCTTTTTTGAAGAAAATCCACAGTAACAGTGATTGACTCAAGACTTTGCATAGCTTGACTTTGACTTTACTGTGGTAGCTGTTTTAAAATAAACCTGCAGCTTTATGTTTTGTAGCAGTTTGAAAATTTTGTAACATGGAAGTCAAATATTTCTCTTTTAAATACTGTGATTTGTATGTGAAGTATTATGTATGCCTATTGCTGTAGCGTGTCTAACAAAATGTTCTCTTATTTTCAGTCCCCCAGTGTTACAATGACAACGTTTCTTCAGGCTCTTTCACTTGCAGTAGACAAACAATTTGAAGAAAGAAAGAAACTTGCAGACTGTGTGTGATACTCGACTGTTTTATAGTTGTCTGTATTGTTAACACTGAAAACTACGTATTTTTCATACAAACTCTGCAAATTCTATGCATCTGTAAAATAGATTGTCAACACCTTAAAAATTGGAATGTCTAATCTAGTTTTTCAAAACATTCATTAATAAACAATTAAGAAATTTTGCAGCAGATTTTTCAAAAGCTTTATTTCAAATGTCAGGAGGAGGATTGTAAAAAATTCTTGCTAAAAGTCAGTTTTCTGACTGACTTTTTTCTGACTGATCATTTTTTCTTTTGCAGTTACTAAAAGTGGGCAGACTTCGGTTCCTTGGTTCTTAATCACTAACTTTCTGTCCATGCATCAGTTTTTATACTTCTGATTTCTTTTATATTTTTAATAGCAATAGGAATTCAGTCTTTGGATCTGATACATCTGCCATAAATGCGCTATTTGTTATTGCTTCTGAAATAACAAACATGAAACTGAGAAGGATTCAAAGTGCTCAGTGATGGCCCAGACCTTTTATACTGACATCTCTTTATCTTGAAATTTAGTATCAAGTATCACTGTTTTGATTACATCAGATTCAAAAGTTTAAAATCAAGACATCACTTAATTGTATTTTGTAATACAACTTTTTTGTGTTGTTGCAAGGAAGTGGACCAGTGTGGACCCTGTTTTCTCACTGAAGAGTAACTACAGTGTGTAAGAAAGGTTCTTTAAAATGCAGGAAGTTTGGTTTGGTTTTGTTTTATAAACATGACATAGAAGTTACAAATCATCTGTTGGAGAAAAATATTTTGTAGTGCAAAAGCCAGGAAATGTATGCATCCAGTTCCTAAAGGAACAGAGTCAAGTTTTATATGGTAAATACATATGCTGTATGATATTGGTTACAAAACTGTCAACTCTTCTTTTTTTTATTTACAAGTATTTTTACTTTATTTACAAGTACTGACAAGTATTTTATCTGTCGTGAGCTGAAAGAATGAAATGTTAGGGGAGTTTCCAGATTAGAAATTTAATTTTTCTTAAATGAAGATAAAGTAGTGAGATTGAAGTTGATGATACCCAGTTAATGCATGCCTCCTAGCTATTGGTATTGGAAATACTTTAATGACAGTGCATTTTGTTACTCCCTTGTTTGTATCTTTTAAATCAATGTTATACTACACATTCATGAGATGAAGGATTTTGTCATGAGCTATTTTTATTGATGAACGGTATAAACTGTGCAATAAAAAATTGCACAGAAATTATCGAGTCCTAGTAAATTTTTATTATGGCATCTATACTTATGTAAAGAGAGCTTCTTTGTTAAGCCTGTCTAAGCGTCTGTTCATTATATTACTTTTGAAAATAACTTACTAAATATTATTCCCCATCCACCCCCCAAAAAAAGAAGGGGGGTGGGCAGTCGAAGATTGTACCAAATTCAGTCATTGGCAATTGTGTACTCTGTTTTTACCACAATCATTGGTTCGGAAATACTGGTACTTGCAAGAAAATTCCGTAAAAGCCAGGTGTAGGAAGATTACTGAAAGGCAAAATTTTATACAGACTCTAGTCCATAGTGGATCTATAGCTTTTAAAGTAAAGAGATTTAGAGACTTAAAATAAGCATTCAATACAGGTGTATATTATTATGTGTGCCTGTCTTGGTGACGCATGTAATAGATATTGGAGTACTTCCATGGTAATGCAAAAGCATGGAATTATCTTCTGGTCTAGATTTGAGGTTCTTTAAGAGCTGTAGAGGCTCCACAAATTGCATGTTCTTGTGTATGTTTCATAGAGGGTACGTACATTTCCTCTGCTTCGAAAGCAGACCTCACCAGCATTGCTTGTTTGGGCTTTCTGTAGACTCCTTGGTTATATCGAGGCTATAAAAACTATGAAGACCAGCTGTTCCTGCAGTTTACTCCTTCTCCCCTCCTCATTCCTTGATCTGAGATGATGCCATTTTCCCCAACCATGTAGTTTACCTTTTTCTTAGCATTTCTTAGATACTCTTAAGTATTTCTGCTCAAACTAGGACACGCTAGTATTCTGAGAGTTGAGCAGAATTTAGACACCATTTTTAGTATGTGCAATTTTGCTGATACATGGATTTCTGCTATGGCTGGCGATAGTTTAATCTTTTATTAAAATCCTAGTTAACTAATTCTGATCAGTGATTTATTTTAGGTGGTAATTCCAGAAGGAAAACTCACACAATGGGGGAGGCTTATTTCTCCCTGTTTTCCAGTTGTGTGGAAAGTACTGCCCTGCATTCCCTGCATAGAATGGACATTTCGGATTTTTTTTTCTCTTGAGAATTTTAGTTCAACACAATTGTAAATTCTAAAGACTTTAAAACTATATCTTTGAAGAGAATCACCTTGAAGCAGGTTGTATTTGTTTTGGAGGGAAGTATTTTCTGCTCCTTTTCTTGAAGATACATTCCTTTATATCCAAGAGTACCAAATAAATGAAACTAGACAAAGAACATAAAATGTGGAGCCTTTCTACAACCTCGAGATAAGGCTATTCAGCTGGAAGAGGGTGCTTGGGAGGTTCTAGACTGAACCGTTTCTATCTTGTGTTTAATGACCATCTACTCTGAAGTACGCACATTTCTGCGGAGCAGAAACAGATGGTCATGTCAGTCCCCATGGAATCTTATTTAGCCTTTTTTTGCGAACAGGTAACAATTTTATTTTAATGAAGGCAGACAAAGAATGTGCTCGGCTCGGATTGTCTTACGGATTACCAGGACTGCTGTAAGGAAGGACACATGGGATATGAAGAGTCCGCAGGGTAACCTTCTCCCCCAGTCAGTGCGAGTCTGTCGCATGCTGAAATGCAGTAACCGTGGTTGTTCTTGTCACGGGAGACTCGGTGGCCACACATGAATCCTCTGGTTTCTTTCCGTGTTCAGTTAATGGTTGTATGGAGGGGATAGTCCTCTTTTCCAGGTACAGTTCCAGAACAATTTTTTGATTTTCAGACATAACCATAAATGAAAACAACCATCTTTTAGCACAAAAATTTTTTCTAGTTTGTGGTCGATTGCTTCTAACTCTGCTCAAAGCCACTAGATGGCAAGCATGAATCCTTGAGTTTTAGCAAGTCATGTGGGAATGGGAATGCTGCCTGAAAGTTTCAAAAGCCCTGAACAACAAGACTTGCTTTGCTGCAGTGAAAATCCCTCTTCAAAATGTAATGTTAGCTGTAATGTAATGTAACGCCATAGAATTTCTCTGCGTAGCCTTACAGAAGGAGAGATTCTGGGCTATAAAATGTTTTGCCAAATAAAAAGAAGCTGTGGCAGAATTCGATCGAAAGATGAAAACCAGTGAGTTTTCAACGCTATGGCAGAAGTTATTTTGTACGGTGGTTTAACTCTCATCCACTGGGTGGTGGGTTTAGAAAAATACCTGGGATCTAGGTCACTACAAGCATAGATGATGAAATTTTGAGCCTGGTGAAGGCAAAGACTTTCAGCAGAGCACATTAAAGTGTGTGAAATGTGGGATTTTTATAACAGTTAAGTAATCCTGAAATAGCGAAGTAAAATCTTTCCTCTTTTGCTTGCAAAAAGCAAATGTAGACCCTTTGCCAAGCTGAGCACTGCTTATTTTATGAGATATTTCTGCAACTAACGTGTTTCCAAGCAGCTAAAAGGGTTCATTTCTGATCCAGATCCTATGATGTGATTTTCAAAACTGGGGGAGAAGAGGTTGAAGAGGGAAGGCTTTTGTTATCCAATGGAAATGATGCAAAGACAGTGATTTTTCTGAAATGAATCTTAAAGGTTAAATAACTGTCTAAAACTTTGCACCTGTGGAAATACACAATTCCATTCAAATGAGCCTACTTTCATGGCTCACTGTCAGTGCACTGTTGCACTTCATGATTTTCAGTGTAGAAAGGGATGAGAACCCAGGGTAGGAGAGCCAAGGCCAGACACTGAGAACGAGATGATGATTTTAAAACAAATTTCTAGAAATCAACAGAGGATTTGTGTTTATTTATTTATGTGTTACATAGGTGTTTGTGAGAGTTGAAGAGAATAAAGTTGATGTCGTCTGCTAAAAAGCATCAGGTAATTTGACAAAGAATGAGGACGTAGACACAGGCATCTTAAATGGGGCACCTGGGGTTGTACGTCAAAACTGCTGGGTCTGAGACAAAATAGCTCTGTCTACAAATTTTAATGATGGCACATTGAATTCTCTAAGGATCACCTCTGAGTTTGAATGAAAGATAATTAAGATCATTAAAGAAGTTAATTAAAGAAGTTAATTAAAGAAGTTAAGTTAATTAAAGAAGCATTTCTTTGCTGCACTTCAAGCCAGATGAAGTTATATTTCATACATAATGAGCCTTGATTAGAACAATGATTGAAGCTCCAGTGAAGTCTTCTGGGTAGACTTGAGTAAATAAAAGTATTGTATATAAAGCTGTGGTGTTCTTTCCACTAAGATGTACAAAATATATACTATGTTTGGAATAATTCTCTCCTTTTCCTTAATAAAAATTACATTTAAATCATAATCCTTCCTTTTGTTTTTATCATTTGTTCTGTGCCATGTAGAGACATCCACTACTTGCATCTTTGCTCTGACATCCTCTGAATGCATTTCTGGACAAGTTGCTTATTTTTTATCGCCCCAATTTTCTCACCTGTCATTCTAAATCCATCTGCCCTCCTAAACCGTGTTCAAAGGGTAGACTAGTCAATACTTGCTTATATTTCCTTTGTCTGCTAAGTCGTTCAGGGACCAGGAGTGGTCTGTGCCACTCTCGTCCACTTCCACAGGAAGACAGGAATTAGTATGCTTGGATTTCTCTACAGAATTTCTAGCACTGATTGTCACTACCCCGCATTGTCTTTTACTAGTCAGGCTGCCATAGTGTGTCTGCTCTCTGCTGCTGCCGAGAGAAACTCTCTGGGAAGAAGTTTCCAACTTTTTACCATCTCTATAGGAGCTGGTGGAGGAAATGGCATTTCCAGTGGAATGCCCAAACTTGAGCGCAACGCTGGTAGTCGTAGCAAAACTCTACATTGCTGTAGATCAACTTAAACCAGAAAGCAGGATGCAATCTGTTTTCTTCCTTTCTAAGTCTGCAGGGATTCTTGAGGCACTAATGTAGTAAGCAGAGGTTGGATAGAGCATGTTTCCTCATAACCAGTTGCTGGTTTGACCTACCATGGTCTCAAAGTAGCCAAGTAGTTTAAAGGAGTTCAATTTGTAATGAAAGGCTGAAAACAAGAAAACAATAGTGCATGAAAAGGGATCAACTCCAAATCTCGGGATTTTCTAAATAGTGTAAAATTCCGGAAAGTAATTTCAAAGTCCAGCCCATAAACAACAAAAAAACCCACAGAATAGTGGTGAGAGTGACGCAAGGTAAGGTAGATTATTCCAGTACACTTCTCAACTATTCTTTTTGCTGTTTTATATCTTGAGGATGTTTACATCTTGCATGGATGAACTGGTATTGGCCAGAAAACAAACCAACCCAACCCACCCCCAACTTAAGCTTTTTTCCTACTGAAAAGCTGCCGCTCATGCACAGCTGCTGTTCGCAAAGAGCTGCTGTTTGCTGGCGTTCACGGGGAGCGGCGGTTCGCCAAGGGCTGCCCTTCGCAAAGAGCTGCTGTTTGCAAAGAACTGCCGTTTGCGAAGCGCTGCTGAATAGAAGGACCTGTCTCAGTTATGTCACAGTTCATGTCATAGTCATGTCACAGTCTGTGTCACGGTTACGGATGGAAACCTAGATGGTAACTTTTTGAATCAGATCGTATATACTTTTTAATATCAAGTCAAGGCTGTTTCTTCTCTTATGGGTTCCCCGAGTAGCCTTTCCAGCATACTTTGTTCTGATGTTATATCCTCCCGCTGATTTTTTTCCTTCATTCTCGACATGTCTATTTACCAATATTCTCATTTAACAGTAGGCATTCCAGTTACTCTGTACTATTTCCTAGATTTCCTAAATCTGTGTAGGAAAACATGTGGGGGGTTTTGCACCCTTTTAAAATGAAATTTGATTTTTTCCTGACTTTTTCTTTGTTTTCTATGTGACTATTGCCATCTTCTGCACTATCTTTCTTTCGAGGCTAGATCAAAATGTACTCAGCAGTATGCAGCAGCTAGCTGTTCGATGGCAAGGTTCTCTATTAATTACTGCATGGAAGAAAGCTACAAAGGAGAATTGAGTTACACTTGAGTTAGAATGATTTGCAGAGAGACCGGAGACACGATGGGTGAGGAAGACCCTCCTGTTGAGTCACGAGGTTCAGAGTGAACCCCTCTGCTTTCTAAACTCCTTCTCCAAGAGGAGTCTAGGTGCAGCTAGGTCCAAACCTAGTCTCAGAGTTGGTCAACGGTTTATGTCCAAAGGATTATATATGCAAAGTTTATGTAATGTTTCATTAGCATCAATTCAGCATGCAGTCAAAGTTACCAAGGCAAAATCAAAGTTACCCTACTACAATGATAGGCGCGATATCGGTCACTTACCAAAGATCTGCCATTGGTAAAAGGTCTCTCTGCCTCGAGGAACAACCTTGAGAGGTGTCCCAGCTCAAGGGGAGGTTGCCGCCACACAGCCATGCTGCCTAGCAGGGGGAGTTCAAAGGCGGCTCACTGAGGCTGTCATATTTATGGGATAAAGTGGTTGGCTCGTAGTCAAATTACATGCGATGGGAAAGGTATGCATTACAGCCATGCGTAAGGCGGAGCAAAACAAACCTAGGCCACTCAGCTATAGACCTGGCTGATTTTTGCCATATGCTATCACAAAACTGCAGAATCCCGTTTTTTCTAATCTCTTGACATTACACATAGACAGGAGCTTGCTATGTTTCAATGTAAAACTGAGCTTATAATTACGGATAGATACAAATAAACCAGCTACCGTAGCTGTTACCTTTATGTGTATTTCAGATTGTTAGAGACTTACTGGTTACAATAAATATTAATCCATTTCCCTACATACTTCAAAGAGTAGGATTTTTTTTTAAAATAGTTCATTGGTGGTGAGAAGTGCTGACCAATGTTGTCTGGAATAAAAAATACCTGTTCTTCAGTCTGATTGAAAGACCCTTAATGTGACTGCCAGGCTTAGGTCTTTCTTTTGATTTCAGAAGGCTTTGGGGTCAGGCTTGGTCCATGGAAAGGCTGTAAGAGCCAGAGGCAGCTTGAAGCTTCCCTGCACTTGTCCACTGCAGCTCTTCAATCAGAGTCACTAAGAAAGGAGAATCACGAAGAAGAAAGAAGAGCCATTAAGGGCTCATTTATGCTGCACCGCCTCGCTCAGCAGAGCTGCCAAAAGAGGTGGCCACTTGAAGGTGCTTAGGCTATTCTCAGTTCTGTGGGAAGAGCACCTGAGTAGGTTGTTTATTGGCAACCTTTTGTGCTGGCAGCCTCTAGAGTTGTCCAGGAAGGGATATTGCTTCCAAAACCTCTTTTTTTCAGAGTAAAGACTAACCCTGGAAGTACAGCCTTTCTTTTGAGGGACTGGGAAGTCCTCAAATTACTTTATTAAACACTTTAATTAAACTCACTCTAAAGGCTGATATTTTCAACACACTTCCTGCACAAATACAATTGCTGGGACCTGCCGTAAGTAGAAGTGCACCTAAAGGGGAGCAATGTCCCAGCTAATGTTTCCCACTCAGAAAAAAGCTGTCTAGGGGACAAAGTTTGTCTAAGGAAGCCGGTCCCAGAGCTGATGGCTGTAAGATTATCCTGTCAACAATACTAGCTGAATGAAATAGAGAACAGAGAAACTGAACTCAAGTATTTAGCTGCTTATTAAGGTGTATTATCACTTCACTTTTTGCGACTGTTTCCAATTCTAGCAATTATTTTCCTAGCTACATTTTAATGGTATAAAGCTGGGGTTTTTTTTATAATCTTTCCTTTAAACTCTGTCTAGTGTGTAAACATACATAAAATACTCCTAAAAACTAACTTCATTTTGCTTTGGCAAATACTCACGCATCACCTGCACTAATGAAGATATTACTGTATACTGGTTTATCCTTCAGCTGACATATTCTGTTCAGACAGAGCCTGTGGATTCCCCTTCCTCAGGTTGCAAAGAGCTGGCTATAGGGTGCCGTCAGAGGCAACCAGATCTGGTGAAATAAACATCTGTTATAGAGTGTTGGCAAGCATCTTTAAAGTAGAAAAGGTTGATGACTTGGGAACACTCCAAAAACTTTGACAGGTTCTAATTCAGAAAAGCATTTATCTGGAGTACTTCAGTATAGTCCTTTGCTTGAGTTCCTCAGGGGTGCAGGAACCTACTTCTGTGCTTAAAGTTTGGTGCCAGAGTTAGGTTTTTAAAGGACATAGGTCCAAAGACTGTGACTGTCTAAAAGAGTTTTCTTATAGTAGATTTCTTTTAAGCAGCTGTTTTGTCTCATTAATACATCTGCTGTAAAGCATCTCATTTGAGCTGCTCTGCCTGCTCCTCTTCCACTTAGTCCAGGGAAGGCTTGAGATTCAAATGGAATTAAATAAATGACAACAGAGGAATTGTCATGTGTGCACAAAGACACTAAGGTGTGTTTCCAACTGTTGATTTAATTGTATTGCTTTTGTTGCTTTCTGTTTCTTGAATTACCTCACTGTACATCCCTTCTGACATTACCAGATAAGTTGTATGGCTTTATTTCAGTGTTTAAGCGCCTGTGGTACCACCACTTAGGTGCCAAGTTAAAATTTAGTTTCTAGGAATACCAAGGTCTGCAGCCTTGGAAACATATTGACAAATAAAATAAGACAAAAGGAACTTTGATATCATTTCCTCTCCCCAAAGGCCTATAAACATGGCTGAACTGAAATCTTAAAAAAACAAACAAACAAAAAATTTCTTGAGCATTCTAGGAAGCCCAAGGAATTCGAGCAGCCCAAGGAATTATGCAAAGCAGACACCAGGCCTGATAAGAAAAAGGGTATGGCAGTACATCAGCAGCTGTACATCATTGGAATGCGCAGAACAAAAAATCTGCACAAGTGAATATTTCTTTATAGAAAAAAATACTGAGATCATTTGTATGAATAAATACTGAGATTGCTGATACAAACCAGGAATTTTCCCATAAAGGTGATGATTAGGCAAATAACCCATTTACACAAGCATATATGTGAGTCTCTCTGGTTGTGGCAATCATACTGTGCAAATTAGATGAATGACTGTACGAGATTTTTCAGTGACGGAGTGTGCAGCTAGTCTATTTGAGTGAAAACTCACCGACATAAACTTTGTATAATTATAATTATTATCCTTTCTCAAAAAAAAGCATTTGGAAACTTGACAGAAAAAGCAGTCTGACAGCAAGGCTGGCGTCTTAGGGGGAGTAATAATATTACTTTGAGAAGTTTGTGTGGGAGGTTTAACATTTGTTCTGCTTTTCTTTTTTCTCTCAGGAATATAAAACAAATATTGGGATGGTGCCATGGGAACTAGACAAGCATTTGTTTTTCTGGAAGCCCTCTTTTCTGCATTAACCTGCTGCCAATTATTGTTCTAACATTCAATTCTTATTTGTAGATTGCATATTAAATATAATGTAGAGCCACATTTTTGAAACTGAACAGTAAGTTTTGTCAAGTCTTTGTATAGCTAAATCACTGAAGCTTTGGAGAGTCTAATCTAGCTCTAAATGGAATAAAAGGTTCATGTCAACTGACGGCTCCTTTGACAAGGAAACCAAGAATTAGGTGCAGTTATTCTGAAGTTTTTATACCAGAAATCTGAATTTCATTATCCACATCAGGAGTTACTCCTTTCCGAAGCAACTAACTATGAACAGGTTTCTCACCAAAAAAAGTGAGTAATCAGAAACAGAATTGGTAAATTTGTCCTAGAAGCATTAACTTTCTGCTAATGCTTTGTTCGAAGAAACGAGAAGAGCAATAATCTTTGACTTGGGAGGAAAAAAACCCCATGCACACAAAACAACAAAAAAACCCCCAAAACCCCCACATACATGAAAGCTAGTTTTCCTATCCTCTTCTGAGGAGGATGCTAGAAGGTAGCTAACTTTGGCAGGCCTCAGAACCCGGGGGGATTCCTGCTGTCCCAGCCTGCCAGATGCAAACCTGCTGCAGCTCCATGTCCCCAAGTCCAGCCAGTAGCGAGACGGAGCATGTATGCCCAATAGGACTATTAACACAGCTGACCCCACAGATCACGACAGATGGAAACAGTGGCTGGTTTGAAGTTTGTTAGTATTCACACACCTAATCAAACACATCCACGGAGAAAATGGCTAGGAACAGGATTTGGTAAGTCAGGACAGAGTATGGTGATGGCTCAGTCAGGCAAGCACACTGAGCAGGACCTGATTACACACAACCGACCTCTTAGCCACTTTTTCCTTTATTTTGCCACACTTGTTCCTCCCCAATCCATCTTGGTCCCTGCCTTTCCTCACCGTTGATCCTTCCCTTTAAACATCCCATAATAAGTTTCACATGATCCCAAAATTCTCTTCCCCCTGTATCCAACAACCCCTATACCATAGCCCTATACCCCTTTGGGCAATAACCTCCACAAGACATTTTGGGGGAGAGTTTCTTTCCTCCATCTTAGTGGGTTTCACTCGAGGATGACAGTACATGGGGGAAGTATTGGTCCTAACTCCAATCTGTGCTGACCCAAAAATTGTGCCCCTAGCTCCTTCTATCTCACCGTGGAGGTATCAGCACCCATCTTGTCAGTGTTTGGAAATACCTGCCTACGTGGCGGTGTTGCTGCGTGCCTTGTAGAAGAGCAAGAAAGCAAGCGGGCAGAATGATAGCTGTGCTCTTCTGGAAGTCGCTCACCTGGCATGGTTTGGGAACTTACGAGTGCTCCTGATTTGGTGAGTTCTCTCCCTTGTGAGATGCAGCCCGTTTTTAGCTGCGTCATGCCGGCAAATCACTTGGTCCCTGGATACGTCAGTTTCCGCATCTGAAACGGAGAAGATTCTGCATAACTTTGCGCAGTCCCAGACACATAATGAAATCAAAAAGGCACATTTGTGCTTGCCTATGAACCCAGAGAGAGCCCACAGAGAGCAAGGGAAGAGCCAGAGGCAAAGAGTTAGGCAGTTAGGCAGATTTCTACCAAGGAAACCTTTCCCCTCAGTCTTCAAAAGAATTATACCTGTCTCACAGCAGTCATACTGAGAAACAACGCATCCTCCCTTGTTACACTTGTACTGAATACGGACCTACATGCTACATTACCCTAGCAATTTTCAGCCTGTTGGCTCTTGGGAAAAGCAGAGGATAGAATATAGTTCTTCCTTCTGGGACGAACGCTGCCTGCTAGTCATGGAGGAGCCCATGGACCTCAGTTGCCTTTCGGTAACAGTTCCAGCCCAGACCACTCTGCAATGGACTGAGCTTCCTGAAGTCCCTGGGTCCTGGCAGCAACAGGAGCAGGACGACCGAGCGAAGGCGGGGAGCTGAGGGTGGGGGGTAATCGCAGCACAGGCACTGCTACCAACGAGGATGCAGCCCCACAGGCTTCGAACGTAGCGCAGGGTGTTGAGAACAGGGTCTATCGGAGGTCCCCGACTGGGCAGAGTAACCCATCAGATCCAGGGTCCCCCCGCAAAACAGCAGGAGATGGGCCAGAAGCAGACCTGGGGACATGGGTACAGTGCACGTGCCCACCCAGCAGACATACAGCATCGGCCCAAAGCTGAGCCAGGACTTCGAACAGGCATGGCTAGGGCCCAGCTCAGGGAGAGAGGAAGACCTTTGATAGTGCTCCGGGGCCTGTGGGCAGAGGCTGCAGGTGGAGGCGCCGCAGGAGGCTGCCCAGGGCCATTAAGGTGGCCCTGGAGTGCTCAGAGCCCTGACACCGGGCTGACGGCCTGTGCCCCTTAAAGCTATATGGGGTAATGCCGCCTCAAATGCACTTCATAATGTTGTTTCTGCATTTTGAAGCAAAATAGAACTTGGATGAGCATAGGATTGCCTGCAAACCTGCTTTGCAGCTGTTGCAATAGCTTAAATGCTTGGGCTCTTGTCTCATGTGAACCCTTCTCCACATGCTTGGCTGGATTTGGGAACCTTCTGAAGGCGATTAGTCAGATTCATAAATGGGAGGTGAGCCAGGCTTCACTTCTCTGAAGGTGCCTGTGGGATTCACACTGTGGAAAAGAGTCTTCTTTAGCTCGTAAACTAGCTTTGTTAGTTTTGTTGTTCTTCTACCATTTCAGTCAGTGTTGTTCTTTAGTTCTTAAGTTCTTTAGATTCAATCCTTGTAATAGCATAATATGCAGTGTGTATGGACACTCTGTTACTTTTCCTCTTTTGAATCATCCACATCTGTTAACTGGGAGGCTGGAGTGCTCAGCAAGCATTTACTGAAGTGATTAACTAGGTTGCATTTTATAATATTTGAAAATTTTTTTTTTTTGAGTTACTGAAATAAGATGTGGACGCTTCGTGTGGATGTTTGCACAGGGCTTATTACATTCTTTTTGTCCAGCTTTGTTCAACATAATACTAAGGATTTTCACAAAAAGAAAATCAGAAAATGTGACAGAAGTGCTTGAGCCAGATCATTCCTAGTTTTAGAATAGTCTATTCCTGGCCTTGCTACTGGCTGTTAAATAGCTTTCAGCAACTTATTTAAGCTTTATATAGAGTGTATTGAGGCAGCATTCGTGTGGGTGCCCTCGAGATCAACCTTCATATCTCTGTAATGCCCATGCTTTCAAACACATCTGAAATATTACAAAACCAGCTCTGGGGGACAGGGGTGCAACAGTAGAGAGGACATCTAGGCCTGGCCACTCCAGTAGCTACGTTAGGCTTGTCAGAAGACTCGAATCTACCTAGCAAGCAGTGATGTCATGGTCAGGATGACGCTAATTAATCACAGCATGATTTCTTGGCCGGTGCCCTATCCACACACCTGCCCGATGGTACTGTGTTCATTGGGAGGTTTTATTCATGCATATGGGTGAAGCCTGTTTGGACGTGCCCCCTGTCACCCCCTCTCATGCCAGCCTGTGGAAGACAGCCTCAACTGCTTAGGGTCTTTCAAGAAGTGTACCCGAATTATGAATGCATGGGTACACAAGTAGAAAAAAAAAATGTTGTCTTTAGGTGGAGTTGTCTTCACATGTATTCCCTTTCAAGCTAGTACTTCCACACCCCAGGTTTAACTTTGCTAGATCAACACCTTGCAAAGGGGCAAGGTCTGATATAAGCCACGGAGAGCTCTACGCTATCTAGCCTGGTCTGTATGCTGATGTCAGGAACGCAATCTTGACCATTGTGCCTCATGGGCATGGGCCTGGTCCGCTCATTACCATCCCTCCTACCCACACATCATATGCCATCCACTCAGCTTCTCCTTCCATCTACTGATGCCTGTTACAGTCCAGCCTACACACGTCCCAGTCTGGTTTCTGTGTTTATCGCCTTCCAGGCATGCAAGGTATACCTCCCAGAAAAGGCCAGTCTCTTTCTGTTCATGGGATGGGCTTTACAAGGACAGTTGCTTGATCCAAATGGGCGTCTTCTGAGTAGCATGTAAAAGGCAGGCTTAGTATTGGTCTCCTGCTGAGAGATTCTCTCTGCTCATACCTCAGGACTGCATGTTGGCCTTGTGAACGGGCCCTTCCAGTCCTCCTCCCCGCCAAAAGCCCCTGTGGAATCACAGACCCTTCCAAGAATTTATACTGGAGAGGATTTCTGGATGTCATCTGGTCCAACCCCTTGCTCAAGGCAGGACCAACCTACATCAGGTTGCTTACGGAATATCTCCAAAGAACAGCATTTTTGAAGCAATCAGCCCCACTACCTGGTGCATTTGCCCACTCTCATGCATACAGATGAGCAATTCTGGGCCAGTTGCTTGCAGCCAACGCTGAAATATGCTGGTCCTGCCAACACTGAGACTGGTGAGGTTTCACAGCAGACACACAGGCGTGGGGCTCAAGGCTTTACCATATTCAGATTTTGTGCCCATGAAGGCAATTAGGAGATGCATTCTGTAGTCATCTTCCTGCAGGAAAAACAGTTTTGTTTCACTCTTCTGTGGAACACAGACAGAGGAAAGGCTTCTTCCTTAGCGTGTTGTCTCTGTGCTACCTGAGCTGCGGGCTGCTGGGCAGACTCTGACTGCTGTGTCCTTTTCTGACTGCATTTCTTAATGAAAAGTCCTTATCTCAAAGAAATCTTGTACATTTTGATTTTTATTTTCGCACTCAGCTGCTTTTTTGGAACTTCTTTTTCTTAGTCATGGAAAGAGAACAGTTTTTCTCCAGGGTAAGCCTGGACAGAGGAAGGAGGAATACCTAATCTCTTCATATGCTGTTTAAAATGTCCTCCCTGTCTCTATGCAAAGAAAATCCATAGTTGGCTATTGCTTATTTCAAGATGAAACCTGACTCTAACATTGAGTTAGATATATTTATTTCTTACAATAAATCTTTGTCGGACTGGAGTATGACAGCAGTAATTGACGTATTTATTGATGATAATGAGTATATTCAGCAGCATCGATCTGTTTGTGAGGATTTTCTCACTTCTTGCAAAAAATTGCAAGTAGATTTGTTCTCACATTCTTTCAGAATATAAAGACTACTACTGAGTTAAGAAACAATATCTGGTTTTCTTGTTGAGGTTTGTCTTAGAAATTCAGATCCTGAAAATATATCAAGCCCCTGAGATAATATCCAGAATAGCTGGATGCTCTATCAGAACTTCAGCTATAGGGTATTGCTTCTGTAGAGCCACAGGAAGAGCTAATCTATAAGAAAGACTTTTCTTTTAGCCCACGTGGCTGTGATTTTATCACAGCATTTCTTGAATGGATGACTCTGACTCATAGGCCTGGATTTTTCTGGTCACAAACACCTGTATGAACAAATCTTTAATCGATATGCAGCATACACAGGTGTGAGTGCATATGTATAATTATTTAATCTAATCAGCTTATCTTAATTATTAATTACAGAATATCATATACTATATTTTCTTAAGCATTGGGCCTGAATGAGGATGCTCATTACCTTTTTGAGAAGAAGGCCTGTTTTCTGGGGAGGTGAAGTTTGACCTTTAGAAAACTTCCTCAGGTTTCCCACATCTTCTATCCTCTGTGCAGGTAGACACATTCCTGAGACAGATACTGCTTTTATTCAGGCAAACTTTATTATTACCACTAAGCACAGCTGGTCAGAACTTTTTCAGCTAAATATTTTTTGTTAAAAATCAATCCTTTGACAAATCATCACTTTGCAAAAATACTTTTTTTAAGAAAAAAAAAGGTTCTGGTCAAGATGTAGCTGAAAAACATCAAAGAACAGCCAGTATCATGGGCTGGGGTGACTGAGGTTCAACTCCCTTATTTCAGGGCCTACTCTCGACACGGAGGTATCGGGCATAAAGCCATCTGTGGTAGTGGACTGGAAGAGAAGGAAAGGCCAAGACCTCACTATCTATCTGCTTTGTCTCTGGGAGTCTGGGTGCTGCCATTGAGGGAAGGGTTGGGTTGTGTGGTGGAGGAGCCGTGCTACTACAGAGAGAGGAAAGAAGCAACTGCCAGAAGCAGTGATTGTTGGACAACTCCTCCCATCCCACTACTGGTGTTGTAAAATCACTGAATTTATTTATAAGTAGAAATAGACTGTTAGAATATTGGTGTGTTTTGAGACTCGTAACCATAGGAACCTCACCAGGTAGTCACTGTTTTGTATTAAGAAACTAATTGCAATGAGATGGAACAATGAAGAATCGAATAGAGAAGTTTTGTTTGAGTCCCATGACCATGGGGACCTGATCTGCACCAGTGATGCTGCTTGGAAATCCCCTTACCCTTCCCATCTCGATTTGAATATCAAGAATGCCAATCAATAGATATTAATAGAAATAACGATTGATTATTTTGGGTATGGATATTGATAGAACTGTATAATCAAGAGACTAATCAACAAAAATTAAAAAAAACATGATATATTTTGTGATAAATAATTTGTGTAATGGCAACTAGGTATGATTTATCTATGATTTAATTATGAACTAATTGTTAAACAATGTAGCTTTGTAGATAAGGAGGATATTCCTGTCAAGAGAATGAGAAGTTTTAGGCCTGGTTAGTAAACCAAGGAAATCTTCTGGAGGTTCCAAGATTAAAGGGGAATGGAATTTTGCAACTAAGCTGAGCATGCGCAAAGATTGGGTTCAACTAGCGGACATAATGAGGAAGACTATGGACGAGCACCAGAGGACCTTGGACGAGCACCAGTGTACCTGAAGGTGCATACGTTATGAACATTTACATATATTAATGAGTTCTCAGAAATTGTATGGATATGTTAATTGTTTCTAGGAAATATGAGGAATATGTATACTTTGATTGTAGATAACTTTTGTAGCAGAATAACTAAGCGCGCACATGAGGTGGAGTGATCCCCTGTGCATCCAGCGCTGCAATAAAGAAGTACCTGCTTTCTAAACTTCAAATTAAGTCTTAGAAAGTTCTTGTTTTCGCCCACGTAAGGTAACGCTGGCACCATTCTCAGAAAGACAGACAGTCCAGACCCTCTCAGCCCCGTTCTCCATCCTAGCTATGCCCTTGTGTTTCTCACAGTCTTTCTTACAGCAAGCTTAACTTTCCAATGTGTCTTCAGCCTTCGGGTGGTAGCAAAATCAATTTTAACTTCGCTGCAGAGAAGTTGCAAACCATCTTTGTCTGAACTGAGTGAACCATAGTAGGTTTCCCATACCCCAGGCTATAAAACCTTCTGCAGCCTAGAGTTTCTCAGGCCCAGGTAGCTTTGTACTTCGTACACGGGCTTTCGTGGATCTCACTTTTGGGCATTTGACTCCCACCTGTGCAATTTAGGGCTAAAACGCAAGGCTGCAACACCCCTGCACCTGGATCAGGAGGGCAGAAATATTAAATTCAGTCAGTAACTGAGTTGAAAGCTACTGCTTTTCAAATTCTTGATTTGTGGCTCATTCCTCAGAGAAGGTTCTCACCTATTCAAAAGCTAGACTTTTTTTTAAAAATGTAAACAAATGAATAAAACCCACCAGAAATGTGTGAGCGATACTCAGGATGTGTGAAACATCACAAGTGTACTGGCTTTACAATTCCTCCCAGAACTCCAAGAATGCAGGAGTATCATTTGTTACATTATCCAGGGTGTATCCTGGTTTGCCTGTTCATTCCATCCCTTCCACCTCTGTCAGGGATTTATGCCCCCTGGGCCAGGAAATCCAGGGGTTTCTCAAGCTGTTTAGGATCTGAAGAAGACAGTGGGACTCTTGACTGATTCCCTTCCACTAAATCTCTCATAAAAGGCAGCATATGCCTTTAAGCTGTCTTAGAAAAATATATATTACTGTGAAAGCAATACAATTTACCTAAATCTCCAGCATCAAAAACACAATAATCTGTTTCTTAAATATAAATGCCACTATTAAACAAACAAATTGATTTCACAACAGTTAATACTAATCCGATAGGGAAGCCTTAACTAAAACAGTCTGAAATCAGCAGTATAATTAGGGATAAGGTCACACTACAGATCAGCTGTGATCACTACACCTAGCAGAAGCAATATTTCACTGTATACAGGAAAAGAATACACAAGTAAAACCATGTCTGCAAAGTAAGTTAAGGAAAGAAAGATACACAATAGAGTATTTTCCGCTGGTGATAAACAACTAGTCTTTCGAGTAAACTCTGGATGAAATCTGTTGCACTAACCAAATAGACTGAGTAGATTTACTGGACAAGAAGAAAAGATTGACAGTTCATTACTCATTTTACTGTACTTATTCATGTCATAAATATGCAGTGCAAGATGGAGTACTAGCTTGGAAGGATCTGCTTTAATTTGACTGCATTTTGTGTTGTTTTCTTCATTTTGTCTCGCGTGTAGGGGAAGACTTTTATGGCATGAGGGGCTTCTTGTGGTGTCCAAAACTGATCAAAATAAAGAAGGCAAGCAGTCTTTCCCTCCTTCTCCTGTGGTACATCCATGCAAATACCTCTTCCTGACCTCGGTTCTCAACTTCCATGCACTAAGCCAAATGTTCTTACTTACTTGGTAGAAAACTACTGCAGCAGAAATGGACAGAATGACCCTTTGCCAGTTTAGTGAGCTCACAAAAGTGATATGAGTGTGAGACCCGATGATGAAAGAGCACAGACAAAATTGTACTGTTGGAAAACCTCATTTCTAGGCTTTGGCTTCACAGTAATTGAAACCAAACTAAATGCTGACTGTCGTGGTCTTGCCCATCTGCTGCCCCTGGCTGTGAATTCCTGTCCTAACCTTCCACCTGACTCTGATCTTGCTCTGAGTCTTCAGTTGCCTAAGTCTTTGGGAAACTACACATTTTTTGTTGGAACAGTTTTCCTGCTGGCTTAGTACAACCCCTGATCCCAAACCTCAGTGGGGCTGCCAGTGTAGATAGTGGTAGTGGACAGGAAATGTTTTGGGCCAATGGGGAGAAGCAATGGGACAGCTTGGTTTTTCCTAGGATACTGACCCTGCTTTCAGGATGTGTGCTCATTAAACTGTACGAATTTTTTTGCTATTATTTCCTTTATTTTTAAAAATAAAAGGTGTACTGAAAGCACACAAATATTTTCTTGTCAGTGGAAAGTACATGAATCCCCTGCAAGCGATACCTCTGCCAGCACAGGATTTCTTTCCCGCAGAAGGCTTCGTAAAGTTAATTTAGCTTGTCCTTTTATTTTAATGAAACTAGAAGTTTATCAGGATTCTGAATACCTACTTCCGAGATAGGAACCAGATGTTTTATACACATCTGTGTGCTATTCTTGTTTAGCAGCCAAAAAAAATGAAGAGCCGCAGGAGCCACACTCTCCCAGACCCGCCCTGTGCAGAAGGCAGAAGAAGACAATAGGACCACCTGTAACTCTCGCTGTTGAGGCGCAGTCTGCAATGGCCCTAGTCCTGACAGCACCCTTTCTCTTTCATGGTGCTCCACATTGCCCAGTGGAGTAACAAGGCAACTGTATGTGGAGATCTTAATTTCTCTAGAAAATTTTTGCTCACTAGTTTTAGACCAAGTGTAATGGTTTTCGTTATTTGGATCAAGACTTTCAGTAACAAAGAGGTGGGGGGCACAGCCAATGGGTATAAGACTGCAGAACAAGCAATGCAGTTTATTTTGGGTACAGTGAAAACTGCCGAAAAAACCTGTCTTGAGAATGTATTTTGGGGAATACTCTTCCACTGACAGGAAATCAGATTGAAGAGTCCCCCTACTCTGGTTGATACTTTAAGCACCAGATACAAGTGTAAAAAACCAAACATTCACCCAAATTTAGTATTCTGGAGAGAATAGTAAAAATTCCCCAGGTAAGACCGAATATAGATTTTGATCCCAACAATTAATTACTTGTACATTTTCTATATTATGATTAAAATGAATAATTTGTTTGCAGGTTCAGTATTTGGAATGTAACATGGGATTTTGGGTAGAGCAGATCACAGAATCACAGAATCACTACGGTTGGAAAAGACCTGTAAGATGATCAAGTCCAACCATCAACCCAACACCACCATGCCCACTACACCATGTCCCGCAGTGCCATGTCCACATATTCCTTGAACACCTCTAGTGATGGTGACTCCACCACCTCCCTGGGCAGCCTGTTCCAGTGCTTCACCACACTCTCAGGAAAGACATTTTTCCTAATATCCAGCCTGAACCTCCCCTGGTGCAACTTGAGGCCATTTCCTCTAGTCCTGTCGCTTGTCACTTGGGAGAAGAGACCAACACCCACCTCACCACAACCCCCTTTCAGGTAGTTGTAGAGAGCGATAAGGTCTCCCCTCAGCCTCCTCTTCTCCAGACTGAACAACCCCAGCTCCCTCAGCTGCTCCTCACAAGACTTGTGCTCCAGACCCCTCACCAGCTTTGTTTAAAGTTTTTATTTTATAGATGATAAAATTTTCCAAGTTTTTACTGTCACCCTTTGCTTTTTAGCAAGTGCTCTCAGACATGGTAAATTTTCAAGATCTAAAATTTCACCTACAAGGATGGCTTTCTAGACGTACAACAGTTTCAGAAAATATAAGGAATTGCTTAGGAATCTGAATTCTTCTTAATTGCAGAAGCAAAAAAAAAAAGGAAAGTAAGTACTGACAGTAATTTATATCCTGGAGAGCATCATGCAGCCCTCTCAGGTCCTGTTAGTGTTGAAGGCCAAAGAATGTAGGGACATATAAATATTGGAATGAAAAACGAGTCTTACTCTAGACAAACATTCACATTAGTTCCACTCAAGATGTTTGTAAAAAATATTTTTACTAAAATGCTAAACATCATTATGTAGGCACTTCTAAACCTGTTTAAGTCTGGTTTATATTCAAGAGCGGAATGGACTTGCAACTGAGACAGCCACAACCATTTTTGTCAAATATTTTCGTTTGAGTGACTGCAGGCATTGCATATATTACATTCAAACTATGTGTTGGTTGCATGAATCGTGGCTCAGACATTGTCTATGAAGGAAGCTGTATTTCTAGGATAACCATGTAATGCCATGCACTGTCAGCCTTGAGCCCATACTTTTAGCCTTTGTCTCCTGCTCCACAGGCACTGCTCTACCTTATTTTGCATTCAAAGCATTTTTCTGCTCCACCTGTTTTCCTGCTTCGTGCAGCTATGCCAGATAGGAATTGCTCTGTAGAAACAGCCTGATTTTAATAAAGTCAGTGAAAATCAGTGATATTTCAGATGGCAGGCAGAGGAATCAGACCTATAGCAGTGCAAAAAACGGAGGGAGCTAATAGATGCAGCAATCTGTGAAGCAGTTTCCTTACTCTGCTTGTAGATGTCCTAGATCTTCTGGGAACATTTGGGATCTTCAGAGAACTTCTAGGAGCTCTTCTTCTTCAGAGTGTCTGCTAGAGTCCAGAGATATTTGCTGGTAACAAACTCTAGCCATTTCTAATCACTTCTGTCAACCGTTCCTTATGAAACATGCTTTGATCTGACTGCAAGATGGAGAGGGCAGCTCCCAGAAGCAGCTCGTGCAGAAGAGGGCTGTGCAATGAAGACAGTGGGTAAGGGCTCAAGAATGGTGGAGATGTGCCACAGGGCATAGTACCCTGCACGAAATGGACTTTGTGTCCAGGTTCGAGTCCTGGTACATCAGTAGCCTCAACCCAGACAGAGCTCCAGAGAAAGGATGCAAACCCTCCAGATCTGAGGCTGCATGAGTGTGCCTGTGGCTCTTCTCTGGAGCTGGGGCAGGTGGGGTGTGCTGGTTTTGGCTGGGGTAGAGTTAATTTTCTTCACAGTAGCTAGTATGGGTCTATGTTTTGGATTTTTGCTGGAAACAGTGTTGATAAAGCAGAGGTGTTTTAGTGACTGCTGAGCAGGGCTTACACAGAGTCAAGGCCTTTTCTGCTCCTCACACCACCCCACCAGTGAGTAGGCTGGGGGTGCACAAGAAGTTGGGAGGGGACACAGCCGGGACAGCTGACCCCAAATATCCAAAGAGATATTCCATACCATATGACATCATGCTCAGCATATAAAGCTGGGGGAAGAAGAAGGAAGGAGTGGGACATTCGGAGTGATGGCGTTTGCCTTCCCAAGTAACCGTTATGCGTGATGGAGCCCTGCTTTTCTGGGAATGGCTGAACACCTGCCTGCCAATGGGAAATATTGAATGAATTCCTTGTTTTGCTTTGCTTGCGTGCACGGCTTCTGCTTTACCTATTAAACTGTCTTTATCTGAACCCATGAGTTTTCTCACTTTTACTCTTCCGATTGTCTCCCCCATCCCACCGCAGGGGAGTGAGCGAGCGGCTGTGTGGTGCTTAGTTGCCAGCTGGGACTAAACCCCGACACAGGGTCAGTGTCCTTCCCTGCAGGAGGTGTGTGTTGGCTGAGAAGATGTGATACCAAGTCAAAGAGCTGCAGGAGGAGCTTTGCGGATGGTGCTGCATCAGGGAAGATGAAAAGGAGATTGACTCCTTTTTGATTTTGCAAATGAAGTGTGTAAAGGGTGCAGGGTGAGAGAGACAAGAGACATCCTGAGATGGACCCCCTTCCACTCTGTTTTCTTGTTCTCAAGTGTCTGTACAAAAATGCACACAGCCTGGGAAACAAGCAGGAGGAATCAGGGCTCCATGTATGGTCACAGAACTGCAGTATCATTGGAACAACTGAGACATGTCGGGATGCTCTCAAGGCTGAAAGGCCGCAGTGCATCAATACAAGCTAATCGCAAAAGACAGCCAGGAAAGGCAGGGAGGGTGGTCGTCTATGTGAAGGAGCTCGGATAAATGCAGGGCTTCTGTGAGACAGATGACAGTCTGGTTGAGAGCTTTAGTCAGGGCCAGAGGAGAGGGCCACTAAGGGTGACATTATGGTGGGAGTTTGTTACACACCAAATGATCAGGGTGAGAAAGCAGTTGAAGCCTTCTTTAAACAAATCGAGGAAGTCTCTGGATCACAGACCCTCATTCTTAGTGGGTAGTTTAACCTCACTGACATCTGCTGGAAGTGCAACGTGATGGGAAGTGAGCAGAGAAGATTTCTGGAAGGTGTCAGTGATAATTTCTTGATGAGGAATGAGTCAGCAGGAACATTATGAAACTCAACAAGGACAAATGCAAAGTCCTGCACCTGGGAAGGAAGAACCCTTTGCAGTGATACAGGCTGGGGGCAGATTGGCTGCAGGCAGCTCTGCTGAGAAGAACCTAGGGGTACCGGTGGACTGCAAGCTGAACATGAGCCAGCAGTGTGCCCTAGCAGCAAAGGACAATGGTATCCTGGGCTGTTCCTGTAATAACAGCAACACTGGCTGCAGGCTGGAAGGTCTAGGGAAGTGACTATCCCCTTTTATTCAGCACTTGTTAGACCAGATCGAGAATACTGCATCCAGTTTTGGGCCCTATGTTACAAGAAAGATATCAATAGATTGGAGTGAATTCATCAGATGGCCAACAGGACAGACAAGGGCTAGAGTGCTTGCCCTACAAGGAGAGGCTGAGAGAACTGGTCGTCTTCAGCCTGGAGAAGAGAAAACTTCTGGGAGACCTAATAGCAGCCTTCCAATACCTAGACAGTGATCGTCAAGAACATGGAGCTAGGCTCTTCATAGTGGTGCATGGTTGGAAGATGAGTGACAATGGGCATTAAGTTGAAACAAGAGAGGTTCTTACTGGATATAAGGAGAAACATTTTCACCGTGAGGACAGTCAAACATTGGAACAGGTTGCACAGAGAGGCTGTGCATTCTCCATCCATGGCAGTTTCATGACCAGAATGAATAAAGCCCTGAATAATGTGGTCTAGCTGACGCTTCTTAGAGCAGGAAGTTGGATTAGATTATCCCCTGAAGTCCCTTCCAAGCTGAATTATCCTGTGATCCTATGATTCAGAGGGAAACGGGAGTTTTTTCCCCTCAGCAGTCCAAGTTTCCTTGTAGCCACAATAAATTCCGTCTGTTTTCTCTGTGTCTACTACCAGTGGTTAACATCAGTGCTTCTGGTCCTATCTCCAGGAGAGTAGTCTGCTATTGCTCTTCTGGGCCACCACTCCAAGTAGCCTCAGGAACTTCTGAATTCTTTCAGGAAGCTATTGGTGACACACACAATCCACGTGGAACCTTCGCGAAAAATATATTGACTAGACTTTTCTCAAGTTTTCCTGATTCCCGCGTCTGAGGCTGCCAATTGCTGTAAGTAGTCAGGATCCACCTTGATCAAGCAATGGCAATGGTTCTGAGACTCAAAGACCAATGTACCAACCATTTGGTTTACCCCTTCTTTTCCCAAGAAGAATGTAATGGTTGTACTCACTCCAGCTGTCAGCTTAGCTGTTTTTAAGAAAAATGCCCCAAAGTGTTGCATATATACTAATCAAGACTGGCCCAAACTCATCAGCTTCCTTCTCTGAAAGTGCTGACAGAGCCATGGGGAACCTCTGTCTGTCACCTGAAGTTCTCAGAGAAAGGAAAAATGCTACACTTTCTGGGGCAGCATGATGTTAGAGCATAAGGCCACCAGTTTTACACTAGCATAATGTTAATAAGATGTTAAGAAAGCAGGATGAAATGTTAATAGATTTTACCTGAAAAGAGCGTATGCCCCTTATCTCAAAAATATTGATGAAACTGTAGTTTCTGACAAGTGTTACACCTCTGGTTGTTTCATAATAATTGCTTGGCAGAATAATATTAAAACCAAGATACTTAACATTATCATCCAACATTAAATAAGCCTTTTGAGAAAATGACGTAGAACATTCTATTAGTTAATGGTGTTTACGTGCATTTATGATTTCATGATCTGTTTGGAAAGCAATGACTGAGAAAAATAGAGTCTGTTTATACAAAAGAATGACCTTTCCCTCCCTCAGGAGTTTTACCAGGCGCTGCTGACACTAACTGTTTATATCCAATCATGTAATTTCTCCCATGTTCTTGTCATGGTTTCTTCCCTGCTAAAGTTGTAGAGGATGGCAAGCAAAATATCTCTTAGAAATTTTTCCATCTTTAAGCAGCATGGCATTTTCGGCAGAAGTGTTGACAGTGTGAATTACAAATACGTCACACATCTGCAGAGTGTTTCAGAGTTTTACAATGGCACACTACCCGAGCCTCCCGAAATAACCAAAAAGATCAGTTTGTAAGATGCTTCAGCCCTCATAGGCGAGTCAACATTTGATTCTTCATTTTGTTACTCATTCAGAAAGAGAAATAATTTGAATAAGTTTAAAAATCAGACATTAATTTCTTCTGTATTTGAATAATTTGAACAATTTGAATAATCCAGATATTTCAGATGATCAACTAACGGCATCTGGTCTTTGAGAAAAGGGCTCTTCTAGTGCATTTCATAATTTTCAAATGTTTTTTGTGCTTGCAATAAGCACAGGTCTGGACACTAACATGTCTCATCAGCCTTTAAGAAAAAGCTCCAGTTATATTTTATATACTTTCAATCAATGGCTTTTAGCTTGGTGACACATGCTGATGTCAAATATTATATGAGAGGTAACCAAGAAAAAACCCACGTCGTCTGTGGAAAAATGCTATGGCTCAGATCTCTTAAAGAAACAGTGCATTTTATAGGCATAAAGATAAATTCTCCATATATATCTCTTCAGAAGTCTATAAAAGACCTCCAGAATTTTCAATATGAGTGCACCAAATATGCTAGTCACAGCTGACTTCTTGTATGATGCCAGGTGAGTCAAGATATCTCCAATAAGGAACGTGGAGTGGAAAGGTATCTCATTCTCCAAGAACAAAGAAAAGTCTTTTTCCAAGCTACCGTCCAAGTCTGTGCCTCTCAGACCTGTGGTCCCCGCATATGGGTTGACATTTTGTCATCCTTTGATTTTGTGTTAGTTTGTATTGCTAATTACAATATGCAGTTCTTGCAATACTTATAGTATTTATACATGTATTTCTTAATTCCTGAAGTCATACAATTTTTAAAATAGTAATTTACAATATTTTGGGAGAAAAGCTTTAAGAAAATGTCTAATTTCTCATTTCAGACTCATTTCAGGAGAAAAAAAGCAGAAGAAAAATAAAAAGTATTCCTAATAAATTATTTTTTAAAATCTCATGTGTTTTTAGGCTTGTGTTATGATACCAACAGTATTGGCAATGTTTTTGTAAGTTATGTGACTAATGTTTAGCTGTCTGTGTTTTATCTATAGTCAGACAAAAATGTTCCAGTTCCTTTTGCCTTAGAGGTCCTGCAAAGATCCTTTCTTTCCAGAACTGAGGAGAACAGGGAAACATCAGCACCTGTGACAATGGAACAATCCAGTCCCACAAAGGAACCAGAAAATATCTGTTTTTTTCTCCTTTTGCTTCTAGCCGTTATCAAGGAAAATATTATCTATTCTAGCTGCTGTACATAAAACAGAATAATAACTGAGCCTCAACATCGTCTTTATGGCTTGTTTGGATACGATCCTGAAACTTGCATGGAATAAACTCAGAACTAATGCAGAGCTAACCCCTTTGACTTCTCAGACACATAGTGATAGCGCAGAGTGGAGAAAATAGTCACCTGCATTTTGCTCAGGATACTTCAGGCTGCTGAAAGTCAGCTGCTCTGCAAAGGAGGTTAGCTGGCCATGTGTCTGACACAACAGTAGACACCAAACTGGGGACAAAATGGCCTTCAAGAGCATTCTCTTCCATTCAAATGCTTCAAGGAAGGAAGCTGATGCTCAGTGAGTCACGTCGGGAAGATGGGACAAAAATAAGAGAAGAGCTGTCAAAAGTCAGATTTCTCATACAGATAACATATGTGGGCAAGAAATGGATTGAGATACGGTGCGAAGAGGGGAAAGTATCAACCAAGATAGGGAGTTTGAGGATAAATGTGTGTCTTAATTATGGAAGAATGAAGGTGAAACACTGCCCAATGCCGTTACAGAGACAATGGCAACTACTTATGGAGTCATTAAATAAATCAATGTGTCTTTTGCTTATCTGTACTTTGATAGCTCTGGTATGGGAAGTCCTGGCAACTGTAACAGCTGCTGCTGTGGCATAATCAAAACCCTTGAGATTGTGAAGACAGTTGAGAAATACTGGTGTGCTGGGCCAGGGTCTGGAGTTTCAGATAGTCATGTTTGTTAATTATAAGATACTGAGGAATGGGTATATAAATCCTGGTTTCTCTCTATTTCTGTTCTCCTCCTGATCTTTCAAAGATGCCGAACACTGTATTCTAGCAGAGTAGCAAGGAACCAAATGTGTTGCTGCTTGTTATTTTGTGAAATAATGTTGCAATTAAGATTTTTTAAAAAATCTTTTAATACGTTCCAAATATACCCCAGAACCTCCAAAGGAAATGAGGCTTATGCAATCCTCCTGCCTTTGTGTGTGTCTCATGTCATGTGTGTCTCCACATCCACATCCTTTCTGTATTTTTTAGCTGGTTTGTTGGCTTGTTTCAACCATTTGGTACAAGTAGGGCCTCAAGCAGATTAGTTTCCTACACTTGTCACAGACAGGCAGCAAGAGATAAAAGACCTGATTTACTTAATGGCAAGTGGCTAGGAGAGAGCAGTGTGGGTCCTGCAGTCTTGGTTTTCCTTTACTTTTGGTTACAGTATTGCTCAGGCAAATCCTTCTTACTGCTCTTCTGTCCTTGCCTGTGACCCAGGCACTAATTCTCAGCTGCATTCACTAGAAGCTTTCCCTGCACCCCCAGACTAATGTCTCCTTCTCACTTTGTCAGCTGCTGGCTAATGATTCTACAGACAGATCTGAAGTAGCTGCATGCCTTGTGTTCTTAACCAATTTTTTCTAAGGTGAAGCATATACACTGTACTTCCTCTTTGCCCAACTATCTGATTTTTCTCTTCTCCACTCCACACCTTCCTTCTGTCCTCTGACAGAAGAAACACTTCTGTCACCACTTTTTCTTCTATCCATGTGCCAATTATGACTGACGTAGGCAATTTCAGCCAAGCTTGATGGAGAAGCATAGACTTTCAAAGACATTGCTCTGAATTTTGTGAGAATTGGATGAAAGAATCTCAAATTCATGCCTACAGTGAGCGAAAGGCAGCAAGAACTTTGTCGTGGTTTAACCCCAGCCAGCAACTAAGCACCACACAGCCGCTCGCTCACTCCCCTGCGGTGGGATGGGGGAGACAATCGGAAGAGTAAAAGTGAGAAAACTCGTGGGTTGAGATAAAGACAGTTTTATAGGTAAAGCAAAAGCCACGCAGGCAAGCAAAGCAAAGCAAGGAATTCATTCAATATTTCCCATTGGCAGGCAGGTGATCAGCCATCCCCAAGAAAGCAGGGCTACATCATGCGTAGCGGTTACTTGGGAAGACAATGGCCATCACTCTGAATGTACCCCCATTCCTCCTTCTTCCCCCAGCTTTATATGCTGAGCATGATGTCATATGGTATGGAATATCTCTTTGGATATTTGGGGTCAGCTGTCCCAGCTGTGTCCCCTCCCAACTTCTTGTGCACCCCCAGCCTACTCACTGGTGGGGTGGTGTGAGGAGCAGAAAAGGCCTTGGTGCTGTGTAAGCCCTGCCCAGCAGTCACTAAAACATCCCTGCTTTATCAACACTGTTTCCAGCACAAATCCAAAACACAGCCCCATACTAGCTACTATGAAGAAAATTAACTCTATCCCAGCCAAAACCAGCACAAACTTCCACCCTTCAGGCAACCCAACATGCAGAGATCATCTGGGCAAATAACCCATGCTGGTATGTCAGCATGTCTGTAGCTCAGAACCAATTTTAGCACAAGTAATCACCTCTCCAAGAAAATGACCTGTGTTGATCTGTGTGGCCAGCCATGTGTGCTTATATATTACTTATGTTTGTGTGCCTGTTGGGAACACAACCTTGGCCCCACTACAGGCAGGGATTGGGGAAATGGTGCATCCGCAGCACAGAATCACAGAATCACAGAATCATTAAGGTTGGAAAAGACCTGTAAGATCATCAAGTCCAACCATCAACCCAACCCCACCATGCCCACTAAACCATGTCCCGCAGTGCCACGTCCACATGTTCCTTGAACTCCTCCAGGGATGGTGACTCCACCACCTCCCTGGGCAGCCTGTTCCAATGCTTCACCACTCTCTCAGGAAAGACATTTTTCCTAATATCCAGCCTGAACCTCCCCTGGCACAACTTGAGGCCATTTCCTCTTGTCCTGTCACTTGTTACTTGGGAGAAGAGACCAACACCCACCTCACCACAACCCCCTTTCAGGTAGTTGTAGAGAGCGATGAGGTCTCCCCTCAGCCTCCTCTTCTCCAGACTGAACAACCCCAGCTCCCTCAGCCGCTCCTCACAAGACTTGTGCTCCAGACCCCTCACCAGCTTCATCGCCCTTCTCTGGACACGCTCCAGCCTCACCTCTCTCAGGCTACTGGATTTGGCAGCCCCTGACAGATACAGATATTTGTGTTATGAAACCCCTAGAATAGTCACAATTTGGAGTAAATTTTTTTCAGTCTCTTAAAAGGAATAGATGGGATTCTGGGCTTCAGAACTCAAGTTAGGATTTTCAAGAAGAATTGGCAAGGTAGAGATTATTGTTACTACTTCCTTTATGTAAAATCTTTTCCTTTTAGAGTTTCATAAAATCAAAGCTTTTTAAAAATCTTTGTGATTTTTTTTTTTTAAAAGATGTGATTAAACTAGCTTTAGAGTAAAGAGAATTAATGATTCCTAACCATATTTTTCTCCAACAGAATTTCATCAACATAGGCATTTTCCTAAAATATCCTAACAACAGCTGCATTTTTTTCATAACACTTTGACAGATTTTCAGTTAGCACTAATGGAGATAGACTTGAGATACAATAGCACAAGCTTTTCGGAGTCTGTGTCGCAGAGCAGCTAGGACTGGCTGCTCCGTAAGGGAAGGCGAGCCTGGAGCTGAGAGTGGTCGCAGCTCAGGTAGAAACCTTGCTGACCAGGGCGCTGTCTCACAGTCCCTGAGCTGGGCAAGCAGAGCAGGGTGCTAGTAACAAGGTCCATTGACGGTCCCCGACAAGGCGAAGCAATCCCTCACATCCAGGGTCCATTGAGGGAGTCTAGTCAGGAAGAAATGGAGTCAAGGCTGGAGATGCGGCTACAATGCAGGTCCTGAGTTCATCCAGGAGACAAGATAACTGCAAGACAGGTCCAAAGCCCATCCAGGAGGTACGACCAGAGACAAGACACAGATAGGCACACCGGCAACATACCTCAGAGACTGAAACCCGCCGCCTGGTCTCTGATAGAGTTCCTGGCACAAGGGGCAGACAGTGTGAGTGGAGGTCCCTGACGAGGCTGCTTATAGCAATTAATGCCTATTGGTGCACTCAAGGCCCTGACAGTCTGCTACTTTTTTGCGTCAAACCAAAGGGGAAGTTTTAAATTTAAAGAAGAACAACTCAAATGGTCAAGAACTTGGCAGTACCGACTTCTCCTCCCTATTCATATTGTCAGAAGCTTCTTCTTAGTAATAGGTCACACTTCAATGTTATGCAGGAAATTTAGAGGTGAGCAGACCCTAATTGTCCTTCTTTGTCTAGACATACTCATGTTGTGAGTAAAAATCACTTACCTGAGAGCTTAATGCATTAGGCTATTTTTAAAAAAATTCTGTTAAAGCACATTTGTATAAATTTATTACTATATGTAAGTCTTGTCTATGCCATTAGGTTTATTACTAAAGTTCCATCTCTCTTATTTTCTTATATAATTATTTGGTTTGTTTTGAATTAATAAATAAGAGCCATTACCACTATCAGAAATGCTAAAGCAAAAGCAGAGATCATTGTTTGTACTTTAATCACCTAAATATTTTATTGACTTTTACATAGTGTTACTATTGTCTTGTAATTCTTCTATGTATTTAGCTTGATTTCTCACCATTTTGGGTTTTCACTGTCACATGAAAGGAATGAGCAAGTTAAGGACAGACTAACAAAGGGATAATAAATCCCTGAGAAAATGTTACTGAGGAGAGGAAGTACATTGCCAAGAATGAGGCAAATGAACATCTGCATTGGATTATAATGCTGCAGGAAAGCTAAAATCAGGCTGTGCTAAAAGAACCCTCTGTTAATCTTACTTGTTTTTTCCATTTCTCCTTTGTTTACACTTTCTTGGAGCCAAGGAAACACCAGTTTCTTTACTAGTACAACTACCATCCAGATGTGCAAACAAGTGCTTGTAAAACCCCATTTTTATATATGCTAGCATCAGGGCTAGCAACAATAGCAAACAGAATACTTAGGTATTTTTTGAGAAGTCATCTCTGTAAACACAAACTTTAATTGAAACTATCCCTGTGCTCTGCAGCAGCAGCTCCTATAGGCAGGAATTGACTTATTCAGTGCCCTTTCTCCTGCTGTTTGTAGCACTTATAAAGGAAAGAACAGAAAATTCCCGAGTAACAGAGCAGAAGCTCTGCGATCAGTGTGTAACCTTGATCCGTGGAAGGACTCCATAAATCTGCACAGGCTTTCGATCAGTTGCATATTGGTCACACCTTACTAAACACGCTCAGTTTTGAATTAAAAATGTAGTATTTCCCACTTTGCACAAGTGCACTTGTTGGCCCAAAAATCCAACCAAGATTTTTTTCTTTGCTGGTGTATTACCAGCTATCGAATTTGTCTGACAGTAAATCCTTAACTACTCTTGTAAGATTCCACCTCTAGCCTAGGCAGCTCCCATACTGCCATCATTGCCATCGTAGGTGTGATTGGTGATACATACTGCTCAGGCTTTTTAGCAATACTCAAGAAAATGTAGAAGCTGGGCACGCAGGACTGAGAAGGGTAAAAGTCTGGAAAGGGTAAAAATTCTGGAAGGGTAAAAGTCTAGTGTTTTGTTGCTCTAGTTAGAAAATGTGATTATTAAGTCAGTCTTCTAGGTTTTGTTGTTTTGTTTTCTTCCAAGAAGCAGAACAGCTTTAGGCAGTCTGAGTCAAAAACACAGAGAGGATGAGAGAAACTACAAATAACTGCCATGCTTTATTTTTGGAAAATCCAAAATGTAAGAGCTGCTTCTCCTCCTTTCTCTTACAACTAACATTCAGAACCTTAGCTTTAGCTTTTCTTGAAAATATATCCTGCTGGGGTTTTTTGATGGTTTGTTACATATATAATTTTAAACTGCTGTTTCATTTTTGTAAGGGTTGAGATTTCCTTCAGTCTTGGAAGACAGAAAGAGAAAAACCTCTTCTCTCTTTCTCTATTGCTCTACAGTGCATACCTCTCATGCCTGATCCTGACTGATGTAAAAGTAACATATGAAAAAATATATTTTTCCCTCTTTGACTTCCTCTTTGCAAAGCATATAATTTGAAGGTTTTTCCTTTTCTTTTTGTTGGTGTTTTTGTGTAACCAGTACATCAAAGAAGTGGGTTTTACACAGTTCTTGTGGAAGATCTGAGGTTTGTGGCTGCTCCAACTGAGCAAGGGAGTTAGAATAAAACCCTGAAACCCAAGTAAAAGGTCTATACATATGCATCAGGGTTGGTAAAAATAGAAGTGTCGTCAGCTGGTTTGGCTAGGCAACAATATGAAAAGGTTAGCTTTTCTTGAAATGTGTTAGAGGTAAGGAATGCATGTTTGATGTCTTGAGGAGTGACTGACAGCACCCAATTTATACCACAGTAGCAGGTACCGCTGTATCCCAGAGGGCACCACACGAGCAGCTGTAACTCTGTATCTCAGTCCTATCACGTAAACACAAGTGGAAATTTGAAGCATATTAATTTAAAACTGATAAAAAGAAAACACTGAAAGTGAATGACAACTTTTTTTCCATCTGAGAGCTGACTAGATTTCTAGAAGGCTTTAGGGATGTGCTGTGTGTGTGCCGAGGAGAACTGCTTGTTGAAGCGCTCAACATTCGCAGTATTGGCTCATACCCTTAAACAATTTATATTTTGCTAAACTTTGACTAGTTAGCTACTACTGTTTCCTACCCAGGTTATCCGCCTTAGGTTGCGTTATACGAAAAACTTAAAATGATTCAATAATAATAAATAAATATTATTTATTTATTTTTTTATTTAATATATTCATAAATAATAATAATAAAATGTCTGCTAAAAAAATCAGGAAACTCTTAATAAGCTATGCAAACATTAAGCCGTTAGAAACTAACATTTGCACACCCTTAGTGAAAGTGAATGGCTAAAATACTGAAAGTGTCTGTTCTTGGCTTATTACTCCAAGCAGACTTCAGGACTGCGTCAGAACTGAGAGCAGAAGGACTAGACTCCTGATACGGCTCACTCTTCTGAGGCCTCGCTGCATGGAGGAGGGAGTCATCTGTTTTCGATGATCGGAGAACAGGAGATGAGTCTCTGAGGCAGTGGGACAGGATAACATAGTGGAGGAAATGGTTGAAAGGAATGAAATGGGGCAGAAACTGGGTTTACAGTCTGTGAGAACGTGGAGAGACAAGCAGGGACCGGGAGCTGGAAGGAAAATATAATCAGGTGAGACAATGACGGAGTGGTAAGGGGAGTAAGACTCAGGCCCTCAGGAGGCTAGTACATGCTTCTCTTCACTGTTCAGCTGGTTTCTGAAGTGATGAAAGACGATGACAGGGTATTCAGAATACAGTCTGATTAGTGTTCAGGTAATACAAGATTGTGTGTCAGGCAGGGGTAAAACAGATGCTGAGTGAGTTAGCACTGCTTAATTTGTGTATTGAGCAAGGAAGGAAATAATGATGAAGAATTTTGTAGATAAAGGCCATCATAAACAGACCTAAAAAGGCAGATAGAGGATGTTGGCATGGCATTAATTCATTTACTATTTCCAAGTAATTTTTTAGAGTTTATTTTTTAGGAAGCAAGCGATGCATCTGGCTGAAAGAATTCATAGCATCAAAATGTAAGCTAAGCTTTTACAGTTGTTTGTTTTTAACGCATGAGCAAGCTGAAGCTCATTGCATCTCAGCAGCAAAGGGGGAAAAAAGAGAATGAACACTTAAGCTGATTTACTGACAACCACAACAATTATAGGTAGTGGGAGTCTTGACAGACAGGCAAGACAATTTAGACTCTTTTGGCTAGTGTCAACCAAAATGGACAGAGTAGAGCTGTCAAAGACAGAGATTTCCTATCGCTAAAGTGGTTTTCATGGCTTGTGTAGGAATGAGATTCTCCCTCGCCCTAGACTAGTGCTCCTACTGATGTGAAGGCAGCAGAACTGAACTCTGTGTCCGTTCTGAATGTACGTGGGTCCATCAGTGTACCTGTATTGCTCAGAGCAGCTGTCGTAGCAGAGCAGAAGAGGCAGAAGGTGTGGTGGGAAGCAGTAACTGCAGGATTTGAGTTATTCAGTTACAGGGTATAGGATGCAAATCTTTAGGAAATCGGGAAAAATACTCTGCATCTATCAAAAGACAGTAAGAGAAATAAATGCACTCTTATTTATCCAAATGCGTATTCAAGAACTACATAATCTACCTGGCTAAATCACAGAACTATTTTGGTCACTGGTAATGTCTTCTTTTCAACCCATGATTAAAGCTTTGGACGATGAAATTTTGTTGTTTCAAGAGACAGCAGGTGAAGATAACCTTTTAATTTTATGTTTGATGATGACAACTTACAGTCTGTTTTGACGGAGACCGTTAGCAGTGATGCACACACCATATATGAAGCCTTGCGCGTGGATATAGTCAGGCTTCTCAGCTTCCCAGCCCTGTGGTTATCAGTGCTATGCTGGTGTATCGACACCAGCACAGAATGCAGCAATGCGTTCTGCACTGGGCTCTGCAGGGGAGTTGCGGAGTAGAGCTGATGCAGATGAGTTAGGCTTGGGCAAATGCTAGAGGGAACTGTCCCTGTTGCCATTGGGGCATGTAGGGTAGGTGACCCAGAGGCTGCAACTGGCTAACAGCGTGGAATGAGCACTCTGGACTTTGAAGTTCACAGAATCACTACGGTTGGAAAAGACCTGGAAGACCAAGTCCAACCATCAACCCAACCCCACCATGCCCACTATGTCCTGCAATGCCATGTCCACACATTCCTCGAACACCTCCAGGGATGGTGACTCCACCGCTTCCCTGGGCAGCCCCTTCCAATGCTTCACCACTCTCTCAGTGAAGAACTTTTTCCTAATATCCAGCCTGAACCTCCCCTGGCGCAACTTGAGGCTATTTCCTCTTGTCCTATCACTTGTCACTTGGGAGAAGAGACCAACACCCACCTCACCACAACCCCCTTTCAGGTAGCTGGAGAGAGCGAGAAGGTCTCCCCTCAGCCTCCTCTTCTCCAGACTGAACACCCCCAGCTCCCTCAGCCGCTCCTCATCAGACTTGTGCTCCTCAGTTGTGACTGAGGATGGCCTAAGGAGCACTGGTGTGGTTACTGGGGTTGGCTCTGGGGGCTGCGTCTGAAAAAAGAAAAAAACATGAGCGGTCTAGGTAACTGGCAGGGTTGTAGCCATAACAGTCCCA
Organism: Gavia stellata; assembly: GCF_030936135.1. NCBI lineage: Eukaryota > Metazoa > Chordata > Aves > Gaviiformes > Gaviidae > Gavia > Gavia stellata. Next base: position 102,955,374 of record NC_082596.1, read on the forward strand.
AGACCAAGGCCTCATGTTCTGTAGGTAGATGTGGTACGTTCCTGTAGACAGTCTAAGCAGTGATAGTTAGTGGAGATTTGGGGCACATAAATAACATGTCTACTTTTTTTTTTGCCGGAAATACTAGTTCATTTAATAAGAATCACCTCTAGTTATAAGCCTTGTCCTGATCTGTGTGAATTCTTCTAGCAGCATTGAACAATTCTTGCTGGCGTGTCAGAAGGCATGCGTTTGTTTAAGTTGTGGAGGGGAAGGAGGAAGCGGGATTCTTTTTCATTTTGAATAGGTTTTTGTAAAGCATTATTGGGTGTGTTTGTGTGCTGAACAACTCTTCCTAAAATAAAAACAATGAAAAAATGTCAGACTGACAACATGTGGATCGTGTTGTTGCTCAAAGCTTATTTTGCCCACACCTTATTTTGAAGACGTATAACTAACTGTATTTTAAATTTTGGAAAAAGAGTCAAGCACATGGGTAATGTGTTTATTTCTGTCTCATAACTGTGGGTGGTAGCTATCCTGTAACAGTCACAGGCAGCATAAACACACTTTCTGTCCTGCTGGTATTGTGTGTTTCCTTTTTGTGGTATTTAAACACCTAGCTTTTCTTTCCCCTGCTTCCTAAATTAGCAGGCTCACTACCTGTGGGCGAGTTTCATTTTTAACCTCTGCTGCTTTATCCTGAACAGGCATTCCAGAGGTCTCAGCCAGAAAGTGATCCGAAGAAGAAAAATCACAATCGGTAATGGGAGGATAGGCAATATGGAAAGCAGAATTTACTGTATTTTGAGAAGAGAGGGAGAAGACTTCACAAAATTGCATGGAAGTAGTCTGCCACTTGGAAAGCATTTTCCAAAAACACACTGATGAAGCAGAAAGACATATGTGGACAAGAGTGAACAATGCAGTTATCTGCTAAAATGTGATGCCAGACTAAGGTGGTCATGTACTGTCCTTATTTTTAAAGTTCTTTGACAGATGATAATCTCAAAGAAAATTATTCTCACAGAAAAAAATTTCATTTTGTAAACTGAAAAGTGAAACTTTAAATACAACTGCCAATTTTTATGTCTTAAGTAGTTTCTGCTTTTAAAGTTTTTATTTATTTATGTCCCTTTAGTCTTAAGACTAGATGCTATGGACTTTTTTTTTTCAATAATTTGCCAGCAGACTGTTTTAAAGATGATTTGAAAAATGCTTTTATTTTTTCTGCTTTTCAGTATAATTAGTTCTCCTAATCATTACAAATATCTTCGAATTTTAAGGCAGTTGGAAGCCTTAATTTTCTCTAAGTAATATAATGGCAGCTAAGCTATTGGGTAAAGGAGATTTGAAGAGGGAAAAGAAATCTATTTCAAAGACCTTTGTGACACTGCTGCTCTGCGTTGGCAAATAAAGCTGCCTCCTGTAACACGGATTTTTGTCACTTTGGAAGTGAAGTTTGGTGTTCATCAGAAATATATTTTCTACAGCACAAATATGATTAGATCACCATGCCAGCAAATGCAGCCATCATGCTGAGATCCTCATACACAGTGGTCTTGCTTGACTGACATTTTTCCACTGACAGCTGGTGAGAACCGTGCCTGTTAAACTTCACGAGAACAGGAACTTGTGTTCTTCCACCTCTATTATTTGGAATTTCAGCTTAATATGTGATGGCTTTTTTTCTGACTAGATCTTAGTTTTACTTTATACCTTAGTTTCATTTTTTATGTCCTGGATTTTATTTAAAATTTTTAAAAAGTCCTAAATTCAAAGCAAATGTATCTTAGGGGAGAGGAAGAAGAAATGATCAGCATGAATATAGTATTCCTCCCAGTAAAGGACTCCAGATGTTGACAATTTGCTGTAAGACCTCATCCCCATGGCCAACACCAGAGTGAAACCACCAACGTTAGGACCCAGAGGAGCAGTGGAAGGGTGAGCATAACACCAGAAAAGGAGTAGAGGCTAAGAAATGTGTGTGTGTGTGCGCGCGTGTTAAATTTTTAATTGTATTATTGCTATTATTGGATCTTTTCCTGTACAGAAGTACTCTAGCTACTTAGTCATTCTTTTCCTGCAATAATTAGATGCAGACTAAAGGTGATCCTTGAATTAGACTGTTAAAAATTCACTTATAGGAACAATCTGAGAGTCACAGATGGTTGAGGTGGGAAGGGACCTCTGGACGTCACCTGGCTCCTCCTCAAGCAGGAGTAGGCTGGAGAAGGCTGCCCAGGACTATGTCTGTCTGGATGGCTTGTGAGTACCTCCAAGGATGGAGACTCAACAACCTCTCTGACCAACCAGTGCCAGTGTTCAGTCACCTCACAAGTGTTTCCTGATGTTCAGAGGGAACCTCCCGTGTTTCAGTTTGTGCCCATTGCCTCTGGTCCTGTCACTGGGCACCACTGAAAAGACCCTGGCTTTGTCCTCTTTGCACCCTCCCTTCAGGTATTTTATACATGGATGAGATTCCCCTTGAGCCTTCTCTTCTCCAGGCTGAACAGCCTTAGCTCTCTCAGCCCTCCTCATAGGAGAGATGCTCCAGTCCCTTAATCATCTTTGTGACTCTTTGTTGGACTTTCTCCAGTATGTCCATGTGTCTCTTGTACTGGGGAGCCCAGAACCGGACACAGGACTCCAGGTTTGGCCTCACCAGTGCTGGGCAGAGGGGAAGGAGCACCTCCCTCAACCTGCTGGCAACAGGAATGACCCGTAAGCCATCCCACCATGTCTCCACGATTCCAACAAGATCGTAGCCCTGCAGCTGCACACAGATCTCTAACTCATCGTGTTTATTCCCTGTGCTATGTACATTAGTGTACATGCACTTCTGAGAGGCACACCCGAATCCTGATTTGTCAGCAAGGGTCTGGGTTTTTCTAATAATGTTGCCTTGCTTACATGCAAATGCTGGAGATGACCCTGCTCAAGCCTTGTTTTGCTGATTTTGTGTTTCCTTTCTGACACATGACCCCATGCCCTTTGCTCATCAGCCCTATCCATCCCTCCCTCACAGGGCTGCTGGTAACTCTGTCTCTCCACTGTTATTCCTAGCTTAAATCCCTTCTTCCCCCGTCAGCCATCCTGGTGGCAAAGATAACTTTGCCCTGCTTATTGAGGTGATCTCATCTCTCCCAAAATTCTTGGGTTTATTTATTACAAGTTAAGAGGTGTGCTGCCTCTTTGCCCATAAACAAGGTTCTGAGTGTAAGAACTAGATCTGAAAAAAAATATGTTGCTTTGTTCTTTTCTATCATGCACATCGTATAAAAATCAGGTCTCATCCTGATCATTCTCTCGATCTAAATGTATATTTAGGGCAAGTACGTTGGGTAAAATCCTCACACTGCAGGCATCTGAAAACCTTTTTCAATAAGGCCAGATTTTTAACCTTTATCTGAACGAAGTACTTGTACTCCTTTTACCTGTGAAGGTGGATTATCAGTCCTGTCCATGTTATCGTGACGGTTTACAAAGTAGAAATTTGAGACAATAATCTACTGGTGATTAAAGATTTGGCATTTGCATCACCTTGTGGTTGGCTTACAAAGTAAGCGGTTAGTTTTCTGAAAACCCCTACTTCATATAAAACAGTGGGACAAGAGGTTTGTCCCAGTGTAGGAAAGCATGCTTTTTACAAGTTTATCTCAAGGCAGCGTAGAAAGTGAGGTCACTCCTTGGGTCAGGCTCTATAAACATTTTTAAAAGGAAAATATTTGAGTCAAGTTAGCTTGCACAGAATGGGGAGAGGGATTCTGGTGAAGCTTTTTACTTTCTATACCCTGTGGTAGGCCGTGTGTGTGCGCGTGTAGGAGAAAACATTTCTTCAGCTCGGCTGAGCATGGAGACAGACAGCAAAAGTGCTGCATATAGTTCTTTCTGGGTTTATTCATATAAAAGGAATGTATGACATTTAGTCTGAATGAAGCCTTTCAGTGCAATGCATGTACTTAATATAGTTAAGACTTATTTTTTAAATATGCTTTAAAACTATGTACCCTTCCGCTAATGATAAATTAATTTAATATAGCAGTAGGATCAGTGTTGACATGCAAGTGAGTTTAAATTACAAGCAGAACATCTACTTAAGCTTGGTTTTACAGTTGTCCCAGACACGCTGTATGGAATAATTGCTTGTTCAGTTTCTGAACAAGGACCGTTTTGAATTCTGACTTTGTGTCTCGTGCCAATACCATAAACTTCAGCAGAAACAGTTCAGCCATTTCTGGAAATGGTAATTTTTGTGACCCCGTAAATAATTGGTTAATAGCTCTAATGCTTTTGCATTTTAGAACACAAACTTAAAATTTGAGAGGGGCATACTGACACTTGCCTGTGCCATCAGAAGTACTGAAATATCCTGATTTGCAGCATATACCACTTGAACTATTAGAGCATTGCACGAGACATGCTTTGCTAGCAGGTTTCATGGATGCTCGCTTAGAGCAGAAAGATCACAGCATTTTTCCTTTTCTAGTCATGCTGCCTAGCGCAAGACTGAGTCAGAGTTTGCAGAGGGGAAATACCTATGTCCCAACATTTATTCTTGGTTTCCTTGCCACCTGGTGTCAGGTAACATACCCAGACCTCCCTTTCCATCTGCTTCCTAACCGGCTTTCAGTGCTCTTCTCAGCTTTGTCCTCACCTCTTCCCAGCTTCCTCTCCCAGGCTTTTCACTCAGTCTTAGCCTCCTTTTTGCACACTTTTATCCGTAGTATTCATCCATCCTCCCCAATAGTCCAATTTCCCTCATACCCATCTGCGTGCCCAACAGACCTGGTCTCTTCCCTTTTAAAAACCATCTCTCGATATAAGTATTGATGGGAGATTCCTTTCTCCCTAGGGTTTCCACTGCAAGTTTCAGGTCCCTGATTCCTCTTTGCCTTCTTTGCCATCCAGCCCCAGCTGTGTGAAAGGTTTAACATTTTTTTCCAGTGTTTTTTATAATACTGTGAGGGAGGGGTAGAGGAGGCGGAAACGTTCAGATTATGTGAAATGAAGCACTAAAGAGCTAGAAAATGCCAGAATTCTTTGCCTCTGTGACATTAATTTGTACCTTTCTGTAGGCTATGGTACAAGCCTGTCTTCAGGTACATAAATGTACATTCTTATTCCTTCATAAGGATATATTAAAAACAGTATTTACAGACTTCTTTTTTTTTTTTTCTCAGCGGTGCCTTCTTTAAAGGAGGTAAAAGCAGTATTGAAGCATTTGTTACACTCGTGAAAGTGTTTTATCAAACAACTGTGAAAGCAACTGTTTAGCAGCAGTTAGCTGATGATATTCAAAGCCAAAATGTGATTCAGAGTTTCTGGAGGAATTGATACATCCTGCAGCAATCTGTCACTTAAGTGATGTACTCAGAATGATTGACGGTCGCTTTTTAGGAAGCCATGGCACAAGAAGTGAGGTCTGTGCACCAATAATTGGTTAAAAGAGAGGAAAAAAGGTGAGGAATATACAGTCAGCCCTTGCAGTAGAGAAAGGTCACTGCTGAGATTTGCACTGCCTGCCTTATCCAGCGAGGGCAAGCAGTTCCCTGACTGCTGTGCAGTTAAGTTTGCTGAGGATATAAGGTGGTTTTTTTTTAATAAGAACAGGGGCAGATTTTAAAGAATTACAAACAGATCTTCTAAGAGTGAATGACTGGTGAATAAAATGGTAGATGAAATTCATTTCTACCATTTGTTATAAATTTATTGAGAGAGTGAGAAGAAATCCTAATTACACATAAAATTACCTCTTAGGTGCAAATTATTGAGCTGGAAATACTTGTGAAAACTTCATCTCGGCTGCGGTCAAGAAAGTACACCAGCTGTGTTCCTCATCAGGAAAAATACAGAGAACATTGCTATGTCACCAGAGAAATCCTGGGATTAATTGCATCATGTGCTGTTATGATTCCCCCGGCTCCACCAACAATCAAAAGTGATGTACTAGAACACAGAAACTCTGAGAAAGGCTAAAAAGCTAACTAGAGGTGTGAGTGGTTGCAGTACAAGAGATGACCAAGTAAGTTCACACTGAGTACAGAAGGCAGACAAGTGGAAGGGGTATATAAAAGAGGCTTCCGAAATCACGAAGAGCATGGAGGGAACAGAATGTAGACTGAATAGGTGATCCCTATTCAGTACAAGAACTTGGAGGTGTTGAAGAACATCAGCAGGACCCAAGTCAAAAACAAAGAAGCAGAGACTTCTTTATGAAAGGCATAAATGAGCAGTGGACGTCCTTGCCAGAGGATTTTGTGAATGCCAAATATTTATCCATGCTCAGGAGAAGTCTAAGCAAAAGAGAAATCTTTTATTCTTTTCTAGCATGGTTCTTAACTCACTCAGGGCTTGGTGTGTACTGCTTCTCTACCACTAATCTTGCACAAGAATATTCTTATGATTCTAAAATCTTGTGATTATAGAAGCTAGAAATGTACAGCTAAGAAATTTGTGTTGCAGTCAGGAGGAAAAAAATAAACTTCTCAACACAGAGATGATCAGAAATCTAAGAACACCCAGCCAGACTAACTCCATCAATGAGTAAGAGCGGCAACGGCAGAATTGTAGTCTGCCATTTCAAATCTTAAAGAATGCAATCAGTTGACAGAGCTGAGGAAAGTAAACACAACTTCTGCCTGGAAAAATGGAGATTTTTAACCAGGAGGAAAACGCCAGCTTAGTTGAAGACAGCTGGAGACAGTACTGAAGGAAGGCACTTACGTCCTAATTCAAAGGAGTCCTGCTGTGTTTGAAGAGGAAGAGACAAACAGCAAGGTTAAAACTGAGTGGATGTGTACAAATGTCACTGCCCTTGTGGGGAGCAAGATAGACATAGATAGATAGATATAGAGAGCCTGTTAATATTCTGTAATTTTAGGAATGCAAATGAACACTAGAAACTCAAGAAATCTCAAGGCTCTACAGGAGTGGGGGTAATAAACTGTTTCTATTTAGAGATTCCTCCACTGCTGTCCATTTAAAACTAATGGAATGCAGAGGTCAAGAACATGCTCTGCCTTGCTTGCCTTTATCCAGTCGCACTAAAAATATTCAGCATTGGCCAAACATCCATGTTAAAATATCCAGCAGAAACTAAAGGCTCCCTCAGCAGCATTTCATGTAGATCATCTGCATGAACAGTGTATTACCTATAGGAGAAGGAGAGGTGGTACCTCCCTTTTTCTACAGGTTTTCTAAAATCAGAGGAAAAATCCATCAAATTGTAAACCATAGAAAAAATAGGGTTTTTTAATGAAAACTTTGCAGCTTACACTGTAAAAAATCTTTAATAAGTAGTCATCTAAATTTTATAAATCTGGAGTCTGACCATACATTTGTCTCTTAAATATATTATTCTACTGTAAGGCATAAAGCAGACGTATGTTTTGGCCATATATACCAGACAAAAGCTATACTGCAACAGGAGGCATGATGCAGGTAAGCCTCTGATGTGTTATGTATAGAGAGATAGATGAATTACTATTGAAAGAAGGAACTGAGTTCAAACATAGTTTGACAGGACTAATAATGGCTCTGGGGAGCTATTGCTAAAGATTACCTGAAAAAAACGGAAGAGTGAACCAGGCTTGTAAATACATACATTTTACAAGAACGCTTTAAAACCCAGTATTTTCTCCTGGGATAACATATATCTAGTGTCCTAGACAAAGGCATAAAATAAATGCTTTTGGTATACGATTTGCACGAATGTTGCAAACGCTCTTCCTATAAGCAGCGCTGCTGGTAGTGATAGCGATGGAGAAACTTCAGGGAGAGAAAAAGGAAAGAGCTAACAGCCTCATGTAGAAAAGGTGAATGATGAAACTTTTTTCAGCCCTGATTTAGTACTATGGAATGGAAATAGGGGGGTCCTTGGTCCTCTGAAGAAGATAAACCAGTGTGTGTTTATAATAAGAAACTTGATTAAAAGATAGTTTGATCTCTTGCTTCCTTATCACTAAGCAGAAGGTGGATAGCGAATAATGCTGGTCTGTGGCTCAGCTAAAAATATACCTGATGAGAGCTGACCTGTTTCTAACCTAAAAGGGGAGTCTGGGGCAGAATCAAGATTCTAGCTTTTAAAGCCCTAACCTCTGTATTTCCTTATTTAATAAAAAAAAAAATTAAAAAAAACACCCACAAAAAACTCCCCAAAACTAGTGAACAAAGCAAAATCCCCAAACTCGAGTGTTTTATTCACGGTGCAACAAAATTCTTCTTAATTCCGTTTATTGCTTGGGATTATTCTTTCATTACTGCAAAAAACTTTACTCCTGTCTGTTCCCCGCACACCACCCTAGGTAAATCCGGTTTTCGTTTTGAATCTCCTAAAGTGATGTTCAGCACCTTCTAGCCTAGATCTACCAAGACCCCACCGATCTCTCTCCCCATCCAATGCTTTCCAGGCTCCCTCCTGTCTTGGTCAGAAAGTGACAATTGCAATCTTTGTTAAAAATCTCATGACTTAAAAATTGTCTGATTGATCTCAAGCTTATTCTTCCAAAAAATTCTTCCTTGAGCAAGAATTGGCTTTGAAGACCTACATGTGGAAAAAAGGCTTTTTATGAAGTTAGGAGGGAGGGGTGAAATAACACTTTTAATGGAAACTGTTAGAAATGCTTAGCTACAGGATTTCTATAGCAGACACATATATGTACAGCTGCTGAGGTAGATACACACTCTTAATCTACATGCAGGGTGTAAATCTCTGTAAATAGGAATATTAGACTTAGAGAACTTGCCAGGGAAAAGGGTGTGGTTCAAAACGTCTCTGTAGGCGACAGAAAAATCTGTAAGATGGTACAGCTCCCAGGTACCTGTAGCAATTTAACTGTGACTGCTCCATCCTGCTCGTATCTTAGAACTTGCTTCTGTTAAAGTTTGGTTAAAATGGCCAGAGAAATGTCCTGTCCCATATAAGAATGCATATCATTGGGTGTATAATGCAGGATGAAAGGATGTTGGAGGTCGTGTTTTATTGGGTAAGTATGGGGGTTACGAGTGTGCAGGGGGGAAGGGGAAGCTGGAGGAGCTATGCTCCTATCTGTCAGGGTACACAGTAGTTGAAGACAAGACTGGGTAATGACAATGTCGGGATGATGTACAGCCGTAAGGGGTAGCCATCAATAAATAAAGTAGGAAGTTTTCAGCAGTGGTCTGACAGGGAAGTCTACACGGAGTCAGATTTCAGAGCTGGAGCATGAATTGCAGTGAGTCACACAGAGAGCCTGAGAGCTGCCTTTGTTCCACTTGTGTCTGAACGTTGGAGGAGAAACAGCAGGCTCCAGTTTTTATTAACTTCTTATTTTCATAAGCATAAAGCTCATGTGCACTGAACTTTTTCCTCACTTGAGGTCTTTCAACTGACTTTCAAAAAATGCTCTCCTGGTAAGAACTCGCACTTCTAAATTTTACTTTTTCTTTTTTTTCCCCCTTGTGCCTCTGTGTTACACTCTTTGGTCTCATTCTTTCCCGCCACCCCCCTACCCCTTTTTTTTTTGGCACACCTGCTCCAGGCATGCCTGGTGGACCTGGGACTTGCTGCTACTGCTCTTTGGCTTGTCAATCCGTGCTGGTTCAGCAGCTCAGATCATAGAAGGTAAGACTTCTTCAAATCATGTCTATAAATTGAGAGTAAGGGTTAATTTTAAGATACGCTTTCCTAATATGGAAAGAGACTCTACATTTCAGATCTTCATTTTCTCTGCTGCTTACTGTTCTTCATGTCATATAGGGAAGCTGCTGCATGTTAAGAGCTTAAATTGCCATTCATTCTGGAAAAGGGAAAATCAATAGGTTGGTTCCCCGGCTGTAAGGCAGCCTACCATGCCTGCTCTCTCAATATTTCTTCAAAGTGTAATAAACAACAGGAAGTACTTCAAATGGAGAATACCGAATGGTTTTGGGTGTATCACATCAGAGAAAGGTAGCAGAAAGCAATTAGGACGGAGGTATGTGTCATTCTGGAGATATCAGGAATGTGCCAGGCACGGTGTGATGCAAAGACACAGATGCTAGTTCCAGTGCATAGAGATTTCTCCTGGTAAGTGCCTGAGCAAATTGCAATTTTCAGATCTCTTGAGTTAAATGTTTATTTCTACCAGCCCAGCCTTTATGGACTTTCAGTGAAGTCTGTAATTGCAGATCATATGTTCTTGTAACAGAGCCAAATCCCTCAGCATCTCTGGAGGACGTAGCCTCAAATATAACTTAAGAGAGAGAACACTGATTTAAAAGTTTCCATGTGATTTTGAGAAAAGTGAAAAAGCTTCATATATTACTTTTCCATTACAAGCAACGATACTTACGTCAAAAAGAGGTTTTTTTACTATCTTACCAAAAATAGTCTGAATTTGTTATGTAAAAGACCCCTTGATAACTGTGTGATAGGAGCATTAGAAATTATTGAAGGAAAGTAGATATTGCACATGAAGACTTTAATATTGCTCAGACTGGGTTTTTTTCCCCTTTTTAATTGACACTGCCATAGAACAGATGGTGCATCTAAGAGCCAAAGCTCTAGGTAGTTATTTCAGTAGGAGAAAAAGCCACAGATTAGTTCTCACTAACAAATGCTGTAAGTGCAGATGAGAAATATGTAATGCTGTATTACAGATAATTAATTACAGAAACAAACTAGAACCAGCTATTAGAATGAGGAAAATGTTAATGTATGTCCTAATAGTGATAGAAATACAATATATTGCATATACATTGGAGATAAATCTGTTGCATCAGATGAAAATGTTTTTCTTGAGCTGATGAATGACAGTGCAGTGAGTGAGATCTAGACAGGAGAGAACCAAATTTTGGCACATAAAAGTCAATAAGCTCATTAAAACTACGAGCATGGTGATAAAAAGAACAAATATTTCTTTGACAAACCATTTTTTTTTTTGATGGATCTATGCCAGTTTTTATTACCTGAAGCTTTGGTTCTTTAAATATCCTACCCCGTGAAAGTCAGATCAGAAGTCAAAAGTAGGAAAGATAACCCCTACTGATACAGGACAGTTTCTTCCTGTGCAGGATCTTACTACTGCTGGAAGGACTCCTAACCTTACTATGAATGAAGATCAAGTGGGGTTATTCAAGTCTCCTTAGATCACTGGAGACTTGGAGACTGTTCTGGGAATGTGTTCCTGCGTGATTGCCCTAGCCTAATATTCTTCCCTACTCATTTGCCTCTTAATAGAAAAGTTCCTGTTCCGAAATATTCACTAAATTTTTTTTACATCTGATTTTTAAGTGCCTGATGTAACAGGGGTCTCATGCTTTCTATTCCACAACATCGGGCTATGTTATAAGCAATATTTTCCTGATGCTTGGTTTAAACGTTTTCATCTCCTGAAATCAGAGGTTGAGTGCTAAAAATAAGAATAATCTTCCTTTCTTTCTGGTGCTGCAAATACACGAGTGATGTAAATTCTCCTTGTAACTACTGAAGAGTGAAGAGGTATATACTTCAGATCTTTTAGTCCAACTATTGCAGAAATAACCTATTTTTCCTTTCCCACAGTTCCTTTTGGTAACAGAGTGCACAGAAATAAACTGTGTGTTTCAGATGAAAAAAATAAACTGTGTGTTTCAGATGAAAATGTTTGGAGATGCAGGGAGATGAATCGACACTCTGGTATTCAGGCTGTTTGCTGCTAAACTTGTGCTTTATCCAGTGCCCATTTTGTCACTGTCTCCTTTAAGATTACTGCTTTCCAGGATTCTCCGGCCCATTGAATATTGCTGCGCAGCTTTTCTGATGGCTGACCTCTCTGTCTCCCCATAGCACATATTTAAATAATCTAAACTCCCTTTTATCTAAGAGGAACTGGGAATGAGTAAACGTGGTTTTAGAGAAGCAGTGCAGGTGCCTTCTGCTGTACCACTGTACAGCCTATATGCAAAAGGAAAAAAATATCTTGAGATGTTCTTGACTTGGTTAAACAATGTCAAGAAATTTGCTTGTGAATTAAATTATTCACTGAGGGATGGAGAAGGAGTAACTTATTTTTTACAAACCTGCAAACAAAGCAGTGACCCTCAGAGAGTTTGGAGAAGAAAAGTTTGTCATCTTTGCCTTCACCAAGCAGACAACCTCTTCAATGAGGTCTAGTGAATTTGCTTACCGGTATGCAATTAGGCAGCTATAGCCTTGTCTTCTTGTTTTTCCCAGGGGAGCACCAAATTGCAGAGGGGGGTGGAGGGTGCAGATCAAAAGCCTGAGCAGCCTCTCAGCAGAGGGCTTGAGCTCTGCCATGTCCTTGTGAGAGATACTAGAAAGCTTAGTTAGAAAATGTTGATCAATTGCCTGCCAGGAAAAGTCTTTTGACCAAGTCTTCTTCTTCTTCAGGAAGTCATATAATTAGGGACAGTTCCTACAGAGAAGGAGGAAACAAACTGAAAAGATGGTGGGAAAGCGTAGGGGGAAAATTCAGATGGCAGTCTTTCAGATTGTTTGAGAACTTCAGGGTTTTAGTTTAACTTTAGTGAACTTGTTTCAGTAGAAGTGCTGCTTTCATTTCCATGTCCTAGAATGTCTGGCTACTGCTTTCATCGTAAAATGGGACAGACAATAAAACAGAGTATTTAAAATCTTATATTTAAAACCATGAGTTACTAATCCACAGTACCAGCTGAAACCCCTTCTTGATCAAAATGACATGTTTGGCTTGTTAAAATGAAGTTTGATATCTGTTATGTAATTTGTAGATCAAGCTATGTGTTGTGACAGAATGTAAAAAAAAAAAAAAAAAAAGACATTTTAAAAGAATTTTAAAATTCTGTTGCATGTTCTGCAAATTGATGGTATTTGGTCAGTATTTCACCAAAACTCTTAAGAAATACTTGGATCTTGCTTTAGAGTGAAGCTGAACAGGAGTTCTGAAATCTCAGCAGTTCCTGTGAGTTAGAATTCTGAATTTTTACTAACTCTGTTGGAACATTTTAGTCCCTTTCACTGCAGCTGGCATTGCACATGTACAAAAAGGTAAGGAATACTATGCCTTCTTCCTCTTCACCCAAATACAGTGTCATTTGAACTAGGGAGTGCTTTTGCAGTTTTTCTCCTGTGTCCATGAAAATTGTGCAAATATAGTACCCTCTTCCACTGGGGTTTGTGTGGAAGGGTTAAAGAAATGTTGGTGTCTTAATAAATTACTTCGTCACTTCTCCTTTGTTCAAATGACAATTAAGCATGTATCTATCTGTACATAAAAGTGTAGTCTGTCTTATTCTGTCTGGTATTGCCTTGTGGTGCATGTACTTGGCCTTCAATTACACCTGATAATGTATCTTGATTTACATTCATTACCCTGGCTGTGTTTTCCACGTTGCTTTGCATCTTCAACCACAAATTAAGTTAGTGAATAGAAGGTGCTCAGAACACAGTCCTGAACATGCTGGTACCCAGATTGTGGACAGAACTAAAGTTACAAAATCTGAATGTTAACCCTGCTGAAGTTTGAATGATAGAGCCCTCCCTATGACTTGCTCTAGCCTCTTGCAGAAGTCATATTCATTCTTCCAGACTACCTAGGCAGTTATCAGTGTTTTTCAGTTCTTTGCATTCAAATCAGTGCCTGCCTTTAAAAAAAAAAAAAAACAGAAAAAAATTTGTTTAAATATATGTGGTTCTGCAGTTTGTCTTATGTTTATGTGCTCTAAAAGAAGCTTTACAAATTTCTCATTGACATCTGGGTTTTATTATTAGCCAAGCTGAACAGCGCTTTCTTGCCCTAAGTAACATGCTCAGCAATAGTTTACATAAAGTAAATATTTGTCTCTTTCCTTGGCTCTCTGTACACAGAATGGCTGTCATTAGGCTGTTGACATAAACTTTGCACTCATGACCTGCTGAGTTTAATGGAGGAATCCTGAATTATTGACTTTCATTGGCTGTTGATCAAGGGGTGTGATTCATACAAGCAGCTAGCCTGCACTTCTCTTCACAATGAACCAACATAATGAGTGTAAATAAATATGTATATACATTTAAAAACTTGTTTCTATCAAGTAATTACCGTACGTGCTTTGAGTGTTAAAGTTGTACAATCACGCTGACTTAAGTGGTGATAGGGATGGCTCAGTCTATTCTTTCCTAAGACAGAACACAATTATAGTAATGCTGGTCTGTATGGAGCGCACTATTTTGTAAAGATAACTTAGATGGCACTATATCTTCTTGTACCGGACTGAGCATTTGGACAACATCAAACTGCACTTGACTCTAAGTTGAACAAGCCACTGTGTATCTTTCAGAGGAGTCTTCAGGCTGTTACCAGCTGTTGTGCATGTTTTTAATGTGGAGCTGAGCCTGATTTCATAGTTGATAAAATGCCTTTCCATGCAAAACATAGTTAATTTACTATAGAAAATCAGTTGGGCTCAGTCGGGATCATCTGTGTGAGTAGCTGAAGAGATTGATAACTCCAGTAGAACAAACCTGATTTAGTAAATTTGTTCCATTTTGTCACTTTTCTACATGGATTAGTTTTCCATGTAACACCCGCTACATGCTAATTCTCTTGGACAGTAAACTACATGTTTGCTAAGCTACTCTACCAGGCAGCAGAAGATTTTTTTTGGCTTTTTTTGAGGCCTCAGAAAGGGAACGCAGCTGGGGTGGATATAGCGTTATGATGGCTGTCTTCATTTCCTCTCTGAAGGCATCTGGTCACACTGGAAGCCTGCAGTAAGCAGTTCTTTCCATGATCTGAAGAGAACTTACAATCGCGGTTGTGCTTGCATTCACCACTAAATGGTGTTTGAAGGACCTGCTCTGCGGAGAAAGGCCGTGCTGAAATGTCGCCTTTCTATGTTGTTCTGGCTCAGCTGTAGACAATGCAACACAAGGAATTTCTTGAAAGAAGACCTAGTGGACTCCTGGGTATTTAAATGCTTATACATCAGTTTGGGCATGGCCATGCCTACTCACAAATTTCCCACAGCCTTGTACTATAGCTCTGTTACTCAATTTGCGTCCTGTGCAGCAGCTGCTGTGTAAAAACCGCTAGTAGTACCTGCTAACAAGCATCGATTTAATTAAAATGTTTCAGCTGTGATTAATTTCTTATATGTTAAGGACAATGCCTGACCCTGATGATGTAGTGTGAGGTCCTGAACTACCGCTCCTTGCTACAGAAGTGAATGGATGACTGGAGAGAACGAGAAACACTGCTTTGAGTGGCTAGGAGAGTCAGCAGAATGCTGTGATATACGCTGTGTGCATAAGAACAGCCTTGGTTTTTTTGGTTCAAGCAGGTGAACACCGACACAAATACAGATTTCATCTGCAAGCTGCCATTTCAATAAATAAGCAGCGGAAGGGAAGATTTGATTGCACTGTTTATGTTTGGGATATTCAAAGGGTTCCAGAGAACTTATTTGTTATTCTAACATATTAATTTCCAAATCAAACACTCGTTTTGGAGGCTGCCTGTCCCTTTGGCTGTGATTTCTTCCCCTTTCCTTTGGTGTGTGAGCTGTGGATTGGTTTGGTTTTTCTCATAGTGGTACCTCACATTTGACCAAATCCATGCAGTAGCTTTGCCAACTTACACAGTGTGCCTCGGCTAGAAAGACAGTGAATTGTGCAGTTTGGTGAAATCTGATTGCTTTATTTCAGATGTCATTGATGTTACCTATTTAAGAGAGAATGTCTATTTATCACCACTATTTCTAGGTCACCAAACAATCTTTGCCTACTTGGCCAACCCACACAATTACAGCAGGTTTAAAACCCAACAAAATTAGCCAGTAATTTGGACTGTGGTGAATTCTATCCATGCAATCTTCCCATCTCTAGTAGCTCCTGTTCCGAACATGGGAAGTCACAGACGTTGCAGAGAAAAGAGCGCAGGTGGAATTCTCCCAAAGAATGAGTAAAATGGGCAAACCCTAATTTTAATGTATTTGCATTTGTGTGAAACAACAGATGTATTATTCAGGATACCTTCTGATGAGAAAGCCTTGGAAAAAGCAACAGACAGGGCTGAATGTGCCCTGCCAAAGAACTGCAGCATTTCAAATGAGTAGCTGTCTCACAGCCCAATCTGAGAAGAACCAGGGTCTGAGCCAAGTTTTTCTGAGGGGTTCTGAGAAGAACCAGGGTTTTCTGGAGGCACTCAAGCGTGTTTCATTCCAAACATTCAACTGACAGAGGCCTGAAGCTGGTAATAGTGATTCAGTGATGAGATTTTAATCTGAACTGCACCGTCATTCACGGTCTTCTGCTTCATCTTCAGCACAGAAGATAGAATGTTAACAAGAATGGGCTTTGGCCAGTTCATTCTGTGCTTGGGAATCTCTAGGGTCTTATGACTCCAGGTCTACCTCCACTGCTGCCACCGGATCCACTTTTTGCTGTGTCCAGTTCCTACCATTGTAACTTGTAACTGCTCAGGTAGCACTAACTTCCAGTCCTATTTGTGGCATATCTTTCTCTGAACTGTGAAATCACAGTTCCATACATAGTCAGGACTTCTGACTCTGCTTCGTTGGAAAGCTGAATATAGCTTTTGACATTCTCTGTAATTTTTTGGTGGTCAGTGACCAAGAAGGCCTTATATTGCATGGTCATTGCTCATGGCATTTTATATCCACTTCCCTTCTTACAAGTGATACATGTCACCTAACTCAAGGAGAACAGAACCCACCTAGAAATAATTTTAATTTTGTGCTGCCTGCTAAAGAGTAAGTTGATGACGCTTGAGAGAAAAGAATATTGCTCCAAGACATGCTTCAAAGTTTCCTATAGGCACTAACTATGTTGCGTGAATATTCTGAATAGCCCATAACTGGGGTTTACTGTAAACCAGTTTCAGAGCATAAACCAGTGTGGCATCCAAGCTCTGATTCACCCCTGGTGATATTTCGTATGACTAAACTCAAAGAGTAAAAGGAAGCATAGAAGAGGTGGAAACAGGCTTAGGTGGCATGGCAGAAATTACAGAGACGCTGTCTGAGAGTACAGTAATGAGGTCAGGAAAGCCAAAGCCCATGTGGAATTAAATCTAGCAAGGCATGTGAAGAGCAACAAGAAGGGCTTCTGCAGGTATACTAGCAGCAAAGTGAAGACTAGAGAAAATGTGGACCTGCTGCTGAATGGGGCAAGGAACCTGGTGACAGGGGCATGGAAGCAGCCAAGATACTCAATGCTTTCTTTGCCTCACTTTTTACTGGTAGGATTTCCCTTCAGGAAACTGAGCCCCCGAGCCCACGGGGAGAGTCTGGAGCAATGAAGTTTTACCCTCCATTGAGGAGGACTGAGTGAGGGAACATTGAAACCAGTTGGACATATGCAAGTCCATGGGACCTGATGGGAAGCATCCATGAGGGCTCATCAAGCTGGCTGATGTCATTGAGATAGGACTCGATTATCTTTGGAAGATCCTGGTGATCAGGAGAGGGTCCTGAGGATGGGGAAGAAGCCAATTGTCACTCCTAATATCAAGAAGGGCAAGGAGCAGGATCTGGGGAACTGCAGGCTGATCAGCTGACCTCAGCCCCTGGGAAGGTGTGGGAGCACATAATCGTGGAAGCCATTTCGAGATCTAGTAAGAACAAGGTAATTAGGAGTAGTCAGCACATATTTGTGAAGGGAAAGATCATGCCCGAGAACCTCACAGCCTTCTGCAATGGAATGACAAGCTCAATGGGTGAGGGAAAGACTGGTGATATTCGTGGTCATGACTTGTGCAAGACTTTCAATGCTGTCTCCTGTAACGTCCACATTGATAAACTCATGAGGTATGGACTAGATAGGCGGACAGTGAGGTGAATTAACAACTGTCCGAACTACATGTGTTTACATGTGTGTAACCAGTGCTAGGAAGTCCAGCTGGATGCCCATTACTGCTGGTGGACCCTGTGGTGCCTACCAAGACAACACTTTTTAATATCTTCATTAACACCATGGATGATGTGATAGACTGCACTCTCAGCAAGTTTGCAGGCAACACAAAACTGGGAGGAGTAGCTTCTACATGGGATGGTTGTGCAGCCATTCAGAGAGACCTTGACAGGCTGGAAAAAGTATCAACAAAAATCTCTTGATGTTCAGTGAAGGAAAATGCCAAGTCCCGCACCTGGTCGGGATTAACCCAGTACAAGCTGTGGTAGGACTGGCTGGAAAGTAGCCTTGCTGAAAAGGACTTGGAGGCTTTTGTGGACAAGCTGATCATGAGCCAGCAATGTACACTGTGGCAAAGAAGTCCAAGAGCACCCTGGGCTGTGTTTGGAAAAGCATAGGCAGTAGGATGAGGGAAGTGATCCTTCCTTACCTCTCAGTGGTGAGGCCACATCTGGAGTACTGTGTCCAGCTCTGGACTTGCCAGTTTAGGAGAGACATGGACATACTGGACAAGTCCAGTAGAAGACAACTGAAATAATTAAAGGATGGGAGTGTCTGCCTTAGAGCAGCAGTCTGCTGAATCTGCTCCAGTTTATCAATGTCTTTCCTTTACTGGGGTCCCAAAAGCAGATGCAGTATTCTACATGTGGTCTAATGAGTGTCAAGTAAAGGGGAATGATCTTTTCCCTCCTGCTGCTGGCTTGTGCTCCTGTCATTACAGCCAACAATGCTGTTGGCAGCCTTTGCCGCTTGGGCATGCTGCTGGCTCATGTTGAATGTGCTGCCTACCAGGACCCCCATGTCCTTTTCCCCAGAGCTGTTGCTCAGCCTGTATTCTTGCAGAGACTTCTTCCTTGACTGGTGCAGGATTTTACATTTCTCCTTGTTGAATTTTATAAGATTCCTGTTGTCCCATTCCTTCAGCCTTTCTAGGTCCCTCTAGATGGCAACCCTGCCCCTGAGAACATCAGTTGCCTGCTCCCTCCCACTTCGATGTCACCTGCAAATTTCATGAGAGTCCACTGCATTGCCTGCTCAAGTCACTGGTAAAGATGTTAAACAGGACAGATCTCAGAGCAGACCCCTGTGGTCTGCTTGTTACCTGAAGTTAGAGAATGACCCGTTAACCACTACCCTCTAAGCCCAGTCATCCAACCAGTTATTCACCCGTGTAGCCACCCACCCATTCAGGTGCACTTCCTAAACTGGACAGAAGAATATCATATCAATGCTTGCAGAAGGGTTAGAATGACTGAGTGGTCCAAGGCATTCCGGTTTTAA
Organism: Gavia stellata; assembly: GCF_030936135.1. Lineage (NCBI taxonomy): Eukaryota > Metazoa > Chordata > Aves > Gaviiformes > Gaviidae > Gavia > Gavia stellata. The sequence goes on from NC_082596.1 coordinate 102,974,485, forward strand.
CGGGTTAATTATCTGGTTAATTATCATTTATCTAAATAAGAGTTGCCAAGACTGGATCTTCTGTGCCATTCAGAACAAAGGACCAAGCTAGACTTCTGGATTTCTGTGTACACACCTATCCACATCATTGCAGGGACCTGGAGCTTAATGTTACAGCACATGGTAGTGTAAAAGCTTGAAGTTCAGCTGCATTATCCTCTTGCAAACACAGGCTTCTACAAGCTGCAACTAGTCACTACATGCATAAGAAGATAGGCTTTGTTTTCTTTCTTACTTTCATTGACCAAACAGTCAAATTTCTGAAGCGACAGAGAACTGACTCTTCTATGAGAGACAACATTGTGAGTGCTATGTAAGACAAAATACTCTGACAACTAAGATACCCGGATGCAGATCTCAGCAAATGCAATCAAAACTGACAGACCACGGACATTTCTGAGTCCAGACTGAAATGTTCATGTGGGCAGTGCTCTCCTAGTGCATAAGGTAGAGCTCCCAATAACCTGATGTGTTCAGTTTTGGGCCCCTCCCTACAAGAAGGACACTGAGGTGCTGGAGTGTGTCCAGAGAAGGGTGACGAAGCTGGTGAGGGGTCTGGTGCACAAGTCTTGTGAGGAGCGGCTGAGGGAGCTGGGGTTGTTCAGTCTGGAGAAGAGGAGGCTGAGGGGAGACCTCATAGCTCTCTACAACTACCTGAAAGGGGGTTGTGGTGAGGTGGGTGTTGGTCTCTTCTCCCAAGTGACTAGCGACAGGACAAGAGGAAATGGCCTCAAGTTGTGCCAGGGGAGGTTCAGGCTGGATCTTAGGAAAAATGTCTTTCCTGAGAGAGTGATGAGACACTGGAATAAGCTGCCCAGGGAGGTGGTGGCGTCACCATCCCTGGAGGTGTTCAAGGAACGTGTGGATGTGGCACTGTGGGACATGGTTTAGTGGGCATGGTGGGGTTAGTTGATGGTTGGACTTGATGATCTTACAGGTCTTTTCCAGCCTTAGTGATTCTGTGATTCTGTGATTCTGTGATCTCAGAATCAAAGTTCCTAAAAGTGCTTTGTTTGCCTGAGAAAGATGAAGCCTAGAGTAAGCCATTCGGATTAGATTATTTTGCAGGTGACAGTGGTATATGTGCAATATGGGCAAACAGAATGCAAATAGCATTGTTAGCTCAGAGAAGTCCTTCCTAAGTTTTGTGGCAAGAGTACCACAGAAGACCAAAAGACTGTCAGTTTGACAACAGGATCTTCATTTATGTATGCAAACGTGTATGTATACAAGAAAAAAATACATGAAAAAGAAGCACTTACCACTTCCCCCAAGGAAAGAAGATGGTGGAGGACAATCTGCTGCAAGTATTTTCCACTTGATTTTTGCAACGAAGTGTCATCGAAACTTCAGAGCATATCTGTTATGTGCATTCAGTCTCTGTTTAGGAAGCACTATTTTCTCAGACTGTCATTATATAGTGTTCTACTCAGGTAAGCTGTTTAACTAGAAAACACTACGTGATTTTTAAGGGGTTTCTTTATTGTCCTGGGGAACAATAGTGGAAGACGATGTACAGAAGCTCAAAATTGCCTTGGAAGAAGCCAGAACTACCTCACTAAAGCTAAACAAACCAAACTGAAAAAGCCTTTTAATGGCAATAACTACCTGACAGCAAACTTACTCAAACGTCTCAGGCAGAATGTGGTCCCATAAATAAAAGTGATCCCTGTAAAAATTTTAAGACTTGTTGAGCCATGAGCCATGCTCATGGGAATAACAGGCACCTAGAAAGAGCAGCTCTGTTAGGGGTGGGAGAGGAACTATGTAGCTTTTCTAGATGTATTATTCTCTGTTCCTTGATGGTACCAAAGAAGCTGAACAGATGACAGTATGTATCAAGCCCTTTTTTCCCACCATTATATGCATATACTGCATCATAATATGTCTGATGTCTTAATTTGATAATTAACAGTCGTCATACTTAAGCGCACATTGCAGCTTACATTGTTTCTTGAAATATGTTAATTTAGAGTTGTTGCTGTTTGTCCCTGTGTTTCTTTCTGTCCCACGGAAAACTTCTGGCTCAGTACTGTTATGTCTCATTAGGAAGTATACCTTCAAGAGGCAAAGGGCTGTTGGGGACAACCGAAACAAATGTACTGGTAGCTGGTTTAATTATTTGGCAGCAACGTGTATATGGTGGTCTACAAAGCAAAGTATGTAGGGGTGAAGAAAATGAAGGGAAGATTATGCAAAATCTAAGGCTTTTCTAGGAACTCTCTCATATTTGGAATTCCTAACATCAAAGTATCCATTGATCAGGCTCAATAATCCTCCTCGCCAGTCTATTGGCTGCATCACAGAGCGAGGTGTGAGGGAACACGGTCTCTCCACAGTATGGATCTTTATTTCTGCCATCCCACTTCAGTTAACTACTTATTAACTTAATACACTGCATCACTTTTGTGAATATGATGCTTTTTTATTCTCAGAGGGCCGAAGTGTTAGCTTTTCTTAGTCTTCAGCTTTTCACAAGCTGTTCCAGTTCCATCTGTTTCAACACTTTGCCAAACCAACATAGCCCTTGACTTGGTAGGAGGAACCACTCGTCTGTGATGAATGCTCCACAGTAGTACTGCCATTTTGCGGTGCTTGTGAATGTGTGTATGTATGAACCCAACCCTTTCCTTCTATTCATTGTAAAAAACAAGCAAACATTTAATCCTTTTCAGACTAGCTGTGAATGTGGTTTAACACACGTGGTTTGTGTTGGGGTGGGGTTTTTTTCTGTCTTTACTTTTCTTTCAGATGCAATTACAGGAAAGGTATATGACACACACAAGTTTTCTCAGCTGAAAAAATCTGGCTCTTGGTCAAAATATCCTATCGGTTATTGTAGTGGAATAGTATTAATGTAAAAACACTTCTCTGAAAGAGTTTTGAATTTTTAATTAGAGTTCTATAATATATGATATATTAGTGTATAACTGCATTTGTTTTTGACGAACAATACTTGACCGAACTCAAAATACTGCTGAGGTGGCCTTATAGTATAATCAAGGCCTTGATTCTATGTGTATAGTTCTTGCTGTGTTTTTTTTTTCTGATTCATTTGCAGCGAAACTTGTATCTATCATGACATGTGAATCGGACAAATAAGTGCCACGTGGCAATTTCCTGCCTCAGAGATATGATGAATGGGTGTGTGTGGGGGGAGTGTTATTATGTATCTGAACATGCTTTAAATTTAAAGGATGCATTCTCAGTGGAAAAATAAGCAAATCGCTGGTGACCTGAAGTATTGTAGCTCCTTTTTACACTTCTCTTTCAGAATTTCAAAAGATAGAACAGAATTGTGGCAACCCTGTAACTGCTTTTCCCACACCAGCTTTGAATTGTCCAATAAGGAGGTTTTTGTCATTTCTCTTGAAATATTAACCTTCAGAAGAGTAATTTTTTCTATGTTGATCAAAGTTGCTTTCTATTTCTGAAAAAAGACATAACGGGTGGGAAAAGACTGCTGCTTCAACTAGGAGTTAATGCAGACACCCCTGCGCATTTACAGTACGACAGTTAAATGAATACTTACCTAGCAGCTCTATGGGATACTGAAGTTACTTATATCCTAAGCATCCTATTTTTTTTCAGGATATATTATTTCCATACGCATCGCAAAATTCCCATAAAGAGTGTTCAGAAGAAGTTAGTGTCTCATTTAGCTCCTATACAGTCAGTAGAATAAAACTTTATTAGTAAATGCATGATTTGGTACAAATCCCTGAGGCAACTATGGGAAAAGCTAGATGATCTACATGAACACCTTGTCTTGCCATGTTCTGTGTATAATTGCAATACTGTAGCCCTACATTGAAGTATTTTGGAAATATTAACTAAGTAATTCCTCACACTATCCCTGGGTGATATGTTTATTAGATATGAACAAAAACTTTTTTTCCCCTGTCTGAATACTTAGCTCTGTTGTGTTTTCTCTTCTTTATGGATAAATCTTTAAATGCAGATCAGTGCAACACAAACAATGCATTCCGAAATCCATGATGGAAAAGTCATGTAGAACAGTCTAGTAGAGTGACACCATCACCCAAGTGAGTGGTAGGTAGTGTTGGTTTCCTTCCTGTGGAAGCTGGGTCAACTGTACACCCCAAACTCCTTTTGGCCTTTCCATTTTTGATTCAAAGGATGTAGAAGAAGAAGACTTTGCATTCAGACACCAGAGGAGGTGGGGAGGCACTCAGCACTTTTCTCCACATCCTCATGCATCTGCACAGGGCTTAGGGAGGATCTCGGTCCTAATGCCTGTACCTTTCCTGAAGTGCAAGTCAATGGGTCTGTCAGGCCTCAGGTGGTTCTCTACAGGCTCTATAATGGTCATGACACAAAGAGGTCTCAACAGCCAGATTGCTTAAAATACATCTTGTAAGTTGTAGGGAAAGCCTAAAGATTGAGGGTCACCTTTATGTTATCTGGGGATTTCCCAAAATGACCTTCTCAGTCCAGTTTAGAAACTTAAAACATTCTTCATCTGAAGACAAAACTTTTGCTAAGCAGCTAGAATAGCCCAGAGTATATACTATATACACCTGGCAGCCTCTCTCTCCTTACTGGTGCATCACCACTTTGTCAGCTGTTCTTGTTCAATATTCTATTGTTGACTTGTAAAACCTAAGAATCTCTCGTAAACTACTTCAGCCACCCTGTATCTCAAGAAGTTTCCACTCCTGGGTAAGGTGGTGATGTGGGCCCCATCATCACTACATGGGTGGTTATAGAGACAACAGAGTCAGACTCTTCTCAGAGGACAAAACGGAGCAAAAGGACAAATAACAGTCAAAAGTTGAAACAAAGGAAATTTTAACTGAACTAGTGGAAAACATTTCTTCACCAGTGGTTAAGTTCTGGAAGAGGTTGCTGAGAGAGGTTGTGGGATCTCAACCTTGCAGGTATCCTAAACTTGACCAGACAGGGCTCTAAGCAACCTGATTCTTCAGGTTAGCCCTGTACTGAGCAGCAGATTGGACTAGATAACCTTTAGAGGGCCCTTCTAAATTAATTTTTTCTGTGATTTTAAATAGGGAACTTAAAGTTGGACTTTACATACTTAGTTCCTTTGTGAATCTGGTTCTCAGTGACCTGCCCATGATCACAGAAAAGGGCAGTTAAAAGACCAGGAGAGTGAGTATCCGTAATACTATAAGAACTGTAAGACCTGGATCATGCTTGGCTGTCTTAATCCACTGCTGTTTCTGAAGCTTGTTAGAACAAGTTAGAGAGCTGATAGGTTGCTAAGACTAATTCAGCCATCAGTAACACTAAACCCAAAATTTTTATGGAATCAAATACCCCTTTCCCACTTTACATATTTGTCTAAAGATGGGTCAAAGAATGTACCCTTTTCCCTTTTCCCTTTTCCTGTTGCCTTTTTCTCTTTTCCCTCTTCCCTCTTCCCTTTCCTCTTTCCCCTTCTCTGTTCTTTGTCTCCCTTCTCCCTTTCCCTTTTCCTCTTCCCACTTCCCTTTCCCATTTTGTTTTGTTTTGAAGTTCTGTAAAATGCTTTTGGCAAAAAAAACCCAAACAACTTGGAGCAGAACACAGGAATATGACTTCTCATCTTTCTTCATGGTCCTGCTGACCATGAGGCTGAGTAAACAATGCTCTTGTCTTCCCTTCTTAGGGGGTGGAGCTGAAGGATTTTTGTAATGGTAAGTGCTTTCTTGTTCTCTGCCCTTTCAGGGGTTCATGGTCAGGCATACTATACTGACCACAAACTCTGTGGTCCATCCTTCTCTGCAGCTGTTGCACCCTGCCTCAGAAAGACCCTATTCCAGTGACTACAGTAGTATTAAACGACTCACGGGATGGGAGGCCTTTGGGCATGTGCTTACTGTAGTATCTGATGACCAGCTCATGTCCAGTCCGTCAATCTGCCCCAGAAGGACTCAGTAACCTCCTCACTTGTTGTCTGTTAATCTTAAGTACTGTCTCATCATGGACCATATTTTCTGCTCAGCAGCATGATGCTGAATAATCCTGATGATACATGTAAAATATCTTCCTCTTTTCATTCTAGTAGAGAGGTGTGGAGGCCAGTACCCTAAGAATGGGGAAATGGAGCAGTCTCTTTTCAAAAGAACGGGCCTCAAATTACAACTTAATTCGAAAGTGAAATCCTGCACAGGGATCATGGGGCCATGAGGAACCACAGCATATCCCATAAACATTTGACATATGCGCCAGCACCCACAGAAGTCCATGCAAGTCTTTCAAGTGACTTAAATAGGCTTTGAATTACGTAGGTGCTGTAGCCGAATTCCTAATCATTCCATGAAAATTCCATGAAATAACTACGGCGGTTAGGGACAGAGGCTGAATGTACCTCTGCATTAATACAAGCAAATCTGGTACTACAGTGACTATGATAACATTAGCTCCTGGATTACTGTCTTTCTACTACTGCACAAGTTAAACTCTCAATATAAAAAGTGAGGTCTCTAATTTCAAGAAGTATTTCTAAAAAAAAAATGTCTAAAGGCAGAAAATTAAAAGCTGTCTGCCAAAATTATTAATGATCTCACTAGCATGATCAATATAGTACATAAGATCAATTGCCTTTTCTTGATGTTCTGTTTACATACATTTTCATTTTTGCAAGACAGAAGAGTATGGAGGAGAATTTCTCCTTTGTCTAACTCCAAGACATAATTTGTTACCTGGAGTTAATTATTTTAAAACGTTGTCTTATTCTGCCAGATATGCTTACCTCAAACATACATAAAATAGTTCAGACCCAGAGGACTCTGTCCTACATGGGCCAAACTCCTAAACTATCGGGTTTGGTGACTTTGTGAGCCAAGCTGTGATTTATTGTTCTGATTCTGTGTTATTCCTGCTATATACATACACATATGTCACAGAAAGTAGACAGCACTCTAATTTAGGATAATCATGGAACATTATGAAAGGTTCCCATCCTGCAATATTCATGTGCATTTTAAACTTAAAGCAGGCAAGAAGTCCTTGCTGAAACTGGGGCTTATTCAGCTGCTAAAAGTTAATCGCATACATAAGCAATTGTAGGATCAGGGCTTGAATAAACAAAGAAGAGTATGTGGGAAGATTAAGAAAACAAACACATATTTCTTCCCTTAGTTACCACAAATTCATAAGATGCAATCAAACCTAGCACAGGTGTACACTCATTGTTTGTACTACTTTCTCATAATTTTAACTCAGAAACAAATACATGTGCACTGCCCAAACTGGAAATAAATCACTGCTGGAGAAAGACTTGTGCCTGTCTTAGTTGTGATATAAATCACTAATAAATTCTTATGTGTGTTCCTCATTATGTAAATTTTTACAGCTATATGACCTTACAAAGAATTACTTGGCAGAATTCTGCCTTTGAAGACTAAGAACCACTTGCCTTACAAATTTCTTTGTGGCATTATGTTAATCTGACAACACATTTCATGTTTCTCTAGATACAAGAAAATTTTGACACCCAATTACGTCAGCCAATTTCTTTCATTCATAGTGTTTCTTCACTTAGAAGCCATTTGATGAATATGTCTGTACTCTAAATATATATATACGGAGGAAGATGTTACTGCAATTCTTATTTTCTTGATAGCAGGTATAGACTGTCAGGGAGCATCAAAGGCAAGATGCTCTTTAGGGGTCAGGGAGCTGGAAGCCAACCATGTTAACAAGTGACCTCACCAAGAAGGGCACAGGTCCACAGTAGCAAAGCAGAATGAGCAGAGCATGTTTGTTGATGATAACCAAGTTCAGCCAAAAGTCCAAACCATTGCACAGGTCCACAGTGACGAGGCGGGTCCAATGTCAAGCCAGGAATTCAAGTCTGTGGGTAATGGTCTGGGTCTGGATCAGCAGGATACGTGGCTAGACGTGGACGTTGCTGCACTGGAGCTGCAGCACAGCCCAGGCAGGGATCAAAGGCAAGATCCTCAGTCCAAAGGCAACTGCCAAAAGGAGTGAGGGGAGACCCTGCTGTGGCTTCTTTGCACTGTTTTTGCAGGGGGTGTTAAACACACGAGACCTACGACTGTAGTAGAACAACAATACCTCCGACCCTGCTGAGGAAATGAACCTCTTTGTAACTGAGGTGTCTTCAGATTTTGACGTACAGTCGAGAGCACTGTCTTGGTTGTCTGCCTGGATGCAGAATAGTGAGTAGCTCCTCCTGGATTTTACTGCAGCTGAAGTGGTTGCATCACTGATGATGCAGTGAACCTTTTCAGAGACTTAACCTTAACAGAGACTCATAATTACGTTCCTTGATCTTTTGATCCAGGCTTTCACTTGAGGATGTAGCCTGTCTGTGCATATTATGCGACTTTGTTGCCCAGAAGCAAGGTGCAACCACTGCTGTGCCAGCAGAAATTCTTGTCAGACACAAAATGGCAGCATGGTAGGAACTGAAGCCTTGATGGATGGTCCTACTGTGATATCCCCGCTGCAGTTGTGCCTTTTGCACTTTGTCCCACCCAGGGTACAGAGGAAGGTTTGCAAGGCTTTGTGGTACAGAGCAGAGCCCCATGGTAGCGTGGGCATTGTACGATCTGGAGATTGAAAAGCTTAGAGATGTCTCTAAATCTCCCTCCTTTTTTCAGCTTGTATTGCAGACACGCCAGAAGTTACTCTGTCACTGATGATGATGAATTCTTTCTGGGTCGTGGGATTCCCTGCTCCATCATACTTTTACTGGTCTATTTACACTCACACACTGAGGAAAAATATGCCCATTTCCCAAAACTGAGAACCAGGTATTATCTGGATTTTTAATGCCATTTTAACTGTTGACATGACAATTAATATTTGATATGATAACTAATATAATGACTACCAATAAGAAAACCTAGTGAGAGCTGTGCGGGGCTCATAGTGATTTTTGGGGCAGCATAGCTTACACTTAGATGCATGATGTTTTGTCCAGAGAAAATCATGTTGCCTTATTAGCAATAATTTCCTTTTAGCTTTGCTGCCTTGTGTCTGTTATTTTAATATGGCCAACAGAAGAATTTTGAGAGATGGAATGGCACGTGCTTCTTGAGAATCTCTTTCCTTGGCAGCCAAAGAAAAGGGTTTTGAAGTTTTCTTTACTGTGTCTGACAAAACCCAGCAGCCTTGTAACTGCAAAACCTGAAGTATTTCAGAGATCAGTTTTGTTTGTGTTCACGGAGTCTTCATTTTGTGCCAAGGGGCTGACGAAGTCCATTGTAATTGTCAATTATTAAACTGTAGGTTAGGAATTGCATACAGGAATGTCCAGATTGTCCACAGAGAAATTGTAATTTATAACTTCTTCCACCCTGCTCTTTCTCTACATTAAAGCATTGTATGCTACAGCCAGCTGTTCAAACATATAGTTCTGCCTATGTAGAACATTGACACTTTACTTTGAAGTCCAGATCATTTCAAAAGAAACTACCCTCCACTTTCTGAATTCAGTATTGGTACTGGCTTCTTTTCCCCCTTATTCTTTTGAATTCCAACCAGATGAAGGAAGGCTAGGAACCTTATAAGAACTGTTGATATTTAAAGGACTTTTATATAAGCTCTGAATCATAGAAATGCATTTTCAACCACCTAGATGGAGAGATTGTGAATTTGGTGCAAAATTTTGTTTTCAGAAGTCCTGAGAAAAGTTTGGGCCTTGAGGAAGAAAGGAGAAAAAATTGTCTTAAATTACAAACTTTATAAATATCGAAGGGGACTTTGATTTGACCAGTCTCAAGTTTTTCTATTTCTGTTATCTGCAATGAAAATCTATCATCTCATGAAATTCGCCAAGTAACTGATTCCTTGTGTTTGGGTAATAATAACCTTAAAGATAACCAGAAGTCTGTGAGATGTCCCTCTCTGTCTCTCTTAGCTTATTTTTAGGGGAAGTGTGAAATCACTGGTAGAACTGAGAGCTGATTTGTATTTCCACCTGTTATAAGAAGTTGCACAAACAATTTTAATTGCATTCAAATGAGAGAAATACGCCATGCACTGCAAATCCCATAGCTTTTTTCTTTTGCACAATAATGGCCTAAGAGCTCGATCCAGATCCACAATGCGGAATTTCTCTTTTCACTAAAAGGTGTTATCTTTTGTGAATTGGTTGGACATGGACAGCTAGACTGGGCAGGAATTTGGATATTGTTATTGCTGTCTTTTTACATGAAGTTATGTAACAAGCAGTTGATCAAAGGGAAAACATTGCTATGGTGTCTATAAAGTAGATAAAAAATAAGCAGACTAAAGGTATGCCACCATCAGTGTTTCAATCATCTGATGATAGTCTACAATCAATCAGACTGCTCAAAAGCATAAAATTAAGCGTAAGAAAGACATGGACCTGCTCAAGTGGGTCCAGAGGAGGCCACGAAGATGATAGGGGGATAGAGCACCTCCCCTATGAGGACAGGCTGAGAGCGCTGGGTTTGTTAAGCCTGGAGAAGAGAAGGCTCCCGGGAGACCTTATTGTGGCCTTCCAGTACTTAAAGAGGGCCTACAGGATAGATGGGGAGGGACTCTTTATCAGGGAGTGTAGTGATAGGACGAGGGGTAATGGGTTTAAACTTGAAAGAGGGTAAATTTAGATTAGATATTAGGAAGAAATTCTTTACTGTGAGGGTGGTGAGGCACTGGCACAGGTTGCCCAGAGAAGTTGTGGATGCCCCATCCCTGGAAGTGTTTGAGGCCAGGTTGGACGGGGCTTTGAGCAACCTGGTCTGGTGGAAGGTGTCCCTGCCCATGGCAGATGACCTTTAAGGTCCCTTCCAATCCAAACCATTCTATGATTCTATGACATACTATAATACACTGAGAGGCATAAAAATAAAAATAAAAATAATTATCCCACAGTCAGATGTCAAGCACCGTCTCACAGAGCCACCGTCTCTCCCTTGCAGTATGGTAAATGCTGTAGTAAATCCTAGTACCTCAGGGATGGGTGCTGACATGCAGTCTGATTTATCTCAAGAAGGTAAACCGTTGCCAAGTAGTTTTGCAATACATTTGCTAGTCTCACTGTTTGCTTTTTAAAAACAACAACATGCGCTTAAAATGCAAAAGTAGTCTGAGTATTGTAATATCAAGACTTGCTTGGAATAATACTTTGCAATGTTTTCAGCAAGATTCTGCAGGACTTCTGGGAGTTGCTAGTTTAAGGACATGTATTACAAAATTTCTTTCTCTAACATTTACCTCATTTGTCTTTTTTTCTTCCTCCACATTCTCCCCGCACTGCCTTCAATCCTGTTGCAAGGACTTAAACTGTTATAGTTCTTGGGAACCTTTTACAAAGTATTTGCTTTGTCATGTGCTCATTTTTGTGTTCTCTGTTACAGATGACAGAGGAATAGCTATTCTGAGGCTTTTGAGTTTGTAATTCTCCAAGATTATTTCTCGTATATCTTGTATCTCAGCAAAAAAACCGTATCATTCAGTAAAGTTGGAGAGTTGCTTGTTAGAAACGTTACAGTTAGCAAGATAAAGGAAAAATTTTACTCCACAGTCCTTCTAGATTAATGCTATTTGTGAAAGGAAGGCTAATATAAATGCTATTAGCATCTTTCATGATTTGCTTCTGCAAATTGTTATTCCAGTCTATATCACTTAGCGTGCTGTCAGTGCTTATAGCCATATCAAGTATGTTAATTATCAAAAAAATCTCCCTGCTGCATGGAAAATATTTTTCATTATATGATCCGTTCCATAGTGTATATGATCAGTGATGATGTAAAAGTCTGATTTTCTATTAATTGTAGTCAGGCCAAGGAATATAGAAGGACTTGGTAAATCAGTTCTGTAAGAAGCAGAGTAACAGATGGGTCCGTTATTACCCTGTATCACAGAGCTGGACAAACTTCCCTGTGTCTAAGAAACATCTGCTTTAGTAACAATTCACACAAAGGTGCTTTGTTTTTCCCTTTTAAACAAATAATCCTTTAGTCATTAGCTTTACTTTTAGGTGATTTAATGCTACCTATCTGTAGGACTTCTCTTAGCTTTTTACGGTAATGATATTGTGTAGGATTCTTTTGCTAAAGCTATGTGAAGTTTCAAGGAGATGTGAAATCAACATAAATTGAGCCAGAGAATAAAAAGGTCTGTTGGCAGGAACAATGAGAATACCACCCTATAACAGAGGAAAACTTTCTCATTTTCTTAAAAGTACCAAGATGTTCTGCCTTTTAACAACACCATTAGTTTTCATTGTCAGGTATCTGTTTTGGAAATTTCACATTACTTTGTTAATAATGAGATAATTAAGAAGATAAGAAGATAGCACGGCCACAGTTCAGGAGAGTATTTCAGTGAGCTCCTGCTTTTAGAAACATGAGTATTCACACCAGTGGGGTGACATGGCCCAAAAGGCACATCGGTAAGTGCCATTCTGAGCCAGAGTCTAAAAAAATGCCATCCTGCAGCCTACTGATATCTTGAGAAGGGGCTTGAAAAGGTCCAATAGCTCCTGAAACTGATAGAAGCAGAACTTGGGAAGCAGTTCTTCCAAACGTCACAGGATGTGCCCATAAAATAGGATGGAAAATGTCTGGCAAGCAAAGCTGTATGAACGTTTAGGTGTTTGTAGTATCGACATTTACCATAAAATTAATGGCAGGGATTTTCATAGCACTCCCGGAGCCTGAGACATCTTCCATTTTCCTTTTTTACTGCAACCCCTACTCACCCTGCTTTCCTAGCATTTGCTGCTTAAACCTCCCTCTCACCCTCATGTACTTTTCTATAGACCTTTTTTTGAAGTGTCTTCTTCAAAAGAAATGCTGTCTACCACGTTCCTACTCACTGAATCACAGAATCACAGAATCATTAAGGTTGGAAAAGACCTGTAAGATCATCAAGTCCAACCGTCAACTAACAACACCATGCCCATTAAACCATGTCCCACAAGATTTTTCTAAAGGCATGTTACTTCCTTAGGAAATCAGTGGAACAGGTTCTTGACTTCAAGTGCATGCATAAAAGTTTGTGCAATGAAGTTGCCTGCTCTCTGAGCAGACTTGTTACCTCCTAGTCACCTTTAAATACTAATAATATTCACAGTAACGTATCAGTGAGTTATGGCAGCTACAAAAGACGATTATCCGCCTGTAAAGCAAAACCATGGAAATGCAAGTTGGAAGGAAAGGAACTCTGAAGATCATCTATTCCAACTTTCCACTCAAATGGGTCATGACCATTACTGGATGAGATCGGTTAGCCTTGAACTTCCTATATGTGATGTACCTCCTTGGAGATAAATCTTTTAACACTTCTAACTGGTTGATATACACGGCATTGCCTCCAGCCCAGCAATTGACAGCAAAACATAGTGCTTCCTGGGGAGATGATCCTGCAAGCAACACTGACAACATCATTCTCTTCTGTATACGCCGTTACTCAGTTCTGTCCTGACATAGCACTGGATTCCAGTTGCTGGAGTCTGTAGCTAGAAGGGTTTGTAGTGTATGGCCAAGGAAGAAGCAAGAGCTCTATATAGTTTTATTATCTTCAGTAGTTCTGGTGTAAGCATTGAAGAGAATGGAATGAAAAATAAACTTATGTTTTAGATACATAAATGAAATAACTATTTTAAGGGGCTACTTTTTAAATTATGCTTTAATAAGATATTCCTACATTACGTACTCATTTCACTGGCGTTAGAAAACAATTTGTTGTGAAATGCGTGTCTGGAGAGTATATTAAATAAGCATAGAATTCTGACTGCTCTTGGTTCTAAACATGGTTTGCGAAATCTATGCTTAAAAATGCGAGGGTTATTAAATGTGATTCTAAAATAGTTTCACTCCTCATGGCCTCTCATAATCCTTAGCATGCTGGGGACAAATGAAGTGGAGCGGCACAAAAAAATTGTTAAAACAGGGCAGTGGCTGATTTTTTTAAAGATCTGCACCTAGCAAAACATCTTTCACAAACTGTGAATCCAGCCTGCTGTAATTCAAACAGTAACTCCATTGATCAATGTATGGAATGAAAGAAATTCCTATGGAATGTAGGAAACTGTAGAACGAGAAAGGTAGCCACTAGAGCAGTCCATATAAAGAAAACAGTCAAGCAGTGTGTGCTTTGAAAAAAATCCTTTTATTTTGTAATCATGTTTTAGACATGATGCTGACTGAGGCATTTAGCATTTAGATGATACATTTAGCAGATGATACTTTGCTGAGCTTCATTTTGAGAGTTAAAACACATTGTGTCATAAGTGAATTTGGTTCAGAAGCTAAGCAATAAATTCCCGTTCATTTTCACTTTTAAAATGAAGACTTAGAAGGGAATTTTAAAACTGCTTGCCAGGAGCATGACTGTCATAAATATGTATGATGAAATTACAAAGATACGAAGAAAAAAGTGGAAAAGGATCATGTTTAGGCATACAATTCATCTGCTTCCTCTCTCAGCTTGGGATCCTCTAGGAAATTAAGTAGAAAAAATGTGACAAGTATTCAAATGTAGTTTCAATTTACCTTTCCCTAGCTCTAAATTTTCAAAAATTGAAACTACAGCTGTTCCGTAAAGCATTGTTTCTTTTCTGTATTGGAGGATGTTTAGTTCACTGAAGAGAGTGAACTCTGGAAATAGTCCTAGTACATCAATATATAAATGATGGAGTAACACGTGTAATGTATAAAACTTCTGTGGACTTGATTAGATTTCCCAGTTTTCAACAGAAAAGAAATTGAAAGAAAAGATTGAAAGTCTGTCAGCCAAGTAGAATCATTTCAGCAGTCAGCACCCAATCCTCTGATTGGGCTGAAGGATATATAATTCCATGTAGAAGTAGGCTTGTGTGAATTAAAGATAATTATAATCTTGAACAAACAAGCTGTGAAGTAATGTAAAAATTTGGTTTGGAAATAAAGATAAACAAATACACACATCTGGCATTACTTCTTTTCTTACTGTGCCCCTACACAGAAACCACTGATACATGTTTTGAAAGTCAGAGTTACAAATATTGGAATATTTCTACATCCACCACAAAAAGTGACAAAGATATATCACAGTTATTCATACAGAAGCGAATAATTACAGGAGTCATGCAGAGTGACTAATGAAAGAGGCAATTGCTGTTTATTCCTCCCAAATAGTATATTCCACTTCTCTTTTTCGGGATGCTCAGAAAGCATCTGTATTCGTTTTCCATCACAGAAAAAAATTGCTGAAGTGTTTACAGACTAGGAAGTCTTCACTGATACACTCTGATGTATAAAAGAAGAGTCAGTCTGGAGAGTTCATGTACAGAGTTGCTAGTAGATAATTTTCTCTGCTTCAAACTGTTCGGAACATAGGAGGGAGACATCCGTAGACGGGAGACATCTGTAGATGATTTTACGCGTGTGGATTAAAGGAAGGTCACCAAACTGGCTTAAAAGTTGTCAAAATCCAATCTATTCAATTGCATCAATGAATAACCATTAGCATATCTACATTCAGATGGATGCGAGAACTTTTTTTTCGTATTACAAGAAAGGAGAATAATAGTGTGATCAGTATCTTCTGAAGTAGAATAAATGTGTTTTCCAACAGCTGTCCAATTTATGGAAGTATTCAGTTAAAATACAGCTGAGGAATCATCAAAAAAAGTTCTGAGACCATATTTTAAGATGTGCTGAGCAACAGCAAAGATTTTTTAATAGATTTTTTTAAAAAAATGTTTTAGGAATAAGCTATAGAAACGTATTCTGCTTCAGTAATTATGAAACACAAAAAATTTTGGTTCCACAATTATTAATAGCTCATCTGTGCATTATCCAGTCATGAAAAAGTATTTATTCCATATTAATCAGGCAGGATGTTTCACTGGTTCAGATGAAATTTTGCTGTATGCCTGCATCTGATCCAGATCAAAGTACTAGAACTGGGCAGTCCGGGAATACACAAATTTCAGCCTGATGCTCAAGGCTCAATTCTACCACATTGGCTTTATGGTACCATTGAGGAGGCAAACAATTCCTGGCAGACTGTAAAGGCAGTCTATACAAAGCTAAACTAGAAAATGCTGCCTTCACATTAGGTGGCGATGATATTTTTATACAATTCCAGAAACCCTGGAATCTAAGTTTATTGTACTGTTAAACTATCCTGGAATTATAAGTCGAAGACATTTGGCATGGCTTCCTGTTTTATTTTACAACGAGATAATGTGCATCGATGCATCTCTTACAAGAATCACTTGTGCATCGTAACAATTTTCTTGTGTTGCTTTCATGAATTAAAAAAGGTTAATTAAAAAAACTTGTAAAAAACCCACAAAATGGGTGCGTGAAAATAATCAGAGTGCACAAGGCATTTGCAATCCCTGTTGAACTAACTTTCGCTGGCCTATATGAAGTCTCCTTTTCACTCAAAAAATGGCACAGTTATTTAATTTCATTAGTGGCTATGGTAAGTAAATGTCACAGTCCTGTTAGCAGTTAATGACTCATCAGTAAAATAAATTTTAATTTCCAAAGGGAAGTGTGTTATTTTTCTGGTGGTCTGTGGAGGGCATGTGCTTTTTTCCTCACTTTTCAGCATATTATTCCTCTGCCTTGTGTCCACTATTTGTTTTTCTTCAAAAGAGTAAACCACAATCATTCCTTCTTGAAGTGCTCCACATATCCTTGGCGCTTGTTGTATTCGAGGGCAGCAAGAATGGCAGAGAATTAGGCTTGTGTTTTCATTCTGTCCCACTACTGGACTAAGTAAAAATACAAGTGTTTCTTTCAGACATGTCTTAATGGAAATAAATGAGCAATCAATAGCCACTCTTTAGTCTGAAATATCTGTAGCTGCCATATAGGCAAAGCTGGATGAAGCAGCATAAGGTCCTGCTGTTAGGAAACACTTCACCAACTGCTTCAAAAGTAGACTGAGCAGCTCTTGTTCAGGAAAAAAAAAAAAAAAAGTGTTACCACACACTGTTTTAATGTTTATGGGGATTCCAGAGTGGTTGCATCATTTCAATGAATTTGTCATACTTGTGTGTTTTGGATCATGTAGTCCCAGAAAGAAAATTTTTATCATTATAAAGTCACAACTGGGTAAGTTAAATTTAAAAAAAAAAAAGTGTGCATGTGTACATATATATACACACACATGTATCTCAGCAGCTTTGATGGAGAGCAGAGTACAGGCTCGTAGGCTTTTGGTGCATCACCCTGCTATCAGGGTTAACTACCTGAGCAGTCTGGCAGTTTGCACAGCAAGAGCTATTCAGTCCTTGGTTTTTAGACTCTTTCTCCTTAGTGGCACCTTTTGTTGAAAATAAAATGTGATTTCCAATTGTTGTACTGTTAGAGTCAGTTCTGGGTGGAGGTAAAGGGTGAAGGAGCTGTAAGGTAGGCTTCACCATTTGTTGTGATCCTGTCTCTCGGTCACAGAACCACAGAAGCACAGAATGGTTGAGGTTGGAAGGGACCTCTGAAGGTCATCTGGTCCAACTCCCCTGCTCAACCAGGGCAACCTACAGCTGATTTCTCAGGATCATGTCCAGACAGCTTTTGAGTATCTCCAAGGATGGAGACTCCATCACCCTTCTGGGCAACCTGTGCCTATGCTCGGCCACCCTAACAGTGAAAAAGTGTTTCTTGATGTTCAGAGGGAACCTCCCGT
Source organism: Gavia stellata (assembly GCF_030936135.1). NCBI lineage: Eukaryota > Metazoa > Chordata > Aves > Gaviiformes > Gaviidae > Gavia > Gavia stellata. The sequence continues at coordinate 102,992,116 of NC_082596.1, forward strand.
GTTTCAGTTTGTGCTTCTGGTCCTGTCACTGGGCACCACTGAAAAGAGCCTGGCTCCCTCCTCTTTGCACCCTCCCTTCCAGTGTTTATATGCATCAATAAGAATATAGTAATAAGGTCCTGTGTGTCAGGTCCTCGACACTCCTTTGAGAAAGTTGCCTCTAATAGCTACAGAAATGTGAGGCTTCACAGGACCCAAGCTCTCTTTTCTCCAGGCACATTTCCTGTGGAAAACAACTATGTGTGTGTATATATATATATATAAATATGTATATATATATAAAGAAGCTCTGTCTGGTTGCTTATAACTCATTCTTCCTTTGCTTCCAAGGAAGTCTTTGCCGCAATATGAAGTCTTTGCCACTATGACCAAACCAATGGACCAGGGTACCACTTTCTCAAAAAGTGTTTATGAAGGCAAGGAAAAGGCACGAAAAGAAGGACAACGGTGAAAACACCCACCCTTTTTTAACTACATATATTATGTTGCCATTCAAATACAACACTGCTTCATAAGTAGATTATTATTAACAGCCATGAACGGTATCACTAAGTAGCTATTACCTTTAGTCATTAATAGCAGTTACTATTAACCACCAAAAGTTACGAAGCAAGACAGGAGTATATAGTGGCAGTATTGCTGATATTGTTTCTGAACCCTGTTTTTCCTTCAAGTCAGGATGTGTATCTTTCTGTTGGTTCCCTTTCAGACCGGCACAGACCCCTCCGCTGGGACACAATTCTAGATATCCTCTCACTCTTTTTTAAAAACCCGTCTTTATTTTCTTGCTTATTAGAATTCGCTAGGTCCCTTCAGGTCACTGCAGATGTTCACATTCCAGATATGAGAGTGTAGCCAAATACATTAACATCTATGTGACTTTGGCTATGCGGTCATGTAACAGAACCACAAAATTTCAGTTGCAGAAAGAGACATCCTGTCAGATCCAAGATCAATGTCTTGCCCTGTTGAGTCCAAAGTTCTGCAGTTGCATTCTATAAGTCAAAATAATTTTGTGATTATTTTCCTTACTTTAAAATAACATAAAACCCCCCTACACAGGACCCCACAGGCTGTATCAGCTCGTTCCTTGGTGCTATTCCAAAGCAAGCGATGCAGCTGCCAGATAGACCACTGGGAACGGACCTGGCTCGCAAGGAAGCTAATCTTTATGGAAAGTTCTTGGGGAGGGTGTGGGGAAACTGATACTTTCGATCTCTGCGTTGTAAATTTCAATGATCTGGTTATACCTCCTACTTTCAGCTGCAATGAACATGTAAAATTGTAATTTATGTTTCTATGGAACATATTTAGCATTTAAACAAGAGGGTGATGATTGAACAAGAGGATGATGAAGTAACTGATGAATACAAGTTTGGTTTTACCATCAACCTTATGTTTCCACATTTGCGGAGTCTCTGTTTGGGTGTTGGGGGTAGCTGCTGTATTATATAAAATTTCACAGCTGTACTGAAAGCAGCAGAACCACCATAATTCACCCCTCCTGAAAATCAGTTAAACTACTTGGGTTTTCTAACAACTACAGAGCTTTTGAGAACCAAGAAACCAATTTAAAAACAATCTTTCCTCCTCAATTTTCAGAACTGTTTCAAGTTTAACCTATTACAATACGGTTCTGCTGCTACTTGAACGTTCTTTATTACTGCTGCATTTTGCATGTAGAGTAGCATGTAAATAGAAGATCAAAGCTCGCTGAGTGCCACCTGAAGTCCTAACGTTCAGCTTTCAGGGGATGAACCTGAACATGTTGAGCTTTCTGTCGGCAGGACTTCTATGACCTGCTGGATGCCAGTGAAAAATCAGTGAAGCTACCCACTGTAAAACTGTGATCTAGGGAGCTGCACCTACTCCATTTTCTAAGCAACCCATGTTCATCTATTGAACCATTAACTTTGAAGGAGGACTGACGGAGACAGCTTTGGATTTTTCCACTTGCTTCTCTCTTAATCACATTTTCAGGTACCTGGTTTTTTCTTAAGATATATTTTTGCAAGGGATGAGTTGTGATTTGACAGTGGAGTTTCCAATAAATGGATTTATCAAGATAAATTGCTTCAGCAGAATTATATCCAGATGTATCCACTTCTAGGTTTCTCACATAGAAGTCAAGTCAAAAATGTGACCTTAATTGAAGCTATAGCCTCCCTTCACAGTCACATGTCGTATATGTGCATGCATACACATGTGCAAGGAGGGTAATTACTCAGTTATGCAATATACTTATTTCTCAGATACTCTGACCAGAAGAATAGGTTATCTCTGCTGATTCCAGAGCAGTCATACTAATGGGTGAATGCTCAGAAAAGTGTACATGGGTATTACTATTCGATTACTAGGACAGTTTGTAAAACTAAACAAAAACCCCTGTATAAGCTTAATATTCTTTTCAAAGACTGACAAGAGAGAGGGAATATCTAGATTCTGTTCACTTTACATTTTCTTGGTAGCTGTGCAAATCAAGTAGGGAATGGGAGAGAGGGAGAGGGAGCAGTTTGGAAGATTACTGTGACCTTTTTGTTGACAAGAATGACAACACATTCGGAAGAGACTGAAGACTTTGCCGTCTGTTGGTCTTATACAAGCTCATTACTGTTCACAGGTCTGGCAGTAGTTTGCACAGCATATGCCACAGAACAAGACTAAGCTGTGGTATGTTCTCAGGGAATAGGGCTGCAGCACTGCCCATCGTGTTTTTCAAAAAGCCTAAGGTTTGAAAAATGCCTCCTAAAGCTACAGCTCAGTGCATTGGATGGCACATCTTCATCCAGTGTGTTTGGCAAGAAGCTGCTATAGAACATCAGACCAAAGATGAGGTCATATTTGACTATATATGGCAAGGTGGAGGAGGAAAGTGATTCCAGCTGATGGTGGAAGAAAAAGAAGGTGAGAGAACACAACTGAAAGGATCTGGGGAACTCACTGCTCAGAACTTGGAAAGCTTTGCCTTTAGCCTACATGATGCTATAATTTCCACTACCTGAAGACTTCTGTTGAAGTCCTGAGACATCAAAGTGCATGCTTTAGTTCAGACATAATTAAAACTTTATGCAACATAGTTGTGCTATTACTAACACACATCTGTGCTTATCACCAGTGAAATTGGTGAAACCAGCGTCTTACAATACAAATGAGGGTTCAGACAGTGAAAATAAAGAGCAAAGCCTATCATCAAAGCCAAAAAATGCCAACGACCTTGCGGTTTGTTGTTTTTATTATGTGGGTTTCTTTTTTTGACTTACTGAATATTCAGTTCAAACGAGCATTGACAAAAATGCAATAAATTCTAAGGCCATCACTTTTTCTTCTGCTCATGACACCGATAATAGCCTTGAGAAAGTAACCTTTGAAATTTAAGCCAAAAGTACAACATTTTTTGTCAACTAACTTTTTAAAAGCAGAAACCCAACATGCCAACGCACTTTAAATGGATTTATAAATATTGGATACAGATGCAAATCAGCTACATTCTTCAAGTTTGGGATAGCATGCAGTTGAGACTTCTCTGGGAAAGACTTTCAACTGTATATCAAGCATTAAGACTTCAGACTAACTGCTGTATGCTACTTTTATCTTTTTGTCTTTTTTCAGCTCTTGGATCAAATAACATTTGAGTGAACTAAAAATGTAGTATTCACCAAAAATAAGACTTCTGCTATTCTCCACATACTCTGGAGGAAATTAAGTTATTTTTGGCCATGCACATGTAAAACATAATATATTCTTTGTGTGAAAAAAAAGAAAAAGCTCTTTTTTTTCCTTTTGGTCATACAACTTTAAAACCTGAATAAAATCTAACAGACAATTCAGTTATTCTAGACATAATCTATTGAATAATCCACGTTCTAAACAAGCAGTCGAGATCTGCTCTTGAGGGCAGTAAGTTGCAGAGACAAAAGAATTAGTTCAATAATTAAATATGACAGTAGAGCTGTTAAAATGAATGTTAGCAAGTTGGAAAATGTATTATCTACTATTTCACTTTGAGACAATGATCTTACTGTTAATTATGATTTACCTGAAAATCTACTCTATCCGATTTAGTTGCCAGGCAGTGATCAACATTGTCATAGCTAGATAACTCAAGCTTTGGTATACATGTAAAATCTTATTTACATGTTACAGTCTGATTAAAATAGTGAACTGCATTGATGAAATATCTGATCCACGCGGCTCTTTTAATGTTGCCATATTGCTCCTGTCATATTTCCTTGGAAATAGTGCAAGGGAAATGGAGCTTTGAATCAGAGAAAAAGTTTGTCTTAGCTCTCTCAAGTGTCTCAAGCCACTGCATGAGACTGCATTTTGGGTCATGAGATGGGGCAGATAAGGATGGAGTGAGAGGGGGATGCGTGCCTGCAAATGCGGCTACACTATCAGGAAAGACCTCTGGTCTTCAGCTACATGGAATAATATGTCTCATAGCATGGTAACTTTCTGCATGGAGCCTTTTTGGAAAAAAATAGTAGTTTATTAGTGTTTCATGGTATAATTTGAGTTAAAAGTATGGGGTTAAAATAAAAAAAATATGATAAATCTTGTCTGTAGAACTTGCCATGAATATGTTGGCCTTTTTGGAGCTATCTGACAGAGCTAGCAGTGAGGCCAGTATAGGTCTATACCTGAGGACTTATTCTAAACTTGTAGTATTTCTGGTTGTGAAGAAAGTCCACGAAACATGGATAATGTAATATCTGAGGCTGTGCACATCTGAAGCCAGGTGAAAGTAAAGTCACTACACTGATTTACTCCATCTATATGAATGGGGTGCAAAGTCTGAAGTATCTATATCCAGCATCCCATTAATATGTCTTATGCTAAGTTCAAGTAGACTTATTTTTTATTTCATTTTTCTTCTGAAGAATGCTTTTATGTTATTCTTGCTGAAGATAACAATTCCCCTAATAGGTGCTTTGCAAAATATTTGTTTATGAAGTCGTGTAGCTAAAATCAGATTTGCTTCATTTACTGTTGCATAGGATCATGTGTGAGGTCCACAGTGGGAAATCTGTGGTTCGTAAGTAGTAAAAGCAGTTACTCCACTGAGCTGAAGAAAGAGCCTGCTGTATTTGCCTTCAAGAGAAGAGCTGTAGGCATGTATTACAGTGATGCATTGAGTTTAACCTGGTTTCACAAGGAAACGGCGCGTATATAATTGCAGCGTGTGTCTGTGCAGCAATTTCTGAGTCTGTTTTGAGTCTGAGCTTGTATACAGCAAATTTGACAAAGACACAGAGGCCTGACAGCCATTAAGTTCCTACAAGTCTCATGGAACAGGAACAGAGTAAGGGTGGGAAATGCTATTTATTTCTCCACTAAGAGAGGGACTGTTCGGAGAACCAGCAAATTTGCATGAGATGTTTTAAATGCTGGAAAAGCTTCAGTGAGTGCTTAGCCTTTTCTGACAAGAGAATCCAATCACAAGACAAAGTTCCCGTTAAGATGAGGCTTCAGCAGTTCTGCTGCGGACAGCAGTTTCTTATTCAGGTGGCCAGTTGACTTTTCCTCCCACTGAAGTGATGTTGAAAGTGGCCAGCCATCTCCAATCCACACACAACTGGTTATAGCGGATAACCCTCCTAGATAATCCCCTGATAATAGGGGATTCCCCTCCTACAGAGCTGAGAGACTCCCCTACAGAGATTTTTTCCAGGTTTAGTCTAACGTGTCAGAAGAACATTGAACTAAATTGCCAAAACTCTACAATTGACTTTATAAGCAAGATGAAAGTGCTTTTGCTTCTGTAATTGTGATCTGTTGTTAGCGGACAACTTCACAAAGAAATCTGTCCTGAGGTGAAAAGTACCCCTTGAACAGCATGTTTTTTTCTGTCCCGGCTTTCTTCGCCTTTGAAGTTTCAACGTGAAAGCTCTGGAGGGTGAAGTTGGTCAGCATTTAGAAAACTAACCTTGTCACAAACAGAGAAAAAAATATGGTGTAGTCGACGAGGTGGTTGGAGCTCTTTGACAGAAGTGTATCTGAAACAGCTTTCAGTGGATCTGGTGCTACTGGTCCCTGGCTGAATTTGCCACAGCAGCAGAGCGGGCTTTTGCAAATTGTACTCGGCTATGCTGCTTCTGACTGTGAAAGCTTTGTCTGGCCCAAGGCTGCCATTAACAGTGGGCTGTGGGACGTGATCATTTATACTAATGAGTCAGTTTAAAACAAGAAGTTCTTTCACTTAGGACTTTAGCCAGGGTTTTAACTTAGAACTTTTTGTACCAGAAATGACATTTTTAAGATATTTTGTTGAATCCATTCAGTGCATTCACTGGGGAAATGAAAAAACATGAGCATAATGAAAGCATATGTGATTTACACTAAGATATAAAAGTAGTGTAATGTAGCTCTTGGGAAATGAAATTCTTGGGAAAAGGAAGATGGAAGAAGTAGGATTACGTTGGCTGGATTTTTTTTCTACATTTTTACTGGTGCATTCATGCTCTAAAAGCATTTAGCTGTAAGAAACATTAATGTCCAATATAAGACATATTTTTAGATTTTACTGCTCCCATATCATCTACCTCAAAATCATTTTTCAACTTCTCTCAATCCCAGAAATGGATAGATGGATAAAAAGAAAGAAAGAAAGAAAGAAAGAAAGAAAGAAAGAAAGAAAGAAAGAAAGAAATCTATTTGATAGATATCAAATCTATCAGCTACTAAATCCAATAGTGTAGAAAATATATGAGAATATACTTAGAAAGATAAAAAGCAATAATAAATGTCAGGTACATAAACTGAAAAACGTTTATGAAAGGGATGCTCCTGGAAGACAACAAATGTCCTCCTAAGGACTTAACTTTAGGAACAAAGTATCAATTTCTGTTGCTTAACATAAAAGAATGGATAGCTTAGTCATCTGAGAGAGGAATACAGTCCATCAGGTCTCAAGGTGTTGTGTAAGACTCAAAGATTCATTAAAAAGTCATTTCATTTTCATTATCTTAATAGGTCCATAGCCCTTAATTTCAACAAAAAACCCCCAAAAAATCCAAACCCCAGTTATTGCAATATTTTTATTTTTCTGTTCTGCTCTAACCTGACCTGGTATTAAGTGATTTCCCACTCTCAGATTAGTGGAAGGTCTCATAAAGTCTTGCCTAAAGCTCTGACGGTGTCCTATAGATGTATCGGCCTCCATCACACAGAGACCATGCCAGACTGTAGAAGTTACACAAATATATCAGCGATTTGTTTCTTTCATGTCGCCCTCCAAGACTCCCTTCAGGAGTCTTTCCAGCTCTATTTGGGATAATGCTTGCCCTTGGATGTTCTTGGGTAGGCTTGAGGATCTGCTTGCAAGACCAAACTGTGCACAGCGTACAAATTTGGGCTGAAGGGAAGCCTCGCTACACATACAGACTCTGGCTCTTGACGCTGTGATGGAACAGATGTCTTGAAAGTGCTGTGAGCAGGGAGCATGACATCAGTCTTCTTACAGCAGCACTGACTATGCGAGTGACGGTCCAGAGCAGGATTTTCTGACAGGAGAGGGAATCCTGGGTCATTCACAGTGTTGGAGGAAAAGTGGAAAGGTGTGTTAAATTACTCATGGGAAATATAGAGAGACGGTAGTGTTTCAGATCATTGGATTGAGCTAAGAGATACGGTGTGGTAGGTGTGGGGAGGGAAGGAGCATTTCTGGGTGAAGGTTTCTAATTTTCATAAAGTGAATTGTAACCCACAATTCCCATCTACTCATACCCTTCTTACACTCCTGGTCCAAAGACAGAACCTTGTAGTGGAGACAGGGGCAAGCAAAGACAGCAGGAGCAACTGCAGGAGCTGCTGATTAAGTGTTCTCTATCCTGGCTTCCCATTAAATCTCTTTATATGGGATGAGAATTTATATCCAGGTCAGTGTGCCAGACTATGTCAGTGTCTTTAAATAGGTGTCTGTTTTTCCACATTTGGGCAGAGACTTTCTGCTGGCATGTACAACTGTTAAATCTAGGAAAATGCCAGACATTTCTCCCAGTACTTTAAAAGAGAACTATCTTCATCATCTTAGAAATACATATTTTGCCAATGAGGGTATTGGTCATGGCCTTGTAAGAATTTTCTCCCTTAAAATTCAAGTTAAAAAAAAGAGAGAGGGAAAGAGAAAACAAGAACAGCAATGCAGTATTTTTTCCCCATGAAAATAAGCAGCAGACTTAGTTCAATGTATTTTGTCTGATTTCCAAGGTCATTGTGAAAGAAAAAGGGCAGAGTGATAATTCACATCTGTTTTGTTATGAACGTAATGGAAATTAAAACATATGCTAGCTTAGATGTCGTAAAAGAGCGCACACAGCAGACACTGACGGTGGTGATTCATAAACAATGTTCTTTCCTAAACTAAAGCTCCAGCCTGATTTATGAAGCGCTGTGTTGCTGCCTAGTGGAGAAATGCAAAAGCTCCTGCTCTCCTGCAATCATTAAAGGCTACTTGTCCCTCTTGCTGGCAATGACGTCGCCCATATCCTAGTTTACATATTTACACCACACACCAATTTCATTCCATAAAGCCGGTGTCCAACCTTGCCACAGGCACGTACCATTGGACAGCTGTAATATTCAGTACAGACTCTGTAATTCTTATATGGATTAGCTTTGTCCAGCTATCTTTAGGAGGGTGGATGTCCTAGAAGCCGGCTCTTTCCCTCTCATACAGACACCTGCCCTATCTGAACAAGGCTGGGCGCAATAGCAGCTTTGCATCGTTTGGAGAGCAAGAACTGCTCAAAACCCATTTCGGTGCCGACTTTGTCACAGGAAAGGAGTTGGGATAGGGTTCTGTATTTCTAAAGGAATAGTAAAGTTGCTCAAACTTACACTTTTGTATAAGGTTTTGTTCTACCACGTTGTGCTGAATCCCTTTTGAGATGAGCACCTCAGATGAGCACCTTCTTATCCCAAGCCCCATCCCTTCTGAGCCTCCAACCACCCTTCAGCAGTTCAAGTTCTCCTGCATCGGTCTCTCTAATTCCCCCCCAGGACTCTGTTCCCTTCCATCCAGCCTATTTCTTCCTGACACAGATATCAGCACAGCACCCCACACCTTTGTGCCTCTCTTCCAGCTAATCCTCCTCTCCTTCCCTCCTGCTGTTGGTGCTGTTTGTCCAAGTACCTTAGCCAGGATTAGGGCTGAACGTATGGCCTTGAGGATGTCCTTTAACTCAGTGAAGCCGGGGGACGCAGCCTTTATGTTGACAATATCCCTGCCACCTTCCAGAGCTGAACCATTCCTCCCACAACCAGGTGTTTCAGAGAAAGAAGGCACTACTCATCTCATGCATCTGCTATCTGACCTGGCTATTTGGCTGAGCGGTATATGAGTACTACTCTTGTTACAGGTAACTACTACTAGTTACACACAGAGATGACCCATGATGTACGGTTGCCAACTGTCCAGCAGCAAGTGTCATCTAAATGCAATCAGACAACAGAGAAAAGAAAGGTTTTTTTCTTGTCCAATCTATCCCTCAAGAGCTGGAGAAAGGCAGATTGATTCAGTCAGAGAGCTCATGCACTCCACCAGCTCAAAGCACAAAGTCAGTTAAGAAGTCCAGTTCTGGGCTCCCTGGTCCAAGAAGGACAGGGAGCTGCTGGAGAGGGTTCAGCAAAGGGCTACAAAGATGCTTAGGGAGCTGAAACATCTGTCTTATGAGGAAAGGCCGAGGGACTTGGGGCTTTGTAGTCTGGAGAAGAGAAGACTGAGGGGGATCTTATCAACTCTTATAAATACTGAAGGGGTGGGCGCCAGGAGGATGGGGCCAGCCTTTTTTCAGTGGTGCCCAGTGACAGGACGAGAGGTCACAGGCACAAGCTTGGTCATAGGAAGTTCCATCTAAACATAAGGAGGAAATTCTTTCCTTTGAGGGTGGCAGAGCCCTGGAACAGGCTGCCCAGAGAGGTTGTGGAGTCTCCTTCTCTGGAGATACTCAGCACTCGCCGGGACGCATTCCTGTGCAACCTGCTCTGGGGGACCCTGCTCTGGCGGGGGTTGGACTAGGTGATCTCCAGAGGTCCCTTCCAACCCCTCTCATTCTGTTGTTCTGTGATTCTGTGAATTAGAGAGGAAGTAATTAAAATGGTAACTCTTCATATAACAGCCAAGCTGAAAAGGTTTGTGGATGTCTGTTGCTAAAGCCACTGATCAACCTTCCTGAAGTATTGAGAGTGGGTAAAGAATCAATAGTCCCAAATAATGGAAGTTGGCACGAGTTAAAAAAGATCAACCAGATTTCTGAAAGACTCAGTTTTTAGATTTGCATTGCTCTTAATATTCCAAAATAGAATAGAGAAATGACTGAATTCTCCATCAGTGTAATCTGACAGGGTACATAGAAGTAATCAACCATTTATCCTGAGTATTTATACTACTACACCGTTTTGATAGCCAAGAAGTCTATTTTTCATCAAAGAAATGTCATTTAGAAGGAACTTCTGGAGGTCATCTGATCCAGCCGCTTCTTCAAAGCAGGACTATCACCAGCACTGAGACTATGGATATGCCTAGCCAAGTCCTGAAAACCTCCAGGGAACAGATTCCACAGCCTCTTTGAGCAAGCTGTGCCAGTGCTGCTCCACCCTCTAACAAAAAAGTTCATCCTGACATCCAGACTGAACTTGCCACACTGCAGCTTGTGGATCTTGATCCTTACTATGTCATCTGGCACTACTGGGAAGAGTTTGCTCCACTTTCAGAAATACATCTGTGTCTCTATTAAAGCAGATGCTGACAAATAGCAATTCTGCACATATAAATAGAAAGAACGTACTTTTTATTTAGAGAAATTGTTTGTGCAGCCAGGTATAGATCTGCTCCATGCTTGTGACAATGCTAAAGAACTGTCACTCTTTGCTTGAATACTGGTGCAAATACTATAAAAGCAGGTTGCTTCAAAATTCTCCTTTCAGAAGAGAGTGAAACTATTACTGTTGCATTATAAATATGCTTAGACTCATAGAATGAAAGAATCATTGAGGTTGAAAGTGACCCCTGGAGATCATCTAGTTGAACACCCCTGCTCAAAGCAGGGTCAACTGGAGCCAGCTACTCAGCAGTCCAGGGCTGTAATGCTACCATTTGCCTTGTTCCACCTTCTCAGGATGCTGAGATGATCATATGGACATCATTGTGTGATCACCACGGCAAAGGCTGCCCCCAACTTTCACATCCCCCACTTCTTCCTTGATTGTAAGTATGAGGCCCAGAATGCCCGCATTGGCTCTGTGATCACCTCTATTGGGAGGCTATCATTAACGCACTCCAGAAGTCTCCTGGACTGCTTGTGCCCTGCTGTGTTGACCTTGCAGGCTTCTAAATTCATGGCAAATATTTTGCAATGTCTAGAGGGCAAGCTGTTGTTGGGGTGGGGCGGGATGTATGTTTGGTTGAAGGTCTTTTTACAGAGAAGGACAGGAGAAGAGGAAACGGCCTCAAGTTGCACCAGGGGAGGTTCAGGCTGGATATTAGGAAAAATTTCTTTACTGAGAGTGGTGAAGCATTGGAACAAGCTGCCCAGGGAGGTGGTGCAGTCACAATCGCTGGAGGTGTTCAAGGAATGTGTGGACGAGGCATTGTGGGACATGGTTTAATGTGCATGGTGGTCTTAGTTGATGGTTGGACTTGATGGTCTTACAGGTCTTTTCCAACCATAGTGATTCAGTGATTCTGTGAAGTATTTCTGCAAGTCTGGAAATCTTCTTTTTCCATGAAGGGCATCTTTACTAATTTGCCTTTGCTTTTTGCACTAGTGTACATGGAAATCAGAGTCCTGTTTCTCCTTCTGACCTTCCAGCCCCCTGACACTTCCCTCTGTACTTGCTATATTCCTTTCACACATGGTTCACACTCTGCTTATGAGGCCTTTTGAGCGATTTAGTTAACCATGAAAGGTATCCCTTCAAAGATGATTCCCTTTTTTTGTGCTAATCCTTTGGGGTTGTACCAGGTCCAAGAGTTCTTTCTTTTTCTTTACAGTCCATATATGTCTACACATGTGCGCAGGCAGTTGTTCATTATTATAAAATTAGGTGGGTCACTGTAATGGTTTGACCTTAAATATAGCCTGGGCTATAAGGTTGCCCCAGATCATGCAGCAGACAGTGGGTGGTTTTTGGTCTATTTACCTTCTGGTTAACAGCTCAGCTAGCTTTGTCATATCACTGTAGTTGAGTTGCTAAATATTTCCCACTTTTGCCTTTATCCATTTCTGAGGAAAGAAGAACAATAACTATTTAATGTCTAGGCTATATTTGATATTCTATCCTGCTGTGGCTCAAAGAAATGCATGGGTTTTAAACACAGATTTTTGTCATTAAAGGAGAACAGTTCATTGAGTAAAAGTACACATTAAAAGGCCTTGATTTTATATACAAAAAGCCATGGGCACAAAAATGTATATGCAAGATCTTCTAGACAAGCAGCTAACAAAACAATGAGAAAATAGTCCAGTATTAGATCAGAAAACCTGAACAAATGGCTTGTATGGAAGACAGCATTTTTTTTGTTGATTAGCTTGAAAGCATTGTAATGAAATAAAGTTTCTCACACAAGATAAGGTGGAAAAAAAGGAAGACTATTTGGTGCAATATTTTATTAAGCGTGTTTAGGTATGTGACCTAGCTCCGGTTTTGCCCAGTAGAGGGCAGCATGATAATGACGTCAAAGCGGGAGCTGGCAGAAAGCATCAGAAACTGGTTGGCACGAAAGAACATCAGGCCTGATTTTGCGTGTCAGCAAGTACTGCAGCTCCTCCTGACTGCAGCCTTACTTTTGGGTGTGCAACACCACTAAAAAGAGCTTCTGAGGTTTCCTTAGGCAGCTGGAAGGAAATGCTGCCGCCTTTTATACCGATATATTCTATCTATGTTTGCCAACAGCGCATCAACGGCAGCTAGAAATGTGTTCAAGTTGGGTAAGCAGAGCAAATGCTTTTTTTTCCTGAGAGCAGCAATGACGGTAGCCTCTTCTATTTCATGTAGCACATCTGGGATCGTGTTAAAATATTTCCCTTATTTTTCCCTTTGCAGTACTTGATGAACTTTTATTTTGTAGATGTGGAAATCCTTCTCTTCTTTATGTTATTGCTATAAATATTTCTTCTTAACTGCAAAATAAATACACTGGGGTAGCAGGGAAGAAGTCATTTTCTTACTGCACCTCACAACTGCATCCAGAATAAAGGAATGTTCTATTGCAGTTACAGCATTTCTTTGAATGCAGAGTAGAGACAACCTGGGCTGTGTGCTGCGCTGTTGAGACAGAGACAGTTTATTTGCCCCGCTGGAGAGGTAACTTACAACCTAGGTTTATGATTATTTGCACTGGAAGAGGACAGAGAAGCGAGGTCAGCTTGGTTCAAGTTTACAGACACAGAAGTGCCTGACGTTGGCTGCTCTGAGCCTGGTCTAGTTTTGAAAGCTTTCGTAGAATATTGCTTTTATCCCATTGCCTTAAAAGAACGTGAAAAGAGCTGCCACAAAGGCTCGTGCAGCAGTGAATAGCAGTGACATGAGGTGTTCTTTCACAGGGTGCAAAGCCAACCACCACAGAGCAAATGGGCTTTTACGAGCATGGGACAGGATTATGGACTGCAGCTCTGGTAAAAGAGTGTCCGAAGAGGAACAAGGAAACACTCAGTGAACTTAAGTTATAAATTAAAAAGAAAGGGAAAGTAATAATTTCATTCTAAAGCCAGCACCCACCCCACTCCCATCCCCAGAGCTCTGGAGCCATCCAAGCCCTCCCTTGACTGAGTTACAAACAGCTGTCATGATTTTAGCTACGGGTTGGTTGGCTTCTTACAGTTAGCAAATAGCATCTGCTTGAGCATGTTACTCTGACTCTTTTATGTACCTGTTAACATTCATTAACCTGGAGCAGAATTTGGCTAAATGTGGCAGCTGATGTACTTGAATAATCCTGTTAAAAGGCATTTCTAGCTACAAACATGATGGATTAAATAAATGTGACAATCCCTGAAATATCAGCTGAACAAGTATTGCTACTAAAAATTAAGTGGTTGGGGCGAAATATGACAGTCCTTCATGTGCAACTTCAGTCTTTGCATTCATGTGGTTGAGATAGTCCAGCTCAAGCACCTTCTACAGCACGGAAGAGAACAGCGGTGTGCTTATTTTGCGGTAGTGCAACACGGCTTGGTCTCACCGTACACTGCTAATCATTTTCCTTTTCTCAAAGGACTTGATGTCAATACTTTTTTTCTTTTTTCCAGACTTGGGCCTTTGGAGCTGTATGTTTTAACATGGGGGTAAGATGGATAATTCTGTCTATGTCAGGGTTGACAGCCTTGCCTTTGAACTCCAGTTCTTCTGGAGTTCTCCATATCTTCTGATACATTTTCTAGTGGTGAAATCAATGATAAAAGTACTCTGACAAACAGTGTCCTTATAGGTAACCCTGTAGCCTTTGACTCTGTTGAAGCAGGTTTCCTAAATCATGGACGCTAGTATACTTCACACCGCCTTAGAGGTTAGGTTGTGTGGAAGTGCAGTGTATTATCTAGAAACAGGGCTGTGGGTATTCCATGTTTTATATGAGCTCTGTTAGACTGCAGGAAATACAAATACTCTACTCCAGGTGTCAGAAGATCTCAGGTTCATAATTACTATTTGTAAGAAAGGTCCAGATTCTAGTCGTATTTCTAAAATAGCTTTTAATATAAACCTTTAAGTTCCTGATAGCATTTAAAAAAAAAAAAAAAAGCAGGCAAATTCCATCTTGGTAATGGAATTGCATACACTTATAACAAGGCTTATGCCAGTTCCCTTGCATTTGTTAAAAAATGGGTAAATAAGTACATGGATCCAGCAATAAAGGCACTGCTAGTCCAATGCAAAGCCTGCTAGCTTCATGAGGAGTCTTTCCACCAATTTCAGTGGACTGGCATTGCTCAGATGAGGCCTGATCATCCAATGGTTTTGGATCAGGGCCAGCATTGGGACTACCCTGCTCCACCTGGGAAAGCACAAGGAGGAAGCAGCCGGTATGAGGTCATGCATGTGCGTAGCCCAGAGAGCAATCCTCTGGGTTCCAGAAGTTTGCTACTGCTCTCGGTTATATAGTACAGACACAGCCTGACCTTTGGATACGTCCTTCATCTGCACCCATGTACTTGAACTCAGGTCCATTTCCGTTAAGGGTAAGAGACAAATCTGTGCGTCTGTATTATGAGAGAGTCACGTGCCAGCAAAAGCTGTTAGGTTGAAGCAAATTGCCTTTCGGTGTCATTGGTTACTCTCTGCACTCTCTCCGTAAAGACAACTAATGCATCTGGAAGAAGTCTCCTAACCTAGAAGTTACAGATGGCTATAATAAGCTAAATGATATGAATCTGGGCCTTTCTTTGCCTCTGCCTCCATTCCCATTTATAGGATATAAATACTGGTTTTGTGCTTTAACAATTAATGCAAATGTAATAGACCTCCAGGCAGGTAAGTTTTTCCTTTCCTCTGTACTTCAGCCCTTGTGAGCAGCAGAAAAAGCGTTTTGGATCCCACGGGTTTGTGATTCCACCCTGCCTAGTTCATGTTGGATGAAGGTGAGGTGTGTTTCTCTTGTGCTACACATACCTGACAGGGATCTGGAGAAAAGTAGCGCCATTAGGCGTCAGATGAGCACCAAGGCTTAGGTCACAACATCTGTGACTTCACAGTGGCAGTTTCAAACTGTCTCCCATGAATGCCATTTCTACACCGGTAACTACGTTTCCAGGAACTTCTCCAACTGCTGCCCTTCTACTGTCAACATCATGTTTCTTTCTGGTCTCCTTTTTCTGCCTAATGAGTAAATCCCTCTCCTACTACCTGTTTCTAAAGAGCTTTGCCTTGTTTTTCCAGGCCATTCTGAGCTTCATGATCTTCCACTGTTATCGATTGCTGTGCTGAAGACACAATAGGGAAACCAAGTTGTCTTCCAATGCCAAAATGGTGGTTTGTTGTTGTTACAGTTACACTATTTTCAGTAGTGAAGCAGGGAGATAATTACATGCAAAAAAATATAATTAAAAGAAGAAAAAAACTCTACTGTTGTCATCCGCAGTCTTGAAACAATCCATATATTGATTTACAGAATGATTTTTAACAACACACTCACGTTTCTCAACTGGTCCCTGAAGCTACTCAGTGGGAATCTCCAGCTATCTGCAAATTCTATAATTCCAACTACAACGTACAGTAACAAATGGTAACAAGTGCAAAGTATAGCACAGCTCATAACTCTAGAATTATAAAAATACCATTCCAATTTATGGTATTCTACTTCTTTCTTTTTTGAGATAAAATATAGCTATTATTGAAGCTGCTTCTGTACACACCTTCCCATGCCGCAGGTCTAGGAAAAATGGGCATAAAAGGGATGAATTCTGGATGCTCCCCAATATCCAGTGGCTTAGTAGCAATACATGTTTGAAACAAAATTATACTGGTGCAAGACAGTGCTCTGCTGGCTTAAAGGTACTTAAAATAGCATAGCATTTACTGAGTGATTTAAGGGAGTAAGAGGGCATTTTTATTCTGACATAATTGCAGCAGGGGGACATGGATTTATCAGATGTAATTGAGTGGGAACAAAACCTGTGGCTGTAAGTCTGTATTCTGCTCTTAACTGTAGGTCCTGATAAATCCATTAAGAGTTGGGGATGAGCTGTAAGTACAGAATTTGGCTAGAAGCGTCTTGTTTTGCTTTTCTGTAGTGGATAGGTACAAGCTTCTAGCCCAGTCCCACTGAAGTTCAGGTATTTGCTGAGCCTTCTCACTTGTTTTACTCAAATGAAAATCCTGATTCGTCTTTACCATCTTTTGCTGATGCCTTTTGCAAATGTTTCATTCATCTCAGAGCCTGTGCTAAACCAGCAAGTGTTTTGGGCTCTATATGTTAACTCTTTGGGATGTGACTAGGAAACTGCAGCTAGACTGCAGCTCCACGTGCTGTGTGGGGAGAATTAACAGGCTTTTTTGCATTTGCCAGATCTTCTTTGAGAATGGGAAGTGGGAAACTACAGTTCTATTCATTAGAGTAACTTCTGGGATGCATCCTGCTATCCAAGTCTGATAAGCTGATTGCTGGCCATATTCTCCATCTGCTTTCTAGGTCACTTTTCCCATGGGTCTTCGGAAGTAGGTTTGGTATCTGCCTACAGGTCCCATATTCTCCTTCAAGCTTACCATTTTCCTTAACGTTTTACTCTTGAGTAATGGCTTTTGCATTTTATTTGTAGTGAGGTTCCGTTATGTGTATGTATGTGTGAATATAAAACATGACTCAGATTCACAACCACAAAATGATTAGCTTTGTTAGTCCAGGAAAAAAATGCTTTCACTTTTCAGACTATTAGGAAGGGGCAAAATCTATCAAGCAAAGCATTTAAAAGTTCCGAAGGGAAATAGTTTCTGGATAAGGAGCTAGTTTTTCTGTTTCTAAACGTAGCTTCTATACTTTCTAAAAATACGTAAGGGAAATTGTTTCTGTATGAAGCACATCAGACTTTTTCCAGTTAATGAGTTCCCTTAGCAAGCAAGTGCCGAAGCTAAAGTACGGAGATGTTCAACTGGACTATGACATTTTTGGCACAGGGAGAACATTTTACCATTTCTTTGCAAAGCTACTAGGACAATGGAAACCACTTTGCAAGACAGAGCCCAGGATGGTACTGCATATGAATAATGAATAACCGAAGTATAGTTCAGCTGAAAAACCTCTCTCTAGCTCTTCATCAGAACCAGCTTGCCAGGTTCCAGAGCAAAGTGCAAGATTTATTTATTTTGCCTGATTTTAATCGGTATTTTAAGCGAAGTTTTTCAGTTCACTTTGTTTGCAGTATTCAGATGGACTCTCATACCTTTTCCATTACTATTCCATTTTGATTTATTCAGCCTGTGTAGCTATTACACTTATGGTGACTGAGTAAGTTTAAAAATCGAAGTATACTTCATCAATCCACACTGCACAAATATATACATTATGAAGGACTTGGGAATGCTTACAAATCATGGAACAAAGATTAGAAGTCATGTTATAACCAATAACTTTGGAATTATTCTCTACGGCCATTTTAAATTTTTTTTGTACAGTTTTGTTTCAAATCGCCAGCTTGGCCGAAGGTCACTGTCTCCCTTGAGGGATTCGGCTGGAGGCAAAGAGATGGCATTGTCAGTACGATTTTCCTCATACTAAGATAATTTTCTCCTTTTCCCAGTTTAGTTTCATCCCATTATTTCCCTTGCGACAGAGGACTCTCCGTGTAAGCAGCTAATGGGTACCCATCCTGTTACATCCTTGAAACCCCCAACCTCATGATGTGGGAGTGGTACATTAGTATCTTAATGAGAAAAAGCGATGGCGAGACCTGTGAGGTTAATTATCTCATTTCTCCTTCTTGATGGCCAATTATCATGCCTGAATTGGCCAGCTAATACAAACAGATGGAGCTTGGAACCATCCTTTAGCACATACTGGGGCACGGGATGGATGTAGGAGTGCTACAGGTACTGGAGGCAGAAATAGGTCCTATGCACGTGAGGAAGAACTTGAGGTATTCCAACGTGGCAGGATGTACTGAGCTGAAATGAAAATAATGATGCGGGATACAGATCGTAGGAAACCGGGTGTTGTAAGTTCTGAAGCAGAAGTTGTTTGTAATTACATGTGTACATCCCGTGGTTTTATATGCAACCAGGAAACTTCAGCTCATCCTGTGAGCAGAGTGTACGGACTGCTGGTAAAATGCAGGTCATCTCGGGGTGAAATGCATCAGAATCTGGGCATCACTTGGTCCTTGTCAGGTGGGTTGAGCTAGGAGCCAACTCCTCGTGTCTCATCACTGCTTATCTTTAGGCAGACTGGGAGCTTGTTTTCAGCTTCCGTAAGTACTTGTTTAAAAAACGGATCTGGGGACTGACTCGTATCTGTTGTCCCTAATGTACTTGCAAGAAGATGGGCTGGTTTTAGCTCCAGTCCCCTGTAAATGTCTGCAGTGTTGGACCACCATAGGTGGCATCAGTTGTCCCCATGTTGTGTTGAAAATTAAGTGACCGTTGAACGTACTGACTTATGCTGCCTCAGATATCATCTTAAGGAACTTCCCTGGTGCAGAGATGTCATCACAAGGAAGGGCCTTGGGAATACTAATGGCGGGAGCCCTCGCAGATGACAGGCTGTGTAGGTACAAAGAAGTACCTCACCACCACAGATACTCTTCCAGGCGTGTTATTTACACCTGCTGTGGTAGTAGGGCGAAAAGTGAAGTATGAGACACAAATTCAATCTGTTCTTAGTGAGGTTTCAAGACTGTTTGCCTCATCTGTACTGTCTACCACAAGACCTCTGTTTTCCACGCTGCTTTTTTATCTGATGGGGTTAATCTGACAACCATGGTAGGCTGGTGGGTGAGGTAGATAAAGAAAGGAACTGCCTGCAAACCAGTGGTTCCAAATACATCCTCTCTTTTACCCAGGATCTGAAAGTTTTCGGCAAAGAAGAATGTAGAGAGGCTAGGATGCATTTGATCAAGAAAGTGATTTAAAAATCTGACTTTCCTGGACCATGGAGATCTCTTTTCATGTCTGCTGAGAAAGCCAGCAGTTACTTAGTCATGAACCAGAGTTTACGAGTGATTATAGTTTTATGCGAGGTAGCTACATTAAGACATACCCTAGCACTTTGTTTTCTTCTGTATAACATAAATATTCTCAAAAGGGTGAAAATGTACACCAGTAAGAAGAAATGAGACTTATAGATAAAATGAGTAACTCAAAAATGTAAGGTTAAAGGAGATTGCAAAGGGAGGAAAGGCTTTAAATTTGAGTGGAGCTCTGTATAGATTAAGATCTGAATCACTCATGATTAAAAATGGTATCTTTTTTTTCTTGTTTTTACTTCTTAGAAGGAGAAAATTGGTAGAACTTCTGTTTCTGGTATGCTGCTAGGGTACGCCTTCCCAAGGCTCTAGTTAAAATTGGGTGTAGATACTTAGCTGTTGTCATTGCTCCTTCATTGCTGGGAAGGAGTTGTCTCTCTGGGCATGTTCGGCAGAGATACGTAATTCTGTGTGTTAGCCGAAGCAAAAATATTCTCATTTCAAAACTGAATTTTGATTGCTGAGTAGTATTTGTTATGTACACAGTGCCACTAAGGAGATAAATCTGCGAATAAGGGCATAAATAAAATCTAAGATCTGTTGTAGAAGCAGGTAACTGCAAGGGCTAAAGCAAATCCACTGTATTTTTTATCCTGTGTTTGTGAAACTGTGTTATGCTGTTTGTAGAGAACTCTTGCCGTCTTCTTAGTTTGTGAGGATAAAGGATCTCAGTTTATTTGAGAAAACAAAAGGTTGCTCAATCTTCACCGAATCCACTCTGCAAGCACGTTCAGCACTTTTCTTTGTAGTTTATGGACAGCTGAAGTAAAATATATGTTGCAGGAACTACTTGTTACTACCCAATTTCACCAAGTCTTCACATGCGCCTTTCTTTAGTATATGAGTAACCTCAGTTAGTCAAAGGACAAAGAATGACACGTGTACTTAGCTAGATGTGTTTAAGCACTAACTGAACTGGGGCCTAAAGTATTAGGAGTACGTGACTGGTATTATAACACTGCATTACAGTTTTTAAGGCCTTTCTTAAATCATTTAAATTAAATGGGCTGTGCACCTCAAGAACAAATAACCTGTTTTTTTCTCACACGCTTTACAGAGCGAGGCTCGAAAGGACACCTTGACCTCACAGAGTTAATAGGAGTTCCTCTTCCTCCTTCTGTCTACTTTGTCACCGGCTACGGAGGGTTTCCAGCTTACAGCTTTGGTCCAGATGCTAACATCGGTCGATTGACAAGTGCTATAATACCATTGCCTTTCTATAGAGATTTCGCTATCGTAGTTACGGTGAAACCAAACAGCGATCGTGGAGGAGTGCTATTTGCAATAACAGATGCCTTCCAGAAAACTATTTACCTGGGAATGAGACTTTCACCGGTTGATGACAACACCCAGAGAATAATTATGTACTACACAGAGCCTGGTTCCCATATCTCGCGAGAGGCTGCTTCATTCAAAGTGCCAGTGATGACTAACAGGTGGAATAGGTTTACAGTGACGGTTCAGGGAAATGATGTTGCTTTGTTCATGGACTGTGAAGAATATCAGAGAGTTCAGTTTCAAAGGTCAGCTCGAGCCTTGGTATTTGAATCTGGCTCTGGGATATTTGTTGGTAATGCAGGAGCCACAGGATTGGAGAAGTTCACAGTAAGTACTGTCTGATAAATTCACGTGCCTCAGTGTTTTATGCATGTACTCTCTACCCAAGAAAGTCTGCTTACAGTGGTTATATCCCAAATGAGGTTACAAATCATATAGCTTGTATTTTCCATACCTGGCTAGAGCTCAGGCAGTGCAGATATCTAACCTCTGGCCTAAAATGCAAATGTTCCTAGAACCTCAGAAGTTTATTACTGGTCCAGATATTAAGCTCACTGCTCAGTTTGAATACTAGGAGTTTCAAAGTAAATATATCACATAACTTTGTAAGGCCTTTTTATGAAGGGCAGATTTCAGAGTATCCATTTTTTTAACTTTTGAGAATAATACCTTAGCAGAAAGTCAATGTTTTAAACTCTTATTAGCTAGATACGTTTACATATATATGTTAACTTCACATTCGACATCAGGAAGAGAATGATCTCATCAAAGATAAAGATAGTTGGAAGACAAAGCTGTATTTCTACGATTTATATATTACTTGAAGCTTATCAGGTGCTTTAGGAAAATAGACTGGACCGAAACCACTACTACAAGGCTCCCAAGCCTTCTTAGCTTGAGTGCAAGCATCCTTCCTGCTGCATCCCAACTGGAATTCTCAGCCATTGAGCTTCCAAACGGAAATATGAAAGCTTTCAATATGCATGAGAGTGATTCATTGCCAAACTGAAAGGGAAATGTCACACTTTTTCTGTCTTGTTTTTGTATTTCCCTTGTACTTCGAAACTTGTACAGTATTTTGTGAGATTAATCTCTCTTCCCCTAAATTAGTAAAGCAGCAGCACAAAACTGAGTGGATCCTTTGCTTTAGAGAAAGAAGATACTCTTCCCAAAGTTCAGGTGTACTGGCAGGTTGTGAGCTCCATCTGGTAAGCAACAAGGACAGCGTACTTTTATCATTTATCTGACTAGTCTAAGCACCTAGAATTACAGAAATATATTGATGAGCAGCAAATAAGTGGTGGAGGAAAGGGATATGTAGGAAAACTGCCTCCTGGTGCTACCTATCTTAGATAGATGGGATGACTGGAGTATTGGGGCTGCCTGGTTAGTAGGTAGGAATGAGAGACATTCAAGAAAATGAGATCACTTTGGTACCCCACCTGGAAAACACATATGTGATGATCAGTTGCTGAGATTATCACCAATAAATCTGTAAATATGGTGACAGGAATACATGGTGGATTACACTCTAAGGCATTTCCACTGAAAAAGGCTGTTTTGTGTGCTATATTGCGTACATACATTTCAGCCAATAGTCTGATTGCTTCAGTACTATTAATTGTGACGTGTACTCTAGGTCTTTTGCCTTTATTTCTTCATGCATCATATGTCACAATTGCTTTTGGGTAGAAAAACTGAATGGTTGATTCCTCCTCATGCTCTGTTTGTATGACGAGAACCGTTTACATCGGTTGCCCAAAATAGAAAGAATTCACAGCAGATTGTGCAAATGACTCTGAGTGGATGTCAGTTGCTGGTTTGCTCTGGCTAATGGGAATTCGTGTGTCTAAGGCTCTGGTTGCCAGACACAAAAGGACATAACTATCATCAGATTTTATGGAAACAAAAGGAAATTCTTGCCCTGGTGCTTGGGGAAAAAAAAAAAGTAGAAACCAGACAACAACCAAAGATAGCTGAATCAGTGATGATGCCAGATTCTGCAAACCAGCTTTAACAGGGCAGGCAGCAGAAGGCTCAAGACCCAGACGGGGACTACAATACCTCATGCCTACCGTCCCTGCCGTGGCAGGCTTGGCTGTGACTTTCTTGGTTGGAGTAATTGGCTAGCAACAACACTTTTTTTTCCTTCCTTCACCATCCCAGGCCACAGATTAGAGCAAAAGGAGAAAAATGTGTCCTCCAAATGTGATTCACTTGTACTGTGAGAACAAAGCATCACTTCCAAGAGACTGCTTCAGTGTCTGGTTATGCCTCCTTTAAGTATAATTTATCAGTGAACTGTTCAGTTAGTCTGGTATTGTTCAAAATCTGAGTTGCCCATTATCAAGTTTTGAGAGAAATAGGATAGTTCAATTCACTGAGCTGTTATCTCAGATTGCCTGCAAACTCAGGAGGCACCAACTGCAAGAGTTTCATAGTCTTTGAAGGTACAGAAGTTGGAGGATCGTTAAAGGTAGAATCTCAGATTTTGTTCCTTTCTGAAATATTCTAGAAGCCACCAGAAATGTTGCTTCAAAAGTGCTTCCTTGCTTATAATTCGCCAGTGCTTCTAGGACAGGGAGAGAGGACCGCTGCAGAGGAAAGAGTGCGCGGAAAGTCAGACATAGCAGCGTATACAAATTTTAGCTACTCCTCCTCTGGAGTTTGCATTTTTTGGTGGCATTAAGTAACAGCAAAGCATTCTACTTTTCTCATCTCAATAGTTGTTGCAGTTTTTCTTGCTGAGACTCAGGCTTTCTGTACCCCTGAGTGAGCAGATCTGCTGTGTGTCTGTGGTAGCACTCAGCAGACAGAGTACAACCAAGATATCGTTGCATGGTGTAAACATTCTACCTCCTTGGAGAGCAGTCACTGGACTGAGAAGTATTCTGTGCCTGTCTAGAGATAAAGAGTAAATCTGTCAGCTTCTTCAGGCTCTTCTCTACAGAAAATACTAAAGCAGAGAAACAAAATATACAGTCAGCAAAACAGGAAGAGGCAGGTCATGTGTTTTTGGTAAGACGGCTCTTGATTTAAATACCCATCTTTTTGTCCTACGTGTGCATCATGCCTAACTCTGTGAGACCTCATAACAAGGAAACATCCGCCACGTGTTTCTTAAAAGACTTCGAGTCTTTGTAATCTAGAGAAACGAGACTGAAATGTTTAAAATGAAATTGATGCTGCTCCTTCAGCGTGTCAGACTGAGAAACATAATTTGTAAGTCTGAAAAAAGAAACTTTTGTTATCAGAAAATCCATCTCCCTTCTTTCCGCTTTGAAAAGTTTTAAGCTGGTTTCTCCCTGACCCACTTCTCCACTTACTGGTATTTCCTTCCCATCATTTGTCTCGATTTTTAGGGGTTTTTCACATGCCATTTTAGGAGCTGCAATGCACTTCTTAACCTGAAAAAGCAGACAGTGCTTTACATACTCTAGGACATAATCCCTTCAGTTGGGGCACGAACAATACAGTGTAGCATTTGTATTGTCATTGGGACATGATAGTCATTGTGTTCTGGCAGCTTCAATTTTTTCTACATTTTGCAAAAGGAAAATGTAAGAACATATTTACATTTTTTAAACTGGCTTTATTATAATAAAATTTTATGCTTCAGATCATTTTCAAAGCAAATCAGATCAAAGTCTGGTTTTTCTTGTTGATTTGTTTAATTCCCGCCCCTCCATTCCTCTTCACACATGCTACTTAAAATATGACTTCCTTTAATTCTTTTTGTTGTTTCATGTAGGGCTCGATTCAACATCTGACAATCAAATCTGACCCGAGGCCTACTGAAGATCATTGTGAAGATGATGATCCTTATGTGAGTATTCTTCTAAAGACCTCTTTATCTATCCTCAATGCCTCAGAGGTTTCAAAGTTATTTGCCATTAGACATTTTTCATAAGACTAAATGTAGTATTTCTTCTTGGGAACAGTATCATACTTAAAACTATCTGTGGGGGGAACCTCTTTTTTTGACTACACAGCCCCTAAAGCTGTGATTTTTCAAGGAGCATCATTTTCTTTTGTCTGTAACACCTTTGAGAAAATGAACTATGACTTATTTTTCTGAAAGGTCATTTTCATGAAATGCTGGAAGTACTGAAATAAGTTAGCATCATAATGACACTGAGGCTTCACCAACTGAAAAAAAAAGAAGTTTTTTTCTGCAATGAAGTAGCCAATTCCTTGGACATCATACTTTTTTTCCCTGACTTTTATGAACTTGCTATCATGATTGGGTTTTGCACAGGCTTCAGGGGACGTCAGCGGCAATGGCAGTGTTCAAGAACATGAAGGTATTTCTGAGACACAGGAAGTTCTTGCACCTTCTCATCTTCCCATAAGGGTAAATTTATTTGATTTATTTGCTTTACATTTCTGGTTTAATATTGCTTTTTTAGATAGCGAGGTCTGGATTTTGTCACTAGTATTTTATATATGGCAACTTCCAAAAGCACCTGTGAGAACAGCATGCACCCATCTGTAAGAATGACTGCACTGTGCCAGATCAAAAATCTGGTATATTTGACAACAATCAGCAACCACTACTTCGGGAAGAGTATAATAACAGATCAGGAACATAAATATGACACTTACCGTGAATACTCTGTTACTCTGCAACAATTTCCACCTCAGAAAATGGTTGAGTCAGGAGTGTATCTGTGTTTAGTGGACCTCAGCTGAATTTTTCTCCCTTGAATTTCTTGCTTTGGTTTTTTTTAACTCATAGGAATTTTACCATCCTCAGATTCCTGCTGCAGAGTTCCTTAGCTTATTTAATGACATGTTTTGTGAGGGACTTTCACCTTTTGCTTGCCCTTCTGAACATGCTAACTGCAGCTCTCATTTGGTGGTTACTCTACTGGAAGACAGAGTAAACAGTTGTTCCTTACTCACCATAACCTTTGTGATTTTAGAGATTCCTATCACATCGTGTTCCCCCTCCCTTTGTGTGGCAGGCTGAAATGTTCCAGTCCATTCCTCAAGATGAAGCTTTCCATGCCGCTTATATCAAGCATTCTTCTTTTATCCAAATTCTCATTGATTCTTTTAGAGAAAACCCGTAGGTTTGTGAGAAATTACTTTACAGAAGCCATGCTCACATTTCCGTGACGTAGCACATACTTCAGCTCTTTCAATGTCGAATCCTTCAGAACTCATGGGTAAATACTGTTTGGTTGTGATGATTTGTTGCCATTCATTTAGTCAGTGTGTTTCCTACTCTGTTCTTACAAAGACTTCCATTTTAGATATATCCTCTGCTGAGTTTCCCAAGAATATTCTTTTGCAGGAATTTTAATTCTTCCATGGTCAACATGAATGCAAAAAACTTGGGGTTTTTCTGCTATGGCTTAAAATTCTCTGAGCACTCTTTTTACAGCTGAATTGTCTATTGACCTGGCTTCCTGCTCTTGATGTGTTTGAAAAGAGATTTATTATTAATTTTTATGCCTTTTCCATATAACTCATTAAACTTCTTCTGGCCTGCCTTGTGCTTTTCACAGAATCACAGACTAGCTGAGTTTGAAAGGGACCTCTGAAGATTGTCCTGTCCAAGTCCCTTCTCAAAGCAGAGTCAAGTACAGCAGGTAGCTCAATGAGCAGGTTGCTCGGTGCCAGTGGGTTTTGGATATCTTCAGGGATGGAGACTCCACTGCCTCTCTGTTCCAGTGTAGTTTCTTTTCTGATGTAGAACCAGAATTTCTTGTATTTTAACTTGTGTCCCATCACCGTTTTTCCCTTCACTGGCTACCACCGAGAAGGGTCTGGCTATGTCTTCTTTACTCCCTCATATCAGAATTTTGTACACGTTGATAAGATTGCTCTGAGCCTTCTCTTCTTGAGGCAGTCCTCGCTCTCTTATCTTCCTCTTATAGGTCAAAAGCCCTGGTTCCTTACTGATCTACATGGTCCTTTGATGGACTTGGTCTAATATGTCCATGTACTGGTGAGCCCAGAGCTGGATGCAGTACTCAAGATGGGGCTCTCACCGTTGCTTAGTACAGAAGGATCACCTCAACCTGCTGGTGATACTCTTCCTAATGCAGATCAGGATGCTGCTGGCCACCTTTGCCAGAAGGGCACATTGCTGGCTCTTCTTCCACTTGTCTACCAGCATCCTTTCCTGCAAAGCTGCTTTCCAGCCAGCTGGCCCCTAGCCAGTACTGCTGCATGGGGTAATGCCTCCTCAGATGCAGGACTTGCATTTTACTTTGCTGAACTTCAGGAGAGTCTTGTCTGCTTATTTCTGCAGCCAGCTGGGGTTCTGCTGAATGGCAGCAAAATCACCTGGTGCCTTGATGACTCCTCTCCATTTTGCATCACACCACAAAATTTAACCCATGAAGTCTTATTGTGCTTTCACTTTTTCTCATTTGGATACAACTGCAGCTAATTCAGGAAAGATGTTTAACTCCTCTAGTTTATCCAGAAAAAAATAAATTCTTTTAGGTATTGCTTTAAGTTTCTGTTTAATAATCTTCATAATTACACAGCAATAGTGGAATTTTTGGCTTTTGTTCATCCTTCTGCAAGACGTCGTGCTTTAACCCCAGCCGGCAACTAAGCACCACACAGCTGCTTGCTCACTCCCCCCGAGGTGGGATGGGGGAGACAATCGGAAGAGTAAAAGTGAGAAAACTCGGGCGTTGAGTTAAAACTGCCTTGAGATAAAGACAGTTTTAATAGGTAAAGCAAAAGCCGTGCATGCAAGCAAAGCAAAATGAGGAATTCATTCACTGCTTCCTGTTGGCAGGCAGGTGTTCAGCCATCCCCAGGAAAGCAGGGCTCCATCACGCATAACAGTTACTTGGGAAGACAAAGGCCATCACTCCAAATGTCCCCCTCCTTCCTTCTTCTTTCTCCAGCTTTATATGCTGTGCATGACGTTATATGGTATGGAATATCCCTTTGGTCAGTTGGGGTCAGCTGTCCCGGCTGTGTCCCCTCCCAGCTTCTTGTGCACCCCCAGCCTACTTACTGATAGGTGGTGTGAGGAGCAGAAAAGGCCTTGACTCTGTGTAAGCACTGCTCAGCAAAAACTAAAACATTTCTCTGTTATCAACACTGTTTCCAGCACAAATCCAAAACACAGCCCCATACTAGCTACTATGAAGAAAATTAACTCTACCCCAGCCAAAACCAGCACACAAGAATGTTGTTTCTCAGCATAATCTCGGCATATTATTCACTGTTGCAGAGTACAAAAGGTAGAAAATTTCTATTTTAATGAGCAAGTATTATTGTTACATTGCTAAAAAATTAGCAACACATCTATGATCTACATGAACAGGGACCTAAAAGTGTAATGGCTATTGTTCATCACTATATACCACTTCCATGGAGTAAAAATGTGACATTTTCCTTTGATTTTCCAAACATATGAGATCAGTCTTGGGAGCCAAAATGTTATTTCAAGATCTGACAGTGTCAAGGTAATAAATCAATCTCATGCCTTCTTCAGAAGACCTAGAAGTTGCCTACAGTTAACTTGAATTCCATAATTTAGCTAGAATCAATGCCCAGAAGGAAAAATGTCACAAAAAAAGTATTACAGAATATAATTTATTATTTGGTAATGATGTAGTTGTGGTTGTCATAAATGAAGAGGCAAAGTATACCTTTTCCTGATGCGCCTCTCAAAGGCACACTTGCTCATCAATGATTATATCATTGCAAACATTTTTCCACTCAGCTGTAATTATTCCACTTACTTTATTTTAATTTCTTCACAAATTATTGTCTGCTTTGATGTTATTTTAATTTTCTTGTTAAAACATTTTTAAGATTGTCTGGGAAACTGAACCATGCTTTAAGTACACAACAGTTTTCTCTGAAGCGCTACATCACGATGTTAATAAAGCAAATATGTATATATGGCAGATTATCACCCTTAGAAAATGAGAAAGAATGAAGCCTCTTCATAGGTCTATTTTGTTCTAGAGACACTTTTTTGGCGGCAGATTGTCAATTTCTTGGACCGTGAAGAAACAATCTCCATTGTGTCTGTGTGCAGTCCCAGTTACTACTAGAGTAACTCTTTGTATGAGCCAGTCACAGAATGGATGATGGTACATAGGTTTCTGAGCCAACTAATCATAAGCCTGAAAGGCCAGTAAATGACTGTTTTCTTCAAAATGTAAGAATTTCATGTGACAGTATTTCCTTGGATTGCACACAGATTTTTTTTTTCTAAAATGCCTGGGAACTTCAAAAGGCCATACCAGCATGTCAATAAATACGTAGTCTCCTTTAGCAAAATGTTTAATGCTATTGCCAAATTAGAAATGTCTAAATGCAAATGACTCATGGGATTTATATGCCTTCCAGAGTGACTGTCCATGGAGTTTTAATGACTTTATTCTTTAGAAATATTAAACAAGAGACAGAAAAACAAATGACAACTTAACAATCAGTACAGTCACCGACAGATGTTTCTGAGAAGGTTTTTATTTATCTTCTACTCTGAAAAACAGCTGAACAAACTCTCCAACTCAGCACTTCGAAGTAAATCGCTATGCTGCGCTGGAATGAAACAAGTCAAAGGTCATACTTGAAAATGCAATCTCTGAATAAAGCCACTTCGCAGTGTTGATGGTGCATATTCTAATTTGTATTTTTCTGCTAAGTAGTTCAGTACTGTGCAGTAGGAATGGAAAGCATTCTTTGGACTATTTCAGAATATTTCCATTTAATGGGCCTTGTGAATCAGCAAAAAAGGCCTCAGCAAAGCAGCAAAAAAGGCGCATTTAACATTTGTAGAAGAGGTGTCTCTTCATTTTTCTGTGGATTCCCTGCTAATTGATTATTCAGCCAAAAACTGTCCTTGGCATGTCTTATCTATAGGGATCTTCAGAAAAATATAGCCTGAACTACTCTGAATGTCAGAGAGGCACTGCCAGAAAGGAAAAGTAGGGAACAACAATTTTCATTGCTGGTTTATGAGTGTTCAAGCCATTTCATGTGTGTTGCAGTACTGGGTTTGTGTGATTTTTTTTTTCCCCCGGGAACAATACTATCCATTTTGTTTCATTAACCTTACATCTTTATGAATCATAAAAATACAATCAGGGATCATAGAATATTTCAGATTGGAAGGAAGGTCATCTAGTCCAACCTCCTGCTCAAAACAGGGTCATCAGTCAGGTCAGATCACACTTTTCAGAGCTTTTTCCAGTCTGGTCTTGGAAACATCTGAGGAGGTAGACTGCAACAACCTCACTGTTACAGCCTGTTCCAATACAGGTCTATCTTCATGGGTGAAAATGTTTCTCTTGATATCCAGTCAGAACCTCTCTTGTTTCAGCTTAATGCTCATTGTCACTTGTCCTACTGCCAAACACCACTGTGAAGAGCCTAGCTCCGTACCATTGGTGAACCCTGTGTAGGTATTGGTAGGCTTCCGATAGGTCTCCCATAAGCCTTCTCTTCTCCAGGCTGAAGAAGACCAGTTCCTTCAGCCTTTCCTCATAGGGCAAGTGCTCCAGCCCTTGTCTGTCTTGAAAGCTATCTGCTGAGCTCACTCTAGTTTATTGATAACTGTCTTGTAACAGTGGACAAAACCAGGCACAGTGTTCTAGACGTTGACTAACAAGTGCTGAATAATTGGGGATAATCACTTCCCTAGACCTATTAGCATGTATCCAGAGTTCCTGTTAACGCAGCTTGCTTTGCAGCCAGAGCATGCTGCTGGTTCATACTCAGCTTGCTGTCACCAAGATCCCCAGGTCCTTCTCCATAGAGCTGCTTCCCAGTTTGTCCGTCCCCAGCCTGTGTCATTGCAAGGGGTTCTTCCTTCCCAGGTGCAAGACTTTGTGTTTGTTCTTGCTGAGTTTCATAAAGTTCATGTTGGCATATTCCTCCAGCCTGTCCAGGTCCCTCTGGATGGCAGTTCTGCACTTCAGCGTATTAACTGATGCATCTCCAACTCCCAGTTTGGCATTATCTGCAGACTTTATGAGCAAGCACTCTGCTGCCTCCTCGGGTTATTGGGAAAGATGTTAAACAGAACAGATCCCAGGATGAACCCATGACTACGTCCCATTAAACACTATGCTCTGCGTTCAATCATCCAACTAGTTTTTTACCCAACTTGTTCCTCTCCCGTCCAGACTGTAGTGTCCTAGCTTGGATATCAGAATACTGTGGGAGACAGTATTGAAACCTTGCTAAAATCAAGGTGGATGACATCCACTGTTTTCTCCTCATCTGCAAATCCAGTCATTTTATCACATAAGGCAATCAGGTTGGTCAGGCGTGATTTACC
This sequence comes from Gavia stellata, assembly GCF_030936135.1. NCBI lineage: Eukaryota > Metazoa > Chordata > Aves > Gaviiformes > Gaviidae > Gavia > Gavia stellata. Next base: position 103,023,337 of record NC_082596.1, read on the forward strand.
CTTGGTAAATCCCTGCTGATGGTTCCTAGTTACCTTTTTCTCCTTCATGTGCCTAGAATCGTTTTCCAAGAGGACTTGCCTCATGATTGTCCCAGAGATCAAAGTGAGGCTGGCCAGTCTGTAGCGATGTGGATTGTTCTTTAGGCTTTAGAGTAAATTTAATAATCTGAGAGTAAATGTTCCAAATTAGTTTTGCCATTTTTAAACTATTTTTTTTATTACCCACACACTAGTCAGAAGACATTTTAAAAGTTCTAAATTATTTTTATGGGGATTCTAAAGTATGTTCTGGATTGAGTATTAGTATTTGGAATTCTGTATTTGTCCTTGTTTCTTCATTCAGAGTTAAATATAAAATCCACTAACAGATTTTACCTTTCAATAACCTAGTCCCTCATTGTTTAATCTGTAGTCTTTACAGAAGTGACACACACACTTTTCTACATATTGACACAAACGAGCGTGTAACCAGACTTGTCTCAGTAGTGACAGACAACAAAAGTTGCAAGTTGTAGCTGGGGAGGTTCAAGCTGGATTTCAGGAAAACTCTCTTCAATAGGATAATAGCGCAGCACTGGAACATGTCACCCAGGGAGGATATCAAATCTCTGTCCTTAGAAGTTTTCAAGATTTGGTTAGACAGTCCTGGCTGAGCTGATCTACTTGCAGGAGTGATCTACTTTACAGGACCTCGAGAAGTTCCTCCCAACTAAAATTTCCTCCATGTGCCCATGCAGCCTGTATGAATCTTGACTCAGTGACAGGGGTTGGGGGCCATTTTTTCTCTATGTCTTTTCAAGTCCCCTGTGGCTGGATATAGAGTGGACAGAATATCAAAGAAAATGTATCATTAGCGCAAGAGAATGAAGTCCATCATGGAAAAAGTTACAGTGAAGCTGCTCTTTCCCAAGGGAGTGTTTCCTAAGGCACATTTACACAAGCTTTATCTTGCTGTTGTGCCTGTGGTAGCAAAGGTTACATTCAAGAAATTCCATTCTTACATTCGGAACATCATCCTGAACATGAAAGGTGGAGACCAGAGATCCTGGGAAGACCTGCTGGGCTCTTACAGAGGCCCAGAGTGAAGGCTTGTCCTCAACAGTATGAATCCTTCAGTGACACCCTTTCTATTTCCTAACAAACCGAGCAATGTGGTACCTGCCATCTTCCTTGAAAAACATGTCTACAGCCTAAGCACTTAGTTCTTAGGCCACACAGTTGTCTCCCAGAAAATGTGGAAGCCATTGTGTTCCCAGTTAAGGAATGCTAAGATAAGTGTTGATAGAAGGCATACATAAGAAAAACCAGCATGTAATGAAGAAACAGAGGATGTAGAATGAACTGTGGAATATCCCCTTCTACTATCACCTCAAAGGAAGTGACGTAGGGCTACAAAGATGCTTAGGGGTCTGGAACATCTGTCTTACAAGGAAAGGCTGAGGGACTTGGGGCCTTTTAGTCTGGAGAAGAGAAGACTGAGGGGGTTCTTATCAACGCTTATAAATATGAAGGGGTGGGCGCCAGGAGGATGGGGCCAGTCTTTTTTCAGTGGTGCCCAGTGACAGGACGAGAGGTCACGGGCACAAACTTAGTCATGGGAAGTTCCATCTAAACATGAGGAGGAACTTGTTTCCTTTGAGGGTGGCAGAGCCCTGGAACAGGCTGCCCAGAGAGGCTGTGGAGTCTCCTTCTCTGGAGATACTCGCCTGGACGCATTCCTGTGCAACCTGCTCTGGGGGACCCTGCTCTGGCGGGGGGTTGGACTAGGTGATCTCCAGAGGTCCCTTCCAACCCCTCTCATTCTGTGATTAAGATCCCAGCGCTTGCTGCACCCACATCAGATCTCTCTCCTATTACTGAGGGCTTTCTGTAAATTCTGGACCTTTCCTGAGGGAGGAAAATCCTCAGTGTCTGAATTGGGGTGTATGTATGGGTGCTAAGAACTGTCAAAGAAGAAGCCTAAACTACAAGGAGATGGTCTAGGTGACACAGAAAGTCTTTTCCTTTTCACCAGAGGACAGAAAATCTGGAGAAAACAGTATCTGTGAGTTTCCCAAGAAGCATTCTCTTCCGGGGGAAAGTTTTGAGATGGGCATCACAGCAGGAGAATACGCTGAACCTGGTTATATGCAAAGAGGCAGGAATAACCTTTTATACTGTTTTTAGCTAGTTCTGAGTTTAGTCTCCTGCAGGATCTAGATTGTAACTGGCTGTCCTCTCTGCAGTGTCCTCCTATTCATTAGGAGCTGCAGATGGGAAAGCAAAGGGACTTAGTGCTTCTCAGAGTTTCACTGACTTCTGAGCAGTACCTATACAAATACTCCTCTGTATATATATACAAATATACTAATATAGCTTGGTAAGGAAGACTGCTGTGGGCAGTCCACATGTAGTCGCATGCTGCTTTATTTTCTGTGGGGCGGGAAAACATACTAAAATGCCCACCTGTAATCTCCTAATCCATTTCCCCATTGCTTTTGTGCACAGGGAATACATGTGGACAGGTAGAGGGTATCGACCCTACCATTCTTTTACTTGACACATCCTTTCAACTCCGTTGGCTGGGGTTGATCACTAATCTTTGTGCGTGGTTATTAGACACTACTCCTTTATTCCACAGATGTGTCTTCATGTCTAAACTGACTGGGATTATTTGAAGAGATTTTGTTGTGTTATTTTTTCCCCCAATCGCTTCACTAAGTTACAAATGTACTTTTTTCATTATCCTAATTCTAATAATTCTATTAGGCAGGTAATTACTATTATCCATCAAGTTCACATTCTTATGAGTGTGGTGTGAGGTTTGGGTTGTTTTTCTACTGTCTTCAAGTAAATACCTCTTTTTTTCCCATTATTTTCTAGTGCAGAGAGTTAGATTTGGGATATTTACTAATACTATGTGTGTGGGAGTTCCATTTTATAGGGTTTTTTAATTATTTCTCAAAATGAAGCATTTAAATCTTTGTGCTACTGTTGCTTTATTTATCTTTCCAATGAGAAATTAACATCAGGAGTGCTTTGTAGACTATACAATTGAGCACATTCTGAATTGTGTGAATTATTTCCTACTGTTCATCTGAAGTATTGGCTATTCTGCATCAGAAGAGGGAAGTCACTGGACATTGCATTTAAAGGGAAAAGTTGGTCCTCCTTTCTCAAAGTAGCCAAGACTCAGACTTATTAAGCATTTTAAAACACAAAACCCTGTAATACATGACCTGCTTAACACTGTAAGTTAACTATGGTTCAGGTAAACAGGCTACATATAAAGGTTTATTGGTCTCTAAAGATTAATTGAAATACTCCTACACAGAATGTCAAGAACAAGGTATATAGTTATAAGAGAAATAAGAGCAGAGGAAATATGCATTTGTTTCTTTCTCAAGTGGAGTAAATAAAACTGAAATCAAATGAAAAGTACTTTTGTCAGCTATAGTGGGGATCAGATCCGGCCCACTGTGGAAGAGATTTCCTTTCCCCTTCAAATGGGGCCCTAGAGCCTATTTTCAATATGTTTCTTAATAACAAGAAGTATCTTGAAGCTTTTGCTCAATTATAAGGATACAAAACCAGTGGGATAAAAATCATGCCAATAATGTTACCTGTCTTCCTTTTGCTGACAACTCAGGAAGTATTTCAGCAAGGCCTATTATGCCATTTTGCACGTCTTAACCTGGTTCAAGACCAGGATGCTTGGCCCATTAAGTCTGCTCCAGGTTACCATGGCAACATAATCACTTAAATTTCATTTAAATTGCAAATGCAGGTTTGCATGAAGTAATCTCCTCACTGCGCTGAGACAGCACTTCTCCAGGTCTTTAATTCCAGTAGGGAGTAGGGTCTTTGCATTCCTGCATGCAGCTGATAGTAGGTTATCGAAATGGCCACCTCTTGCCCACCCGCAGCCAGCACAGGGAAGGATGGATACCAGCCAGCTCTAGGCTCTCAGACCTGCGGTGATAACTTTACATTCCTTGTGTTCTTCTCCCTCTCTATGGGTTTGTCAAGCGTACATCACTTGGTTTGGAGCAACAGAGTTCAAAGGTATTGTGCTAGTTTTTCTCAAGAGCTTGACCAAATTACCGTGACATCTGCTGATAAGCAGCAACTAGATGTGTACTGTAAAGAGGAAGAATGAAATAGAAGGTGAAATACATTAAAAACTTGTAAATGAAAGAGAGTGTATATATTGGCCATTAATACATTTCAGATTTTATGATAGCAATGACAGTTAATGTTTCTAAGGGCAGCATAAGAGTGAGGACAGATACTGGCGAGATACTAAGTGGGAAAGAACTGGATTTCTGTTTTGCGTCATAAATGTGATAGTTCTGATTACTATGCTTTGAGGATGGTAATCTACTGATTCTTGCTTTAAAATAGGTGATAAGACTTTTCTCTAAACAGTTCTTTGGCATTTTATGTTTTTTTTAGCCTGAAGATACATTGGCTGAGCCGGTGGAAGCCCCCCCAACTATATTGTCTTATTTGGAAGAAAATGATTTCTCTGGAAATCACAGATCAGAAGAAACCTCTGAAGCAGTTAAAATTAAAGAACAAGGCACTGCCTCTTTCTTTTTTTGGGGTTGGGTAATTTACATTCTCTAGGTCTGAGCCTGTCTTTTCCCTGTGTATGAAAAGGCACTGTCATATTTTGGGTGCTGCCAGGAATGGAAAATCCTATGGTTTCGGACATCCTGTGTGTTAGAAAAGAATTGGCACATCAAACATTTGGTCTTTGAAACAGCAGTCTGTCAGACTGCAATTTGTTAATAGCAGCAAAGGTAAGTGGTAGCAACTAGAGCCACCATTCAACACATCTCTCGCTTTTCACTCCATATAGGTGCTTATCTCAGTCTTGGTTGTTAAACATGCAGAGAATAGATTTACCCTTCTGCAGTTTCAGTGACTGCAGTTTCAGTCACTGAACTATGGTTTATATTTTAAAATGAAAAAAAAAAAGGATAAAATAAAGAAGCTGACCTGAGGAGCTGCTGCTGTGATACTCCACAACACTCCAGTAAAGTGCAAGTCTTAGGCAAAAGAAATGAAAGGAGAAGAATCCTCTTCATTCTGCCTAGGTCAGAGAGAAGCATGGCACTTCTTGAGACATACTTCTGCAGATAGTGCTACTGGCTCTAGAGCCATGTGGGCACCTTTAAAAAGAAATTAAGATGAGTATTTACTTTGATGACCTTCTGTTATAGTGAAGCACAGCCTTTCATGTAAAAATGAATACCACCACCGAATAAACAACTACATCCTACTTATGTTCCCTGCAAAGGATGGGAGTCTGCCTAGTGCACCGATGGAATGTGTGGAAGTGGCACTGTGGGACATGGTTTAGTGGGCATGGTGGTGTTGGGCTGGTGGTTGGACTTGATGATCTTACAGGTCTTTTCCAACCGTAGTGATTCTGTGATTCTGTGATGGGGGGTTTTGGGTGCAAGTGCAGGCAGTGAAGTAAAAAGAGCAGGGCATAATGCACTAAGGAATCCAGTCCTCCACTAGTAAGACAATTTCAGTGCACTCCTAGAAGACAAAAAGTAAAGCTAGTTATCTCAATAAGGCCAAAGACAATGTTCCTATTTAAATTTCATACATACTTCAGATAGTACCTGTTGTACCTACCTCTTAATTTTTATGATATATAGATGAAAAATAGGCAACCATTAGACTAGAGCTTGAGGCAAAGACGATGATGCAATACAGTCCTTGTCCTTAAAATAAACATTTGTTTTATAATTTTATTCTCACTTTTCTTTTTTTCTTTCCTTTTAAAATTTTCAGAGTTCTAAAATGACTAATATTAATCTTTGGAATGTATTTTGGTCATAATCTAAATAATTTCTTTTTTTCATACAACTTGCAGCATCTGTGCTCTGATAAATACCTCTGGATGGGTTTTATTTTGCTCTGTCTCTCATTAATAAGTGATTATTTCATTTAGGTTCAGCTGTCGTGGAAACGGGACAAGGCAACAGTGAGTCTACCACTGTCACACAGAAAATCTTAAGAGAAGAAGATGGCTCTGGTGCTAGTGTTTTGCCAGGAGTAAGCAGAGGGGAGGTCTGTACAGTGGGTTTGTCATATGCCTTATCTTTTTGTCCCAAGAGCACGAAAACATATGAATTTTAGGTGCTTTTCTGAGTTGGTACCTTTATCTATTCCATCTTAGCAGCATGCCAAAACAGAAGTTTGGATGTAAACTATTGAGATGGGCTTGAAATTTTTGACTAACAAAACAAATTTGTTCTTTCAGTTTTGCATTTTTTCATTTTGCATTTAAGAAAGTGAGAAACAAAATAACCAACATAAATCCTCACCGTAAAAGCCCACAATTTTTATTCCCTAAAAGCAGGCATCTCGGTCTTATTCATAGTAACTGCCTTGCAGGTGAAAGTCCTGCTTCCTTCGCAGAAGTGTGGCATAGGAACAGATTTAAAATTACACCCTTTGAGTGCTCACTAAGCGCTTCTGTGTGAAGTACCAAGCGCAAAGAAGCACTTCATCATCACAGCGCTTCATTATCAGGTGATCCAAACAGAAGACTAACACTAAAACACATTGAACTCTGGAGGAATCCTTGCCTAAATATATGTCATTGGCTTTCCTTAGTTGCCCACAGACTAATCTGAAAATAGCTTATGCAAATTATCCCTTTATAAACCCATTCTTACTTGAATTACCATCCAAGAGGTTGATCCCGTATTCCATGCCTTGACAAGGGAATGACTGCGTGGATTGCACTGGAAAAGTGTCTGCAACTCCTCGTTATTTCTTTAAGAAAGCAGCGTATGCTGCCTCCTGCCAGCTGCGTACATGAACACCATGAGATGAAAAATCCGTTTAAAAAGTAACCAGCAGCTTTCCTGGCATTCACAATAAAAAGATGCCTTGACTAAAAAAATATTTAGACTGAACAACCTTTCCACCCCCAGGCGGCCTTATAAAGGACCAAAGTTGAGGCAAGTCAGTAAAGGCATTTGGGGTCCTTGTATTACTCATGTCTGTGTCAGAGCAGTTGCGTGAATAAATGCTGTTTACAGCCATGCCTAGCTTCTCTCTAGGCTGCCAGCACATCGTTTAGAAGTACTCTGGAAGAGGCGATATCTGGACATCTTTCACCTGTCTGAGATGCCTTCCAAAAATCCTGGTCAGGCTGTCTTGTTGTAAGCATCCAAGCAGGAATTCCTTTCAGGATCCCTCCTGATGGAAAAAGAGATTCTAGAAAGTGCGTGTGCCGCCATCAAGTGAGTTGTACACTACTGAACAGAGGAAACTCTGAAAAAGATGGGCTCTAATTTAACTGGCAATTCAATTCTGCCAGGACCAGGAATAACTATAAATTACAGGCAAAGCATCGAGACTAGTCACATTGTCAAAATCACTTTTTGTCAAACCCCTTATAAAATTCGATACCCCTTTTGGGTAGACTCCTGTGGGTCTGGCTCCTAGACAAGGAAATTAAAGGAAAATGCACGGTTGTAGCCTGTCTCTGCTTTGAGGTTCACACAGTGCTAAGAAAAACGGCAGCCCTTTTAACTCCCAAATAGAGAGTACTCCAGCCTACACGACTTCAGGCACTAGAAACCCCAAAGGGGGTGGGCTATGCCATAGGTACCAAAGTCACCCTCTCTGGTGAGATACTGGGCTTTGAAAGACACTGTGCCTATTGCATTTGTAAGGTAATGTGTAACCTGAATTTCCTGTGATTCTGCAAATTAAAATGACGTATGCCCCTCATTTGGAATCCCGGGAGTTGGAGGGCTCCAGCTACTCAAATGCTTGCCCTACTTGTTGACATATTTCAAACTAATCAGCTGGCAGTACATTTCTTGTTGGTTATCATTCCCGATCCATCAGCCACCACAGATTTTTCTGAGCAGAAAATAAATACAACCACCTTTCCTTCCTCTTGCCTTTGTGACTCCTACGCCAAAGTCCATTCTTCATATTGCTTGAAACTGCAGTCGGTTATGACTGCTTCTGTTTGCCAGAAAACATACAGCATCAATAATGGCAGAACTTTTATTCTAGAGTTCTAAATTGTGTGTTTTATTCAAGTGTTTAAGGTTGCTCCTTACAGGGTCTTCTAGCGTTTCTGTGTTTATGGTGGTAAATTATAACAAATGGTGAAACGTTAGATTAAGGATCATCCATAGGAGCCGACATACAAGAGGCTTTAATATTTGTTGGAGGACTTCCAAATACGATTCCTCTAACATTTTCATGCCTGCATTCACATTTTTCAAAAGCAACAATTTTAATGTCAGGATGAACTATTGTTCTTACAATCTATTTTTTTTCAGTTTGGGGCTATTTTTCTTAAATAAAAATCCAGTCTTGATGTGACACAAAAAGCTTAAACTTGTTGTGACAAGTAATTTTGCTACTTACTCATCTTTACAAGTTTTTTCTTCAAATTATTCCAATTTCCACATCCTTTTCACTACATAGATACCCGAGTTGGTTATACAATATCCTAATGAACAATCTTTTAGAAAATAATAATTAAAAAATTTGTTACTGCATTGAAAACTGGTCTTTGTGAGTACATGGTAGAAGTGGCCCTATTTCCTGTAATTTAACATTGTAGAAGATCTCCATTGTACCTGTTACGCAATTTGTAATCCAATTAATATGGGTGACACTGATTAGGCCCAGCATTATTTTTTTCAGTGTTGTATAGAACTCAGACAAATGCCCCTCAGGAAAATTTGCTAAAGTCAGATCAACAGTGTTACTGTTACCAAGCACACGTAACAAATAAAATTATGAGCTGTTTGTCAGTCAAAACCATGCTGATTTAGCAGTCATTATGTTCACACTTAGATTTTATATTAGGATAGGATAGGATAGGATAGGAGCGAAGCGAAGCGAAGCGAAGCGAAGCGAAGCGAAGAGAAGAGAAGAGAAGAGAAGAGAAGAGAAGAGAAGAGAAGAGAAGAGAAGAGAAGAGTATTTCAGTTGGAAGGGACCTACTACGATCATCTAGCCCACCTGCCTGACCAATTCAAGGCTGACCAAGTTAAAGCATGTCGTTAAGGGCATTGTTCAAATGCCTCTTCAACACTGACAGGCTTGGGGCATCAACCACCTCTCCAGGAAGTCTGTTCCAGGGTTTGAGCACCCTCTCGGTACAGAAATACTTCCTAATGTCAAGTCTAAACCTCCCCTGGCGCAGCTTTGAACCATTCCCACCGTCCTATCACTGGATCCCAGGGAGAAGAGCTCAGCACCTCCCTCTCCACTTCCCCTCCTCAGCAAGCTGCAGGGAGCAATGAGGTTGCCCCTCAGTCGTTTTCTCTCCAAACTAGACAAGGCCAAAGTCCTCAGCTGCTCCTCACAGGACATGCCTTCCAGCCCCTTCACCAGCTTTGGTGCCCTCCTCTGGACACATTCAAGGACCTTCACATCCTTTTTAAATGGTGGCCCCAGAACGGCACATAATACTCAAGGTGAAGTCACACCAATGCTGAATACAGCGGGATAATTGATAATCGCCTCTTTTGACTGGCTGGCCATGCTGTGTTTGATGCACCCCAGGTTGCGGTTTGCCCTCTCGGCTCCCAGGGCACGCTGCTGACTGCTATTGAGCCTATTGTCGACCAGCACCCCCAGACCCCTTTCTGCAGGGCTGCTCTCCAGCCACTCCTCTCCCAATTTAGACTTGTGCCCAGCATTACTCTTTCCTAGGTGCAGAATCTGGCAATTTTGACTTGTTAAATTTCATCCCATTAATCATAGCCCAATGCTCCAATCTATCTAGATCCTTCTGCAGGGCCTCTTGTCCCTCAAGAGAGTCAACAGCACCTCCCAGTTTGATATCATCAGCAAACTTGCTAATGGTGCATTCAACTCCTGCATCCAGATCATTGATAAAAATATTGAACAGAACTGGCCCTAGACTTGAGCCCTGAGGAATAGCGCTGGTGACCAGACACCAGTCAGAAGTAGCCCCATTCACTGCAGCCCTTTGATCTCTGCCCTTCAGCTAGTTCTTCACCCAGCACACCATGAACACGCTCATCCCACAGCTGGACAACTTGTCCAGAAGGCTGCTGTGAGGGACAGTGCCAAAAGCCTTACTAAAACCCAGAAAAACTACATCCACCACCTTCCCTTCATCCACTAGGTGGGTGACCTTATCATAGAAGGATATCAAATTAGTTCAACAGGACCTTCCCTTTGTGAACCCATGTTGAGTGTGCCTGATGACTGCATTATTCTTTAAATGCCTTTCAATAGTACTCAGTATTATCGTCTCCATAATTTTTCCCTCTTTTGTTAGAGTTGTAGATCTCAGGGGACTTGGCTAAAGCATTCCTAAACATCTCTTTTCAATGCTCACAATTTTCTCCCAGACAGACTGAGTTTGTGCAACTGGGTTTTTCAAACCTACATTATTGATCTAGACTGTGCAGATTTGTGCAGATATTAAATTAGACTATGGTCATTTGCATCTAGGTAACCAGCTCTCGTTTTTTCCAGCTCAATGAGCAATTTATTTGTACTTGCATGAATGATGTCTAATATGGACTGCCTTTGCTGAATGAAGTATATTGTTTGTGTAGTGCCTAACAGTTTTCTGACTCCACTGAACAAAGCAGGGGTTTTAGGAGAGAGGGAAGAGAGGGGAAAAAAGGGAGAGAAAAATGGGAAAAGCAAGGCAACATATTTTTCATATTTCACATTTTAATTACTCAGGGCCAGAAAGGTCAGGAAGGAGAGGCTGAGCCCACAGGATCTCCAGGAAGGCCAGGAGTAGAAGATGTGCAGAAAAAAGATGAAGGACCTCCCGGACCTCCAGGGAAACTTGGACAACATGGCCAGCCTGTGAGTATTTTCTGTCTATTGAAAGAATGTATGTATGTTAGAAAGGGTCATAGTCATTCATCACACATGCATAAAGGGCTGAAACTCCACAGCCTCACACACTGTCATCAGTTATACTTCTACAACATGGGGTTTTAGCCCCACCAAATCAACTCAGGAGTGTCATATCTGCTTTGCGCGTGTGTCAGTGGCTAGACAAGGGCCTGATGAGAGGCAGTCATCAGAAAGCACAAGGCAAACAACTGATGTGCCAACATACTAACCTTCTTCGGGTGTTAATTCCACAAACTCGTCGGGCAGCCTTTGCAGTGCGGCACCACCCTCCCAGCTGTCGTGTGTGAACGTCTTCAAAGCTGCTGGACTTCAGAACTCACACGCCTCCTTCAGTGGCTTTTGTATGTCCAGGATGGTTCACACTTCATATCCTTCCGAACCACCAGCGCAAGATGTATCCAATTAAACAGAGGTGCAAAACGGATCACGCTGTGACCCAGTAGTTGTTACAGTTCTGGTTTGTTATTTTGTCACTGCATGACACACCAAGCTATAGGTAATTGCTTTTCTCTTGTGTTGCTTCTTTGTTACAATGTTTTATTGACCCTTCAAACAAAGGTGCTTTATTTTAGGGCATTCCTGGTAAAAATGGATTACCTGTAAGTACTCTTTTATACATATTTTGGTTAACTGAAGAAAAAAAACCTAACAACATTTTTTATCCGAGACTCAGCCTCATTGAAGCTTAAGCAGCAAAGTGCTTTCTCCATGTGCTGTCTTCAGAAGGCAGCTCTGGTGCTGTAGTTGACTTCCTCAGGTTGCCAAGAGAGGGGGACCCAGGTTTCTATGAGAAATTTGTGATTTCCCAGTTGCAAAGAAAGTAAGAGGCCTGGCAGGCCATAAGCAGCTGTACCAGGAGTCCAGCTCTGGTGAGGTTGGCTTTTTTGTAGAGAGGAAATTAAAAAAGAGGACATACTCAGACCCAGACCTCTTCCAGGGCAAAACGAAGTGCTTCATTGACCCTTCATAGACACATGCTGCCATGTTGTCTGCTCCTAACCTCAATTGCTATTAACTTTCCAGGTGTACCTCTCACCCCTCAACTCCTGTGCAGCACCTTCTGCTTTATCCTTCCTGCTTTCCTTTCTCTGCGTTCCTCTATTTTACCCTCTCTTCTGTCACATTTGCTGTCATCTTCCTGTATTGTTCCTTCCTCCCTTCTCCATACGATTCCCATCCATACCTCAGTTCCCCGCGAGGCATTGACAGATTGTATACGGATGCTCCATGGTCAAGTATTGCCCAGCAATGCACACAATAACAAATCCCTAGCTGTCATATTCCATGAGTGCCTCAGCTGCTGTTGCTTATCTGTCCTCTGAGGATGCTTTACTACCTGCCTTCTTTGTTTCCTTACGCATTATCTGTTGCCGCCACTTTGTGCATCTTTCCCCTCTCTGAGACCTTCCCACCCGGGGGCTGTCATCATCACCATGCCTGCTCCTCCTTTTGTATACTGCCGTGCACCGCTGCTGTGAAATTCCTGCCCATTCCTGCCCCCTGCGAGTGAACCTCAAATGAAGCCAGTATGTTTTAAGATATTAAAGAAATAATTCAGTAGTCATTCATGGGATGCATTATTCAGCTCCTGCATGAATGCTGCCTGCATGCATTGGTACGTTCAGAGAAATGTAGCTGGTTTTGTAAATATTTAGCCTAAACTCAGGTTATGAGTCATTATGGTGTTTATGGACAAGAGGGTTACATTTTCTCTATTAACAGAAGTCTTGACTACTTTCAAGCAGAACATTTTCAAAGAAAATTCTATGAAACCAAAATAATGGGGAAATTCTTCAAATGTAATTCGAATGCTTCAAGAGCAATTGGTTTGCCCTTGTAAACAAGTCCTTGTAAAACAATCTTATTTCCTATCGTAGACATTTTGTTATATCTTGTGAAATGAACCATTGTCCTGTGTTTTTTATAGATACTGTTTTGTTGCTGTGCAGCTGGGTTCCAATCTTGCATATACCTATGCAACTTTGCTATTGGATTGATGGGGCTTCACTGAGCAATAAAATTAGTATGCGCTAGATTTATATTGGCCTAGTGTTTGCCACTTTTCTAGAAACTTGATACCATTTACTCTACAGGAAAAAAAATAATAGGAGAAAAAACCTTTTAGTCTTACAGATACATTTTTCTCCATAATGAGTTTATATAATCCATCTTTAAAATTAGTACAGCCCTAAAACTTAAGCAGTAGAGTCCATAATCACAGCTGTCCAGATTTCCAAAATGCCATCAAGGAAAATAGAGTTTATTTGCCTTCTGAGTTTTTTTCCAGTGTCCTAACTGAATTCATAAATAGCACCACTTTATAATAGCACTGACTTTAAAGCTGGTGGGAGTTCCTTCTAGCCAATGATCAAGCCTCTATAGGAAGAGCTTGTGCATGTTACATGTAGATAAGATGAATATCTATAGAAAGGTTATTTGGGATTAATTTGACTGGTGAATTTTAGAATGGAAAATGGGGTGAAATGCTATGTAGTACCACACATTCTCTGTCAGATGTATGTCCTCAGGAAGCATCCTACTTGGTAGGAGCTGAATCTGTTCAGGTGGGTCAAGGCAAAAAGAATTTCAGTAGAAGGTGGGAACAGGCTAATGCCAGTGGTTTGATTTGGTGCATTCAGGGCAACAGTTTGCAGTAGTGTGTTAGAAATATATCTCACTATTGGCTGTTGCCTATCACTTCTGTATGAAATTAAAAGTAGATTTCTTCCAAGTGCTCATTTTCTCAGAGTTTGAAAGTGGATAGGGAAGAGGCAGAATTCTAGCCCAGAATTTACCTGCTGTAAGCATATTCAGCAACTTCGGAATAAATGAAGACTTTCTTACCTCTTAGATAAGTACATGGCTAAGAGACAGAAAATTTGAAGAGGACTTTTCAGACAGCTGTCACTATTTCTTCTAGTGCAACATTATAGTTTTCAAAATATTTGTCATCAGTGCTGTGTGGTCCTGTGAAATCCAAACGCAGCCTGCCAAGTGTTTCCATCTGTATCCCCCCAAAAGGCTTCACTGCCACTCTGTTGTGGGCAGAGTAGATGCGGCAAGAGGCAGAGTTTGTGCACTGCCAGCTGCATGGAGGTGTAAGTCCTGTATCTCCTCCCACTGCACAAACCAAGAGTTAGAATCCAGCACCCTTATGTGCAGCCTCTGCTGCTAAGTGTACAACCTGTTTAACCTGTATAAAAGATAACGTCTAATTAAAAAGTTTTTTTCCTTTTAGGGCAAAAATGGACTTCAGGGGTTGCCAGGACTGAAAGGAAAAGCAGGCCTAAAAGGTGAAAAGGTACGTGACCTGTTGAAAACCAACAATCAATCAGGTACCATTTACGCTTTGACATGTGTTAATTTGGTACACTGAGAGAAAAAATAATAATAATAGGGAATCACAGGAAGAATCTAAACATCCTGCTGTTCACCCATGAATCTGCATGAAGGGTAACCATAACAGAATCATAAGGATTTTTCAAGAATATGAATAAAATTCAGCAGTAGAAGAAGTTAAGCTTTCACAGGAGAGCTAAGGAAAATATATTTAACACTTAATAAAGAGAAGTCAATTGTTATGTATAACTGCTCAGTGCAACTTACTCCACTGGCTAAGTGATTTAACAGAGGCAGTATAATCATATTACTCTTATGAAATGAACATAATTGAAATAAGAGCTAAACCATCTGAAGTAAGAACTTGTACCACTTCTGAGCTGAAGCGATCTATAATGGATTCATCTAGCATTAAAGCACATGTTGTACACAAAATTGGCATTCGGCCAGTTACTCCAAGTGCCAAATTAATAATTCGTTTAATCTGTTTACCGAAACAATTCAGGCTTCATAAATTCACAAACATAACCCATATAAACCTGATGTATTCAGATTCAATTTGAAAGGGTCCAGAATCATTTCGAAAGTAAAATTAGTCTCCAGTACAGGTATCAGGTCACAAGACTGCATGGCAACCCCCCGTCTCTCTGTCCAGCGGAACAGCCTGTCAGTTGGAATGGAGAGATATGTTGGGCAAAGGGTTATCATAAGCTGAAGAGAAGAGAAGGCATGTGCGGCAGTCAGGAAGCATCTCAGGTACAACATGATGGGGGACACTCTTGCCCTCCCCTGGTGAAAGCAGCATGTCTGGGACCCGTCTCAGGTACATGTTCCCAAAAGCAGGCAGCGAGGAGACAAACAGGAGGACTTAGAAGTCCATGCATGGTTACAGGGCTATCACCTCTCTGGGGATAGCTCACAACTGGAGCGCTGCAGTGTATGGATACAGGCTCTTCAGGAAAGATAGGCTGGGAAGTAAGACATTATCAGTAAGACATTAAATCAGTTGGCAACAGGCGTTACAGGTGCTCTGTACAGGCATTTCAGAGCCTCATTTCTGAAACCCCTGAGCCGTCTCAGAGCAGCAAAGGGCAGTTTGATGCACTTGTTGAGCCAGGAGTCTCTGCTCTCCACTTTGTCTCTCCATTCCTCCCCACTCTTCACCCTATCCCCAACCCTGCACAGCACTGGCAGAGTTTAGCAGCAGCAATCAGAAGACTCTAGACTGTAGGGAAAAAAGTAATGAGAAGTAAATTCCAGATTAAGGACTGTGGTATTGGTGGAGGACTTTGACAGGGTGCTGCTTACATCTCCATCAGTGCTAAAACCTGCAGCATGGATCACAGAATCCCAGAATCACTGAGGTGGGAAGGCCTCTCTGGAGACTGTCTAGTCCAGCATCCCTGCTCAAAGCAGAGGCAGCTAGAGCAGGTTGCCCAGGACTGTGTCCAGTTTGGTTTTAATATCTTCAAGGACGGAGATTCCACAACCCCTCTGGGTAACCTGTTCGAGTGTTTGATCACCCTTAGAGTAAAAACAGGGGTGTTGTACATTTAAATGGAATTTCTTATATTTCAGTTTATGCCCATACCCTCTTGTCTTTTCCCTAGATACCACTGACAAGAGTCTGGCTCAGTCTTCTCCATTGCCACCTATCACATATGTATGCACATTGACAAGATCCCCCCAAGTCATCTTTTCTCCCAGCTAAATAGTTTAATCTCTTTCAGCCTCCCCTGATAAGTCAAAAACTCCAGTCCTTCAATTGTCTTTCTGGCCTTTAACTGGGCTCACTCCAGTATGTCCCTGTCTTTCTTGCACTGGGGAGGCCAAAGCTGGACACAGTACTTCAGATGAGTAGAGCAGGAGGATAACCTCCCTCAACCTGTTGGCAATGCAGCAATTGGTGCATGGTATCATCTAAGTGTTCTGTGGTTCAGACACTGAAAGAAGTGATTGTGATACCACCAAGAACTGCAGTGCCATTCATAGAATCACAGAATCACAGAATCACTACGGTTGGAAAAGACCTGTAAGATCATCAAGTCCAACCATCAACCCAACACCACCATGCCCGTTAAACCAATCTCACTTGAAAAATATTCCAGCAGTTCCAGATATATTTTAACAGTAGCATACTGTAAGTAGTGTGGCATAACTCATAGTGCTATTAGAGTACAAGATAGACTAGGCTAAGGTTTCCAAAGCTCGAAAGAGTAGCATGCACTGATTTATAGCAGTCATGTACCTAAAACTGTCCCCACTCTAATGGGTCCCTCAAAATGACTACTGAATTTGCAAGTGGATGTCACTGCTATGACTTATGTGGCATTCAGTACTAAGAGCTGCCACGTAAATACCACAACACTCTTCATGATGGCAGTATGAGATGATTTTTCCTTCCTTTCTGAATAACCTCCATCGTATTTTCATATCATGCCAAAATGTGTAACCAATACAATCACTTACCAACGGAGATGGATTTTCTACAGCACTGCCCAGCCAGCTCACTGCTTCTAAGAGAAGTCACACAAACACCACTGAGAATAGTAATGTACAGTTTCTAGGTTTTACTAATAATAACAATTCTGTATGTAGTATTAATAATTAATTATACATATATCTTGGTATAACTCAAAGGCAAAGTATAGCTCAAGGAAAAATATTCTGCAACAAATGAGTTAACAAGGTCTTGAGTGATGAACAATAGAAGTTAGGAATTAATGTCACAGTAGTTGCCCATTTTGGGCAGCACTTCACTGTGTTGTGGGAGGAGCAGGCTGGTTTTGCCCCAGGAGCTACGTGGACTCAAGAGCCTGCTAACTCACTATTCCCTTGCATGAGTGGACTGCACGGCAGAGTGAAACAATGGCTGTTCTGCTCTTGGAGAGCCATCACTGGGATGGTGACACGCAGCAATAGTACCTCCTCCTAAGCTTGATGACATGTGGTATGGCAGTTTGAGAGGAAAGGTACCATCTTGCTTAGCCCCACTGGTGGCAGGGATTCATGCTTTCATTTGAGCTGGCACTGGTCTCAGACACTTCGTGTCTGGAATATTGGTCAATCCTTCACGACTACACGTCTACACACTTGTCAGCCTTTCCATGACTTGCTGAAGCCCTTGCGCAGGAGTAGAATCTCTGGACATAGCCCAGAGGCTACACAGGTGTCTGTAGCCCATGGTTCTCTATAAGCCTCTCTCCCCATTTGGCTAATTCTCTACATTCTTCTTTCCTGATACAGAGCTGATGCAGATTGTGCCTTACCTCTCTATGGACACTTGCCAGGAGCATCCTTTGGTTCTTCTGCACTGTGGAACTCCTATAGCCCCTCTAGCAAAGGCTCAATTTCCCCTATAGTGTTTGTCAATCACACAGTGAAAAAGCTGAAAAAAATAGCCTAAACATCATTTGACGTCATTTGCAGTTTTCTGCAAATCTGCTTTGGTCATTCTTGTGACCACAGTCATTTCCAGGATGCTTGGTACTGACATACATACATAATTCATGGTAGTAAACCGTAAAATCAGTCAGACTGCTTTTAATGAAAACGAAGCAAATGGAAAAGATTTCAAGATCATGGTTGTTTACATTTCTTCTACTTATCAGCAAAGTGCAAATTAGCAAAAGAAGCTTTATTTTGCAGCTGCTGCAGCTGCAGCTACTGTTAGGCAACCATTTTGATCTCCAGCAACAAGTGTTACATCTGCATGGCCAAATGAAACAGGCTCAGAAACTGACTGAATTGCTGATGGTTCGGACTTGCAAGCATGGTCCCTGACAATGTTTTGGCCCATATCAAATAGAATCATAGAATCATTTAGGTTGGAAAAGACCCTTAAGATCATCAAGTCCAACTGTAAAGCTAACCCTGCTAAGCCCACCACTAAACCATGTCCCTAAGCACCTCATCCACACATCTTTTAAATACCTCCAAGGATGGTGAACACCACCTCCCTGGGCAGCCTGTTCCAGTGTCTGACAACCTTTTCAGCGAACAAAGTTTTCCTAATATCCAACCCAAACCTCCCCTGGCGCAACTTGAGGCCATTTCCTCTTGTCCTGTCGCTAGTCACTTGGGAGAAGAGACCAACACCCACCTCACCACAACCCCCTTTCAGGTAGTTGCAGAGAGCGATGAGGTCTCCCCTCAGCCTCCTCTTCTCCAGGCTGAACAACCCCAGCTCCCTCAGCCGCTCCTCATCAGACTTGTGCTCCAGACCCCTCACCAGCTTCGTCGCCCTTCTCTGGACACGCTCCAGCGCCTCAATGTCCTTCTTGTCATGAGGGGCCCAAAAGTGAACACAGCATTCGAGGTGCGGCCTCACCAGCACCGAGTACAGGGGCACGATCCCCTCCCTACTCCTGCTGCCCACACTGTTTCTGATACAGGCCAGGATGGCGTTGGCCTTCTTGGCCACCTGGGCACACTGCTGGCTCACATTCAGCTGGTCAAATAGACCTCTCTCAGATAATGCCTCAGCACTCTTCAGGGGTAGAATCGGTTGTTAACTGTTCCCAGTATGCTGCAAGATGAGACTGTGCATAGGTTGCCTCTGTTCATTCTACATGCTCCCTCAGTGCGATCCCAGCAGGCTTTTTAATTTCAAATACTCATCATGCTGATGGGTCGCAGTATAGTTGTCATGTTATTTCATGAAAATTGCACAAAAAACCCCATACTCAAAATATTAGCCTTAAAAATATAGGGCTAATAGGTGGCCCAGGGCCATGTACCTAAGTACTGTGAACACAGCCAGTCTGTTCTGCCTGACCGCAGGGCCAAAGAATGGTCCCCAGCCTTATTTTATTGATTAGAATAGGCATCAGAAGGAGAACATTTTGGCAGCAGGAGAGGCAGCTTAGCTGTAGTGAGCTAAGGCTATATCCAGAAGAAAAAGATGCCTGTAGTCTATTCCTGATTATTTATATGGCCATTTTAGTACAGACATCTTAAGCTTTGTTTTCCATTTTTAAAATGGGCTAATATTTACAAGGGATACTTCAAAGAGGCATTGTGAAGACAAGTTAGCAAACAGATGTTAAAAATCCTAACAATATGTTCAAAAGCACTAGGGAACACTGACAGCTTCATATGCAGAGCTTTTTCTTGGCGATACTTTAACCAGACCCAATTCCTGCAGCAGAAAGCGGGACAAACAAGAAGACACTTCTCTGATCCTCTTTTACACATGTGAATAATTTTTAAATTAGTTGTCCAGAAAATTATTTCATTATCCCAGTCAGTGTGATTTCGTAGGACCCTTTATGTTGGAAGGGTGAGCAAAGCTTGAAGAATTGATCTGTGCACACATGCAAAAAATTCAAATGAGTTATGCTCTCTAAAGACAGCACTTTTGCAGCGTAATAATATTTAAATTTGAGGAACAGTAGGAGGATCCACCTGCCTGTTTCTCGTTCTTGTCATTGCAAATGGAAAGCTGGGAATGAATGGGGTTCTATATATCAGTGGAGAGTTGGGAGCTGGCTGTCACTTTTTCACTGTGGTCCTTGTTCAGTGCAGAGATACAGCCATGGGATGCTCCATGTGATCCCAATGTGAGTGCCGGGGCTTTTTTTCTTCCTTGTAGTACACACAAAGTGGAAGAAATCGCATGAAAACAAGCACAAAACACTGACAGGAGCTAATGTAATAGTCACTGGAAAAAAGCAAAGGATATGTTAAAATGAATGAAGAGTATCTGTAAATGAACATGCTGGCAGACAGTGAAAATAGCCTCAAATTAATTAAACACGTTCTCTGCAAATATGACTGAAGTATCACTATAGGAACCATTTGACAAAGCCACAGGGAACAAAGAAATGAATGAATACATTTATCTAATGAATTCGCAAGCATAAAGAGCAAGTGACCAAGAGGCAGGTAAAATTCAGTGTTTCCTGCTATGTAACTGAATATATGAATTTAGAGAACAGAATTAAAATGCTCATAAGCCCAGGTAACAGATTGGCAGGTTAGAGGGTAAAGCATAGCTCAGTGGAGGCTGACTACCAGTGTCAGTTATGTCTCTGTGACTTCCACCCCTTTAAGAAAGCTCGGTGCAACCAGTCTGGTTTCTCTCCTTCTGCTGTGAGGTGGGGAGGAGGTCACGCCTGGCAGCTCTGCAGCGTCAGATGGATGGGTAGAAATCTGTGCTACCAACGTGAAAGCGTTGGTAGAGGGAAGGCTGAGCTTTTCACTCCCAACGGTGAGAGAAGCTCTGGGATATGAGCAGTTACATGGCTCTTTCTCCCCCTGTAAACGTACATCTGTCCTGAAATCAGGATCACCACGTAGGAAGACTGTCCAAAATGTCCATTGAGGAACTCCTCAGAACGGTGAACTGCTGTTATTAAATGCCAAAGGCAAGAAATGTGAGACAGCCAGGGAGACTGTATTTTCTCCTGATGTTCCCTCTGTCAGATGTATCAGGTAAAAAGCAAGTGGGGTCAATCACTTTTAAAGGCATACAAGACTTCAAAAAATGAAATTACATGAGTGCCAATTACTTGATTAAAACAACGTGCATATTAAGCAATCATAATGTTTCAGTCCGCCAGTTATTTATGATCCTATCAGCCCCTTTTTAGGGGATGCAGAGGCACATTCTTCTCCCAAAAGAGTTTAAAACAGAAAGACCGAATCCTGCCTGGTGAATTCTCCAGAAAAAGGCACCTAGATAGTTGAGAATTAGAAGAGGCATTATAAAAGACTTCCAACTTAAGATTTAAAAAGTTGAGGCAGAACCTCAACTCTTGACTTGAGTGAAAAATGCTGGAGTCGAGCAGAAAATTTAATAAAAGTCATAAATATCTTAAGCAGAAGCACTTCAAACTAACCTCAGCAAAATGTCAGAGATGATGTAAGAAAGCCAAAGAAGAAGAGATGGTAGTAATTACGAGAGAAAATGACACAGTTCTGAACAGGGCCTTTCATTGTGTTGGCAGTAGATAAAGGTCAACGCATAGAAGAATAATCATGACATGGTGGTATTGGAAAAATATTACAGATGGTAGTAATAAAATGAAGAAATTTACTTATTGAGTACTATGGTGTGAGCACACTTTGTACTTACTCATTTATTGGGTTGGGGGGTGCATATAATGTACCCTAAAAATACAAGATCCACAGTAAAACATTATTCTGACAAGAAATATACACTAAGGCTGTTAATGCTGCTTGTACATTTGCAAATTCATTGCAGAAGTTAGAAAGGGAAAAGTCCTTTCTTCCTTTGCCAATGCAAAGATCATGTTTCTTGGGAGCTTCCCTTAGAAACGAACAAAGTTCGACTCCGCTCATAGCATCTAAGTGGATGCTTTTGTTGTTTCTTGTGATTAGAAATCCACACAGATTGCAGCTAGTGCTGAAAAACCCTGCTCTGTGTTTGTATGATTAAATCCTTGCTGGTTTATCTTCATTCCTGTTTTAGGGTGATCCTGGTGAGGGATTGCCTGGACCCCCCGGACTACCAGGACCCACAGGACCATCGGCTCCTTCCAGAGGATTAGTGAGTATTTGGGGTTCTCTGTCAATGAGCTTGGCTTGCCATAGAGGAATCCAGAACTAAATAGGAGGTTTTCTCTGGGAAAGTAGCCTGGCTGCCACAGAGATAATCATGTTTTCTAAAACACTCATGCAGAAATGCAAATAAACGTCTGGCTAAAGTGAGTACTGTAATCTACGTAAACACCCCGTATTCACATTTTTCGATGTGTGTGCTCTCCTGTGCAAAAGCAATAATATATGGGAGAACAAGAGACAAAATTTCCTCAAAAGGCGTTATAAACCTGAATTATTCATCTCTTCACGCTACTGAACACAGAAATGGTTTGATAGTCACTTTCATTTGCTGTTGTTAAATATTACGACACATACCAGTGTTCATATTTCGAATGCTCCGTACTCAGGCAATGTTAAAGAATATGTTTCAGATTCATCTCTCTTCTGTACTTGGACCTTTCCCACTGTTTCCATGAGGATATATGTGTACGCAGCTAAAGAAGGAGTCTGGCCTGTTTTTTCAATTCACGGTGTGGGAGCTGATTTTACATGTAGACACGGCCCCCCACTGACACCAGTGGAACTCCTGTGGTGGACTTTTAAACAAAACTATCTGTCACACTGAGTATTGTGACTATTTGACGAGATAGTTGGCAACATATTCCAGTGGCCAAAATGGATTATATGCTCCCCTGATGTAGGGTCTGCTAAATTATACCCATCTGTTCCTGTAGCATAAAAATAGAGTAAGCGTGTTATGAAGGGCTGCACTATTTAGCCTCCACTGATATGGACTTCAGGAGACCGGCAAGGCAGCTCCAGATCACTGGGACAAGGTGCTCCAGCCCAACAGCTTTTCTCACCCGAAGGCCACTTCTGTAAATGCAGCGGTGAACACCGTGTCCCGCACCACCTTCACTTCCTTGTTGTCTGTGATAGCCAGTTTCAAGGTCTTTTATTGAGGAGTGAGGTGAAAGAAGTCTCAGTGCAGCCAGGGAATGCATCCCTGACTCCTGGGCTTTTGAAACATTCGCCTTGGTACTATTATAACTGATTCCGGTACTAGTTCTCTGTGTACTTTGGGCTGTAGTTTGCAAAGCATGCACAGCTATGAAAGTCATCAAGGACTTGCAATGGGAATCTGTAGTTAATTTACTTTTATATGAATTGACATTATTTCATTTTAAATGTGGTGGAACTCATACATGTAGAAAAGTCGTATTTCAACTGCCAAGTTTGTTTGTTGCACATTTTGGTTTATTCCTTTTGATTTTTAAAATTATGAGTTCTATAAAACGTCCATAGCAAGTTCTATAATTTAAAAGAATGGATAACTGAACTTCATTTCACTTTGCTATATATACTATGCAGACAAATCATGACAAATTTTCCATGAAAAATACTTTTTTTCTTTAGAGGTTTTAAAAAATTCTTTGACAGTACGTATGCTGACTGTAGTTTGCACTATAGGTTCCATAATATAGGAAAATGCTTTGAAGCTGAAGAAGCTTGAATTTATGAAATTATCTTATAGATGAGTACAACTAGATTGCGATACTAAAACCAAACTGTTTTTCTAACAAAATATTTTAGAAAATGCTTTAGTGTATTAATTTCCCTTTATAAAATGCCTCTTTGGATTTCAGTTGTAGGAATCTTAGAAACTGGCTTTTGAACTAAGAGGCACATTCCAGGAAACAGTGGCCAGTTTTTAGGCATGCATTTTAGGATAGTCTTAATGTTGAGAGGTATCTTTCCAAAGTTAAAATTTTTCTGAGATATTGCTTCATCTTCAGTTTACTTAAACAGCCACATAGCATGTATGCCCTGCAGGGTTGTTATCACTGTACTCATAGAGCATCTGCAGGTAAATATAGAGCCGAGTGTCTAATAAATAAAGTGATATGAAACACCGGAAACATCACTGAAATGTTTTTGTCATATTATAATTTATTTCACCAGTGACAGTCTGCTGCAAGGATATTGACTATAACCGTATTTGCAGTAATTGGCGAGTGATATTTTCATTTGTCATCTTTAGAAGCAGTATTTTAAAATTGAATTCTCCTAATTTCAGAACAGATTGGAACCTGAAGAATCGGGTTCGGGAGACATTGATGGAGAGACTGAGATTTTAAGAGTAAGTATACATTGATGTTCGTTTCTCATTGGCATAGTAAAGAGCTTTACTTTACTCATCCAGATTGCAGAAGGTCCATTTCACAATGCAAATTTTGTACACGCTTAATTCACGGCATCCAGAAATGCTTTGTAGGCTTTCATTTTGAGATCTGAAAAGGCGTAAGTGTATGTGAGTAGGGAAGAACTGTGCGAAAGAAAGCAGACAACAAAGAAATAATGGCAAGAGGACTTTTTAAGATGAGAAAATGCCTTTGATCTGATTCTGAGAAGACAGTAAAGAGGAGAGAGATGGGAGTTATACCATTCTTTTTTTAATTTGGAGAACCTGTTATAAAAAATAGGTATGTCTGTATGAAATACTTTACGCTGCAACTTCCACTGTTGATCCATTTTGACGGTCATTTGGACTTCCCTGTATCCTTGCCTGTGTGAAGAATTGTAATACTGTCACATTAAAGCTGACTAGCAGAAAGAGATGCTTTGGCCTAGTGGAAGTTAGTAAGATTTTGATGCGCATGTTCCTGAGCGAGGTTCTCGGGGCTGTGTAACGTGGGAGATCAGACTTCTGTTATTGGGAAGAGGTATTCATGCCAGGTAAACCTGAGTCTTGGGCTATTAACGCACACTTGGCCATTGGTCAAACTGGGACAGTCAAAACTGTCGCTGCCTTAGGTAGAATCATAGAACCATAGAATCATTTGGAAAAGACCTTTAAGTTCATCAAGTCCAACCATTAACCTAACGCTGCTAAGTCCACCTCATCCTTCTCCTGGAGTGATATTCACCTCATCCTTCTCCTGGAGGTATCTATCTCAGCTTCAGAAAGAGCTTATATGGCTTGTGAATCTCCTAAACTACTTCATTTTGCAGTGATAGTATTCAGGAAAGTCAGCATCAATTTCAGTTTATTTCAGTAGGCTGTGCTGTAAAACGCAGCTGATTCACGAGCTTTCAGCTGTGCTCGGGGTCAGCAGGCTCCAGGAACAGAGCAGAACAAGTGGCCTGATGAGTGCTGGTTTAACATTTTAGCTTAGTGGGTCACTCTTAGTATTGTGTGTCAACAGCCTCAGGTAAGCTTTGTTTTAGGGATTGAATTGGTGCGTTGGTCTTGTGCTTTCCCTTCACAGAGAGTTGACATATTTTGAGAGACAGTACTTAGATGAGCATGGCTCTGGATTAAAAACAGGACGTCTGACTTGTTTTTCTTGCTCTGCTTCTGAGCTGTTGAATGGCAAAGGAAACATTTGGAGTAGGGATTTTTTTTCTACTTATTTTTTGCTGGACTATTTTTTTCAGAGGAGGGGCTATCTTTCCTATACCTCCTGCACAGAACAATGTGCCATTTTGGGGAAAAGTAATGTCAATTAACTAGAAGTTGCTGCCAGATCTGGAATTATTTTGTATGTTTTGTTCTTGAGCCACTTCTTTACCCATTATCTCTAGACTGTTAGCCAGATCTACTTTTACCATGTTCCTGTTGAAAATCCAAGTAGCAATCTGTAAAATATGCATTGCAGTTGCAAACGATGTGGTTTTCCACCCACAGATGCAGTCACATATATAATGAATCAGGCGATATACTATAGTTAAGGACAAACGTTAGGAAAATGAAAAGTCAAGTGGCTGAAGATGAAGAGGCATAAATGAGAAGGCTTTTACTGATCCACCTAGATGGAGTGAGAGATAATCTTTTATGCAGCCTTTGGGATGGAGCATTTCCACCCTTCAATTAGAAGCTGTTTCATCAATAATACTGCAGCTTTCTGAGGAATGAACTCCCTGGATGCCTGTCTCCTATAAACTCCAGAATGCTATAGCATTCTGAGGCTTCTGTTTTGCAACACATCTAGTGATATTTTTCATTCTCTCGGACTGATTTCTCCCTCAAGACTTCTTTTCTGTTTCTTCTTTCCTCCAAAGTGCTGAATACCTTATTCCAAAGGCTCTTCAGGAGGGAATTGCCATATGCTGAAAGCTAGTTATCTTGCCTAATTTAGGAGACTAGCCTCTTTAGATGCCCTATGTAGTTGACAAGACAGGTGAGTGCTTGGAATGGCTCCCTGGAGAAGGCTCTGTTGACTCTACTGAAAATCCAAGATGACCATCATCCTAACAGAATCCAGTAGGTGACCCTAAGTCAGAATTAAGTTCTTGCCTTACAGTGCCATGCCCCGAAATTTCAAACTGTCCGTGTTTGCCTGCTAATGCAATCAGTAACAAGGATGGACTTGCACATGAGAGAAAATCTTAGCAAACGTACTAGTTCTCCTAAAGGAATGCATTTCATTCATTTTATTCAACGTAAATAGATCTGCTCTTGTCCGCGCAGGATAGATCTTTGGAGCAGAGGCCATTTTTACAGCACTAAGTGCAGTTAGGTCTTGACCACAAGTACAGATTCTCAGCGCTCCAGCAATGGCATGGAGAAACCCTTTGAAATGGGTAGAGAAAAGACTAACCACTTCCCTCTGTTCAGTGATCCCTTGATTTCATTTTGGTTATGTTTTGTAACATTAGGTCGATCATTAGAATACCTCTAAGGTCTTTACCGGGTTACAGAGAGCTGATGCAGAATTTTTTGGTTTTTAACTTCCTGCTTGCTGTCGCATGCCATGAGGTGGCACAATTCAGAGAGCAAGGACGGAGGACGTCAGTGTGACCCTATGAAGGAGTGTATCTGTAAAACGAAAATTGGTTCTTAATGAAGCAGAAGGGGGATGGTAACCCAAGCTGAGAGGTTTATGAACCTGAACAGTCGGGGTGAGCGTTTCCTGTTCCATGTATATACAAACGAACCTGGCTAGGGCCATTTCTCACAATGCTGCTGATTTATCCAGGGTCTTCCTGGGCCACCAGGCCCTCCAGGACTGCCGGGCCTTCCGGGGAAGCCAGCACCCTATTCAGGTGTAGGACCTCCAGGGTCACCAGGGGAAGATGGAGCTTCTGGTGAACCAGGCCCTGAAGTGAGTACCCATTTGTGCACAGAGGTTAATGTTGTTTCTGTCCTATGGCACTAAGTTCTAAGGCTTGCAGTCGGTAGAATTCTTAATAATATTGCAGAATAGTTTTAATGGATGAACTTGGATTTTATGCACTTTTTTTACAAAAAAAATAACAAAATAAATGTCTAGTTAACCAAAGCACGTTACTCCACAGCAGGATGTATATTTGGCAGGCAGATACTGGTGGATCTGGACCAGAATAAATAAAAAGTAAGGATGCTCTTACCAACACTGAATAAGGCTAAAGATTATTTTTCCTGTGGTGCTTTCAGGAAAATGAAGTTTGTTAAATGACTTACATAATCTGCAGGGAATTTTTAGCGTAAATTGAATTTTCCTCTTTCAGGAACTTTCTTCTTTTTCTTCAGCTAGGTAGAAGCACTTGTTCCTGTGGACATGTGAAGTACAGTTCTACTGTAAAAAAGATTGATAAAAGTTGCCTATTTGTTAATAAATCCTCAGTAAAGTGGTTTTTCAGTGAAGAAAAACATTTTTTTAGCATCAATGAGCTCTGTGAATCCTCTCTGGAACTATATTTACTAATACAGTTCCCTTTTACCCTATCAACCATCTGCCAGTAGCAGTTGTTCTCAGGACTAGATTTGATCTATACGTTCACGTTACCTTCAAAGTGGGTCACCATTGCTGTATGTGACACGGTGTAATCAGCATATACTAAAGAAGCGTATTGGTGGCACATGTTAAAGAGGAGATCTCACTGCATCTCAGCTGTGCTGGGTTTTTTTGAGGATAACCAAGTCGGGAGTTAACACAAAATCTCAAAAGGTAGGTACAGTAAATTTTAAGTCTCTGGCCATCGAGGTGGAAGGCAGCATCTTTTGCACAGAGAGAAATTAAGCACCTGAAAAACTTTAACATGGGATCCAAGAAGCACGTGCACGGGAAGCCAGTGAAAACCAAGAGCTGAGGATGTATGTACCCTGTAGGGAAGCACTGAGAATAGCTCGAGTTGTACATATGAGATCTCACTTACAGCTGCAAGGACGTAACTCCATCCAACACCTCAGAGCCCTATCCTGAAAACTAGTCCTTTTCTGTCAGGAGCTGGGTCTCATACTCTCAGGCTACAAGGAATTATAAGCATCACAAATTTTTGTTCATCCAAGCTTTAGGCCCTTGCAAGATCAAGTGTTCGCTCAACACAGGTCAGAAATCAGGATAATTTTTGGACTTCAGAGTCTCAGAGTGTTGCCTCTTGGAATAAATTGTATCCCTATGAACCCCACTAAATTAAAGCTGTGATAAACAGAGTGCAGAAGATGCAGCTGTACATGGACTATTATTTTGCTGAGCCATGCACAGTTTCAGCGTTTGCTGCACTCGAGTGCTTTGGCTGTGGTTTGAGTATTTGCTTGGTTATTAACTGAAATGTCCTTTTGGTTTACAATTTTACAGGTGGTCGATAAGGCACTTAGTGGTTCTGGCCTGGTAATGAGATGTTTCACTAAGGTGAAATAACCTGGTCCCACAGAATTAGGCTCAAAAAGCAGTATTTTTCATCCAGGCTTTTCACTGACTTGTTTCGGAAGAGGCCTCCTCTGTGTACGCAAAGGAGCTTTGAGAATCGGGCTGTACCGTAATTAACAGTTGCAGTCCAGGTCCTTAGAAATGTGTCACTGACTTAAATTTGAAAATAAATATCAAACATACTAAGTTAGTGTGTTGTGAACATTGTGGTTTCTTCTGTTATTCTTTGCTTTCTAGAAATTATCAATGGATTTTTCAATGGTTTTATGCAGTAACTGTGGTAAGATAGTGTTCTGCATTCCCAATGGTTTGTTCTCAGTGCTATTTACAGAGTTAGCCTCTGATCCAACAAGAAGATGCCCTCAGGACACGTTTGCCCTGCAGTTACAGTAGCATAGGCCAGTTCTTGTAGTCTCCAGGTAAGCACGGAACTAGTCAACAGTGCTCATGCAGCAGCATGGAGGTCAGAGCCTGCCAGCCACAAAAGCAGCAAGGCGGGCCTGCACTGAACTTCATGCTGCTACAGCAACAGCGACAACCTGCACAGGCTAATTTCATGCACTCCTGACATCTCCTGCAAGGAAAAACCTTAAACGTGCCTGGAGCTCCAGTGGTTTCTGTCTCATTAGATGTGTCTAAGTTGTAGGGCCTGGCTGTGCTTCTGTGTTTTGGATTGCCGACCTTGTCATACCCTGATAGCGTTGGAGGATAGGACCCAGCTGTCTGCAATGCCTTTCCACTGTCCTTCTATAGCACGGTTTCCTTGGAAGAAAGTCCCAATGACTGGGAAGGAAAGAAGTGCCTGGTCTAGAGGATGTAGGGAGCAGGACAGAAGGCTGTCTTGAGAGCACACTTGTCCTACTAGTTGTTGGGAAACTTGCCATTAACAGCCCAAGGGCGATGATAGCATTTTTCATTCTTTCCTATTCTTAGTTACTCTAATTAAGGAATTAAGGCCCAAAGAGCCCATGGTTTAGCTGAAAAGAGCTGTAGGTAGACTGATGGCAGCTCTCCAGTGGCCGCACTCCTAGTATGCCTTCCCCCTGCTCTGCACATCCTGCCATACCCATGGCCTATCAGTCCTTCCTGGGTGTTTTCTGCATTGATTGAGAAGGGGAAAAATTTCCACGGTGCAGCCAGTCTTTTTCAAACTCCTTCACAATGTGCCAGACCCACCCTCCCTGGCAGTGAAAGAAGAAGATGAGGAGCTCACCCATGAACACAGACCGGACGAGCACTGGATAGGTTACTGTCTTTATCACAGTACTTGACTCCAGGGCAGAGCTTTCTTACTTGCTTTATTTATTTGTTTCTTTATTGTCAGGTTATTATTTCCCTAAAATCATAAGCTTGGCTGAGAATCCATGAGATCGGTCTCATGAGACTGAGTCCTTTTTATTTGCTGTTTGGATTGTGAAATTTAGTATCTCTGACAAACACATATTCATGTTGGTGGATTTGTTCATTTGTAACCAAAAGGGCTAGAAACTTGGTACTTCAGTTAAAAGCTGAGATTCTCACCTGACTGTGGAGAGGATATCCAATGTTGTTAGAGTCCCAATGATATCTCAAGACTACAACATTGTTGGAGACTAATAACAAACTTGTTGAAGTGGGGTTTTTTAAGATGTGCTATAAATATTTACCATTAAGTGCCGTGAATACTTCAGACTAAGAACGGCAAGTGCTAAAGACCATGGCACTGCAGTGGTTTAGGCATATGCTTCATTGTACCTTTTGTCTCACGTTAAGCATGAACAGAATTCCTTCTAGAATATAACCAGGAAAAAGGCATAGCTTTATTACATAAATGCAGTGCCTGGCCAGTCTTTCCTCGTTTTCAGTTAATTAATTACCTTACTTTGTATTTTAATTGTTTGAAGGTGAGCTATTTCTAGTCATATCTAGTCACTGAATGACTGGCTTAAACCTAAAAAAAAAAATCATATCCTCTGGGAGTTAGGAGAGTATCAAGTGTTCTAAAAAGTCCTGCAGAGACCTGTCATGAAAATGCCTATTTTTGGCAACATTTCTCAGAAACACATTATCCTCAGAGAATAATTGGAGTTCTGTCCTCTAATACAGAGCGGTGTTACTCCCCAGTGCTCATATATTTAAAATTGATAATCATTTTTTCAGTAAAATGAAGATGCTTAGCATCTTAAGGCTTACTAGCAGAAGCAGTCTGCTTTATGACCAGGCATATTTTCCCATAAAAGAAGATATCCTTTATATTTCGACAAAAAATCTTAAAAAAATACAAAGAGAGTCTAGGGTCAGTAACAGAAAAGCAAAAATTAAACATGAAAAAAAAAAGTAAAATAAGGTAGTAACCATATTCAGGCAGTCAGCTTCAACATGAGATATAGTGATCAAAATTAGTATCAACTGCTGTTCATGCTTGAGATACAAACAAAACCAAAACCTATATAAACTTGGAGTATATCTGAAAAATAAGAAATTAGGAGACAATAACTTCAAATACATATGGCCTTTAGTCTGCCTAGGCATGATTCATGACGTTTGAAAGGTGGAAAATTCCCCCACAACAGCTTAAATAGAGTAGGATCGATTGGGGTAGGTTTTTATGAACTGACCAAGTAGATGCAGAAGTGTGAGTCTCTTAAAATAAATACATGCTTTTGGCCTCAGTTTCCCTCCCCTTTCCCATCTCTACTGATACAACAAAACATACTGGCCTTGCTGCAGCCACTATTCTCTGCATGTACTGGTTGTAATCAGGATGGTGCTCTAAAACAAAAAAGCCTGAAATGCTGGCCAGGTTTCATCTAACTGTTATCCTCCCAACAGCACTTTTTTTTTTTCCCCCTGAATCCAAGACAGATGAAGTTGTATTGATGATTATGACTGCAATTTTAAGAAAATTTCATTGGCAAGTCCTGTAAAATAGACAGTTACCCTAATGCTTTATTGGGTGCATTTGACAAAGTGCAGTGTTCGATTAAAAGGTCCCCCTTTTCTTTTCAAAATGTACTTTCAAGTTCATGACTGTGGCTGTTTCTCTGTCTATAGAAGATGAAGTAACTAGAATGGTCTAGGATATTTTGTTAAAATTTGTCATAAAGTAATAATGTAAAAAGAATTCAAAGAAAATGGAGAAATACGTATTGATTCATCTTCTATTTTAAAGATGAACATGTTCCCTGTCATGCAATCTAGGATTTCACAGACAGTATTATTAACTACTTGTAGCCAGTCATTCTTCTGATGCAACAGAAATCATTGTTGTCTGCTTTCAGGATAATTCCTGGGAAACATATCTGTTAAAAAAGTAGAATTTAAATGTTAACCAGACTACTAAAGTACGTTTTCAGAAGAATCAGACCATCACAACTCTGCAGGCTGCCAAGGGAAAACTTCAGCTATTAACAGTACAGCCCCATGCATTCCCACGCTTTCAGATGACCTAAGAAACTGTAGCCCTGCTCTCTAAAGATTTGCACGCATTTGCACACTCCAGATAAATGAAGTGAGATCTATTCACAGCAGAAATTTTTGGATGGGACTCCTCATTCAGTAACACATTGAAATAGTTGCGTAATTAAAGGTCTTCAGTTGCGAATCCTAATTTCAG
The DNA here is from genome assembly GCF_030936135.1 of Gavia stellata. Taxonomy (NCBI): domain Eukaryota; kingdom Metazoa; phylum Chordata; class Aves; order Gaviiformes; family Gaviidae; genus Gavia; species Gavia stellata. Next base: position 103,055,302 of record NC_082596.1, read on the forward strand.
AAGACTAGCCAATTAACTTGAAGTTGTGTGCAGGCTTAAGTCCTCCTAAATCAAGAACTTTGTGATGTAACATCCCTTCTCATGAGAAACATGTCTTGGAAATGTTTGGGTAAAGGCTGCCTTTTGTAATGGGAAATACTGCTTCGCTAACTGCTCCACATTGCATCTGATACTGATGTGATATTGCTCTGATTATGTACATATTTTCTAAATCCTACATGAAGTTAAATTGCCTCATGGCATTGTATACAGATATTTTCTCTGGTTATTTTTTTAAAGTAGCTCACAAATTCATGAATACACCCTGAAGTGAGTAACAAAGCTCCAAGTATTGCTTGCTAGCTACATAAAAGAGACTGTTCAAAAGCTGTAAAGGAAATAAGCAATTTTAGAGCAATGAAACATAAAATTGCTAAGCGGTATATGGGAAATAGTCACTAAAATTTGGAACAATTATTGTTGTTAGCTCAACCTCTCTTTTAATCCTCCTCTGCCTATGTAATCATGGTGAAATACAATATGAAAATGTTTGAAACATACTGAAAATATTTCTGATCTTTTTAATATTAAAAAGAATCGATTAGTTATTCTATCACATACAGTGCATCCAAAGCGGAAAAACAGGGGGAAACAAGGAAGGAGAGCAGGGAAAATGAGGCCATTGTGACCGTTCTGAAAACACCAGAGAAAAAATAATGTTTTCTATCTCCTTCTGCAACCATTTATATCCTTCCCCAAAATAGATGAATAAATAAGTGGATAAAAAGATTCTCAGAGGCCAGAATGTACACCTCTAAGTTTAATTAAAGGTTTTCAGAGCCCTATATTAAAAACACAGGGCATGCAAATATGCATATAACTGTTCCCTTTCTTGCATGTAGAGTTACTGTGGGCTGGACTTCTATACCTATACCGATTGACTGGTTGAACCTATAAAGCCAGTTTTTCCCAGCCTGGGAAAAATGCACTCAAATTCATGCTAAGTCACGGATACAACACCGGAAATTGGGTGGAGCACTAAATATACATTTTTCAAGGCAAAATTAAAGTGAGGCATCACACAGAAAACCTGGGCCAGTTTCTGACTTTGTCAATACCAACATTTTCTCAGTTAGCTCTCATCTGGCGCTGAGGTTGCCAGAAGTGCGGATGGCTGAAGTGCATGTGGATTTCAACCCCATCGCATCTGTAGTAGTGTTGTCAAAACCTGCTTGGATAGCACCATTATTTTGCATGCTAACATTATATTTACATTATGTTGGTTTTCTTCTTATTTTGTGGTTGTTTGATACAGTTTTCTATTAAAAGTATTTAAATACCGTTTTGATACAAAGCCAAACTCTCAGAAGACAAGAAATACAAATGTTAGAACTTCATGGTGTGAGGTGCTAGCTGGTGCTATGCATTAGTCTTTCATAATGCTCTGTCATCAGTTCGTCCAAAATACTTACATGCATGTGCTAGGAAGAGGGCTTTCAAGTGGCACCTGTTTTAGCTTTACTCTCATCTACAGGGTCCTCAGGGTCCTCCCGGTCTTGATGGAGTGGTTGGCCCACCAGGACGGAAGGGAGAAAAGGTAAGTTAAACGTGTGTCTTTCTCTGAGTTCAGTGGAAAATCTTTGTCAATTCTAGGCTGTAAAAGTCATAAATAGTTGTCCCTGCAACACAGTGTTGGCTGACTTCAATTTTTTTTTTAAGTGAATCCAGCTGCTAATGGCTTATTAGAACACATCTCAAAAGGCATATTCAGAAATCCAGAATTCCCTGTTGGGTACAGTCTCATGTTCTGCAGCATGCAATATTCAAAATGCAATATGAGCTTCTTTGTTGTGTTTCGCCAGTAAAAAGCCAGTCGTGACTGGACTCATGCAGGTGAGTCTGTAGGGGGAAAGAAAGAACTCCAGCTAGTCCAGACTGGCACAGACTGGTGGCATATTCCCTGCAGGAAGCACCCTCTGTGGCGTGTGTGTATACCGGGGCAACTGGAATTACTTAAGTTTGGATTCTGTGGACCACTGACACGTCAAGTTCTGTACACTTCTCTAGCAGCCCATATTTGTCTTAACTGCTGACTACTGCACTGCTGCTGCCCCCAGCTACGATATCGCACCCCCACATTTGTGGCAGTTCCAGCCTTCACTCACCCCCTGATGAGACATTTCATCATCCTAACCTGGCAGCAAAGGGTTACGTAGTTTTCTGTTGACTTGCTGCGCTGGTTGGCTTCATGCATAATCAGATGAGCACTATGGCCAGCAAAACAGGAGGAGTGGGGAACATGTAAATGAAAGCAAGGGATCATAGCATCCAGCAGATAGATTTTCTTGTGTTGCCATAGAACCAAAAAATACATATTGCAAAATTGCCACTCCTTAAGTTTCCCCAAATTACTTCATCCATTTTTGTTGCACCCCACTTCAAGAAGGATGTGGAGAAGACAGACCCGATGCAGCAGAGAGCTATGGAGATGGCCAGGGGCCTTGAGTACATGACCGATGAGGAAAGGGAGCTCAAACCATTTCCTCTGGCAAAAAGGAGACAAAGGCATGGCCAACAGATATGAAAATATAATTATAACCCTTTAATGAGGGCTAGTGAGTCTGCTTTTGAAGCACTGAATCCATTTTTTTTGCACCCCACTTCAAGAAGGATGTGGAGAAGACAGAGACAAAGACTACAGGAAAATTTAATCTCTAATGAGCTTCTACACCACACTTTATGCACAAGAACTTGGAAGTAGATTTCCAAGTGTACATTGAAAGCTCACGTACTGTAAGGGAAATGAAAAGGCAAGTCCTAAATGGCCAGAATATTGACATTTATTTCTTTTTTTTTTTTTAAATCACAAGATTTTTTATAAAATCTCCTCTGGAGACTGAAGGATCTGAGTTGTGATTTCAAAACCCTGAGGTTGGTAAAACTGCAGCACATGTGGCAAATAGCAGTTCTCCAGAAAATGCAGTATGTATGTTACAAAGCAGGCATCCGACACTTGTGTCCATTGTAATCAGTGGTACGTGTTTTACATAAAGGAGTCCAGAGAAGGGCGACGAAGCTGGTGAGGGGTCTGGAGCACAAGTCTTGTGAGGAGCGGCTGAGGGAGCTGGGGTTGTTCAGTCTGGAGAAGAGGGGGCTGAGGGGAGACCTTCTCGCTCTCTGCAACTACCTGAAAGGGGGTTGTGGGGAGGTGGGTGTTGGTCTCTTCTCCCAAGTGACAAGTGACAGGACAAGAGGAAATGGCCTCAAGTTGCACCAGGGGAGGTTTGAGTTGGATATTAGGAAAAATGTCTTTCCTGAGAGAGTGGTGAAGCACTGGAACAGGCTGCCCAGGGAGGTGGTGGAGTCACCATCCCTGGAGGTGTTCAAGGAACGTGTGGACGTGGCGCTGCGGGACATGGTTTAGTGGGCATAGTGGTGTTGGGTTGGTGGTTGGACTTGATGATCTTACAGGCCTTTTCCAACCGTAGTGATTCTGTGATTCTGTGATTCTGTGAGTCTAAGAATAGAAAGAAGTCTAGCTGAAGTAAACTGAACCTAAATCACATATTATAGGAAGAGACTGATGTGGAGAGGGAAGTAATTGGAAGAAAGATTAAATTTTAAAAAAAGGCATAATCCTCAAAAAAAAGGACAAAACCTGAAATGTTTTGCCTCACTGAGCCTGTTTACTGCATGGGGTATATTTGATAAAAGTTTAATTAGAAATTAATCACTACATACTTGTACCTGCTCAATACAGTCCCCAGCACCTTGGGATATTAGGATTTTTCCATTTCTTCTGTTCATTTTTTCTGAAAATCTTGATTTAATCTATACTGCAATATCTATTTTTAATAATTATTCCCAATTAATCCAGAGAAGATTACAGGGAGAAACTGCAGGATGCACTGCAAGTAAAGTCAATTTGTTCCTTGAAGTGAAATTTGATGTGGTTTTTTGTCATTATTTTTGGAAAAAAACATTGTTACAATTTTACTCCGGGTGCTAACTCATTTTTTTCAGACCCTACTCAAGCAATATTTCTGTTGAATGAGTAAGGACAGGAGCTTGCCAATATAGTGATTAATTCCATTAGATTCAGTGCAATTTGGAAAAGAAGTATTTGCGTGCTGTGACTTTCTGTCTGTTCCGTGAACTAGAAGTGGAAAAAACAGTATCTAAGAGTATAAAAGCAAATAAAATAGCTTGATTGCTGCAGAGGTGCCTTAAAATCATACTAGTCGTCATATCCCTTGTTTGGAAAAGTGCCCTAGACGACTTGTGTGGGATCAGTTTCTGCTTCTGTTATATCCCATGAGATTTTTGACATTTAAGTTCAGAAGCATGAGGATGTGACCTGCAATGCTTAATTCTGTGTGCTCCAGACCTTTAGAATCTGCAGCAATAATTGAAATACAAGATTGCATCCTGTCTGCATACCAGACCAGAGCTATTCATTTTTTATTATAACTCCAGAATTACAGATTGTTTTCTTTTTAACTAAGAGGTCTAATGTTTCCTGTAAAGGACATTATGACATCAAATCAAACAACACAGAAATCTGTGGCTATTTTAAATAAGCAAAAATATCGTAAATGTGTTTTTGTTGCCTGTCTAATGCTCTTACTGTAAGTAATTAGGATTGGTTTTCTTTTACAGGGCGATCAAGGTCCTCCTGGTTCTGTTGGTCCAAAGGTAAAAAAGAAGACAGTGTCTTTATAGGATAACAGTATCACTCTAATACAGCACACTACTGAAAAGGGCTGAGAAGTCTAAAAGATTATTATTGTGAAACCTAATGAAGTCAGTGAACTTGGTTTCTCAGTTGGCCAAAGTACTTCTCTAAGAAATGTGGCCTGGAGGTCGAGGGAGGTGATTCTTCCCTCTACTCGGCTCTCGTGAGACCCCACCTCAAGTACTGTGTTCAGCTCTGGGGCCCCCAGCATAAGAAAGACATTGACCTGCTTGAGCAGGTCCAGAGGAGGGACATGAAGATGATCAGGGGGATGCCACCTCCCTGGCAGTGTTCAAGGCCAGGTTGGACGGGGCTTTGAGCAACCTAGTCTTGTGGAAGGTGTCTCTGCCCATGGCAGTGTGGTTGGAACTAGGTGATCTTTAAGGTCCCTTCCAACCCAAACCATTCTATGATTCTATGACTCTACTTACTTGCATCTACTTATGCATGTTCAGTGTAACAATAGACTGACCTTTTATTTTAGGGTGATTCTGGAGTCACTGGATCAATAGGCCCCAAAGGAGAAGCTGGTGCTGTTGGGTCTTCTGGGAAACCTGGACCACCAGGACCTCCTGGGCCCCCTGGGCCCCCTGGACCTCCTGGACCTCCAGGACTAAGCTACCGTTTGGGATTTGAGGTATTTTGCTATTATGGGGTTTGTTCTAGCTGTGGATCTGCTTCCTTCAGAGGACGGACAGTGTAATCACCTGTATATTTCACAGCTATTTAAGGCTGAATTGATGACAGATAGTCATTTGCTCTAGATTGAAATTTGCCTAGGAGTAGCCTACAATTCCTTTTAATTTGACCGTATAATTGGCCATGCTTAGGCCATGGAAGTAATGGATTTCTTTGGGCAATTTTCATTTTTCAAAAGCACTTTTTTTCCTATAAATAATTTAGAGCAATGATCTAAATATATAGACAGACCTGACAGTATTCATTAAAATCGAACTGCAGGTCCCCCTTGAGCTATGACTTTTCCCATGCTTTCATTCTTGAGGCCACGAGTTTAGTTTAGCCTTGTCACTTACGTAACGTGTAAATACAGAGACAGATGTTGGACATTTCTGACCTCATGGTCTGTTCTACTCAGAAGAAAAATGTTCTATAAAAAAAATAATAAATTGCAGATGCTACTCTTTCTACTTCTGAAAATAATACCTTCATCACTTCAAAATAAAAGATCTGGCCAGCTCAAGCTGAGTTTTATATGTCATTTGAGAACTGCTCATTTAGATGCTCTTTTTGGAGCAGAATGTGGCTTTGCAGTACAGAAAGGCAAAGGGATGACACTCAGGTTCAAGAACTAGAGCTGCTGCATTAACATCTTTGTGAGGAGAGGTTGACAAATTGCCTGCAACAATACTCACATATGAGTCTTGCCTTTTTTTCTTTTTTTATGCATTTTTCATTTCTAATTTAGCTGTTTGGCTCAGGAAAGTCTTTCGAGAGTTTTTGGGTTTTTACGTCATGGGATATAATACAAGTTTGCATAGCAACTGAGGGCAGTTTTATCAGAGAAGTAAGCAATGTTTCAGCAAAACTACTGGCCATCTGTAGAGCTGCTGCAGTAAAGTGGTGGTGTTTAAAAGACACCAGTTCACTCACACATGTTTCTCTGAGTATCTATACTACCCTTTTTGTATTTTGCTTTTCTTTACTCTAGACACACTTTGAGTACTCCAAGTACAGAGATGACCATTAATGCTTGTTTAGAGACATATTCTGATTTCTGATGTCTGACTAAATAATATTGTACTCTCTACACTACTGGTTAATAATCTCACTGATGTCAGTGGATTTCAATGGATGAAAAAAATCTCTCCAGCAGTTCACAAGTTCTTAATTGCCCACACTGCCATTGTTAGCAAGGAAGAGCATAAAGTCTTAGTGTACAAACACTCCATTGCATTAACTTAGGCACACTATAAAGGCTGGTACAGAGTCTCCCCTGAATAAATACATACTTGTCTCAGAATGAGATAAGGACTACTGGTAAGCCACATCTTCATCCTAGGCCTGGTCTGAGTTTTAGCCCAGGATGATGGCTTCTCTGACTTGCAGTAATCTTCTGTGACCCTTGAGGATCCAGGGTTAAGAGATTCTCCATGCTTCCCCATTCACGCTATTGGACTAGAAGCCAACTTTGCCACCAAAGAGTTCCCCTGCAAGTAGGTACTTAGGACCAAACTCTGCCACTTCTGATACCTAAGTCTCATAGGAGCAAAGTTAGCAGATAAGCAGGAGAGAGTGAAAACTGGAAGTCCCCACCTTTCTGGACAGAAACACAGAAGAATCCCAGCTCTAACTGCAGCAACATCTTGACTGGCTTAATCTTGAACTTCATCTAGTCCAAACGGAATTGGCATGATTGTCATTTCCCTGAGATTAATACTACTGTTAACAGGCTTGCTAGTTCTAGCTGATCTTTTGGATGCCAACCCCTGCCATCTGTTAAGGCAGCACCGTAGTCTGCCAGTTCGTTAGGGCAACACTACCTTTTGGTTGGCAGTCTGTTTATTGCTGTTAGGCTGTTTCTGCAAAACATTCCTGTTAGCACTTGTTAGCATCTGCGATCAGCTATGTGCAAAACCCAAATGGCATGGGGTTTGCTGGCACTTACAGTTGCCAGAAGAACAGTCTGAGCTGCAGAAGGTACCTGGTAAACCCATTAAAAACATGCAGATGTCAAAAGCGATGGAGTGTTATATAAAGCAGGCATCAAGCACTCTCTTAAAGGGAAAAATATATTGGCACAGTGGAGGCAAGGGAAAGAAGGACGCAGAAACACAGCTTGTGGTTTACCCTAAGTAGCGAGTGTTTGGCTAAACAGGCCAAACAGAATATCAGCAGATTTTCTGTTGATATTTGATACTGTGATAGCTGATGGAGGAGCAAAATGAAAGTCTGAATAACATTCAGTCTCCAGTGAAGTTGCATGAAAGGACTTGAGCCAACCTGATGACTCAATGCCTCCCACCTTGGTCCCTAAAAGGAAGGACCTGATTCCAGCTGAGCGCTCCTTCTGCTTCTCTTCTTCTTGCTCTTGTGGAGTTGGTGCAAAAGGGCAAAAGAACAAAATTTCTTTTTTTCACTGGAGTCAGATCAGTTGATGTTTTTCATAACTTCAGCATTAGGCCGTCATTCCATAGCAGCTTAAGCCGATCTAACTGGTCTTCCACCCTTTCCCTTACACTAGAGTGCGTCAGACCTATGGTAATCTGAGCCATTTCAAGTCACTAGCTAGCAGAAAGCTAAGCAGGCAAGGAGCATGGGTCCTCTAAACGTGATAAGCTGATACAAAGGCTCTTTGTCACCAAGAGGAGGATATTCTGCTTTGCTCCTGCTCCTCCTCCCGCCTGTAGCCATTCCTGGCACATGCCTGCCCTTCACATGGACTAGCATCCAGTGTTCCATCAATCCTTCTACAAGCCAATTTAATTTACTAAAATTTTAGAGAACCATCCCATGCCAAAAAAGTAATATATTTTCTGCTGTTTTAGTGATTTAAAGTGGCTCACAGGAAAGTGAGAGGATTCAACGCATGGCACTGGTGTTGAAAATGAAGGCCGTATGGCTGTGAGCAGGGAAGTGGAGCGAAGATCAATATTTTTCCCTTTTCAGAAAAAGGAAGCAATTAAGCCAGCACAGCTGCATTTAAAACTGCAGCTAAAAGCAAGTGAACAGTTTCCTGCTGGCGTGGTTCATCTAGATGGTTTGAAGCACAATCTGACAAGTTCTAGATGAGGCACAAGGCAAGCGGTAGGAACATGTGGCTGGGATGGTGCTGGGAGTAAAAAAGATAATTATGGCAACCTGCAATTTTATTTCTTTGTCTGCCTTGGAAGTGGCAGCTCCTGGTTCTGCCATAGATTCGGAATGTTGCAGTCAGAACAAGGAGAGCTGGAAGGAGGTTTCTGCTTTCTGTGTGGTCTCCTGTAAAACCCATAGAAAATCTCCACAGGAAATATGGATGCTGGTCTCAAGGTCTTCCACTTCACAGAGATCTTCTGAAATCAGCAGAGGGACATGACAGTGGTCAGTGGGCTGGAGCACATGAACTGTGAGGAAAGACTCAGGGAACTGAGCTTGCTTAGTCTAGAGAAGGCTTAAGTGTTTTAGCAGCCTTCTGATACCTAAAAGGAGGTTATTGAGAAGACACATGGCCAGGATTTTGGCAGTGCTGCACAGAGTGATGAGCAACAACAATCATAAATTGAAACAGGGGAGGTTCTGACTTGATATAAGATATTTTTCACCTTGACGACAGCCAAGCGTTGGAGCAGGTACTTGGGGAGGCTGCAGAACCTCCATCTCTGGAGGGTTCCAAGACCTGAGAGAACAAAGCCCTGAGCAACCTGATTTGAATTCATTTTTGATGGTGCTTAACAGGAGGTTGGACTAGGTAGCCTCAGAGATCCCTCCCAACATAATTAATTCTACAATTTTGTGATGGAACATTTTTTTGCCGCTGAATTTCATTTCAGTAAGCTGTATTTTAGGCAAGAGTTCAACATTCAACTGTGAGAATTAGCAAGAACCTTTATTTTCGAATAATGATTGCTGTTCTTAACAAACTGCCTGCAAGTTGTCCCTGCCTTAAATCAGTCACGTAACCCTTACTAGTCATTACAGTATTTCAGTAGCCAGGTGGCAGGTAAATGCTAAACAGAAAAATGCTGCTACAGCATGCTCAAACAGCACGCACTTAAAACTGCGATGCTGTCTCACTTCTGCCTGCTGCTCTCCAGCCTGGAGTGCTGGAGAAATGGTGTCAAATTGACAAGACTGTAAAGACCAGAGCGTCTGTGAGGAAGATCAACGTGCCCTTATCGCATTTGAGTGGAGCCTATACCCAGAACATCATGCATTGGTCCAAAAAAGGTTAATGAGAAAAGATAAAAATATTTGTGTTCAGTATCTTTCCGGTTTTTTACAGGACTTCAGAAAACAGAGCAGTTGGGAAAAAAAAGAGGAAAAAAAAAAAGATAAATTCTTAAATTCTGTAGCATTTTTTCTCTTCCATTAGGACATGGAAGGATCAGGTAGCATTGACCTGTTAAGTGAACCCAGAATTCCAGGATCAAGAGGGCCAAAGGTAAGTGGACATTCTGGGGGCAGGGAGTGTTGCTTGTTGTTGGGGTTTTTTTCAAAAACAAAAGTGTCCTCCTCTCTGCTTTCTGGAAACACATAGGCCCAGTCAACTATAGATTTGGAGTTACTGCACTGCACTGGATTCAGTTGCCCTAGAATGACGTTACAATAACTGTGTCCTCCAGAGAATCTGAATGGTATTTCTCTGATACCAGGTTAGCTGATGAGTTTTAGATTCTGCTCTGGTATCATTTTTGAAAGATTAAAGAATGAAATAGGGGGGGTTGTATTATCTAGCTCCCTAATTCCTGTTTTACCCTAATAGATGCCGTTCTTGCTTATGGAGATGAATCACATATCCCAATGAAACTGAAATGTTATAGTTTGAAAATCAAATGTGCATAATCTGAAATACCACTTAAACTAATAGTATGTTCCCAGTAGTGTGGAAGCAATGTCCCAGAAGAAGGGATGTTTTTTCCTCCATCACCATGTCTCAGGAGATTTTTGCTAGTGTGGGATGCTTTAAAACACCAGGTAGGGAATATGGGAATACAATGCATCAGTACTTACCAGATCATTCGGATTTATCTTCATTCTTCGTAGTAACATCAAAACTGCAGCCTATGATGCTTTCCCCAAAGCAGGCAATGATCCCAGCATTCCTCCTCCCACGGCTGCCTGCATTTTTCTAGCTTGGTCTTCAGAAGTCTTGCCCCTGTGCTCGCTCCAAAAGAAACGTTCAAACTTTCCAAGCATAGCTTTGAAAGAATAGGTCTTGTTGCCCGAGTTTGGAGAAAGTGCTGGTGATGATGACCTTGGTTATGGTAAATGCCAGATTGAATAGTAGGCAACAGTGCACTGTCACTGCAAATAAGGCAAACCCTGTACTGGAATACATCAGAAAGAGCATTGCCAACAGATGTAGAGTTGTTATTATTATAGCCCTTTACTCAGGGCTAGTGAGGCTGTGCTGAAATATTGAATCCATTTTTTTTGTACCCCACTTCAAGACGGATGTGGAGAATCGTAGAATCATGGAATAATTTTGGTTGGAAAAGACATTTAAGATCATCAAGCCCAACCGTAAACCTAACCCTGCTAAGTCCACCACTAAATCATCTTTTAAATACCTCCAGGGATGGTGACTCAACCACCTCCCTGGGCAGCCTGTTTCAGTGTCTCGAACAGGAGAAGACAGAGACAGTCCATCTTTACAGATGGCACGGGGCCTTGAGTACATTACCAGTGAGCAGAGGCTGAAGGAGCTCAAATGGTTTAGTCTGGCAAAAAGGAGGCAAAGGCATGATCTAACAGCTGCTTACAAGTCTTTGAGGGGCAATTGCAAATATGATGAAGCCAAACTGTTCCTCATAGTGCCACAAGGTGCAACAAGGTGCAACAAGGGACAGTGGCCACAATTTGCAGTTGGAGACATTCAGGTTAAACCTTAGGAGAAACTTGTTCACCAGGAGGTTGGTGCAGAACTGGGGCAATTTGCCCGGGGAGGTTGTGGAAGCTCTGTTCTTGGAAGTTTTCAAGACTTTGCTGGACAGAGCCATGACTGTCCTGATTTAGAGCTGGTGACGGTTCTACTTCAAGGGGGTGAATGGATTAGATGGCCTCCAGAAGCCCTGTACGACCCTCTTTCTACAATTCCATGAATCATCAGAAATGAACTGAACACTGGAGACAGGAGCGAGTTTGAGAACCTCTTTACTGTGCTGGTTTAAAGCACTAGTAATTGTGAGTCACTGCAATTATAGCTGACTCAGTTTAATATCTTAGAGATCTTTGTCCCCTCTTGTATCTTTTCCTAGATACTAAAAAAGTGGCACAAAAAAAAAAATACAGTTACAAAAATAAGAATAGAATTCGTTAGCTGAAACAAGCTGGTGTCCAAAGTGAGATGCCCAAAACCAGTTCCAAAATTGCCCATTCTGACCTGCCTAAATGACAGCCTTACTCAGTTTTGGTTTTATAACAGGCATTGTTTCCAAGTCACTCAGCTGTAAATATTGAAAAAAATGTCTTATTGCAGCTGAACAAAATCCTGGAATTTTGTTTTCCTGTTACTGCTTAGTCGCTCCACAACGTTTGAGTCAGTAAAGAAGGCACATAAGAACTCTCCTGTGATCATAAAAATGATTATACATACTTACTGGTACTGCATGAAAGCATTATGAGCCACTTACACCCTATAACAACTCCAGATGTTCCTGATTATGTTTGAGTGAAAATAGAGTATCTGCTTCTAAGAGGGCTGTAACTCAAAGGAGCTGATAGGAAATAAATTATATTTATTTGCACTATATTTGTATCTGTTGAATTTTTTATTAATCTTTTATGAGAAAGTAGTGGTTATGTTTTGAAGTAGAAGTATCAAATTTATTTTGTAGGCTCAGCTATCATTTCCAGGGTTTCTGTTCTCTTTCTTCCACAGATCAGTGTGAAGTTTTGTTGGTGTTCGATTTATTAGAGTCTTGTCTTCATATTCCAGGTGAAGACAACTCAATAACTTTTTTGAATTCTTTTTTTTTCCATTCAACTTTCTAAAATGATTAATAATGAGCTGTTGTTCATTTTACCATAAGAGTCATAATTGTACTTTACAACTGATGTCACCATATAGAGACAAGAGAGGAATCTGCATCCCCAAATGTTTCTTTCAAGCTACCTTTAAACCTAGCAAGATAGTGCCGTTTGGCCTCTAAACTGGTAACATATCTTAATTTTAGCCAAGGAGGCAAATTCAAAAAATCGTAACCAATTGAAAGCAATCCCTTGCAAGAAACGCAGTTGGACAACTGTATTTCTAATATTTTCCAAAAATAAGTATAGTACGCAGTGATAAGATTAAAGTTGTCTTTCTAAGAAAAAAAAAACTTTAGATGTTTTCATGGTAATATAGAGCAAGGCAGTATTTATTAGAACAACAACTCTAAAACAATGCTTACATTTATTACTCTCTGTTGAAACTACTGGCCTGCAACATTGTCTTTGTAACAGTTGTGGTTATGAATCAGGGTTTTTTCTGAGAAAATTTATTATGAAACATTACGTGGATTTATCAGTAAATTTAGTGTAATTTTATAGGGTTCTGCAGGAAGACATGGTCAGCGTGGGCCATTAGGACCAAAGGTACCCTATGTAACAAGGAACACTTCAAACCTAACCTATTTTGCTTTGGCATATGGTTTTTACTTCTATATTCCCAGCATTTGCCTTAACAAAACAGCTTTTGTTTAACATTCATATACTGACTAAGTATGGGACAAATTTTGTTCCCATTTACACTGAGTATCCACCCAGAATGTGTATTAATAGAATTATTTCACATCCACACCAGAACAGTGAGTAAATACCAGCTGGGCCGTTACATTCCAAGGCACTTGGAGTAACATGGCATTTTTGTTTTATTTTTTTAGGATATTTGGCAGTTTCTCTTTGTAGGTCATTTATACAACATTCTGGTTTCCAGGAGGTTACACGCATGCTGTTGAAAAAGAAAGCTGCAGGACAAGACCTTCTGGCATGATCCCAGAAAGTGATAGGAAAATGTTCTGGAAGGTGCTGGGGGGAAAAGGGAGATGTCATGACTACTTTGCCTTGGTTTTGATTTGAGCTCAGTAGTGACTGAGTTTTTCCACTTTGATGCTGCTACTGGTTAAGTAACGCATGAGGAAAAAAATGGAGAGATGAAAAAACCAGAGGAAAAAAAGGGCAGGTTCACAGAACGGAGCCTTAGACAGGAAGAGGCTTTTTCTATTCCTGCATAAAGCTTGAGCTCCACCCAGGTTAATAGTACAGTGTGACAACACCTCTTCAGCACCTTAAATGTGGAGTTAAGAAAATTTGAAGTCTTCATTGTCCTGGAAAATGACAGCAACATTGAGGGAGCAGGAAATGGAAAACAACAAAACCCCATTCTCTTTTCCTAAAATTTACACATGAACACACAGAGCACAGGTCACTGACTCCCCAGAAATCACGTTGCCAGCAGTAACTGCATGCATGTGTTTCACAGAACAACAGCAATCTAATATCTGGCCAGTCCCCTATGTCTAGAATCTATAGAGCTCAGCTTATAGGGCTGAAAAAAGTTCCTCCCTTGGGTACTACTCCTGTTAATGCTGGAGGACAACGTTACTTATAAGTGAAAAACTCAAATATTTGCACATTGCGTGTTAGTGAATGATACTGCAAAGGACTGGCTAGAATAGATGAGCTGTCACATGATGCTGCTCTACGGACACAAGTAGGTGCCGAGTCTCCACGCTGAAAATACATTTTTTGTTAAAAACTTATTCGCTGCCCTTAACTAGAAATTTTGTTTCTAAAATATTGTGGAAATACTGTTTCACAAAGACTTCAGAAATGGAGGTAGCATGATTCCTAGGATTTAGGAACTGGACTGGAACGGAAATGATAGTCATAAACCTTGGCCAAGAGACTTCACCACCACCTACACTAAGATTTTAGTTGTTTACTCTTGAGCCATTCATTCCCAAGATCATGGAGACACAGAAAGGAACATACTATTGCCTGACAGCTTACAAAATCAGGTACACTAGGGTAAAATTAATATAAAGTGATTATAATACACTATCATTCTCACGGGGATGAATTTTACACCCACTTTTCGTGGTTATAAATGACTTCACTAGGCAACAGTGGCAAAATACAACAACCACCCACTTCCAAAAACCAAGAGCTAACGCACCATGAGGAGTTTAAGGTATAGTTATGTTTCATACATCCTTCATCCTTCAAATACCCCAGACTCATAGAGCTGTCAGAGAAGGCCTGCTGTGATCAAAGTTTTCTCTCTTTCCTAGCAAGTAAGTATAGGTCCAAATTTTGCTTTCACTTTTATTATTATGAAAAACTGTTTTCATTAAAAAACAGTCTACAGTCTTCATGCATTCATGAATATAAGGACTCCGGAAAGACAGTAAGCATAAACGTAACATTTGAGGCGATGGCTGTAGCTCCTTGCTGATTTGTTCCCATTTATATTCTTTGTCTCAAATGAGACAAACTAAACTGCATGTTCTCTGTCTGCAATGAAATCAAGGAATCATGTCTACTCAGAGCTAGGGTACTGCAGAATCAGTTGCTTGTGGTACGACGTGATGGCTGGGTAGGTGGGGAGAGCAGCAGTGTGGGGGAGGCTGAGTTAACTGTGTTGAAGGAAGGTGTTGGGTCATTTGTGGAGGCACAAGGTCACTGTAGCATTGGTAGATCTGGGGAGTGTTAGCATGTGCTGATTTCAGACGCCAAGATGAAGGTTCAGGAATACAGCTTGGTAGATGCTCAGCAAAAATAATGTGTAGTGACCAGAAACTCTAAGATGTGGGTGGCAACTGGGAGGTTAAACCCCCAGAACCAATTCACAAATGCATGCTGAGCATCACTTTACCAAAAATACGCCCTGTTTTTGCTAGACATTGTACTCCATTCAGTCCCTTTGTGAGGAAACTAACGTATGTGTTTAAAATCCTTGTAATTACTGTTCACTTTCATGTTTAAGCACTATTGTGTCTCTGTTTCAGGGAGAAAGAGGCAACATTGGTCCACCAGGTTCAAAGGTGGGAAATTCATTTAACTTGATCTAAAACCTTAGTCATTTCTTCCTCTTAGTTTCCTTTCTTCTCTTAATGCACTCGGGGGATAATGAACATTTCTAGCTCTGTCAGCATATTAAAGCCCAGGGAGGCTTCTCTGGAAAAACAGAACCCTTTCTCAGTTGAGCTGTGATTATCAGGAGCCAGTGTAACCTGTTGCTTAAGACTTCTGTTTAAAATATGGTTAAAATTGCATTTTAAATCCTCATGCGCATGATGCCATGGTGTTTTTGAGGCCGTTTACATTTTCACCAGAACAAAAAATTAAAATCAGCAAAGCTTATATCAAAACCTAAGTTCCACGTGCCCCCCTACTCCTTAACATCACGGTGTGTAGCTAGCACCCACACTAGCGCACTCTCCCCACCACATATGGCTGTGGGACAGTAGTAGATTCATGCCGTGTTGTGCAGAGGCCTCTGGAGCTGTGCACAACCCCAATCCGGCCATCAGCACAGAGGCCGCTGTTTCTGTGCTAGAACCTGCCCATCATCCTGCAGCCAGGCTCCTCCTAACGCCCACCTGACCCCTCGGGAGGTACGAGACTATAGAAATGGTGGTTGGAAGGACCTCCAGAGGCTGTCGAGTCCGATATCACACTCCAAGTAGTAATATCACCAACACTAGATCATATCAGCGATGGATTTGTCTCACTGAGCCTTAAATACCTCCAGGGAGGTTCCAAAAACTCTGTGGGTATCTTGTTCTGGTGCTTCACTATCCTCTTTGGAAAGACAGTTCCCTTAATGTGCAGCCTGTACCTCCCACACCGTCATTTGCCCCAGCTGCCTAACTCACCCTGTGCACCAGCGTGCAACCCAGTCCTGCTGCTCTGGATCACTGCAGCGTGTCCAGAGAAGGGCGACGGAGCTGGTGAGGGGTCTGGAGCACAAGTCTTGTGAGGAGCGGCTGAGGGAACTGGGGTTGTTCAGTCTGGAGAAGAGGGGGCTGAGGGGAGACCTTCTCACTCTCTACAACTACCTGAAAGGGGGTTGTGGGGAGGTGGGTGTTGGTCTCTTCTCCCAAGTGACTACCAACAGGACAAGAGGAAATGGCCTCAAGTTGCACCAGGGGAGGTTTGGGTTGGATATTAGGAAAAATGTCTTTCCTGAGAGAGTGGTGAAGCATTGGAAGAGGCTGCCCAGGGAGGTGGTGGAGTCACCACCACTGGAGGTGTTCAAGGAACGTGTGGACATGGCACTGTGGGACATGGTTTAGTGGGCATGGTGGTGTTGGGTTGGTGGTTGGACTTGATCATCTTACAGGTCTTTTCCAACCTTAATGATTCTGTGATTCTGTGATTCTGTGATTCTAGACATGAGATCCCACCGGCAGGGAAACCTGCCAATTTACACCACTTTACACAGTGTTAGTACCGAAATGAATGGAGCTGGAGTCCATTCTTTCCTCTCCAATCTTCCCTATCATTATCCCTATCTGTTCTGGTTTGGACTCCTCTTGGAGCCCACCCCAAAGCTTCTGTGTGTATCTCTGCTCCTCTTTGCCAGTCCCTGGCTGATTTGCGTGCCTTTCACAGGCATAAGGCAGCAGAGGGCGGTGCTGGGATCCATAGCAATAAAATAAAATACAATACAATACAATACAATACAATACAATAAAATAAAATAAAATAAAATAAAATAAAATAAAATAAAATAAAATAAAATAAAATAAAATAAAACAAAACAAAACAAAAGCTTCTCTTGCATTTGGGACAGCACTGAAATCAAGACTTGCTCTAGAAAACAAGATAAAAGCAATTATGAATGTACCCTTCTGCTTGCTGAATATTTACAAGAGTATCATCACAGTCTTTTAGCAGCATCTGCTTGTTTATTTTTAAAAAAACAACAATGTAACAGGACTCTGCTTGGCATAAATTCCATCTGCTGTACATATTTTGAGTGTTGCCATTTCGCAGAGATATTTGGCAGCATGATAATTAAAGCTGACACATTGATGCATAGGACAGTTGTTTAACTCTTCTTTTTGATCTGTTTGAGAGTATTTTCTTAATTGTTATACATACAGGTGTTTTGTTCTGTGGTCCTTTTTCTAGTAATTATCATTGTTGATGTGATGATAGATACATTTCAAACACATGCATATATTGTAAGTGGAGTGATTACAGTGCTATTTTAAAATAATCAATCTATCTCTTCAATCCTCAGATTAAAAAAGATCTTAGTCCTCTTATATTTGAGCAATGAGCTACATTCTTAAAATATGGAGGGAGTTAGAAATAAGGATGTCTCTGGATAGATTATTTACAGTAAAACATCTTACCTATCCTGGATCTTTTCTTCCAAATTAAATTTCATTAGGAAAATCAATTGGTGAAATTATTCAGCATTTGCAAGAGTAGGAAGCTGATCTGCAGGTCCCACCATGCCTGGAATGACGGCGTTCTGTCGCAGAGGTGCTGTTGCTCCAAGGTTATTTCCCCTGCCCTATTACCTTTGCTGCAGAGAGCTATGTATCATTTTCCACAAGCACTGAAGAGACTTAAGTCCCAAGTACCCTTTTTACTTGTCATGTAGGTGGCTAAATCCCAGTAGCTGCTTAGGTGCCTAAAACGCCTTAGCGTTCAGAGACACCTTTTATCCTGCACTTGTCTATAAAATGAAAATTATAGCTCTTCAGAAATTACACTTTATCTTAATAAACTGTTTATTCCTGAGCCACATGCTTTGCTGATCACAGACAGAAAATAGAAATAACAGTGAGAACATCCTTTCTTAATGAAGTGGACACATTAAACCTTTAATGCTGGTGGCTCTGTAGAAAGGCATAAGAAGAGAGAAGATTTTCTCTCTGTGAATTCTTAATTTGCGTTTCTTCTATCACACGGGAAATGCAGCAGAGAAGCCCATTTGCCTTTGGATGGTTTGAAACTCTCTTGTTCTTTAAGACACTCCTGTAGAGTATTAGATAATTCTCAGTGCTTTTATTAGGTCACATCCATCCATCCCAGTATCCTGTCTCCAGCAATGTCAACAGCATATGCAGTTTGAGCAGGTGCTTAGGTGCAATTTGGCCTTTATAAAAGGGCAAGTATTACATCATAGTTCTCATGAGTGACCTCCTAGACTCCAACAATTTGTGACTCAGGGACTTTCTCAGCTAGAAATGGTGTCTGAACCACAATTAGATCTCTTCAAGTGAACTTGATGTCTCCCCTGGAACTCATGCAAACTTCTACAATTTACAAGATCTTGGGGCAAGGTGCTCTGCCAACTTAACTACACATCCCATGAACCTCTGCCAGCTATTTTCATTTGATGCCCACTATTTCTTCTATTAGAAGTGTGAGTCCTTAACTACTGTCTACTTTTAGAAGCCTCTACAATATTCTTCACCCACCTTCTCATCATTTGTCTCTTTTCCAAGCTAAAGAGTCATAACTTATACCACCTTGTTTCATATAGAAGCCATTTTGTACCTCCCATTATTCCCACTGGCCTTTTCTGACGTTTCTCTAGTTCCACTAGATCCTTTTCAAGATGGAAAATGTGAACAAACCCGTGCACAGAATTCAAGTTATGGACATACAATAAGTATATACAGTGGCATAGTAATGTTTTCCTGTCCCTTTTGCAATAATTTCTTGTATTCAGTTTATCTTTTTGACAGCTACTGAGCTGACCTTTTAATGGAATTGTCTATGTCTACTAGATTGTCATGGTACTATCTACTGTAAAAGCCCAAAACTATTTTTTTGAAGCAGAACAAAAAGTAAGAACCAAAACAGCCTTTTCATAAAAAAAAAAACCCAAAACACTCCCCCTGAAAAAAGAAAAAAACGAACAAAACCAAACCAAAATAAACACCAAAAAAACCCCCACCAACCAACCAAGCAAGCAAACCAAAAAACCACCCCCACTACTAAACGAAAACAGGGCTAATCCATCACTTGGATGAATCATTCGGCTGTTATGTGTCATTTCCTTTGCTCTTTCATACCACACAGAGAAAAACAGATGCAAGAAATGTAATTCACTGTTTATCTGGTCCTTTAAGAATTCAGTCGTCTTTTATCCATTTCTCTCTGGGCAAACTGCATTATCATTACTGAGTGATACTTCTGTTTTTCCCGTAGAACAGAGCAACTGCTGAGATTCTTAGCAGCAATATATAGCCCTGCCTTAAACTAGAGCGGGGGCTACCAAACTTTTTGCCCCACCTACCAACTCCCATCTTCACTGAATGCCTCTCCCTCCTCTTCCTCCAGCCTGAGAGTCACGTAACTGAAGGGTGGAAATAACCCATGAAATATATCCTGGGGGAAAGCAACAGAATTCACCCTTTTGCTAAGGGGAGGTGGGAGCAGTGGAGAAGAATGATTGAAGCCGCGTTAAAAAAACCTGCTCTGGAGAGGGGAGAACAGCAGGAGGAGCGGAGAGAGCAGATGACTAAGGACATGATGCTGACTCCACGAGCCCCCCCAAACCTGCCTGCTAGTGCGTTCAGAACCTTACTGTGTCCCTCCCAAGAGCGATAGCCTCCTGCTTGTATGAAACAGAGAATAACGGTATGTTTGTTGTGGCAGGGAATGCCGGGTACAGATGGAAAACCAGGCTTTCCTGGCATTGCTGGCCATCCCGGAGATGTGGTGAGTAGGGCTATTGTAATTGGTGATCACCTAACACACACTGGCTCCCAAACCTGTATCTCAAGGATCAGCAGGAGCCCTAACAGTACTTGCTAGCAGCGTGCGGAGAGCTGGGCCGGGGTTTAGTCCTCCTTAACGCGGAGCAATTACCTCCGACACCCAACACAGGAGCAGAGCGGCCCTCGCTCGTCAGTCAGAAGTGATACAGGCATCTCTGGAGGCTAGCTCCCATTCTACGACGCTCATTTTGCTTTTAATTATTCAGAAATCATCTCTGCTTTTAATTAGAGGGAAGCCAACAGGCCCATAGGTGATTTTAATGTATTTCTCATGCCTGAGGGCTGTGACGATTACAGAGCTCGTGAGCTGGGAGGTCCCACAGCTCCTCCCCTGCCACCTTCCTCTCACTCATGCCAGACAAGGTGTCTGCGTCCCCAGCACAGTGAGTTGTATCGAGGGGCTGATGAAGCTTGGAAATAACCTGCCTGAAAAATGACTGTTTAGCTCCCCTGCCCGCTCCCGGGCAATCCTGGACACAACTGAGGTAGCTAATGCTGGAAAAGGAAGGAGCAGCCAGGCATGGCTGATTTCAGTGCAGTGAAAGAAAGGCTTGTTAGATTAATCCCCAGCTAATGAAATGTGGTGTGGCCGTTTGCTTCTGGTCATCTGCGAACTCTGCCAAACATGCTGGGAAATCCTTTTAAACATCAAGGCCTCAGAGGGCCTGAGTTGAAACCAGCTGGCCCCATCTGTGGTTCGAGAGAGCTGGGGAGCGATCATTCTCTGCCTGCATTTTACTGTTGTGCCTTTTGTGAAGCTAGAGAAAGCACATTTTCACAATTTTTCTTTTTAAATCACTTATGCTAATTTTTTTTTTTTTTATCATGTGCAGGGTCCAAAAGGGGAGAAGGGTGACCCAGGACCTCAGGTGAGATTGTGTGGATTTTGTTCTTTCTGAGAAACCTATGTGAAATGCAGTATTTAGTAAATGGGTTTTCCACCTGTAATGCTTTTGAAATAGGGTGAACCAGGACAGGACGGGAACAGTATTGTGGGACCTCCTGGACCACCAGGACCACCAGGACCAGTCATAGCAATACCTGAGGTAAGCGTGTTTGTCAAGCATTAAAATCTCTAACTCATCTTACAGGGCAGAGGGCACGAGCAATTAGCAAACTGGCAAGTCTGCTGTCAATGTACAGGTCATAAGTCTACTCCTCAAAACAAAAAAATGTCTCTATATCAAATGGATTTATTTTGAAAAGACGAAATAGGAAGGAAAGTAGGTGACGAGCTTACATACAAGAATTATGGGGTCATGTTGAGAGCTTCTTACAATCTCTCCAGGTGACTCTGCAGGAGTTGTGAACATCCGATAAAAATCAACAGAGAAATAGAAAACAGAGAACGTTTAACAAAGCAAGGCACCTGAGACACAGCAGTATGTAGGAGAGAGATACGTTGCCTTTTCTGACAGGTGTCCACTATACAAACCAGAGCACTGACTCTGTTGTGGAAGCAACAGCCAAAAGTACTGAAGGGTAAAATGCAAGAAGCTCATAAAAACTGCCCAATATCCTTTAGCTGCATGTATATTTTCAGCCAGTTTTGCTTTGTGTACATCAGCCTTTGCAAAAACAATACTAGTTAGCAGTAATGAAGGTTAGAGATTAGGACGAATCCCATTTCAAGCTGACAACAAAAATCCTTGTAGTTGGCTTGAAATGACATTAAGATCTGGAGAAGCTGTGGGTGGCTGCAGAAAATTCTTCACCCCTGAGAGCTGAAGGTGCCTAAACTCATCCCTAGGAATGCATATAATGGCAGTAAGATGTGATTTGTGATTGCAAGAAGGGAAAATGCCCAGCTGAGAAATCTGTGTGAGTGGGAGCTGGGCACCAACATTATCATAAAGTTGTTGACTGAAACAACGAGGCTTTCACTTAGGCTTCTGCTACTGATAGCAAATATAGCATAAATTGGCATCCCATAGCCCACATAACCAGTCCCAAAAGAGTTGGGGGTTTTTATTGAATTTATTGGGTATCCACTCAGAATCTTAGGATCCAAGATCCCAAGATCTTAGATGAGCAGAATTACAGATTCACAGAGGAGTTGGTTGGAAGGGGTGTCTGAAGATCATCTAGTTCAAAGTCCTGCTCAAAGTGGGACTGTCACCAGCTCTACACTTTGTCATGTTTCTGTTGGAGTTTCTGGGAAATTCCTCAATAGCTGTGACAGAAATGCTGATGTAAAATTCATGTTCTTTCTCACAGCTGTGCTGCGGTGTCACTGCGGGGTCTTAACTCTTATCAGTGACTAAACAGCTCTGTTTGCAGTAATAATGAACCTGAACATGTTGCTCCTTATCTCGTTAATATTTGAAAAAACACTCTGAGAGACGCAGAGAGAGGACAGTATAAAGAGACTACTGAAGCTGATATAGCAAACTAATGACACTAATTTGCTGGAAGCTGCGTGGCTCCCTACACGCTGTGATAGTCACAGCCCATATGTCTGTCTAATGTGTAGCTATGCCTGAAGAAACCTAATGTGCATCATCTGAATTCTCTAGAACTTCTGTATGAACTACCTTCCCCATGCATTGCAGAAATCTGTAGAGCCTGGTAGAAGCTGTATTGCATTAGGTGTATTACAAACCTATACAGAAAGCCATTTCCTTCTCTAAATACCTTGGAGTTTAAGAAGTAAGCTCTCTTACAAAGTAGGGTGCATAATATATGTGGCTTTATGTACATTTGTAGCAAACAGGTATTCTGGGGGGGTACAGCAAGAGTGATATGCCCTTATATGCTTCAAATCCTCTATATTGTTAATAGGATGATTTCCCTGAGGACTCGGTATGCTGGATTTTGATACAGTTAATTAAACGTGTGTGTGTGTAAGTATATGTCACTATGTATGACATTGAGTTCTATCTACCTCACAAATGTTTGTATAAGAACAGGACCTTTGCTTACAAACATTTGCTGAGATAGAAGATTAAGTAACCCAAATACATTTTGTTGCCTCCGTCTCTCATCTTCTGTAGTTAGCTTCAGATATGGGAAGAACTACTGCGAGCCGGCCTATCAATTGCAGTTGGAATTACAGAACTAAAATAAATCCCAGTACCAGCTGCTGTAATCTGGATATTGGCTTGAGGTGGGTAGAGAAGCAGAGATCAATCAAGTGATCTAAGTGAACCACAGGGCAGGGAGAGAGATCAATCCTTGGGTCAGGGTCTGTTAGTTCACTCATTTAACCGTGGTGTAGCCAAAGACAACAATACTTCTTGGGCTGCGGAAGTCCAATGGACTGATCTACCACAGTTGGAAGGAAGTTTTCTTAGGAAGGGCTGCGTGGCTACAACTAAACAGATTGTATGCTGCCTGATCAAAATAAAATGTGTGGACGAGGCATTGTGGGTCATGGTTTAGTGGGCATGGTGGTGTTAGTTGATGGTTGGACTTGATGATCTTACAGGTCTTTTCCAACCTTAGTGATTCTGTGATTCTGTGAAAACAAATTAAAGAGCTGGTGCATTGTCAGTATTGCTGGAATATTAAGATCTGAGGTTTCCTCCTCATTTAACCTCGTCCCTGTGTGAACTGAGGGGATTTGATTCCTTCAGGAGCCACTTCTAACACTGTGAAAAGACGTGGTAAGCTAAAACCGAGGTCTGCAGCGGAACCTAGCAACTTCCAGGCTTCTGCAGTACCTACCCGCACTGTGGGTCTCGGAGGCTTGCAGTCCTTTCTGACTCCTCTGTTGCCTCCTGCTGTGGGTCAGGAAATCTGCTCTGAACTGTCCTATTTAAAAAACAGTATGTTGCTCAGTTTGCTTCTCGTTGGTATTCCAAAATACTAAAATCAATATTCCTCATCCTCTATTGGCTATTTCGCTCTTTTGGAACATAATGTCTGATACTCAGTGCATTTTCTTGCATGGACTCATGAAAACCAGTAAACCGTATTAATTGTTGCTACAATTTATCTAATTTTGTTGGATACAGTACAGAATAATTTCGAATAGAAAAAATTTCTTGGATTTAAATTTTAAACTTTTAAGCAATTGTCTACTGCTGCCATTATTCATCCATAGTTTAGGTACAAGAACTGAATGAAAGGCCTGGAGAAAGGTTAATGTTGGGGGTGTAAAGCAAACGTCAAAAGATTTTGTGTTTCCTATGTTCTTTCTGTAATTCTAATAAGGGCATATTCATGCCATTTAGATACAAAGCTGCAGGTTTACTTAGAGCCCAACCCAGACAATCACACTAAAAATTACTGTTTCTTCCTCTTCATAACAGCGGAGAAAATATGAAAAACAACGTTGTCCTTGCTTTGTAGTCAGCACTTTCTGAACTGATTTGATGTGTTGAAAAGTTACGTTGCTGGATTGTTGCTATTAAAGCTGCTTGCACACCCAAAAATGAAGATAAATAACTATATACCTGGAGCAGGTTGTGAAGAGTGCAATCTTTTTCTCTGATCATCATCCCTGTACCCTCTATTTTCATATCTTCTTCAACACTGCGTACAGTTTTCTGACTTCCAACCACAATTCCAATTTGCAGCTAAACTCTATTTAGAAAATATACAAAGTGCCTGATCCGAAGCTCAGCAAAGCCTTTGGGATTCTTTCCACTGACTTCTGTACAGTTTGGATTGAGCCCAAAAAGAAGGAATACTGAGTAATTCCACAATGAAAAGACAGTGTAAACCCAGGGCTTCTGGATTTCTGCCACCAGCTGTAGATAAAGCAGAACAATTGCAGCAGCAGGACTGTTTCATTACTGTCATTAAAGTAACAGCCCATGTCCTGTTCCCTTTCTGGGCCATATAGAGCTGGGAATACAGTGGGACCAATGGCATCGGGCTACCCCTGAAGGAATGTAGCAGACCGCTCATGCAGGCTGGGAGATGGAGTGCTGCCTGCAGGACTTAAGCTGTCTTTTTACTTGACAATTTTCCAGTGTTTTTTTGTAGAACATGAGGACAGGGCGCAGGTAGCAGCACCCAGTAAAAGTAACAGGCTTTAGCCGCATGAATCATGATGCCAACATGACCTCAAAGTACAGAAAGTACCATGGTACAGTACCAGTACACATGGTCATACATGCCCAGATGACATGATAGGATAGGATAGGATAGGATAGGATAGGATAGGATAGGATAGGATAGGATAGGATAGGATAGGATATGTGATGTGATGTGATGTGACATGACGTGACGTGACCAAGCAGGTCACATCACTCTTTTGTGTCCTCCTTCACATCCCAGCTTAGAAAAATAGTATTCAGAGATTCATAAGATATTTGGAAATGACCTCTGGAGGCCACATGGTCAAATGTCCTGTTCAAAGCAGGGGTAGCTTCAAACTTATTTCCTGTATACTGTATCCATAAGAAATGTTGCAAAAGATTGTGATCTGATAGCATTGATCTGCACATGGTTACAAGCAGAAGCAGCATTCAGATTTCACAATACCTCAGTGACAACATGCTTATTCATGTGCTAAGGGAATCCCTGGCACCTGAAGGCATGCCCTGCCCTGGCCTTGTGAAATTCAGAAGATTTTTTACTGCATTGAATGGGAATATACTGCTGCACACAGAGCCTTATATTGAAACAGATGTCATGGCTTGCCTGATAAAGGAGTGGACTGGTTCAAGCCTCTAAGGAGATTCAGTACATATTTCTGAATCCAAAACAAGGCTAAACTGGCACACAATAAATGGGACTGTTGGAGTGAAAGAAATTAAACAAATGACAAAAACTGAGTGAGGATCTCTTTTCACCTGCAACATTCAGTCTGGAGAAGAGGAGGCTGAGGGGAGAACTTCTCACTCTCTACAACTACCTGAAAGGGGGTTGGGGTGAAGTGGGTGTTGGTCTCTTCTTCCAAGTGACAAGCGACAGGACAAGAGGAAATGGCCTCAAGTTGCACCAGGGGAGGTTCAGGCTGGATAATAGGAAAAATGTCTTTACTGAGAGAGCAGTGAAGCACTGGAACAGGCTGCCCAGGGAGGTGGTGGAGTCACCATCCCTGGAGGTGTTCAAGGAACGTGTGGATGTGGCACTGCGGGACATGGTTTAGTGGGCATGGTGGTGTTGGGTTGATGGTTGGACTTGATCATCTTACAGGTCTTTTCCAACCTTAGTGATTCTGTGGTTCTGTGATTTATGTGGAGCAAGCACTTACATATTGTCTGTCCTGAACTGCAATGTATGACCAAGTGATATAGTATTGGGAACGCCTATTTAAACTGGAAAGGTAGCTATCTGAAACCAAAATGAAACCAAAATGAAAGCCTAATTGTAACAGCAGGACAAGAATATGATTGGGAGCAGCCAACATGGAATTACTAAGGGCAATTGATTGCTGACCAAAATGATTGCTTGTCTGTGGACAAGGGATGGGCACTGGATGTTGCACACCCTGACTTTAGCAAGGCTTCTGATGCAGTCTCCCATAGTCTTGCTATCACCAAACTGATGACCTACGAAGTGGATAAGCAGATGATAAAATAGGTGGAAAATGGGCCTAACTGATGGACTCAGAGAGTAGTGATTGGCATTCATGAGGCTGCTTCTGGAGTACCGTGTCCAGCTGTGAGATCCCCAGTACGAGACAAGTATTGACAAAATGCAGCAAGCCCCATGCAGGGCTGCCAAGATGGTCAGGGGACCGGAGCTCTGGGAGAACTGGGTCTGCTCAGGCTGGGGGAAAGAAGGCTAAGGAGAGACTTTGCTGCTGTCCACAGCTACCTAATCAAAGGACGCCGAGAAGGTGGAGGCACCCTCTTCTTGGAGGTGTATGGCAATGTTATAAGATGTAACAGACACAAGGTGGAACATGTGAAATTCCAATTAGATATAAGCAAAATCTTTTTACCCTGACAATGCTCAAATACTGGAACCAGTTGCCCAAAACAACAGTGGCATTTCCATCCTTAGAGGTGTTCAAGACTTAACTGGACCTGATCCAATTAAACCTGCATTGAGGAGGGAGTTGGACCAGATTATGTCCTAAGGTCCCTGCCCACCTTCACTGTTCTGATTCTGTGATCAAATCATGCAGAACTGCCTGAGCTACTGCTGAGCTCACTAATTCCAGGATAGGCATAACAGCGTTGCTATTATACTGCTCTGTTCATGCTTCTTGAGACTCAGAGTTGATTAGCCTGGGTGCTGCTCCACATCCAAGTGACTGCACTGTTTTGGGAGTCCAAGCTAGTTTCACTGATTGCAGGCACAGCAGCGTGTCAGAGCTGACTTAGGAATCACTGCATGGCACTGCATGGTGAGATGCAGACACGTCCAGAATATAGTTATAGCTCTGCGACAGGAGGAGTGTGGTCAGACAGACTCACCATCTTAGAATGCCAGTGACATACTGGAGTAGAAAATCTTCATTTTGAACTTTATCTTACTGAGGAGAAATTATTTCAGGCTGCAACATTTGGTGTCATAGTTTTCAAATTAAAACTGAGAGTCCGTTAATTAAAGTTTTGAAAGCCTTCTGAGATCCTTACATAAGTGTAAAACAAATGCTAGGTTTCATTATTCCGGATGTATAACAAAAGATTAGATGTAGAGAGCCTTTTCTGTGGCCTTATTTGTGTTTTTCTCCCCACAGTTATAAAGGGATGCTTTAAGTGTCTATACATTTCTAAAAATGTCTGTGTGCCCTAGATACTCAATTTGGTATTTGAAATAACCTGTTCCTTAACCACTTTTTTAGCTACTACTCAATGATACAGATGGAATTTTTAACTTTACTGGAATTAAAGGACTGCTTGGGCCTCCAGTGAGTATACGCTGCTTTATTAAATCTTCAGATTTGCTCTCTGTTCAGTGTCTCCTTTTAACTATCAGCTGGAGCTGAGTTCCCTGTGCTTTAGAATTGTGTTCCTGCTAACTTCAGCACTAAGTTCTATGGAAGTACTTCAGGGCAGAACTGAATTCTGTGTGAATGAATGGCTTTTACACATTTGTACAAAAGAAAGGAATTGGCTTAGCTCTGAATCTGAACCATATGCTCAGAATAATGGAAATGTGAAACTGATGCAAAAATAGGGACCAAGACTTGCATAGCATTTCTTCCATGGTTTTTTTCTATTCTTGTTTTCCAAGTCATAAAATGTTGGGATAAAGTATTTTGTTCAGTTCTGCTTGAGACTGCAACTAAGAATGCTAGGCTCCTGTGTATGAGTTTAGTCTCACAGCAATTACAGCTGTGGCTGAAGAGCTGGAAATTTTCATGAGAGAACAACAGAAGTGAAATTTCAGGTTCTGTTTTGCAGCTAGGAGTATAGCTGCAAAATAGTTCAGTCAAATATTTGAAAATCTGAATGCTTCTCGGTAATGATTTCAAATTCCTAGGACTGGATCCAAAGAGAAATCTATCTTTTCCAGCTGTGGAGTCTATTCAAACTTGCCTGAAAGTCTACAATATATTGCACTTTGCAAAATTTTAATCCCCCTAAACAAAGCATCTTACTTCACGGCTAGTTTCATTTGTGGGCTGTTGTTTGTGTATTTTATTTTATCTGTTTTCTTGTTTGTGAGCACAGTTCTCTCCTTCACATTCAATGCCTGATCAAACAAGGAAGACCAGAACGTGTGTACCTGATGATAGCAGAATTTCACTCTGTGGAGCCATAGTTTGAAAAAAACATGTCTCTTATTAATACAACTATCCCAAAAGAAATATTTACTAAATCTGTTAGTGGACTGGGAAGAGGGCGTTCGCTCCAATAAGCGCTTTTAACCTTTATCTGTTAGTCTAACATGCCTCTTTTCCACTTGTCACGTGGTAGGACGACAGCATATTATTGTGGCTGCATCCAGCCGTGCTTATGGTAGAACAGCTTTCATGGAAGAGTATTTTGACGTGTTTCCTAAAGACCTGCTTCTCCTAATCCCTGGACATACCAGGATGCCAGGATAGGATGGGCTCTCTCGTGTGAGCTCTGTTACTGCAGGTAGTCACCATTCAAGCCGTAGATGACAGGTTCTCAAACTAACATAGACAAGTGGGCTCATGAGCCCAGCAGAAATGCATTGGTTTGTAATAGCTGTTAGAGTTACAGTCCCAACAGAAAGAAGCGGGTCCTGTCACTTGAAGCACAGTTGCAGTTGGAAAAGTCTTTGAACCTCAGTCTCTGAGCTTGCCCTAGTCAGGAAAGAGGTGCAGTCTCGCAGAGGCTTGGGTAACACGCATCCAGGTGATCCGAACTAGAACTAAAGTGTCTCTCTGCGGATATCACAGTGGGGCACTCTCAAATATGCCCAGGACAAATCCAAATTCATGTTTCTATTCACAGCCTATTACACTCTCTATTTTCTATCCACAGACAACCAGGAGCAAAATGGCAAAGGTGGAAGAGTTGCTGGAATCTGGGAAAGATTCAAAGGAGGCTGAATGATGGTTGCATATGACTTTCATATATGGAAAATGTCACCTTTCTTCAGCCTTTCTTGGATCTCTGTCCCTTCAGTTTTGCAAAGTAAATTCTAAAGTCCAGAAAAAGTTAGAAGTGTAGGGCATTGTGGAATGTTCACAACTTTAGCACTGGTGGAATGGAGTTCTTAATCTGGTTTCAGATTAGCTAATATTCACAAATTACACAATGCATGGAAAATGCATACTCTGTTTTGCAAGTCTGCGATATGGGTTTGTAAGGGGGTGGGTTTTTTGCATTTTGCAGGGGCCAGATGGCAAGCCAGGTCTACCAGGATTTCCTGTAAGTATTATGTTCCTTGGATTTAAGTAAGTATTTTTCAATATAGTTTAATATTTTAAAAATTTATCTTATACAGAATTTACACAAGGTCTAATAAATTTTCATATGGTAGACTGTAGGTCTTTATGGATTTAACAGCTATGGTAGAAATTAACTCTGCCGGAAATGAGATATCCTTTAATATGCACATCTCGTATTTCTGCTTACCTCAGAATCAGTCCTGCAGTTTAAATCTAAATGTAATTGACTCTGATGGAAAATTACTACCTAAGGAAAAGACCTATGCCATTTAGGAGAAACAAATGGAACAAATGGACTTCTAAAAATTATCTTCATATGTATATGTAATTGTATTATTCTTTAGGCTTTTTTGTTACCGCTACAGAGTACAGTGAAGCCTTACGAGGTGTAGCCTTTTTATTTTATCCTTTAGGAAACATTTGTTATTTTTTACAATAACATACCAGTGCCACCGTGGAAGCATTGCACAGCCGTAGTATCAAAAGGTGCCTTACGCTATGCTACCTACCTCTTGTGCTCAGACTGCGACGCCATATAAACATTATCTGGCTTGTGACTTCATATAGTATTGTTTATACTATTATATTTATACTCTATATAATGTGATAGAATTATTTTCCCTCGTTATGATGGTTTTACAGCGCAGATGCGTGCATATGGTCTCAGGATCCTTTATCTATTGCCTGAGAATAACTAAGGAGAAAGCTGGGAAAGCTGACAAATTATGTTGACAAAATGCTGGCAAATCGCCCAAAATTCTCCAGAAGGTTGTTTACTAAGTCCTGGGTATTGTGGACTGCAGAGGAAGCCAAAGAAAGGGGGAAAAAACTACTTAAAAACACTTTTCATTTGAAAAAGAGCTGATAACGTTTAGAAAGTGCTATAATGAATTCTTAGTCCCTCTGTCATTTACGGAATTTCTACAGAGATGAAAAATACCATTTTTATTCTTACCTCAGGTCTTTTCTTTATCTCTTCACTAATGCAGAAATCATGTAGACTTCAATTTAGTCCTTGGCGGGTAAAAAAAATGCTTCTGAATGCACTTATAATGGAAGATTGTAAAACAAAATGTGATCTGAGCAAAACGCTTTCACCCCAGAACAGATACAGAAATTATCTCCTTTTCAAATAAATAATCTCTATTTTATTTCAGATTAAAATATTTCTTTAAAGACTTGTTGAAAATATAGCTTCAGAAATTCTGTTGAAAATCTATGGCTGAATGATTGTGGAGGGAGAGAGAATAGAGTAGGGAGGAAATAAGAGAATTTTAGGCTAAATTTCCACTCTTACTAATGTTTGCATATTTGTCTTTGTTAATGTGTGTATCATCTACATTGTGATAAATATCAGGGCTTTTTGGTTTGTTCTTTTTAACAGATTCTCCCTACGTGATATCTGGCTTAGGGGATACTTTGACTCAGACAGCAATTTAGACTTGTAAGAGTTCTTAGATTGCAACCGGAGTGATTCAAGTTCAAGTTTTCCAGTTATTTAAAATTACATTCAGTAAAATGGCCTAGCTCCATATTCTTAGCAGATCTCACTGTGGATTTATGTACTTGGTTTTGCTTAGGGCCCTCGGGGACCAAAGGGTGATACTGGTTTGCCTGGATCACAAGGACCCAAAGGACAACAGGTAAGAGAAAATGCATAGGGAAAAGTACATGCCAGAGAATGTGGTAGATAACAAATACTTAGTGGCATTAAAAGTTTAATGATTCTAATTTTACTAGGGATTGGGATGTTAATAAGTTCATGTGAAAAATTTACTAAAAGTGGAAATTGAAAGAGTGCTAAACAAAATACCTTGACACAATACTGCTGAGAGCTAACGTTCCTGCCCTGGCGTTGCAATTCTGCAGTGCAGTGTGCACTTATCAGGATAAGTCTGCATAAACATTAAACATGAGGTGACCTCTTCTTGCAAGTCGATTGCCTGTGCTGACACCCTGGGATCCTAACCAACAAGCCAAATAAAAAAAGATCAGTCTTTTCCTCCTCCTTTGGCACAGAGGGCTTTGCCTACAGAATGAAGATTGCAGTTTTCCATTCGCAAAGAAAGTAGACTTGGGGAGCTCTCTCCTTAGGATCCTTTCTCTTATTTTTGCACAACAATGTGTATTTTGTAGCACGACTGAGAGGTGGCTAAGGACTGACTCTGCTATTTTTCTAAACATTACAGCTGTTGTTCTGTTTTTCTTTCCCTTCTCATCCACCTGCGGGAAGCAGGGGAGAAGGAACATCTAAGTTATTACAATCTTGGGGAATAACAAAAAGAAAACCAAAAGCACTTTCTGCTTATTCTTTGTAAGTAGCTGACCTCACTTTCTCACAAGTAATAAGAAGGTTTGGAAATGGTTAATTATGGTTCGAAATGGGATTGTAGATGAACAGCATCTTCCTTGCTCAGGAGGAAACATCTCAGGCCGCAAATACCAGTCCCCTTTTGTCATAAGGATTCCCGTTCTTTTACGGAGTGCATAAAATGGTCAAGCTCAGCCTTAAATCCTTAAATGGGTGGGTTTTGGTTTGGGTTGTGGTTTTTTTTTTGTCTGGGGGGGGGTTTTTTGGCTGCTGCTGTCCACACTGGAAGGAACTCAAAACCTTGAAGCCGTTATATTTTGTACCCACCAATGACATAGTGATGTTTCTGCTGCTGTTTCTGAGGCATGAACACTAGGTTATGCTCAACAGTGATGAAGTTGGGAACCACAACGAAGCTGCACAGACACCTAGGAACATTTTGCTTTAAGAATCACAAGATGCTTCTGTTGCAACCTCAGGTTCATAAAGTCTCACAGAAGATAAAGTCAGTGAAGCCAAGCCTTAGGGAGACTCCAAATTATCCAAAGTATCCTCAGGGAGACTCCAAAGACTCCAAAGATTTGAGAACCTGCAAGAGGAACTGAGTTATAGCCCTTCCTGGACTGCCACAGCAATGCAGCTGTTAGTTTCAAGCCAGATTTCTTCCATTAGAGATCTTGGGAAAATTATTGTACCAAGCTGCCGGAGCTAGGAGGAGGAAAGTTACAGCCGAAAGATCCAGAGTGGGAACCATGCGCTGGCACTGTGGAATGATAATTCATGGTTGTGGTGCCATTATTCAATGGAATTACCCCTTGGAGAAGTGGAATGCAGAGGGTCATAATTTGAATGCTGGGAATTGGCCTCTATTAAAGGTAATGAGGCTGCATCATGCCAGGGATGTAGAGAGAATGATTCATGCTCGCCTGATAGTAAAATCAGGAGACGTAGTGTTCTATCAAGATTTTACATTTCCAGCAGGATTTCCTGACCAGTATCTAAGCTGATGGTACACAAGAAGACACCAATAGCCTGCCTGCCTTTGGCAGAGATCGCTTATCAAAACAGCATGTTTCACATAGTTACTCTATTGAAAGCGATTAAAAGTATTTTTTTAAAAAATAACTACTTATTCATCTCAGAGAGATTTACAGAAGCAGGATATTTTTAGTGTATTTTATTATGCTTTAAGAAGGATCAGCCCTTTTCTCCCCCAGAATCGAGCTTCACCCTACTCACATGGATATCACTTTGTGTTTGATCTCACAGCGTGACTAACATGTCATGTTTCGAACAGCAGTAATGCTGCTTTGACTTCTTCTGATTCATTGAGAACTGCTTTGTAAACATTATAAAATTACTTGATAATTGCAGGGTGAAAAGGGAGAACCAGGCGCTATCATTGCTGCTGACGGGTCTTTAACGGAATTAGGAAGAAAAGGGGAGAAGGTGAGCTAATACGGTGTTGTGTTCCTCCAGAAAGTTTGGTGGCCTTGTTACCAGCCACCTCTGCTAGATACTGCAGGAGTTCTCCTTGCCATTGCTCTATGTGCCTCTGTCCTCAACAGGGTGAAGCTGGAGTGGTGGGACCGGTGGGACCAATGGTAAGACATGGCTTCTTTTTTTTTATTTTGCTTTGGGTTTACAGATAACAGTAAATGTAAAGGTAGTTTGTTTTAGCTTTTCATTCCGTCGGAGTAGGGATGATAAGGCGTATTCATGCTTCAGGATGATCAATGTCCTTCAGAAAAGAATGTGGTTGTTACATATGTGGGGCTGTAAACTACTGACTTGATTCAGAATTTAAATTCTGGTAGCACAAATGTATCTGTTACTATCATAACAGACAGTGAAATATCATCGGAGCTAGATGCTTGCATAACTTATGACTCTGAGTGAACTGGGTTTGTTTAGCCCTGAAGAGAAAAGGCTGAGAGGAGCTCTAATTGCTCCCTGCCGCTGCCTGAAAGGGAATTACAGAACAGACAAAACCAGGTCCTTCTCAGAGATGCGCAGGAAAAAGACAAGTGCCAATGATCACAAGTTCCAGCAAGGGAAATTCCAATTAGATATAAAGAAAAAAATTCACAGTAGAAGTGGTTAAACACAGAAATAGGTGCTCAGAGAGACGGTGGATTGTGGAACAAGGTGCCAAGCTGCATGACCTAACTTGGAAGTTTGTCTTGCTTTGAGCAAGAGGATGTACTAGATGATCTCTAAAGGTTCCTTCCAATCTAAATTATTCTCTATTTCTATGATTTACATTAAAACAACTGACTACATCAGGCTCAATTTCTGTCGGTGCCAATAATTTGCAGCTGCCTTGGATTCTGAGCAAGCTGCAAATCAGGCAGTAGAGTCAGATCATTTACCGAAATCAGGATTTAGAGGCCTTCTTTCAGGTACTTGGCTTGATATTTTTGACTGGACACAGAATGTTGTATGAAAGCACAAGAAATTAGTTATAAAATAAGAACAGTTGCCCAGAATCAGTAGTGTTAGAGCAGGAATCAATTTCTTCTAGTCTAGTATGTCAAAGGTCAAGGATATTGAGTGTTTCTTTGTTTCTGCTTTTGATGTAGCCTGGTCTCTGTTGTGCCTAAGTGAATGTTAGTAGGTGTTGCGGTTTCTGTGCACCAAGGTGCGTAGGAGATTTTGCCATCAGCTTCTGCCCTTTAAAAGGGGCTGACTGGGTGTGCTGAGTAACTGCTTTCTTAATTACTGGGTATCAGAACACCTTGAGGGGGCTATCCTAACTCACCAGAAGGGGATTGCCTTTTGTCCTCCTTGTATGACTGCAAGACGAGTCTGTCTTTTCACCTCGACAGAGAATCATAGAATAATTTAGAATGGAAGTGAACTTGAGAGATCATCTAGTCCACGACACTGCCCAAAGCAGGTCTATTTCACTCAGGGACTTGCCCAGTCAAGTCTTCAGCATCTTGTAGGATAGAGATTCCACAGCCTCTCTGGGCAGCACGTTCCAGTATTTGACAATCTTCGGGGCAAAAAAAGTTTTTCCTTCTATTTATCTAGAATTTCTCATGTTCTAGCTTACGTTTGTTGCCTCTCATCCTGTTGCTGTGCACCATTCAGGACATGTACTTTTTCTATCAGCCCCAAACTCTGTGTTTACATCTCCTTTTGTACTGCCACGAGATGCTTCATCCAGTTCAGCATGCAGACAAGGCCCTTCAGAGGAAGCTCTTGCCAGCACTGGTGCGAATGATTACGCTGCAGGAGAATTTGGCACACAGAACCTGTCTCAAGGCTTTGCTCAGCCAGTTCCTCTTCTTAGTGCAGAACTCTAGTTTGATCATCGCTGCTAATGGGGATGATTCATTTTGGTGTTGTCCCATGGAAAAAACCCCTCTGGAGTCAGTGGGAGTCCTGTGCAGAAAAAATATACAGACTTCAGAGTGCTGGGCCAGAGCCTCCGTGGCACAACTTATCAAAGCTTTCGTTACAATGGTTCTGTTCCACTTTGCACAAAGTAAGACTCTGGCCCAAGAAGAGCTTTGAGGTAGCTGGGGGCTCTGATCGTTCCTCTCTGCTATTAGGGCACAATGAACTCATACACAAGTTTCCAGAATTTAAAAAAAATTCCCTACTCCTTGTTCCCCTCCTTTTCGAGACTTCAGCTGGACGGAAGAGACAATCATGGGATCTTAGAGCACAAGGAGCTACAGAGCAGTGATTTGGCAGATGAGAGCTAGGGATAGTCAGGAGCTCAGTACTGTTATTAGCAAAAGCAGAAGAGATAGATCAAATCCGTCTTCCTGCCACAGGGGAAATGAGAATCTTTTACCAGCTCGGTTATGCTGTTCACTGTCAGTGAAGCAGACCGCTGCACGTTACAGAATAGGAGCCCTTAGTAAGAACCACAGTGTCAGTCTGCCCAAACTGACTTTCTGCTGTTGTAAATGAAATTTCCTTTTCTGGTGAGCCGTCTCCTGTGGCTTCCTCACTTCCTTCTTTCACTTCCAGCTGTGACAGCTGACTTCTGTCTCAGGGAGTCGCTAACATCTGTCGGGGCGGGCTGGCACTTTGACAGAGGAGATAGTAAAGGTGGCCCCAGCAGGGTCAGCTCTCGCATTGTTGATGTTTATTTAAAGTCCCAGTTAAAGTATGAGATCCAGACACTTCTCTTTGTTCAAACTCATAAAAAAAGTCTGTTTGTAATCATCTTCATTGCTCAGTAAAGCTCAGATTTGCGTATTCTTTAAAGGCTCAAATACTCAAAGGCTCAAATACTCAAATACTCCTTCCTCAAATACTGAGGAAATGGCCTCAAGTTGCACCAGGGGAGGTTCAGGCTGGATATTAGGAAAAAGTTCTTTACTGAAAGAGTAGTGAAACATTGGAATAGGCTGCCCAGGGAGGTGGTAGAGTCACCCTCCCTGGAGGTATTCAAGGAGCGTGTGGATGTGGCATTGTGGGATGTGGCTTGATGGGCATGGTGCTGTGTGGTGTTGGGTGGGTTGGTTTTTGGTGTGTGTTTGGTTTTTTTGTGGTTTTTTTTTGTTTGTTTTTGGGTTTTTTGTTTTGGTTTGGTTTGGTTTTTTTAGGTTGGACTTGATGATCTTACAGGTCTTTTCCAACCTTAGTGATTCTGTGATTCTGTGAAAGTGAAATAGAGAAATATCCCACAATATTTTGGATTTCTTTTTTTTCAAACCCCGTTATTGGATATGGTAGCACAGAGGGGTGGATTGAGTCATTTTGAAAGCTTGGGGACACAATATTGAAGTTTACATCTGCCAGAGTCCACCAGCAATCTCTTGCCTGCTTTGGATGCAGGCATTAGCTTTGATCATATGGGCAGAAATTACTTTCAAACAGGAAATGAAGTAGAACTTTAATAAAGCTCCTACCACCTTCAAGCAGTTTCAGCTGCCATTAGTGAGCTTTAAGCTCTGATTACAGTGGTGATGTTATAAATCAATATGTTCCCATGTTAACCATTTCTGAATTTCATCCCTAATCCAGTCTTCAGTTTTGGCATGATAAAAATTACAATTAATCCTTGAATTTCAGCTTGATGCTAAGATAAATCTTCTCATCATCACCAGATAAATTTTCCATGAATGTATATCACTTTTCAATGAAATGATATTACATAAGGCAAGGACAAACACTTGCCAGTTTCAAAAAAAAGGTTTTGTTAATTGAAAATGCTATCAATATGGCCATAATTTAATTCATAAAATGGATTGGTAAGAGACTGGTTTTTGAATCCAGATGGTATTCCCGTGTCAATAGTCTGCTGATTGGATGAGATGCAAAACTCTGAGTATGCAAGTATCCAAGTATAAACATCAGGCTATTTCTTGCGACCTTTCTAGCTCTTCGCTTGCCCACGGTCCCTCTACGCCTTGAACTGAGACATAACACGGCAGCAGAACTGGACTGTAAATAAGGAGCCTCAGTTCTGCCACAGACTTGCTTCCTTCTTAGTCTCTCCTTTCCTTAATAATCAAGAGCAAGTGAGTGGCAAGATGGGGATTTCCTCTTGTCTTTTGATTGTTTGCTAGTTATCCTTTGAAGTTGCAGTCACAATGCCAAGAAATGTTTGTTGCCGTTAAAGTGGTGTGCTGAAATTGAGGTAAGCAGTGCAACAGCCAACGTCTTTCTTCCATCAGCATAGGTCTGTGTTAACCACCATATTGCAGGTAGCAATAGAAAGTCTGTTACAATAATCACACCGGAAGTACTGTAATTTCTCAGGATTAAATAAGTCAGTTGTCACCTGTAAGTGGTATCTGCATGAGATCTATAGGCAGAAGAAGGGGTATCTCAGTCTTTCACCAGACTGAAAAAAGGGAAATTCAACCAGAAAGGTTGATACATATGTAAAGAGATTGTCTAGACCCTTGTGGTTTTGTTGAGTTGCAGGAAGCTGACAGCAGACGAAAGCTTGTGGTATTCTCAGGTTTACTGCTTTTTGTCGATCACTTGCTGGCTGCCTAGAAGTTGCATGCTTGCAAATGCGCAATCATACATCACCCATAGTCCTGGGCCACTTTTCCCAGGCAGCCTGCGTGCCCTTTCTTTTTGCAGTCACTTGTATCAGATCGTGAGGCCTGATGGGTCAGTCACTCTTGTGTAAAGAAGGATCTGTTCTGTTTCAACTATTGGCCCCATAAATCCACACACCCAGGCTGGCAAGAGGCATGTAGAAGCCTGACACTATATGAATTCTCAGGCTGATCCACAGACACTTCCTCGTAGGGCCTGGTTCAAAAATAATTAGAAAAACAAAGCAATCAAAAAGGACATGCACAAAGCATACCCCACTAACTGCCTTTTTTCTACTGATTGGTACATTTAATTTTCCTTTGATCCATGGTGACTCAGTTTTGAACTGCACACCCTACAAATGGCTGAGAACTCAGACTTCACAGAATCACAGAAGGACAGAATGAGAGGGGCTGGAAGGGACCTCTGGAGATCACCTAGTCCAACCCCCGCCAGAGCAGGGTCCCCCAGAGCAGGTTGCACAGGAATGCGTCCAGGCGAGTGCTGAGTATCTCCAGAGAAGGAGACTCCACAGCCTCTCTGGGCAGCCTGTTCCAGGGCTCTGCCACCCTCAAAGGAAAGAAGTTCCTCCTCATGTTGAGATGGAACTTCCTATGACCAAGTTTGTGCCCGTGACCTCTTGTCCTGTCACTGGGCGCCACTGAAAAAAGACTGGCCCCATCCTCCTGGCGCCCACCCCTTCAGTATTTATAAGCGTTGATAAGATCCCCTTCAGTCTTCTCTTCTCCAGACTACAAAGCCCCAAGTCCCTCAGCCTTTCTTCACAAGACAGATGTTCCAGCTCCCTAAGCATCTTTGTAGCCCTTTGCTGTACCCTCTCCAGCAGCTCCCTGTCCTTCTTAAACCGGGGAGCCCAGAACTGGACCCAGGACTCCAGATGCGGCCTCACCAGGGCAGAGTAGAGGGGGAGGATAACCTCTAATTAATTTCAGATAACCAGTCCTTTACAAGCCAGAGTTGACTGTTACATGCAGGCCTCACCTTCTGAGGCAAGAGCAAGTAGAGAGGACATTCTGTGCATTCTCTGCAGACAATCACAGACTGATTTTTAACACAACTATGAATACATGCCTCTTATTCTAAATAATCAAATATCTGTCAAAGATATGTTCCATATATTCTCCATAATCACATTTTCTTTTTTGTCCAGGGACCAATAGGACCTACTGGACCTAAAGGAGAACTTGGTTTCCCAGGACGTCCAGTACGTATAATTCTCTCAAGTGAAATAAAAATAGAGGAGCTTGCTTCTGACACATACTACACTATTTCTACTTATTTCAGGGCCGCCCAGGACTGAATGGTCTGAGAGGTGTGAAAGGTGATCGAGGCGAAGCGTTTAATGTAAGTCCTTATGTATTGTAATTAGTTGAAAAAAAATCCTGTTAAAATCTTAAGTCGAGTCTGATTTATATGAATTCCTTTAAAATGATGACAGGACTAAAAACCTGAAATGGTCTATAAAGAATTATATGTTTCTGCTACTTTTCCTATCTGGTAACAATCATTGAAAAGTCAACTTCTGGGTCCATCTGGACAGTTCTTGCAGATATACATAGTTGTATCAGCTCCCGGGTGTAACAGTTCTGTGCGTGATTCACTGTCAGCATAGCTGGTTCAAACAGCAAATGATCTGGGATTGCCAATTTTTTCTATATAGCAAAGACTCCCTGATCCAGGCCATCAGTATGACCCCTCATGGTGTGAAGATACTCCCATAGGCTCTTAGATATCTAGCACAGCTACAAATGGCACTTAAGCATATCATAGTGAAGTGGCATCTGCTCTACTAGCAAGGAGATACTTGCTAATACCTACTACCTCCATCAGTTGCCACGTACACGTATCCAGAATAATGACCACTGCATAGATGATAGCATATCCATGCCCACCTACAACCTGTAATTATGGACTGACACGTGAGGAACCAAGGTCCCGGTGCTGCAAGTCTGTTCTTATGAAGAGACTTCATGCAAGTGGTCTCATGGCAAACGTGAAGACTGGACTACACAACGATAAACACTGCTGAGCATAAGCAGTAAGTTTCACAATAGCAGAGTAATTTGTGTGACTGTTCTGGTGTCATGGGGCAATCTGTGCTAGAAAAATTGGTACCCATACCACAACAGCAGCTAATAACATTTCATCTGCATCAGAGATATGCTGAAAAAAAAGACAAGGGTATTTTACTGTGTTAGCATAGAAATCATAAGGTAGGGATCAGCTAGGCATCGGAAGAGGTGATCTAGTCAATCTCACTGTATTTCAGTAGAGCACTTTTTGTAAATGAATTCTATTGAACAAGTCCTCTGGTTCTACTTTGTTTAAAAGAAAAAAAATATATGTGGCACACAAACCGCAAAACACAAGTGTGTTGTCTGTCTGGACAATAAATACAAGTGATACTGCTTTATCCAACTAACAGGGAGACTGGGAGTTGGTAAGTGTCTAAGTATCTTCACAGAAAGAAAAGACCAGGTACTAAAGGTTGCCTACACCTCTAGAGAAAGGTGCCAATAGAAATTTAGTTGCTGGAAGGTGAAACAAGACAAATTCGACAAATTCAAATTGGAAGAAAATTATGGCAAAGATGACTAGCCACCAGCAGAAAATATTAAAGTAGATTTTCCATTCCTCCATATATTCAAACAGCATCAAGGTAATTTTCTGGATTGTCTGCCTTAAACAAACAAAAACTATTAAAACAGGTATAAGTAGATGAAGTACATTAGGCTGGGAGATCAAAGCAAACAAACAAACAAAACAGGCTGCATGTTCTAATAGTCCTTCCTGGAGTGCTCAGGGAAGGTAAAATCAAATGGCTCTCTAATTATTGATGAGATGACATGTGTCACCTCACAGAAGCTTGCATTGATGTGGAGTGAAAGATGGACGTGGCGTGGTGCCAGGTTTTTAAATGACACAGTAAAGAGTTGGTGAATTTTTGTAAAGGGCAGTCACGCCTCCAGTCTAGCAGGGTTCCCTGAAGGTGCTAATTAGCGTGGAGTTATCTGGCTGGCACTTGAAAGTATATGAATCTCAGTAGTCTTGAGAATCCCAGACCAGTCTCAGATACCTAATTTTCCTTGGATGAAAGATCCACTGCCTTTAATTTAGTTTCAATTTTTAGTGCTTTGGGGTTTCCACTTTGGGGGTTGAAGTTCTTTTTCCCCTGGAAACAACAATCTTAGACCATTTTGTTCTCCACAGGGTGCTTTAAGTTAAATATTAAAATTCACCTGGCAGGTTGGTCCCTGTAACTGAATGCTCAGTCTCCCCTCAAGCCATTTAGCACAAAACTTCTTGGTTAAATGGGGCCTTCTGAGCCCCACAGCCTTCTTTCTGTAGGCTCAGTTGTATTGCATATGAAAAGATCTGCCTAAAATCTTCCTTCTTTCACTTTCTCTTACCAGGGCCTTCCTGGCTTGCCTGGACCCCCAGGGCCCCCTGGACCTCCAGGACGTATAGTTTACATCAAAGGAGTAAGTACAACGGGGGATCAGTTGCTGGTCTATCTCCGTAGCAGAAATGTGCTGCTCTAGAAACAGTTTGCAAAGGGAACCATCAGAACGTGTTTCAGGCGACAGTTTACAGTGGGTGACCTTCCTTGTGTGCATAGGAAAAAAATCTCTTAAGCAGAGCCACTGCCATGTCAGAGTTTTGCCCCCGCCCCAGAGCAGGACCTGCTGAGAGACCTGCGAGAGCTCGCAGGCAGCGAGCCACGCTCTCTGGTCGGGAGGTGCTGATTTTTGTTTCCAGGCTTCGTCCCGTCATGTCTATTAGATCTATTTGGTGTGTTATCTGCTGTATTATACCTACATTCATTAAAATAATTTCCCTTCCTGTTTTCAATAGACAGTTTTTCCAGTCTCTCCCAGACCTCATTGCAAAATGCCAGTAAGTCACGGACAGAATCTGCTCTTAGCAAAATGCATGGCCACGACAACACATAACCAAAGTAGCTATATACATAACCACAGTAGCTTTGCAGCTTTTCTCCCCCGCCTTCTGCTTTGCACCAGAGATGTGTTTTACCTAGTCTTCAAGATAACAGATTTTTCAAGTGTTTAGATACCCAAAATTAGCCATACATAAAATACATAACAGAACTAGAAACACTAGAACCTTTTGCTTAAAGCACTTTGATTACTTGGTTGTTCTAACACTTTCAATGCCTTTCAAAGCCGGTGTTTCCATAGTTTAAGAGCTGCTTTGGGGAGCTGAATGTTTATACATACATGTACACGCATTATTCAGATGTATCTATAAATAGTCTCTCCACGTTGTTATGTCTTTAGCTGTTTTCAATTTCCCTGTCCAAAATAAGATTTGTTATGTATTTCATTGTGGCATGAAAGATGCATCAGAAAAGAAAGATCGTGTTCTTATTTGACCCTCAAATGGGGTCTATTCACACATAAATATTTCTTATCTCAAGAATGGCAGCAGGTGAAGCTCTGCCCCTGCTTCCCAAAGGGAATGACAAAGCCCCCGTTACCTTCAAAGGACCTGTAGTTTCACGCATATTGTCAAAAGTAAGGAGATGGGCTTTATATTTTCAGAACAACCTGATGCAATATTTGTTTAATGAATCATGGAAATTACATCCTACAATGGACCGTGAACAGAGTCCAGTCCTGGAAGTACTTTCCCTGGGGCAACACTGTACTGTTAAGCCGTGGGTTAGGTACTTGGAAAGGATTCTGTCTTTGAGAGCCACAGTCCTCCCCTGAATAGTGTGGTGTGCACAATGGCTGTTCTACTTTTCTGTTAGACAATATAGCTCAAAGTAGTATTGTGCCCCCTCCTCCAATT
This sequence comes from Gavia stellata, assembly GCF_030936135.1. NCBI lineage: Eukaryota > Metazoa > Chordata > Aves > Gaviiformes > Gaviidae > Gavia > Gavia stellata. The sequence goes on from NC_082596.1 coordinate 103,098,291, forward strand.
TCCATTCCAGCTGTTTTTCACTTATTTTAGAGAAGCAGCTCTTGGCTTAGACTATACTAGATGCATTGATACTCATTGTCACCCTACCCTTACCGCTGAAGCAAGATGTATCCCAGCTTATGAATCCTTCTGTTAAATAATGATCAGTAGTCGTTACTCCATGGTAATCTGACATTTCTACGGTTTTGGCCTACCACCTCCAGGCACCATCTTTTTGCCTCTTTGAATTCCTCCCTTATATCTTCCCATTCCCACCGTATAACATTCTTCTATGTTAATCCCTTATGTCCATAATCACCTATGGATTAGTCAGCCTTCACCTCTGAAACCTGACTGGACGAGGCCCTGAGCAACCTGACGTAGTTGATCCTGCTTTGGGGTAGACGATCTCCAGAGATGCCTTCCAACCTCAACTCTCCTATGATTCTCTGTGGAATGACTCAAACAATACAAGCCTATTTTAGCTGAATGTCAGATAATGATAAAAAGCCACTTTTCAAGAAGGTTACAATCAGTGAATAATAGCAGTAACTTTTATGTGCACAAGTAATAGAAACCTGTACTTACAAACACCTCTTTGTGCATCTGCGTATGCTAGATAGCTTTGTCCTACATTTGTGAATAATCTCCTAAACCTATCCAAGTTTATAGATAAGAAGTCTGCTGTACATGCCTACATAAATGAATATCGATAAAGAACTACAGACTGAACCCCACAAGTTTTCCTCATGTGAACTGAACTTCTGAAGTTAATGGAGCTATCCATGTGAGTAAGACTTCTAAGAGCTAATACTACAGGATTAGCCAGATGCAGCACCTTCAATTTTTTTTTCATACGCTTGCTGAGATTCATATAAGTAGTAGTAGCTAGATAAGATCTGTCCATTTGCAAGCACTGTGCCACACTTTAATTCCTGCACTCTCCCTGTTTTGAAGACAGGCAGCAGAGGTAAGTAGCATGCCCTCTTTTACAGGTGGCTGGTGTCAGAACAGGATAGACTAGGATAGCTTCTGCCTCCCCGTCGTGGTCTCAATGCATCTGGAGCTCAGGTCAACATCAGACAGTATGCATAGCCATGATCTGACGAAAAATTTACAAACACAGTCTGTTATCTTACAGTCAAAAAGCGAATCCTGCTTTCAAATGCAGTGATGTAAATCCAGAATTGTTCCTGGAGAATGAGTTTTCTGATGCTTCACTGGCATGACTGAGAGTAGGATTTGCTGATGCCTCCAATACGCATGGTGTTACCCTCTTGCTGAATGCATGTTGCATGTTAAAGAGAGCACAATCCTGAAAAAAGCTTGATCAGCTAATACTCGGACCTTGTCAAACTGGAGATAATCCCAGAGTGGTGTTATGATATTTACTGTGATAGCATGCAAATTTTCCAGGCTTTTCAGTCACAGCAAGTAATGCACTTCCATTCGTTAACATGTATGGATAATTTTAATAGATTTCTTTGTCTGTAGGTGAGCACTCCATACCCTGGAAATCAAGAAGCTCTCAATTTCCATGGTGAGTAATTCTTTTCTTGTACCTTGGTTTACATAAGCTTTTTTTGTTTTTTCTTAGTTAAGCTCTTTTTGCTTTTTCTTGGCTATTGCATAACTGGGTTTATGGGGAAAAAAAAGAAAGGGGGGAAAAAAAAGTGGTCTCGCTTCCTTTTCTGGTGAAACTGTAAGATCACATCTTGGTCCAGTCTCAACATATAAACAAAATGAGCCTAGGTCTGCCCTTTGAAGACTAAGATTAATAAATTGAGCAGTGCAAAAGAGTTTCTGCAAGATCTGATCTTAGAAGTCCTCTGTCAGAGCAGAGGTGTCACACATGGCTGTGCCAAATCATCGCTCTCTGCTCTGGCAATGCTCCTAAGGCGCAAATGCTAAAGTCCACCCGATACTACATCCCACCAAGCAACCAGGCGGTCTCATTCCTCCAGCGTTTGACTGATGGTATCAAAAGCACTTCCCTTCGCTGAGACACTGATACCAAAAAAAAAAGAGCTTGTAATCAGGCCTCCCATTCTTTTGCTTGAAAGAAAATTATTACAGGCAGAGCCAACACGTACTGGCTGCTGGAGTCCCAGAGAATATTGCTGAGGGAAAGAACCAAGCTATTAATGGTTCTTCCTGTGAGAGGGGATGAATTTTCTGGTGAGACAGAAAAAAATTTTCTCATCCCCTCCTTCACTAGAAAGATGAGGCGTGCTGAAAAGAAAGTAATTTCTGGGTTCAGGAGTAGCGAGGACAAAACCTGACAGGCAGACAAAGAAGGAAGTAAGACTAATGGGGAAAGAGGATGAGAAACTCCCCACGTGAGAACCTAGGGAAACTGTCACAAGGCTGGACAAGTTTACATTAGCTTTCAGTCCTTTTAATGGAAGGGGGTTTCAGGACAACAGAGGGTCAAATTTGTGGGGTACAATGATGCCCTGAGCTTGCTTTCTGAATCCTTACTGCTGAATGACTGACTCACCTCTCACAAGTGAGAGCCTAAGTCTTGTGCTTGGCAAACTGTCCACATTTCTTCAGGGCTATGTCCACAGAATTAAGTCCATAAAGCCTAGGCTGTCCAGTGCTGCTCCTAAATTCAAAGACTCCCAGGTGCCTGTGTCCCCCAGCACACAGGGACTCCAAAAGATTTCTGTGTCCATATTTTTGTTTTTAAAAAAGAATCCATGATCTAACAGAATAAATGCCCACAGAGAGCCCAAAGTTCTTGGTTCAAGGCATTTTCCTTAGTTCTAAGAGTTGACTCTAAGCTGATAAAGGGCATTCTGCTCTTTTTAGACTTTCAGCCTGGGTAAAAGCTTGACAGTGAGGATTTTGACTGTGACAATTTTGTTTAAAGCTTGTCGGTTTTATTCAAATAATCATTATAGTTTCTTATCTCTAAATGCATACTGACCCAAACAGTAAATCCTAAGCATGCATCCCTTCTTTCTATGGTTTAAGGAGGTAAAGTCACTATTTACATAGTTTTTATCCCATTTTAAGATTATTGTAATGGTCTGACCGTTTCATTCTTGAGCTACTACTCCACCAGACAAGCACAAAGTGGTCACTTACTGTGGCGCACGAGGCATTAAAAGTAACGCAAGCCTGCGTCTGTGGTTCAGTGCTTTTGTCCTTCCTCAAAGACATAATCCAAGGAACACAGAATCGCAGAATCATTTAGGTTGGAAAAGACCTGTAAGACCATCAAGTCCAACCATCAACTAACATCACCACGCCCACTAAACCATGTCCCGCAGTGCCTCGTCCACACGTTCCTTGAACACCTCCAGCAATGGTGACTCCACCACCTCCCTGGGCAGCCTCTTCCAGTGCTTCACCACTCTCTCAGGAAAGAATGTTTTCCTAATATCCAGCCTAAACCTCCTCTGGTGCAACTTGAGGCCATTTCCTCTTGTCCTGTCGCTAGTCACTTGGGAGAAGAGACCAACACCCACCTCTCTGCAACCTCCTTTCAGGTAATTGTAGAGAGTGAGAAGGTTTCCCCTCAGCCTCCTCTTCTCCAGACTGAACAACCCCAGCTCCCTCAGCCGCTCCTCACAAGACTTGTGCTCCACACCCCTCACCAGCTTCGTCGCCCTTCTCTGGACACGCTCCAGCACCTCAATGTCCTTCTTGGAGTGAGGGGCGCAACACTGAACACAGCATTCGAGGTGCGGCCTCACCAGCGCCGAGTACAGGGGCACGATCACCTCCCTACTCCTGCTGCCCACACCATTTCTGATACAGACCAGGATGCCGTTGGCCTTCTTGGCCACCTGGGCACACTCTGGCTCACATTCAGCCGGCTGTCGATCGACACCCCCAGGTCCTTTTCCTCCGGGCAACTTTCCAGCCACTCGTCCCCAAGCCTGGAGCATTGCCTGGGGTTGTTATGACTCAAGTGCAGGACCCGTCACTTGGCCTTGTTGAACCTCATACAATTGGCCTCAGCCCATCCATCCAGCCTATCCAGATCCCTCTGCAGAGCCTTCCTGCCCTCCAGCAGATCAAAACTCCCGCCCAACTTGGTGTCGTCTGCAAACTTACTGAGGGAGCACTTGATCCCCTCATCCAGATCATCAATAAAGACATTAAACAAGACCGGCCCCAAAACTGAGCCCTGGGGGACTCCGCTTGTGACCGGCCGCCAACTGGATTTCACTCCATTCACCACGACCCTCTGGGCTCGGCCGTCCAGACAGTTTTTTACCCAGTGAAGAGTGCTCCCGTCCAAGCCATGAGCAGCCATTTTCTCCAGGAGAATGCTGTGGGAGACAGTGTCGAAGGCTTTACTACAGCTCAGGCAGACAACATCTACAGCCTTTCCCTCACCCACTCGGCGGGTCACCTGGTCATAGAAGGAGATCAGGTTGGTCAAGCAGGACCTGCCTTTCATGAACCCATGCTGGCTGGGCCTGATCCCTTGGTTGTTCTGTGCATGCCCTGTGAGCACCCTCAAGATGAACATCTTCCATAATCTTCCCCGGCACCGAGGTCAGGCTGACAGGCCTGTAGTTCCCTGGATAAATTCCCCGGATGGATTCAGTTACATGCAGAGCGAAACACGTAGTAATTCTGTGCCAAAAAAAATGGTGAATGCTGATTGAAATAGAGCTGCCTTGACCAAATTGTGTGGAAGTCCTTTAGTTCCAAGGGTAGCAGAAAGTTCTGTGACAGTTTTGTCCCTTCAGAGTTTTTTAGAGCTGGAAAAAAATTTGGGACATTAAAACAAAGTCCCAGAGCATCCACAGGGAGCAGCCAGCAGTTTTCTTACAATCCAGTAGTATGCAATGGAGAAGGAGGTCTTCTCAAGATCACGGAGTAAATGAAGTCTGTGGTCTTCCTCCTTTTATTCAACTGCTTATAATAAAAATTTATTCCTGCCTATTTTTTATACTTTCAGAGTAATTTTGTGGAAAAAAGCAGTAGTGCAGCCTCTAATATACAGCCTGAACCCGTTTCCCTGTTCCCATGTTCCTGGGAATTAAATCACTGTTTCCATCAATGTGCGAAGAAGTCTGGAGAGTTTGCAGTTTAATCAGATAAGTCAGAACCTGCATGGCAAACACAGCACATGCAAAACAAGTTGAATAATGCAGCAGTAGTATATGTTATGTCAGCTCCAAACGGTGGGGCTTGGGGCTGTTTCTGGAGGAAGAGATGGCTATCTGAGGACCAGTTCTCTAGTGTGGTCTAGAGAGTAAGCAGTGGGCTGATATCAGCAACTGGAACAGCTCCTCTTCCTCAGCAATGACCGAGACACTTGGAAAGACCGGGCCACCTTGATCCAAATGGAAAAAGAAAGGATGAGAAGGAAAAGAGTGCAAGGCATCAGGATAAGGGGCAAGAGTGGACATAGTACATGGTAAAGAAAGATATCTTGAAGAAAAGGAAGTCAGAGCTTGCTTGTATAAGCTCTGTATTGGTCTCAATATTTTAAGATGACCTAAAATACTGATGACTGGACTGGAAATCTGCCTGAAAATGTCACAGTTGGACAGTTAGGGTTCATCTGACAACTAGGACAACTGTCTAACCACACACCTGAGAGATTGCATGAGTGGCTTCAGTGCAACAGAAAATGAGGCCCCACTGTTCTGTCAATAGGCATTTGAACATGGGCTCACAGCTGGAGGCTGAGTCACCAGACACATCACGGGGAGACCCATGGGAGTATGACCAGCTTTCACCTCTCGTGGCTGAAGGGCAGAGAGGAACTGTCTGGAAACTTCCATTGTAACATGGGGCTCTGAAAGGGAAGAAGTCCATCTCGTTCTTCTGTATTTGTAGCCATTCTGCACAGCTAGAAGAAGGAAAAATCCTGTAACTATTTTTCAAATGAAGGCTTTCTTACCAATAAAGTCTTTATTTATTTCTTAGCAATAAAGCCTCATTTATAAGTGGCACCAGGTCATGAGCATGGACTGGGTACCCAAGCAAGAGATTGTTTCTGTGCTTGCCCTAGTGAAATTCACAAATGTAATCAGATCAGGTTAGAAAAGAGCCAGTGTTCTCAGTGATTCACTGACTCCCAGCATCGATCACAACTGAACGCAGGGGCGGAAGATATCACGGGCAGGGGACCATTAAAAATTACTTCAAGACATGTGTCTTGTATCTGCTTGTTATGGTACTTCAGCACCCTTCCTGTTCATAACTCAGAATAGGATCACCTCACCTTAAACTTGAAAAGGCATTTGTACCTGAAGGAAGTGGCTATAAGATGTTACCGTGGCAGAATGATGTTATTTTACATGAATGTTGCAAAGGTATTAGCAATTACTCAGGCAGAACAAAGAGAGAAATCAGACCTAAGAAGTCTAAATACTCAGGGGTCATTTTACCCAGCTATTTTATAGGGTAAGGTTACCATGGATGTTGAATAATAACTGGAAAAATAGAAGGTTTATCCAGAAGTGCTTGGGTGCAATTCTACCCTTAGCTCACCTGGATGGAAAATTATGCTAAAAGCATTTCTGCTCTCAGAGAACATTTGCTTCATTATTAATGCTTTTATGACATGAAGGAGCAATAAACAATAACATTTTTGACATTCACAGTTGCAGATATTATCATTTATCGGTTTGTTTTGGAGTCTGGAGATAGTAGAAGATGTGCTATCAAATGCAGAGCCATAACTCAAGAACTGTTTCTACGCTTGCCCCAGTGAAATTCATAAACGCAGGAAGACCAGGTTTGTTCAGAGGGTCTTAGGCTACGTGGTTAGGGAAGGGAGAGTGATCGATTGACTCATAAGAGAGAGGTTGTCTTATGCATGTGGGAGTTGATAAGAAAGGACGGTCAGGCAGCCATTCAATGTTCATGAGGAGAGTGAGACAAGCATATAGGGACTGGAGCCACATGCCCCACATGTATGGAAAAGTCTATTCTCGCTTTCGATGTTTTGGTTGTCATTGCTATAGTCTCTGCTGTTTGCAAGTTCTCATGAATTTGTGATGCTTTTATGGCAGGTGCTAAAGCAAACAGAGATTCCTGGGGACTGCACAGTTCAGCGGACTTAAAAGGAGAAAAGGGAGACAGAGGTGCTCCAGGACCACCAGGTATCCTAAATCTGATATGTCATTGACATCCTGTAAAGGAATACGTGTTTAACTTCAAAAGCAATTCAACAAAGTACTTTGCTACCTACCCCTGCAGCCTTACCCCTTAGCTGCCTAAAGACTTAACACCTAGGTTCCTTGCTGAACTGATACACAGAACAACAAAGCCCATAATGTTATCAAAGATGTCTTCTGAAAAGAAGTATCTGTACCGCACATTTGTGAGTATTACAAATGTGTTAAGTACAAGAATAGATACTGAAATGTAACTGGGTGGTCAGAGATTTTTTGAAATCTTAAAAGGACATCATGTCCACTCCCTGAGATATCATTTTGTTGTCAATCTTTTTGAGCCAATTGGGCCAAAATCCAGTGCTTCCCATTTCAGTGTAACACATCTCTGCATTCTGAGTTCAAGGCAGTCATTTGTTGGTGACAGACCCACTTCCAGCAGGAGGTGGGTATAGAGGATCTCCATTTCAACCAACTTTTTAATATTCTATGCTTCATTTCTGATAATAATGAAAAGTCTGTGTGGACTAAAAATACCAATTCACTGGTGGTAGGAGCATCATAACAGATGTTCCTCACCAAAGATTTACTTTTCTGTATCAAAAGTTGATACACATTGCTAATTCTTACACGTTCAAAAATAGTTGCAGAAACAAGCATCTATTTGAAAAGATTGCTATTACAAACTCTTCCTTTTCTATACATCTTTTTGAAATCTTCTCTACTGAGATAAGGCTTTGGTCAGTGTCAGAAATCATTTTAAATAGAAGAAGCAGCATATCAAATTAACGTTGCTATACAATATAATCTTTGTCCTCTAATCTGTTCATAATAAATACAAAACTACATCTATATGGATATTTCTGTCTTTGTTCCAAAGACACAGTTCTGTTGACTGAAGATGATATTTTGGTTATTTTTAAGAGGACATCTGTTTGTTCTAATAAAATCTGTTTTCTTGTCTTGTCCTCATTAATTTTTATTCTGATCAATATGCACTGCCTTAAAACAAGTGGTTAGTGCTTCCTAGTCATCAATAAACTTGTAAAAAGAAGAAACAAGAAGCATTCCTAAACAGAAATTAGGAAAACTTTCTCTTCTGCGCTGGTTTATCCAACATGAACATGGCTGTTCCCTCCCAGGTTCTGTATTTAATACAAATCGATGTCCTACAAGTATTTTTGCCTATACCTGATGATTTCAGGTGCTTCAGAAGGAGAGGATTATGAGAGGATTATGCTTATGATGTTGTTGTAAAACTGAAGCTAGTGAAGGATGGTGAGAATAACGTGAGAATTCTGGTTGAACTGAAAACTGAATTCACCTTTCTCCTAAAATAACAGAGATTTATTCATTTGTTTGCCAACCGAATCCAAACAGATCAACTAGCTTCAGTACTTTGTGAAGTTAAAATATGTTAACTAAGACCAATTCTGTTGCTGCTCTAAAAAATGTTCCTGTTTGGTTCTTGCTCATTGATGTAGTTGCTAAGATATTCTTTCATACAAACCAATTCTCTAGGTCTCACAGATATCCAGATACTCTTTGACAGTGAAAATTCACAAGCCAGAAGTTGCAGGGTAGTGGAACATGATTAAAGTATGGGAATTTTTCAAAACGTTCTCTGAGGGACAGATGGCTGAAGCTCCTTCCACTACAGTATCTCTTGAGTTCCAGCAATCAGAAAAGCTTTCTGAACTGTGGTACTTGTCCACGCAGTGGATTTATTTTTCCTTTTTGCACAATGTCTCCTCTCCAACCTTAGAAAGAGGCTCTATTAATGGAGAACATGCAAAAATATGAAGCCAAGACATAAAGTGGGTAAATGGCAGGCCACGCTTTTTTTAGCTACTCTGTATAGGGGCAGGTGTAGTAAGTATCCAGAGCATAGGTGGTGTGTTCCAACCGCATGTGCAATGCTCCAGCACAAGCCCGGCGTTTCTGGCTGGAGGAACACAGTCTGGAGCCTTGTAAGAAAACACATTTCGAAATAGAGGAGGAGACTTCATTGTACCATAGTCTCAGACACAGTTGCCTAAGGCTGAAGATCTGCTAATCGAAAATGGAGTGTTTATTGCAGTGTGCTGGCCCTTGACCATAGTCCAGCCCCTTCCTTCCCGCCAGTCATTCCCCGAAAGGCCAACCTGGCATTCTGGACAAGTTTTCACATTCATCCAAATCCACCCTTTGGCCTGTTTGTTTGTCCTGAGACCTTCTTTTCTGTATGAAGAAGAAGTTTCACCATTTTTTTCTGTGGATCCTGGAAGGAATGGAACTAAAGGAAAATCAGTGAAGTGGAGAGAGACGGTTTCTCGCTGGGCAAGTGTTAATTCTGGCAGTAAGTGAGTTCTGTTGCTCCAGGGGCTAAGTTAATGTCTAGATCAGATCCCAGATCTGAAAACAATGTCGCTTCCCATTTTCTAAAAGAATGGTCACCAAAGTTCTGCGACCTTATGATTGTTGGGAGGGCATGATTTTGCCATTGATTATGCACATGTGCTGTTAGCTTGTTTCACTTGTGAAAACAAACTGAAATGAAAATGCCCGGTCTACCAGCAGAAGCCACAAAACAAAGTATGTTTCCCTCTGGCTAGTGGTAAGATCCCTAAAGGTCCTGCCAAAAATTGCCTACCAGCCCTCCACTGAATGTCTACAGAGGAGGACTGAACTGGGTTTGCCCGTTGAGAAGCCATGTCAGGCAAACTTTGGCTGTGTATACTAGTGAACTAAACAGGCCCAGGACACAGAGGACAATTGTCCTGCAGTTTAATTGTTCCCATGTTTCCTGGCCTGGACTCAGCCTACAACAAGGAACACTTTCCCAGTCAGTAGGATGGTCTGGGGGATAGCGTGAGCCAGGGATTGGTGCAATAGGCTGTACGGATTAAGTCTCTCATGCTTCGGGAGTGAGGAGGACAGTTTAGCTGTATGGGTGGAAGCTGTGCCACTTTACCTCAGGGCTGAGGAACTGGTCTAACACAGTTTACCTACCAGCGTAGGCAGAGTCTACTGGTTCCCTACCACAGATTTTTCACTTCCACTTTGAGTGGTGACCTCCCGGTTCCTAATGTACCTTGCCCAGGCTTAGTCTGCTTGCTGGTCATCCTAGAAAGACCTCAGATATTGCCCAGTGTAGAGAATAATACTAAGCAATATCTGAGAAGGACGCCTACCATTTATTCCACCTGTGTTCTCCATCCCCTCACATGGATCAAGCAAATCACTGCAGCGAGCTGTAATTATAGGGTTGGAATAAAATCAAAATAGCTGCCATAGTGGGAATACATTTCTGTCCCAGAGTACAAATGTATAAAACGTCTGCTTGACTTAATTGCATCTGAGATAGCATACTGAGATCTGACTCCTATGGCTGGTGTAGGGTTGGACCCAAAGTTCTCAAAGATTAATCAGAACACATTTGAAGAAAGTGCCTCGAGCTGTAACGGGCAGCTGTAAACCAGCCTTTTTTCCAAGTGTATGCCAAACAGAGACTATTTGAAGACTTTTTAGACTTTTTGTGCTGGCTTCACAGCTTTGGCTGACCACCATTGGCAGACAACACAACACAGGTGGTATAACCACTGATACCAATATTGGGTTTTGTTGCAGAAAAATGTCAAGGAACAATTATTCCATGATCAGCAGCACGGCAGTAACGCTGGTTCTTTCTCTTGTCACTTATGTCCTCGCGTGAGAGATAACGCAACTACCAACTGACCACCACTGCTGGCAAAACGTACAGAAAGCTTTTCTTTCACCTTGGTTTCCATCAAAGGGGTTAATTTGGATGCTACTCTTTCACCCTCTGCCCAGCTGCTATTTTTTTGGAGAACTGGGAATTTTTCATCTTTGAGCCTTCTTTGCTTTCAAATTTGTCTGAAATTCACAATCAGATTCAGAAGTTATTAAGGTGGAGGCATGACAGACAAGATAGGGCATGTAAGCCTTGCTTTGTTAGGAAACCAAACTAAAAATATCTGTTTGATTTAAAGGTTAATGTTATTACTGTAAATAATTTTCCTTTAAAATCCTAAACCAGTAATATCCAAAGCAGTGCTTTTAAAAAGAAAATTACAGATAATTATTGTACTTTATTGCATTTTCTTCATTTTTCAGGTCCACCTCTGCCTCCATCGTATTTCAGCCACTTTATTAATAGCATAAAGGTAATTACATCCCATTTGTGTCTGAGTTCTGTTAAGCTTTTTTTAAAATGTACTTTACTGTAAATTAAGCATAAAACAGTATAGCATGGTGAAATATACAAAACAGATAAGAGCATCAGCAATTACAAATGATATTAATTTCTTAAACTCCAGCTGCATAGACAGGTTTATTACAAGTGTAGAGAAAGTAGATGTCAGTGCTATATAAAGATCAGGTTTGAAAAAAACTTATTACTGAGGCTTTTTACTTTCCCGGTAGTATTAAAGTGAGTCATAATTCACTGTTGCCTAACATAAGTTGGTATAAATTATCTGCCATAAATGAATGCTTTTGTTTCCATGCCAGCTCAGGTAAGAGACATCCATTACCTAAAGGGCTTCTAGAAAAATTTAGCAACAATTAACACATGGGGGGAAAAATCACTTCTGTGAAATACTATTTATCTTTTAAGCACACTGAATAAAATAAGTTAAAGTGATGGAAACTGCTTTTCCTGGAATCTCTTACAAGAAAGTACAACCATACCTTGATGTGTTTGGTCTCTCTCTGTTCCGTTATTCTCCTGACTGCTTCAAGTGACAAAAAAGAATACCGATGCAATATTATTTTCAATGTTTTTAAGTGAACAAGGCTCTTTATCAGTAGAAGATCTGAAAAAAAATGAATGAACTTACCGTTTAATGATGCCACAAAAAGCAGTGTACTGTTGGTTTCCTTGAAGGACTCTTAGTGCCGTCTGCTTTTCAGATTTTGTTTCTGCTTGGCTGAGTGCACCTGAGTTATTCCTGTGACATAAAGTGCCCCATGCATGCATGGCAGAGCTGATATGGCTTCTTCGATCTTCTAGAGTAGTGTTTGTAGCTTTACAGCTTTAGCTAGAAAGATCTCTTTTTTCATCCAGTCCCTCACCTCTGCAAAATGGCATGCCCTACAGAAAGCTTTATAGTCCTGTTTACTGGGAAACTAAAAAGAAGTCAGCGGAGGAGCTACAGATAGCCATCTCTACTGGTTTTCTGCAGCTACCTGCCATTCTTGCTTTGCCCTCTGCCTCTTCTATTCACAGGTTTATTTCTCACAAAGGTGAAACAAAGTAGACCAAAAAAAGTTGAAGGAAAAAAAACAGCAGACAAACAGAAGGAAATAATGTGAGGAGGAACCTGCAATTGCTGTGGCTCATCTTGAATGGAGAGATAATGACCTAGTATTTAAATGCTTCTTCTTACCTATCACTCTGTTCCCCAAACTAACTGATAATCAACGATGAAGGACAGGAGAAGAGATGCAGTTCAAAGTGTCTGCAGTTTTGTGTGGTGTCTCTTCTGTTATCCTGGCCCACACCCCTGCCCTTCTCTCTCATCCTATGCACAGTAATCTTCACTTTGCCACATACTTTTAAATATCTGTCCATTCCATGTCAAGCTTGCTTTGCTTTTTCCTTGATGAAGGAGAAAAGCAGAAAGCCAGGCTTTTATGCTTCCTCTGACTTTCTCTTTTCCTCCAGCTACAGCCCAGAACAAGGTTGTGCTGGGTAGAATAGCAAGAAACAGCAATAGAGGCATTTTCTCTGCCTTCACCTAACCCCAGCTCCCCTAGCCCTCCCCTAGCCCCCACCACCTTGATAGAGAAAGCATTCCTTTTCACTCCATATCACTGAAGAAGGAAGAGATGTCAAAAGGATTTTAAGCAGATGCTTTTCTTTATTAAGCTCAGAGATTTCATGTAACTTCAAAAGATCAGTCCACAGAGTTCTGATCTCAATTCAGCTCAATGGTTTAACTTATATTCTCTTTAAAGGGTGAAAAAGGAGACAACGGAAACACTGGTGTAAAAGGAGAAAAAGGAGAACCAAATGGAGGTTTTTTTCTGACAGGACCTCCTGGGCCGCCTGGAAGACCAGGATTAGCTGTAAGTCACACAAGTTGTAGAATAGGAATATTTGTGGGTACCCATCATTTTAATTTAGAAGGCACTAAAATGAGACAAACATCAAGATGATGCTAAGAACTATAGAACTCATGTGCTAACCATTAGGTGAATACGAGAGAGTTGCATTAGGCGTAAACACAGACACTTTGCTGTTGTGCATAGAATCAATTTGCTATGAAAAACTGATGTAATGTTATGGCTCAGCTGTCTAATACAACTACATCAGTATGTGGATTCGTGCTATTAATAGCATTACAAATCAAGGCAGTATATGTAACTTGTGACACTACTACTTATATCCCCATAAAGGCCAAAATAGGCTATATAAAGTTAGACAGAGGCCGACTTGAAAATTATTGGCCATCTAAATAATTAATCTTATTTTCTATTCCAGTAATCCAAAAACATGAATGGAAAGTCCAGTGTGTACCCATCTGGATCATTCCTATAAAATTCAGCCACTGCCTAATCTCTACCTAGTTGTTTTTATCTTCTGGGAATTGCCACCACAGCTGCTTTGGAATCAATGCACTAATTCTTTGGCAACGAGTTTATCCTTGGGACTTGGCAACAACTGTGTGCATTGCATTACTCTGTTGTCATGTTCTGTGCCAAGGAGCATGAATGAGTGGGTCACAGCTGAGGGCGAAGTGTTGGGTTAGCAAGCCCACCTCCAAAAATCCCCCCTGGCGCTAGTCCACATTGCTGAGAACCATCTCCCTGCTTAGAAACTGTTCCACTGGCAAGAAGGATTTGGATGGCACAGCTGAGATCCGTCAGAGACTGAGCTCTCCTAGTCCAGGGTGCAAAAACTGTTCCATGTATGCAGGCCAGTTTGAGCACAGGGAGCGCCAGCCCTCCTTGTTCAGGCTGAGGAGACGCTGCTGAACTGGAAACGTAGAGAGTTGGAGCTTTTTTAGTCTGGAAGACAGGCAGCTGGAGAGCTTGAGGGACATGAGATGACATTTGATCACACAAGGGGGAAGACAACATTCGTCATGGGACATACACCCTGCATAGACACACGTTACCTTAAAGCTTTCCACCATGTACCTTCAGACAAACTCTATCTTATCTTACAAGCACATCAAAGCCAATAGTCTCAGCGTAAGCTGAGTTGAGATCCAGGACTTAGAGAGTATTGTCGAGAGTTTTGCAGATATCAGCTACTCAGGAATAGGCGTGAGAACTTCCAGAAAGCTTTCTGAAACTTAAATTCCAGAATTTTATTTAGTATATGGTCAAATTTTTCATTTTCCATTAATATCCATGCCTTCTTGAAGAAAATTATGTACAGACTCATGTCTAAACAGTGGTGTGGTGGCAGGCCTTCAGAAAATGTTGCCACCAGAGATGAAGACCCTGCAGCAATGAAACCAATACATTCAAAGAAATACTTTTTATCACTGATAGGGACCAAAAGGGGATTCCGTTGTCGGACCCAGAGGACCTCCAGGGTTACCTGGCCTCCCTGGCTTACCAGGTTATGGAAAAATTGGACCTCCTGGCCCACCTGGCCCACCAGGCCCACCGGGACCCCCTGCAATATATGGCTCAGGTGAGAGGGTGTGATTTTGCTTTTCACTGTATATGCAAGTGCGTAGGCATGCGCCCACACCCCCCACACTCCGCCACTTCCCTTACATACCTGTTCTTCCATCTGCCCACCCACTCAGCACACCTGAGTCAGGTTGCTCCGCTCTCTCCTCCTGCCCTCCACCTGTTTCTCCTGCGGGGTTAGTTGGAACTGGGAGCACAAAAGGGACAATTTCTCTGCAAATGTTTTTCACTGAGTGGTGCCATGGGAGCACTGTTGCATGAAAAATCTTCCTGTGGCTATGGCTGGGAGGAAGGCCACGTAACGGAGGCAGGCCACGTAACGGAGGCAGGCTGCCTTGAGAGCTTTGCAAAATCTATCAAATTGAGCCATTGGCTAAACTTGAGAAGATGTTAATGTGGGCCAAGATGCTCTTCTTGTGGTGAATGGACTTAAATCCACTTGGTGGCCGGTCACAAGTGGTGTTCCCCAGGGCTCAGTACTCGGGCTGATCTTGTTTAATATTTTTATCAATGATCTGGACGAGGGATTGAGTGATCCCTCAGTAAGTTTGCAGACGACACCAAGTTGGGCACGAGTGTTGATCTGCTGGAGGGCAGGAAGGCTCTGCAGAGGGATCTGGACAGGCTGGATGGATGGGCCCAGGCCAACTGTATGCGGTTCAACAAGGCCAAGTGCCGGGTCCTGCACTTGGGTCACAACAACCCCAGGCAACGCTCCAGGCTTGGGGATGAGTGGCTGGAAAGCTGCCCAGCGGAAAAGGACCTGGAGGTGTCGATAGACAGCCGACTGAATATGAGCCAGCAGTGTGCCCAGGTGGCCAAGAAGGCCAACGGCATCCTGGCCTGTATCAGAAATGGTGTGGCCAGCAGGAGTAGGGAGGGGATCGTGCCCCTGTACTCGGCGCTGGTGAGGCCGCACCTCGAATGCTGTGTTCAGTTTTGGGCCCCTCACTCCAAGAAGGACATTGAGGTGCTGGAGCGTGTCCAGAGAAGGGCGACTGAAGCTGGTGAGGGGTCTGGAGCACAAGTCTTGTGAGGAGCGGCTGAGGGAGCTGGGGTTGTTCAGTCTGGAGAAGAGGAGGCTGAGGGGAGACCTCATCGCTCTCTACAACTACCTGAAAGGGGGTTGTGGTGAGGTGGGTGTTGGTCCCTTCTCCCAAGTGACAAGCGACAGGACAAGAGGAAATGGCCTCAAGTTGCACCAGGGGAGGTTTGGGTTGGATATTAGGAATAATTTCTTCACTGAAAGGGTTGTCAGACACTGGAACAGGCCCCAGTAGGTGGTTGAGTCACGATCCCTGGAGGGACATGGTTTAGTGGTGGACTTAGCAGTGTTAGGTTAACAGTTGGACTTGATGATCTTAAGGGTCTTTTCCAACCCAAATGATTCTGTGATTCCCTCATATAAAGGCAGTACCCACAGTAAAGTTTAGGTCTAGAATGAAACTGCTGGAGAACTGCTTCTAAAAACTACTTGTTATGGAAAGGCTGAATAGAAACAAAACTTTTGGAGGGTTGGTTACTGTACCTTTAATGATTTTCATCTTATTGGATTAGAAAAGGAGTAAAATGTGCCACAAATAGTCACATCAGGGGAGGAACTTTGCAAACAAGGTGGTACTGCAACTTCAGGTGGATTATGTCAAACTTGCATCAAAGGGAATACCTGGCTATAAACCAAGTGTCACAGTTCAAGATATTTGTGCTTTTGACTCCTCTTGGGTCACAGGTCTGCTAGTGACAAGCCTCATACTGTTCATGTCCAGCCCTTAGACTAGGTTCTGGTGGATGGGGTCCTGGGCTCCTCTGACATTACTCAACAGGTCTGCCTGAGCGAGAGACTCTGATTCTTCCCTCTGGGAACTGTGATCAGCACAAGAATCCAGCCAGGTAAAACCAGAGCAAAGCATTCCTTAATCTCAGCTGAAGATGATGTACTAACAGAAGGGGAATCGTTAACCGAATAGAGAGGCTATAATGCAGATCTGTCCTGCCTAAAGTTTGGGCAGGTCTAGCAGGTCTGCCCTTCTCATTTCTGAGAACTAACGATCAGTCTGTTTCCCTGCAAGACCTGTGCCTCCAGTGTGCTAGTTTGGGGAGCAGACCTTTCTATCTCCAATTTGTTCTCTCCCGGTATTTCTTGAACCTGGTCAGACTGGTTTATACAGCAGCCCAGGGACAAGGTGAGACTTCCAATCCATCATCCAGCAAATATTATTAATTGGGTGTCTATCAGAAGTGTTCATCCTCTGAAGAATATTTGAGAAAGAAGAAATCCTTAATATGTTCAATGTTGGAACATAGGCCTGTACCTGAATTAGCCTGTGATTATCCTAATATGGACAGATCCTCAGCCTACATAAAGTCCATAAAGGCCTTCAGGCCTTTTCCTGTGTAATTTCTATTAAGCACTTCTGAATATTAGCTAAGAGACCCAGCCAGACAAAACAAATTATTATTAGTACTCCATCCCCATACTTTCGCTTATCCTCTCTGCCATTAGTCTTCATCATCCTCCTGCACATTTTCCCCTTTGCTTTGTAAGAAGCTTCTTTAGGCAGCACACTGATGGATGTCCATTTTACTAAATGTTATGAACACAGATGTTTGTTTATTTCCTATCTTCAAGATACAGTTATCACTGTTAAAGCTCTTATTTACTGTAACATGGGGCTCACATACCATAATACGGGGAAAGAGGAATGGCTTATCTGCAGATAAATAGCTCTCAACACTTCTGAGAACTGAACCCCTTTCCCTTGCCAGTGACGTGAAGGAACTGCTCTGGAGGATCTTATAAATGCTTCAGAGCATAGATTCTTCAGTTCATAAAAGGTGATTTCAAGGCTCCTCCGGGTTTCACAAAACCAAACATTTTTGAACACTAGAACTTGCTTTATTGGTGCATAACTGCAGCCTCCTAATTCCAGAGTTACAGATCAGTAAAAAGCAAGCTCTGGAATGCAGCAGTGCTCTCAGGGTTAGCCTTTGCTGACTCTTCAATGGTTCAAACAATATTTTAAAAATGTATCTTACAATCCTTTATTCAAACTCTCAAACTACTTCAGAGTGGAAAGGTACAATAAAAGAGAAAATAGTCAATAATTCTTCTTCACTGAATGTATTTGTGGGGGTGGAGGGGAATCCATAGCTCCACTTTCACTGAAGAGCACCGTGATCCTGATTCCTTTGAAAATTATGAAGGCAGAAGGCCCGCTCCTTTAGCTTTTCAGCTTATCTTCTGTTACTCTCCTTCAGTCTGTTTATTTGCTGTATGCAGTAACCTGTCGATGAGTGGACTTTGGTTATTATGGGGAGGGCTACCAGATGTGCTCACCAAGATTTCTCTAAAGGGTGGTTTAAGAGACTATTCCTACCTTCCTCCATTTCTCCTTTACTTTTGAAGAGCAATTCTGCCCATATTTGGGATTATAGCACTATTTGCGTAGCTAAGAGCAGCTGAACACCGTTTTCAAGTGCCCAGCAAGGTAGGAACAGGGGAGTGGTGAGGAGCTGAACTTTGCAGTTCTTTGTGTGCGTTTCATACTCCAGATTCACCAGCATGCTAGGACATGCTAGACTTCCCCATGCTCAGGTAGTTTCACAACTATCCACCAACTCTCAGATGTCTTTCTTCCATGTCATACTAGCTCTCCTCATGCCTTTCTGTTCCTAATCACATTTTTTACTGAGCCTTTTATATTCCCTCCCAGCAGAATACTAGTGTACTCTCCTGGATACCCCTGGACCTGTTTTGTTGTCCCCACTTTGCGTCTCTCTTTTCCTCTACAGAAGGAGTTTCTACTTATGGTTAATACGAAATCTGCCCAGATCTCAACTGCGGAGCCCTGCTGGGACACACCATGATGCTCAGCAGGGTCCATGTGTAGAAGCTCTTTCTTCTAAACAGCTTCAAAGTTCCGTTGTCATATGCATTTGCACGAGATGCTTGCTTTCAGTCTTCCATATCTTTCCTTCTTTCCTTCCTTTTAAAAGAACAGAGTTTTTACTCCAGAAAACAGGGACTTTCAGATCAAGGTGAAGAAATTCAGTTTTGGAGTAGAGACAGGTACTAGGTACTAGACATTGTGCACTGCAGTCTTAGAAGTTCAAGTTCATACCACTGGAGAAATCTTTGTTGCTTCAAAACATAAGCTGAGCTTACGCTTGTGAATTTTTTATCTAAGGAATAGTGCATTTTTGTTTACTTTTAGAGCAAAAGTTATAATGACTCCCTCAAAGCCTATGTGGTCAGGAGCTAAAAGTTCTTCCTCTTCCATATGCATGTTGTTAGCAGCTAGCAGAAGAGCATTCTGGTCAGTTTAAGTGGATCTGGTTCTTCATTTGCAGAGTATCTACAACAGATTGCAATCTGTTGACCTTAACCTCCCAAATAACAGAGAAAAGACTTAAGTTTCACCATTGCTTTCAAAAAAATCCTTAGAATGCATTTTCTGTAGTTGGCTTGAACACAGCTACTCAGAACTTGGCTATTTAAATCTCCCACTACTCCTATATACCACCACCAAGTCCTTGCTTTATGTCACTCACCTTCTCTCTCAAAAAAGATGACCTTCAACATGTATTGTATGCTTGTTTTATTTTAGCAGTCGCAATGCCTGGACCACCAGGTCCTCCTGGAGAGCCGGGATCACCTGCAACCAGGAATCTGGTAAGACAGCAAAATGAGGAAGGTTGCCATTGAAACCTTGCTTGGAACCTTTTGGTGGTCATTGGTCGCACTGACAGAGGATGGAAAGCTCCGTCCTGTGTTTTTTATTTATTGGAATGTTTTCTGGTTTTCTGAACCTCATAATCTTTCAGCAGGGAATCCATATAGCTGGGAAAGGTGACGAGAGGAGAAGTCTGTTCATTGCCTTGCTAGTAACAGCCTGTTGAAACAAATGCAAAGATTGATGGCATGCTAAAGTAATGGGAAGGTGCATAGTTCATGTTCAAAGCAATATCTCTGAAAGAGTGTGGCAACTTAACATGCTGAGATGCTAGAATAACTACTGCATGCCCAGTTTCCATGAAAAAAACACTTTACATTACTGGATTAAACCCCAGTAATATATGTCATTTGATTCTAAGAAGAAAACTATAGATTTCCCTAGCAAATCTAAAAATTGTTCTGCCAGAGAATACATATAAATTCAATTGTTTCCTGTTCTTACTGCATGAATCAAATCAGAAGTGTATTCCAGATATCCATGCAGTAAAAATGACAGCTAAGCCTCCTGTCTTGTTAATGTCTAAATTAAATATTTGTAGTTTCTGAAAAAAATTTATTCAAGCTAGTGGAGGGGGTTCATTGCAATTTTTTCCTTTTCCACATTCTCACATTATGATAGAAAAGCAAATTCGCTGGATATCTTTGGCAATCATTTGAGAGCGCACTAAGAAATAAGCAGACTTTCACATCAACTACATCATATCAAATGAACTAACCAGACTCTGTGTGGAAGTTTCTTAATGCCTTCCCACCACAGTGTCATACCTCTGCTAACTGCCTTTTCTCATAGAAATGCAGGGCCTGACAATGATTAGAGATCGGGGAGAAACGGGTGTTCAACAACTGGTGCCCCGAAGTAGAGGACTGTAGTTACCGACTGGGAGCTACTGTCTTAGATAGGAGATCCAAGCCCACTTAGTTCAAAACCAACATGCAAATCACTAGTAGGGTCTGCATGATTCATAAAGCATTAATATGCCTTGTGACACTGAAGAAATGAGAAAGAAATGACACTCAAGTGTCAAGAAATTACACTCTCAAGAAACTTGCCCCTGATTTTAGCCTGCCTGCAATCATCAAACAGATTGTAGAAGCAACCCATCTTAGAGAGGACTGTGTTCTTATCTTCAGGTGACGACGACAGAGGTAATAGGTGCAATGTCCATATCCGACAGGTATCAGTTTAAGCCTCCTGATGATCTATAAAAAAGAAATTGAAAAATACTTGCTGTGTAAACTAGCAACATCCGGAAACATAACAAAAGGGATGGAAGAAAACACCCTTAAAGAAAAGAGATCACAACAACACTAAGAAAAATAGAACAGAAGCAAGTGTATCTAGAATTGTGTGTGATAATTATAAGCCTTATCAAATCTCTTCTAAACTCTGCCATTTTGATCTAGTATGCTAAACTGCAGAGAGGCAATGATCTTCACGCTGTGCAAAATTAACTATTGGTGCAGTTCTACTACAATCCACGGGATGATGATTCTGGTATGCCAGAGTAGCAGGATGTTTATGTTACTGAAGCTTTTTGTATGAAATGACGGAAAACTGACTTTGTGAGCATTTCCTGTGGAAGAAGCCTTGACATTTATGTGTTCACATGCGACTTCAATTTAACAATTTAATTTGCAAAATGTTTTGTGTGTCTGATGAAACATGTTTCATTTTCCTACTTGACAGGTTACAACATTCCAAAACATTGAGGGTATGTTGGAAAAAGTTCATTTGGTATCAGAAGGTACGCTAATCTATCTGAGTGAAACCAGTGAGGTTTTTATCCGTGTTCGAAATGGATGGAGAAAATTGCAGGTACTATTGCACTACGTCCTAATCCCTTTCAACTCCCTTACTCAAAAAGGAGTTGTTGCAGATATTTTTTACTGGGGTGGAGAAGTATGGGTGCAAAGATTCCTTTTTTTAGTTCAGAAGCTCCTAGTGATACGTTTTTGTTTGCTTTTCCTTTTGGGTTCTCTCAGCTTGGTGAGATAATTCCTATCCCTGCTGACAGCCTTCCTCCTCCAGCCCTATCAAGCCATGTAAGTACAAAATATTGGCATGTGAAAAACTGAGTCTAAATGTGCAAAAACAGGCGATACACTTGGCAGAAGTTGCAGGCAGATCCCTGCACAACACGATTTTCCACTGAGACTTGTCAGTTCAAAATAAGCATCCTACCACTACATAAGCTTGCAAATTGGTTCACACTGGCTAGTCATCTGTTTCCATTATCTTCTGAGACTCCAAACACTACAGAGACAAAGCAGCATCTACAAAAAGCAGAACAAAGCAGGCTGCCTACAAAAAAACCCACAGGATTCTGTTTCGTAACACTCAAGTCAGTCATACCAAGCCCTGGTCCCTTTCAAAGAAACTCAGAAAAGTGTTTCTGAAAAGACAGTTTTAAAAGATTATAGTCCTGTATTTAGGGTACATCATCATCACCTGCATGTGGCTTATCCCACAGCATGCTGAGGGTCTGTTCTAAAGCCTCAACTCTTAGTTTGTACCTGACCCCATTCTGCAAGTTATTGTACCAACCTGCATGTGAACTTGCTGTCTGGCCCAAAAAATCGCAGGAGGAGGGAAACCAAGAAGTGGTGAAGGGGATAGAGAACAGTCTCGTTGATGACAGGGTAATTGATCTGACTGCTGAGATTATGAAAGGGTAAGAGAGTGCTAGGAAAGAGCAGCAAGAAAGAAGATGTCCAGAAAGAAATAAAAAAAGCTAGAGTAGGTCAGAGAGAAGTGCACTTAGCACACTGGGAAAATGTCTAGACCTCATGAAACTGTCTGCAGCCTCCAGCTGACACCACATGAGTTTCCCAACTGATACAGTCAGCGGCTTCTTACTCATACTTACCATAACTCGAGAAGAAAACTTGGCTGTTCCTGAAACAGCTCTGAGGATCATCGACATTCTGGTCTCTACATGCCAATTGCTTAGGAGACGGAATTACCGAGGCCTTGAGAAATATTCCCACCCACTACATTTTTGGTTTCCACACCCTCCTTACCCTTTCAGTTTTAATTGTCCTGAACTGATCTTCTGCTCCTGCCAAGAGCAGGCTGCTTCCGTGCAGGACGCCGGGCGCGAGCCGGCACTGACACCAGCTCTGGCAGAGCACTGTGGAATGGGTACAGTCGTGCCTAGCAAAGCAACTCTGGCCAGGACAGCTTTCAAACACATGTTTATGGGACACACCAAATTGATGACACGTAGATAAAGTATTCTGGCTACACGGTTTGGGTTTATTTTTCAGAGGTAGGACAGTTTCAGATTCTCCAGTGTTCAATGTTTGCTTTATTTAGAAAATTATTGAGCGTCTAAAATTCTGATCGGAGTAACATGTTTAACATATCTGTTTGCATGTGTTAACAGGGATTTCAGTCTCCTCCAGCACTGAGCCCAATATCAAATATGAACGACGGAAAACCAGCAGTAAGTATGAGACCTGTACTGCAACCGCGTAACTGTGGTTTGAAACACAACGGTTTGCATCTTGAGGGAGATTTGTGGTATTTACTCTTCAAATTCACAGATTTTACTTTAGAAATTTACAAATGCACTTCTTCAACTGGTTTAGACATCTCAGAGACAATTTTAAATTTTTTCCTCCAGATCTATTTTCATCATCCTAGCCCCTTTCCCATCTCAAAGAAAAAAAAAGGAATCCTGATCCTGAGTTAGGAATACCTCTTCACTTAGTGATTGTACCTACAACACACAGTAATTTTTAAGTTAATAATTGCGTAACAATTAAATCACTAAAATATTCATCTTCATGGCGCTGCTTGTTTTAGATAGACACTTTAGGATTTAAGCCTTCATTTAAAATACTTTATAATATTAAGAAAGAGAAAGCAAGGTAACTGATATCTAATAAAACCCAAAAACCAAAAAATGTGGATTAGTTCTTGCATCTGTACCGTTTGACTTAAGCATGCTCCTTCTTGTATTTGATAACAGTGAATTTTTAAACGGTATATAATCACTTCTTACTACTTATTTCCTTGCTTGTAGGATTTGGGATTTTGTTTGTGTGATAACTCCAAGACTTCAGCTTAAAAAATATTAGCTGCTTTTAAAAGAATTTTATTTTTAGGAGTATATAATCTTCATGGTTTCCTTAATGTTCAAAGATAAATAGGTATTTCTGCTCTAGGTCCAATAGCTCTAAGAAATGTAATGTTATGGTAGCAAATAATTTTCATACCTAGTTCTTGTGCTGGCAGGAGGAGGGTCTAGTTTGTTTCCAATATATGTTTTCCTAGTGTTATAAACATTAAAAAAAACGGTGGCTTTTCTTCTTTTTTTTCTCCAGCTGCATCTGGTGGCTTTAAACTTGCCATTTTCGGGTGACATGAGAGCAGATTTTCAGTGTTTTCAACAGGCCCAACTAGCAGGTTTGACGTCTACCTATAGAGCCTTCCTCTCATCACATTTGCAAGATTTGGCCACAGTTGTCAGAAAAACAGACCGATACCATTTACCAATAGTCAATCTTAAGGTAAAAATGAGTGCTTAGTACTTGTTATATTAGGAGAGGCTGTAGGTGCCCCAAAATCTTGGAAAATGGCAAAAGCAGAAAGTGTCAACTCAAACCACATTTTATAAAGAAGCAGCTTTGCTATATATTTTGGAGTTGGGTTCAAGAAACAAAAAAGTAGTGAAAAAGTAGAAAGTTACAGACTGTCTCACACTTCCTTTGCACTTTCAAGGGTTGCTTTTTTCAATATCCTAAGGTTAACGGTAGGAATCAAGCTATGAGAACAACCTGCTTTGAGCGGATTGCTGACAAAGCAACAGTATGATGATTGGCTTTCTGGGTGTGTTTTATATCAGCAGGGAAAGCGCATCCTCATTTCTCGAAGCTAGCTATTATGTTCTACCTTCTAGGATGATCACAGAGTGTATTAGGCTAAAATGCCTATTTGTCTCATTTCTGAAGACAAAGGGAAATTCTGTGCTTAGGAGTGATGCTGGATTTACCCCAACGAAACCGAGAGTCTGGAGCATGAGTCATTTTGTGGTCTCACATAAACAGACACACTCTAAAACTGAGGAAAACAAACTACGTCTCTGGAGCATTGGCTGGCTCCCAGAACAAACGGCCAAAGGAACCTACAGGAATAACACGTGATGCTTGGAACATGCTGAGCGGATGCTACGCTGAAGTGCATGCGAATACAGAGCCTTGGAGACAAATTTGTAAAGACAATATTGTTTCAACTTTGACTGGAAAAACTCAAAGGCAGTTTGAGAGGTAGCCCGATGCAAAGCTTTTGCCCTGAACATTTGCAACGCCTTTCACAAAATTGTGACCTCAACGGAAGTTCCAATATAAATTACCTCTGTATTTTCTCTATAGCTACGGTAGTTACAAGCAATTTTTCAAACAACCCCTTAGTTAGAGGAAAAGGACAGTGGAAATGGAGATGAGCTGAATATCTGGTGTGACAATAGAACAGAGATGCAACTGTGAGGCAAAGGAATGGATCAGAGCTGTTGGCATAAAGGCGGTAGATGAGGCAAGTCTGTTCAGGAGCATCATGCAAAAAGTTATGTGAAAGCTGGAATCATAAGCGTTCTTAATGCAGATAAGATTTCAGATGCATAGATAAGTCTCTAAAAGTCAGGTATGACGTGGATTTTGGTTATGTTTTGTTTGTAAAAGTGGCTTTGAAATTTTAACAGGGAGAAATACTTTTCAATAACTGGGAATCTATATTTAATGGAAACGGTGGACAATTCAACGTTCATGTTCCAATATACTCCTTTGATGGGAGGAACGTCATGACCGACCCATCTTGGTGAGTCTACATTACCATTTATAAGTTTTACATGACATTTATTTTTACCAGATAGTACAAGTAGCAATATCTTGGGCTACTAGAAATAAAATTTCTCCCCTTCCTTATGACATCTTTCTTTTCCATTTCCGATAGCCTACGAACAGGATATCAGCTTGTGTTCTCCTTTTCTTCCTCTCCTTTCTATCTTCATCTTTCCCTACCCACCGTTTGCTTCAAGCAGAAGGAAAGGAGAAATACAGGTCACCATACATGTAGGTGTGCAGTTGAATAAAGCAAAAAAGAGACTTTTTTCAGGAAATAACTTCTTAACATTACCTTTCAGGCCTCAAAAAGTAATATGGCATGGTTCAACGGCAAATGGGATCCGACTGGTTAGCAACTACTGTGAAGCTTGGCACACAGCTGATGTGGGAGCTATGGGACAAGCATCACCGCTGAAGACGGGGAAACTTCTTGATCAGAAAGTATATAGCTGTAGTAATCGGTTTATTGTTCTCTGTATCGAAAACAGTTTTGTATCTGATGCCCAAGGAAAATAATTCACCTGTTGCACGTAGGAATTTTCCATTTTATGACAGAAAAAGCTGACACTGAAATTTCATTGCAATGATGTAAATATTTTATTTTTTGTAATTGCACATTTAAGGAAAAAATAGCCAAAGAAAACATACCTCAACACAAACCGCATTCCCGTTAGGTGGAACATCCAGTGCACATGCGGCTGACTTAAAGCCCTTCCTTCCACTTGAACCCCACACCGTTCAAAGTCTGCCAACAATTAACTCACAGCCCCTTGTCCTTCCGGCTGAGCTGAAGATCATGTAAGGGCATGAGTAAAGAGCGGTCTATGAGGAAGATCCAGTAGCCCGTCTCATAAGCAGTATGGCTCACAGGCTGCTGCTTCTTCACCGCTGAGAAGCTGCATGCTCTGTGCTCTTCTTTTCACTTGCATAGATTTTGAATACCCAAGGCACTATTCATATATACGTATATGTACGTACTGTCCCTGAGCAAATAATGGGAGGCTGTTACATCTTACAGGGCTGGAATTTCCACAAAAGCTTTAAGAACAAAGGTGCTCACCTCCTTTGAATTTCAGTGGAAGCTGAGTACCTAACTCCCGTAAGCTTGTACGGATCGCAGCCTGGTGCTGACACATAAATTTAGCAGCTTCCACATCTTACTTCAGCTTTTTTCTTTGCAGATTCTAGGCATAGGGCTTTATGCAGGAGGAGTGAATTTCACCTAGACAAAATCTGGTCCTTATTTTGGTGCTATTGTTGCCAGGAAACCTGGAGCAACGTTAATAGAAAACATCCTGTTTTACTGGTAGAACTGTGCAAAGTAAATGCAGATAAACGAACCATCTGACCTTTATTTATTGCATTGCGTATTAGAGGAAGTAATTTCCTGTTGTGGCAGACTGCTGAATGAAAGATGTCTGTCATGGTTTCTTTAAAATAGGTTCTAGACATTGTTACCCCACTAAGTTATACGTAAAGTGATTTTCCTTTTTGTGAATTTACCCTTCTGGCATTCACATAATTAAAGAATTGTTAATATAAAATAACAGCAGCAATGATAGGAATGATCAGTAAATGCTAATATTCGTCACAAACAGTATCGCCATAATATCTGAAGTCTTTTGCCTATATATTTGTCTACTGCATACCTTAAACAACATATTTACTTATATTTTATCAGGCACTAACTATGGAGATCAAGCTCTACATTATCATTTTTTAAGATTTAATCTAGAGTCTGTGTTGGAAACACATGTTCATTTGCTGACAAATAGAGTATTCAATTACTAGATAGCTACCTTCAAAAGATAAAAAGCAAATCACACTTAGTATTCTAAACTGATATATAACATAATATTGTGAAATCCAACTTTATTTTTCCAATTTACTATAAAAGCTTATTTCCCAGGGTCGGCTGAACAATATCTTCTTTTTTTCTTGGAAGTCATGACTCCATTACTACAACAAGGTAATGAGGCAAAACCAGCTCATATTACATTTAAAATGTACACGTAACAATTCTCTGCACTCATTTATAGTCCATTTCCCTACAATGCTGAGCACTCTTGAGAAATGCCGAATTCCTTCAGTTCACACCGTTGGAAGAGCTGTATATGTACAGCAGGGTTTCACTCTGAGTCACGGAAGGTGCAAGGGGGAAAATAAAATGCTTTTACGCGCTTCCAGCAGGAACCACCTACCTTTAATCCTTTGTCGGCAGACCCTCCGCTCGGCCGAGTCATGGCCAGCGGGGTTTGTGCTTGCAGCCAGTCATCACCCAGTCATCGCCGTCAGTTCTGGCTCTTCCACTCCTCAGCTGGAGCCAGCAGCCGAGAGCTGGCCGTTTCCTTGCCTAGAATTGCAGTGACAAGAGAGTTGGGGGAGATGGAATCACACAGAAGAGCCGTGTGAAGGGGGAGGAGAGAAAACTAAAAAAACCATGCAGTTTTTAGGCGATACTGAACTAGCGCTTCAGTCGAGCCCAGCAAAAATGCATCTGGAATTCTGTTTGTGCCGATCCTTTCATGGGGCTAACCCCTCTCTGTGTCCTGAATAGCTGCTAGAGCTTAGCAGGGGACTGGAATGGTTAAACACCATCAATGAGATGTTAAAGACCTCTCAATGGTTGCTTCCCACCTCCAACATTAATCTGCAGGCTACAGGAATTCGTTGCACACCCTTCAACTTCAGACAGAGCATGAACCATGCAGCGTCTGGGCCGCTGTGATGCTGAGTTCACATGCTGTGCTCACAGGCCAGCAAGGGAGCTGGCTTACCAGAGAATGCCATGAGAGGTCTGTTAGAAAGATGAGGTTTCCCTTGGAAAAAACACTTTTTGTCATTTTACCCCGAGCCGGTGAGGCTCTTTATACTCCCTAGTATAACTGAAGAGAAACAGTAATGTTCATTGAGGATATGACAGAGAAAAAATTAGCCCAGCACTTACTAAGTTCGCTTTGCCTATCAAAGCAGAATACTTTTTTCAGCATGATTCCAACACAAAGGTCAGGCGCACTTGAGGAAGAACATTTACTATATCAGGTAAAGAACTGTGTATGATGCAAACGACTCACCAAAACGAGCACCAGAGCGATGTCGAAAAGAGTAACCGCACTAGAAACCAACGTAGCAGTCTGACTGAATGAAATCAGAGTATCAGTCAAAGAAGATTCTCCCCTCTTTAAGAGGAAGGCTTTGGTCAAAAACATCCATTTATTCTGAAGCTTTGATGCACTTTAAAAAGCAGAAGTTTGTAAATACAGAGGAGATTAAAATCTTATAAACCATCAGAACTCCAGGGCTGGTTGATGAATAAAATACAGCAGATCCATTCCAGGTATTGGCATGAGTTTTTCTAGAAATCAAGCTGATGATAGATTTGTCTTCATATGAATTGTAGGTGCAAGCTATAACAACAGAAGCTTCCTTTAAATCAAGAAGAATCCACAGTGGGGTTTGTACTTCTGCAAAAAAATCAGTTCTCCATTAAAAAAAAATTACAATTTAATTTTAATTAAGCTCGTGCTTAACCTGAAAGAAAAAAAAGTAAAAAAGGGGAAAAAAAAAAAGAAAACGAAAAAAAGAAAAAAGAAAAAAATGAGAAAAAAGAAAAAACGATCAGAACAAAACAGTAAAGTCTAGGAAAAGTTAATAACCCTTTGAAAAAGGACTATTGAATTGTTACTGGAGAGATTAATTCATTTACTGTGGATACTTTGGGGATGGTGCAAAATGCAGGAATACATAACTGAATGCTTACTACAGATTCTTTCTAAGTGAAAAGAATTTATCGTTATGAAGGTAAATTGGCACATGAATTAAAAATTTACTTTGAATATACCACTCCAGATTGGACTTTATTAGAATCGGAAAACAGTTATTCAGTGGAAACATCACTTTTTACTGCAACATTTTACTGGTTTATATTAAATTTGACAACTATCTTTAGTCCAAAGAAAGCAACAGGAGACATTAACTGTGTCATTTTCAAAAGACATGCTTTAAGTCAAGACATTTTTGTTCTGATTTACTTGCTCTTTAATAATTGAAAGGAATTAAGACTCCTCAGTAACAAATGAAAACATTTTTTCATTGTATGTTTTACCTCCTCAAGGACCATTCTTTTTAAAAAGTGCTAATACTGCAGCAGACCCCCCCAAAAAAATATAAAAAAAACCCCACCTGCTATCATCACCGCTTTATGCAGCCAGAATATAACTCCTGCCGGCGGGGTAAATGTCTACTTGCAAATTGTTAACTCTTTAGTATTTTGAGAGCAGTTCCACAAAATCAATAATACAACATCTGTCTGAGTTGACTGACAACATCCAAAGTACCTTGTGGTATCACGCAGTGCTTTTTAAAATGATCTTTTGACTTGAAATAGCAAGGGTTGGGATTTTATTTTTTTTCTTCTGAATTTGTAGCACGTCCTTCCAAATTGTTTAAAAGTTGGTGTGGAAGAATATAATTTTTATTCTGATTAGGAAAATGAGTGGAAGTCGTATTGGGAGAAAGGGCAGGAGCATGCAGGCACGCACATATAAATGCAGGCACGCTCATCTCCAAATGACTTTTTTCATCCTTGCCACCTCATATCCCATGGCTGAGTTAGACTTTAACTGTCTCATCAGCTTCTTTGACCTCATGCATGCAGGGAAATGGAGGATGGAGTAATTTCTGACGATCAATTTACAAATCTGAGCCCAACAAAAATGTGGCTTCCCCTCAACTCACTTTCCTCCAGTTCTGTTTTTCATGATAGCAAATACTCCCCCACAGGGTCACATTCATACTGAATTGTGAATATAAGCAGTAGCTTGCAGACACCCCACAATCCTGTTCTGGCCCATCGATTCTGTTAGAGGCAGGTAATCAGTAGGTCTTTTGCCCTTTTCAGTTCAGGGATCTTGTCTCTGGGCAGTCACAAAACATGACACGTTATCATCGATCAGCAGTGGGCTGCGCTGCATGAACTGCAGTCAGATGAGCGGTTTCTCCTCTCATTGCTATTACAAGCAAGCCAAACCTGTGAGCTTCTGCAGTGCAGCACATACACCTCAAAGGACTGACAATTAACAAAACTAGTCTTAGCGCAGTCAAAGGCTGTCCAGCCTTGCATCTGAGGTCTGCATTCAGCTGAAAGAAGAACGAACGAGTTGCAGTATGTCCTGCTTCGAAGACTCCACAGGTACTCTTCTTTTGCATTGAGGTTTAGGTGTTCCTTCTGAAGCAACACTTGCCATTCTTGTTTTCACTCTAGTCCTCTGCCTGGAGAAGAGAACCTGTCTTCTAGATTTTAAAGGAATTAGACGCTAGAGTCGCAATTTCACTTTGGTGTTCAAGTATTGGAGTTAATAGTATGCGTGCATCTTAAAAAACATCTGACGAGGGTTTGGCTGTTATTTGTTGGTCTGGTACGCAGTTAGAGCCTATGCTCTAACAGGTCCTCCCTGCTGTCTCTCCTTAATGCTTCATCAATAACTGGCCAGAGATAGAAATAGTTCAAGATGAGCACCTACTTAAGCAAAGTACTTGAAGTACTTTGCTACTTTAACCTGAGCCTAGCCTCCTTTTTTTAACCCATCAGAGGGCTGCTACTTGTTGTGTTTTAAAAGGCCTATTTTACACCTCAGAATCACAGAATCACAGAATCATTAAGGTTGGAAAAAACCTGTAAGATCATCAAGTCCAACCACCAACACAACCCCACCATGCCCACTAAACCATGTCCCGCAGTGCCACGTCCACACGTTCCTTGAAAACCTCCAGTGATGGTGACTCCACCACCTCCCTGGGCAGCCTGTTCCAATGCTTCACCACTCTCTCAGCAAAGACATTTTTCCTAATATCCAGCCTAAACCTCCCCTGGCGCAACTTGAGGCCATTTCTTCTCATTCTATCGCTAGTTATATAGAAGTAGTACCTAGGATCACCTGCAAATTCAAATTCAAGCCAGGATGATGATGACAAAGCCTCTGCAGGAAAGGTATGTTTTGTATGCTGCACTTCAAGTATTTTCATATGAACAGCAGCAGGGGACTGCCTAACAGCTGTGTATCGCCACTGGTCACTACCAACACCACCTCATAGTCGTTTTGTTTGGCCTTCTTTGGTTCCAGACATATGTGCCAGGATCCTAGCCACAGTAATGGCTTGCTACTGGAAAAACATTCTCTCCCCACTGAGTTAGATGATGGGTTGGTGCTAACCTCCAAAAAACAGTTCAGTGGTGTTCAGCTTTGCTATAGAGCTATGTATTTTAACTTTGCAGGCTCCAAGGTCTCAACTGAGGCTAGTTGCATCTCTGAGGTTACATCTATAGCAGAAAATCATCAGGGTCATTGTACAACCGTTAGCACAAATAGCATGACTGTTTGATTGCTGAACTATTCCCTGGCACAGTTCTGGTCAGTGCCACCTGTAACCCTTCCAGCCACTGCCTTGGGGTGTGTTTTGGGGAAACAGCATGTGCCAACGACTACTGCTGTGGATAGCCTGAAGGAATCACCCTATTTTGGAACAGAAAGTTTTAATTGTTCTCATAGGTGCTTAACCATTGTGCCTGCTCTCAGGGCTAAATGGAGTCCTCACCCAACTGAAAGCCTGGAGAGGGGCTGCAGGACATACCTGTCTCATACTCATGGGACACACACCAATACATCTTCATGGCTTTTTGCCAAGCTCAATATACAACCCTCCTGCAAACACCTATTCATATAATCCATATGTCCAGACTACATTTATTCAGGGAACCCTCCTAAAGCCATCATTGCCCTACACAAATGCTCTCATGCTCTATATAGATATATTGTGCCAATCCATTATCCTCAGCTCATTCAACAGTGATGAGAATCCTGGTTGGGGCATGGAGTGGCTGCTCACACAGCTGGGAAGTTTCAAATTTGTGAGAAACAAAGGGCCCTGGTACAGTCATCCTGTACAACTGATAACTAGTACCATGATGTCTTACATTAGCGAACAGGGCAACACAAGACATTTTCCCATGTCCCTTTACTCCAGCACCTGGTGGATCAGTCGTCATGTTTATGTGTGTACAGTATACCCATCAGGAGTACTGAACGGCTTCCTATTCTAGAGTCAGCAGCATCTTCTCAATGACTCTTTTCAGAGTCCAGAGGTGTTCTGAGATTTGCCTGAGACACCAAAAATGGGTTTCCAGAAGCATCCCACCACCCTTTCAGCCAGCCTATCAGAAGCCTTCCTGATATCTTGAAACATGAGGCTGCATCCCTTGATCCTACACCATTTTAGGGTAG
The DNA here is from genome assembly GCF_030936135.1 of Gavia stellata. Taxonomy (NCBI): domain Eukaryota; kingdom Metazoa; phylum Chordata; class Aves; order Gaviiformes; family Gaviidae; genus Gavia; species Gavia stellata. Next base: position 103,130,876 of record NC_082596.1, read on the forward strand.
GATGAGTGGTGTGTTTGAACTCATGTGTTTGCTAAATTCTCATTGTGATGTTGACCAAAACCAAGCCCAAAAGTCATATTAGATGTCCTTTTTTTAGCTGAGTTGGGAATTGTTCATCAGCTCCATCAAAACTCAGCAGCAATTTCTAACTTGTTGATCCCGTTTTTTTCAAGTCCATGTTTCCTTCCAGGAAGGTATACCCCAGTGGGCTCTGAAGCTTCACAAATCCCTAGGGCTTGGGAAGTCCCTAGGGCACATCTATGAACAGATTGCTTCAGAAGCATTCACTACAGCACATTTTCATTAATGTGTCTTTCATTGCCATTAGTTCTGCCTACAGAGTAAGAACCTGGCTTGCTCTCAGCAGCTTTTTCCCACACCACTACGTTGCAAAGTCTCTCTATCATTATAGCAAAGCCATTCTTAAACCACAAACTTAACTCAGCCATTTTTTGTTCTTGATCTCAAACATCCAGGATTCAGAAGCAGCCCATATCAGGAAGGCATGGCAGTCTTGACATCATACACTCACAAGTCAAGGTCATTCAAACATATCCTGAGACTGTTTGCCTCCATTGTTGGGATATCCAAAGCCAAAACCACTGTACAGAAGCTAAGTTTTGGACCCCTCACTGCAAGAAGGACATTGAGGTGCTGGAGCATGTCCAGAGAAGGGCAATGAAGCTGGTGAGGGGTCTGGAGCACAAGTCTTGTGAGGAGCGGCTGAGGGAGCTGGGGTTGTTCAGTCTGGAGAAGAGGAGGCTGAGGGGAGACCTTCTCGCTCTCTACAATTACCTGAAAGGGGGTTGTGGTGAGGTGGGTGTTGGTCTCTTCTCCCATGTAACTAGCGATAGAATGAGAGGAAATGGCATCAAGTTGTGCCAGGGGAGGTTCAGGCTGGATCTTAGGAAAAATGTCTTTCCTGAGAGAGTGGTGAAGCACTGGAAGAGGCTGCCCAGGGAGGTGGTGGAGTCACCATCCCTGGAGGTGTTCAAGGAACGTCTGGAAGTGGCACTACGGGACATGGTTTAGTGGGCATGGTGGTGTTGGGTTGATGGTTGGACTTGATGATCTTACAGGTCTTTTCCAACCTTAATGATTCTGTGATTCTATGATTCTGTAATTGGCTAACAGGTTGTAAGATTTGCTGATCTGAGTGATTAAAACATACACCACTGACAAAGCTTGAGCACTGGGGGGCTTATTTACAAGTGTTTTCATCCTTGAGGCTGCAGAATGCCCCATCTTGACCCCCGTTTTCATCCAGCTAAAGCTTACAGAAATTCAAAAGAGCAGACATAAGACTGCTGTTTGTGCAAAGGGTTCAGATCCAGGCAAAGCTGATTCCATGCACTAATGCACATGAATTAATAATGGACACACACTGTTACTCAAAAGTAAAAAAATACTTATTAATAGTCAGAGTTCATTGAGATTCATAGACTGAATGTCTATTCACTATCTCTCTCCCTGCTTTCCTGTACTTTGATATGTCTTAGCATGGAAGAATAATTTAGATTGGAAGTGATCTCAGAAGGTCATCTAATCCAGCTCCCTGCTCAAAGCACAGCTGAGCTAACTTCAAAGTTAGATCTTCTCAAATTGCAGGTGGAGGAACTGAAGGTGCAGCAGTGTGATCAGATGCCTATGCCTCCATTTTAAGAAGGCAAGAAGCTGGTATCTGTGCATGTGCCATGATACTTTTCTGTTAGGGCAGGAAAGTATCTAGCTGATGGACAGAGGTAATTGTCACCAAAGTCGGAATAGATTGGTGGCCTGGGCCTCTCAAAATCTATCTCCTGAAGAAAGGCCTCTGGTTTTAGAAAGAAAAGGTTGGGGGAGAGAAGCAAGATAAGTTAGTTGCCTCTAACAGTCCTAACCTCCTAATGTCCACATTTTTTCCTGGAAAAAAGTAGAGTCAACCCTCCCAACCTAGCTATTGATGATACATCAGAGGACACTGCAAGCTTTAAGCACACACTAGCAAAGTCCTGTTGTCCATCCAGTGCCACATAATGACAGATAATAAGCTACCCATTCTGTCAAAGTCACTGAATCACAGTATCTTTCTTACAAAAACCCAATTACTCTTCACCAGGAGAAAAGGTCAGGAATACTGATGAACAGCCTGGAGGAGGGATCAAAATAGTCACTTACAGCTGTATCGTCTTTTACTGGTACACTCCGTAGGACATAAGGTGGGAAGGGAGAAGGGTAAGATGAGTCAAAAGGATTGGGGAGGGGGAATAATAAAGCACTGAAGTTGTGGTGAACTCTATGAATGACAAGTTAGAAGAAAACAGCAAATTATCAGCTCTGTGTAGGATCTATAAAAGCAACTCTGAAGGCAGTAAACAAGCTAGTCTACAGGTTGGAGCTACAAAAGGGACAGTGAACTCAGAGATGGTTGTGAAGAGCAGCCTAGTTAAATCTTACAGATGTCAAACACAGTGACAAAAAGGATTTATGTATCCATGTCCAAAATTCATTATCCTCTAATTTCCCTTCAGCCGCTGGTAAATATCCATAGGCAACCATGCTTCCATTGACACTTTGGGCAAATAAAGAGCAAGAATCTCTTTCTGTGGTCCATGAATAAGAATCCACAGACACTGAAATAGTTCCAACAGGAAGGACTTAGAGTAGCATTCCAAATATCCTTAGTCTTGCAAGTAAGGTATGTGAGCACAAATCCCTTGGGCATTAAACCTCTATTTCCCGCTAGGATAATGGGTTAAAAGGTAACAGCTCCCAGGTATACTTTTGCAGAAAAGCGCTGATTCTACATAGAAACTTAACTATGTGGAGAGAATGAAGATGTTTAGGCAACCCTTGGTGCCCTGCTTACAAGACTTTCTGCTAATTTTTATGTGAGTATCTCTCTGTACATTGTGCAGAGAGCTTAAGCACCCAACAGTAAAAACCTACAGTGGTAAGTCTTGAGCTGCCTAAATCTAAAATACTAAGTTACTTCTAAACTACTGAAACCTATTTTAATCAAAGGCAGGTCAAGATAAGAAGTAGAGCAGCAACTTTTTGCCATCCAAAATTACAGTCTGCTCGAAAGTTAGTCCTAGTTCACATGCAAGAGAAGCCTAAACTTGTTTTAGCCCAAAGTAAAATACAGAGAATGAATGTGGTAACAAGCCACCTATTCCGCTCCTTCTGGGAGAACTTGTCAGTGTCTTTCATTATGATCAGTAGTGCCCAGTAACAGCTGTGACTCTCCCATCCAAGCCAGCTCAGAAGCATACAAAGAAGTAAGCACAGGACAAAGTTAGAAAGCACAGAACAGGACAGGAACCTGCTGAGACCCAATTATGCCTTTACAGGTTTTGATAGCAACGTTCAAATACACACTGCATTTCAGACTCAAGTGGTTTATGGTGGCTTCTTTTTCAAAACATTTCTTCCTCATTTTGCTCACAGGAAAGCAATATCCAGAGAACAAACTAGAATTATGCATCAAGGGTAAGGCTGTCTGGAAAACCCCAGCTTCACATGTTACAAACTCTGCAATGACTAAGGCATGGTGTGGCTAAAGAGAAAGGATGATCTCATGTTCATGGCAACAGAACAGTGCCCAAAGGAACTGGATTCTGTCCCCGATTCACTACTGGAAGAAAAGCTCCATAGAAACAGACCCATTTTAGAGCAGGATACAAATAGTGTGGAATAGATCAACATGCAATTCCATGAGAGTTAAAATTGACCTAACTCAGTTCAACCAGATGCAAACACCTTTGTGCTCCATGTCCCGTGTTCTCCTTTGTGCTCACCCTCGTCACCATGAAGCCCCACAGAAAGTGCACCAAATGAAAAAGAAACCCTGCAAAGTAAAAGATACTTGTTTCTTGCTAATTTAGCTCTTTGATTTGGCTTCTGTGGGATAAGATATGGGCAAGTGTCAGCAGAAGGGAGGACAGAATCACATAGCCACGGGTGCAGAGAGCAGTAGTGCTTGCTTACATTGTTGAGGTACTGCACGCTAATGTACAGGCCATCTACTGAGCTGTGAGAATGAAACAAATTCTTGAAGAGCTGATTACTCAGTGGGCTCTGCTCATTTTGTGCACTGAATAAGGCAGGGATATCGTAAATATGATCACAGATTTTAAAAACATACTGAAATGTGTAAATCCAAGTGGAAATGGGGCATCGGTAACCCCAGTTCTGGCACTTTTGAGTGCTTTACTTCACAGCATTGAACACTTTTTCTATGGTAGATTTTTTGTGTCTGCATAATTTCTGACATTTTTTTGTGCACCTAAACATAACTTCTTTTATCTCACCTCCGGGATAATCCTACAAATGCTAAGAAGCATTTCTTCTCAGCCAGGCTAACAGAACAAACAAATTCTGGTGTGTCTGTACGCCAATCCATTTTGGAGAGTTGATTCCATTATAAAAACTAAAACTGTATTAAAAAAAAAACACCACAGCCAGTCTTCAAAATGTAATACTTAGAGAGTTCTTTGACCTTTAGCAAAGTTCTAAGAAAAACTGTATCCCGGAAAAAGATAAAGCATTTAGCTTCTTATGAAAATCTGTTCTTCTGAAAACTAAGAGCGTGATAGACTGGACTTCTGATGAATTCAACTGTAGCTACAAAAGGAATAACCTTCTCTATAAAACTAAACTGCAACAGAATGATATTCAGAGATACTCTGATCTTTTGCCCTAGTGAATATTGAACTTTTATTGAGCTCCTCATTTTCTGTCCTGTAGTACGCTCATTAACTTTGACAAAATTAATCCCGTGACAAGTTAGTTAAACTGAAAAGATCACCTTGCCACTGAAAGCTTTTTCTTTACCACCTTCTACTCTTCATTAGATCAAATTTATATATTCTTACTACCATCATGTCCAATATTTTGTTAGCAGAATAATCCAGGGCCATGATGGAAATTTTTGTGACATTCATTTTAAATGCTTATTTTTTCCTTAATTTTATCCTGTCTTTAAGTTAGGAAGTGATGCATTTCTCCTGATTTTTTGGCACCACTGACAACAGGCAGTTTGGTTGGGCAGGTGTGATGAGAAAGCATTTTCGGCACTACTGTTGCAGAAGTTCTGGGATATGTAGGTTATCTAGAACCTTGATTTAACCAGATGCAAGACAGAGGTCAAGTTTGACTGGATAGTATCTCTTTAATTTCGGTTTTGACTAGTGACCCCCCTTGATTTCAGGAATAGGAAATACTTGTGATGACGACAGTGGCAAGAAATTTAAACATCCTCTCAGACTTTAACAGAAGTATTTACTTCTTAGTATCAACTTCCTCTTGCATTTCCTGTTTTGTGACTTATCATGGTCTCCACATAGTTTAATAGCAGTTAACGTTCACTATCTGAAGTATAAAAATAAGTTAATAGATTTGATACACCCTAGCTTTTAGGTGCAGTTCTTCATGAATTGTCATAGGAAAGAATGACTACAGTACTGCAGTATTCACTGTTTCATAATCTGTGAAAACTAGTCCTGTTTTAGAGACCAGAAATGAATTCTCAACTTCCAAAGTCCAATACTATTGTCTGCTCTTGCCAGCGGGTTGGAACATGCCACAGAAGCAAGATGGTCCCCAGAAAGGACAGCTACTGTGTGGTGAGTACCAAAAAGGGGTGGGGAGATAGCAGTACAAATCCACTCGTGGTGTTATCTTCAGGTACAGGTATCATCTTACCAAAAAGATGTCGTCAAACTAAAGGGCAATCAGCGAAGAGCAGCAAATCAGTGGATCCACACTATCGGATGGAGATGCTAAAGGCTAGCAATCCGGGGCAGCAATCACCACTGAAACGGTGAGACACATTTGGCCATTAACGTTCATGTGACAGAGGTATTTTCTGCTTCAGGATGTACCATTTTTGAAACTCTCTGGTATTTTCTGCTCACGTCATGTGCCTTTCCTTTCAGTGTTAATAAGCTAAGACACCAGTCCTATACTGAGGTCCAATATTGGCAGAAACAAGCAACGGAGGGCAAGACTAGACTCCCACATCTCTTGGCTCCTAATTTAAAAGATACATGAAAAAGGCTTTTCCCTGTCAAATATATTAGCAATATTTTACCAGATGTAGGCAAGCAAGTGACTGAGCGCCAGGAAACCTGCATGACGCTTGCTAGGTCTGTGACTGTGCTCTGCTCTTGCAGTGCTGAACTTTTAAAATGAAGACAGAAATGACTCATGACTTCAAGAGAAATCCGAAGTTTTATTAGTAGACAAAATTAGAGGTGTTGGTCAACTGTTATCTTTATGTACTAAGAAATTCGGAACAGTTTTTAGACAATATTCCCACAAGAGTAAATACTAGCAAAAAACCTGTTAATTGACAGGAAATGGATACCAGCAGTCATCTATGAGGAACTCTCATCAAAAAAGGCTTTTTTCTCCCTGACTTGAGCTTATTTATTTAATTACGTGCTGTAAGACCCACCTACTTTCATGGACATTTGTGGAGAGCGTTATCTGAGGAACTTGCTGATTGAGGCTGTCACTGGCAGGGAAAATAGATATGGAGGGCATGATAGGAATGGTTTATTTTTTTAGATTTTGAAAATCAGAATCTTAAGTCTGGTTAAAAAAAAATATGAAAAAACTTAAACTGTGTACCAATAGAAGGACATTCCTGATGGCAACTTCTCATTTTTTCTCACTTTATCTTAGCAACGGGCACACTTCCAAACCATCACAGTTAATATTTCTTTCTGTTTGGAAGCAGGATAGTTAAGCTTTTGAAAGCAGTACTATTGCAAAGGTAGTAATATTTGAGACAATGTTCCAGTCAGAACTGAAGTTACATCAGGAGGAAAGACAAAATGGTTCAATAATTTGTTAACCACCGAAGATAAAAAACAATTCACACATTTTTTAGAAAGATAGGGCTCATGTCAGGTAATAACGATATATCACCAGACATTCACAAGAATGCACATTATAAGGTAATCATTAGCCTTTTGCACCAGATAGATACATAGACAAGAGTATTGCCTTATCCAAAGACACAGAAACTAAATATTGAGTACACAGAGGTCTACAACAGAAAAACCTCACGATCCATGCATTGCTGGAGAGACATTGACTTTTGGCGAGTTACGCTGCTCCTTCCCCACTCACGCATAAACTGAGTTCAATCTCAGAACTGGTTTCAGTGCAGGAGGGAACTGACCTTTCTTGAAAAGCAGAATGATATAAATTATTACTTGCACCGTCAACTTGGTATGAGGAGTAGTGTTCAAGCAGGTAAAAGCTGTACTTCCATAGGAAAAAAGTACTTTAATGCATCTGTCCTTCACTGCAGTCATAGGTGAGATACTCAGGCAGTTTCAGGGTTGCTATAGCAATACAAGGCCTTCAAACAGATAATGACGTACAGTCTAAAGTAATTTCCAGACCTCGTTGATGTCAGCCTCTTCGCTTCTGACAACCCCTCCCTAAGCTAACCAGTCTTCTTAGTCACTTCTGTGTTTAGCAGCACAGATAGTCTTGGACTATCTGCTGCTTTCCGCATAAATTAGACCTCTCTTTAATGAGACCTACAATCAACGCTGCTCTCTTTGAATGCATTCATACCTGATTTGAAATGAAGTTGGATATCATATGTGTAGGAGACAAGCTCAGCAGCTGATGGACTCTACAAGCTGGAATGAAACACTGAGTTTGAGGGGTTTAACAGCAGCAGCGCAAAACTGTCATCGCTGAGCTCTGCTTAACTGCAGAGTAAGAACTTACAACACTGTAACGTATCTACAAAGCTGTTAGCTGTTTAATAAGGAGAGTGTCAGCCGGAGGGATCGCGCAGCTGCAGACTGATGCAGTGTGTTGCTGGGCTGCCTAGTTCATAACTCCGAGACAAGGATCTGGCGTGTTTCACAAACAGTGAACTAAAGGCGAAAAGGGTTTCATGTGTCTTAAGCTTTAAGTGGCCTTCTGTTAATGGAGATGATTAACTGGGGTTTGAATAACGAAGATCTCACTGTATTTAGTTTTGGAAGCACTGGTGAGGCAAATCAGGCAATGTTTATAGAGGTTATGAAATGAGCAATTCTGAGTACTTTATAAAGCAGTGACTTAAAAAAAGTGTTTTCTTTTGCTTGTCTCTGCCTTAGCAAGATCACAGATCTTTGCTAAACTCTCTGATTTGTGTGCCTATAGATATTGCACACTAACAAGCACTTTGATCCTTTCTGTCCTAGTTTGAGTAAAACTGGGAAAAGCGAGGTCTGGGGGAGTGGGGGGCGGGTGTTTGCTGGTTTGGGTGTGGGTTTTTTTGAAAATAGCTTCTTCTGTTGTTTTGGTAAATGCTACACATTCAGTATTTTTCCTCTTACTGAGTTCTTTGGTGAGCGTAATTTGTAAATATGATGATGCACGGAGTAGTTCTTAAAAAACAGATGAAATTCAGCAAACAGATAAAATTTAGCTGATTACCATGGAGAGAAAACTGTAAAAATGGCAAATGAAGTTTTGCAACACCTTTATTTCCTCTTGCTCTAGCACTAGCTATGCATATTTTCTGGCTGAGAGAAATATTCATTAGAATTCTTTATTACCCTGACACAGTATGTCATACACTGGAAGACTAATAAAGCTTTTAGTGGTCACCAATAATAATATTTTCCACCACACTTCCATACATTTTTACTTTAAAAGCTAAAAAATTTGTATCTATTAGTGCCCGTTTCCTTAAGTAAATCAGCTTGTAATGCTAGACTAATCTATAGAACTAATTGTTTTGTATAATTTTCTATCTATCTCACCACTTGTCCGTTTTCAAAACTGGTTAGATTTTAACGCTCTATCTGGTTTCTTAATATGTGGGGTTTGTGCATTACAGAGTTCTGTTTGAACCTTTCATGCAGTTGCAAATATTTTGCGCTCTGTCTTCCAGAAAGAAAACATTCAAAGACTGACAATAATTCTTGCAAGAAATAAAACTAGCACTAAGTAAAAATTAATTATTTCCTCCTCTCTCCTGTGGGTGCTGCATATGTGTATAAAAGTCATATTCTAGCACAGAAGCAAGAAATTAACCTGTGTTTAAATTGCAGATATTCCCTGCATAATAACCTGCTTGACTCAACCAAAAAAGCACGGATATTTAAAATAGGCTCAACCATTTTCATGATCTAAACAGATCTCAAAAGCCAGATAATTTGAATTTTCTATGTTGTCTTGCTTTGTGTTCTATCTTGCATTAAAAAAATGACAAAGTTAGTTGCATCTTTCTATAACCGGAATGGTGGAAATTCATTAATTTATGACATAAATAAGGCTAGGCAAAATGGTTTTCATGCCTATTCTTCTAAATATATTTCTAGTGACTACATTATTTCCATTCTCAGTAAGCACTGTGGAAAAAAAAGATGAATTAAAGTAGGTAAGAAGCTGTTTGAAGGATTCCCTCACATGAAATGCTGAAGAATAATGTTTAATACATCCAGTTAAAATGTCATAAACATACAATGGTGAGGAGTCGCTTTCTATTGAACTTGGCAAATTTGTACAGTGAAACTGTTTTTTCATGTTATTTTGGCAGAAAAAGACCACGCAATTATTGTCATTTTGAAAAAATCTGAAATCACAGCAGAGTTATTTTCTTCCTAAATAAAATGTCATTTTACAGAAAGGCGTATCTTGGAAACTGTTTGCTGACTGTGTCATGGTCTGACTTAGCCTCATTGGCCTAACTAGCATATTTAAGGATGAGTGTAACTAGGGGCAGTCATAAATAAAATCTCCTCATTTTCTCTGGATTGGCATTGAATTCTTTGCAGACATGGGGAGAAACAGATGATTTAAATCTTCTCAGGCTATCGTTTGTATATTTTATCTAACTGCTCCATCTTGTATAGCAAAAAAGACAGATTTTATTAATAATCAAACAGAATATGTAACATGACCTACTGTGCAACTCAACAAGTAAATCTAAGTACCTCTCACATAACCCTCCTAAAGATACAGAGTCCTACCCTGACCAGCAAACCCCCTGCTTGCACTAGATGCAGCTATAAAGCTCATATGAAGGAACAGGAACACCAAAATATTGGAAAAGGAGAATTGACCGCAGTAATAGTGGGAGAAAGATGATGGACAAACACAGGGATGAATCTTAGAGTAACAAGGGGGAGCTAATGGGGGATGGTGCAGGCACTGGCCTTCACGGTCAGTGACCTTCTGTTGCAAATGAGTGATTTAAACCACTTAAGGAATCACCATCAAGGATATTGGCAAAAGCGATTTTAATAGAAGTTTATAAAAATGCGACTTAACAGAATTCGATGGCAAGGTTCACTCTATTACTTACTAAAACATACAAAGGACAATCAAATTTGAATCTGATCAGAATGATTTATACAGAGACCGGAGAAACAAAAGGGTAAGGAGGATAATCCCGTTAAGTCACAAGGTTCAGAATGGATCCCCTTGCTTTCTAAACTTCTCAGAGAGGAGTTTAGGTGTGGCTGAATCCAGACTTAGTCTCAGACTTGGTCAACGGTTCATGTCTAAAGGAAAGGAAGGGTACAAGGGACAATGAAATCCTCCTGTTGAGTCACGAGGTTCAGAGGAGACCGGCTGGGTCCACTCCTAGTCCCAGACTTGGACAATGGTTTATGTCTAGTGGGAGAAATACAAAGAGTAGGGAAGACCCTCCCGTTGAGTCATGAGGTTCAGAGCAGACCCCCTTACTTTCTAAACTCCTTCTCAGAGAGGAGTCTAGGTGCAGCTAGGTCTAATCCTAGTCTCAGACTTGGTCAACGGTTTATATCTAAAGGATTACATGTATTTAGCAGCAATCTAAGGTTCATTCACAGTTTAAGGTAAATCATAAAATCCTAGCAACCCTTAATCACAGATTAGTTTAACATTTACAAAGTGAGTTGATAGAATTTACTACAATCACAACAGTGGCTTAATTACAGATTTGGAATGATAGTGTTACATTTGCTACTGAGTACTCAAATTGATTCACACACACACAGACACACACACACAAAGGTACATAGATAGATAGATAGATAGATAGAGGTATACCTGTTAAAAATTCCCCTTGAGTTCCGTGAAATATTCACTTCAAATGTCTCAGCGTTTCCCAACGGGCCAGGGTCGAGCCCTGAGGAGGGGAGAGGGTTTTAGCCCAGATCTCGTCACCAGCTTTCAGCGGTGGTCCTCCAAATTTCACAAACTGGAGAGTTCATGAAACTCAGAGGCGTCCCACTCAGAGGGAGATGCTGGTCGCAGCCCGCTGCGGTCCAGCAGAGCTCAAAGGGTCTCACCTGTGACCGCTGTGTTTATAGGTTCTTAATTTAAGGTGATTGGCTTTAGTCATCAGCAAGTTACTAGAAAGTTACTGGAACTCCAGTAACACTGGTACCATTCCACTCGGGTTACAGTCCAGGTAAGGGATGTTCCAAGGCTGTCAAGGGATGAGTGATTATTCCCACTCTCATTACCCGCCTCGCCTAGGTAACAGGAGTGCTTGGTACAATCAGTGCTGCTCTCCACCTTAGCCAGGCAAGAGTTCCCGGTACAGTAAAGGGACACTTAACCACCCAACTCGTTGCGCAAAGGCCAAGACCTAGCTGGAATTCCTGAGATCGTAGAGCGGCCCAGGAAGGCAGGGGGAAGGAATGCACCACCACATCTTCCAACAAGAACAAGATCCAATTGTCTGCCAGAGCCCTTTTAACATCAAGAGTCTGTATCGTAATCAGAAGTTCTTAGACCCCACCTTAAACAAGACCAGAAGCTGCAGTCCTAAGCATCTGGAAACACGGAACAGAAGCATGGCAAGAAAAGGGGTGATTCTGGACATGCAGAATCCATTTCAGTAGCTTTGCAGTTGCTGCTTCTGCCCCAGGTTTACTTTGGCTTTTGAATCTAGTATGGTACACAAGATTACAGATAGGTACCCAGAGATCAGGACAGGGGACGACATAATTGTATTTCTTCAGTAGTGGTCTTTACCTCGTGCATGTTATGAAAGAAGGGTGAGGCCTGGCAAAAATATTTAATTTGTGGCGGCACTGTTCACTACTTGAAAGTGACCTGAAACCTTCTTAGTTGGTGAGCTGTTACCTGCAAGTTACTTACTTTATTCTTGCTGTGGCTGGCAGCCAAGCATTGCTCAGGATGCTAATTCAGAATGCTCCCCATAGGACTGAACTGGGGGGCCTGAAAGAAATCCTTCACCATACTCCGCTCCCTGTTTCCTGCCTTCGTTCAGAGACACTGTCTGTAGCCCATCCTTAAATCCAGAAGATCTGTGATGGGGAAATAAATAGTGGAATTTTTTTCCCAAGCATATAATTTTCTTAACTTACAGTTTCAGTACTCTGTATGAATTTAAAAGATGCCTTGGGATTTGAGTAATTTTAACAGTGCCTTGGGATTTGAGCAATTTTAACAGTGCTTCGGTATTTCTTTTTGATGTTCATATATTACTTGAGGATTAGCCCTTCAAGTATTTCTACATATGTATAACTAAGTACATGTTTCCCTGGTGTTGTCAACATCAGTAGTTCATTATGGCATGAATCTATATCAAATCCAGATGTTTTTGGTCCAACATCTGTCACAAAGGACATCTGTCATTAAAATATTATTTTGCAAGAGAAAATATAACTAGGGTCTGTTTATATATGCTCGGAGAGAAAGGGAAAGAGAATGAATTAATAAAAATTTACCTCACTTTGAACCGTTATATTATCAAGATGCTTATCCAGGTGAACTGTACTGTAGGAGAAACAAGACGTTTTATGAAGGCTGTGTTGGCTGAAGAACTACAAGTAAAAAGGAGACAGGTGATCAGTGTGACAAGGCAGTGAATGTGGTGCTGAGGAGCGTGGAGGTTGTTGCACTGAACACTAGGAACTGGGGAGTCACCATCTGGCAGGGACAGTACGTGAAGCTTGCAAGAGTGACTGCAGGTAGCAAGTGGAAAAGCAACCTGTGACCTACATGACTTATCCTATGACTGGAGGGTCCCACATCAAGCAAGACGAGAAACAAAAGCAGTATGAAAGCTCATGCTGAACTTCACAGAATCACTAAGGTTGGAAAAGACCTGTAAGGGCATCAAGTCCAAACATCAACCCAACACCACCATGCCCACTAAACCATGTCCCACAGTGCCACTTCCACACGTTCCTTGAACACCTCCAGGGATGGTGACTCCACCACCTCCCTGGGCAGCCTCTTCCAATGCTTCACCACTCTCTCAGGAAAGACATTTTTCCTAACATCCAATTTAAACCTCCCCTGGTGCAACTTGAGGCCATTTCCTCTCATTCTGTCACTAGTCACTTGGGAGAAGAGACCAACACCCACCTCACCACAACCCCCTTTCAGGTAATTGTAGAGAGCGATGAGGTCTCCCCTCAGCCTCCTCTTCTCCAGACTGAACAACCCCAGCTCCCTCAGCCGCTCCTCACAAGACTTGTGCTCCAGACCCCTCACCAGCTTCGTCGCCCTTCTCTGGACACGCTCCAGCACCTCAATGTCCTTCTTGGAGTGAGGGGCCCAAAACTGAACACAGCATTCGAGGTGCGGCCTCACCAGCACCGAGTACAGAGGCACGATCCCCTCCCTACTCCTGCTGCCCACACAGTTTCTGATACAGGCCAGGATGGCGTTGGCCTTCTTGGCCACCTGGGCACACTGCTGGCTCATCTTCAGCCGGCTGTCAATCGACACCCCCAGGTCCTTTTCCACGGGGCAGCTTTCCAGCCATTCGTCCCCAAGCCTGGACCGTTGCCTGGGATTGTTGTGACCCAAGTGCAGGACCCGGCACTTGGCCTTGTTGAACCTCATACAATTGGCCTCGGCCCATCGATCCAGCCTGTCCAGATCCCTCTGCAGAGCCTTCCTGCCCTCCAGCAGATCAACACTCGCGCCCAACTTGGTGTCGTCTGCAAACTTACTGAGGGAGCACTCAATCCCTCATCCAGATCATCGACAAACATATTAAACAAGACCGGCCCCAAAATTGAGCCCTGAGGAACACTGGGAACTTGAGGGACTCTGAACTTATTCAGGACCTGGACTCAACAGCCAGGTAACGGAGTCAGGACTGCAGGGGAGGGCGGATTCCCAGGGCAAGCAGGTTACTGCTGGGAGAGTGGTTACCTGATCCCAGGAGGAAAGAGAGCGAGCCTTTCCTCCTTCCCTGGCACCCATGCAAAAGCTAGTAAAGCTGTGGATAAAAGTAACAATCTCATTCACGGTAATGTTCTTCACAGGGTGGATCCTAGTTGCCACAGGCTGTGATGAAGTAGAACCTCAGACAGCTGTTTGGGCTGTGCAAGTTCGCTTCCCATTCCGAATTAACTCCTCCAGTTGGGCGCAGTGAATACACAGACTGCGAAATAAGAGGGGAGCTGCGCACGGGGCCCAGCACTGCTCTTTTCTCCCACAGTGCTGGCACTTGCGGGCTCTACCCCGTAGCTCTTCGTGCTGCGGGAAGACAAACCCTCTGCCTCCGAGCTGCGAAGCAGGCTGTAGGACCAGCAGCACGAACGGTGAGCTGTCTCATATGTACGCCAGCTGGTATGTTAGCAGTGAATAAGCTGTCAGAGCGTTCGCGTGTTGCCATCTACAACCCGTCCGGCAACCCACGTGAGAGAGAAGCATCGCAGCGAGCCACGAACGGGCTCTGCGCGCTCCTCCTAGCCGGCCTCCCACCGCACCGCCTCCGAAGAGGAGCAATTCCCCGGCCACTGCGGGTCTTCCTCCTCTCCCGAGGCAACCCGGGGGCTCCCTGCCTCCTCCCGCACCTCCCTCCAGCGGTGTCGCTGCCACCGCGGCCCCGCAGCTCACAGCCAGCGAGCCGAGGCGGCGAGGAGTGCCGGCCGGGCCTGTCCTCCCGCTGCCGGCGAGAGCCGCCTCAGCCACCCGCCGGGGAGCTCCCCCAGCGCCCTGAGGCGCCGGCTCGCCCCTGTTTCGGAGAGAAGCCAGGGCGCCCGCCGGCAGCACCCGAGGCTGCGGGCACAGAGCCAGCACCCCACCGTGCCGCGTTGCCGGGACGAGCGGGCCTCCCGCCGGGGCCGGGGCCGGGGCCGGGGCTGGGACTGTGACCCCTCAGCCCTCAGCCCTCAGCCCTCAGCCCTCCCCCGCCCCGCCCCGCCAGCCAGCCGCCAATCGCAGCCCAGGCCGGCCCGACCCGGCCCCGCCCCTCGGCCGCTCCGGCCGCGCCCTCCAGCCTCCTGTTGTTGTCGGGGCGCTCCGCAGCTGGCGGGGGGCGGGGGCGGAGCGGGGCGGGGCGGGGCGGGAGCGGAGCGGGGGAGAGCGGCCAATCAGGCGGCGCCGCCGCGTCAGTGGCGTTAGCGGCAGGAGCGGGCCGGGGAGGCGCCGGCGGCGCGAGCGTCTCGCTGTTTGTCGCTCGGGCGGGAGGGGGGAGGGGCGGGGAGAGGGGTCGCCAGGCGGAATCCTGGCGCGCGCGCGCGCGCGTCCGCCCTGGCTGTGCCGTTTCGGGACCGGACCATGGCGGCAGCGGCCGCTCGGCGGCCCTGGGCCCTGCTGCGCCTGGCGGCGGCCGCGCTGCTCTTCCCCGGGGCGGCCGGTGAGTGCGCGCGCGTCCGGGGCCAGGCGGGAGGGGAGGGAGCGGGCGAGGTGGTGCCTGGGGCGGCGGGGGGCTGCGGGCCCCCGTCGGTTCCTTTCAACAACATGGCGGAGGGGCCGGCTGGGGCGGGGCCGCCTCCCCCCTCCCCCCGGTGTCCGAGCCTGGCGGAGCCCGGGGACGCGCTCGTCCCTTTGTTGGCCGAGCGCAGCGGCGGCTCCGCCGGAGGGGCCGCGGCGCGGGGCGGCCGGGCGAGGAGGGGCGGCGGAGCCCGCGGCGGCTCCCCTGGGCACCCGGCCCCGCCAGCGCCCGCCTCGCCCCCTCCGGGCAGCGCCTCGGGCGGCCTCTGCCCGCGGTAACTTTCCCGCGCCCCGGCCCCGTGAGCCCGCCGGCCCCGGCCCCTCCTTTCCCACGCGGGCGCGGGTGGCCGCGAAGGCAGCTTGGCGGAGGGTGGCGGAGCACCCTCCTCCCTCCCTCCCCCCGGCCCTGCGGGCAGCGCAGCCCGCGAGCGCTGCCCTCCCGGGGGGGAGCCCGCCCGCCGTGCGGCGGGTCCCGGCGGCGTGCCGAAGGGCGCTTGCGAGCGGTGCCGCGGGGGAGGAGAGACGGGCGGCGCCGGTGCGTGTTGAATGTTCCCCCCGGTGAAGGTAAAAGCCGGCCTGACTCCCACGCCAGATGCCTCGGCTCCGGTACGCACCGCCGTGCTGGCAGCCTCCGCTCCGAGAGCGAGTATCCTGGGGCTTTCGGTGGGTGATCCAGACGGCTCGGCTGCCTGCTCCGCCGGGACCGAACCCCGCGGAATAAAGTCTTTGGTGGATGTCGTACAGTCACACCGGGTTGTTCCTCCGGCCTTCTGTGCCTGTGCTCTCTTGGAAGAGAGCTCTGGTGTCAGAGCCGTGCTGTTGCAGAGCTAATGCCTGAAACGAGAGTTCTTAACAGCATTCAGAAATGCGAGAAATAGGTATTTTTCCTCCTTTTTTTTTTTTAAAGAGCCTATTTTGTCCTTCAGTTAGGGCCATATGCCCTAATGGGGTATGCAGATGTCATAGACACCCTACTCTAATTGGTTTAGGTTCCAGTTTCATCTGTAGTAAGTTAGATGACGACAGACACACAAAATCTGCGTTTTATAATCTGTCCACTTCCTAAATTCTTCTGTAGGTGGATTGTGTATTGCTTTGGGTTTTAAAGAGGAAGTGGAGAAGCACCACGACTTTCTTCTTCAGTTCCAGCTTTAAGATATCCCTCGATCTGGATTTTGACCATGCTGTTCATAATTCAATCCAAGACGGTACTCATGCTGTAAAGAAAATACTACTTAAAGAAACCAGCACTTGCTATACTAAAATGCTGTGTTAGTTGCCCATCTTCTTACTGAAGAAGATGGAGAAGCTTTGATGTGGAAACAGTGAAATAAGCTTAAGTTACCCATGGTGGTTCTTGTGTTCCTGAAAAGGTGGAGCAGGCTTTAATAATTTAAAGCTTTCTTATGTAACACATCCAATTTAGATGTTGAAGGACATTTTACCTTGATTTAAGCTTTGAACTTTTCCCTTTTAATGCCTCTGCTCAATCAACAGTTTTCACTTCATCTCAGTCATGAAATTAAGGTCTAAAAGCTTTATGTGAAAACAAGGCAATAGACTTCCGGACAAAAGCTTAAGGATGGAAGCGGTTATCTGCTACCTTTTGTTTATCCAAGGGAATATCCAGGCTTCTTGATCCATAACTCATAGACAAGTCCTGGTGCTGGTAAAGGGGTTAATTAGTCTGAATGTTGTGGTCTAAGTTGACAAAGAAGTGCAAGGTATGATGTGGCTACTGTTACTTAGTAGTATTATCATGGGTTGAGAAAAGTTAGGCATTTTCTGATTGCTTCTGATGCTGTGGTTATGCAATATGCTAGTGTTATTGTGTGAATGAATCTTCTTGTGATAGGGTTTATATGGAGATCAGGCATGTAATGAATCACAGCAGCTAGGTGAACAGTAGAACAGCCCTAATTTGTAAGACAAAGTCTAAAATTTAACTTTTTTTTTTTTTGTCACTGTGTGAGCCATAGTCTTTGGTCTCTCCAGAATTCTGGGGAGTCATCTCTTGGAAACTCTCGGCGCTCACACAATTGCTTCTAATTGCAAATAAAGATGGAAATCTGATTCGTATGCTGAAATGAATTTAAAAGTACAAATGAAGGAGATGTTTATTCTTTCTGTTTTCGTAATGTTAGTAAAATTATAGCCTAGGCTTTTAATTTTAACTTTCTTTTGTTTTTCTAAAGCATACTCTTCTATGGAAGATAGCAGAAACAAATTTTTAGTGTATCTTGCTGTAAGAGGCATGAACATACCTGTGAGTAGCTTTATGGATGAGATGCAAAAAAACCTGATGGTGCCATTTGGCACCTGCCTGGCGGAGAACACAATATTGCCTTTTTGAAGCTGGGATTTTTCACAAGGCTTTATCGTTACTTGTAAGTTGATGATAGTGCCTTAGTAAAGTAGTTTGTCTGTTTTCTTGAGTGCATCACTTTGGTTGCCAAAAACTGCTGTTTTCAGTGGAAGTTTTGCTTAGCAAAGGTGGATGAAATGTATGTGGAAGTCATGCTGAAAACTTGATATCCAGTGCTGTTACTTTACAACAGTTAAACCTAATTAGTGCCTTTGTGAGAGGAATGAGTTAGTGTAGGTTGCGAAGTATCACGGTTAAAAAACCATACCCCCATCCCAGATATTGTAAGACCAAAATGTTTTTGTGTCTTGAGCTAAAAGAGTTCAGAGATGAGTCAGGTGTATTGTTTGAGGGGATTGCCTGAATAAGAGAACAGAAAGGTGCTGTCAGCTTCCTGTATTACACTTTTTTTGCTTCTGGCAAATTTTATTGGATAGGGGAAAAAACTACTAGTAACCACTTCAGCCCTCTTGCTCATCTCCCCAAAATCTACTACTGTCTCTTGCACATCGTAGCTTTGCTCCTTTATCCCTTGAAACTCTCCATCTTGTGGAACCTGAGAGTCCTGATTGTTCTTCTGGTGAAGTTCCACTTTCTGGTGAAATTTTTGTTTCAACAATTGTATTTTCCATGGGAGAAGAGTTACAATGTCACAAGAGAAGGATCTGGAGTTTCTTCTTCAGTATAATGCTGCTGTTGGGGGCCTGAGACTCTTTGTCTTTTTAAAATTTGTTGAACAAAGATATATGATTAAATAAATACAAGTATTAATAATATAAAATTGTTAATTACTCATAATGGGGGGTTTTTTTAGAGCACCTCACAAGTTTTAACATCTGTTAGCATCCTTTGAAAGACTGTATTTCAATATATGATTTCTAACCAAAAATTCTTTGGGTGCAGGTAGTGTTCTGTGCTAAACTGTCTGGTTGAAGTAGTTCTGCAGGATGTTAGCAAATACTGTATAGTGATTCACAGGGTTTTATGCAATTCTAAAAATAAAGGCTTTGTGCAATTTTCTTACTTCAGAAAGACAACAGATACAAAAAAACCTGTTTTGATAGGTGCCTAATGGTACAGACTTCTAAAAGTTAAGTGGATAGGGTGTACTTAATTCTCTGTTCACGTTTTGTATATAGTATTAATATCTGAGCTCTTGGGAATCAGCTTCAAGCTGTGTTGTTTCAGTGTCTTGTGTTGCCAGCTTGCTTTACCCTCGCCGTGGGCTTTCCAGGCTGCGACACCTGGGGAAGAGAGACTTTTTAAAGGGAATACAAAACTGCCAAACTGAGAGTCTGAGCCTGAGAAATTACCCAAGTATAATTGTATTCGACACAAGCAGTTAATCTATTATTAAATCAGATTGAGGTATGAGGAGTATGCTGTTGACAACTTGTATGACATGATATGTGTCATAATGCACGCACGGAGGCTTTTATAACGGCATTGTCTCACTGTTTTCTGTTACGGTAGTCAGTCACATCGAGCACGAACGATTGTGTAGAATGATCATGGCGCAGTGAGGAAAGGCAGTGGAGAAGGTGCTAAATTACTATGGTGACCCAATTTCTGCTCTTGGCTTTGTCACTGGTTGTCTATATAACCTTCAGTGCGTTCGTTTAGCCGTCTGTATTTTCATTTCCCAAACCTTGTGTCACTTAAACAGACATGACCTTTCATTAGTTGGTAGTGCAGCTTCATGCTAGGGGTTCTGTCCAAACACTGTTGTAATACTTTAAAAAAAAAAAAAAAATGCTGTGCTATGGAAAACATGGACTAAGACTTGAGTGAGAACTTTTTTTCTCCTCTTTGAGTTTAGTAGTCTTGGAGGAGCCTTGGATCTAAAGGGTGTTTTCCAAATGTATTGAAATGCGTTATACCTGAAAGATAATTACTGGCTCTGAAAGGTTAGCTTACATCAGAGTTGTCATTCTCTCATTGTGTGCCATTACCAACCCATTCTAGAAATATATGTATTCGCTTCAGTGATCTTGGAGACCTGACTGGTTTCTGAGTTTTTAAAATTACTACAGTGCTTCTCTTAGAAGAACATGGACTGCTTGGAGACAAAGCAAAAACGTCTGTCTCCAGGAGGACAACAGTATGATACTGTTTTCTTTGAGATCAGTAGTAAGTGAAAACGGTTCCTCATGGGAATGAAGCGATTTAACTACACTTGGTCATTGACATCACCTCATCCCACTGATGTTCAACCTCATCTACAATGTGTTCATATAGTCTTTGTTCGTTTACTCGTAGATAACTGGAGAGTGAGACACAGGCAAGGATATTCCAATTCCGTTTCCTCTCCTCCTGGTGTGAGCTGTTGCTGAAGATGCTGAATTAGTTTTCTTGTTAGTAAAATACGGAAATTCTACTGTTAGCCACTGGAGTTGGAAGGCATGAAGAAGTGGAAGTGGTGAGAGTAGGAAGGGGGCTGAAGCATTTTTAATGGGTTTTTCTAAGAGTATGCCCACTAGAGAGCAGCAAAAACCTGTATTCCTAGCAGCTTTGGCTGTTTGGCTGATTAGGCATTGTTTTCTGGTTTTAAGGGAGGGGGAAAGTAGCTTCAGAAGGAAGCAGTGATCTCTTTGTGCCGAGGAGACCGTTCAGTTATGTGTGACAGTGTCCTGTGTCTTGGCAGGAGCCTAGCAGATAGTGGCATCAAACTGGCACAGAAGTGTAAGTCGTATCAGATTGCGCTCCCTGGGAGTTCCGCAGCGAAAGAGAGGTGGGAACAAAATGAATGAGGAAGATCAGACACCAAATGCTTCACTTAGAGCGGTATCAGTGTGTCTCCACAACTTCACAAGATCAGGAAGATGAATAAGCGTAACAAGGTCAATCCAAACCTCGTTTTTTCACTTCAAGTAACTTGGCCGCCGTGCAGTGACCTAATGTAAATAGATCTTGCTGAATGTATGTCTCTTAATGTAGGCATTCAGATGCAAGCGCAGTTATGATGAGCCAAGAATATTATTTAAATAGAAAAAAAAAGTCACGGATGAAGCAAGTGAGAGAAGGACCTGCTTGTTGAGGAAGTTGAAAGAAATACCAATGTGCACATATTTTAGGAAACTTCTAATGGTTTTAATGGGTTAAAAAATAATTTGTTCAAGCGTGAGCTACCAAAGGCACACCAACAGGAAAATAACTGTTAAATGTTCTCATAGTTAAACTCTGAATAATAACACTTGCCTTACTTCTCTGATTGGAGGGGAATTGCATCTTCAAAAAGAGGTACTGTTAAGAAGTTTTACCTTCCCATGGGCCAGCTGTCATTTCATATACCTTCTAATTTTTTTAAAATAATCTTCATATTAAATAATTTTGCAATCCCATTCATGCTTTCTCCCTCTTTCTGACTGGGCTGTGGACTGGTGATTCTCTGAAACACGGGTTATCTTTCTGTAGTGGCTCCTAAGAGCTTTTATCATATCTTTTCTATAACAGTAGAGGATGATTGGCAATAACTTGTTTTGATTCAAAATCTTGGGAGGGAGGCGTTTTCAGAGGAAGGGGTACGACTCGGAATCAAGACTTTGAGATGGAATATATATTTGAGATCAGATCACCATTTATTTAAATCCATGATATCCAAGGATAGAGAGGGGTGTAAAATCTGAGGCAATTCAGATGGTTATCTTAAACACTTGAATTTAAGTGAAACACCAAATTTCAGATTTTGGGGCATCTTTTGCTTTGCCACCTTTTAATCCTCGCACGTTTGGTGTGATATTTTGTATGTACCCTTGAAAGAGGCTTGTTTATGGCTCAGTGCATTTTTGTGTTTTGGGCGTGAATGTTTAAGAGTTTAAATTTGTCTGAATTTCTGTATTTTAATCTTTCTGCATGCATGTACACGAGTTCTGTGCTAGCCTTTGCTCTCCACAGACGAACAAGTGGAGTCAGAGTGTATTGCTATTTTTTTTTGTTGCTGCTGCACCGTTTTCTGTCTGGCTTCGGTCCTGTAAATGCAGGAGGGAATGGAGAAAGAAATTTGAAGTAGTAGTCTTCCTTCTCCAAGAACTTCTGCAATTTAAAGAATGAAACCTGACCATCCTAGACATGATTAGTCTGTCATTCCTGCTTCCCTCCCTGTGTCCCCCCCTTTACTAGTGCAATTGATAGCTTTAGTAAACCAGGAACTTGAGTAAAGGCAGTGTTTTTCTGTGGCTTCATAAATAACAAGTCTAAACCATATTCTGCTTGTGTGAAAGCGCATGTTCTCGGGTCGTTCAGGGTTTGGTTCTTAACGAGGATTAAGCCTTTATATGCCCTTTCCTTGTCGCAAAATTGAAGCTATCGGGTAATGTATAAAGTATTAATCTTGGGTAGCCAGCAGCATCCTATTTGTCACTTACTAAAGCTACGCCTGTGGTTATTATGAAAAAATGGCATTATTTGTCTTGGGTTTGAAAAGTTGCATGCTGTAAGAGGATACAGCGTTGTTAAAAAGTCTAGGTCTTTAGTATAAGGAACTGTCATGGAACTTCTTTACCTGGAGGAACATCTAGGACTGCAGCCGTTCTCTTCTAATACATAATTGTATAAGGAGAGATGACTGCAGCTTTAGATTTGACTTTCTTTCATCTGCTCATCTCCTCATTTGTTTTATCCCACTAAAAAGCCTTGTAGTGTTGTTCTTCAGTGTTACAGTTCTGTGTTTATGTAACCGAAAAGATTATAGACCTCCTAGAGTTTTGAACTTTTATTTCTTTAGTCATTCAAGTTGTCACTCAACTCAGAACATGTACCAATACTAATGTTAATGTCTTCTCTCCATACAGCGTTACAGTGTTACTGCCATCTATGTACAAAAGACAACTTTACCTGTGTGACAGATGGGCTGTGTTTTACCTCAGTAACACGAACTGCAGACAAGGTGATACACAATAGCATGTGTATAGCAGAAATCGATCTGATTCCCCGAGACAGGCCGTTCGTTTGTGCCCCCTCCTCCAGAGATGGAGTCATTACTTTGCCTCATTGCTGTGACAAAGACCACTGCAATAAAATAGAACTTCCAATTCCAACACCAGGTAAGGGCTTTTGGCATATTTGATTTATTTTTGTTTTAACAAAATTCTGTAAGACTGGAAATTTCAGTTTTGAAGTTGTAGGCGAACTTGAAGGCCTGAAGTACACCTTGAGAATCTGCAAAATTTCAAGAGATTTGGAACAAGGAATTTAATCTTGTAGTTAGGGATGTTAGGGCCAGTTTTGAAGACCTATATGCAAGTGAAATGGCAACTGAGTAAGCACGTAGTTGCTTTTGTCCTTTGTAATACTGATTTTCATTCTTGAAACAGTGCAAAAGTTTTAACAAATACATTGAAGTAGTTTGAAGATCACTGCGAAATACAATAAATTCAGTTGCATGAAAAGAAAGAAATAGTTTTACCATTTCCTTTTATTTTTACTGTCAGGCCCTACTCCAGGAAAACCAGCTTCTAATCTAGGACCTGTGGAACTGGCTGCTGTCATTGCTGGACCTGTCTGCTTTGTCTGCATTTCACTAATGTTGATTCTGTATCTTTGTCATAATCGTACTGTAATTCATCATCGTGTGCCAAGTGAAGAAGATCCCTCACTGGATCGTCCCTTTATATCGGAAGGAACTACTTTGAAGGATTTAATTTACGATATGACAACTTCAGGCTCGGGGTCAGGTAATGTCACACTTCTAGTAGTAATTACTCTGTGTTTAAGAGCCTCGTAAGGCATCAAATTTTTTTTAATATTGTCAAATCTACTTAAACTTGCAATTTAGAAAAGCTACTTCCATGTAGATTCACTCAATATCAGGGAAGATTCAATCTATGGAAATAAGTGAAATAAAAGAAACACTGAGTTGCTGCTACTGTTTCTCATCATCCTGAGAGTACAGTCTGATACGCAGGGAATATAACAGTCAGCTGTTGTAAATGTTTTGTTTCCTCTGTTAGTAAGGCTCAGTCATTTACCTTTTTATTCTGCACAGCATAGCTACATTACCATCCCTTGTGGTTTTGAGATAATTGGTGAAGTATTTTCTTTAGCTTGAAACTGAAAATTCATTTATACTCTAGCTATTGGTATATGAAGAATATTCTGAATTCTGAGTTAATATTTTAGCCATTCTCTTCTTACAGAAGATATTTTTTCAGTTGCAAACAGCCATTTCTGTGTGTATAGAATGGATGCAGTATGCAGACCACGTCTGAAGTATTTCTATCCCTTGATTTCGTGAACTTTTGTTTTAATTCTGACTTTAACAGATACAGCTCTGGGAAGATGAGGCAGTAGTCTGTTCACTGCATATAGTCTCTGCTATCATAATCCTGACATAGTTGCTTATAGGATTGTGGTGGTCTGTGTCACAGAGGTATGGTTTAATAGGCATTAATAGGGGATGATGTGTCAGATAAATCACTGCATAAATTAATTAATCTCTGGTCAAAATAATTGAATACTGAAAATTATTCCTACTACTTGCAAATGTCTGTGCTGAAACATCCATGTCCTTTCAGAGTACTTTCTGCAAAGGAATACTGGTGTTTGATTCTCAACTGCTGAATTCTTTTATTTCCCAGAATTGGAAAATTATAACAACAAGACCCAAGCATCTAGGTTGTGTTTCTTTTCCAAGGGCAGTAACTGGTAAAACTGTTCAGAGTCCATTGCTCTATCAAGTAAAATCAACATAACTGGCTGAACATGTTTAGAATATAGGTCAAAATAAGTCATCTTTAGTTGTAACTTGGCTGAAGAAGGTGAGGTTGCACCAAGTGTGCAGGCAGTTATGTTTCAATTGAGAGTTTTTGTGTGTCCAAATAAGATTTGATCATGGTAGGGTAAGTTGCTCTCTGGTTAGAACTAGAGCTTTAGTAGTTTGTGTTTGTCTCAATTTTTTCATTTACAGTGATAACTAAGTCAAATAACGAAAGCGATTAATAGCACTTCCAATATATTGGGCTAGAACTTGATAAATGCAAATGCTGCGCTTAGTCCTCCAGTTACGTTCTTTCTAGGGGCGATATACAGAAGTAAGAGACTTAGTAAGAGAATATGAAGGAGTCAGAGGTTTACATTTCTTGGAATGCAGGAAGCTACGATATGTAATGGTTACACTATTAGGAGCATAAAGCTCTTCATGTCTGCAGGTACAGACTTTTCCTCAAGAAGGCTGAAAAGAAATTCTAGTTGGTTTTTTTTTTAAAAAAAAAAAAAAGATAAACCTTAAAAGAGCAGGTGTATGTTCTATATGCATAAGTAGTCATCTGCAGTGTGCTAGCTGCTATCACGTCAGTAAACCCAGGAAAGAAAGCCTTTAAAGTTTTCCCTTGAAACTGTGTTTAGTCATACTTGTTTTAAAGTACTGTCTGGTTGATAGTTCCCTTCTAACTTCTGTAGATAATCACAGCACTTCTGCCACTGTCTACATGGCTGCTTTCCCACACTTCTTTAGCTCAGAAGTCAGGCTTATGATAATGTTAATTCAGACTTAGCTGTCGATTGGTCTTTCCATTTGTTATAAGGAATATTCCTTCATTTTCCTTCTGGCCTTTTTCCCTGTGGTGCTTCTGAGCCTCTCATGTTTGAAAACTCTGGAAGTACTCCTTCAAAATAAGCTCTTGAAAAGTGGGGAATCCCAGTTAGAAGAAACTTAGGATTCTTCCTCCAGAGCAAATGGTTAGAAACTACTGACTCTGCCCTTGCCTATTTGCAAATTACACTTTAAGTAAAAGCAGCATGCCAGGGAATTACTTAGTTTTCGGAGCTTCACGACACAAGCTGGGCTAGACTCCCAGAGCACCTGACCTACTGTAGTATGTGAGCGTTGGCTACTGATGGCTGCATCAGAGGAAGAAAACCAACAAATATGGCTGAATTTGACTTACCCCTAAGGAAAGCTCTTCACTAATTTGGTTTTATGCTTGAAAGACAAAGTCATGTTCCCTGCAAAACAAGACTGGATGTTTCCTTAAGAGTCATCTTTTAACTTCAGCTGCAGTGACTTCCATGTCGTTCAGCTGTTTGTAAGACAAGTATTAGCCTTATTTAGTGTTCTATACATCCCTTTTATTATGATAGTGGGCTAGGACGTGCTTCAAGTACTTATTTTCTGTACTGTTGGCAGTGTATATATTTGCAATGACTTGTATCGCTTTGTCTCAAAAATCAGTCAATCAGTGACTTTATAAATTCACAGTGCCCTAGCACTTGAACTGATAATTTTCTTGTGTCCTGAAATATGCCTGCAGCAATTGAATCTCATTGAAATGTGTATTTTAGTCCAGACTTTGGTACAGCACAGTTAAAACTGAGAAGACTGTACATTTATGGCATCAAGAGGGGATGGGCAACAGGGTCACTAAAGAGAGGAAGGTCAGAGCTGCTAGTTAAAATAGTGCTTAACCCTGGCAGAAACTGAACTGTGTGAAAGGGATGCTGATGGGGCGAGAGGTTGCAAGAAACACGATGGAAATGTATAGAACAGACAAAATAATCCAGACCTAAGAGGCACAGCTAAGGAAGCATTTAGTCTGGTGACCTAAAGTACATGTGCTGCTTTTAAATTCATGCTGAGGGACCAAAAGAGCTTGTAGTCAAATAAAAAGGATCCTACCAGTTTTGTATTACGGTATTCTCTGAAGAGAAGCATATAAACCAGGAGTGATCAAAACTGTAAAAGTGAGCTTCCTACTCAGATCAAAAGGGAGGCAGGATTCATTTTCTGCAATGATGAATAGTAAGCTGTTATTAATTATTCAGTCTTGACTTCTGCTAGTATTGCCCTGTTGTTCCATGACGAGCAAGACCTAAAACAACTAGAGGCTTGATGAAAGGAATTGATGAAACATCTAAAATAGATCCTTCTGCTGAAGCCGCAGCTTCTAAGAGAAAGATTTCAAAGTCTCTTGGAGCTGAGAGTGATTTTCAGATGATGATGCAAATCTCTAAATATCAACTACGTACTGTATAGAGAGATTGGGATGCCCAGCTGTTAGACTCCAACTCACAAATGACAAACTTAACTTAGTTGCAAGGAAGTAGGAAGAATTGTCTACAACGGGGGGGAGAAGCTTTGGTTATTATTGGTAGGTGACTTCAAGCAGGAACTTAAAGTGTTTAGAAATCCAAGGGTCCCAGAAATCAATGTAAAGTTGAGTCAGTTGGAAGTGAATGTAAAACTCCTTAAAAACTTACCTGTGGTTCATAGAAGCTTGAGGGGAATGAGATTTTTTGCAGTTTGTGGGGTTGGGTTTTTTATTACTCTTCAGAGGAAGGCTTCTGGGCAGAGACTTACGAACAAGAACGAAGTTCTAGCAGCTGCCTTTGTTGGCTACCTTTAGTGCTTTAGAGCTTAATTCCTTAATTCCTGAATTATTCAAATCAGGTACAAACTTCCTATGCATTGGACCGTCATTGGTCCGAACTAATCACGGTACAGTTAAGACATGAAAAGAAAAAGAACTCTTGTTAAACTCTCAGAAGGCTTGAGGATACTTTGTTATGATGTATGAAGATGGCGATGAAGGCTTCAGGGATAAATTGGATGACCATGGCTGATATGATATGCCAAATGTTATGAGCTGCTGTTGAATTTAACATCGGCTTGAATTTTCTCATCCTCCTAACTAGCACACTGTCATCTTTCTTCGTGCACAGTTAAAAGAAGTTGTACTCTAAGAGTTTGAAGTACAGTTGTGCCCAATGCATATGTCAAAGGCTAACGTTGTAGCTATCTCCAGTGAGCTACTTCTCAGGCAGTCTGGTTTGCAGTAAAGCAGTTGCTCAAGTTCCTGGCAATACAGGGCTGTGCTTCCTCTATAGCAAAAAGAGGTGCCTGCTCAGTTGCAACAGAAAGTCCGTAAGGAATTCTTACGGATGTAAGATAAATATGGATTCCAATCTTCTGGTCTTGTCCTCCAGCAGCAGTAAGAGAAAGCACAGTTGCAAAAAAACCAGAAGCAAGTTGAATCTTGTAAATATTGTAAAAATAAGTATAGGGGCAAAGGGGGATCGATCACAGTTAGCAGGGTTTTTATTGTACTGTGACATGTTAACGTGGTGATGGGGGGGTTGTAATGTGAAATTGAAATACTTCATGTCTGGAAGGTTTAGAGCGTAGTATCTGTTTAGAGGTTAGCTGATATCCTTGGACATATCTTTTTTTTTTTTAAACAAGGCATGTCTATAAATGGTACAGCAAGTTGAAAGCAGTGCATCTGAAACTGAAAAAGTACATTTTTCTGAAGCAGCTGTAGGAAAAAGAAAATATTAGGCATATCACCCATTTTAAGTATACAAAATCAGCTTATATTTAACACTTGCCAGTGACTTTTGCAGTAGTACGTAAGTGCTAAGGAGGAAGCTTTCTCTGGCCAACAAAGTCAAATTGTACATTTTCAGGGTTGAGTTTGGTCCTGTGGTTGTTCTAGTCTGGCCTTTTCTGCATTTCAAAAGTCTGTCTATAAAGAATGCAAGTTAGACTTCACAGATGAGCCTTTACAGTTTGGGCATGCAGCACAACTGACCTGAGGACAGCTATTACAGCAAAAATTTCAACTTTCTCAGTAGGAATTAGTGCAGCACCTGACAATGATTAGATCACTGGTATGGTGTCCATTTTTTCCCCTTCCTTTCTTTACGTAGGTATGTTGTCAGCACTGATGACGCAGAAAATTCCTGTAGGTCTGGAAGTCTTGAGGAATTCCTCTGAACACTGCAGTGTTTTAACTTGCACTCTTCAGACTGAGACAGAAGCGTGGCGATGGCTGCTGACCAGATCAGATGTCCTTCTAGTGCTGCTATTAGCAAAGAGTGTCCAGGGATGGACAGGAACTACTTATTTGAGCAGTTAGTTGGATTTATTTTGTACAGCATGAGGAAATACAGATGTTCCTCTGTCAGCTATTGAAACAGTGATTATGGAGTAATAGATTACTTCGTGAAGTGTTTGATTTAAGTGAACTAATCCTATACCAAAAGAGCTTATTGTGAGCAGATAACCTGGCTGATGCATTCATCCTGCAGTGTAGTATCACCGCAGAATTCTGTGAGAAGCCTTACAGTTACAATAGGGAAGACGTAAAACAAACAAAACCCCACCTTGGTTGGGGGATGCCAGTGCTTCTTGTTTGTTGTATAAACCTACTGAAGCATGTTACGAGGTGCTGTGAGTTGACAGCATGTAGATGTTCCAAAGCTATAAAACCTTCATGAATGTAAGCCTTTTTCTCAAGTATAATTATAGCGAGGTGCACAAGAACAGCCTGTAGAATGGGAAGCTTGTGTTACAGGGATGTTTTCCTATTTCACAGGGGCTTGAGAGTACGAGCAGGCTACTGGCATACTTGGGCACGAGTGTGAACATTCGACAGTCAGTGTTGCTGATAAGCATGGTTTAACTTTAACTTAGAAATGGACCGAGTCCTATCTAGTGATAAATCAAGTAAATGAATCAGTAGCAAAAGTGCTCTTGAACTGCTTTGCCAGGGGAGTTACGGGCAGATCCTTTTCTAAAAACAAACAAAAAACCCCACAAGTGAACAAATAAAAAAAACCCCTCAATCCTGATCCTGATTGCTTCATGGTTTGTTTCTCTTTTTCATTAAAACAAAACTTTATCGATCAACAACTGTCAAAATTCTGAACTGAAAGGGAGTTTGTGCCTTCTTTTTAACAACTGTAGAGGCAGTTTGTAGGATAATATCTTTGAGTACTTCTTTTGCTGGCCTTTAAGG
Organism: Gavia stellata; assembly: GCF_030936135.1. Lineage (NCBI taxonomy): Eukaryota > Metazoa > Chordata > Aves > Gaviiformes > Gaviidae > Gavia > Gavia stellata. The sequence goes on from NC_082596.1 coordinate 103,160,612, forward strand.
TTGAAGGCAGCATCTTACCTACATGCTTGTTAGCAGTTCACAACAAGCTATTAAAATCTTGAGAGTTTATGTGCATTCTAGGAGAAATATCTTAATGGAATATGGATCTTATATTTAGTATTTATCATAAGTGCTTATTTTGTTAGAGTGATGTTTAAGGTCAATGTTAAATCTTCTTTTTAGGTCTACCTTTACTTGTGCAAAGAACAATTGCAAGAACTATAGTACTTCAAGAAAGCATTGGTAAAGGTCGCTTTGGAGAAGTCTGGCGAGGGAAGTGGAGAGGAGAAGAAGTTGCTGTGAAGATCTTCTCTTCAAGAGAGGAACGCTCATGGTTTCGCGAAGCAGAAATTTATCAAACAGTTATGCTGCGGCATGAAAACATTCTTGGATTTATAGCTGCAGACAACAAAGGTTAGTGATGCTATGAATTCATTTTGCTGATTGCGTACCCAGTCAGAATAGATGATAAATGGAGGGGAAAATAAAGTTAAGAGGATCCAATTAAGAGTAGCAAAAAATAATTTTGTTACTAGAGCATTTCAGGGTTTGGCAGGCTTTTCATAGGTTTAATGAAGGAAAAAAGTACGTTTTCCTTTTTCTGGAAAACATGCTTTGTTTAAATTTTTTTTTTAAAATTGCAAATTTAATGAGGTGTAATTTCTACCAGCAAGTTAAAATACTGGGTAAGTTTGGTATCAAAAAGGAGATGCCTTATCCTGTCAGCCTACACATCTGCTGAATACCTGTACCTGTACTTCCCAAATAGCCTAGTAAGCTAGTTGTGTGGGACCAAAAGAGATCATGTCTAATCCTGTTGTCCTAATATAAAGTTAGGAGGTAGAGGATTCATTTTTAAGGCTGAGATATGAGAAGTTATTCATTTAGAATTCCAGTTAGAAAAGAAATTGCAAAAAGGGAATTAATGATTTTTCCTTGTATTAAAAAACTAGCTGTTTCCTGAAGCTCTCCTCATAAGCCTTTAAGTATCCACTAAGAGGAACAGTTTAACCATTTTTTTTCAACTTCATTTGTTGCAGTTTCAGTCAGATGAAAGCTTCTTGGGTTTTCCTGCAGTTCAGTGTAAGACACGAAAATTTGGCAAAACCAACAAATGTTTTGAATTTCTTGCATTAAGGGGAGCTAAAATGTTATGCTGTTTCATTCGGTTATTTTAATCTGAAATTACATGTTTCACCACAAATGGCCTTTGACTTTTTTGCGAAGAAAGCATTAACAGATAATTCTGTCACCTTAGGGCAGAGTCAAGAACCCACACATGTTCTGGATTCTTAAAGGGCTCTCGGTTTTGTGGGAAATTCCTAAATGGTTTTAGTGTAGTTGAAGTATACATGTAAATAGAGTTCTTCTTAATTATTACTAGATTAATTTCAAGTTTCTATATCTATATAAATCTGTAGAATTGAAACAGAACCCAAGAGGCTGTGCAGAACACTTCCCTTCTCCAGGAAAGGGTTGGCTATAGCTAACTTGCTCCTAGCAGATGTTTATGCAACTTGATAACCTCCAAGAGCTTGCAGATCTACGGCATACCAAGCAACTTCTTTCTGCAGCTTATTAAGCTTACCATTAGAAACTGTCTCTTACTTTCATGCCTAAAGTTGTACTGGATATAAATAGTACCTGCGAGAGCTTGAGTTCGTTCTGATGGACCTAGTGGAGTATCTGGAGTCTGGGTTTAAAATTAGTAGATCAGTTGCATTAAAGGCGTAAATGAAAATCCATCTCTAGAGAAGCCTTAGGTACTATGTCTCACTGAAAAGCATAAAGGATATATTGCAGTACCTTAGCTATAACTTTTAACAAAATCTATCCGTGGTTAAGCCACAGTCTCTCATGTTGCCCCAAACCCATAGTTTGTCTCAAAAATACACTTGACTGCTGTGCAGAGGAGGTATGAGGAAGGTTTCCTAAACGAGTGGGTTCCTAAAATAATTTCCTGATGCTGGCTCAGGTTCCAGATGCAATAGGCTGAAATTCCATTTGACTTGGTCATCTTTAGGTTCCTTGTAATATAATATAATGTGATATAAAATTGTTTCTGGTTTCTATTGTTAATATGCTGTACGTACAAAGAAAAAAATCCTTAGTTGATAGGTCATGCCATTATTTGAGGCTTTAAGGCAAGGGTCTTCTGTTTTCTTGAGAGCTAGCTGGTAATTGGTTTACGAAAAATGAATAAAGACGTGTTTTGAAAATGCTGCTGCTATTGACTCTGTTTTCTAACAGTATTGCTGTCTGAGCAGATGTGGAAAGCTGGATTATTATTTTTAACCCATCAATGCAGAATTCTCAGTATAACCTTCTGCATTCTCTCAGTGAGGAAATAATGTAAGCACCATTCTCTCTCCGGGTTAAGCATTCAGAAGTCCTAAATATTGAAGGTGGTTAATACTTCAACTCTTATTTAGACCACTTCAGGCCACCTGTATCCCATTAAATGGGAGAAAATAGAGGAGACCATTACGGAGGTGGTTCTCCCAGGTTAGCAGCTGTGCTGTCGTGGTGCTCTGAAAGGAGCGAGTGTTTCACAACATGGCTTTAGAGACCAATCTTAAACACACCTATTAACAGTCTTTCATTGTAGATGCTGGTGCTAACTGATAAATGCTTATTAGGTGCCAGGTGCAAGATGAAGTATTAGTTCACAGCAATAATAGCTGTGAAGGATCTGCATCCATTTCTCCGCAGGGCAAACTGTTGAACGGATTCAGGAGTTACTACAGCCTAGCTGGAATGCACAAAGTCATTAGACTGTAAGAATCTGACTGTGTGTCCGAGACCTTGCAAAGGTGACTACAGAGATATAGCACAGAATCACAGAATCACTAAGGTTGGAAAAGACCTGCAAGATCATCAAGTCCAACCTAAAAAAAAAAAAAAAAACCAAAAAAACCCCCAAAAAAAACCCAAAAAACCACCACAAAAAAACAAACCAGTACCAGGAATTCAGTGCTTGCTGAAAGCATCAGTGATGTATGGAGAAGAATTCTCAGGAGTAGGTTCTCGTGTGTCCTTCATGAACGCTGAGCACTTGTATCTCCTGATGTGAAGTTTGTGGTGTAAATGTGGGCCAGTGTCATGCTGCAATTCTCGCTACTTGTAAAGACGTTAATTAAAGTCTCTCTTCTTAACGCAACTGCGTATTTTTCACAGCTGCTGGGGAACATCTGGCTGGCCATTGTACTTGTAAAATTGGGGGGAGCTGCCTTCAGGTGGAAGGGTGCGTGTACAGATTAGAAAGTGTTTACAAGTGCAGATAGATCAGCCAAGTCAGTGGCGTTCAGCTCAGATGGTGGAGTCATAAAGCTTGTGGCTGATCGACTGTCTTCACTCCTTGTTCTACTACACTCTTTAGACATTCCGCATGCCTTAATGGCACGTCCTCCTCTACTTCCCCACAGCTGCATGGTGTTCAGAAGGCTGCAGGAGCTGGTCCTGTCTGTCTGCTTTGCCATCCCAAAATTTACTGGGAAATAGGTGCTGCTGTTAAGCCAGCTTGAGGGCTGAGACGCAATGAATGATTTTAACTGCAGTTGTGCTGCCTGGCTAGCATGTTTGTGTGCTGGGTAGCTCTGTACTTAGCCAGGAGTATACGCTAACTTTCAAACACTGCTATGTCAGGGACTTTATAAGGCCATGTGTTGCCTTGTTTTGAACCACCTAAACAGATAGTTTGGGTTTCGGGTGTTTTTTTGTTCTTTCTAACCTAGATACTTAATTGTAAAGTGTATCAGGGACTACTTGTCTGCACTACTCTACTAGCAGAAGGGCAGTGGCAGCAACTTCCCTTTACAGTACTAAAGGTTTCCCTGGATTAGCTGTCTGTAACCATAACTGTCTGTAGTCATGTTGCAAGTAAGATGAAGTCTTGTACTGCTGCGCGCTTTCAGATAACTTTATGCGCTAAAATACTTTGGCTTCTCCATTCCTTCCCCTTAACTGAAAGCTGCACATCCCTAGGTGAAAGGTTTGTTCAGTCAGACTACCTTACATGGTAAGTAGATCCCCAAGAATGATGTTAGGCAATATGCTGCGGAGAAATGAGCAGAATTCCTTCCCCTTGAGAAAAATAATACTTGAAGTCATTTATTCTTTCTGGCTTTAGCCTGAGAAGAAGGAATTTGACTGGAAGATCTTGCTAATCTACACAGCTCAAGTGCTTTTCATCAATTTAATCAGATGACTATCTCAATGTGATAGAGTCAAGCTGTTTCACTAACAAAATATCAGTCCTCTTCCAGCCACAGACAAAAGTGTTTTCCCCGACATCTCCCTGAATATCTCATTCCTGAGTTTTCTAGTTACAGATCCCATCTGTATCTGATCTTTTCACTGCTTTTTCCTCTGTTTTTTCTGTTACATTATCTGCATGCCGAAAAAGGCTAATGTATCCCACTCTGCTTTGAAACACTTTACTACATGACACTAGAGAACACATGCAATTAGGCAGTTTCTGTAACTTCTTTTAAACATTCAACTTGGAACGTAAGTCTGCGGTTCAAAACCCTTGTACCAAGCAACACTGTCAAACCTTAAAACCTAGTATTTGGTTTAAAAACAAGTATGTGCCAAGTCCAAACTTTTGTTTTGCTAGCACCAATGTGAAAAAAGCATTTTTCACTTAAGTGAATTCAGTTAATTTGTTTTTAATTGAAACTTGATTATATATTTGATAAAGCAAGTGTTACAAATTCCTTTCTTCAAGAGGTAGCTTGTCTAAGATGGATGTTGCTTGGACTTCACTTATGTTTTTCTCAAACTGTAATCAGTCTTCTAGCATCAAATCTGAAAGCTTCTTGACTCAGAATTTCAAATTTTGTTAGAACTGCAAAAGAAAAACCTTTTACTTCTGAGATACTTCCAGGTTTCTTGCAAACAGATGAAATAACCATAATTAATCTCTGAAATAGGTTTTCAAGAACATATGTAAATTTTTGTAGCATTCTCGAACACTCTGAGATAGCTTGAGATTCTTGATCGTGGTGTGTATATGAACTGTATTAAGTTAGTTTGTTACGGAAGGCTGTGCTACTGTATGGAATTACTACTGAGCGTAATTACTTTTTCTTACCTGATAATGCAAATCCTGTGATTGAAAGCTTCATGGCAGGTGCTGTTTACTGTGCAGCCAAAAATACTCAGGGTCAGGTTAATTATTACTTGGTAATAATTAACTACTGTCAACAGTATAAGAAGGCTGAAGTTCATCCTAACGTGTTCTTGCTTGGATCACTAAACGAATGTGTAGCTTGTCAAATACAGCAAGGTAGAGAAAATGTAGTAGGTCTGTTAGATAATAGCTGGACGCTGTACTTTTTGCTGCATTTCAGCTTGTCTGTAGCTAATATTATTCACATAAGCTTGGATGTAACACTATCCCTTCTTAAAATTTGGTTGGAGGGTCACAGATATGACATACAATAGGAAAGGATCGTGGGTGCTTTCAGAATGGATAGTAAGCCCAGCTTTATATTTTCTCCTTTGGAAGGAAGGTAAAAACAGACTGAATATTAAGACTTGCAGGTAATAAATAAGATAAAACTGAAGTAGAAGAGTCTGTAATCAGCAGCGTATTCTCTTCTTAGGTGGGCACCTAGAGTTAAGAGGGGGGAAAACTTTATGCAAAGACACTATAATCTTGATTCAAAGCAATGATAATTCTTCACAAACTTTGACATCTTTAAAAGATCTTTTTAAACACAATAGGTCTGGTAGGCTACTTAAAATTAGATTACTAATTTCCCTACTCATTGTTGTCTAGTTTAGACACCTGTTGAGGTATCCCATTTGTAAGAAACAGGACAATAAATCAAAGACAGGATCAAGCAATGAGTGTGTATAGTGTTAATGCCCGGGAGAGGATTACTTCAGGCAGTGTAGGGTTGTACCTGGTGAGGCAGTAGAATAAAACTGAGTGAAGAAAATATTCTGAACTGACTAAATTAGTTTATTTTGAACTTCTGCAGCTTTTTGGAGCTCTTTGACTATATGTATTTGAGAGCACCTTTTATATGTCTGTGAACCCATCCGTGTTTCTAATGGTTCTGTAAAACTGGTTCAGTGATGCTGATACTGTTTGACTGACTTTTCAGAGACCATAATTCTCTTTGGAAAAAGTCATATTTAATAACATGCGGAGTTCGGTGAGTTCATGCTTGGATATGTGAAGTAGCAAAAGAAGCAGCAGTTCTAACTATAACATAATTGAACATGTTTAAAAAAAAAAATCTTTTCATTTCCTTTTTTCTTTTTTTAAAAAACAAAACTTAGGAGTCATTTCTGTGGGCATATCATAAGAAGCTTCCCCACTGCAATAGCAGCTTTCTAACAGTCTTTGACAGGTTAGAGCATTTGACCGCTTTCTTTTGCCTGTTTAAATTAACAACGTAGTTGAGCCTATTCAGTGAATGTAGCAAGGCAGAATTCTCTTTCCATTATGAGAATTGTTTGAATGTTGATTAGTATTCTGTTTCCCTACTCTGAAGCATTTGGTGGCTTTTTAAATTATTTTTTAAAATATTTTTAATGGCATCACTGGCCTCCCTAGAAGCATCCAAGTAGAAGGGATGCATGAAAGTTTTCCCAACCCCACCCAAGTGCTTATTTAAAGATAGGCACTAGTACTTCTATAAAGGTAGTTGCTGTCGATCTGTAGATCAGGCCTTTTGTGCCTCTGACTTTTCTATGCCAAATGTGTTCTTTGGGGAGTGAAGGGAGAAGGAGAGGAAATGTAAGAACCTCCTATTTGGAAACTAAAAATGTTTCAGTATGTTCATGATAGGAACTAACTTCTGAATTCACTTCTCTCCTTCCTATTCTTCATATTTAGTTCTTGAGTATGCATTTTGATAATCCTTAGGGACTGCCACATAATGAGATATCTTTTTGGCTTATGCTAAGTTTTCTCACTTATTCTTAGGGCATAGTGGCTGTATAATTCAGGATAAAAGTCCAACTGAAATGTCTTATGGGATAACTAGTCTTCTAAAGAGATGAAAGGCTCTTCTACAAAAGTAGCTAGTTATAAAAACACTTCTCAGATCTGCCACATGAGAGTTGCTTTTATAAAAAAACAAAATTGGAAAACGTATTTGGTGGCAGGCTTGTTCTTTCCTGGGTATATTTCTACTTCTTAGGTAAAAAAAACCCACTTTTGTCCCCCTCTTGATTTGAATTCCTTTGATAGTCTTCTCTGTGGCTAAAGCTTCAAGGTATTTTGTGTCCACTAGTTTAATAATGTGAACGATTTAGTTCTTATCTATCATTTGTATGCCTTGGGATATCTGCAACTATATTATGGCCTGTCTTGTTTTTCATAGTTCAGTGAAAAACGATACAGCAAACTGGTTTTCTCGTAATCAGTATTTTTCATTCTCTTTACCCTTGTGCCTCCTGGATACCTCAATTTTGGCCAGTAACTTAGAGGTCACCAGAGGTGGGATTTAACTTTGTTTTTGAAGTAATGTGTCAGATTGCTGCTTGCAAGCTTCTACTCCAGGAGGAAAAATCCACCAGCTGTTGGTAACTGTGGAAATTGTCTCCTGGGCTGAGGCCAGATAGGTTGTGGGAAGACTGAAGGAGTTATGGGGCAAAGCTTGAAAGACATACTTCTTTTTTTTTTATGGGTAGCCTGGACAATATTGTACTAGACTGATAGTGACAGGATTAGTTTTGCATCGTGCATCCCCCCCAAGCAGAAAAGTTAGGGGAAGGCAGGGCCTGGCTAATAGCCTGAATAGTTCACCTCAAAATCATAATGATAGCGGCTTTCTGTGGTTTGTCTTTTAGTTTAAATAAAAGTATATTCCCTAAGCTGTTCAAAAAGTCTCGCATGGTAATTCCAGTCCTTACAGAGACATTTAAATGTTACAGGGATAGAAGTAAAGATTTAAGAGTCTAATTGGCTGAGGTCACTTGCAAAACAGAATTTGTACTTCATAAGCATTGTATAAAAGTGGCATATATGGTTTGCTTGTCTCTTGTGTGTGTATGTGTGGTATTCATGCCAGTGTTATTTTGCAGACAATGGTACATGGACGCAGCTGTGGTTGGTGTCAGACTATCATGAGCATGGATCACTCTTTGATTACCTGAACAGGTATACAGTAACAGTGGAAGGAATGATAAAATTAGCTTTGTCCACTGCCAGTGGTCTTGCTCATCTTCACATGGAAATTGTTGGCACGCAAGGTAATGTTATAGCTATTCAGCCTGTCATGAGGATAATACTGGATTATTGTTTTTTAAATGACATACGTAGCTCTTTCTACTATAATTCCTTTCTTAATTAGAACATTCAGCCTTTTCAGGGTGTAGTTGCTTTGCAGACAGCTACTTACGTGATGAGAAGTCAGCTGAACTCGGCACAGATACCCAAGTTAATCCCTTGCGGAGCTGAGTGAATTGAAAAATATCTGTTTGGGACCTGTGATAATTTCTGAACTAATAGAACTTCTTAATATGGAAGGGGTTTTTTTACCTTCCTTCCTATGGTATATCCAGGTTTTCTAATGTAACAGTCCTTCCTACAAAACAGCTGTTAAAATGCACTAAGTAATGGTGCCTGTAGTATCTTCGTAACTTTGATTTGAGACAGCACTATGGGTCTGTTTCCAGAGATACTAGAAACGTTTTTGTGGCAAGTAGTATGTGTACACAATAAATACTTGCAGGAAGAGGGAAAGGGGCAGTAGAGTGGAGTAATACAGTAGACATTTAAGGCATTTTTGTGGACAGCCAGCCAGTCCATGATGAATGAGTCAGGAGGTACCTTGATGCTCATAAAGCAGCAGAACTGGAAGGAATTCTGTAACTTCAAACCAAATATACACTAGGCTTAGAAGAATAGCAATTATCTTTTTTACAGATGTGTTATTTCTATTTTTTTCCCTTACAGGCAAACCAGCAATTGCCCACAGAGATTTGAAATCAAAAAATATATTGGTAAAAAAGAATGGAACATGCTGCATTGCAGACCTAGGATTGGCGGTTAGGCACGATTCAGCTACAGACACAATTGATATTGCTCCAAACCACAGAGTGGGAACAAAAAGGTAAAATTATTAACATGGTGTGTCAGGTGACTTTTATAATAAAATGCTTTGTTTTTTCCTTGTCCCATATAGAAGATTTTTGTGGGTACAAACACCATCAGCAGGAAAATGTAAATAATGGCAGGTAGAGTTTCTAGGCACTTCCTTGCCAGCTGGTAATGTAGTTAGACAGTAGGTGCTTAAAAAGCATGTTGAATCTTGGCATCTAATACTAGCATGTGTAAAGTACTGAAAACTTGCAAAATACTGTATGGCACAAGTATATATTAAAACAATTAGGCAACTTCACAAATGACAGTTTTAGAGACTTCACTGATGTATCTTTATTCTTTTTGCCTTGTGTTCCATGGAAATGTTGCTTGCAGCCCAATCTGGAGTGTAAGACAGGATATTGACAGTGAAAGTAAAAAGCTGGATTTTTTTCGGTGTGAAGCCAATGTGGTAGAACATACCAGGTGCAGAGTCTTGGATGTGCGCTTTCATGGGATCATATTTTTGAAATGACAGCAATCATCTTTGTCATCTAATGTATAAATAGAATTATCAATTGATGAGTCAGGGTACTCCCTTTCTTTTAAAGGCCTACTTCTGAATTTGGAAATACGGATTTTCTTGTCCTCAAAAGAACTCAGAGCTGTTTAACTCCATCAACACAAGTACAATTAAACTTACTGGCTATAATTTATCATTGCTGGATCTTCAGACAATAATAACTGGAAGCTGTTCTGAAGAGAAGATTAATTCCCTTTAGTAATCTGTGCAGCTATACAGCGTACAGACATAGCAGCACTGACAGTGAACCACAGCAACAGAGTTGTGCGATGGTGGTAACTTTTTGTCCTTTTGATGCCTGTAGGTTCAGTGGTATTTCAAACTGAAGTTTGTACGCCTGTCACGGAGAAGTGTGTACTTCAGTATATGCCCTAGCAGTATTGGAGAAAATTCTGTGTTGATGTTGCCCAATCTCCAATCCATATATAAAAAAATATTTTTTTATATATCTCTTTAGTGAGTGGTACTGGGGGGGTGGGGGGTGATTGGGGTTTTACAATGAGCTAGGATGCCCCTTTAGCTGTGGCTTTTTGGAAGAAAAAGAACTTTTTTTTTAAGGCTCAGCGAACAAAAACTTTTAGAGCATGTACTGAAAATTTATTTTACGGACAATTACATCACTGAAGTTACTTTGTTCTAAAGCTCTGCTGTACTAGTCCTTTGCCAACTTTAAAAATACCACACAAATGGTCAAATGAGATTTGTTTTTTGAACTACTACTGGACTACAAAGTACTGGACATTATTCCTTCTCAAAGTCTCCGGTAATCATTTGTCATTGCAAACTTAGCTGTGTGCAGGGCGCGTACCATGTGTGACTTAGTATTTTCTACTACACCTACATGCAAAGAAAAATGATGTGCAAATCAGCTACTTTGTTTAGTCTGGTCGTCAGAGAAAGCATCCTTTCAGCTGGGACTGTAGATCCCACTTACAAGATCTCTTCTTGCATAGGCACTATTAAATTGCATGTTCATCTGCCTTATCCTTCATCTGCGTTATGCTTCTTCACAAGGGTAAAGCTGTAGTAACTCTCTTACTGCCGTGGGCAGCAGGAGGACTAAGTCTGTTTCCCACTTTAAAGACACTAGTCACTTCTACCTCTCTGAAAATTGTTCCTCTCCTAAAAGGCTTGGTCCCCTCTTCCTCCCTCTTGTGCATTCTTAGGTAAGTAACTGCACCTCTGGTTAATTTTTCATAATAAAGCTCAGATCTTACCAGTTCAATGACAGTTTTAACTCCCATTGATTGCCACTGCTGGTACCTCTTCCGTACATGGAAGCTCTGTATGCAAGTTCAGGGAGACTGGACTAAGTTTATATTTTTCTAATGATTGTCTGTTGTAAAAATGTATGGTCTAGGGTGCAAGCAAGGCTCTCTCTTGGGTGAGTGGTCTAGGTGCTGAGTGAGACTGATCCTTCTCTGACTGAATGAATCTTCATTTCTTTTCTGTTCAGAGGCTTAGCTTTGCCAGAGGGTGTGAACTGTGTGCTTTCACAGCTCAGCCTGCAGCATAAAGCAGGGAATGTGAGCTTTAAACTGAGGAGGAAATAGAATCCCTTTCTCACTCCCTGAGGCAAGTAAAAAAAAAAAAAAAGACTAATTCTCTTTTTTTTTTTTTTGAGAAATGTGGCCCAACTGTTACTTTTGGTAGTTGAAATAGGCTGTGTTTAAAAGAAGTTTGACCGTGAATTCCACCTTAACATGGGTGCTTTTCTGCAGTTTACCTAAACCCAATATGAGCAGAATTCTAGCTATGCTTGTGGAGAACAGGTTCGGTGAAGGGAGATGTCACACTCAACATGTTGTGTATGGGTCTTGTTTGATGACACCAAGCTCCCTGTATGTTGTACAAGAAATTTAGGCAAGTAATACAGAGCTTTTGGACTAAAAGGGGTGGGGGGAAGAGGTCAGCAGGCACCCAGAATTTGGCAAGGCCACGCTCAACATAATTTGTAAAATTCTTTGTAGACTTACGTTTCATTCTTGGAGGGCACTGAGCTGCAGACGTTGTTCAGAAGGTCAAAGTTAGTCTATGTAGAGTAGTTCCCTCCAGAACCTAAGATACTGTTTCTGACAAGCAATGCATTTCCAATATATAAGCTGACAAGGAGATGCATGTTTCTCTCCCTTCTGTCTGATAGCCATGAAATGGCTAATCTGCTAACCGCACTAGATGACCTACTTGCCTTTCGCCTCTCTTGTTCCAGCAATAATCTCTCAGGCTTTTTGAGCAGTCAGTCACCATTCTGTGTTATGGAAGCCAAAGCCAATCTAAATGCATTGATGGAGGATCATGGTAAGAGGTCAATTTGCCAATACATTCGATGGAAGTCACATTTGGGGGGGGGGGTGCGGGATTTTTTTCTTTTGAGGGTATGAATTCAGCTCTGTTGCCATGTTCAGGCCTTTTGTGGGCTTTCCTGTTAAAACCCTTGTCCTTAGGATGATTTACAGAAACTGAGACAATCTCCTTTACCGCTTGTATAAGCGATTCTAGCTGACAGTCTTGCAACATGGTTGGGGTTTTTGGTTTGGTGTTTTCCCAGCTCCATCAGTCTTCTCGTCCTCATGTGATCTTAAGATAGATCAAATATTCTTTCTTCTAGACCCAAAGCTGATCATATACTGTCATCAAGTACATGAAGTAGCATAAGAAGATTATCGAATAATGCAAAATCCTTGGAGAGCATTAAAACACCCACCACAATGTTGCATTCTTGATTAAAAAGTTTGATATGGGTGGCCCAGAATAATTTGTCCATATCAAAGATTGTGACATATGTAAACTTAGCTTAAGACTCTGCTTCCATTCAATAAATACTGTCAAAGTAAACCTTACATTCCTCCTTAGACAGTTTTCCTCTGCTTGTGCTGTGTTTATCACTTGTGGGGAATTCATATGCCTGTACAGTGCTTAGGAGATCTCTGATGGCAACAACCCTTGTTGAAGTTCTGGACTGCTGGTTGCATTTTTGTTCTTTTGTTGATAGCCCTTGTCTCCTTGTATGTATGTCATTTCCATAAGACACTGTAGTGCTGAGAGAGTTCTGAAAGGTCTGACAGTCCTGAAATTTAAGTAGTGTGTCTTGTATTCTGCCTACCATCACTGGTACTAGCAAAAGAAAATCCTGGTATTATGTTGATTAAATGAAATTCTGCATAGGCTTCTGTGGCTGTTCCCAAGGTCGAGCTATTGCCTGACTCTGTATTCCACTCCAGTAATCTATGCGTATTGCATTTTTAACGGTTAACTGTGTTCACCAAAGCCCTGGTGTCATTCTTTGCCTGCTTCATTAACGCGTCAGCTTGAGATTGACGGAGCAGTGATGTGGAGAAACACACTGAACTCTGCTAAACATTACATATTGGATTTAGCTGCCAGAGCTATACCAGATTGAGAGCGCAATACTACAAGTGATGTTGACCAATGCAGCAAATACCATTCATTCTTTCCAGCAGCCAGGGGCGATGCTGCTGTCAGTAACTCTCACAATGCGGTCCACACTGACATTTTGCTTGATGTTCCTGCATTAGGCCTAGTCACTGAACAAGGTAACAATCACTTGGGTGCTGTGACCAGTTTTCGCTCCTTGTTTCTAAGTTGAAAGTCTGTGGCAGATTTTTCTATTGCAGGAAATGTTGATAAACTTTTTCTTGTGAGCACAGTTGTTAATGTGTAACCCAAATAGGATTCACTATTCATAAAAAAAAAAAAAAGCCTGGCGTGGTTTATCATGGGACTTAGAGACTGCATGATGAAGAATCAGTTACTGCAATGGTAGGGAGCCTTTGTTCCCAAGGAATCCTTAACCGTGCTGCTTTTTTAACCAGCCCCTCATGTCTATTCGCTCTCTGGTCTTGCTAGGGAATGTTATATCTTGGCAGATTCCAGGAGCTGGGCCTTCCTCCTGCCTGGCCTCTGGAGCCCAGCCTGGTGTGTCCAAAGGGCTGGGGCTCTGCCCATCCCAGGCCCATGGATGTGGCTGCTGCTTTCTTACTTGGGATTCAACTAGTAGTGAGGCTGGGCATACACAGACACATGCAGGACTGACAGGGCTGATACACAGATTGCTATACACCATGTGCTGTCTTCAACACCCACATAAAACACTGTCAGAACTTGTATAAAATGTAAGTATAGACAGCCAAGTCTCCTTACTTCTCTTCAGCTGATCAGGATTGAACTTCGTTAGTGAAAACACACACACCCTTCTGTAGCCTCAGAAGCCCATGCATGTTTGTGAATCCCTCAAGTATCAGTACAACCCTTGGTGTGTCTAATGCCCTCTTCTGTGCTCCACAGGTCTCCTACTCACCAGCTGGGCTGGGTTAATGCACAGTGGCAAACAGATGCATGTACTCCTATGTACACCTACATGCATGGATTCCCTCGAATACCAGCACAGGCCCTTTCCCTGTCAAACATCCCTGCCTGGGCCACCTACTTGCTGGCTAGATCAGCTTGAAGTTTGCTAGTGAATTACACCCGTGCACACCTGCCACGCGTACCAGATTCGGGGGAATTACAAACCTTCTGACCCACCCAGGCACATGGACCTTAGGACCTGTGATTCCCACTCCAGCTGCCGGTGCTGAGAGGCCCTTACTCTGCTTCTCTCATCCCAGTTCTTACCTGTAGCTGGTACCTGTAAGCACGTGACTGTGAAGCCTGTGCCCCATGTTCCCACTTGAGTGGCTGAAGCAGAGACCCTCATTTGCTCCAGCTGCTGGCACGAGGGGTGCCTTCACCCACCATCTGACTGCAGTTGCTGGCCCAGCATTCATTCATGCTGGTCCCCCCGCAGTAGCTCCAGATACGTGCTCCTACGACCTGTGGACACATGCTCCTAGGATCTGCAGTTCCCCTTCCAGCTGCTGATGCCAAGACCCTCCTTCTCTCCAGCCGCTGGCACCCCGGGCCCAAGGGCAACTTCATCCCTTGTCTAACTGCAGTTGCTAGCCATCAGTTCTCTCATGCCTGCCTCCAGCTGCTGGCGTGTAGTCCTTAGAGCACACATGCACGTGGGGTTGAGAGTGAGATTGCATAGAAAGATAGGATTTAATAGGAAGATAGGGATTTAATAAGAATATAGGCTACACTGTGGTGAGCAGGTGCCGGCTTGGTCAGACAAGCATAGTGACTGGCAACTGTCAATGCAACTGGACGCGTTGATATACTTTTCTGTCTATTGCCCCACTTTTATTCTTCCCAGTTACCCTTCTCCTAAACATTCCTTGATAAATGTCGCATAGTCCCCCCAGGCCCCCCTCAAATATCCACAATCCTCATGTTCCTCTTGTTTCCCACCTATTAGCAGTTACAACATCCAGACTGGCCCTCTCTATAAAGCTATGCCTGGATTTTCTTAATAGCCCATCAGTTAGCAGCTGGAGACTTTTGGTCTTTGTCATTGTCTCTGTTATCCCATGTTTATCAGGTTTATGGCTCTTACTTGTTTATCGTTTCACATTTTACTTATTCCCCCTATTCCTTTGCTTGTTCCTCTCAGTTTACTTATTATCCTCTTTGCACTGAAAGGTTTTTGATTGATAATGTTAATGAAGCAGATTTTCCTTTGTCTCCTTTTCCACATAAATACTTAAAATTGGTTTTGAGCTGATCAGCAGCACTGAACTTTCTCTACAGTAAGTTTTCATGAAATTAAATGTTTTTTTCTTTTTTTATTGCAAATAGGTACATGGCACCTGAAGTTCTAGATGATTCCATAAATATGAAACATTTTGAGTCATTCAAACGAGCAGACATTTATGCAATGGGATTAGTGTTTTGGGAAATAGCTCGGCGATGTTCAATCGGTGGTATGTGGCAATCTTTACAAAATTGGGCATACTAAGGAATTATAAGTAACTTACAGAGCCTGAGTAAGTTTGAGTTTGCTCTAAAAACGGTGCAAAGCAATAGCCAGTATGTCTCAGACTTTCTAACTGTTAATCCTGTAAATGATGACTGGTTTATTAGACCTATTTGTAAATTGATGAACCATACCTGTTGAAGAAAATAGGAAATATCTTTGTCTGTATTAACTTTTTTCTAAAACCTTTACATAGAGGGGAGAAAAGGGTGAAGTTAAATGTCCTTGAGAGCAAGGGGCAAACACCACAAGTAAAGGCTAGCTATAATGTGTTTGGATAACATCCATACCTTATTTAAAACAAAACATGCTATTATAAATCGTATGTTTCCAAGAAGTGTCTTTACTATAGCATATAAAAGATTTGGCATAGCTTCCATCTTCTCCAAATATATAAATTTCAAAATTAGAAATTCTTCAAGGGTAGCGTAAACACTCCTAAGGTATGGTTAAGGATTTTTTTTAAAAAATTTGTCAGTCATTGTAACGTAATTTTTAAAAATTAAAACCAAAAAAGAAAATGGTATGGTACTGATAAGGAACACAGTAAAAAATGAAGAATATGTAATTTAGTGTTAGCTAAAATAAAGCTATTTTCAACCTATTACAGGAATCCACGAAGATTACCAGTTGCCATACTATGACCTTGTTCCTTCAGATCCTTCTGTTGAAGAAATGAGGAAAGTTGTGTGTGAGCAGAAGTTAAGGCCCAATATTCCAAACAGATGGCAGAGCTGTGAGGTATTAACTAACCTTGCTAAAGCTGCTTTGACGGACACTAGAGCTTTTATTAATTTCAGTGGCTTAAAAATTATGCTTGTTGAAGGGAGGAGGGTTGCTTCTAGAACTTAATTTCATTCTGATTAGTGTGGCTTTATTGAATGTCATTGATCCTTGGTTATGCAGTAATATTTAATGTAATTTCACAAAAATTAATAGCTAACCCTGTGTGGAGGATTCTAGGATACCTTCCTGTGAAGCACAGGTGACACTAATATAAATTGAAGCTAGTCTGAATTATATTATATAGGAAGTATCATTGCAAATAAATTGGGGAACTGGGGGTTGTGCTGCGTCCAGCTGGGATTGAGTTTAACTGTCCTCATAGCAGCCTGGATGGTGCTGTGTTTTGGATTTGTGACCAAAACAGTTTGATAGCACACTGATGTTTTAGCTACTGCTGAACAGTGCTTACACAGCTTCAAGGCTTTCTCCATGTCTCGCTCTGCCTCTGCTACTGCTGGGTAGGCTGGGGGTGGGCAAGAGGCTGAGAGGGACAGCTGACCCAAACTGATCAGTGGGATATTCCGTACCAGGCAACGTCACGCTCAGCAATAAAACTGTGGGAGAGGGGGAGTTTTCCAGGGGTTGTTGTAGCTCAGGGACTGGCTGGGCATGGGTCAGATTGTGGTAAGCAATTGTTTTTGTATTTCCTCCTTTGCCTATTATCTCAAGCCACAAGTTTTCTCACTTTTGCCTTCCTGATTCTCTCCCCCATCCCACTGGGGGGGAGGGAGCGAGTGGCTGCGTGGGGCTGAGCTGCCTCCTGGGGTTAACCCACAACGGGTAGTAAAGCTACATGAGCTAATCAGGTCTGTGCCAGTCGGTTTGTAGCTAGGCTGGTTATCTCTTTCAAGAAGTGGACTCACTAGTTTTGGCTCAGGACTCTGCCAGCACAGCAGTGCAGCTTGAAGATACCATTTGTGTCCCAACAACAGTGCTGTGCTGCCTCATGTGAATGCTCGCTTGGAACTAACTCATTCAGGGGTCTTTGCCCTGTCATTGGGTAGTAAAGGAATATCCTACAGACTGGCCAAAATAATAAATGCCTTTAGGAATTTTCATCCAAAGGTGTGGTGGCCTTAGTACTTTGTGTGTCTCAGAATTTGTACTGTACGCACGTACTGAAAGATGAACAGTTACTAGGAAGCTGAGACTCCAGTAAGCCAAAGACTTGGAACTGAAGTGTGCTTGTAGCGACCGTTCCTGACCGTGCCTCTGTAGAAGCACTTACCTGATTCTGGTTTGAGTTCGTTATGCTGGTAGTCACTGCACGGGCAGTAGTACGCTCAGCAGCGAGCTCTTGGCTGTCCAGCTGACTTTGTTCATATTGCTTGCTCTAGGAACCCAGCTGGGGCTAGAACCAATGCTCTCTGATTCAGAGCTTAGGAGAATAGCTGCGGTAGGCTACAGAAGGAGTAAGAGACTGATGAGATACGGTGTACTTCAGATGAAAGAGGGAACTGGGTTGTGGCACGTGCGAAATGAATACATGGGTGAAGGCCTGAGATAAGAGGTTGACCAAGAGAACGCACGTAGGAGAGAAAGGCGATGATAGGCGCTGACAGAGTGTAGAGTCATTTTTTAAATGCTGCCATTCCAATCCTGCAAACTTACGTAACAGCTCAATGTAATACAGCTTTGAGTGTAAAATCTTGGAATGTAGAGCTATTACTTTATTTCATCTTCGGTTTTTGTTATTTGCATTGTTACTTGTGTTGTAGCATTCACAGATTTCTAAGAATGGCTGTTTGAAGGATAAAAAGACTCCAAAAATTTTTAGTCATTACAGAGCTTCAATTTGAGGAAGACAGCTGATAAATTTCGGAATTGCTGTATGTTGAACTCCTTAACTGGAGGCACAATAAAAAAGAGTGTATTTTTGTCTAATGAGAAAATTCAGAAAACAGTTACGAACAAGCTACTAATTTTTCATTAAAATATTTTTATGTGGGCTGAAATTCTACAGGAAAAGACTAGTTCTGGTCTAGAGTATTTTCAAGAATTTTATTTTTCTGTAAATCAAGTAAGAATAATAGACTAGTGATAGACTTCAGAAATGCGTGAAGAGGCTAAGGCAGAACAGAGGTTACATGGGCTACATTGGAACAGCAGTACGTATAATTACTTGTTTTTCCTTTGCAGGCGTTACGAGTAATGGCAAAAATTATGCGGGAATGCTGGTACGCCAACGGAGCTGCTAGGCTAACAGCTTTGCGCATTAAGAAAACATTATCGCAACTTAGTCAACAGGAGGGGATAAAGATGTGATCCTGGATTTGCTACCGAAGAATACTGTAAAAATCCATATCTGCACCAGAGTGGCGTGTTAGGAGGGTTAATTGTTCTACCTCACTGAGGGAACAGAAGGATATTGCTGCCTTTTAGTACTTCATAGGAACGTCACTTACTAGGATTTTTGTGGACGTGCTAAACGCTTGTGTTGGGTCCTTTCTGTGCACTATGAACCTCTTTCCCAGGTTACTTACAAAACATTGTGTAGTCTAGTTTTATTTTTATTAACCTATAATTTTTTATTTGGAAAGTTGATAGCTGGTCTTAACTTCTAGTTAACTGTGCTAAAAATAGGAGGTCACTTTTAAAATTGAACTGGTTCACTATATTGTTCTAGAGTGCATTGATGGCTCTTCAAGCAACTTTATTCCTGGCTGGTGCATTGACTATTCTGAATCACTGTCACAGTTCTTTGATTCAGATTGTGAATGTACTGTTGGAGTATACTTTGCTAGCTATTAAGGTAGTGTATCTTTTGGCCTCTTACCTTGATTTACAAATTGACCTCATTCAGTTGTGGGAACATAATTTATGCAACTATACTTTATACATGATTACTGGGGTTTTTTTCCACTTTTTCAGAACATTACATTGCCTTCAAAATAGATTGTATTATACCAGTAAGTGCCGCTTTTGAGTCTTTTAATGCAAAACAGTAGGAGCGTACAAAGCCTATGGTACTTTTGGTTTCAAAAATACAAGTTAAAAATCAACTGTTCGTTTGCCTAGCTAAGATCTAATTCACACTCGTTTCAGCAAGTGAGTACATAATTCGTGGAATACCTTCAATTTTACCAAAATCTGACTCTTTAAACCACTGTAGGAGTTTTAAATAGTGTAAGCTAGTTAATTCACTGTCATATTTTGTAATTGTCAAGTCATGAGTCACAACTATATAAGATTTTTTTTTTATCAAGTGGTACTTCTAAAAATGCTTGAAGTACCTATCTGCTTCAGAAAAGTAGCAAGAGGAGTAAGATGTTCTTAAGGGAGATTTTGCTCCATTAAATCAAATATGAAAAGCATATTTTCTGTGCAGTTCTGCAGAGCCTTAGGGCTCAAAGAACAATATTTGCAATTAAACAAGGATTAAGTGCACCTGTAATTAGGGAGAAGTTATTTGGGCTTTTGTACTAGAAAGTTCAAAGCTGCTTATAAATTGTGTGTGCCTCATACACAGAAAGTGGTGAGCTACAGAAAGTGGTGAGCTGCAGGTCTTTGGATACAAATACCAGAGGATTCCAGCAATCCTCTTCATAGTTACAAGGACAAAGCTTATGGTGGCTTGTGTTGTCGTAAGAACACAGAAGAATATGCATGGCTTTAGTCAAGATTTGCCTGAGACTTTAAGGATATCACAAGATTTTCGCAAACTTGTTTGGAAATTGAATCGCTTCCTGCCCAAATGTACAACTTCTGGAGGGGACTGGGGCAATTAATATGGAAAACGCTCTTTAAAAAACTGCTGTTAGCAGGATTTTTTTTTTTAATTGCAGTGTTAGGAAGAGTCTACTTGACCTTTGGTTCCGTTAATGTCCAAAACACTCAGTAGTATTTCAGTATGTAAATCTGCCTAGTAATTAATATGCCATCTAGCCGCCTCCTCTCCAGAACGCATCAGTATCCATCCTACTATGCAACACACGCCGCGGCAGCCTTAACTCCGCTTCCTTTTCATTCTTCAGCATGCAGTCCACTGAGAGTTTTTCACAAAGCTGGTAGCAGTGGCAGGGTGGTTGTTAACAGCAGCACAGTCGAGATTGCGTTCCGTGGTCTGCTGTCTATGGTAGTTAAAGCAAGAAGATGGATGGGTCCTAGTGAGAAGAGGCTGTGTAGGTGATGTAAGGTGTAGCCAAGGTAAGCCTTAGCGCTTCGCTGACTCTTGCCTGTTTCCAAATTCTTAGTGCTTGCTTGGCGATAGGTTTAAATGATGTGGGAATTACAGACTTTTGGAGGTTGAACTGCAAATAATGAAATTCAACCGCCTTTATGGATGAGTTCACTCATACTGGACAACGGCATCCAGGAGAAGAGGAAAAAACAAGGTCTTAGAAAACAGTTGAGTTTAAACATACGTACAGCTATCACGCGAACGTTTGTTTGGCATTATCTGACCAGTCAGGCTTACGTGCCTCAGGCTTCTATGAATCAAAGCTGGATCAAAAATTATTTCATGGAGGTATTTTAAATAAACTGTGCCTTTGTGCCAGTGGACAGCTATGCACCACAGAGGTTTTCAATTATGACTGTTCTAAAAAAATGATGGAGTGTAACTAAACTCCGAAGTCGATCTACTTGGCATGCCTCTCTAAGAAGTTCTATCGATCTAGACAAATATTTAAAGAAAACAGGTCAGCATTGAAGTAGAACTTACTGTATCTCTATTCTAATTTCAACGGCCTCCTATTTAAACAATTTGTTAACTTTGTTAAATTTTCAGTTTTTTATAGGTATAATTGGATCTTTACCGTAGGTACAAATGGTATAGTTCGTACTTTAGAATCATCAGGCTGCTGGCGTGCTTAAGATCTTTATAGTAGTAATCTTCATGGTAACATGAGAGAGCTTCCAATATAATTCATCAAATCATTTCATTAGCGGCTTTTTTAGCACCTATAAAACCTTATGCCATAATGTATAGTTTCCTAAAATACAAGGAGCAGGTCTGTTGTATTTAAAAGAGAGTCTACGGCAGCTGAACAGCATCGTGGCATGCAGATTATTCAGTCAGCTGTACAGTGGTTTGTTACATCTGTCTCATCTCAACCACCTACTAGTCTTCATTCTCTTGAATTGCTAGCAGCTATTCTTACATTGTTCTAATTTTTCACTTTGTAATAAAGCTTGCGAAAGCAAAGCACAGGAAGGATGCTTGATACGTGTGTGACGTTGGGAACATTTTATTTTGGGACAACCTTATTATTCATATTGGAATGCAGAACAGGAAAATTCTGAATAGAGCTATGTGTATCCTTGGTTCTGACACCACAACTTCAAGCTTTGTTCTTCTTTTCCATTATATAAACTGAACACCTTTTACAAAGGCTGTGTCTGTATATATTATGTAACTTTAAATGTTACCTGTGTAAGATCATATCTTATATATATGGGCACAGGTACACATAAGTATTTTTTAAATTAAGATTGTAATATCACCAGATCTGCTCTTGGAAATCCAGGGGGACCAAAATATTTTAGCATTCAAAATATTAATTTTTGTATCATTTCAAGTATATACCAAAACAGTTTCTGATGAATACTGATGCAAATGTTTATTGTAAATATTACATACATTATACATTCACTTAAGTTTTGTGGATTTAATCAATTTGACATTTTAGTAGCATTGAAGCCTCAGTTTGGTTTACAGACTTGTGACCAGGTGGATATGGACATGGAGAATAAGGAGCATTGGAAATGGATGCTGAAAAGCCCGAAACGTTTTTGGGATGCTGGAATTCTTCAGGGACCTTCCAACCTTAAAAGCTGGAATTGTGGGATGTTTCTCAAGCTGACTTCCCAAGTATGACACGCTGTCACCCTCCAATGGTTCCATTTGTAATCCTAAGAAAGACTTTGTATATAGGTAAAGACATTGGGATTGACTGTATGGGAACATGAAGGTGTCAAATGAAATAAGAGGCTATTTCATTTTTTTCCGTAATGGTTCTGAGTGTGTGACTGCCATGAAATTCACCTTTTAGTTAGTTCCTTGTTTATATTGTGCCATTGAAATGATTGCAAGGTGTTAATCATTTTGTGGTTTTTTTTTTAAAAAAAAAAAAAAAAAGACTTCACCATATCAGTTGCTTTAAACTCAAATTACCTCTTAAAAGACCAAGGTACATTTACCTCATGTGTATATAATGTTTAATATTTTTCAGAACATTCTCCAGGTTTGCAGTTACATGTTTTTAGAGACATGGGTATTACTAAATACACAACTTCAGCGGTACTAAATGTATTATCTGGTGCCCCAAAACACTTTAATTTTCTGTATTTTATTGTATTAGCAAGTTTGCTGCTTTGTCACTGTAGCACCTGCCCTTACATAGCTGTGTGGATATTGCCTTGTAAATTTTACTTTTTGGATGATTTGAGGATCCTGTACAGATGAGTGTCACTTTTTTAAACCTTACAATATTGTGCATTTCCCTTACATTTCTGAAAATATGTATTGTATTTGTAGAGTATACATTTCAATGGATTGTAAATAGGACAGTAGAAGAGTGGATGCTTATGTTAAGTGCTAACACTACAGTAGAGAGATTAAAGCAGTGAAAATAAATAACTTTTTTTCAAAATGCATGAGTTGTCTTTCAGAGGAAGAAGTTGCAGGTAAGGTATGGGGTTGGGTGGGATGTTCTTACCTGGCAAAACGTGGGTTTACTCTGAATTCCTTTCCTCGGAAGTAATTTCTGCTGGTATGGAAAGGACAGAGGGGTTTGCTAATGCTGGGGCAATCCAGCTATACAGATAATGGTAAAAGCCTGATCTTCCTACAGTAATATTTGAGTAAGTACCTTGCTAGTGTCTCTGATCTCTTAGACAGAATAACTGACGACAAAGTGTTCCTTCTCTCCATTTGTATTTACATAAAAGTAACAGTAAGGATTTCAGATTGCTTCAACAGCTGACCTCGGTGCATCACAGAACAGCAAGTAAAATCAGCTTGTGTTGGAGTGCATTGTTTCTGTGCAAAACTCAATTTTAGACTGCTGTTACGTTTCTGAAGGAAGGTGAAGATGTAGACACAACAAAACATAGGACAGCTTGCCCTTCCGTAACTTTACATTTATCCATTAATCGTGGCTCAGAAATGACCAGCACTTCTTCCACAAACTCTTTCTCCAAAATGGAAAGCTGTAAGGTGTCCAGAGAAAGCCAAAAGCTGTGTCAAAATACTGTGCTCCTGTTTAAACTCCTTTCACAGGAAGGTATGATGACTTGGCCAAGGACATGCCTCTCTCCCAGGAGTGGTTAAAGGAAGGCCCCTCCTACCACTGCAAGCAACCAAAATTCAGTAAAATCCCAAGTCCCTCTCGTACATCTCCTAGCAGAGGAAATGTATGGCCTGGAAATAGCATAGTAATGTTGCTGTCTACCATGCTTAGGTTTTATTAAATAGTCTTCTGAGTTTCATGCTTTGAGGGGCTGAACCTAACAACTGAAAATCCATGAACAGCAAACAATCACCGCAAGTGGCTTAGGTGCGAGGATGTTTTAAGATCATTTTGGAGGAGGTGGTGAATTCAGGAGGTCTGCATGCGAGCTTGGATTACAAATCAGCGTAAAGAGTGGCAGACTTTCAGCTGGTTGGTTTTGCCAATTTGGAATTTGTATAAGCCTTCATCATTTTGTTGGAGGAGAGGTACTAAAATCTGACACCGCAACTCCCCTTCCTGACATGATGTACTGCTGCGGTTTTACGAGTCTCATAATTCTGGCTTGGAGTGGCTGGAGTTATTCCCAAGTCTTCCAGGTCGGAAAAACACGTAGACACAGCATTTTGTTCGTTAACTTGACTAGACTGCAAATAAAGTGTCCAGAAGTCCCCAGGAAACCCACAGCCTTGAGTCTTCCTGAGAGTTTCTTGAAAGTAAGATTTAAATCCCCAGTCTCTGGGATGTAATGGTACTTGAAACCATGACCTCACTCTTGAAGAGTGAGAAGCCGGAGCAAGCCCTGCTCATAGGGCCCTCTGCAGAATTGCAACGTTTATTGGTATTGAAATAGGTATACAGGTTCAACATCCTTGAGATGTGTTTCTAATTAGCTCAATTATGAAACTGAAAAGAGCTCTCCAGTTGCCAACAGCAGAATGTTTGTGGAAGCTGTTGAAGAATTGGGCACATAAGTTGATACTCAATTTTATACAGTATCAAATATATTTGTGGAGGTTTTTAAATGAGGGGAGAAGGGGTTAGAAATACGCCTTTCAGCCCAAGGAGGATGCAGGACTTAAGGGATGTGTAGGGGAGAAACAAAGGGTGGGGAAAGGGAGAGGTTTAGATGATCTGGAGAGGAGTGAGCATGGGAAAACAGATACAGGGATAAAAAGGGTGGGTCGCACGTCAATAGTTGGCCGGTCAGTGTGCCAGTCCGGCCGTACCCTGCACAGCCTGTCCTCTCTTCTTTTTAAATCCTTTTCTACATCTTCTCCTGCGTGAGGGACTCGGTTCTGCGGCTGCGGGGGTGTCCGAGTGCAGCGCCGGACCACGGGCGGGTGGTGCCGTGTGTCCGTGGTGCAGCAACGGGAGAGCCCAGGGCGAGCAGAGCCAAGCGCCAGCAGCTGGAGCCGGACTGTGGGTCACGGCGGTCTGTGTGTAGCACCAGTGTTGCGTTAAAAGGAATGCAGTTTCGAAATTTGTCTGTCAGAGTCCCAGGACTTTCACTGATTCATTTATCAGAGCCCCAGCGAAAGGACTCGCACTGAGCAGATGCACAAAAATCAACATCAGTTATTTTACTGAGAGCGACAGAAACAGCTTCCAGATTGCCGTTGATAAATGCACTAACTACAATAGTGCTTCTAATTAAGGTTAATATTGCTAGCAAACTCGATACTGATACAACAACCCGGGGATAACTTTCACCCAGAGGGTGAGAGGTGCAGCGCGTACCCAGAGAGGTGTCCCTGCCTGGGGTGGGGGAAGAGAACGCAGCCCGTCCACTGCTCCATCAGGGATCGAGGTTCTTCTCTCCCACCTTAACAATAATTTTCTTTGTCTTTTATCCCCAAAACTACGAGGTTCCCCCCCCATGTGACATGTAGCATGATTTGGGTGGAGAGATGAGTGCTATAGTTATATATGTTTAGCATGACCTCTGTAATCTTCATGAGCATATGCAGGGGGGTCAGCTGGAGTATGCATTTCACCGGTAATGAGGCAAAGGTCAGTGATGGGACACGAAGCCTTTGGAAGAAACAAAGATCCATTCAGGTTTCTGTTATCTTGCTGTCTTTGCTGACCACACGCAGGGCTGTCCTGCCTCCTCGGGGCCCCCTCCGTATCTGCACCCTGTGTTAGCCAGGTGGGTCTCCACTCCCCTGGGTCGCACAAGAGATAGCAAGGGCAGTCTTAATGGTTCTTGCTTCCACCTCGTTATCCAAATTCCACAGCCAGTGACCGGAGCAAGTGCGGGTCCAGGTGCCAGCAGCTGGAGTGGGACTGCAGCCCCAGGTACCAGCAAGTGGGGAGACTGGGATTCTGGGGCAGCTACTGGGCCGCCTGCATGTCTGAGCCCAGCTGCTGGCGGGATCCACCCTGTACATCCGTACGTACACGTTCCCACTGACAGACCTCCATCCCACTCAGCCAGATGGGAGGAGGACGAGGCCACTGGTTCCTGTGGGTTCTCTGTGTGGCCAGCCATGTACACGTATGTACGCGTTGCATACGTGTTCTCTGTGTGCGTGTGCCTACTGGGAATGTATTTTCAGCCTCGCTACAGGCCGGACTGGGAATGCAGAGCTCCGGCAGCCTTGCCTCTCTTGGCCTGTTGGATCCAACAGGATGTTTTCCCCTTAACAAGTACGTCTTGGAAATCTGTTGCTTTTTAATCCGTGCATGAAAACCTATGGAGTGCGAAAGTAGCGACATACAATCAGGTGCTTCCCTGCTCCAGTGAGGCTGCGGACACTTGGTGTGCCTGTGCCCATCGGCAGCGATGATACAGGTGACATCCTGGATGCAGCTGCCATCCTGGGGTTTCAGGTAGACAACTAAGCTGCTGAAGAAAGTAGTCCATACGGCTCCAGGTGGGATGGAAAGGCTTACTTGCATCGTCTCAGGGGCCACAGACGACACAGTGGTCACCTGTACTTTCTACGAGGAAGACAGAGGCAGACTCTTCTGACCAACGTTCAGCAGGAAGGACAAGAGGTGGCCACCACAGCCTGGGACCTCTAACTGGGCAGAAGGAAAACGCTCTTCACCTGGAGGGTGCTTAAGCACGGGAATAGGTTGCTCAGAACAATTACGGACTGTTGTTCCTTGGGGACTTTCAAAACTTGACTGAATGAGGTTCTGCGCAACGTGATTTAGTTAGGTGACTCACAGAGGGCAGGGGGGATGGACAGAGAGACATCAGGCTCTGGTGTCCACCAGCAATCGTTTGGCCAGCTACTGGTGGGAGTATAGGCTCTCAGTCTCCTTGAAGAACCTGGTGAAGACGCAGCAGAGGACTTTGATCGTGCCTGTCCACGTCTGAAAATTTTTGTGACGGTTGCCACTTACCCCACATCTTAAAGATCAGTGTGTTGCCACCAGTCTGAGTTCATCTGGCATACGGAGAGTTTGTGGTAGGCCAAGGGCAAAGCAGTCACTGTGACGAGACCCAGAAAGTCATGACACCCAGAAAGTCATATGGCTCATCTTCTTTCTCAGACAAAAGAACACGCAGGAGGGGCAGGGTTAGTTGGTACATGGTGTTCTCCTTGGGTGGCTGCTGCAAGTATTGAGCCTATTGTCCTCTCATCCTCCCCACATTGCCCTTTGTTGGCTGCTGACCATGCTTGGAGTCGGTCATACGGCAGGTGCCACCTGTAACAAGCAGTAACTTCTTAAATATGTACGTAATAAAGCTTACATGCTGAAGAAATTTCTTAAATAGGCAATGGATGTATACTGCCAGCCTCCTGAGAGAGGAGGAAAGATGATCACAGAATCACAGAATCGCTAAGGTTGGAAAAGACCTGTAAGATAATCCAGTCCAACCATCAACCAACAAACACCACCATGCCCATTAAACCATGTCCCACAATGCCTCGTCCACACGTTCCTTGAACACCTCCAGGGATGGTGACTCCACCACCTCCCTGGGCAGTTTATTCCAGTGTCTCACCACTCTCTCAGTAAAGAACTTTTTCCTAATATCCAGTCTAAACCTCCCCTGGTGCAACTTGAGGCCATTTCCTCTTGTCCTGTCGCTTGTCACTTGGGAGAAGAGACCAACACCCACCTCACCACAACCTCCTATGATGTGGCCCTTTCTAACGGCTCACTAAGGGGCTACAGTTCAGAAAGCAAGTCTGCGCAGTAGCCTTCCTTTGAATGGCTTCAAACCACGTTTAAGGGGGTTGTTCAGTCCAAAGGGCCAGGTTAAGTATGATCTGAAGTAAAATCCTAACACGTATAATCTAGATGTAGGGTCCTTAGCGTTAGCCGTTCTAATCTATCCGTCCGTTCTGATCGCTCTGCATTACCTGCTGCTGTAGACGTACTCCCAGTTACTTGTTCTGCATGAATTATTTGTGGCCCAATGCAGTTCTTGAGATTACATGCCTGCCTCTTACAGCTTGGGCAATAGAAACTTGAATGGCCAGAACTGGAGGTCGCTGTTTCGATTCTTGATGTGGGTCACCTGCCCACAGGGACTAACATCTACTTTATTGTGGGTTTAAGTTAAATATCTAAAAAACTAAAAGACAGAAGCAGTAACAGCCTTAAGAAAAGACGAGGTAAAGGGAGAATTGGTGATAAATTCCAAGCTGACTCTGAGTTTACAGCTTACCTATTGCTCTGGACATCCCCCCTTTAAAATTTGCATTCATGCATTTTTCCAGGAGTCATGTATTCCCATTCCCTTCTATGCTGTGGGCTGGGAAACTCATGAGTGTAGTCCCAGTGGTCAAACTCTTAACTGGTACGGGAACAGGGTAAGGAATGGCAACATAAGAAGTCTTCGACACCACAGCCGCTGTCTAATTCTTACATGTTTCCAGAGAGCGGAATCAGGCTGTGCTTTCTTCCATTAACACCCTACTGTGGAATTGGCTCTCTGACCTACATCTCCTTCCTGAAAGAGCAGCTTTTTGAAACTTTGATATCTTATTTCTCATTCCATGAAGACAGTCTTTTGACGTTGTTACCAGAAGGGTCAGTGAGGTTCAGTTCCTGAACCTCTCTGGCCAATTCCTCACGAAAACAAGCTACCTTTTTCTTACCTTTTTTCAGGAAACCGCTTTGCCTATGCTTGTTTTGCAAAGATAACGCTTCCCACACTGGGTGTTAGAAGGCTTTATATTTTTGCATTGGCAGACCTGAACCCTTACAGAGAACCTCATTTCCATCTCTCTGTGCCTGAAAGATCCATGGACTGGTAGTCTCTTCACTGCAATAATAGTGTCAAACTGCTGATTTCCATTTCTTACAAAGGTTCCTCCTGTGAGGCTCACGCGATCGCAGCGCCTTACAGCCTCTCCAGCGTTGCTGTGCACATCCTTGCTAGTACCATAGGTAAGCACGCCCCAGTTCTGAAAACACTCGGAACAGTATTGAACTTGAAGAAGAAGGAGGGAATATTGCGTAAAATAAAGTTTAACATTTCTTTTTTAACTTCTTCAGGCTGCGTTGTCAGTACATACAGCGTGCTCACAGCCCTCTCTTTTAAAGTCCAAATCTTCTGCTTCTTTGGTGAAGAGGATTCTCCAGAGGGGAAGTGGGTGCTTTGCTCCCTCCATTGTTGCCACAGTTGCATGCAGGAGGCTTGAAGTAAACACCGAGGAAACTCATGTGGTAAAATTCACCCGAGTGCTTGCTTACAGATAATCTCAGTGTAACTGTACAAACAGATAATACATTTTGAAGAAAAGTTCCAGGTAAGTAACCTGTCTTTGTTCATCATTCTGCTAGTCTTTGAGTTCGAACGCAAAAGAAAAATTACACAGTTTAGGCTCTTAATGATTTCTTCCTTGGTAATGATGTGTTGCTGCAGCCATTTTCCCAGTTTCCCGTAACCAGATGTAGGTTTTGTTGCTTCCTCTTCCAAAGATGTTACATTCTGCAGCTGAAAATACTTTCAAATTGTTTTAAAAAGAAAGAATTTATGCTAAAGGCAGTATATTCAATACACTTCTTTTAAATTAAAAACAGGCGGTTTCTTTAGACCCTTTGAAACCTGGCTCAAGTTAAAGAAACTTCTTTAATATGTGGTTCAACTGATAAATGTTTAAGTACTATTGCTTTTCAAGTCACGTCAGTCTCATTTTTAGAAGGGGAATGACAGCTTGGCTCCTTTTTCAGCCAGTGGACCTTCTCTGCTGGGAATAAGTACCTTGGTATTTTTGTGTTGCATTTTGTGTGTATTTACTGATGTAGTAAGAGAATTCCAGCTCTCATCTCGCTTGCTTGCTTGCTTCCCCCCTCTTTTTTAGCTACGGCAAAATTCTGCTTGCTAGCATGTGTGTTGAGTCACTGGTGCTCAGCTCGCTCCCTGTCTTTCTCTGCAATTTCTTGAGCAACTGTCTTGCTTTTCTTCCAGCCTGGCTCTTGGAGACTTTCTTCACAAGCAACCTTTAGTGAGAAATTGTATCCCATAGTAGGTCTCCCTCTCCCTGCCGTCCTGCCTTTATCGTTGCTCGGTTTCGACTGGCATCAACAGTTGCATTATAAATGGCCTTTGGCCCCTTGGCATAAAAAAAAATGCTTTTTTTTTAAATAGACTGTAATTTTTAAACACAAATTCTCCTAGTCCCAGCTATTTTTTTCCAGGCCTTTTCAATCCAAAGGAAACGTCAGGCTGCACTTTCCAGCTGCCGTGAATCGACCTGCCGCTTGTGCTGTTGAACGTTTGGTTGAGTACCGACAATGTAGTCAATGATTGACACTGCCCTGCAACCGTTGGGGCCCAAATCTGTCTTCATGTATGACAGCCCTCTAAAAATACACTATACTGCCTCGTTGAAAGTGATAAAGCAATGAGGCAGGGTTGCTTGGCTGCTTGTAAGTGGGAGTGCGTGTCCGGCTGGAGGGCTTTCCATCTGCTTGGATGTGGGGAGAAGAATTTTCGCAGCCCCTTTGCGACATGAGCTCCCTTATTTGCGCACCCCTTCACACAGAACACTTCACAGGTGATTGCTTTTGCTTTGGCTCCTTACTGCTTGAAACGTACGGTAAGAAACGTCTGTCTTCTGTGCTTGAATGAAATGTCTCTGTTGGTATGGACCGTGGCTCCAGTATCCTTCATGTTCAAAATCTCTCCTAGATTTTTATGCATGAAGCAGTTAAAAAATATACAGTAAAATAAAGCAAACTTTAATGTTTTATTTCTTCTGTATTAATTTTCTGGTTGAAATAAGTTGCCATTGGAAGATTTCAATGAGTGACTTAGAGAAGTAAGAGTTCTGTAATGCTTTATGATATTGTCCTGGGAAATATCCAAACACTAGCTAGGTATAATTTCTTTAATGAAATTGCTTGGGAGAAAAAGGAAGGAGGGTTACAAGACTAGAGATCATTCAGTGTTATCTTGAGTGAAAGGGTCATTATCATGTCATCCCTATTTTAACTGTAAAAAGACAGAAAGCCGGTCGGGTTGGAGTCTGTGCTTTAAAGAATACTTCATTTACAACAGCCCTTAAGAAAACCAAGCAGATGGAAAAAGAATCAAATCAAAAGACCAGTGATGGCACTTTGAAGTACTAGCTCGTTAGCTTCAATACAGACCAACATGAGTTTCCTTCAGTGTCCATCTGTTAGACATGATTAAGAGGTGATTGATTTATACAGGCCAAAGTTCAGGAAGCTGTTGTCTCTCGAGATGATCCGTTTACCATGTCTAAGCTGGACTGCAGTAACTTTATAAATTATTGCAGATGTTTTACATATGAGTGACTGATTAGGCTACGAATCAATCCCTCAAATAGACTTGTGTGCTTTTTCTGGCTCCCTGGCAGCCTCTTTTGAACTGTCTCCCTAGATGAATCCTGTACTTGGGAAGTAGGAGCTACGAGTCCCAGCAGTGTGTGTGATCGTGGGTCTGAAAGGGGTGGCCAGGCTGAGGGGACATTGGCTCATCCAGTCTTCACAAAGGAAACACTTTGAAGAATTGATGGAAGAAATCAAAGCTGATTCTCCAGCAAAGCTGTTCACGCCAGGCCCTACTCAAAGAAACGCATGGGAAAATTTCCATAAAAGTATGGAATCAGAGATGATCACGGAGAGGAAAGGAGGTGAGATAGCTGGCCATCGCTTGATGTTGCTTAGGCACAATTTAGCATGGACCGATGGCTTTTTCCCCAGGCAAGTATCTCCAATACCCTATTCAAGACAGCACTGAGACAGTGACACACACACTGAGAAATGAAGTCATCTTCCTTGAGGAAGGCTCGGGAGTCATCTGAAAAGCTAAAAATAATTACAGAAAGAAAAGCATCGTAGCAAGGAACATAATGTAGGTATTTTAGAAGCTCGCAATGAAGTGGCTGTGCAAGACCACAAACACGATCTTATGCAATAAAAATTCAAAAGACGTGAAAATGATAAATTAAATCTGGGATGAAAAATAAAGGGTAAGAAAGTGAGAAAGAACAAAACCAAGCTGTATCACTAGCAGTTCTCATGCCATCTGTGCCTATAAGGAGGTGCTAGACAGAATTTTGCTGATGCATCCTATTTTGAAGGTGATACTGAAGATAACACAAGTATTGCATTCTCTGTACTGTTATTTTTGTTCTTTCATACAGAAAATCATCCCAGATCAGTTTGTTTTCATATAGACTTTGAACAACAACCACAAAAAGACCCCAAAACATGGACTGTTGTAATCTAGGCAGCTAGAACACCGAGATACGAAGAAAGCACAGCTCTCTGGTAGAGAAAAGAGGAGTGCAACAACAATCACTGAAGGAAAACAGGCTCCTTATGTAGGAGGAAAACATGATTCTTTTTATATATCACCTATCTCCAGTATAGTGAAAGGACATAAAGCGACCTGGAAAATACTGATGTAGCAGTTTATGTTTCTGCTGTGAACATAGGGGATAAATCATCTGTGATTATTCTGTTCTGCAAAGGGCATCTTGCTGATGCCTTAAGGGAGCCAGAAAAAGCAGCGAGCTTTGGCATCCTAGTCTGTGGTGAGGCTTCTTCCCTTGCTTTCACAGCAAAGCAGCTGATGATAGCTTTTCTTGTAGTAAAGTACTACTGGGCAGCTCTAACCTTTCTGTTAGCAGAGGCAGTCATGTTTTAGTCTCCCGCTGCATGCTCCGATTCACCCCGCAGTTCACAGAGTCACAGAATCATTAAGGTTGGGAAAGACCTGTAAGATCATCACGCCCAGCCATCAACTCAACACCACCATGCCCACTAAACCATGTTACTTAGAAAAGGACGATAGTTAATTCATGTGGTACAAACGCACAGTGCAATTGTCGCCGAGTAGCGTATCAGGGAACGTGAAGACCGTATCTGTAGGTAGGACAGACATTCACTGCAGTCGGGAAAATTCCAGCATTGCCAATGTTTCCAGGCTGCCCACCCTAACAGTTGTGTGTTCCTGACTGGAAAAAGTAGGTTTGCCATTCGGGTGTGTTTTATGCATGCGCAGTCGTGTCATGCTGCAGTTAGCACCTCCTGGGAAGGGGGAGGGTTTTCTGCCAGAAGCTCTACAGCTACTAGTGTTTTCTGTGGCTTTAGAGCACAGTACTCTCACATCTTCTCCCAAGAGTCCAGGAATGCATTGAGCAATGGGAGTTTGTTTATTTTACAGAAACGGTCGTGTTTTACTCGTAGTCCCCCAGGTTGAGCTGCAGGCATGCCTGGTACTTCTTGCACATTTTTGCTCTTGCCTTCAAAGTCACCATTTTGTAAACAACATGGACATTCAGGATATTTTAATATATTCAAGTTCGTTACTGATGCAATCTTCAAAAGCTAGCTGTGGTGTTTCGTGATGACAGGACTGGATTCTCCATCCTTTTTCTTTTTCCAGTGGTTCACACACTTGGAGTCCACTTACAGAATTCAAGTACCGAAGTTATACATCTAGAGTAGGTTCAGTTGCCTAAACAAAGGCTTCAACTGCCATAGTAATGTCCTGGGATATCTCACCCATTTACTTAAGCAGGCTGATAGAACACAAAAGCGAGGGAGACTCACGTCTTACTGCAGTGACAGCCGGCATGCGCCGGGGTGTCTAAAATGACATTAACAGTTGTGTTTAGACTGCAACCTGTCCTTAGAGTGGGATGATGTGAATGTGTGTATGTATGAGATCATATACACAGGTATCTGACGACTGCAAAGACAGCAGCCTTTTTGTAATTGCAATAGAAGTTTATCCATTTTGATTTTAGTTATTGTTTTGTTTGCTTCATAGGCACGTCTTTTTTTTTTCTGTTCGAGCAAATGCCTAGCATGAGCCCAATGTTGTCACTATTCTGTATGCTTGCATGATAATGTCAATTCCTCTTCACTACAACAAGAAATCAACCTCTAATGCTGATCTTTTCCGATCTGCTGCTCTGTATATTATATACCTTTGATTGTATGTTGCTCTATGGGTTTATTCCTTAAGCTGAAACAAAAATAGTAGTCTGTGGAATATCTTTTTTTAACAAAGATTAACTTTGGGGGCTCTTTCAGCTTCATTTTAATAATAATTTTTAAATATTCTCTGCTTTGAAAATCACTCTTGCACAGACGTGACTGGTCAGAATGAAGGCAGCTTTGGTTTTGTTCTGTCTTCCTTTAAGACAAAAGGAAATGCACTTCCACGGATGAACCGAACAAAACGACCTTTTGAATTAAGACTTCTGTCCGGAACAGTAGGCCCATCCTATCGGGAGAGCAAATCTACAGATCAGAAAATTACTTTCATCTTACTTGTGGTTAGACTGATGCTGTTATTTTAAGTTGCTCTTGCGCAGGGAAGAGCTGTTGATGTTGAACGCAAACCCTTACATACTTGGTGTAAGAAGGACATCAAACTATGAGGGCGTGTCCAGAGGAGGACAACCAAGATGGTGAAAGGTCTCCAGGGCAAGACTTACGAGGAGTGGCTGAGGTCACTTGGTTTGTTCAGCTTGGAGAAAAGAAGGCTGAGGGGTGACCTCATTGCTAAGAGGTGACCTCATTGCCGAGGGGTGACCTCATTGCCGAGGGGTGACCTCATTGCCGAGGGGGGACCTCATTGCAGCCTACACCTTCCCCAAGGGGGGCAGTGGAGGGAGAGGTGCTGATCTCCTCTCTCTGGTGACCAGCGACAGGATACGAGGGAATGGAAAGAAGCTGTGTTAGGGAGGTTCAGGTTGGACATCAGGAGAAGGTTCCTCACTGAGAGGGTGGTCGCTCACTGGAACAGGCTCCCCAGGGAAGCGGTTACAGCACCAAGCCTGTCAGAGTTCAAGGAGCATCTGGATGACGCTTTTAGTCAAATGGTTTATTTTTAGGTATTCCTGCGAGGAGCAGGGAGATGATCCTTACGGGTCCCTTCCAACTTGAGGTACTCTATGATTGTACTTGTGGCACCCTTTTTGAAGCATAAGCACAAAAAGAGAGCAGTGAGGAGCAAGGTTAAAGACCCTCTGTGCTCCTGTAGCTCACAAATATCTACAGTGTTTTAATTCAGTTTTCATTTTGTAGAGCTAGTAAGGACTAAGTTTTTAGTAGAATATGCAAAATAAAACCCATTTGTAATTTAATCAGCCTGTCCAAACTCTGCCGGTACATAGGTAGATATCTCCTGCTGGTATAAAGGTAGGTATTTTTGCTTAGAAAAGCTTAATATGCATTTTTTCCACAGCTGAAGCTGTTAAATCCATGCTGTTTGAATGCGTTTGTGAGGTGAGTTCATGTGGTTGTCAGAATTGCTGCTTGGTTCAGCAGAATTTTGCTTCGGTAATCCTGAATAGCAACACATGTGTTTTCCAGAAAAGATGTTTTATCATTCTGGAATATGGAGAAATGACATGCAGGACCGTACCCTCAATAAGTCAGGTTGTTGCATGTCATTACAGAAATCTCCGTAATCAGAAGATCAGTGAAAAGCCATTACTTCCAAGGTATGTGTGCTTTAATTTCTATTATTCTGGTTAATATATTTAATAAACAGATTAGTAAATATGAAACTACTTTTCATATGTTTATTGTGTGATTAAAAACCTGTCTGGATATGGCAAGCATTTTGACATGGGTATGATATGATTTATTGCTTTCATGCTGTTGAAGTTTTTTGGTATTTGGATTCTGGTTTTGTTGCAACTGACTGTGCTATTTAGATCAAAATAGGACACTTCCTTGCCAAAAAACCTTATCTACAAAGACACAGAACTATCCCATGCAGGGGATCACAAGCATTCAGTTCTTGTGAAGTATTTTTATTAGTCTTGGTCTAGTTCTTCATTGCACTATCCAGGCTTGAAGTTTGGCACTTCCCACACTCCGTTTTGTATGTGTCTTATATTAAAAAAAGTTTATAGAGAAGGAGGACTCACTTAACTGACCAAGAAATGAGGCTGTGGCTAAAAACCTTTTTCCTTTCTTTTCCTTTTTTTTTTTTAATGCCTTTATTCTCCTCGCTGCGATACCTGGAAATTTTCTTTTCTGTCAATGTACTTAGTAAAAAATTGGAACAATTCACATTTTCTTCTTTGACTGCCATGTTCAGACAACATGTATTTGTTGCCTCTGTTCTATTTTTTCTGTTTCCTTAGTTTCCAAGGCGAGCCTGACAGTCACGTAGGTAGATTGATTTGGTACCTGGAAGGAACAAGACAGGCGGCTCTGTAATGTTGTCTGCCTCTGGTTTATGTGGCTGCTTCATGTTAAAGTGCAATTAATCAGAGGCAATTACTTTCTTTGCAATAAGCTCTAAAGCTTCTACAAACTGTAATACCTCTATGGACCTGGCAGAAAATTTGGATTTGGTGAAGTAAAAGCACGTATGCAAACTGGCCGTAGGTTTTTTTTTTCCCCAGTATCTGATGCAATACAATCCAGTGCTGATACTTTTCTTAGTTGTCATAAACCCTGTTATAGTGCTGCTAATTCTGTCATTTTGGGCTATCACAGCCTGTCACAAAATTGGTCAAACTCAAATGCATCAGTTATATGTGTGCATTGATGCTGATCATATAAAATAAAGTATTTCTTGTCTAAATATTGCATTTAATACTCATTGCAAAATCTGGCTGATTTGGAAAATAATATTTTCTTAATACTGAGGGGGGAGGATGGGGAAATTTAAGTGATGCCAGTCAAGAATTCTGAAACTCTCTATAAAAGCTACGCTCTATTTCAATGATTTCCTTGTTTTAACTGAAAAAGAAAATCTCCCCCAAGCTTAGGAGTTGCTGGATTATTCTTGCACCTCAGGAAGTGGCTCAGCACTGGTTTTTTTTAACTGCAAAATGCTAGTAGATGTAGGTAGGCCAAGAGTTAATCATGTCTTCCAGCAAAAATGTAAAAGCACCAAATCGAAACACTTTGTCAGAACTTACATTATGCTTGTGAAGCATTCACATCGGAATTTAAAAACTTTACAAGTCTTGTTACATAAGATTATTTTGCCTTTCAATAATTTGATACACATTTTCTTCATTGGAAGGAAGGTTGGATTTGATAGTTACTCAGCTGTTTTTAGTGATCTGCCTATGTATGGTACCAAAACAACCATGCTATTTCACATTTAAAGACAATAAATTGCAAAGTTACAATGACAATTATTCTCCCGCCTTCCATATTCCATGCATCTATACCACAGGTGAAGTAAAACTGCAATTTAGTATTAGAAACCATCTCTGTTTCTCAAGTCATCTTCTAATCTTAAAGTATTCAATAGTGTATCGCTGGAGATACACTGGAGGGGATTACTAAAATTGCAATGCATTGCGCGATTGCATCATTGTAATTAGTTCATTGAGGTGGAAGGTGGAGCTAGTCTGGGTGATACTGTGCTTTCCATGTACCAATGTAAGAGTTTTTCTGTTAGGCTTTTGGCTTCTTTGTTTCTTTTTCTCATTAACAAATAATGCACGTCATTTTTTCATTCCTGTGAGCCTGGTCAAGGGAACCACTCAACTGTTCTAGCTTCCTGTTTGGGCCTATAAGAATAAGAATATATTTGCTGGAACCTCAATTAATTATTGTTCTGCTGCAATGGAATTAAAGATTTTGGGAAGGATCAGCACTGTTGGAAGAGGGAGAATGAGAAAGAACAGTTGTCCACTCTACTTTCCCTACTGAAGATCAAAGACGCAAGATGGCAATAAATCTTTTAACTGAGAGTGGAAGTCTACTATCTTAATTCTTCCCCAGCACTGAAGATTTTTGCTTTAGGCATCAGAGAGACATAGAATCATTTAGGTTGGAAAAGACCTTTAAGACCATCAACTCCAACCATTAACCTAACACTGCTAAATCCACCACTAAATCACGTCCCACAGTGCCACGTCCACACATTCCTTGAACGCCTCCAGTGATGGTGACTCCACCACCTCCCTGGGCAGCCTGTTCCAGTGCTTCACCGCTCTCTCAGGAAAGAAATTTCTCCTAATATCCAGCCTGAACCTCCCCTGGCGCAACTTGAGGCCATTTCCTCTTGTCTATCGCTAGTTACATGGGAGAACAGACCAGCACCCACCTCACCACAACCCCCTTTCAGGTAGCTGTAGAGAGCGAGAAGGTCTCCCCTCAGCCTCCTCTTCTCCAGACTGAACAACCCCAGCTCCCTCAGCCGCTCCTCACAAGACTTGTGCTCCACACCCCTCACCAGCTTCGTCGCCTTTCTCTGGACATCATTTCTTAAGAACTCAATGGCAATGAATTTATTTACAATAACCTATTGCAATGTTTCAGCTAGATGGTCTGCTATCCAGAAGACTCACTGCACCACTTTAAAATCCTGAGACTATCTCCCAACTTTAATCTTATTATAAATGCTAAAAAGCTGCAGAGAAAAACAACCAAAGTCCTTAACACACGTCTACTTAAACTGTGCCCAGCTCTGAAAAGAAATATGCATCATTATTCAACAATTTGATATCATTTTTCTTTAAGGCCACAATGGAGAAGTCTGGGAAGCTCGGTGGCAAGGAGAGAATGTTGCTGTGATAGGTATTAAAATACCACGCTACTTCAACATGAGTGTATACTGGTATCATTATTTTCAAGTAAAAAGGACTAACTTTTCATATATTTATCTCTTAATGAGAAAATCTCAGTCATGTCCTTTTAGGGTTCTTTTTGGGGGAGAAAGGAGTTATGTTGTACTTAATTTTTGTTCAAGTCTATAATTTACTTGAAATTTTTATAGAGAAAAGAACTTTTGAAGTATCTGAATTATATGGCTTTGAAATATTTTTCCTTGCAAGCCTGTAATTTTGCAGATAGTTATCTCTCTGGTTTTGTTTGTTGTTTCTTAAAGAGAGCTTAGAAAAGAACATGATCTACGTGATACAGAGGGTTTTAATTTCCTTTTTTTCAAACTAAAGCAATAAACATTCAGACTCCCTTATACGTTATGGGACTGGAGAAAAGTGTCCATTACGAATCTGTCTAAGATTATAATTTTCATAGTTTATTCATTTACTTAAATCGTAATCAAAAACAATTTTACTTAAGAAGTTGGTGAAACAAAAGAGTAGTCTTCAGAATAAGACCTAGGAGGAGTTGATCTCTTTTAACAGAATACAGTTCATAGTGATCAGTGAGTTCATGGCCATTAGCACAAAAAAGATGGTTTGATAAGAAATAAGGATTGTGTTTTGGTATTTTTTTCTTAAAAAACCCCCAACTGCTGGAGTTAATTAGTAACGCTACTGATAGACTTATTGATCCACTCCTGCCATATCAAATTATTTTCAAATGAAAGCATGGGAACACAAGTCAATGAGAAGAATTTCCTTTTTGTTTTAGGGTTCATTGCATCAGACATGACATCAGGAAATTCCAGTAGAAATTCAGCCTTGCTACCACAAAAATGAGTCACTGTAAAACTACCTGCAGTGACATACAGTTGATAATTTATGGTTGTTTAAATTTTATACTTTTTGTTGCAAGTGATCTTGCATATCTATATATTAAAATATTTGGGTCAGAAAGTAAAGCAGTAGCAGCACATAGACATTAAAAACTAAAACTATCTTCGTTAAGAATTGTGCCACTGCATTGCTGATCTCGGCGAGGAATTTTCATTGTTTGAAAAACAATCTCTTTTATAACAAATTCTGGATTAAGAATAACCTCTTCTCCTTGTAGTTAGTCGATCTGCCATGGGTTTGAATGAGGAAAATGTAGCATTTATTGGACAACTCGTGTTGCATACAAAACACCTTATTATATTTAGTCTCAGGAATAATATATCACTCTGCTCAGAAGTCCTACTCTATTAATCCTAATACCTCGCAATTGGTAATGCGTGGTTCATGATTTATCCACTTGTACATAGAAAATGCTAAACAGGATAGAAAGACTGTGACAAAAATAAATAATGTCTGTTCGGTTGTGTTGTACTTCACAAAAGAATGTTACATCTTTTAATTACCAATGCTGATAGTTGAGGTGGTTATAAAATCAATGATCCAGAAGCAAGGCAGAAACCTAGCAAGGATAACTTCTCGATAAATTATACGTATTCCTAGAAAGGATTCTTAATCTAAACTGCCTTTATTCATAACATTTTTTCGAAACCTTCCCGATTTTTGCCACTTGACATTTAAGATTAAATAAGAAAATAGTTGAACAATCGTTTTAGCAATTAATTTAAATAAGTAGTTTGATACTTTTTAATAATTACTAGAAATATTAAATAAAATATTATTTAATTTTGTAATATCCTACATTCAAGAGTATAAACTACTGCACATCTATTCATAAGTGTGCAGAACTAATTCTTTTCTGTCTTTGGGGATCTAGGTCATTTTATTTAGCTATGTATTTTCTGCACTGTGCTTTCTCAGCTAGGCCTGTGCTATATGTTATTCTGAAGAAAATAGTTCTATAAATATATTTAACTCAAAGCACAGATTTTGCCAAGATTTACTGTTGTCAGTCATACACTCGAGCATCTGCAGTAGCAATAGAGAAAGGAAGGTGTATATATAACTATTTTTTTCGGAATTAGTTCTGCAGGGTTATTTCTCACTTCTTTCATAGTATCTATAATTCCTTTGGTTTTCATGACGAGGACAGGCTATTTTTATTGGCTTTTTTTTCAAAAATCCCTTATATTATGGAGCAGTAGGGGTTGCTGCCGTGGTTGACCGTGAATACGGCACTGCAGCATATAGAGTGCCTGTGCCAAGGCAAAAGACAGTCATGGGAACCTTCATTGACCGTTGAATGAACTTATTACAAAGTTTAAGTTGACTTGGTAAGATCTAGCAATTAATTTCACAGAACTTCTCCTGCGACTACATCATAAGTGAATTAAGAAAACCCCTCCTTTTCTATCTATCTCGTTTGTAGCATTT
This sequence comes from Gavia stellata, assembly GCF_030936135.1. NCBI lineage: Eukaryota > Metazoa > Chordata > Aves > Gaviiformes > Gaviidae > Gavia > Gavia stellata. The sequence continues at coordinate 103,201,386 of NC_082596.1, forward strand.
GAGGCCATAACTTCTATGATACATAATCCCAGTTTGTTTCTACTATATCTTAAAACATAGGTATGTGTCACACAGAAAATGGATGGAACAGATGCACAACGAGGAGTTTGAACTTCGTGCTAGAAAGAGATGAAATCCGGGAGGTTTTAAATGTGGGAAATGAGTCTTGACATTTAGAAAATGTTCTCAAATGCAGAGTGTTTCCTAGAGATGAAACAGTTCCATTTGTTGCTGGCTTTTGCGGCGATTGCGTCTTATTCTGAGGTTGAAAACGTAACTTTTGGGTTTTAATGCCCAGAAAGGCTGAAAAATGTCAACACTTCTTTGCCGGGTTTCTCTTCCAGAGCACACTTACAGGCGTTCACTTCCAGAGGTCCAGCCAGAACAAGGGTGCTTTCAGTGCCTCAGGTTTGTTTATGAGCCCCTTCAGACCTGCCCTTTACAGCCAAAAGCCCTTTAGAGTCGTCTCTGCCTTGCTAGCGAAGGCCGCATTGGTTCCCAAGACATAGCCTGGAGGTCTGTGCAAAGAATCAGAGAAAAACAGGCCTGAAAAAGATTCCGGAAATCATCAAACTCTTCCAAAGTGAAATAAACCATATCCATGTGCTTGGCAAACATTTGTCCAGATTATTTCTGAAAGATTTGCCAGACTGTTTCTGCTGGATGTTCTACAACTTCCCTAGGCAATACATTTCATTACTTCACTAGTCTTATCTTTAGAAAGCTTTTTTTTTGATGCTCAACCTGAATTTTCCTTGCTTCAGTTGTTGTGAAGGGAAATTGCCACAGCTCGCTCATGACAAAATGCATGTTGACTCTTGCTTGCTCTCATGGTGGTACTCAAAAATAATGTTGGACGATTCATTCCAAGGTTTTTTTTTCCCCAAACAATCAAAACAAAATTGACTGGTATATGCACTGCCCCTGCACTCGGCGCTGGTTTGAATCCTGTGTTCGGTTTTGGGCCCCTCATTACAAGAAAGACATTGAGGTGCTGGAGCGTGTCCAGAGAAGGGCGACGAAGCTGGTGAGGGGTCTGGAGCACAAGTCTTGTGAGGAGCGGCTGAGGGAGCTGGGGGTGTTCAGTCTGGAGAAGAGGAGGCTGAGGGGAGACCTCGTCGCTCTCTCCAGCTACCTGAAAGGGGGTTGTGGGGAGGTGGGTGTTGGTCTCTTCTCCCAAGTGACTAGCAACAGGACAAGAGGAAATGGCCTCAAGTTGCGCCAGCGAGGTTCAGGCTGGATATTAGGAAAAATGTCTTTCCTGAGAGAGTGGTGAAGCATTGGAAGAGGCTGCCTGGGGAGGTGGTGGAGTCACCATCCCTGGAGGTGTTCAAGGAATATGTGGACGAGGCATTGTGGGACATGATTTAGTGGGCATGGTGGTGTTGGGTTGATGGTTGGACTTGATGATCTTACAGGTCTTTTCCAACCTTAACGATTGTGTGATTCTGTGATTCTATAATTCTGTGACAATTTCTTATCTCCTTCCTTTGTCCTTCTTCAAAAGAATCACTGCCCACTATCCCAGCCTTTTGGTACATTCCCAATCCTTCACAAGCTGTCAAAATAACACCAAGTCCCAACTTTGCTTCAAGCTGTTTCTTTAAACTCCTGCAATGAGTGGGTCACCTTGAACTAATTTGAAGGCAATATTCTACCTGTTTTCACTTTTTCTCCCTAAGCGATATAGTCAGCTAGCTAGCAACTTCCAGTAATTTCAGGGTTTAATTAGCATAGATGAAATAATCTGCCATTTCCTGTTGGAGTATTTTTACTTTGCTGTAGCACTTCAGCCTTTCTACTTACCTGATTTAGTATTAAATAGATAATACTGATTTATTAAATGTGATAATGCTAACTTCAAATCTATATGAACTAAACTTTCATTTTGAAGTATTTTTTTTATCTTAATTTTAGGTCTTGCAGTAACATGTTCCTGGACAAAGAACCGATCAGATGTTGGAAACAGTCCTAGACTTGGCTCAAAATGGTACACGGCACCAGAACTTCTTGATGACTCGATTTTGGTTGATGGCTGGACAGACTGCCTGAGCCTGGCTGCCGGAGGAATCTACGCTCTCCGCAGATCCACTAAGAGACCTCCACCCTGCGCAGCCAGCGAGGGGAGCAGGAGGAGGCGGTTGGTGCCGTTCGTGTGCGTGCCGAGTGCTTCTTGCTGCGTTGTTCTGCCGGCCCTTGCCCGTGTCCCCTGGGAAGAGGTGCTCAGCCCTGCGGCGGCTGGGACCCGGGGGCATGGAGCTGCAGCAGCCTCGCCGCTGTCGGGCTGCTGTGTTCTGCAGCTCCCCGACATGTTGCTCTCATGAGATTTTTTATTTTTTTAATGTTTTCCTCAGCTTTCAGCAAAATGACCATATTAGCATTTTGCAGACTTCCCTTCTGTTATTAATGCTAAAGTTATGATGTTAATTTAATTTCAGTTGTTGGCTCAGCAACTTGTTGTTCTTACTACTGCTGGATAGGTATAGTCATAGTTGTTGAATAAATAAGTAAATAAACTTTCATTGATAAATAGCTTTTTCTTTAGGAATTGCAGAAGAATTTAAAGCACCATTTTAGGATTTTGTTCCATATTTTTCTCACATCTTCAAAGCTAGGATGTACAGGACAGCAAAAACCACCCCGGATGACTTTCAGACCCTCTAAGCGTTTTAAAGATAAAATTTTGCTTCTGTTTTTGAAAATACTCTTGCACCCCTAAATGTCTCTGATGTGTAATAAAAGGCAGCTTGCTAAAGTAGACTGACAGTTCCCCCTTCCCCAGCTTTCATCTCATTATTATGTCTTCCTTATTTGCTATTTACTGAGTTAAAATGTAATTAGTAGTGCCTGTAAGGTGTACAGGTATGCATAAAGGGCATCACTTACATCATTTAATTTGTGATATCGCTAAGTATTACTTGATTTACCTATTGGGCACTAGCAACAGCATTTTTAAACCAAGCTACTACTTCATTTTCTCCTTTTAGGACGTTATGCGTAGGACTTCATTACGTTTCTGAAAGGTTATTTATTCTCAGGCTTTCCCAGCGAAGAGCGTAGGCACCCAGAAAGGTGAGGGGCTCATGGCTCGACTTGGGTGTCGATACCCGCATCCCGCCTCCGTTCCACCAGAGGAGCAGGGATTTGGAGGATGCCAATCCACCAGGATGGCTGAGGATTTAGGAAGAAGCAGGTGCTGAAGGAACCCAGGAAGCTGAAGCATGAATGTACACAATGTTTACATGCTTCCAAGCGGTCAATACATTTTTTCCAGTTTCAGTTTTAGTTTGATGTATCTTCAGTCTCGATTTAGGTCACTAAATTCTACTTGGATCTCGCTGTGTTTTGTGCGTGTGTGTGTGTGTGTGTGTGTATATATATATATAATTTGGCTATCAGGAGAGAGATCAGGTGCTTAGTGATTTTCAAGGTCTGGTTTAATTTCACTACCCAAGAAAAGTAAATGTCAGCATTTTAAAGGGAAAAGTAATTTTTTTTTTTTTTTCAGTTGTAGTTATCAAAGACAATAAGAATTTAGCTATGAATTTGGGAATATATGGTGGGGGAGCTTTAAAATTATTCTTTAGGATCTGAATTCTAATCTGTTGTATACGATATCAAAATTAACAAGTTATTTTGCTATCACGTATATTATTTAAAGCTGCCTAACAAGAAGTTTCATTTGATCCTTGTGTCCCTGTGTAGTGATGGTGAGGAGGACTACTGCACATGGAGGACCCAGGGCCCCAGGTCAGCGTGTGCCTCAGCAGGCTGGGCTGGGCTGGGATGGACTGGGATGGGCAGGACTGGGCTGGGACGGACTGGGATGAGCAGGACTGGGCTGGGCTGGGCTGGGTGTAGCCCATGGCTATGGCATAAGCTCAGCCAGCTCAGTGCAAGCGAGGAGCTGGCGGGCAGCACTCGCTCTTGCTCGCCCCGCTGCCTCGGCCCCGTGCACTACTCCTCGTTCTCATCAAAAACCGTGAGTCCCTCTCTCCATTCATCTCAGACGCGTGTGGCTTTTCCTCTCCTAGCAAAGACACCAGAGTTCTCTAATAACTTATTTTGCTGTTAAAGTTAATATGTAAATTATGCATATATAAATAAATAAAGTACCTTTTGACATTTTTATTAAGGTATTTTGAGAAGTATTCAGGATTAATGCATACTAGCAAAGTTCTACCCTAATTCACTCATGTCACTCAAGTGTAGGTACAAATGGGAATAGGCATTGATCTGTGATTCACACAATTACAATGTCATCTTGACAGGATTGCTAGCTAATATATGGAATAGCAAGAATAAAATGATTTTATTTTAGCTAAAACTGATTAGTTTTAGCTAGTTTAACTAAAGCAGATTTAAACAGCGTGACACAAACTGGTCGCAAAAAATGGAATTTTATGCCTTCCCCTTTCTTTTTTTCATTTTATCTGCCAGTCTACATTGATTTTTTTCTGGCTGAAACTAGAAGCAACTGCATAATTGTCAATTACCAGCATAAATCATTTCATACCGCCCACACCCATTTTTGCAAAGCTTGCAGACTGTTTTCATACGGAAATGTATGTATAGCAGTGAATGAATTACACAGTTCTTCCAAGATGACTAACTCAGACAGTATTATAATTGCTAAAATGCGGAGGAAAAAGCATAAAGCTCTTTGGGTGCTTTAAAATACCTCACTGTAGGTGCAAGTTATGGTGTAATTTTTAACACGCTCCCATAGTACTGCAAAACATAAAAATAACCTTTGGAAAATATTCCGGTAGCAATTTGCTCCTTAAACACCATATGGAGAAGTAACTAATCCTATAAGCAGCTCGATGATGCAGTGGGATAATCCACAGGAGAATTTCCATATGGCATTCTCAATGTTCTGCAACACATCCTTTTCTATCTCCAACCCACGCTTACGGTACGCAGGCAGGTGCACTGCTGATACTGAAGCCTGAGTTGAATAGCAAAATGAATATCCATTTTATCTGTCTTCAGACATAGATGTGTCATCACTTGCCAAATGCTGTTATTTGTCCTCTTGGATGGTGAGCCACGGCCAGAAAGAAGACCAGATTTTGACTGGCACGAGCACGGCCTGTCTCTACCATGGTACAGGTGTGACAGACTTTATATTTAGACACTTGAGTTTAGACTCGAATTTAGATCATTAGGATGGCTGAAGGAGTCAACTGGACTGAACACAATTCCATTTGAAACACTCTTTTGCTACATTTTGAAGGGATCAATTTTCTACTCCCCAAACTCCAGAATCTTCCAGTATAGTTTCCCTCATTCCAATTTCTCAAACGGAAAAACCTTTTTTCTTCTATCAATCCCTGACTGTTATTCCAGAAATCAAACTGAAATGATCTTCTGCCCAGGGAGGTGGTGGAGTCACCATCCCTGGAGGTGTTCAAGGAACGTGTGGACATGGCACTGCGGGACATGGTTTAGTGGGCATGGTGGGGTTGGGTTGATGGTTGGACTTGATGGTCTTACAGGTCTTTTCCAACCTTAGTGATTCTGTGATTCTGAGATTCTGTGATTCTGTGATTCCGTCCCATTGGAGAGCTTTTAAATGAAGGTGCTCCACACACTCGCTAGCAACCCTGGCCTATATACAGTAGTCTTGAAGGCAGCATGGGTATATGAAAGGAAGGTCCTGCCTGACTAACATGATCTCCTTATATGAGCACGTGACCCACCTCATGGGCGAGGGAAAGGCTGTGGATGTTGTCTGCCTGAGCTGTAGTAAAGCCTTCGACACTGTCTCCCACAGCATTTTCCTGGAGAAAATGGCTGATCGTGGCTTGGACAGGCACACTCTTTGCTGGGTAAAAAACTGGCTGGACGGCCGAGCCCAGAGAGTCGTAGTGAATGGAGTGAAATCCAGTTGGTGGCCGGTCACAAGCGGAGTCCCCCAGGGCTCAGTTTTGGGGCCGGTCTTGTTTAATATCTTTATTGATGATCTGGATGAGGGGATCAAGTGCTCCCTCAGTAAGTTTGCAGACGACACCAAGCTGGGCAGGAGTGTTGATCTGCTGGAGGGCAGGAAGGCTCTGCAGAGGGATCTGGACACGCTGGATGGATGGGCCCAGGCCAATTGTATGAGGCTCAACAAGGCCAAGTGCCGGGTCCTGCACTTGAGTCAAAACAACCCCAGGCAATGCTCCAGGCTTGGGGACGAGTGGCTGGAAAGCTGCCCCGTGGAAAAGGACCTGGGGGTGTCGATCGACAGCCGGCTGAATATGAGCCAGCAGTGTGCCCAGGTGGCCAAGAAGGCCAACGGCATCCTGGCCTGTATCAGAAATGGTGTGGCCAGCAGGAGTAGGGAGGTGATCATGCCTCTGTACTCGGCGCTGGTGAGGCCGCACCTCGAATACTGTGTTCAGTTTTGGGCTCCTCACTACAAGAAGGACATTGAGGTGCTGGAGCGTGTCCAGAGAAGGGCGACGGAGCTGGTGAGGAGTCTGGAGCACAGGTCTTGTGAGGAGCGGCTGAGGGAGCTGGGGGTGTTCAGTCTGGAGAAGAGGAGGCTGAGGGGAGACCTCATCGCTCTCTACAACTACCTGAAAGGGGGTTGTGGTGAGGTGGGTGTTGGTCTCTTCTCCCAAGTGACGAGTGACAGGACAAGAGGAAATGGCCTCAAGTTGCGCCAGGGGAGGTTTAGGCTGGATATGAGGAAAACATTCTTTCCTGAGAGAGTGGTGAAGCATTGGAACAGGCTGCCCAGGGAGGTCTTTTCCAACCTTAGTGATTCTGTGATTCTGTGGCTGAGTCACTGTCCCTGGAGGTATTTAAAAGACGTGTAGATGTGGCACTTGGGACATGGTTTAGTGGTGGACTTGGTGGTGTTAGGTTAACAGTTGAAGTTGATGATCTTAAAGGAATTTTCTAACCTAAATGATTCTATGAAATGAATACAGTTACATTAATACATAACTCCATTATAGAGAGTATACAATATAAAGACTATAGAGCATACAATGCAGTATAGAGAGTAAAAAGCATCTGACCAAATAGCATAAATGTAAATGTATCTTGGTCACACTTTTTTAGACATTATTTTTAGCATCACCTTCTTTAATATGGAGGGCTATGGTAAACAGGCTGTGCTGACGCAGTTTTTCTATGTCACAGATTATGAATTGTCGTGAAGCTTCCATCAGTCCACAGCCTGTTTTTAAATCATCCGTTTCGTAAGCTCTGTTACCAAGAAGTATATTTTACTTCACCCAGCATTCTCATTTGAAGAGAAGCAGACACATCTCTAATCCCATAACTGATGTCAGGGGTTTAAAATTTAGACTGACGGATGACTTTAGTTTCAGGTCATATGCTCTGTTGAGAAAAGTTACGCAATGTAAAGCAGAGCCAGACTTTTTTTATGGTACCTTTTATGAACATCAAAACTGCCTCTTTCAGCGAGCATGGGATCTATTTCAAATCCTTTCCAAAAGTATAGAATAGTTTCTTAACTTATGCTCATTGATGATGACAGAATCTTATTTACTTCTTTATTACCCTCATAGCAAATTGTAATTAATTATATACTGCACATTTATTTAATCACTTTCAGTTGGCTATCCTTCCAGACCTGATGTATGCAACATTAATTATTTGTCTATAGCAAGATTTTATGAACTCTGATATGCAACACATGTTCAACTTGCTTAAAATAATTAATTGCAGACTTTGCATTTACCATTAACGTACATCTTTATTGGCTTTAATTCCACATCGTGTTCCTTTATATACAACTTGCTTTATCAGTGTAACTGCACACTGCTTCTGATGTCTGTAATAGCAGCCACCAAACCTGACTTTTGTATTTGTGTTTTACCTTTTAATGTACTTGTTATGAAAAAAAACCCCCACATTCTACTTTTCTGGTTTTAAAAAAAGCGAAGTAATTGGAAAATAAATTAATCTTTCTTATTCATTATTTGGAAAGTCAGCTGTAAATTGCCGCCTGAGATCTGACGGAGCAAAAATAAAGTAGCTAAGGTTTGCCTGAACAAAAAGGTTTTCCAGTTTAAGAACAAAATCTCTTTGCAAGAGGCTTTGTTGTGTTGGGTTGGAGGCAGCTGTACAGCCCTACCTAGTTCCAAACAGAACAAGCCTCAGCATGGGAAAGCTATTCAACATGCGCGAAAAATCTGGCACTGGCTTATCACGCAGGTATCTAGTTGTTGATACACAGATTAGACAAATTAATGCTAATTAGGGTAAGCCTATAAATGTTGTAGACTTGCCAGCTGTAAGGTGTAGATATCCTAAGAATTACAGCAAAGCAACTTTTAAAAAAAATATTCATAGCTAAAATTGATTTTATGGCTGATTTTTTCCCCCTACCCTCTTACCAATTGAGTTCACTGTCTGAATGAATACAATAAATAAAATATAATAAATAAAAGACAATGTTTTTTGAAATTGCCAAGACAGAAAACGCTACTGGCTTCCAGTAATGAGATAAAAATTGAAACAGAAGGTATACAAGGTGAAAACAACCTTTTGTCTGACAAAGTACCATGCCGAGAGAGGTAACTCTGTACATTGATTCTTGAAGTTCTTAAAAGGTTGGGAAGCCAATTTTATTGCGCACAGAATTTATGTACATCTCAAACCAGATATAATAGTATGTTAAATTCAGATACAGAACAGTATATTTTCAGTCCAGGGAGTACTCTGCTGAAACGTATCGAGATATGCCGCATTGACAGTACGGTTCTCTGGAATGAATTAAAATGTGGCATCACTTTACTTTCCGAGGGGATCCCGATCAGGTCAGATACCTTTCAGTAAAATGTATGTCTGGACCAGCCATTCAGACCATGACTACATCAGAATCTTCACCTATTGCTGAGGGAGACGTCAACATAAAATACGGAGCAACATTCAAACCTTTTAACGTTTCAGCAATTTTAAGGATAAGGAAGCAGGATCAAATGCTGCTCAGAAGAAAAAAATAACCAACTAACCAAGCTGCTACAAAAAAATGTAGCTGAACGAGCAGATTTTGTATATTCTAAAAAATACAGCATATAGAATAAACTATTCCTCTTCCCTTTGCAGTTGACAGGAGCAGCGAAAACCAAGATACAAAACTTTTTCATCTCATTGCAGTGTTCTCCTGTATTGCCTTGGGGTTTTTTTCTGGATTATTTATGAATTTGATACTGGAATTAAAGACCACTAGGTTCCTACAGCTTCTCCAGGCTGTAGAAAACCATGGAGTCATTAATAGCTTGGTAGCTTGTCAGACTGTCTTTGGGGAAGGCGTTCATCGGGGTGACAGATTGGAAAAAAGGATATAAGCAGTTGGTGGGACACCAAATTTTCTGGGTTCTTAAAAATTTTCCTGTTTTACTATTGCCAGAAAATCAGATGATAGGATGCTAAGGTGCTCATCCAAGAAGCCTGGAGCTGTCAGAAGCTGATGCATTCAACTTGGAATGGCCAGAATTCGAGGCAAAATAGTTACCGGCTAGGAAATAGTTACTACTTAAGTTTGCTTCGACTTCATTGGAGAGCTTACATGTAATTCCTTTTGAATTCTAAAAAAAAAAAGGATAATTTGATCACTATGGGGAAAAGAGGCTGCAGTGGTGACCCTACTGTACAGAGGTTTCTTCAGTTACAGAGTCTTTTTCTAGTTGCCTACACTGTGGACCGAACCTCCACGGGTTAGATTGCCTTCATGCTGCTGGGGTAGGAATGTCTTGCCACCGGCCCACGCCGTAGTGTCTCGCCACTGGCCCACGCCATAGCATAGACACAGAAAACCGACAATCACACCACACAGCCTGAACAAAAGGTTAAAGAAGAGGAAAAGTGGCAGCAGCCCAGGAGAGCATTCCAGGTTCCCTTCCCAAACTGAAGGTCACCATAGGTGACACCCCGAGCAAACGACGGGAGCTGCAGCGAGAAGGTTACTGGGAGGCTGGGACAGCTTCCCTGCTTGCCACCTTCCACCTGGACACAAGCCATCCCCAGCTGCACAGTGGGCTCACAGAATCATTAATGATTCTGTGATTCTGTGACTAAGGTTGGAAAAGACCTGTAAGATCAAGTCCAAGCACCAACCCAACCCCACCATGTCCACTAAACCATGTCCCACAATGCTTCGTCCACACGTTTCTTGAACACCTCCAGTGATGGTGACTCCACCACCTCCCTGGGCAGCCTCTTCCAGTGCTTCACCACTCTCTCAGGAAAGAATGTTTTCCTAATATCCAGCCTGAACCTCCCCCGGCGCAACTTGAGGCCATTTCCTCTTGTCCTGTCACTAGTCACTTGGGAGAAGAGACCAACACCCACCTCACCACAACCCCCTTTCAGGTAGTTGTAGAGAGCGAGAAGGTCTCCCCTCAGCCTCCTCTTCTCCAGACTGAACACCCCCAGCTCCCTCAGCCGCTCCTCACAAGACTTGTGCTCCAGACCCCTCACCAGCTTCGTCGCCCTTCTCTGGACACGCTCCAGCACCTCAAGGTCCTTCTTGGAGTGAGGGGCCCAAAACTGAACACAGCATTCGAGGTGCGGCCTCAGGAGTGCTGAGTACAGGGGCACGATCCCCTCCCTACTCCTGCTGGGCACACTGTTTCTGATACAAGCCAGGATGCCGTTGGCCTTCTTGGCCACCTGGGCACACTGATGGCTCATCTTCAGCCGGCTGTCGATCGACACCCCCAGGTCCTTTTCCACGGGGCTGCTTTCCAGCCACTCGTCCCCAAGCCTGGAGCGTTGCATGGGGTTGTTGTGACCAAAGTGTAGAACCCGGCACTTGGCCTTATTGAACTTCATCCAGTTGGTCTCAGCCCATTGATCCAGCCTGTCCAGATCCCTCTGCAGAGCCTTCCTACCCTCCAGCAGATCAACACTCCCGCCCAACTTGGTGTCGTCTGCAAACTTACTGAGGGAGCACTTGATCCCCTCATCCGGATCATTGATAAAGATATTAAACAAGACCGGCCCCAAAACTGAGCCCTGGGGGACTCCCTTGTGACCGGCCGCCAACTGGATTTCACCCCATTCACCACGACCCTCTGGGCTCGGCCGTCCAGCCAGTTTTTTACCCAGCAAAGAGTGCGCCCGTCCAAGCCACAATCAGCCATTTTCTCCAGGAGAATGCTGTGGGAGACAGTGTCGAAGGCTTTACTAGAACCCAGGCAGACCACATCCACAGCCTTTCCCTCGCCCATGAGGCGGGTCACCTGCCCACAGAAGGAGCTCGCACCGTGCTAACACCTCCCTGGGCGCTCTGGGAGCTCGGCCCCGAGCAAGCGCTCGCCACGGAGCGAGCAGCAGGAGCCGATGATGAAGCAACAAGTTGCAGCCACAATGCCCTCCTCATCTCTGGACTCGGGGTGACGTCCGCCCAGCCTCCGGTGCCGTGCCGGTCGGTTACCGACGCTTTGTGCCATCCGGTTCACCTCTCCTGGGCGGTCACTGCGTACACAAAGCCATTTCACGCAGAAAACAGCGTTACGCAGCAGCCTTACGATCCACGCTCCGAAAGTAACGTGTAGAGGTGTTATTAATAACGCAAGGATGATCTAGACAGAGCTAAAGGAGTTCAGGGGAGGTCTCTGCCTCCTTGACAAAAACTTTCTCCTGAGTATCGGTTCTTCTCGCCTTTGCCCTCTCCCCAGCCACACCCGCCCGAGCCCTCCCTCCACGCACGCCCTCGCCGCCCCACGGGCCGGGGAGAAGGAAGGCTGCGGGCTCCCCGTGCGGGCAGCGGCGGAGGCCGGCCCAGGCACCACAGCACCGGGGCCCGCGGGCCCGGGGCCGGGCCGCAGAGGAGCCGGCGGCAGGAGCCCCGCCCCGCCGCAGGCCCCGCCCTTTCCGCGCCCCGCCTTCCCCCGCCGGGCGGGGCGGGGCTCCCGGCGGCGGCGGCGGCTCTCGCCCGCTGGAATGTCCGCGGCGGCCAGGCGGAGGGGGCGTGGCCTGGCGGGGGAGCCGCAGCCAATGGGGGCGGCGGGAGGCAGAGCGGGGCCGGGGGCGGGCGCGGGGGCGCTGCCCGCGTCAGAGCCCGTCCGTCCGGCGGGCGGGGGTCGCGGGGTGGGGCCGCGCGGCGGGTTGGGGAGCGGGCCATGGCGGGCCGGGCCGCTCGGTGGCCCTGGGCCCTGCTCTGCCTGGCGGCGGCTCCGCTGCTCTTCCCTGGGGCGGCCGGTGAGTAGCTGAGCCGCGGAGCGGGGGGGGGAGGCGGCTCGGCGGGTCCCTCTTCAACAACATGGCGCAGGGGCGAGGCCGCCGGCGGGGCTGCCGAGGCTGTGGGGCCGTGGCGTCGCCCGCGGGGCCGGGGCGCGGCCGGGAGCCTTGGCTCCCCCCTGTGCCGCCGCGGCCGGCGGCGGGCTGACCCGGAGCCGGGGGAGAGGGGGGGACGGCCCCCGGCACCCGCTGCCGCCCGCACCTGCCCGGGGCAGCGGGAGGCCGGTGGGCGCGGGGCCGCGGCAGGTGAGGGGCGGGGGCGGCTCCCGGGTGCGCGCGGGGCGCTGCGGGGCGGCAGCGCCGCCTTCCCGCCGCCGGCCCTCTCCCCGCTGCGGCCGTGCCCGCCCGCCCCGCCGCCCTGTGCGACCACGGTACTGAGTTCTGGGAAGAGCGAGGGGGGGGCGGTGAACAGAGGGCAGGACAGCGGTAAAACGGTTTCCCGCCTTCGCGTTGTGGTAGCAGGTAACCAGGGCCAGAACCGGGTAACGACGGAAGAAGGAGGCGCAAGCACAGGTATTGGCAAATAGCTTTTAATAAATAGAGCGCGGTGGTAATGCTGTCACGGGAGTGGGAAATACAAACTATGTAATACTTGAAAGCAGAAGGCTGCGGTCACTGAGGCGTTGATGGGCAAAGTGCCGGGTCCTGCACTTGGGTCACAACAACCCCACGCAACGCTCCAGGCTTGGGGACGAGTGGCTGGAAAGCTGCCCCGCAGAAAAGGACCTGGGGGTGTCGATCAACAGCCGGCTGAAGATGAGCCATCAGTGTGCCCAGGTGGCCAAGAAGGCCAACGCCATCCTGGCCTGTATCAGAAAGAGTGTGGGCAGCAGGAGCAGGGAGGGGATTGTGCCCCTGTACTCGGCTCTGGTGAGGCCGCACCTCGAATGCTGTGTTCAGTTTTGGGCCCCTCACTCCAAGAAGGACATTGAGGTGCTGGAGCGTGTCCAGAGAAGGGCGACGGAGCTGGTGAGGGGTCTGGAGCACAAGTCTTGTGAGGAGCGGCTGAGGGAGCTGGGGTTGTTCAGTCTGGAGAAGAGGAGGTGAGGGGAGACCTCATCGCTCTCTACAACTACCTGAAAGGGGGTTGTGGTGAGGTGGGTGTTGGTCTCTTCTCCCAAGTGACAAGCGACAGGACAAGAGGAGATGGCCTCAAGTTGCGCCAGGGGAGGTTTACGCTGGATATTAGGAAGAATGTCTTTCCTGAGAGAGTGGCGAAGCTTTGGAACAGGCTGCCCAGGGAAGTGGTGGAGTCACCATCCCTGGAGGTGTTCAAGGAACGTGTGGACGTGGCGCTGCGTGACATGGTTTAGTGGGCATGGTGGTGTTGGGTTGGTGGTTGGACTTGATGATCTTACAGGTCTTTTCCAACCTTAGTGATTCTGTGATTTCGCTGCTGTCGTGTAGTCCTGATTTCTGGCGAGGCACGGTGTTAGGAAGAAGGCAGTAAAAAGCTGGTGGAATGAAATAGGACGTGCTCCAGCCCAATTCGCCCTCGGTAAACCTACTTACGTTGCTGAGGAAGCAGATCTTATGAGTGTGTCGATATTTCATAGTTGGACATGAATAAAATTTTGAAATGAAACCCGGAATATTTTAGTAAAACTAGAGAAAGTGGGAATGAGAAAGTAAGGAACTGACCAAAAGAGATGTGGCAAGATTTCAGAAGAGGTTAACTGGAAAGAGAACTGAGGAATTGTGTTTGGAATGGGTATTGTTAATAACTTCCATTTCTGACTTAACCACTAAAGATCACTCTGGGACGGTTTAATTTGCTGCTCGTTCAAGACACCATCAACTGAATAAGATTTTGTATGAAAGGAATTAAACAACCATAAAGTTTAGTATATTGTTACTTCATTGTTACACTCTTTGGTGTAACTGGTAAGATTGAAACTCAGCAGTGGAAGCGGTTGAGAAGAACTATCCTGCATGTGTGTTAGCTCATCACAAGAGGGTTTAGAGCTACTGGAAGCTAATGGATAAAAGGCCACAGAGTATTAAGTAGTCTATGTGAAGGGGCCTTTAATAAAACATTGCCTAAGATATTCATGAACTCAAATCGTAGTGACGTACGCAGTTAAACATATGCATTGTCACCTAAGCCAATGTAAATTCTCTTTTTAGCTTGGGAACTCTGAATTCTTGGGTCTCTTAAATGTAGCAGTTACTCTCAATAAAAACTTCTACAATGAAAAATTTCTGGCACTTACGGCGAAACAAAACAAGAAAAACGTGACTGAGTAGTCAGTATTTCTGTTTGTAAGTAAAGTCTATGTTTAAGTACGTTTGGTTGGATTTTTTTTTACTTATGACAGTTAATTTGCTGGATACCTGTTTGTTGTGAATCTGAATGTTTTCTGCAGCACTGTGTTAATGTGCTCGCAGTCTGATGGCATAGGCACTGAAATTTGGAAACGTTTCTGAAAGTAAGAGCAACTCCTCCCTTAAGAAAAACTGTCTGTCCTTCAAAGTTAATGGTTTTTATTGTTACATATTTCTAATACCATGGCTTTATAACGGGACTAAGAAAGTGTAAAGCAAAGCTTTTCAGTTAAGTGAAATAATAACTGAAGTTTGAGCATGGTGGAGCCTGCTAGGGATGAAGTTGGTTCTTGGCACAGATCGGCTTACTGAACGTAGTGCAGGAAAACCTGCAAGATCCCATGTGTCGTCCTCAAATCGGAAAGATTTTTAAGCCATCTGTGTCATATCTCAATCCTTTTCTGCAATGGCAGAAAATTGTCAAAAAACATTAAAGTCAATTTTACAATTCCATTCTTTCATTTCATTGTGTTGTAAGCAGGATCTTGGTGCTGTCCTCATTTATTACAGGCATTTTGCTGTGTTGTTTCTAATTATTAATGAAAACATTCACCAGTTACAAGTCCTACTTTGGTTTCTCTACTTTCCTCTTTTTAGGAGTGATAGATTTCTGCATGAAAATATAGCTCAATCCTGTAGCAGCCGTTTTAAATTGTGACTGTTTCAGACAACCTTGTCAGTGATTTTTTTTTTTTTTTTATTCCCCCCCCCCAGTTCCTCAACATTTTCAGGCTGAAATTTTCTTTTCTGTTTTAATGTCATTTGAAGAGTGGAGAATTTGGGGTTTGGTGGTGGTGGATTCTTTTGGTTTTTAAATCGGCTATCTTGTAACAGCTCTAAGCTTTCAGATGGACACACTTGTAAGCTGTGAAATTATCAAGGAATTCATGCCCAAGATCCCTCTTACTGGTTTGGTCAAAATCTATTTAGTAACTAGGTATTGTGAAATGCAACTTTATGTCTGTGGTATCATTGTACAGTATTGCTTTTATGTTGTATCAGTGTGCTAAGTAGTGCAGATACAGTTGAGCAGGAATCTGTAATCATTAAGTGATCCTGTGTGTGAAGATGTGCGTGGAAGTAAAAGCTTTGAAGGAAACCTCTGTCTGTCTGGTTGCTAATACGCTGTTCCGAACACCGGGCAGTGAGGATGAAAACGATTATCAAGGAGTTGTGCAATTCATTTTATATTGGCCAAGCTTAACTCTGAATGAAGGAAATATTTGCATGGCAGGGGGAACAAAGCACAGCAAAGTATGTTAAAAATGCCGCTTTAAACCTTGGTGTTTCATGACTTCTCAGTGCTTCAGTTCTCATTTGTTTTCCTGTGGATGTGTTCATATCTGTGTTTGCTCTATTGCTTTCATCTAGTCAGGCAAAACCACTCTTAATCTCCATCACTAGTGAAACAATTTACAGTTTTGTTCCAGGTTTTTAAGGAGGCAGAATTCAGCGAGCAGCTCTGTTCTCCTCTGTGTAAAAAGGGACTCCTGCTCTCCTTTCCTTCTCTAGCTGTTCCTGACTGGGTCTTGCACTTTTCAGGTTCTGTGAGATGATTCAATTTACGGAGGCATATAGTCTCTATGGAGATTTTGGTGGGGTTTTTGTTCACTTTTTATTATTCTTTTTTAATAAATTGAATTGCTTCATGAAGGAATTAGGCAGGTGCCAAGCTAGTGCAAGTTAAGCCGCAGAAATGTGGCTAGAAAGCAGAAGGAAGGGGAGTGAGATCTCCTTTTGGTGGCAGTGTGTGTTCAGGGGTAATTCGATGTGTTCAGGTGAGATTCGAAGAACGGATCTGTGTGTACCTGAAAGGGGGTTTGCAGAGAGGTGGGTGTTGGTCTCTTCTCCCAAGTGACAAGCGACAGGACAAGAGGAAATGGCCTCAAGTTGTGCCAGGGGAGGTTCAGGCTGGATATGAGGAAATATTTCATCACTGAAAGGGTTGTCAGACATTGGAAGAGGCTGCCCAGGGAGGTGGTGGAGTCACCATCCCTGGAGGTGTTCAAGGAACGTGTGGACGTGGCACTGCGGGACATGGTTTAGTGGGCATGGTGGGGTTGGGCTGATGGTTCGACTTGATGATCTTACAGGTCTTTTCCAACCTTAGTGATTCTATGAACTTTGGAACAAAAATTTCTCATGTTCTTTTTTGCCTTCTGGGGAGGAAAATTTCTCAGGTTCACCTGTGGACCAGACAAATCGTCCTGATAGGCCATCATGTGGGCGCTTCTGTTCAGAAGCAATAGTTAGGTCCTTCACATCTTTTAAATATCTTTTTCCCTCCCCCTGCTTTTCCATAGGCTTGTCTTGTTGTTACCATGCAAAGGACAACTTAATGTGCCGTGATGTCTGTGAACAGGTAAGCTTGTTTTAAATTCGGTTTATCACTCAGAGTTAAAATCATGCCTTGAGACAACCATGTAGCAAGATTAGGGTTATAAGCAAATTATTTTTTGTGTGAATACTATGTGTGAATCATGAGATGTAATATTATTGTTATTTAAATGAAAAGTCAAAGGTTTAAAACTGTAGTCCTCTTTCCTTTCATAGTGGAAAACAGGTTCTGCTGAAGATCAGGAGAAACAGAGATACAAATCTGAGGTCAGGATTTGGTCAAGAAGTGATAAACATGTTAGGAAATGGGAGGGGTGAAGGTATTTTACCCAATTTCTGGATCTTGTGTGTTTCCAAGTTTTTGGGAATTTAAAATGAACAAGATGTTGGTACTGTTCTTTCTTCCTGCCAGTTCTTGTTTCTTAGCTAAGCATCCGAGGCGCTCGTTATGATATATGGCTTTGTGAATCCAGCAAAAAACTGCTTGCTTACTTACTCTGTTCTTAAGGTAATAACAAAGAGCTGTTTGTGCTAAATTCAAGCTTGGAAAATATTTTTCCACAACTTCTGTTTAGGTTTGTACCTTTGGACAGTATGTTGTACAGCTTTGTGTTTGTGTGTATTTATGTAAATTTATATACATAAAACTTACAGTAAAGCATATGTACACATATACACGATTTTTATATTAAAATTGTCATACCTGTGCCCTTTTCTTGTCCTCATTACCCACGTTGGGGCTATTCAAGCACTAAACCTGGTTATGATTAAGTTAATATTTATTTGTGATTGTACTAACAAAACTTTTAGTTTAAATTCAACTTCTCCCTGATACATTTATAGAATGCAACCAAATCTCCTTTCAGCTTTCTTATTGTTAGGCCAAACAAGAAAAAATCTTACAGTCTCTTTGCATAAGATATTCTCTCAATTCCTATAATTATTCTTGCTCAATTCCTATAATTATTCTTGCAGCCCTTCCAGCATAAGTTTATCTCTTTGAATACAGGTAAGCAAAACTGTACATGGTATTATGAACAAAAGTATAGCACGCAGTCTTAAAAATTGTGTTAAAACTTATGTGTAAGTAAGAGAAAGATATCCATTCCTGTATATAAACAAATTTCATTGGCAGGTTTAGTAGCTGCGTTGAGAGGACATTTAGAATAGTCCGCCCAGTCCTTTCTTCTGTTCCACTGGTTTGAAGTTCCCAGTTTATCGTGTGAATTCCTGTTAGCTCTTCATGAAAGGCCTTGAGCTTTTTACTGTCGAATTTCATCGCATTTCTGTTATACCTTTTCTAATTATCGTGCAGGTTTTTCTGTGGTTTTTGTAAGGTATTCTGACCTTGCCTCATCTGAATGATCTCACTCTACTCGGATAACCAGCATATTCCGAGTCTTTGTGGTGAGAGGTCTAGAACAAGTCTAAAGCAAGACTGGTGCCCCTCAAATTGTTGGATAAGGAGCTGTTTTAGTTACCTCACATCAGGCTGGTAGCACCATTTTCGGAATGACCCTTTGATATAGGCCAACAAACTGGCTGAGGGGGCTCTCTACTATTTTTTCTACTGATTTTCATGTTTTGTAACTTAACCATTTGTGCAGCACGATTCAAATGCTTTGCCTTCGTTGAATCCATTTTGGAATGTATTATTTGATACTTACCCCCTTGTCTTAAACATAACATTTGTAGGATGAAGGTTTCCATACGTGGGAGGTGACTGTAAGGGAACAGAGGTAGCTGAATGATTTGCCTTTTTCTGTCTTTCCAAACACGTTTTCTAAAGTATTTGCCATGCATTTGTTGCCTTGTCTGTACCACCACACTGTACCAGCCTGAAGTGATAATTTATTTAATAATAATTTTTAAAAAATGGTTTCCTCCTAGATTTGGTAGTTTGAACCATAAAACATCGAAGTTGCTTGCCAGGGACAGCAGGGAAAGAGAGCAGGCTTGTGCCCTGTATTTCTCTTTAGCTAATGTTGAGGGAATGCCAGTGACCAGGGTGCACGGACAGGAATTTGGGTGTTAACACAGACCTTTCTTGTCGAGAGGGCGAGCAGGAGGCGCAGATGTACTGCTTGAGACTGCGTGCAGCTGTTGTGTCCAGCAGGACAGTCTCTGGCACTGGCTGGGCCAACCACTCATGACAAGTTGGAGGTCTTGACCCAGAGGGAGCTCTTGAGGAAGAATGCATCCTCCCAAGTCTTGGGCTGCAGGGAAAGGATGGTGTCTCTCCTTGAGTCGATGGCACTTAAACTGTGGGAGTCATGCTCTGGTCAGCTTCCTGAACTGTCAGATAAAGAAGCTGAGGATAAAAACATTGCCTCAGTGTAAATGGGAGCTAGACAAGCTCTTCATGGAGAACCTGCAAGGGCAATAGCCTGAACTATGCATGGCATGGAAAGAAGGATGGCCAGAGGCTATGCTTAGTTGAGACTGAAAGTTTTTGACTCCTGACAGCAGGAAGAAGTTTCTTGGCCTGTCTTTGGATATGCGCTTACAGAATAGATTTGGGGCCTTAGAACAGGTAAGGAGGAACAAGCTCCATCAGGGAGCCGTTTTGGCCTCATCAACTGGTTGTAAACAGTGCCACCAGGAGAAAGACTCTCTTCTGCAGCAGATGGAGGGACTCATCTGCAGATGAGACTTGCTGTCTAAGGTGGTTTGGTTTTTAGGGGCTCAGGTCTAGGATGTTGCAGAAATTGCACGTTTTTTTTGACCCTCAGACTATTATGCATTGGCTGCTCATCTACATGGACACCAGTGATACTAATGAGGGAGGCCTTGCATGGGTAAAAGGTAACCACAGCCCAGGGTGAAGGGCACAGGAGACCTGGTGGTGTTCTCCTTGTTCCTACCAGTTAAGGAAAAAGGCTTGATTAAGAGTAAGGAATTCTGCTAACTAATAATTCAGCTACTTTAAGTGAGTCCTTTGGAAAAGAAAACTTGGATTACAGATTTGTTTGTCGACTAACGTGATTCAGACATCTAATTATTTTGCATTCTTAGTAAGTATTATTCCAAGCTTAGTTTCAGTATCATCTCCTTTTCATGATTATTTGATTAAGTCTGTCAGACATTGTAGCAAGGAATAAGTGGCCCTGTCTTTCTTTAATTGACATATTTTTCCTAAGTTTATTTCTGGGAAGTTCCACAATTATAAGGTTCCTGGCAGCATTCATCTCAGTACCACTCCAGCGATCTCTATCCAGATCCTCCTGCAAGCATAAGAACAGTCCATCCCAGCCCTCAGGAAAATGCATTAATGTTTGGAGAGGTTGGCTTGGCTAAAGAGAGAACTCGTGAACAAGCTTCAATGCAGAAAGGCAGTGTAGAGAAGGTAGAAGCAGGGAAAGGTTATAAAAGAGGAATTTAGAAAATTTGCCGAGGCATTTAAGATTATATTGGGAAAGACAAAGCTCAACTGGAGTTGAAACTTGCAGAGGGTGTCAAGGGCAACAAGACATGCTATGGCAGTAGTTAAAGGCTGAAGAAAGAAAAATGTGCAAGTGTTGCTGAATGCAGCACGTGATTTAGTGTCAGTAAACACCCATACGTCAGAGGTACTGAATGCCTTCTTTCCTGAGTCTTTGTTAACAAGGTCTCCCAGTCCTCTGTGCACAGACAGGGTTCAAGGAGGAGGACTACCAGTAATAGGTGATGGTTGAGTCAGAATTACCTGAGAAAATTTGACCCATACAAGTCCGTGGGACTAGGCAGACTGCATCTGAGGGTGCTGAGACTGCTGACTGGTGTCACTGGAAGGTTGCTCTCTATCACCTTTGAAAGGTTGTGGAACTTGAGGGAGGTCCCCAATGACTGGAGAAGGACAAACAGTGTACACATCTTCAAAAAAAATAGAACAGACCACAACAACAAAAAAAACACCCCAAAGGACAGTTCCCAATCCAACAAACTACAGACTAGTCATCTTCTCTCAAATCCTTAGGAAGATCCTCTCGGAACACATTTCTGAGCATGTGAGGGGCAAATCATGCCTGCCAAACCAGGTTGCCTTTGATAATAAGGCTGGATTTCTGGACAAGGGGAAAGAGGTGGATGTCATTTGTGTTTACTTTAGCAAGACTTTCAACACTGCCTCCCTCAATATTTTTGTATCTGTTCTAGGATAATTCCGGTTTTGATGGATGGACAATTAGATGAGTAAAAAAATTGTTTGGATAATCATGCTCAGAGAGAGAGGTTAGTGGGTCCTACTCTGCCTGCAGGTTAATAAGAAGTGGAATACCGACGGCGTCTGTCCTGGGACCTGTCCTGTTTAACATCATTATTAATGACCTGGAGGAGGCGACAGATTCCACTCCTGTTCAGTTTTCAGGCAATACCAAGCTGGAAGGAGAAGTTGATAATGGCAGGACTGTCATCCAGTCCTGCCAGGACCTGGACAGATGGAAAGAATTGGCCAATATGAACTTTATGAAATTCAGCAAGGACAAATACAAAATCCTGCATCTGGGAAGAAAGAATTGCTTGCAACAATATGAGTTGGAGATTGATTCGCTAGGGAGCAGATTTGCTGAAAAAGGACCCAGGAGTACTGGTATACAGACAGCAAGCTGAACATGAACCAGCAGTGTGCCCCCACAATAAAGGCGGCATCCTGGGCTATATTAACAGGAGCACAGCCAGTAGGTCTAGAGAAATGATTCTCCCCATTTAGTCAGCACTTGCTGACCACATCTAGAATACTGTGTCCAGTTTTGTCCCCCCTGTTACGAGAAAGACATCAGTTAACTGGAACAGGTTAGCAGGGAGTCACCAGGGTGATCAGGGGGCTGGAGCACGTGCCCTCTCTGGAGAGGCTGAGGGAACTGCCTTTAGTCTGGGGAAGAAGGAGCACCTCAGAGCAGCCTTCTGATACCTGTAATAAGATTGCTCAGAAGACAGAGCCAGGCTCTTCGCAGTGGTACGTAGTGGGAGGACAAGTGAGAGCAGTCATAAATTGAAACTGGAGAGTTCCAGCTGGTTTTAAGGAGGAACTTTTCCACCATGAAAACAGAGAGGCTGTGCATTCTCCATCTTCAGAGGTTTTCACGAGCTGCCTGGATAAAACCCTGAGCAACAGGGTCTGGCCTCATAGTTGACCCTTGAATTATTTTATTATTCTATGACCCCGGAAGACCCCAAATACTACTGCAGTTTTCTTCTGTCTCTCGTTTCTGAAACCAGTACTATTGTTCTCTTGTTTTTCTTTCCATGAGCTTATCGTTTATCATGTTGCAAATTTAGAATAGAACTGTAATGTATTTCTCTTTCTGAAAGATCTGAAATGCATCCATGTTTCGGTTATTCCTATAATTTCCACATTAATAGGTCTGTTTCCATCCCTTTTGTTGCCCAGTTTCTTGTTTTAATTTATAAATGTTTTACTTAATTGGACTGCTAAAGAAACAAGAACTAAAAACATGATTAACGTGGGACCAGAAAACAATTTAAAATATGCTGAGAGCTCAACTTACGTTAACATTTCCATGAAACTTTAAAAAACAAAACCAAACCAACAACAAAAACACCATCAAAAAGATTGATGAGGTAAAGGCATCTTGTAATAAACTGTTAAAATATTGCTACTGTTGTAAGGAAATGAGATGAGCAATACTGTAAAATGGTCTGAAGGACACCTGGAAAAAAAAGATAAGTTTCCATGATTCAGAATTGTGTATGAAAGTCAGTAAGATAAGGTAAGATTTCTTCCCAAGTATAGCTATGCAAAATAATTTAAGTTGGAAGAGTCATTTTGTCTAACCTCCTGCTCAGAGAGGTGCTAGCTTCAAAATTAAACCAGGTTGCTCAGGATCTTGTTAGTCAAGTTTTGAATATCCTCAAGGATGGGTTTTCCACAGCCATTCTGGGGAATGTGTTCCAGCACTTAACTACTCTCATGGTGAAGATTTATTTTTTTCCTTTGCATCCAGTTGTAATTTCTCTTGCTGCAACTTGTTACTTTTGCAGCTCATCCTTCCACTCTCAGAACAGTCTGACTTGCCTTTTCTATAATCCATCTTCAGGTACTGGAGGACAGGAATTTAGATTCCCCCCTGCCGCCTCTTAACCCTTCCTCAGTTTGAACAGATTCTTTTACCTTGGCCTGTCTTGGTATGTTGTGAAGTCCAGCATCCTTTGTGGCCTTCTACTGGACTCTCTGCAGTTCATCAATAACGTTCCTTGCACAGGGGTGGCACAGAGCTGGGTTTGGCGTTACAGATGTGGCCTCATCAGTGCCTGATAGAAGAGGACGGTCATCTTCCTTTCCCCAGCTGGTAGTGCAGTTGCTAGTGAAGTGCTGTATGCTGTTAGCTTTCGGTGCCGCATCGGTGCACTGCTGACCCACGTTCAACTTGTCACCCACCAGGACCCAACACCCTTTTCTGCAAAGCTGCTTTCTAGCCAGCGAGTGCCCAGCCTGTACTGTTGCATGGAGTTACTCCGTATCAGCTGCAGGATTCTGTGTTTGCCTGCGTTGAGCTGTGTGAGTTTCCTGCCAGCCCATTGCTACAGCCTGTTGAAATGCATCTGGGTGGCAGCTCCACCTTCCAGTATGCTGATGACAGCTCCCAGTACGCTCATCTGCGTACCTGCTGAGGATTTTTTCTGTCCCGTTGTCTGGCTCGCTAGTAAAGCCATTAACAGTATTGGTTTGACTCCTATACTGTACCACTTCTAAGTGGCCAACACTTAGACACTGAACTGCTGACTGCTAATCTTTGAGCCCTACTGGCTAGGCAGCTTGTCGCCCACCTAGTAGCACACCCATCCCATCCATGTTTCACCAGTTTGGCTTTAATGACACGGTGGGAGACCATGCAAAAACCTTTTTAAAGTCAAGGTGGACAACATATGCTGTCTCTACTTTTTTACTAAATCAGTCTTTTCGTTATGGAAAGCTATCAGGCTTAATTTGCCCTTGGTACGCCTGTGCTGACTGTTCCCAGTCACCTTCTTGTCCTTCATGTGTCCTGACGTGGCTTCTGCAAGGATTTGTTCCACAATCTTCCTGCGGGGTGAGGTTAGGCTGAACAGCCTGTAGTTCCCCAGATTATCCCTCTTGCCTTTTAATGGATATGATGTTTGTCTTTTTTCAGTCATCAGGAACCTCACCCAATCACCATGATCTTTCAAAAATGGTAGCAAAGCTGTCTTGCAATGACAGTGGCCAGCTTCTCGACATCCCCAGTCGGCATCCCATCCAGTCTCACGAACTCCTGGATGTTCAGTTTGCTTAAGCGGTGCTTAACTTGATCTTGCTCTGCTGTGGGTATTATTCATTCCCCTGGTAGTTTTGATAGACTCTTTAACTAATCTAGGTTTTGTTCATCTTTGTTCTACGAGAATTACTTGTTTCAGGGATTTTTGGAAGGAGTTTAGTTGCCTGAGGTAATGTAACATGTAGCAGAAGGTTAATTAAGTAAATAGAGTTGTATAATATTTTGATACGTGGGGTAGAAATCCTCTGTTTTTCACACTGCCTATTCAATAGAAACATTGATGGAAGTGTTTGAGGAGGAAATTCTCATTCACTTCGAAATATAAAAATGCCTTCTTCATAAAAAGTGGAACATATTTGAAAGACTGTGGATATATAGAAGAAAATCTTAACTTTGCCTTTTTTACATACTGTTAGCCAAAGCTGTCGAAGGGTAGATAGTAGTGAAACTAAGAGCGATGAGATCAATTGAAAAAAGTATTCAATGTGTAGTTACATTCTATGTGTTTTAAGGTGTGTTTTATTTCTAACAGATTTTGTCTTCTAAGAGTGATTCCCGTTTGAAGCACTTACTGCAACGAGCACCTGAGTATTGTCCAGAATCAATGGTAAGGCTTGCTAGTTTTTAATTAAAGAAAACAAAACAACTAATCTTATATTAACAAAGTTTTGCTTGCAAAAGCAAGGTTTTAAAATTATTTACTCACTCAGTTTTGAACTGGTAGAACATGTGTGTATGTCTTCAAGCTTTTTCTTCCTTGTTATGAGGACTAGAAAAATTCTTACAGTGAGATTTGACCCTCAAAGTAGGTTTTTTTTGTTTGTAAAGCCATCATGTATTATGCTACTTGCAGTAAGATGGGACTTGACACTTTTGCTAGGTGTCCTGGTTGTGTAAGCTATGAAATGCAATGAAAATCTGACCTGTGTTGTAAAAAATTGTGCTGGGTGATTGTCACTTGGATGTTGATGGCAGCGACTTAAATTAGAACATGTGTTCCAGCTCGTGTGTGGGACAAAGCTGTGAGGTCTTGGTTAGGCTAAGGCAAGGAGACCCTCATAGCTGCTCTGCGTGGTTTATGGCCATATCTGACAAACTGAAGTAATTCTTTTATTGGATAAGTAAGATTATGTTTTTCTGAAAGTTCTCTAGTGTATCACTAAAAAAATGAAGAATGTAATCTGCTCCCCGTCTTAGAGAAGATCTAATCGGGGAAGAGATAAGCACTGTCATTCAGATTGTAAATTCTGGAGTCTTATCTCTTGGCCACTTAGAATATCTCAACACATTTGCTGTCAGAAAGGTCTGCTTTCTTCTTGTGATTTTTTGTTACTTCTAAACAGTATCAATACTGTATCCAGCTAGCCTAAAACATAGACTCAGCTCAAATGGGCAATGCGTAGGAGTAGTAAATCCGAGAATAACATTTTGTAAGCAGCTTTGCAAGAGTGTACTTGCTTCTAGATCCTTTCCTTCTGTGTCAAAAGTATGGTTTTCCAGTGTTCTGTTTCTGCGGATCATCAGCTCTAAGGTCTTGGAAAGTTATAGCTGATGGTACGAGTAAAACCTGTGGCATGAAAACATATCAAAGTGGTGAATAGCTTTTGTTTTGGTACTGGTTATCTTTATCTTTTATTCCCTGACAGGAAGAGTAGGATCTATCTTTATAGTAGAGGAGTGCTTTTTTAAAAGACAGGATTGGAGAGTATCTGAAAAGGGGGAAATGATTGACACAATGATTTTTTTAACTCCCAATTACCATCTTTATAAATGGCAAGTTTATGGCAGTGTGTATCTTAAATTAATATAGCTGAACTGGTAACATGTATAAACTTTCTAAAAGACATCTAGATATAAAATAGTTAACAGTTCAATTTAATACCGTATTTGCTGTTTTCAGATACCACTTGTCTTTCTTGGAGAGGTGTTCATAGATAAGTTATGAATTTAATCAGATGGTCTGTTTTCTGGAGCACTGGTTAGACATTGTGTTGTCTATATTCCTTCAGGTAATATGATAGAAAGGGTATTGCCTGGTATTAAGTAATACAGTAACTGCCAACACAAGAGGTGACTTTGTCTTAGAATCATAGAATCATTTAGGCTGGAAAAGACCCTTAAGGTCGAGTCCAACCGTTAACCTTCTCGTGAAATAAAGGAAGTCAAGTGAATCAATGGGGTGGAACTAGTAGAAGTAGCAGCTCTTTACCCTTTTCTTTTGAGCTGACTTTGACTCTTATCTAAATGGGAAACTCCCACAGATACGGAGGAGGACAGTTTTAGATCATTAGCTACAGATCCATTGCAACTTTAGAAGTCATTAATTCCTGTGATGACAGAATCATTGCATGACAATATGGGTCGCTGTTTCAGTGTGATTGAATTGAACTTTTCATTTTGTCTCAAAGAACATGTTCAACAGTCTTACATTTAAAGCCCCTTGTGGTGGGTTAACCTTGGCTGCACCAGGTGCCCACCAAAGCCGCTCTATCACTCTCCCTCCTCAACTGAGCAGGGGAGAGAAAATAAAACGAAAGGCTCGTGGGTCGAGATAAGGACAGGGAGATCACTCACCAATTACCATCACAGGCAAAACAGACTCAATTTGGGGAAATTAATTTGATTTATTGCCAATCAAAAGGTCAGAGTAGGATAATGAGAAATAAGAACGAATCTAAAAACACCTTCCCCCCACCCCTCCCTTTTTCCCAGGCTCAGCTTCATTCCTGACTTTTCTACCTCCTCCCCCCGAGCAGTGCAGAGGGACAGGGAGTGGGGGTTGCAGTCAGTTCATTGCACGTTGTCTCTGCTGCTCCTTCCTCCCCCCACTCTTCCCCTGCTCCAGCGTGGGGTCCCACCCATGGGAGACAGTCCTCCATGAACTTCCCCAGCGTGGGTCCTTCCCATGGGCTGCAGTTCTTCAAGAACTGCACCACTGTGGGTTCTTTCCATGGGGTGCAGTCCTTCAGGAACAGACTGCTCCAGCGTGGGTCTCCCGTGGGGTCACGGGTCCTGCCAGGAGCCTGGTCCAGTGTGGGCTCTCCATGGGCTGCAGCTTCTTTCAGGGCACATCCACCTGCTCCGGCGTGGGGTCCTCCCTGGGCTGCAGGTAGATATCTGCTCCACCATGGACCTCCATGGGCTGCAGGTGGGTGTCTGCTCCACCGTGGACCTCCACGGGCTGCATGGGGACAGTCTGCCTCACCATGGTCTTCACCATGGGCTGCAGGGGAATCTGTGCTCTGGCACCTGGAGCACCTTCTCCCTGTCCTTCTTCACTGACCTTGGTGTCTGCAGAGTTGTCTTTCTCACATATTCTCACTCCTCTCTCCCAGCTGCTGTTGCACAGCAGTTTTTACCCTTTCTTAAATATGTTATCACAGAAGCGCTACTGCCATCACTGATGGGCTCAGCCTTGGCCAGCAGCAGGTCCATCTTGGAGCTGGCTGACATTGGCTCTGTCGGACATGCGGGAAGCTTCTGGCATCTTCTCACAGAAGCCACCCCTTCAGCCCCCCGCCACAAAACCTTGCCACGTAAACCCAATACACCCCTTAAGACTTGTCACTTGCCTTCTTACTCTGCAGAATTTTCCTCTTATTTCATCTAATTTAGGCTTTCCTAGTGCTTGCTTAAAAAATACTGAATTCAACATTGTACTAAAATACGTGTAATCCCTCAAGCCTTTTCTGTGCTCTTGTCATTTTAAATACTATGTTGTGATCATATTGTCTAAGTGTTGTAAGACTCCAGTTGTAGGATGTTAAAGATCTAGCACACAGTGTAGAGCAACTCCTGTAGCTTTTAATTCTTCAGGCTTTTAACACAGCGCACCCACTGTAACTGCGATATGTACTTGTTTCTGACAGTTGAGCTCTAAAATTCTTACCTTAGATGGAATTCTTCTTCTGCTGCCTCAGCCTCCCTCTTCCAGGACATTTGTAACTTTTATTGGGTGGGTAACATAAGTACCTGTGGCAGACCAGTGTCTGCCCTGAGATTTCTTTTATACTAGCCCCAGTGTAAAGAATCCCCTGTAGTCAGCTTGGCTAGTAGTCTTGGTAATAACAGCAATGAGAGAGATGGGGACAGCAACTCTTTGGTAAGCTCTTCACCTTTTTTTTCTGAAAAAAAAAAAAGAGAAACATTTACAGAATTCTCCTGCCTAATACCGTTAGCCACTTAGGTCATTTAGCAGAACATGTGCTTAGCACCAGAAGTGCTTTGCAGTTGGGATGAACCAAACAGATCCCTACTGTAACTTTTCATGTTAGTAAACTTCACCTATACAACTCTTTCTTCTGTGTATCTATCTTTCCCTGAAGCTACATTTCTCTGGTCTCTGGGGTACTCTAAAACCTCTTTCTTTCGTTTTATGTGTGGTTGTATGTGTGTTTGGGGTTTTTTTTTAAACTGGTAGAAAGGATTGATAGGGCAGTAAGCTTCTCCACAGGTCTTGGTCCTAGATAAATCTTTTTCTTTGTCTAAACAGTTGATACTTAGTCCTGTAAACACTGGTGGAGAAAGTTGACTAGCTAGCATATTCCAGGTAATCACAGCATGTTCTGCACCTACAAAAACACTGCTATCGATTCCATACTCTGTAGATGGCAGCCTTCTCGTCAAAGCAAGTGATACTCAACTTATATGACACAGTGTTTCTTTCGAAGATGCTTTAGACATAAGAATTATTCCAACAGGATGTTTAAAACCCAGGGCAAAAATGCTCAAAATGCTGGTTTGTGTCTGCTAGAAACTCTCTTATTCTATAGACTTATTTTTGCTTAATTGCATTTTACTTTTCAGGGGGAAGTGTGGGGTTGTATAAATTCTTCTTTGCCAGGTAAGAAATACTAGTTTACTATTGAATTGTGTTGCTTTTTCACCATGTGCATGTTTTGATGTTGTGTCTACCACCTGCACCTTCAGATTTCGTGATAATTTAACTTTCATTATGCTTCCATTATAAACTGCATTTGATGTCTAGTTTCCTTTAGTCTAAACTGGGTTACCTGTGCATTATTTTTTTAACTCTTCTTTTCTTTTCCTAGTTAGAAAGTGTTTAATATGTTTGTATGATTAAACATGTGTGCTTCTGTGACACATCCAAGAAATATCAAAGTTTCTTTCCTTTAAAGGTTTTCTATTATTTTTAGTTTCAGTATAGCTTAGCCTGATCTATAAAATCATGGATTATTGCAAGTTTGCTCTGGATGCAGTTTTTTGAAAAAAAACCTGAGTAACGGGGAAATAGTAAGAACTAGACAAACAGTTTAAGAAGTGCAGAGTCTCAGATCAAGAACCAAACTGCTTGGTACAGGAGGATTTAGAAAGTTAAAGCATAAATCACGAGACAGGACTGTTACGTTAAAAGGAGAGATCAAAAATAGATGGAACGGGACTTTACTACTACTGTTGTATCCTATGACATTTCTAAAAGACTTTGAGTGAAATGAGCATGCTATGGTTGGAAGAAGTGGTAGTGAGGAAAGAGGAGGCTATAACAGTTTTATGGCATCTGCTCAGACGCCCCCCCGAGCCCTGATTCAGAAGCAAACTGTTGATTCCAGTGCATGCCATGAGATTTGCTGACTTAGATTTTGCTAGTTCTACTTAACCAATAATATCTTTTGGAGTTGCAGTGCTTCTGTCTCATCCAAAACCTGATAAACTTTTATTTCTAAACAATACCTAATCTTCATTGAAGCTCAATAGCAATATACAAATGAGTGGCAATGCTTTTACTGCAAGTGAGAAATACATATTTTATTTTGAATGTTAGGTTTGTGTAAGCAAGTAAAAAAGCATTGAAATCTTTGTTAATGAACTGCTTCCAAATTGTCTTTGTGTACTTTTTAAACTGGTGTGAGGCCTCTTCAGTGCCTTTATGGTAGGATTCTATTATCCTCTGATTTAGGGGAAAAAAGTCACTTCTTCAGTGGTGCTGTTAATCATAGTTTAGTCCTGTGATCAAAGTGAAATCTTCTTGGAGTATCCTGAGCTCGTATCCTGAACTTTATACCTGCGCGAAACCAGTCACTTTTCGTTCTTCTTGCATGTGAAGTTACGTTACTGTTTTCTTCTTTTTTTGATGTGAGCCACTTTTAAAATTCTTTTAAGTATTCTGCAGTGATTCCATGCACTGTAGGATTTTGTATATTAATGGTGTGGTGTGTATAGGACAGCGTTACAGAGGAAGCTCTTACTCCCTTTTTGGGAAATCAGTACAACGGAGTGCCTGTACGCTAGTGCACGCAGCATGGGGAGCAAACGGAAGTCTGTGTGCAGTTACAGGGCTAAGATTTTATTGGGGTCACAGAGACATAGCAGGAAGGCTCCCACAGCCGGAGTGCAGTGGTGGACAGGTACAGCAAGGACGGGCCAGGAAGGTGAGGAGGGGCAGTTGCCCTCTATGTGAGACTGTAACTGGCATGCATGGGGCTCTGCCTGGGGATGGATGATGAGCCAGCTGAGAACAGCATATGGACATGTAAGTGGCATAGTATGGGCATATCAACACGTTAGTGAGCAGTCCAACATGGGTGATGTTGTGGGTGTCAGCTACAGACTGCCTGATCAGGAAGAAGTAGTAGATGAGGCCTTCTTCATACAACTGGAAGAAGTCTCATGTTCACAGGCCCCGATGCTCATGGGCAGCTATAATCACTCTAGTGCCTTTTGAAGAGACAGCACAGGAGGGCACAGGCAATCTCCTTGGAAGAATCCCATGGGATACTGCCCTGGAGAGAAGAGGGGTCCAAGAGAGCTGGTTGGTTTTCAAGGATCACCTTATCCAAGCTCCAGTTATGCATGATGGGGTTAGAAAAGCCAGAGCCTGTCTGGAG
The DNA here is from genome assembly GCF_030936135.1 of Gavia stellata. Taxonomy (NCBI): domain Eukaryota; kingdom Metazoa; phylum Chordata; class Aves; order Gaviiformes; family Gaviidae; genus Gavia; species Gavia stellata. Next base: position 103,232,338 of record NC_082596.1, read on the forward strand.
TTGATCCTGGTGAGGTATGTGAAGAGCAGCCAGAAAGCTGCCCTGTTTCTATAACTACAGCAGCAGCAAAAGGAAGACTAGGGGAAACAAGGGCCTGCTGCTAAGTGTGGGAGGAAACCTGGTGAGAAATTACATTAAAGAGGCCATGGCCTTTGCCTCAGTCTTTACTGGTAAGATGAGCCTTCAGGAATGCCAGATCCCTGAGATCAGTGATAAAGTCCAGAGCAAGGACAACTTGCACTTGATGGAGGAGGATCAGGTTAGGTAATATTTAAGCATACCAAACAGAAATCTATGGGGCCTGATGTGTGGAGGCCATTACAAGTGCTGAGGGAGTTGGCTAATGTCATTGCAAGGTCACTATCAATAATCTTTGAAAAGTCATGGCTATTGAGAGAGAATGCTGAGGACTGGAAGAAAGCAAATGTCACTCCTGCCTGTAGAAAGGGCAAGGAGGACCTGGGGAACTACAGGCTGGTCAGTGTCACCTCAAACCCTGGGAAGGTAATGGAGCAGATCTTCCTGCGAACCATTTCCAAACACCTCAAGGACAAGAAGGTGATTGGTTATAGTCAGCATGGATCAACCTAATCAACCTGATAACCCTCTGTGATGACTGGCTTGTTAGATGAGGGGAGAGCAGTGGGTGTTGTCTATCTCAACTTTAGTAAGGCTTTCAGCACTGTTTTTTATAACATCCTTGTAGACATACTGATGAAGCGTGGGCTGGATAAGTGGACAATGGAGGTGGATTGAAAACTGGCTGAGCTGCTGAGCTCAAAGGTTTGTGATCAGTGGCACAGAGTCCAGCTGGAGGCCGGTATCCCAGGGACTGGTGCTGGGTCTTGTCCTATTTAACATCTTCATTAATGATGGGACAGCATGCACCCTCAGTGTATTTGCAGATGATACAAAACTGGGAGGAGAGGTTGCTAGACGAGATAGTTGTGCTGCCGTTCAGAGGGATGTTGACAAGTAGAGAAATAGGAACCTCATGAAGTTCTAGAAAAGGAAATGCAAAGTACTGCACCTGGTAAAGGCCCCATGCTCCACAGCATGCAGGAGGCTGACCAGCTGGAAAGCAGCTGTGTAGAAACATACCTGGGGATCCTGGTGGACAGCAAATGGAACATGATCCAGCAATGTGCCCTTGTAGCAAAGAAGGCCAACAGCAGCCAGGCTGCGTTGGGGAGGGTGTTGCCAGCAGATGAAGGGAGGTGATCCCTCCCCTCTACTCAGCATTGATGAGGCCACATCAGGGATACTGTGTCTAGTTCTGGCCATCTTGGAACAAGAAAGATACGAACATGCTGGAGCAAGTCCAGCAAAGAGCCACTTCAAGATGATTAAGGGACTGGAACCATGTGTGCTGGAGATAGGCCTGGGGGTGGCACGCCAGTGCTGAAGGGTGGTGTGCTGGTGAGGTCCTTTGGTCTGCCGTCTTAGTGGAGGTAGGGGATGGAGAACCATGTGGCAGCAAAGACGCAGGGTTGTTGATGTGCTAGAAACCATGGAAGCACCTGAGAACAGTCACATAGGAATTAGGGCTTCTCCCACCAAAAAAAGTCCCGGGATCAATAGCCCAACTAAAGTGCATCTATACCAATGCACGCAGCATGGGCAACAAACAGGAGGAGCTGGAAGCGATTGTCCAGCAGGAAAACTATGATATAGTGGCCATCACGGAAACATGGTGGGATGACTCGCACAACTGGAGTGCTGCACTGGATGACTACAAACTCTTCAGAAGGGACAGGCAAGGCAGGAGAGGCAGTGGGGTAGCCCTGTATGTCAAGGAGTGTTTCGATTGTCTAGAGGTTAACGATGGTGATGATAGGGTTGAGTGTTTATGGGTGAGAATCAGGGGGAAGGCCAACGAGGCAGATATCATGGTGGGAGTCTGTTACAGACCACCCAACCAGGACGAGGAGACAGATGAAATATTCTATAAGCAGCTGGGAGAAGTTTCACAGTCCCTAGCCCTTGTTCTCCTGGGGGACTTCAACTTACCAGATGTCTGCTGGAAATACAGTACAGATGAGAGGAAAGAGTCTTGGAGGTTCCTGGAATGTGTGGAAGATAACTTACTGACCCAGCTGGTGAGTGAGCCAACAAGGGAAGGCATCCCACTGGACCTGTTGTTTGTGAACAGTGAAGGACTGGTGGGGGATGTGACGGTTGGAGGCAGTCTTGGGCACAGTGATCATGAAATGATAGAGTTTTCCATTCTTGGAGAAGTAAGGAGCAGGGTCAGCAGAACTGCTACCTTGGACTTCTGGAGGGCTGACTTTGGCCTGTTTAAGGTCCTGGTTGCCAGTCCCTTGGGAGGCAGTCCTGAAGGGCAAAGGAGTCAAGGAAGGCTGGACACTCTTCAAGAAGGAAGTCTTAAAGGTGTAGGAGCAGGCTGTCCCCATGTGCCACAAGACAAGCCAGTGGGGAAGAAGACTGGCCTGGCTGAACAGAGAGCTTTGGCTGGAACTCAGGGGAAAAAAAACAGAGAATTTATGACCTTTAGAAGAAGGGGCAGGCAACTCAGGAGGACTACAAGGATGTTGTGAGGTTTTACAGGGACAAAATCAGAAGGGCCAAAGCCCAACTAGAACTTAATCTGGCAACTGCTGTAAAAGATCATAAAAAAAATGTTTCTATAAATACATTAACAACAAAAGAAGGGCTAAGGAGAATCTTCATCCTTTACTGGAGGCGGGGGAAACATAGTGACAAAGGATGAGGTACTTAATGCCTTCTTTGCCTCAGGCTTTAATAGTAAGACCAGTTGTTCTCCAGCTACCCAGCCCCCTGTGACGGTAGATAGCGGTGGGGAGCAGAATGAAGCCCCACAATCCAAGGGGAAATGGTTAGCGACCTGCTACACCACTTAGACACCCACAAGTCTATGTATGGGGCCAGATGGGATCCACCCAAGGGTACTGAGGGAGCTGGTGGAAGAGCTCATCAAGCCACTTTCCATCATCTGCCGGCAGTCCTGGCTAACCGGGGAGGTCCCAGTGGACTGGAGGGTAGCGAATGCGATGCCCATCTACAAGAAGGGCTGCAAGGAGGATCAGGGAAACTACAGGCCTGTCAGCCTGACTTCGGTGCCAGGGAAGATCATGGAGCAGATTGTCTCGAGTGCCATTGTGCAGCATGTACAGGACAACCAGGCGATCAGGCCTAGTCAGCGTGGGTTTATGAAAAGGCGGGTCCTGCCTGACTAACCTGAGCACAAGTCTTATGAGGAGCGACTGAGGGAGCTGGGGTTGTTCAGTCTGGAGAAGAGGAGGCTGAGGGGAGACCTTCTCGCTCTCTCCAGCTACCTGAAAGGGGGTTGTGGTGAGGTGGGTGTTGGTCTCTTCTCCCAAGTGACTAGTGACAGGACAAGAGGAAATGGCCTCAAGTTGCACCAGGGGAGTTTTAAATTGGATATTAAGAAAAACTTCTTCACCGAAAGGGTTGTCAGACATTGGAAGGGGGTGCCCAGGGAGGTGGTGGAGTCACCATCCCTGGAGGTGTTTAAAAGACGTGTGGATGAGGCACTTAAGGACATGGTTTAGTCGCGGACTTGGCAGTGTTAGGTCAACGGTTGAACTTGATGATCTTAAAGGTCTTTTCCAACCTAAACGATTCTCTGAATCTATGTATGAGGGAAGGCTGAGAGAGCTGGGGTTGGTTACCATTGTCAGGAAAAGAAGCTGACGGGGATGGATCTTATCGGTATGTATAATTATCTGATGGAAGTGTGTAAATAAGATGGAGCCATCCTCTTCTCAGTGGTATCCAGTGGCAGTACAAGAAGCATTGAGCAAAGACTGAACAACGGTAACTTCCATGTAAACATAAGAAAAAACTTTTTTACTGTAAGGATGATGATTGAACAGTGGAAGAGGTTGCTCAGAGAGGTTTTGGAGTCTCTGTCTGTGGAGGTATTCAAAACCTTATTGGGCATGGTCCTGGGCAGTCTGCTCTAGCTGACCTTGCTTTGAGCAGGGAGATTGGACTAAACAATCTCCAGAGGCTCGTTCCAACCTCAGTGTGATTCTGTGGTTTTCTTTCTGATTTTTCTCCCCTCTGACTACCCTCAGTACAGAAAGTATTTCATAATAGAGTTTAGAGTGGGGCCACAAACTGAGTTTTGACAGGATCAGCATCTCTGATTTTTCATAGTACAGCATCCACAAAGTGTTTACGCACACACACAAAATGATGAAACATATACAGCCCTCCTAACATCGGTGTTATCATGGACAGTTGCAGAATATTGACTGGATAAACAGATGACTTCAATAGTTATTTTCTTTTTTAACAGCTGTATGACGTGCCTGGCAGTTTAGTTAAGAATGCAGGTGGAAACCTGTTTTGCATATGGCATCCTGTCAGAACACGACATATATACCAAATAATTTGGGTCTCTGCCTTACAATTTGCTGCTTGATATATCCTTTGTGTATTTTCATTACAGTTTGTATTTTCTCCTCTTCCATTCCTTCTCCACAGCAATTTGATATTACTGATCCGTGTTACAATTTTGAAATTGTTTGATTTACCAGTAACTTCATCACGATAGTTACCTTAAAATGTTAATATTCTTGCAGCCACCAGTTAAGCTAGCATTCTTTTTCACATTTGTTTCCACTTCCTTAAACCCATCACGATGGTCTTCTATTAACTTTCTTTTATGGCTCATCCTCACAAAACAACACTGTAAGTCATGCTTTATTGTCCTTGCCAAGACAGTGTTGTAAGCCTTAAATACTTAAGACTAGATGTTCAAGAATGTAATTATTCTCCAAAAGAAAATTATTTTTCTGTGTTTTCTGAAGGCAAATATCATTAGTTTGTCTATGTTTGTTTATTAAATCCGGTAGGCCTACAGAACGTATATTATTTTTTGGGACTTGTCTAGGAAATCAAAGTTTCTTTATGACCATGCACACACGATACTGTTCAAGAAACTGCTCACAAAAGGTGATCAAGGGACCCCCAGCTGAGGAGGGGGAGAGCAAACCCAGCAACCTGTAATTCTAGATTAAAATCAGAACATAATTATAGATTAAAATCAGAACATAATTATAAGCTTTATCATTTTCTGTAAGCAGACTGAAGAAGACATCAAAGAGACAACAAAATTCTGACTTGAGCTGTATTGCACGCTTCTTGACATGTGCAACTCTTGAACATGAGAAGCCTAGTTGTTTGTCACTTTCTTCTTTTTCTGTCTTCTTTTTTGTTTTCCTCCCCAGTTTCCTCAGGATCACGGTGATCCAGCATTTCTCAGATATTTTCAGGATGTAGAAAGTTTCTCTCAGCACAAAATAAACGTATCAGAGATGACATTCTGATTTTTTGTGTTTATGCAGCTTTTTACCTCTCTTTTTGACTTCAATACTCTCATGGAGACTGCAGTAAAATGTTTATAATAAGGAAGAAAAATGTGTGTGTGTTGTAAGTCATCTCACTAATATGATGTGGCTTCTGGAAACTTCTTGGAGGAGATGTGGGACAAGAGCCTGTGTTATGCAACTAGCTGATCTTTTATAGTTCAGGGATCTGTACTGTGCTTCTATCAGTTAATTTGGTGAATAATCAGAACTATGGACTCCAGTCAATTAATGGTGCACTGAAGGTGTATTTTCGTCTAGAAATACATGCATTTTAATTACCTTGACTACAAAATTCGTTTGTAAGTTGCTGTATTAAAATTGCAGCTCCATGTTTTTTGAAGATGTGACATGAATTTTTTCTCCGCAAGCTTGTCTGCTACTCATAAATATCCTGGGGAGAGGGCCACTTGCCAAGAAAATACTAACTATGGCTGAAACTTATCCGCCTTCTTAATTTGGCATGTATTTGTAGCTTGCGTCATTCTTTTAGCACAGTTTAGTTCCAGCAAAAGTATGTCTGAAAACCACAGGCTCTGTATTGCACAAAATACGGATGCTTGATTACTTAGCGGTGGTTTGCTGGTGACTCTTCGGTGGTGACATTGCCCCTAAAGCTGTATTTATCATGGGTTTCTCCTGGATATAGGCGGTTATTGCAGCAGAGATTTCTGGAAATCTTGTTTTCATATTGCACGTGATAGTTCTTTTGCGTTTTTTAGATTGCTTATACCTTACAATATCAATCCTACTAATTGATATTAGTAGGATTGATAATACTCTACGGAACATTACTATTTTGATTGAAAGGAGTCTGCGTATAGCTCCACATATGAAAGTTGTGCAGAAACAACTGCTACATTATTTTAGGCCTAAAATAGAATGTAGGGGGTAGTTGATTTGGCATTTAACTGTACGTATGTAGTTAAACATGTGCATGACTTCCATGTAGACATGCATTTACTTTTGGAACTAGCTTAAAACAATGCATCAAATTCTGAATTTTTGAACATTGATTACAAAGTACTGGGGTGTGCACAACAGCCATCTCTTTAACACTTTAACGCTTTCAAAAAGATGCTCAGTCTCTGAAAAACTACTTCCGTACCCCAATTATGGAAGTGGAAGGTGAGCTGAATTTGCAGTTTTTCATGGCCTTCACAGCTGCTTTGAACTAGTTTGAATCAGAAGGGTGAGCCAATACTCTGAATAGATGTAAAGAGGATATGGACGGTCTCCAAAAAGACTGGTCAACCCGTAGCCTGCAGCGCTTCCGGAAGGTCTGGACCGTTCAGATGGCACACGGCCACTTCAGCCTGACAGAATGCAGGCTGCAGCCGAAAGCTGTTCTTCACCTTAGCCTCTCTGCTCCCTCCACCCACTGTGCAATCCTGCTACCTTACTTGTGTCAAGCCTTAAGGTTTTCATTTGCATTTTAATAAATGTCATTAATATTTTAATTTGCTGGGGAAAGATGTTAATTTAGCTAAAGATTTTGCTCTTCCTTTATAAATTTACTTTTAGTGTGTTTTCTTAACTTGCCCATCAGAATGTCATGAAAGACTGATACTGGTAAGACTTTCTATGCCACCTGTGTTTGTAAAGCTGGCAGAGTATTTTAAAGGCAATTTTGTTCATGATCAATACCTACTGGTGATTGTTTTCCATTGATTGCAATGATTTTTAATGACTTTTTCCAGTATTTTCTTAACATTTGAATTTAAGCTCGCTGGTCTCACTCCTAGCTCTTTCACTTCCCTTTTTTAAAGCTGGACATTCCATGGGAGTTTTCTGAAGAAGCATTTCTACGAGGCTTAAGAGCATTTTTTGAAATTAAATGGTTGATTCTTTTACTTCCTACCTTTTATTTCTACATAAGGGACATAATTTGTGCACTTCCTAAAATACTGCTTTATTTTTAAAATATTCGTAACAAAAATGAGTGGTTCATTTGAGCTAAATAATTCCACCCCCTGCCCTAAGAAAAAAGAGTGTAACAAATCTGCCACAGCTGCTGGGCAGCTGTATAGGTTAAACCTTCCCTTTAATGATTTCTGTCCGTAAAGTTATGTGAGAAATAGATACAGGAATGCATTCTTCTTTTATTTGATTTCTGATGTCTTGAAAACATCAGAAAAATCTATATTTGTGAATAGATGAAGAGGATGCAGCAATTTGCTTTTGTATGTAACGTTATGGTAAGAAATGAGGATAATGGGCATAGTGAAATAAATGGAAAAAGAGAGACCGGGACATGGGAAACTTTTATTGAAGATAATTCTAGCTATGAAACCATGTTACTGGGGTGGGCGAACTACAGAGGAATTGTTGTGGGTTAACCCCAGTAGGCAACTAAGCCCTACACAGCCACTCACTCATCCCCCACTAATGGGATAGGGGGGAGAATCAGAAGGGTAAAAGAGAGAAAACTCATGGGTTGGGATAAAGACAGTTTAATAATTAAAAAATGGAAGGAAAAAAAAAATGGGGAAAACCCCCCCCAAACCAAGAAAAACGAATTATGTGAAAGAAAACAATTGCTCACCACCAACCACGCGGTGCCCAGCCAGTCCCCAAGCAACGGCAGCCCCCGCCAACCTCCACCCCCCAGTTGTATTACTGAGCATGATGTCATATGGTCTGGGATATCCCTTTGGTCAGTTGGGGTCAGCTGTCCCCGCTGCGTTCATCTGTTTTCATCAAAAATCCAAAACATAGCCCCATACTAGCTACTGTGAAGAAATTTAACTCCATCCCAACCAAAACCAGTACAGGAAGCTTGAAGAAAAAGTAAGAAACACATTCTGCATTGACAAAGTTGGTAGAAGAATATGCTATTGAAACCAACAAGAGGATGTGTCTGTGGGAGATAGTGTTGTTAATTTTAATGAGGTTTTTTTCCTGTTGGTTTCTGTGGGCTTATGTTTCAGATTAGATAATGCAAATTATCAAACTCTGAACAGTGAACATATAAAATACTTTGCATAAAGCATTCTTAAACTCAGAAGGTACTTCATAATTGCGAAGTTCAGCATTTATTAAGGCACAGACTTGCTCTTTTCTTGCTTAAAGTTGGTGTGGAATGACTTCACAAATTTCAGTGATCTGTAAATAGGCTTCTTGAATGAGAACAGGATTATCAAATTTGAAAAGTAACTCGCTCATGGGGGTGGAAGGGAAAATGATGGCATAGTACTCATGGGGAGGGAAGGGAAAACAATGGCATAGTTTCTACTGTAATATGTACTGTCATCTTATTTTCAAAGGAGTTTTGAAGAAGTCTGACGGGTGGGTTGGTTTAGGTTGCTGTGAGCTAGCTATTGCTGTGGAATGTCGGCAAGCATGTAAACAGGTAAGGCTTTCTAATTGTTTTTCTGTGCTTAATGTCAAATGATGGTGTGTTGAATTCATTCATGTATGAATGAACTTCAGGCTTAATGTGTTTTTTACATCAAAATTAAATTATCACATAAATTCTTTTTAAAATTGCAAAATACGACTAGATACTTCCCAGGAAGCACTACCGGTGACAAATGCCAGCAACCAAATTCCAAAAACCAAAACAGAGAATTTACATTTTTTTTGAAGAGAATTTTCAGTAAAAAAGTAAAAGCTCAAGTCTTCTGAGATGAAAACCTAGTTAAAAAAAAAAGTGGTGGGGTTGGTGGGGTGGATTTTTTTGGATATATATTTTCAACTGTGCTGTAGGACTAGGCTGCTTGCTATGACTTGACGAGCCTGAAGAAGAAATTTGAAGACCTTTGGGTTAGCTGTGCCTTTTCTGTACATTCTGACGCCACATTTAATTGCTCAGTAATGAAGATACAGTTAAGATGAAATCTTATTGTGTTTATAACTTTGACACCCCAGAAGTTCCAGTGTGAGAGCCGGCGAGCTGGCTGTAGGCGTGTCCCAGCACCACTGCGCTTGGCAAATGGACCCAATCCACTTAGTTTTGCTTTGCAAACAGTGGGCGCGTGATTATTCCTGATGTGCTCTAGTTTGTTACTTCGTAGTAATTTATTGACTGAATCCATAAAGATTCTGAAACCAATTCTCTTTGGTTAAGCTAAACTTAATTTCTTGAATTTTTTTGGTCACTACATGAAAGTTGTTGGTTTAAAATAGTGCTGAGTGGAAGGCAACTGTGACTGTTTCTAAGCTCTCTTTTTTTGCAGCGTAATGTTTAGTGACGCAACATTGTGGTTGCAGCCTCAAATAGGTTTTTATGCCTCTTCAAAGAGGTTTTTCTTCATCAGATGAAAGAAAGTTGGTTTTGGTGTTACTATATCACTGTTTTTGTCAAGTGACAATTTTAACCATAATACATAAATTTAGCAATGACCTTTTTATTAAAAATCTGTGAAGCATTTTGTGAGGGGTTTTTTTCCCCCCAAACACATGCTTGTGACCTTAAAAACGTCTTCAAAGTCAAAGAGCGTGTAATTATTTATCACCATCCTTGTAACTCACTTCTGGAGCACAGATGTACTTAATATTCGCTGTAGTATCTTGCATGTTACCTGTGTAATCTTAATCTTGGACCAGCAGCCTACTGCAGATCAGTGTCATACAAAGAAAAAGATGCTACCTTCACCCAAAAGCATACAGTTTAAACTATTTGACAAGAGATGAGCAGTCAGTTCAGAAACTGAGCAGTATGGAAAAAAGATGAGGAATGAATAAACAAAGCGGGTACTTTTGATCTTCTGATGAGAAGATACATGTATCGGTTCCCAAATGCATTTCTTAACAAAGTTTTCAAATTTATCCTAATGTTTAAGTGTTTTCCAGACCTGATAAAGGCACTTCCGTTTATTGCAGTGTCTTATGAAATTCTGTTAATTTGATCTTCTGATTGTCGTATCATTTCTCATTTTCAGAATCAGACACTGTGTTGTTTGATTGCAGACTCTGCTGTCTCAGAATCTTGGCTGTATTTTGTACTGTAGCTGACTCTCATTGATACATTTCTTGTGATTTTCTTTTAAACTAAAATACAGGTACTTGCTAAACATTAGGGATAGTGGGAAATATTTGGATATTAATTTGGAGGCATTCTGAAGGAGGTGATATGATAGGTCCAAGGTCAGACTTGGTATTTTAAATTACTGGAGAGGGAAATAACTAATGTTAGTAGTAATAATAATTTTTAATATCTGTCATATGAAAAAGGAGCAAGAAGTATTCTACAGAAGAAACTGATCTGCAGTTTGAAGGGAGAATTTCTGCAACTCAGTTTGACGATAGGACCTGTAGGACTGTACGTACAAGAGGGAGGAGAAGGGAAAGAGGCACATAGTGGTGCTGAGAACGCAAAATGGGGAGATTCTTATGCTCAAGTTCTTCCATTTCTGGAATGTTTCCTGTATTCTGCTCTACCTGGTAAACCTTTCCCAAAAACAACATTGCTTTGTGTGCTTCTGGTATCAACTAACTTGGTGCAGAAATAGGAGGTTTTGGTTTTTAATGAAATGTAGTATCGACAGTCATGGTTTCTGCTTTTTTTCTTAAAGCTTTACATGGATTCTTCAGGTTCTTAGAAAGGAACGTTTAAATAGATCGCGAATCCATGGTTATCACAGTTAATATAAAGGTAGAATCGTCTTTATTTTGCGACATGATTTTATTATTTTCTACTACAAATGGAGAAATGTATCTGTCTTTCAGGCTTCTGCAAAGAATGATGTTTTAAAGGTCTGCAGGAAGGAATATGAGGTATGTGTCTATGTGTCTGGATATATCTTATTAAAAATCAACTTTATAAATTCTGTAAAAAGTACCCTGTAGAAGAGGGAAAGTCCAGTCTTCTTATAGTCATATTTCTGGATATACTAATTTTCATCCAAATGTAAATTACCTCTCTCTACAGTTTTTGTGAAAGTACAGTCGTTTTCTGTAAAAAGGGCTTGTCTTTTTTTTAGACTTGCATATATCTTAATTTGAATGAAAAAGATGCAACTTTCAAAATGGAGACATGGATTCCAAAAAAAGTTTGTTTCATAGGAGTTCTGAGGAAAGTCAGCATTCATTGTGAGCATTCATTCCGTCAGAAACATTTCGGCTTCTATAGTGGGAGAGTCAGCTTAAAAGTGACCTAAAGAAATAACCTTTTCAATCTCCTGTTCTAATGTAAATAATTTCAAATTAATAATTTTTTGTAACATCAGTGAAACTATGAATGCTTGCAATTATTTTTACTGTTCTGCCCTTAAAATTAATCATCAGGATATTTTCAGAAATCTGCCTTTACCTATATTCCTTTTAACACAGTTTGTAGAAATGCTATTCTGCTAGGGCTTCTTTTCTTTCGATCTGTTTCTTAATTAAAAGCCAGATTCCTCCGCCCCCTTTTCATCTCACTTCCTCCTGCCCCGAATTAGGCAGTCCTGCATAAATTCTGCTCCTAACCAACGGTTCAGGATATGAGACAATTATCTGTTCTCTTGGTTTGGGCAGAAGTGCAGCAGGTTTCCTGTTTCTCCAGGAAATACTAAATTCCTTTTTTTTTTTTTCCCCCTTTGGTCCTTTTATCTAAACAATCTGCAGAGTATTTTCCTAGAATCTTCACTGTTGAAGTTACCATAGCTTGTTCTCTTAAAAATGAATTTTCATTGTAAGTAGTTCTGTCTCCTCTCATGCTATGTTATGCTATACTGTCAACACCTGTAAGCTTCTCCCCTGTTATGCTGGTCTGTTTCCTTCTTTTTTTCTGGATTTCTGCATTGCTGTAGGAGGTTGGCCAATATGGGTTGAAGGAGAACGGGAGAGGAAAGGTAAGAGATTAAAGAATGACTACAAAACGGTGATAGTCATCTTATTTACTTTTCCTAGTTCTTCTTTTTCCAGTTTTTATCTGGAATTTTGGAAAGTGGGTCCCTCACTCTTATTCAAGAGTGATCTTGATGTTACTGTACAGAAGACCTTAACTCTTTCTATCTGTGCAACACTAAAAGAGAAGGAGAGAGAGAAAAATGGTGGAAGAAGGAATCAGTCTTCTGATTGGTGAAGAAGGAAAGAGAACTTTTTTTAATGAGCGCTAGGAGTAGTAGATACAGATATTGTGTAGGGACGAAATTAAGTATCTGATGTGGTAGATCTTCGGTTATTACAGAATTTTGTATGACAGTGGGTTTTCCTGTGTATCAAGGCTTACAGGTACTCATGAAAAATAGTACTTACAATGTTCTCAAGAGACCCATTGGTTATTTAAAATTCAAGAAAGTTTTACCTAAGGTAGGAGATTCCAAAAAATACTTCTGGAGGAAGTGCAGGAAACCTGCACTTTTTCACACCCTAGTCAGTCTTTCTCCTTTTCTTAATTTTTTTTTTTTCTTGGTGAATGTGTCCTTCTCCCTCTGTAGTCTGTAAGTAGCTTCTGCGTCTGTGACCGGTACCATACTTTGTACTCAGTTGCGTTGGCTGGGGAAGAAACTGAACAATGGGAAACGGACTGCCTAGTTAAAACTGAAAGAGGTGACATACGATCAGAACCAGCCTGTGAATCGGATAGGTGCAATGTCATACATCTTGCGTTTACCTTCATGCTTAAGAATTCATACTTCATTCGCTAAAAATGAGGATCCAATTTGAGAATTAGTTTACAATATAGATCGTAGCGTTTGTTCATCAGCTCTCAAGTCTGTTATTGAGGTATTGAATATATAAGTACATGTCATGTAAGTAAAAATTAAGAATTAAGAAGCTGAATTAAGAATATAGAATTCCCTTTTTGTAAACACTCATAGCTTACCGGCTTTCATAGCTTACTTACATACTCACATAAGGATTTCCCGGCGGATTTTCACAAGCTTCTTACAGTAGTTGACTGAACTGTGCGTAGTACTTTTCTGTAATCTTCTGAGATTAGGGAAGCAACTTCATGAGTTACCCTTCAGCTTCCCACTAGGTCAGTGAGCATGAAGAACAAGGTAAGTCTTCAAGGGTAGGGCATAGGGTTCAGAGCAGTGACAAAACCCCAAACTCCAAGCGGGAGGCATCCCAAAGTTTGAAGTTGCAAAGCGGCGTGTCAGGTTGTACAGTAATAGAACTACTTCAGCATTGATGTGCCAGCTTTTCACAAGATTAATTGAAGATGTTTTTTCTGCTGATCACATGTTTCTGGATTACTTTTACTTGTAAATATTTATAAAGCTTGTGATTCTTCTAATTTGGAGATTTTACACGTTTTAGAAATGAATCATGTTGCAATAAGCTATTTGGTTTTGCATTGAAGATTGCCTGTCCTATTAAACATTTTTTATTTTCAAGTAGCACTGCATACAGAAATTTTAAAAATTAACACAGCTTGCTGAATATTTTTGAGTGTTACTGAAATGTACTTTATTTCCTTTCTTTTGAAAGGTTTTATTGTGGTAGTCCTTTTCCCATCTTCTGCTTCTCAGATACTCATTTTGTCATCTTCATTTTTTCTCTAGTTCTACGCATCTCAACTCTTTTATCTTTCACTACTTCTTCCAGCTTTCTGCTATCCTGTTCATCTTCCTCTAAAAAGAAGGTAGGTAATAGTCAAAGGAAGAAGAAAAAAAGAAGTGGAGACTGTATGGGTTGTATGTAGGATTTTCTGATTTTCCTATTTTTAAAAGTTTTGTGTGAAGTTGAGGTTCATTTTTTTAAAGACAGCATGGAATACATGCTTGGAAGAGTAACTGAAATTAGTTTATAAAGCTTGAAATAAGCTGTAAAGGATTTATTATTGCATTTAAGATCACTTTACTTTGTTCTGTGCATGGAAAGGGTATTACTAAAATTTCCATTAGACTGCAGTTCTTGAGTCTCTACACTGCATACTTTGAGTTCACCTCTCTACACATGAAGAACTCCCCTTCTTATTTCACATGCAGTAAATAAGACATTCAAACTTCTCTAGTTAATCGGCATTATGAGAGCTTTGCTGCAGCTGAGCACTATTAACATCTGCCATATGGTCGAAATATAATTGGAAATGCTGCCAGTTATCTAGCTTCTGCTCTTAAAACTATTTTTGACACACAGTAGTAAACGCTTTTGATGCCCTTGGACTGTTTAAAGGTATTTTTGCTCTCACAGATTTGAGCACTAATTAGCTTAATCTGATTTTGTTTTCTTAACAGTTTTTAAATACAGAAACTTCAAACGCAGTGCCTGCAGCTTCAAGTGCTCTAGTAGGGATTCAGAAGAGTATTCACTGTGTGACAGTATTGGCTTGTTTTATCTCCCAGGGTCATATGATGCTGCTTTATGCTGAGGTTTTAGTGGATGCTGGCTACTAATTACGCTTTCTGAAAAATGCAGTCAGCAGTTTTTAGCTCTTACCTAATTGTTTGCACTGATTACTCAGAGACAATAGGTTATAACTCAAGGAGCTGTTTAGGAATCACAGAATCATAAGATTGGAAGAGACCTGTAAAATCATCAAGTCCAACCATCAACCCAACCCCACCATGCCCACTAAACCATGTCCCGCAGTGCCATGTCCACACGTTCCTTCAACGCCTCCAGGGATGGTGACTCCACCACCTCCCTGGGCAGCCTCTTCCAGCGCTTCACCACTCTCTCAGGAAAGAAATTCTTCCTAATATCCAGCCTAAACCTCCCCTGGCGCAACTTGAGGCCATTTCCTCTTGTCCTGTCGCTTGTCAGTTGGGAGAAGAGAACAGCACCCACCTCACCACAACCCCCTTTCAAGTAGTTGCACAGAGCGAGAAGATCTCCCCTCAGCCTCCTCTTCTCCAGACTGAACAACCCCAGCTCCCTCAGCCGCTCCTCACAAGACTTGTGCTCCAGACCCCTCACCAGCTCCGTCGCCCTTCTCTGGACACGCTCCAGCACCTCAATGTCCTTCTTGGAGTGAGGGGCCCAAAACTGAACACAGCATTCAAGGTGCGGCCTCACCAGCGCCGAGTACAGGGGCACGATCCCCTCCCTGCTCCTGCTGGCCACACTGTTTCTGATACAGGCCAGGATGCCGTTGGCCTTCTTGGCCACCTGGGCACACTGCTGGCTCATCTTCAGCCGGCTGTCGATCAACACCCCCAGGTCCTTTTCTGTGGGGCAGCTTTCCAGCCAGTCGTCCCCAAGCCTGGAGCGTTGCATGGGGTTGTTGTGGCCAAAGTGCAGGACATTGTTTTGGAAAAGGTTCCAAAAAACAGTTTTAGTGAACTCCTAAGGCACAGGGCTGTCTGTGGCCTCTGTAAGTACTACTTAATTAATTCAAGGTGGATTCTGACCATATACTACACATAGTAGCCAATATTATTGTCATCTTATCTTCTGGTGCTTTTTGTCCCTATTCTCTACTGTTCGAAGGAGGTTGGTAGAATGCTCAATGATCTTGCCAAAATTTAAGTTCCAGTGATCTTGTTCTATCTTACTGTGCAAGCGTTCTCATTTCTTTACTGGTTTACATAATTGAGGAAAATCTTGGCCTTACTTGGTAATTACTGCAAGATTTTAAACTTCTTAACAGATGTGCACCAGCATTGAAACTTCAGCTGACTCCACTAAACCTTAGTATGTTACCTTCTGACTTTATCTTATCTTGATAAATTCAAAGATTAAACGAAGTCAAGGACAGACTAACAGGACTTTCATTGCAGTTCTCAGAGAGTGAAGCTTTTTGTTTCCTAGTGTATTTGTTAACTGTAGGTAATACTTCTAAATTAAGATGACCTTAATTGGATAGGATCTATACTCAAATATTTAACATGGTTAGGCTGCCCAAGACAACAGTACTAAACTTATTTTTCTGCCAGAGTTAGTACAATACAGGTACCACGGTAATTTTTAGGGAAGAAAATAATCTTTGATTTTTAGCAAAATACTCTTTAATTTCTGGCGTGAAAGAATAGCTTCACTCTCACTTTTCGTTCAAGACACAAAAGGCAGCCATTTTAAAAAGTGTGCTTGTAATATAAAAGCATGCCTTACAATGCAGAAGACTTCTTTTAGCCAAGTGTTCTGCTCTGTTTGTGTTTGTGTGCATGCACTTTGTTTTTTGAGCCGTTACCTGCAGCTGATGAGCTCCAAAAAGAGCGAAACCAGTTAGGTCCTGCAGTACGGGCTAAAGTCTTGCTTCAAGGAGCTTCTGGTGAGGAAGAGTGGACAATCTTCTCTGCTGGGTAAACTTCAGTTGCCTTTTTCAGTTTCCGTAACACCAAAAGACCTTTGAGACTGTTTTCTTTAAGGCATACATGGTTGTGTTGCCTGTGTCTGCCTGCCACTTTCCATTCCTTCTGCTTATAGTCTCACTGGCTTTAATCACCAGTTTCGGCAACTTTTGGGTTTAAAAAAAGAGAAGTCTGAAAGATGAGATTAATGCACAAGTAAAACAAATCTTTGTTTGTGTTTTATAAATGTCAATATTGCCATCTTTCTTCAATTAATATTTTATTCACAAGTTGAAAATGGAGTATCAGACTCTGTGTGTGTACACAGTATTGCCTTTTGATCCTCATTTTCCCAGATCTTGATGACTTAGTTCTTCCTTTAAAGAGAACATCCTTTCCTGCTCTTTTGTTTTTGTGGGGTTTGTTGTGTTTTGTTTTTCCTTACCTCTATCTCTGTTTTATCTTTTGCTTTGTTTTCTCTGTCTCCTGACAGTTCACTGGCAGATTCACAAGGAAGCTTCAGTGGGCAGAAAAGCTGCTGATTTTTTAAATATGAGTGTACTTTATTAGAGATGGGCATTAACCCTGTTTTATGGTTAGTAATTTAAATCAGACTGACTGTCTAACACCGTTATCAGCTTTATTTATGAACAGGTGACTGCACAGTAATTTTTATTTTTAAGATTCTGTCATGTCTGTATAGCTAAATTCCCCACAGGTGTACCTGTGCTTTCTGGGAAACTGAACAATTATCCAGACCTACGCAAAGAGCAAAGTCAGCACCCTAACTAGCACTGTATTCTGTGGTGGCTACAGGCACTACAGTTTCATGAGATATGGTGAGTTGCTTTAACAACTCGGTGCAGCAGAAGTTCCCCCGGTTCCTTCTTGCAACTGCCCTTTTGCCACACACACTCCCTCCCACTGCTAGCCATACAAATATACTCCTCCTTACCTTACTCTGCCTCTGGCATCTGGCAGGTCCGTCTAAAAGATGACGTCTAAAAGATGACGTCTAAAAGATGACGTCTAAAAGATGACGTCTAAAAGATGACGTCTAAAAGATGACGTCTAAAAGATGACGTCTAAAAGATGACGTCTAAAAGATGACGTCTAAAAGATGACGTCTAAAAGATGACGTCTAAAAGATGACGTCTAAAAGATGACGTCTAAAAGATGACGTCTAAAAGATGACGTCTAAAAGATGACGTCTAAAAGATGACGTCTAAAAGATGACGTCTAAAAGATGACGTCTAAAAGATGACGTCTAAAAGATGACGTCTAAAAGATGACGTCTAAAAGATGACGTCTAAAAGATGACGTCTAAAAGATGACGTCTAAAAGATGACGTCTAAAAGATGACGTCTAAAAGATGATTCTGTTCTAACTTACACCTATTGAAATCGCTGATTTAAATTCCTAGGAGATGAGAAAAAGGAGTTTTCAGGAGGGTTACTGAGAAAAATACAGGTCTTGAGAAGATGATTAGTGCCAGAGCTGATGTAAAGTCATACGCAAGACTATACAACTGAGAACAGGGAGAGAAGAGTTGACAACAATGTAGAAAAGAGAAGTAAGACCACCTCCTCTTAGCAGAAATACTAGCGTTATTACAGTGATACAGCAGTCTGTGGAACTATAGTTTCAAAGTACAGAAAGAAGAAGATTTATTATCTGCTTAGGGCATCCTGCCTGTGTAAAATGGGTGTGTAAAAGTGCTATAAGAAGGTAATTTTGTCTCAACTTGAGCCCTTCTTTAGAGGAGGAACGTTGGTAGACACCATCATCTTCTCAACATTCTTCTCCATTTTGTGTGTGGTTATAAACTGCAATTTGAGCTAACAGGGCCAGTGACACTGTTATCCCTGAACTGCTTTGTAATAACTTTTTTGTAACATTCAACTTTTAAATAACATGACAAATTTTAGCTGAGTTTCTAGCAGCATTACATCATGATTCTAAGTATTGTTTGCGCTAACAGTATGGTCAAGTACTTAGGTATAACAGTGACAGACAGGCTTCAGCCTTCTCAGGAGCCTCTATTGTCCCAGTGCATTAATTAATAAAGTTACAACATTGGTTTCTACCTGTCTGGTTTGTGTGCCGCCTTCCAGTGCTTGATACAGGGTGGGCGTGGAGAAGTCTAATTTCAGCAGCTTCTGAAGACAGTCAGTTTTGGGTCAGAGTGATGTTGTGTATGGCAATTCCTGTCTGACAATTGTTTCTTTTTTCGTACACGGGAGGTCCCAAAGAAACCAGGTGGCCACATTGAAACAGTGACTTGCTGATAACCGGTGTCCGGCATTCGTAGAGAAGGATGTATGGTGCTATAAAAATGACATGAGCCTTTAGGCAACAGTATAAATCTGTTCTTTACAGATGTAGGATGGTGACTCTGTCTACGTGTTCTGTTGCTGTGAGTTTTCTTGTCCCTCATCCGTGTTACAGAGATGAGTGGGTGACAGGATTGGCTTTGTGGGTGGTGAAGAGGGAAAAATCTGAAGTCAATCAGATGAAAACTTGCTGCTGGGATGAGGAATGTGGCTGCAAATTCATTCTCAGTCTCAGAGAAATAATTCAGTATCGATGCTCTTGGGAGAAAAGATCTAAAATTTGATAGCGGATATTAGAAGAATGAAAATAAAATGTCTGAATTGTTACTTTGTGAGCTTTGGGGTGTTGTTTCATGTAAGGCAGACTTTTGAATTTTTGTGTGAGGTGTTTTCAAGGGAGTTGTGCTTTTACTCACGATTACTGAAATTCTAAGTAGCTGCTGTTCATGGCAAGCTAACTTACATTTTCGAGTTAGATTTGTGTTTACTCTCTTAAGGTTGTTATTTCAGTGCCACATCCGCCGTGGTTGAAACCATGGTTTAAATTAATTTCTGACTGTAAATAGAAGAAAGTGACGCTGCTCACTACAATATTGGGACTATCCTCTTTAAAATCTTGTGTTTGACTGTTAACGTATTTCACTATCCAAAAATTTATTATCCAAAAGATGATATAATTGTGAGACTGTAGAAAACAGGATTGTGGCACTATGATTTACATGGCATAAAGAACAATTTGCGAGTTGGAGCTTGTGATTTAAATCACAGCATAAAATAAAATGATTAATGGCATGATACAAACTGAAATGTCAAGGCTTGAGGCTTTTCAAATATAAGTTAAGATGTGAGTCTTCCATCTTTTGGTACAGTAAATAATTCTTTTGGCTCTTCAGATTTTCATAGAACTGTCTCTGCAGGAATGCTAATTCATTTGAATGCTAATTCACGCATAGAGAGCCAGTCTGTTTTCTGAAGTGCTTACCCTTAAATGAACAACAGAAAATAGGACTAAGATAGCTACGAAAATGAAGAACAACATTTAAAAAAGAATCATGTTTTTACTTGGGTACTTACAAACCTTTCATGAGGAAAAATAATGTTAAAAAAAGGGGAAGTGGGCTTGTAGAATCCTCTGGTTCTGTAGTGGAATATATGTGCTTAATGAGTAGCACTTCAACGGAGTAAGAAGTTGAGACTCTGTAATATTTACTGATACTGGTATTAGGATTTACGATGTCTCTGAAGGTGAGTCAGTAAGGGAAAGGATGCAGAACGTGTGGGTTATATACTGAAGCTGTCTAGTAGAGATGAGTCTGCCTGTGCCGCTCCTGCGAACACAGAGATGTTCTATATTTACCCTGTCCTGGTCAGCATAACTGAAGGCGAGCGAGCTGCTTGAGAGGAGATCCTCAGCCTTCAGATGTTGCAGTTGCTCGTATTTTTATGAGTTCGCCACCGGGAGGTTTCATCACTTTGATATTTACTTTGCTTTTCTCTGTAATCCTACCTAGACCCTAGGGGGGAAAATAAGGATGGTGTCAAACCAGACTGAGTGACTCAAACTATCTCTGAGAAGAAAGCAAGTAGAGAATATGAATTGAAAAACAAATTCCTGCACTCCAAACAATCTCTAAGACAAAAATGAAAACGTCAGTATGATTCCTAACACGTTTGTATTTTCTTCGCTGTAAAAATGTAACCCTTCTGTCTGTTTACAGCAGTACAAAGTTTCACCAAAATGCCCCGAAGATTATTGGGGATACCCACTTCTCTGCAACGCCATAAATACTAGTAACTACCGCAGATGAAGAATGTAGTGAACTCCTGAGCTTAAGTTAGGTCTGCGTTTTGAGGTCTCTTCATTTTCTTATGTAGAGGTAGTAGCACATCTGATATTTTGCTGTACTGAAGCAAGATTTTAATCCCACGACATGATTGTGGATCAGTATGACGGTGTTTCTGTTTTCTTCTCTCGATGCTGTGTAAAATACAAATTTGTTTAATGATGGGGGTAGGGGAAATGAAGGAGATCAGGAACTTTATGAAGACGGGGATTGTGTTTTGTGACTATGTTTTAATTTATTTGATCACTTTTTATAATCTGGTGTTCAGGCAAGTGTGGAGGTCAGGTGTGGACGGGATTCAAATTCCTCTTCTTTTTCACAATCATATAATTTTAAAGTCTTTGATAATTGGCAACTACATTTTGGAATTTCAACCTCATGACTTCATCATTTCACAGAGTTCTGGAAAGTGTGTATGAGGTATCTATTTTTTTTAAGAAGAGATGTACTTTTTCAGCGTGGCAAAGGCTGTGGTTATTTTGGGCAAGAGTTCAATAGTCTTGAGGGAGGTGATTCTGCCCCTCTACCCTGCTCTGGTGAGGCCCCACCTGCAGTGCTGCGTCCAGCTCTGGGGTCCTCAGCACAGGAAGGACATGGACCTGTTGGAGCGCGTCCAGAGGAGGCCACGAAAATGATCAGGGGGCTGGAACACCTCTCCTATGAGGAAAGGCTGAGAGGGTTGGGGTTGTTCAGCCTGGAGAAAAGAAGGCTCCGGGGAGACACTATTGTGGCCTTTCAGTACTTAAAGGGGCCTTACAAGAAAGACAGGGACAGACTTTTTAGCTGGGCCTGTTGCGATGGGACAAGGGGTAATGTTTTTCAACTAAAAGAGGGTAGATTGAGACTAGAGGTAAGGAAGAAACTTTTCTCTATGTGGGTGGTGAAACCCTGGCACAGGCTGTCCAGAGAGGTGGGAGATGCCCCATCCCTGGAAACACTCAAGGTCAGGTTGGACGGGGCTCTAAGCAACCTGACCTAGTTGAAGATGTCCCTGCTCATGGCAGGGGGGCTGGACTAGATGACCTTGAAAGGTCCCTTCCAACCCAAACTGTTCTATGATTTTGATTGCTCTGTGGATTAGAGTCCTCTGAAAGAAAACAGCAGGGTGTATGTGTTTCCCTTCTTCTGTCACTTAACATGTTGTATATCCCCCAACTGTACCTTTTGGCAGCAGTTTCAGGGCGTTGATGGCATGCTTTAGCTTTTCAGGTATATTGTTGTTGAGTTAGTTTGTTGAGATTTTCTTTTGCATGTGTGCATCTGTGTTGAGTTCTTTTTTTCACGTAGAATCTTTAAAATTATTGTCATTAAAAAAAACACTTTGGGACATCCTGTTACAGCATGCTGTTTCTAAGTTCGTCCAGGAAATGCTTCCTATTTACTTGCTTGAATATCTATCTATTTTATTACGAGTACGCACAGAACTCAGGTGACCCCTGATCTTTTAATTTCCTACTTTCAGTGGTTTTGGATAGTGTTTTTGTTCTAATCCAATCTAATTGGAACAAACAATAACAAAGTTAGATTTATTAACTCATTATAAGAAATGACTGGACACTTAAATATTTATTTGAAGTTTTCTGGCTTGTAACACTATTTTTGTTTTGATTTCAGAACGCTCTCTTTAGTTGTATTAACAGAAATGAAAGTAAGTATGTAACGAATAGCTTGTCTTTTTTGTTTTTCTTTTATATCGTTCTATCCTTTTTTCTCTGAAATGCAAGAAATTCTGTGGATGTACATATACACAAATCATAGGGATTCAGTTCCATAGAAGGACAAACCACATGCATAAGTTTTCCTGCTCAAGTGATAAGGGGATTGGGCTGTTCATATAATTTATATCCGTTTTTAATGTGTGTATTTGTATTTGGCTTTTCTGTCCTATTTTGATGATTGCTTAGAAGCTCATTTTTTCCTTCTGCTTTGCTCAATTATTGAGTGTTAAGTAACAAAATTAAATGCATAGATGAAATCTTGCACCATGCAAGTGTTTTGTTGCCTGATGTCTGTCTATATAAAATGAAAAGAAATCAGTGTCTCAGAATTCATTCTAGTTAAAGTATTTCTCAAGAACTGTATATTTAAAAACATATCAAACATGGGTGAATCACAACACCATCTGTCTATTTTTTGGAATGAGTTTTAGGATGCTACTCTTGTATTTATTTGTGTACTATTAATATTTGTCTAATAATTCAATTATAGGACAATTCTGTTTACAGAATCACAGAATGGATTAGAAGGGACCTCTGGAGACAAAACAGCTGAAGATAAAATTCTTGAACTTGAGTTCAACATGGCTTTAGGGACTTTTTTTTTCTCCAGCTAAACAAACAAATGTAATTTGGCTAGTTACAGATTGTCTCAGTAACAGTACTCTGTAGGCAGAGATTATTCTAATAGAGCACAGAAGAATTTCTTCTTTTTTTTTTTTTTTTTTTTTTTTACAGTATTACCTTGAGCATCATTGCTCGTTTCTTCATTTCTCTGTGTAGGAACCCATAGCTTTTCTGTTGTTTTTTTGTTTCCCCAGTGGGGTCAGTCTGTTGCAGTTATGCAGGTCATCATACAAACTGTCGGGAATATTGTCAAGCAATTTTTCGGACGGACTCTTCTCCTGGTCCTTCACAAATTAAAGCAGTTGAAAATTACTGTGCATCTATTAGCCCTCAGCTTATACACTGTGTGAACAACTATACACAGTCATATCCAATGAGAAATCCTACAGATAGTAAGTATAAAAAATATCCTTTACTGAAAGTTATAAAAAAATACTGAAAATGTTTGAGGATTGTATGCACTTTTTATATAAAATGTGTTATTGTGTAACTCTATTGTATAAATTGTATTCATGTATCTCTATATTATAATTGTAATTATATAAATTTATGTAATGATAACTTTTGTAGGTGCATTATTGATTTTTTTTAATTTTTTTTTATTTCTACATATTGCTGTTTTTTTTCCCAGAGTTGATTCTGTTTGCATTTAAAAGAAGCAATGTTATTTGAAATTATTTAGGGGGCAAAAAAAGCCTCCTTATAGCAATTTTTCTCTGAGGGCTATTATGTCCTGCATCTCGGTGGTTGTTGTATGTTTGATCATTAACTATTTTTAAATTTTTTAACAGGTTTGTATTGCTGTGATAGAGCAGAGGACTATGCCTGTCAGACTGCTTGTAAAAGAATTCTAATGTCAATGAAAACAGAGCTTGAAATTGTTGACGGACTTATAGAAGGCTGTAAAACAATGCCTCTCCCTCAGGATCCGCTTTGGCAATGTTTTCTTGAGAGTTCACGATCTGTTCACCCAGGAGTCACTGTGCACCCTCCACCTTCAACAGGCCTCGATGGAGCTAAGCTCCATTGCTGTTCTAAAGCAAATTCTTCCACATGTAGGTCAGTATCTCTCTACCTTCATTTCCAGTTGTGAAAAAGCTTTAGAAGTTCTCTCGTATCAGGCCTTTACCCAAATTCTTCTATGTACATCAAATAAAGAGTTCTGTGAATTCTTAGGGAAAATAGAGGTTTCGCTACTCAGATGGGGCTCACGTTCTGTCCAATACTTACTTTGTATTTCAAAAAATACTGCTCTATAAGAGGAATCACACTTTTCTCACTTTTAGCACTAGCATGTTA
Source organism: Gavia stellata (assembly GCF_030936135.1). Classification (NCBI taxonomy): domain Eukaryota; kingdom Metazoa; phylum Chordata; class Aves; order Gaviiformes; family Gaviidae; genus Gavia; species Gavia stellata. The sequence continues at coordinate 103,256,642 of NC_082596.1, forward strand.
CAGCAGACACACTAAGTTAATGAAAACTGTACCTTACTTGTGGTCGTAACAGCCAATATTGCAACAAGATGAAGAGACCTTAAGCAGATGCTAAAGAGAGCCAAGGGGACAATGACCTGCACGAGCTCTCAAGTACCTGGTTGCCACGTGTTAAAACCTTAGCCGTATTCCTTACTAGACGCTATTCAGATTTTTGTCAATGAAAAATAACTTAGGTTATTTAATAATTAAATAATGGAACTAACTATTCTGACATTTAAAAAATAAGCGTTTCAGCAAATAGTTGCACACTTGCAAATAACTGTAACTGGAGCATTTTTAGTTTGTAGTGGTTATCTGTCCACTTTAAAAATAGACCATTATTGCTTTTTAAATGCATCAGTATGTCAAAAGAAGCTGCAAACGTTGATTTTTGAGCTGTTCCTTCCTTTTCTATCAAAGTTTACAGTAACAAAACAACAGATCCTGAATGCATCAGGATCTTATAATGAGTTCAGTCGTAGAGCCCTGGAGTTACGTTATTTCTTAGAACATTGTAGCATAGGGCAGTTGATATAATATCTTTTAGTTGCTTGCTTTGACAATGAGTTCTAAAAATGGATCCTACCCTCACGGTTTCAATATGCAGTAGACTTTAATAGTACAGTGAATTTCCATACCTTCAGTTGGGATGGGAACAGCTGTAGTTTGTGGGATGTTGCTGTGAATGAAGCGGCTTGGGTATTGCTGACACCGGCAAACACCTCAAACACAAGCCACAAAGAGTACCTCTGTTTCAAACATCAGGGCAAAAGAAGAAACGTATTTTGCTTGCCAATCATTCTGTAGGAGGAGAAGGCATGATTTGAACTGGAAGGGTGGAATTAGAAGTTGTTCATTATCATGTCAACCGAGATTTATTACAAGTAAAATTAGCTGGGATAGTTCTCACCTCCAAGTCATTAGTTCGGGTTTCCAACTATTACATTTTTACTGGATATTGCAGTTTTATATTCTGAAGTCTTTCAGTCTCACTAGCTTCAAGATTTTCTAGCATACTTAAGCAAAACTGCAAAACGTAGAAAACAGTGAAGTGGGGTTATTTGCTTTGAGCACAACATTTGAATACTCTTGCACACTTTGTGGGCGCTAACACAGTCTTCCACTGTGAGTGCAGGCTGTTGTGATCAGCAAAGAAACGATAGGCTCGGCTATATCTGAATGACTGCTCTTCTTTTAATTTTATTTTCTTCATCTGTGTTTTTCTTTTCAGAGAGCTCTGCACTAAACTTTATAGCACGAGCTGGGGCAATTCACAGAGCTGGCAAGAATTTGATCGCTTTTGTGAGTATAATGCAGTTGAAGTTTCCATGTTGACCTGTTTAGCAGATGTACGAGAACCTTGTCAGCTGGGCTGTAGAAATCTTACTTACTGCACTAATTTTAATAACAGGTAGGAGAGAGACACTGAATATTGTATAAAGGAATTCCTGTGCTGTGATGTAAAAAATAAGATAAAATGTTTTTCAGGCTTATTTTGAGATTGTATGTAGCTGTCTTTCTGCAAATATTTTTTTTTGATAATTTAAAAATCAATAGTTTTCTTTAGAATAAACTTTTGGAAATTAATTTAACAACAGACATAACAAAACTTACAAGAATAAAAGCTAACCCCTGAACTTGTAAAATGTCATCATGTATTAGCAGCATATTCCTCTGCCTTACTGTATAGACAAGTAAGCCATGATAACCAGAATGTTGTGTATTATAAATAAGGTAAAAATTCTTGTTAAATTTACATGTTACTCTCTTCTAAAATTCCTTTTCTTTCAGAAGTATTTATGTGATTTTTTTACTCTATAGGGCAAAATGCATGACTTCAAAGTGGTGTCTGAATTAGTATTTCCAAGGTTACAAATTAAATAGTTTGAGTTTCAAAAAAAGCATTTAAAAATTTGTTAGCTATTAGAGGTCTCTGGCTTTTCTTTGAAATAGTGTACAGTGGCACGAGTGTTACATGAGCAGTAGAATCACATGTGATAGATGCAGCCTGGGCAAATATAAATGATAAATCAACTTGCATTAGTGATTGACCAGGAAACATTCACGCAGATATTCAGGATATCTAAGATATTTGCTTTTAAGTCAACTTTTTCAGGTAAGAAAAATTTAAGTGGTATTTGATCTAAGAGTAGAGGTGAGAAGGGACTTTCAGCCTTGAGTCTTAAAGAGCTTATTTTCCTTAAAGACTGAATTCAAATTGATTTTGATCTTGCTTAACTGTGGAAGGGATTAATTTCTTTATACCACAAAAACCAAGCCATAGTAAGGTTGTAGAGTTCATATGGTGAAAGGTAAAATGTGTGGTGTTTTCTTTTTCTCGTATACATGCCATATCTTAACTTCTTCTTTTAAGACCAACAGAACTTTTTAGGAGCTGCAATACTCAGTCAGACCAGGGTGCCATGAATGACATGAAGCTGTGGGAAAAAGGGAGTATTAAAATGCCATTTATAAATATTCCCGTGCTTGATATTAAAAAATGCCAACCAGAAATGTGGAAGGCAATTGCCTGCTCGCTGCAGATTAAACCTTGCCACAGCAAATCTAGAGGAAGTATTATCTGCAAGTAAGTACTGTGGGGGGAAAAACAACTTAGAAGTTCCGTTAAGGATTTTGATGAGAACTAAAAAGCTGCTGTAGGATTGTGTTTGACTTACGTTAGGAAAACATGGCAAGGCAAACACAGAAGGAACATGAGCTTGTGTAGTTGCCATTGCTTGAATCTCCGTCACTGTAAGTGGAGGATGTTTGTCTGTTAATGAGATGGATCTATACGCTTCCATTGTAAAGTTGGTTTATTGCTGGGGTTTTTTTTGGCTCGCTGTGGTGTCTATAAAACCTCTCCTCTTTTTCGGTTTTGGGAACTACTGGTGATTTTCAGCTGACAGAAAGGTCTGAAAAAAAAAGGGAAGTTTATTTTTTAAAAAAATAAATTTTGAAAGTAGGTGATTGGGTAGAGAAGAGACCAGTTAACAGTACAGGTAGTGAGATAGAGTTCAACCCATATTAGACATTAGTAAATTAAGGAAATGTTTGGTCTTGAAACATGCATATGATGCCATAGAAAATAAAAATCACCAAGCCCAAAGTAGAGGAAGAGTATTGTAAGCAATAGTTCCTGTCTTTGTGTCACAAATTTGTTCCTTCTTCTGTATGTAAAATGTAGCACACATATATACACGCACACACATATATATATATATGTAAAAAAAACCACTCCGCTGTGAGACAGATGGGGAAGGTTGTGGCTTCGGGGAAGGGAAGAATTTGGAAAGAAATCTTTTTTTCATACAAGACCTTTTTTCTTCAAGTAGTGTTCATGAAGTTCTGTTTCTTTCTTCATCTGAAGATCAGATTGTGTGGAAATACTGAAGAAATGTGGAGATCATAATAAATTCCCTGAAGGCCACTCAGCTGAAAGTATTTGTGAGCTCTTATCTCCAACAGATGACTTGGAGAGCTGTATCCCTTTGGATACATACCTGAGTAAGTATCAATGTACCTATGCAACCAAATCAAAAACCAAGATACTTTGAATGCTTATCATTGTTTTTAATAACTTTCATTATTCTTTTAAAGACAGTTGTATTGAATGTGAGGCATTTTATTTAGCGTATTAGAGAAAATTGGATTTTTCAAATTGCCATAGCTCATTACGTTTATTCCTTCTTGTATTGGGTGTATAAGCAAGGTTGTTTTGGGGGCAGTGGAGGCTGCAGGGGCTGCGTGGGAAGGTATCAAGGACTGCACTCTGCCAGACACAGCCAGCTCGGCAATGGGCCTGCTATAGGCCAAACCTGTGCCCCTTAGCAAATTCAGTGGTGCCTCTGTGAAAACACATTTAAGAAAGGGCAAGAAGTGCTGGACAGGTGGAGGAGAAGGGAACGGGAAGAGTGAGAAACAACAGAGGTGGCACCAAGGTCAGGGGAGCAGGAGGAGAGGCGGTGCTCCATGGCAGAGCAGACGTCCCCAAGGCAGCCTGTGGAGGACCCCGTGCCACAGCAAGTGGGTGTACCCTGAAAGAGGCTGCAGCCCCGGGAGAGCCCGTGCTGGAGCAGAGGAAAGGTGTGACTGGGAATGAGGGGCAGAGCGAAACCGCTCTGTACCATGGTCACCATCATCCCCCCCTTCCCAATCCCCACTGCGTCACTTGGGGCAGGGGCAGAGAAATCTGGAGTGAAGGAGTGAAGGTGAGCCTGGGAAAGGGAGGAAGAAGGATGTTGCTTTAATGTTTGTCTTCATTCCCATTACCTGAATCTGTAATTCAATATTTATTTTAATTGGCAATAAATTTAGTTAATTTCCCCCAAGTCAGTTTTGCCTGCAGTGGTAATTCTTACACAGTCTCCCTGTCTTTATCTCAACCCATGAGCTTTTCTGTTCCTGTTCTACCTATTTTCTACCCCCATCCCATTTGGGGTGGGGGGACTGGGTGGGAGTTTGGCTGTTAGCCAAGGCTAACCCGCCACAATTCTCTTTTGGGGACTTCATATATTCAGTGCAAGTACAGTAATCTGTATCGTCTAATAATCTGGCTTGTTGAATTTCAGTGATTTTTACCTACTTGAAAACAGACTAGTTAATCTTATTTTAAGACAACTCTGTTCTTCAAGAAGTCATCTCACATGCCAAAAAAGCGCTATAATAATAAAACCACTAGCACTATTTATTTACAGGACAAAAGCTGGATCTTGCTTGGGAGGACTGATCTCAAGTAAATGTCACTGAAATAATAGCGTAATTTATAGCACAGCTTCTTGATGTACAAAATTACGTTTTTGCCCAATGCATAAAATCTGTTCTTCAACTGTGCAATTAGAATAACTAAAACCCAAATTAAGTCTTGGGGCAACAGAACATGAGTTTAGTAGGTATATGGAGGAACGAAGTTTTTGTGGTTCTGTTTTCTCCTAGCATGTCTTATCCCTCAGTGTGGAACACAATTGTATTAGTAAAATTTTCTCTTGGTTCTAGATGTCATTTAAATGCATCTTTTTACATTATTTTTCCAAATCTGCTCTACCCTGTTACTACTTCCTGTTGCATATATATCTCTGTAGGATTTAATCCTATAAAGCTGAAAAGGTCTTATCCATTTTAGACTTTATTCCAAATTAAATTTAGATATTTCTTTCTCAGAATCCCAGGAACTTTGAAAACAGTAAAATTTTGGTTAGTAAGAGCTGCAACTGAAAGTATGCCTCCACAAATAAATTGTTCCCCGAGAGACAATGTATTGAAGCTTTGGGTGGTTCTTTCCATGTTGCTGCTGCTTTTCCGTGTTGTCTTCACTCTCCTTCATCTTGTGACAGGAGAACATTACTAGTGAGTTAAAGGGAAAACAGAAACAAAAGTCTATCAATGATAGCAAACTTGGTTAAACATCAAGTGTACTTTAAACCTCCAGTTTCTTAATCACTGACTATGGGACTTCTCTTGATTAAACTGCTGGTCATTGTCAGTTTGTATTTTTGTCAAGTAGAGAAAATTATTGGGGAAACAAAATAGAGGAAATATATTTTGCTTGTGAAGAATCATCTGGGTCGTTATTTCCAGGATTGAGAACTAAACTTTTGAAATAAGTTAACTACCTTGTCGTGTCAAGCTTCTACAAGTATAGTTAAAAAAAGAAAAAATATTTCACAGAATTGTCAAAAAATACGATTTTACTGAATGTAAGAAATGCCATGCTTTACTGAAGAAAAATAAACCTCATTTAAATCACTATAGATGCTGTATATTCTGTTTTCAGGCCCAAGTTCTTTAGGTAACATTGTAGAAGATGTTACACATCCATGTAATCCGAATCCATGTGCAGCTAATCAGTTATGTGAAGTAAACAGGAAAGGATGTCAATCTGGAGAGCTGTGTCTTCCGTATTTGTGTGTACCAGGTAAGGCTTTTTGGAATTCTGTTTACCTGAATTTTGCTGCTAAATATATGTTACTGAAATTTTGTTGAAAGTTTCAGAGTGAATTGCTCATATCCCAAAAGAACTATTATCACAATTATCTTGTGTTTTCAAAAGCTGTAGCCTACCTTCTAGCTCTTTTCACTTCTCCATGTGTTTCTCTTTTTGTTGTCCACTGAAAGATAATGTCTTATTAGAAGATACATCATTACTTATTTGGCTTCAGAAGAAATAAATGTCCATACTTGGTCTCTAAGCAGCCTGCCTGCTATTTAAAATTACAAGCATGCAATACTGCAAATACAGTGCAGCTCACTGCTTCTGCAGACACCGTGACATGTATTGCCCTGTATTTCCATACATTATTAGTCATATCCGCATTATTTTCCTTGCTGGTGAAATAAAATGACATTATATCTTGCTTTGAAATTAATGAAAATCAGGCTGTCAGTCTTGGGAGGACTTTTTGAGAGCTCTGGGAATCTGATCAAATGCAGGGTGCCCTGGGATGTACATTTGCATTGGCAGCAATTCCGGTGTTATCTTAAAGTTCAAGATGGTATCTTACATGGAATTGTCCCAAATGCTTCTTCATAGGCAAGGTCGACTTCTCAAAATCTCTCCAGCAGCTCATGGGTAACTAGGTCCGGTCTGAGTAAATTAATACCCAAACTTTTTCTTAAGAGCTTCACTGTTGCTGCTTCACTGGATTCAGAGTGCCGAGGTTCAGGGCTTGGGAAGGAAATGACATGGCACATAATTTATTTGCCTCTCCTTTCTTCTCGCTGCTACTTGAGCTTGCAGGACTGATGCAGCATCTCTGCACTTCATCTTTAGTGACTGACAGCGCTGTGAGTTCATTGAGTGGAGAAAAAGGCAGAACCGCAAGGCAGATTAGCTCTGTGTCTCCCCCAGATCTGTATATAGGCTTGTAGTTTGGAGGAAAAAGACACTGACTTTGGGAAACAACAAAAATATGAATAATGGATCTTGTGCTGCCTTGTCCTTGCATGAGACCCACGGTACTGCTGTTCATTAAAGGTGATGTCTGGAGGTGCAGCAGTACGCAGCTGACTGCATTTCTGCTGCTGCTCCGTTGAGTGATACTTTTCATGTAGGTGCACCTCACTAGAAAGGCATCCGTGGTCATTTGGGAACTACTTTTTCAGAGCATAGGTGTTGTCTAACTTCTGCATCATGAGTAAATGTGAGCTGACTGGGGAGAGAGCCTCACGTAGAATGAGTTTCAGCTATCTAACTTTGAAACGGCGGGCTTGGATGGTGTTGATAACAAGGGTCAAATCTACAAAAGGAGGTGGGAGACTGTACGATGTCCAACTTCTACAGCCCCTTCATTGTTCTACATTAGACACCGGTAGTGCTTGCCACAATTTTCCCCCTTTCTTTAAAGCAAAAGGTAGCGTTCAGTGACATGAGGGATCACGTATGGTTCTTGAAGCAAAAAGGAAAGCTTACATTTGGTGACCGCTTGAACGCGTGTGTTGAGAGAGACTGAGCGAGTGAGAGCGACAGTGATTTTTAAACTGAATTGCATGAAGCAGCCTCCTTTCTAGAGGAGGTGATAGAGATCGTTGCCATAACTGCCTTGCATCAAGTTCCCTGAGCCTCTTTTGTTCCAGAGTCCCTTTTATTCAGCAGTTTCTCCAGTGATTTTTAATTACAAAGAGGAAAACTGGGGTTTGCGTCACTGGTACATCTGCTACACTTGTGCTCTTCTAAAAGTGAGGATAGACTTCAGCTTATTCTTTCTGTGAGCCTAGGGTATGACCCTTACAAAATATTTTTGGTTTTCTGAAAAGCCGAGCATTATTACTAGAGAGGTTGTATTGTCTTTGCTTGCTGCAAAAGTCATTCAAAGTGATCTGAAAATAAGCTCACACAGAGCTTTTGAAGAGACACTTTACCTCCTCTAAAGGTTGGAAGGTGACTTTTGGTTGAATTCAGTCTTTTTATTGGTTGAAAGTTTTGGGGGATTTGTTGCAGTTCATAATTTCTAGGGTAATTTTAATCTACTATTTCTCTTATTGTTGTTTCCTTGCAGTTTTTAAAACCATTTTTCTTCTTTTCCATTCTTTTTTTTATTATTTTAAATCCAGTTTTCCTGCTTTTTCTCCCTTTCTCCTCTCTTCACGTCTACCTATAAGAGTCCTTCAGTATTCACGTAAGAGGTACAAGTACGGAAGGAAGACACAATAAAATACGTAAGAGAGGGGAAATGACTGGGCTTTGCTTGTGACACCCTTCAATTCAGTTTGTGTATTGGAGAGAGTGAAGCGTATGTGGTCTTTGTTATATCACATACGTTTCATGCTACTCCAGAGCTCTGGAAAATGAGTTTACTTGAGAATTCTTGGAATTACCAGTCTTTTTGTCTGAAGTGACATTTCTACAGGCACTTCAGAACATTGTCACAAGCAAATATCTTCTCTTTCTGCTACTTGTTGCCTCTAAAATGAGTGGATTTGTCTAAAGGGCGAGAGCAAGGATGCTTTTTCACAAGTCAAAGAGTAGCAGTTATTTTTGATAGTGGCACTTGTCAAAGTATTTACTAAATATGAGCTCAAATTTCTCCTTGTATATAGGTTGCAAACTAGGAGAAGCCTCAGATTTTATTGTCCGTCAAGGTACACTTATTCAAGTTCCATCTTCAGCTGGCGATGTTGGTTGTTACAAGATTTGTACCTGTGGACACAGTGGATTGCTAGAAAACTGCATGGAAATGCATTGTGTTGACCTCCAAAAATCATGCATTGTTGGAGGACAAAGAAAAAGTAAGTATTAGAACAATAATTATATCTTTATACAGCACCTGTTCCTTAAGCAGTGAATTCTGAGGTACATAGGAAAACCCAGAGGATCTGAATGCAGGGTTTATGAGAAAATACAAAAGTTAATGTGTGCATCCCTATATATAATACTTGTTTAATTCTTATGTATGCTGGAGTTTTCCATTATTTAAATCAATACTGAACTGTGTCTGTCTCAACCAATGGAAGTCTTGTGTGAAGCATGTTCTTAGTACACCGTTTTTCAACCAAAAGGTCACTGGCTTGCCTCACATCCCCTGTATTTTATGGTACTTGATATTAGCTAGCTTTCTTTCTGGTAGAACTTGCTGGTGAGAGCTCTGAGGACTGAGGAGAGGAAAACAAAGGCAAGTGTAGGGTACTGCACCCAGGCCAGAATAACCTCACGCATCAGTACAGGTGAGGGGCTGACCTGCTGGAGAGCAGCTCTGTGGAAAGGGACCTGGGGGTCCTGGGGGACAACAGGATGACCATAAGCCAGCAATATGCCCTTGGGGCCAAGAATGCCAGTGGCATCCTGGGGTGCATCAAGGAGAATGTGGCTAGCAGGGCAAGGGATGTTATCCTCCCCCTCTATTCTGCCCTGGTGAGGCCGCATCTGGAGTCCTGTGTCCAGTTCTGGGCTCCCCGGTTCAAGAAGGACAGGGAACTGCTGGAGAGGGTACAGCAAAGGGCTACGAAGGTGATGAGGGGTCTGGAACATCTGTCTTATGAGGAAAGGCCGAGTGACTTGGGGCTTTGTAGTCTGGAGAAGACTGAGGGGGATCTTATCAATGCTTATAAATACCGAAGGGGTGGGCACCAGGAGGATGGGGCCAGTCTTTTTTCAGTGGTGCCCAGTGACAGGACAAGAGGTCATGGGCACAAACTTGGTCATAGGAAGTTCCATCTCCACATGAAGAGGAACTTCTTTCCTTTGAGGGTGGCAGAGCCCTGGAACAGGCTGCCCAGAGAGGCTGGGGAGTCTCCTTCTCTGGAGATACTCAGCACTCGCCGGGACGCATTCCTGTGCAACCTGCTCTGGGGGACCCTGCTCTGGCGGGGGTTGGACTAGGTGATCTCCAGAGGTCCCTTCCAACCCCTCTCGTTCTGTCATTCTGTGAAAAGTCCTGAGAGTTCCCAGCCAGGAGGCAGCAGGGATGAGGCAACAACAGCAAAACAAATTGATCTGCTTTAAGCATGCTGTCGTTCCGAGGTTTAAGCACAGTGTAATGGACTATAAATGGCTGCCCATTTCCTGGATTCCAACTTTGCGGGTACTCTCAGTCTACTTTTAACAGCATTAGATAACCAGTGACCAAGAGAGGTGTCTGGGGAAGAGTATGAGAAAAGGCAGAGGATTTAATCATATTTTCCATGAATACTCGACCAGAATTCGTTCTACGCTTCAAACCACAGACCCCTTCAGCAGGGAGTGGTTTCTTTACTGGCCCCAAATGGGTTTGGGGTTTTTGGGTTTGGTTTTATTTTTTTCTTCCATGGACTTAAAATATGGGTTAAAAAAAAGTCAGAAACTTTTATCATGAGCTGTAACCTCTGGCAGGAAGTTCCACATATAAAGATATGTGTGCCTAAAAACCCTCCTCTTTTTTTTTTTTTTTGGTGGGGGTTTGCAAGGGATTTCTTTTCATTTGAGCCTTGGTAGTTGGTTTCATCTGGTTCCTCTTAGTTCATGAGATTCATCCTAATTCTTGTATTGAAAAAGCTTATGAATGATTGTTGCCTATATGCCTCCTCTGTCAGTCCTCTGTCATATTCCCCTCAGCTTTCTGGGTTTTTTTCCAAGCCAGTTCCTATTCTAGATAATCATTCCTTATATGAAAACAGTTGTATACTTTTTGATCGTATTTATTGCCCTGCTGTGTACCTTTTTCTAGTTCTTACATTTGCTTTTGAAATGAGAACTGAAACCTCATGCACCACGCACAATCAAGTGCCCAATCAAGTGTATGTAATAGCAAAATTATGTTCCTTTCATAATTATTCTTGAACATTATCTTTTTTTGGCTACTAATTCTGTTGAGGTCATGCTTTCACAGAGCAGCCTATTGTAACACTGTGGTCCAGTTCTTAAGTGGAAATGGTCAGCTCACAGCTCGTTGTGTGAATTGTAGAGAATCACTTTATATTCAGTACAATTAATTTCCTCTGCTATATCCTTTCCTAGTTGCTCAGTGTGGTGAGATTTTCTTGCAGTTCTTTATTCTTTGGTCCTTTGTACCTTAATGTTACTGATAGACTTTGTCATGTAAATACTTGTGGTTTGTTTTTTGGATCACGTATAAATATGTTGAACAGAACAGCCACTGCATAGATCATGGAGACTCCTCCAGTGACCTCCCTTCATTGTCCATTTATTCTGTTTCACAGTTATTTATCCATGTGAGCGCTTTTTTTCTCTCTACTTTTTTTTCTTGAAAGCCTATGTTAAAGACCTATTAAATGTCTGTTGAGTGTTGAATTGTATCAACCTGATTTTCTGTTGTCCACATGCTTATTGACTCCTTTAGATAATCCTAAAAGATTTGTTTTGTGACTTGCACAAAAACTATGATTCCTTCCCCCGATGTATCATATTTAGGTGTGTGTCCACTGATGCAAACTTTTATACTTTTACCACGTTTGCATTGGACAAAATTAAGTTTACTTATCTCTATTATCCACAGAACCCTTTTAAAAAAGGTGAATATATTTTAGCCATTTGCATTGGTATCCAAACCCTGGGGAAGTTTAAAGCAAGAGGTTATAAATAAGTTTGCTTATATTAGCAGGTATTTCATACCCGAGTTCATTTTGAGTTTTTTGGTGAACGTTTCTGGTCTTGCATAGTCATTAGCATTTCACAGAATCATTAAGGTTGGAAAAGATCTGTAAGACCATCAAGTCCAACCATCAACCCAACACCGCCATGCCCATTAAACCATGTCCCGCAGTGCCATGTCCACACATTCCTTGCACACCTCCAGGGATGGTGACTCCACCACCTCCCTGGGCAGCCTCTTCCAGTGTCTCACCACTCTCTCAGGAAAGAACTTTTTCCTAATATCCAGTCTGAAACCTCCCCTGGCGCAACTTGAGGCCATTTCCTCTTGTCCTGTCACTAGTCACTTGGGAGAAGAGAGCAACACCCACCTCACCACAACCCCCTTTCAGGCAGTTGTAGAGAGCGATGAGGTCTCCCCTCAGCCTCCTCTTCTCCAGACTGAACAACCCCAGCTCCCTCAGCCGCTCCTCACAAGACTTGTGCTCCAGACCCCTCACCAGCTTCGTCGCCCTTCTCTGGACACGCTCCAGCACCTCAATGTCCTTCTTGTAGTGAGGGGCCCAAAACTGAACACAGCATTCGAGGTGCAGCCTCACCAGTGCCGAGTACAGGGGCACGATCCCCTCCCTACTCCTGCTGCCCACACCATTTCTGATACAGGCCAGGATGCCGTTGGCCTTCTTGGCCACCTGGGCACACTGCTGGCTCATCTTCAGCCGGCTGTCGATCGACACCCCCAGGTCCTTTTCTGCTGGGCAGCTTTCCAGCCACTCGTCCCCAAGCCTGGAGCGTTGCATGGGGTTGTTGTGACCCAAGTGTAGGACTCAACACTTGGCTTGTCCAAGACCCGGCATTTGTCTGTCCAAGAGCTGCTTCTGAGGTAGGTTCTCGAATACATTGCCTGTGAAGAAGGTACTCAGCTTAGACTTGTAACAACTTCTGCAGGGAACAGGGATGCAAGAAAATTCCTTTTTTTTTGTTGTTGTTGTTGACTTATCTTCCGAGTGGTTCTTCTGTGTATTGATCAGGTGTTCACTGTGTGCCCCTGCCTCCTACCACAAACCTAGCTGTAGGTGTAAAAGTCACATAAAACTAGTTTTATCAAAATAGTTGTTGATGTCTGAATTTAGCAGTGAACAAAACCGGTAATCACTGGATGTGTTCCCAATAGGCAGAAGATACAGAGGCGCGCGCACACACATATACACGCGCTGCTAACATGGCCAGCCACACTGATAAACACCGACAGAAATTAGTGCCCTTACTGGCACCTGCATAAACACACGTAGCGTTAACACAAACATGAACAGCACACGTGGCCCAAACCTGTTCCTGTTCTGCTGCTGATTGGAAATGAAGCCCGCTAATGAAATATATGCACGCAGAACAGCGTTCTGCCTGGTAGCAGGCCCTAGATGCCCAGTTTCTCCGCTAGCCGCCCCCCAGACACCAGTCTCCCAGAGCTGGTGGCATCTGGACCCGTGAGCTCCTACGGTTTGTGTTTCCACTCCAGTGGCTGGCACGCAGACCTTGTATCCTGCTTATTTATTTGTCCAGCTTAAAGCTTGTTAGCATTCACGTACACATTCAGAGGAGGAAGCACACGCATAAAGAGGGTAAAAACAGGATTGAATAAAAATATAGGATAGATTGTGGGGATCAAGTGTAGGTTCAGTCAGAGAAGTGTACTGACCAGCCACCTGTCTACGCTCAACCGTTCCCTTTTTGGCCTTTTCCCTCTGCTTTCCCACACATCTTCCATCTTAATTCCTCCTTTTTCTCATCTTTAGTCCTTCCACTAACCATCTCCTAGTAAGTTTTGCACAATCCCCAAATTCTCTTCCCTTGGCATTGCAAAATAAATCTGCCACCCCTTTAGGCAATGACGCCGGTTTAGTCTGCATGGCATTCTGGAGAGGGAGTTTCTTTTACTGAGTGCTGTTGGTAGGTTTCACACCAAGGACAATGGTTTAAAACAAGCGTTTAAAAGACTGTTCTGCTAATGTGTACAAACATGTTAGAAATACATACCTGTCCTAGACTGTCCTCTGCACTTGGGTTTCTTTGAAGCCTTTATAGCCTGCAGTGAAGCACCACAAGGCAGCCTATGCATTTCAGAAAAAAAAAACGAACTAAATTTTTTAATGAAATGAATATTAAATAAGAATTATAGTTTAACATATTAATCAATGGGGCTAACATATGCTTAAAAACAGGTAGGTGGATACATTATGATGACAAAGACCTATTGAACACTGCTTCTTTAAAGTCTTCCTCAGCATTGTGGGTCTAGACCTCATGCTGATTTCCTTCTGCCAGGTAACTGTAAGAGGAACAGCTTTTTATTTTAACAATCAAAGAATGCTAACTATCTCTTTCTTGACTTAGGTTTAAATTAGTAATTTTCTAAAATACCTTTACTGTTACTGTTCGGAGATTAAATTGGCATGGGTGACCAGCGTTACTTGGGTTCTACCTAATCTGATAGTCAAAGCAGTTGAAAGAGATTTGACAAATGATGCTTGTTAAAAGACAATTTATTTTCAGATTTATTCATTGCTTGAGAGCTTTAAAGGTGTATTTTTGTCATGCAAACTGGCACTGTGCTCTTTGAAAAAGGAAACAAAATCAAAAGCTCCTACTACAATAGGGAAAATCTTACAAAATGTCTTGAATATAAAATGGAGCCTGCTGAGCTGGAACCCGACTGAAGCCAATGTCTTTGAATCCGTCGGCAAGCAAGAGCTTTTCTGCTAGTGAACAGTTACGTATTTCAGCACTGGACATTGTTTAGTGTCTGTAAATCAGCCCTGAGTCACTTTTTTTACCAGGAAAAGAAAGAGTTATTTTCACATTAAGTAAATCTTAAGAAGCAAGGCACTTGTGGTTACATGTCACAAACATAATTTTCTGATTGTGAACCAAATCCTGAAATCATGAAAGAGTAGGTAATTGGGATATTTCTTTTTCTTAAAAGATACCAAGCAGATCTAAATAATCAGTTGTACAATTGATTGACTTTTCATCATTCAGGATGAATGATGAAAAGTCTGCCTGTAATGTTCTGCGCATTTACAGCTTGTAATGTTTTTTGTTGTTGTTGTTGTTAGTCCAAAGAGGATAAGTCAGCCAAACACACTTAAAAATTATTTTGTATTGCCAAGTTGGTACTATTGGTTCATGGAAGCAGAACACTGAAAACATCTTAGCCTTAACGCTATATTTGATGGGCAGTTATAGAAAGTATCTGGTGAAAGTAGATGCATTTAAAATTTAGTCATTAGCGGATATATTATTTAAATGGAGACTGAAAGCATTTATGGACCATTCTGTCCAAAGAAACTTGCACTTTTTCAGATTATTGGTGAAAATCATCACCAAAATGTCTGAAGTTCGTATTTGTGTTTTATGTTTGCACAGTGTACAGCTGTCACTCGCTGTGGTAACTGTAACAATAATACATGTAGGTGGTACGTATTCGGTAATCAGTAAGTGCTGTCCATTAAAAAAAAACCAACAACAAACCCAAACAAACCACCACAAAACCAAAACCAGCTTCCTCTCTTTTGGCATAATTACTCATTAAGTGTGTGTGGTGATTAAGACTGGAGGTATTATCCAATAAAAAATAAAAATTACTAAATTCCAAATTTGTTAGATGATGAATTGAAAAGAAATAATGAAAAATTTACGGTCACCATATGAACTTGTAGTTACTGTATTTTATTGGTTTATATGTCAGTTGCAAACAGCTAGGGTTTAGTCATAAAATCTGAACTGTTTTTTACAACCATTCTCTAGAAACCAAACAACCCTGAATGCTTTATCTGATGGTGGGGGGTTTGTGTTGTGAACTGACTCCAGTTACGAAATGACTACTGATGAAGAGGACAGTTTGCCGTGTGCATTCTCTGATAGTGAATGCCAGTAGTTTTGCCAAGTAGTTTGCCAAGTCAGTCTTTACTCGGAAGAATCACCCAAGAGATCCTGTGTTTGGCATTACCTTCAAATCTTGGGAAGTTTTCTTCTTCCCTGCTGACAAATTCCTTCTTCCTTGGGTAGCGCTGTGGTTTAAAGAGAGTTTTTTGCGCTACAGAGGCTTTCTCTTCCATCCCTTCTTGTTCTGCCGTCATTTGTCTAGGAGTACCTCTTCCAAATTGCTCAAACGTTGAGGATTTTCCTTGTGCCCCGTAGTATTTTTCAAAAATTCTAATCCTTGATCTCAACCCTTTTGAAAAGAGATTAGAAACAATTGCTTTATTTTGTAAGGCACAGCTACTCTTATGTTTTCCTGAAGAACTGTGTATTTGCTGGTAGTCTTTAATAACCGACCTGGTCCTGGATAGATTGGCTGTTACCAACATGAATTGATTTTACGTAAAGCATACAACATGGTGAAGGGCAGTCATATGGACAGTTCACAAAACCAAACTGGACTTGCTAAATTGAAGAAAAATTCCCAAAGTTTGCAGTGTGATTCTTAGATTCAGGTGTGAAAAAGTTATGGACTTGTAAAATGCAAAAATTAGGCAATTTGGAGTTTTGCATTGTGTATGAGACTATGGCTGGCGGTGTAGCAGTCTTACGTATAATTAATTTAGGAGAAGAACGGATCTTTAGAAAAGCTTTACCTTTAAAAATATGGAGCTTGCTAACCGGAATTTGTAGAAGTACTATGTACTATGCCACCACTTCTTCTGAGCGTATTTCTTTTTGCAGCTTTAAATTGTTCTAAAAAGGAAACCTAACTTATACAGGCTTTGAAAGGATAAAGTGCTTGCTTCCTTGTTGAACTAATTAATCAAAAACACATCTGACCAGACTTCTTCTTTAAATGACTAAAACAAAATTTGAAATCTAACACAAGATAGAAATTTCTAGGGGAAAAGAAACTGAGTAAGGGAAATTACAGGAACAATTCATATTGAAAATGTAATATCTATGTAATACATATGAGTATATAGTCTTCTGGTATATTGCATTAATTGTATGCATTTACTTAATTTCTTTTATTTTAAGGCCATGGAACGTCCTTTAATATCGACTGTAATGTCTGTTCATGTTTTGCTGGAAACTTGATATGTTCTACACGTCAGTGTCTAACTGAGCATAGTTCAGAAGATGAACGTCGGAAGTTTACAGGTAACTTTCCAAACTATGGAAACTATAAGCTTAACACTCTTAAAGCAAGGATTAGCTTCTAAGTTCTTTCTGCAGTATTAGTGGAAAATACCTGATAATTTGTTATTAATACGTTCTTTTAACGATTTATTTTTCTCATGCCCAACCTGCATGTCAGGAAAAAAACATACCTTTTAAAAAAAAAATCAGTGCTGAAAAATAAAACCTCGGGTAATATGTAAAAATAGGTAGAGACAGGGTAATGCCACTGGGGACAAGAGATAAGGAGTTTGGGGAAAAAATGGAGAAAGCTGAGAAGAATTAGCAAGTATGCAGGGCACAGACTTCCCTTCCTATGACTTAAAAGTGCCTATTTGCTACAGCATTGCTAAATTACAGGAGGGGGGAAGAGGCTGAAGATATGGCACATCTCTGCATTTGCTGGAAGGCAAAGATATCTTAGTGACCCCTTGGGCGTCTTCTGTCATGGAAAATAAGCGTGCACCGAATTCCTGTTTTGTGTGTTGCTTTTACAGGTTTACCGTGTAACTGTGTAGATCAGTTTGTACCAGTATGTGGTCAAAATGGACGCACGTATCCAAGTGCATGTATAGCTCGTTGTGTTGGGCTCCAGGACAATCAATTTGAATTTGGATCATGCATTTCCAAGGATCCTTGTAACCCTAACCCTTGCAATAAAAATCAGAGGTAAAAGCAGAATATGTTTTTAAGCTTTTCTTTGGCACTGTCTACTTGTGAAGCAGATTTACTTTTTCTTTGAATGTGTTGTGTTTGTAGTAACATTCTACTTTTGGGGTACTCCAATCAAAATAACTGTTTGAAGTAGCTGCTTTTTATTTATCATAGTAATAGACTGTAATAACTGCCAATTCTTGGTTCTGTTTATGTAGTGTTATGTCATTTAAATCCATTATGTAGATCTCAGGTTTCGCAATAAAAGAGAACCGATGGATACTTTCAAAAACGGGAGAAGCAAATTTTGTTGAAACGGCAATAAGTGTCGTTTTACTACTTTGTTTCACACCTTCTTCTAGTAGTTAAAAAAAAAACCACACCTGAATTCAAGACTTGAATTCAGTCTTGCTTATTCAGTCAATAATCTCTGCTTTTTATCTCTAAAATAGGAAAATACCGATCACTCTGGAAGACTTGAGTTTCTCTTAATTAGATTGGTACCTTGTGAAAACCATGTCTGTACAATCTGTTTTTTCAATGTCAGAAAAAACAAAATCTGTATAGACAAACATATTAAAACAAAAATATGCTCTGTACTCGTGTCAGGAAAAAAGAAAATCTGACCTTTCTTACAGAAATCAAAGTCTGTGGCTCATAATACTGGTCTCTGTCTTCAATTTTCTCAGTGTTGTGCAATACTGCAGTCTCCTTTGAATTTGTACATTTTTCTGTTTTGAAAGAAAGCCACCGTAAGAAGTTGCGTAATACTTTGCTTTCATGAAAACTGATTATAGCAATTTTATTTTTTTCCTTTTTCTGCACTTTAAATGCCTTGATGCAGAAAACTGCAGAGAAAACACTGTAGTTTTGTAGCTGTAATATCCATTATGGCACTGAAAACTGGATTTTCAAAGCTGCGTTGTGGATATACACTTTTCACGTTTTGTATTTTTAATTTGGAAAGTATAGAGAGGTTTTTCACTTTTACAGAATAACCATTATGCTTAGAACTTCAGCTTGTAGTTTCAGTAAAGGACTGTATACAGTACATTTTTCTGGGTCAGTTTGATAATGTAGCGTGAAATAAACATGCTCATTTTAAAACTACTCCGAAGTGCTTAGAATCTATTTAAGATCTTACAGTCCACTTGTAAAGTGTTTATATCTCAGAATTTCTGAGTCTTCCGTAATATAAAAGGAAACTGTGTAATGCATAGGACGGCAGCACTCGGAGACAATAAGGATGTGTCATACGTAATCTGGTGGGAGCGTTGTTGTCATTTATAGAAGGAGGAGATTGTTAAAAAAGCCATTTGACCTTTCATCAGTCTATTCATCAAACTCCCTTGGCTGGCATTTCTCTAGCAGAGGGATGCCTTGCAGGCAAATATTTTGCGGGTAAGACCGTGGAAGGTAGATATTTAATATAAAGGGGAAAGAATTTCTGCTCTTTATTGTTCTTTACTTCTTGTCTGTGAAGGCTTGAGAGGGATGACGTGCCAAAAAAGGGAATTGTGTTAATACTCAATTTTTCCATTTGTTTGCAGTCATCCCCAAGATTGGATGTGATATAATATACTGAACCTACAAAGCTAGACTCCAATTAGATATTTGTAATTGAAACCCTATAATCTTGTAAGTCTTGTTTTCACTGCCTTCTCGAGGAAGGGTGAGGCTAGACCTCTGCAATATAATCTTTGCTCTTGCAGTTCATTGTTTTCATGTTTTCTCTAGTTGTCCTGAAATATGCATTTACAAAATGAAGCTTGGGAGTAGGTAAGAAGTTTATCCAAGCCTTTTTCAAAAATCCATTGAAAAGTACTTGGTAAAAGATCAATTTTAGTGGAAACTGTGGTTGTGTTCACATACATTGACTAACCGTGGTGTGAACCGGTTTCAGGTTTGTGATGAGACCTGAAGTTGGCTCTTCAGAACGTTTTCTGACATGTATTTCCTGCAGCTCTGCTGAACCATAGTTGCCTCTAAAGCACTGGAAAAAGATTTCACTGAAAATATTTTCCCTGAATATTTTGAGACTTATATAAAAAAAAAAACCTCCTATGACATGATATGAAATTATTATTACTTTATGCAGGTGCATACCAAAGAAACAAGTTTGCTTGACTAGTTTTGGAAAGTTCGCATGTAGCCAGCATGAATGTGTGCCAAGGCAGTTAAATTGTGACCAGACACGGGATCCTGTTTGTGACACAGACAATGTGGAATACAGTAACCTGTGTACTTTATACCAAAAAGGAAAAAGTTTAGCATACCGAGGACCATGCCAGGTAGGAAGTGATTCTAGCAATAAATATCAAATCTTCTTCGTTCTTTAATGTTCAACTTTGCAATATTCTGGGTTTTATAGCTTACAAAATGTTTTCATTGAAAGTAATCCTTTAAAAATGTAATTTCCACTAGTATAAAAAATACTCTCACGAAATTACATTCAGAATTCTGTCAAGTGTTTCTCTGCTTTACTTAACAGTTGTCTCACAACCAACCAAAAGCTTTACTTAGAGTTTTATCCCCAAGATAGCCTGATGTTTATATTAAGTCTTCCTATATTTTTCACTATTAAAGCTTGCAGTGAGGTATGTTTGCAGTAATTAGTACAGTTCCTTGGTTAGTTAAATGCTAGTTTTCACCAATTTGAACTTGTTTTAAATAAAAATTAATGCCCGGTCATAGGAAGTCTTTAGCGTTTTGTGTGATTGTGCCCCAGGTTTACCAAGTTCATTGTTCAGGATGAACAAAACCTAAGTTTAGGCAGTCTAATATTTTCTTTAGTTAGTCTGGATTGGATTAGTCTTCATATTAATCCCTGAGAAGGATTAGGATTAGGTTTAGTTCTTCCATCCCACCGCTCCCTACAGTGTTGGTAGACAAGCTATTTCTATCGCTTTACAAGGAAAGTCAGGAGCTTCTCTTTTCAAAGTTGCTGGCTTTACCGTTGATAGGCTGTTCATCTCCAGGTTTTTCTCAAATGATGATGATTAATTTGAGACCTTCTCTTGGTCTCAACTGATGGGTATTCTTAGAAGTACAGACTATTTTTTCAGGGTTTTTCTGTATTGTAAATGCAATTGCTCTTTTAACCCACTTTTAGTTTCTGCCTTTCTGTCTTTATACCTTCTTTTTCTTGCCCTTTTTCAGCAACCTCGTTAAGTACAGATAATTCTTCTCATTGCACATCAGATATCTCATGAGATACTCAGAGAATGTTCAGCCCTTGAACAGTAAGAATCGAAGGAATATTGCATGGCTCTTATTCTTCTCCAGCAGTTCTATGTCTAGTTGTATCCATGTTCACCAAGTCTTTGACACTGGTAGCTTTAAGTTTTCACTCTTCCTTTTATAGGGAAGATGACCGCAAGATATGAAACTATTTGGGGTGCTCACATTTACTTGTCCTCTATCTGTTTTGTTGTTAGCTTAGGTGTGTAACACAGAAACTGTAACTGTCTTGCTATTTTAGAGGATATACAGTGATCATGTAGCTATGGTGACTTACTTGAATCATTTATGTTGGAAAAGACCTTTAAGACCATCAAGTCCAACCACAAACCTAACACCGCCAAGTCCACCACTAAACCGTGTCCCTAAGTGCCACGTCTACATGTCTTTTAAATACCTCCAGGGACAGTGACTCAACATGCGCACACGCACTAAATTTTAAGAACACAAAACCACACTGAGATAGATGAATGAATGAATAAATAATAAGTCGTTAAAATATTAATCAATAAATACTACACTGGCAAATATCTAATTAATTAATTTTAATAAAATAACACTTTTATTACATAATAAAATTATAATAATCTTTAAATAATTTTATAAGTTAATTTAAATGACATGGTTGTTTTTTGTAAGCATTAGCACAGAACAGAAATTGTTGTTTCCCAAAACACGTCTTATTGTACATTTCCCAGGTTCCAAGTTACATTTTTCTGTCACCTTCTTTAAGTACTTATTCCTTGCATTTATTACCCATTCATAAAATGGCAGGTTACTTACTCTAGATTTCCTACTTTTTTGAATGTTTAACAATATTATCAGCGAATTCCCATTAACTTTGGTTTCCCTAATGTTAAAACTACTCTCAAGTTTTGTCTGTAGCATGAATAAATTGATCTTTGAAACATTTCTATGTGTTTCAGCCATTTTGCAAATCGGTGGAACCTGTATGCGGACATAACGGGGAAACCTACAGCAGCGTCTGTGCCGCCTATTCTGACCGCGTGGCTGTTGACTATTATGGACACTGCCAGGCTGTGGGGGTTCTCTCAGACTACGGTTTTCATACTGAGTGTGCCTTTGTTAAATGTCCCCAGCTTTCTGCTACTGGCTGCAAACCAGTTATTGCCCCAGGTATGTGAATTTGTTGCTGAAGTTTACTGCAGGTAGGAGAGAGGCTCCAGGCTATGTGTATAAATAGGTGTATATTTGGAACAAAACTTCGGCTTTAAAGTATTGTCTTCCATAATGTCTTTGAGACATCTAAGAGAAAGGATCACAGAATCACTAAGGTTGGAAAAGACCTGTAAGATCACCAAGTCCAACCACCAACCCAACCCCACCATGCCCACTAAACCATGTCCCACAGTGCCACGTCCACACGTTCCTTGAACACCTCCAGGGATGGTGACTCCACCACCTCCCTGGGCAGCCTCTTCCAGTGCTTCACCGCTCTCTCAGGAAAGACATTTTTCCTATTATCCAGCCTGAACCTCCCCTGGTGCAACTTGAGGCCATTTCCTCGTGTCCTGTCGCTTGTCGCTGGGGAGAAGAGACCAACACCCACCTCACCACAACCCCCTTTCAGGTAGTGGTAGAGAGCGATAAGGTCTCCCCTCAGCCTCCTTTTCCGCAGGCTGAACAACCCCAGTTCCCCAGGATGAAGGAGACATTTTTACTTAGGGCTAGAACAAGCCAGTATCAGGACTCAGACGAGTAATTCCGAGGTGGAAAGGCCTTGGCTTTAGGAATCACGCTCCTTCAGTCTTTAGAAACTTGCTGCTGTCCCCATAGGACTGGTTTGGGAGAAACGAATGAGGTCTGTGGTGTCGAGGGTAGAATGTCACTGGGAATCAGACGAGTAACTTTTCGGAAGTGGCAGCACAGATACCACACTGGAATGCCAAACTATCGTCAGAGTTCCCAGAAGAACAAAGATTATATTTAATTAGAAGACAGAGTAAGATACCATATGTGTTTACAGTACTGTGAAAGAGGAAGACAGTAGGAATAGTTTTGCAGTTGTGCTGTTTTGAACTGTTTTTTTCATTGTTTTCACAAATACTTCCTTTATGAAAGTCAGGAACTAATCATGGGTAATACACAGAGCAAGGAAAGCTCAGTTTTTAAAAAGAGGCAGTTTTATGCATTTTTCTCATTCATTGGTTTGAAAAAGGGTCTTTGTGCTTTGGTATTACATCTAATATTGTAAAAGTCACTCTGTGAATGTGAATTATATATAAAAGTTGGGGGGGTGAATTAGATATACAGTCATGGGCAGAATGTTGAAATATTAGCTCTTTGGTTTCTGAGATAAAGAGGAGAAACACCAGGAGAAATATGACATGCTTCTGTGTTAAACACAAATGTGTCAGACAAGTCCTTTTCCCCCGCTTATTATATAAAGATTCTAAGTTCTAACATGGTATAACTGCATAAATTAATGTTTGCAGTGTGCGTAATTGCTTCTGTCATGTCCTAGCTATTTCAGCTCTTGAAATGCAATCATTTCTGTAGTTGCATATGCACTCATCCATACAAAACCTTGGCCTGTAGTACACAAAGTGCCTGTGGTTTTTAGCTTACAGTAATGTTATCATCTTGAAACAGATTAAAATTCATCTTGCTGCTTCATCTTGGTGGTAGTAAATGTGTGTTGAAAGGGGACTACCTTTGCATTATAAATGTTTTCAACATTAAAAAACCATAGAAATTGTGCAATTCTGCTATCAAATTGAAAGATTTACTTTGCTTTGGTAGTTTTGCTCTTTTCATTCTCAGTTAAAGTTCAATTTTTGACCTCTGCTCACTTAAAAGTGAAAAGACTATTTGCTTTGATTTCTGAGATTTATTTTCTTTTATTCACATAGGCGCCTGCTGTCCACTATGTGCTGGAATGCTGAGAATCTTGTATGACAAAGACAAGCTGGATACTTTTGCAAGGGTAAACAGTTTAATCATGCCTTATATTAAATGGTATATGAAAAAGTCGAGTTACTGTACACTCCCTCCTGAAAAGTTAACACATTATAAAATCAATTATTTTCCAGTAGATAGTGTGTGATTTGATTCTTTTTTTCTTTCTACTTTCCTTTATTTCTTAATATCAGGCATAGAAATGTAATTACAGTGCAAAGCAAAACAGGATTAGAGTAGGCACAAGCAAACACATTCAGGTTTGCAGTTTAAATGACTTGTAGTAGTAAAGACAAATGATACGGAACTGCATCTGTCTCATGGTAGTAATACAGTGCGTATTTGTTATTTATGGCCTTTTTGTTAAGATTATTCTGCTAGCTCACTATTTCCTAATGTAGGTAACTTAGTTCTGACATTGTCTTACGTTTAAATTGGATTGGTTTACACTCTTTGGGTTATCTAGCTAGTTGTCACTGATTTTGTTGCTCATCAGCTACAATGCTGGGGTTAAATTAAACATCTCTAAGTCAGACACCAGCGTCCTTCACTGCTGCTCTTTGAAAACCTCCAGTGTGAGATGGATATTCTGATGCTGATTGTCATCACTGAACACAACATACTAGGCCCAGACTCCCCGTGTGGTGTATAAAAGGATTGCACTTCATTGACCCCTGCTTTTATGCTTCAGTATACGGAACGGAGCAGAACGCTTGATTTTTGGCACGACATCACAACAAAATAGAGTAATATGACGATCACACCTAGTGAGGCAAAACAATTCACGTTTGCATCTGCACATGATTTTTATTTTTTTAAATATGAAGAAGAATTTCCCCAAAACAGTATAAAATTACATCAACCTATTTATATGTTTAGAAGTAGAAAGAATTAGCCATTATTGTAAAAACACAGAAAAATTTAGCTTGAACAGGACCCCTGGAGGGTCTAGTCCAACCCCCTGCTCAAAGCAAGGTTAACTCTGGTTAGATCAGCTTGGCCAGCTGAGTTTTTAAAACCTCCAGGAGTGGAGATTCCACAAGCTGAACACTGCTGGACTCTCTCCAGTTCATTGGTGTGGCCTGGGGAGGGAGGGGAGGCGTAAATAAAGGGGGATGATGACTTCTGCTGGCTCTGTTCTTGCTGTTGCAGCCCAGTCTGTGGTTGGCCTTCATCTCAAGGGTGTGCTGCTGATTGATGTTCTACTGATTTCCTCTCGGAGATCCTGGGTCTGTGTGTGCCATGGGTGTGCCTTGACCAATTTTGCTGAGTAACAATGTCTGTTAGGTCATGATCACATCCTGGAATGTCTTCCAGTTGTCATCTCTAATGGTACCAGGGACACAGTGACCACTGCAGCTTCTCAGTTCATACATTACAACATGTGGCTGTGAAGAAGAATTTTTAGTTTTAGTTAGAAGAAGGTTTTCTAGTTAAAGAAATTTATTGGACTCACTCAAGTAGTTATTCAAGTAGTTGGTGATAATTTAACTACTCTCCTCTAATCTACTAAGTACCCTAATACCTGGATTAGGGTACTTAGTAGTTGCTTTTTTTTCTTAGTTTTTCCCCTCTCTTTTTGCTTCCCTTTGTCACCAAAGTCTTGCTGACTTTCTCGTCTCTTGCTCACCTACCACCATAAAACACAGTCTTCAAGTTTTCAGAACTCATATATATAAATATATATATATATTTACATTTAAAACATGTCATCTCTCAAACATTGAAGTCAGCATTCTCTTAGCACATACTGGAAATTACAGAAGTTTGACTGAAGCTCTCTCCTTTGGAAACTTCAATCAGGGGTCATTCAGTAAGCCCCCAGAGATGATCTCTAACTGGTCACAGCCACCTGGAGACTGTGCATGGTGTGACACTACCCTGAGCATAGAGAGGTAGTAGCTCTGTGCCTTTGTTTCTCCAGTGTGAGTCAGAGGCCGGCTAATACCTCCTAATAATACAACAGAATATGCCCAACTGTGTATTTGAGTAGATTTGATCCTTTTGTCACCTACATGAAATTAATGTTAATAACATTGATCTCCTCTGATTCCATCAGTAAAACTATAGGATTGGTGTGCAGCTCTTGCTTTTGACAGTGTACGTATACATACAGTGTATACATCCATTCTACTGGAGATGGTTAAGTCTCAGATCAACGGAATCATTGCTAGAAACACTATCACACGCTTTAACCAACCCAAGAGGGCAAGGAGTAGTAATGTATGCCTATTGTAGTTCAGACGGGTGGTTCATGTGAGAAAAAACTGCTTCAGTTACTGAAGAGTACTATAAATCTGACTTTTTTTTTTCTCCCCTCACTCTGGCCTTTTTTGTAAAGGTAGCAGGAAACAAAAGTGAGCATCTACGCAGAGCAAAGAAACATTAGAGATGTGCTAAGATTCTAATCTAATCTACTACCTTTCTAATCCAAGACATGAAAATCCAAGTTTGGCACTATCAGTCATCCTTAAAGTATCCATGCTTCTGTTTTAAGACTGTTTGAACAGGATTTGCTGCTCAGTCAGCCCCCCCATTTTAATGGGGCTATAACAAGGAAATCCCTCAAAGATCTTTTAAAAGCAGTGTTGTGTGACACCTTGCAAATTTGATTCATGTAGTCTACCAGGATTTCCCAGATTTCCATTTGTTAAGGTCCTGTACCAGTGGTCTTAAAAGAAATGAAGGTACAGTAGGGTAATAAGGATGGATCTCTTGCAGCTAAAGCTAGAAAACGGAACACAACAGAATGACCAGAAGTTACAAGTGAAGTATTTGTGTTGGTGTCTATGCTGTCCAACACATCCAGAAGTGACCTGGAAAAAAGGTGAAAAACCTTTAAGGTGCGGCAGTCCTTAAACAGACTGAGCATCTACAATCAAATTATTGTTTGTCAGATACAGACAGCAGAACAGAGATAAGAATTTTAAGAGAAAAATATATTTACCTGGTAGTTATGTAGTGATTTTGAAATGTCACACGTTCCCATATATACAGACGTACATCTGTCTTCACATAGCCATAGATCTTCACTTCTGGTGGCTCTTGGAACAGGTTCTGCAATGGCAAAGGAGTGCCAGCTGGTAGGGCTGCTCTGCCTCTTGTTTCCCAGCACGGGAGTACAAGCCGCTGTAACAGATAACGATTTACATTATTTTGAGGTACATGATACATATAAACACTAACCATGAAGGTGGAGAACAACACATATCAAAACCATGGTTAATTTAAGAAGTAAAACATTTTTCCACTTCTTCCTTTCACTTTTTTATGGTTTTGGGGGGGTTGGTTTGGGTTGTTGGTTTTATTTGCTAGAGATTGGAACTGAGTAGTTTAATGGCTGAAACAAATTTTCTGGCATGACATAAAATTATTAAAACTGAAGAGGAGAAATGTGGTTTTCCATAATATCACATCATCCACAAAGTTCTTTGGTTTTTTCCAGGTAACAAACAAAAAGCCTATAACAGTACTTGACATACTTGAAAAAATCCGCCTGCATGTCTCAGTGCCACAGTGTGATGTGTTTGGATACTTGAGCATAGAATCTGAAATCGTGATTCTCATCATTCCTGTGGATCAGAACCCCAAACCATTGCAGGTAGACTATGTTATTATTTTGTTTACCCAGCATGGATTTACTTCATTTCTATATGAGTACACTTTACTATTTTCAATATAGCGGTTTTAAAATTGTGCCTTTTCCAGTGTACTGAGTACATGGGGATTTCTCTAGTGACTCAGATCTGAATAGCTAGTGTTATGGATGGTAAAAAGTGTCTCGAGAATCCCGCTCTTCTGGTAAGAGGCTTTTGAGTGTGGGTAATTAGAGGGGTGAGGTGAAGGAAGGCCAAGGATAAAGTAGTATGATTTTTGTTTTAAAATTAATAAATGCAGAACCCTCAACTTTCTATGGCTAAAATAACAGAAAATGTAAACTGATGAAAAGAAATAAATTACTGAATGACCTCTTAAATGAATATTAATTGTATATTAAACGCATACCTGCGTATGAAATGGTACTCCTTTGGCTCCGGTGTAATGGTTAAAAGTAGATTGAAGTATACGTGATCAGGCTGAAGCACATCACACATATTGGTATCATGTTAATACGCTGTGCGCGTCTTGATGTTAAGCAGTAGTTCATACTGAAGAGGATCTGTTGATACTATTCTGAGACCATCCTGGTTTTGATATTCCTTTCCACCTTATGGTAAAAAGTGCTGGGAGATCCCAAAATGCTATTACGACCTTAAAAAGGAAGTAACATTCCAATAAGCTGCCCGGCTTGCTGTGTCACAGCTAGTTCATGCTAGCAAACAAGAACCTGAAGCTCACAGTACTAAACTCTAAAGGTAAACCAACAAATGCAGCTCCGAGTTCTTACAGTACTTTCTTAGGAGCAGTTCAGAGCGATAGAAGCAAGGCTTTGGCTACGTATTGCATTATTATTGTCTCAGAGCTGTTGCTTCATTTTTACTTTCTGCTTGTTAACCTGTGCAAGATCAAGGAACATAATTCCTTGTCATTTTATAGTTGTTTCTAATAGTCTTGCCTGGCCCTGCTGACAGCACTTTACAATGAAGTCCCTTTGGAGATGAGGTGCTCTGACTGGTTCATTCTGTTACCTGACATGTTGATGGGTACTAGTGTGACATGAAGTTTACTCTGGAGAAGAGAAGACCGAGGGAGATCTAATCAACGCTTATAAATACTGAAGGGGTGGGCGCCAGGAGGATGGGGCCAGTCTTTTTTCAGCGGTGCCCAGTGACAGGACGAGAGGTCACGGGCACAAGCTTGGTCATAGGAAGTTCCATCTCAACATGAGGAGGAACTTCTTTCCTCTGAGGGTGGCAGAGCCCTGGAACAGGCTGCCCAGAGAGGCTGTGGAGTCTCCTTCTCTGGAGATACTCAGCACTCGCCGGGACGCATTCCTGTGCAACCTGCTCTGGGGGACCCTGCTCTGGCGGGGGTTGGACTAGGTGATCTCCAGAGGTCCCTTCCAACCCCTCTCATTCTGTCATTCTGTGAAGGATTTCACTTTGAAAAGGAAGGGGGGAGAAAACCTGCCCACAGTCTCTCTCTCATCTTTTACGTTACAAACAGAATTCAGGCAGGTCCGTTTCCTTGTTGTTTATTTTATATTGATGGCTGCTTCCCATCTCCATCTGATTTCTACAACCTCATTTTGCATGCTCAGGATTGCTTCTGGGAAGGGCTAAAATTACGGTACAGCGTGAGGGGATAGAATCACCGCCATAAACTTTGCCAGCTGCAGTATCTAATAGGGTAGCTGTTCCTCCAGCAGATACGTTGTGTGTATTTTGCTTGCCTGTGCCACGGGAGCAACCCTCTTATGTCCAACTCAGCTCCAATTTACATCTCCTTCTTTAGCAGAAATAGCTCAAAATGTTACCAAGACTTAGGAAATGAGGTCTTGAGCCTTGCCAGGCTGGTCAGCCCTCGCTCCATCTGCAGCAGGTGTTGTCAGATGCCTGGGGAGAGGAGGATGCTCTGAAATCAGAGAGGCCACCTGAAACCAGGGAGGAGCTGCTCATCTCACTGGTGACACCCGTTGCTGAGCTAGAAGTTCCTCAACTTTCAAAGCTTTGGGCGGCCAGATACTAAGTTTAAGTTAAAACTTCACCAGAGGCAGCTTCCAAAACTGTTAAAGAGACTTAGCGCTAAATTGATTCCTTTGCAGTAGAAGGTAAGGTGGAAAAAAATGGATTTTCTAACATAAATTCATAATTATCATCATGTAGGGGGGGAATGGAAACCTGGGTTTTCCCAGGTTTTGCTGTTACTTCCATTCTTCTCTTCCCTCTCCATAAAAGAAATAATTTTTCCCTGATTTGGAAGAAAAAGCCCAATAAGTAGAAAATCCTGATTTTTCCACTGTTGCAGACTTCAAGGCAGTATCTTGGTCAATCAGGAAAACAGACCACCGCTTTAGAGGTACTTACTTTAGTTATAATCTACTGTGAGCTTTTTGGCATCAACGTTCAAAACACATCACCCACGATAACTTGTATGTAGCTTCCTTCCTTCCCGTTTGCTACTACTCGGGGCCTCCACAGTAGTTTTCATAGTACCAAAGTCTATGATAAGAGCTCCAATATGTTTTCTAAGAAATACTCCCAAAAGTTGTATAAATCTTATGCGCTGATGGGAATAACTCAGATTTTCCTTCCAGAATTTTGGCATCTAGAAACACTTTTGCATTGGCATTTTACATGGCAAGAAGAGAAATAATCACTTTTTTTTTCCTCTTAGATTGAAGCCTGCAATAAAGAAGCAGAAAAGATAGAGTCACTGATAAATTCAGACAGTCCAACGTTAGCGTCACACGTACCGCTCTCAGCTCTAATTGCATCTCAAGTACAAGTTTCGTTTAGCATTTCTTCTCCTTCTGTTAAAGTGGCGCCTGTTCCGCACTCCCTGCTCATAAGCCTTCTACTCACCTTGTCCGGATTGATATATTCTATATAACTGCTTAGAAAATATGCATGAGTATTGCGGTATTTTATATTGTGAAGGACATTCAGAATTGTTGATCACTGAACCAGAAAACAAAAATTGTAGAAGATTTTGATGAACTAATATTTTTCAGTGAAGAACTAAAAGTATTCGGAATGTGAAAAGATGATTCTTTTATTCATTACTAGTCAGATGACCATTTCAGCACAATTAGATTGTTTTCCATTGATCTCGGAAACATAAAAATACTCTGGAAGGTTCTGACATTTTGGATTTATGATTTTTGCGAGAAGGGATCTTAGGATTTTTTCCAGCAGTGAACAAAATAGTGTTTTGAGCTTATTGAAAAATGTTAATTTTATATTATTCAGATGCATATCAGTGACAACAAAAAGCACGCACCTATTTTAAACACCATTTTTGGAAGAAACAAATTGCTGCTACTTAATTACCTTACCAAAAATTTAAGAGTTTATTCTCATGTAAATATTCTTTCCTATTTTATTATGAAGAAAACTAACCAGCCCTGGGCCTATTTCAGTAGACGTCTTTACTTGGACTAGTGAAGATTTGCAGGACATGGGGCTCAATGCTTGTGAAATGACAATCAAGCTCTGTATTAGTACCTGACTTCAGTGAAGAAATACGTTCTTTTTATAGTTTTGTACATTTCAGAATCTCATATTGGATGCAAAATTATAAAGAATCTCAGTATCTATATTTAAGTGCCATTTAAAATATTGCAGTATTTGCATGTTATCTAATGAAATTTATACTTTAAATGTTTATACAAACAGTATGTTTTATTACTTATTGTATTTTATGCACCTGACCTTAGCCTACATGAAGTATTTTATATCAGTATTACGATAGCCAACTTTTGAAGTATATACAGAAAAACTTATTTTTGCCAAAATGCTGAACTTTGAAAGAAAGCACTGAAAACTTTTTGAACATGTATGTTGTTGTAGCATGTTTGTAGCAATAATTTTCTGCTAAATCTTTTAAATGCAAAAGTATTAAAGCTTTTTATTTTAATAAAGCACTTTGTCACGTGTCCTTGTATACGAATGCACGTTAATTTTATAAATTCTGCGATGCAGCGCATATTTTTCTTTCTCTCTCTCAGCTCAACACTTAAAACTAACTGCAATTACATACATTCGTGACTCACACAGTTTAATGTTTCCAAATAAAGTACATCTCGAGGGGGTTTTGGGGGTGGTTTGTTGGGTTTTTTTACCAAATCTGTGTCCCATGCATGCAAGTTTACACTACGAGTGTCACACTCGATTAACTGTAGAAGAAGAACGCAGATGTCTTTATGGGACCCTCTTGGGTAAGGTTACAGTCTTCCACTTGGAAGAGACTTCTCTCCCCTAGAGCTGGAAATCTGCACAAATGGTAAGGACAGAACTGCTGCCTTATTTGTACCGAAACGTGAAGGCGCAACCTCCTCCACAGCAAACCGAGTGACTCGATGTGTATGCTTGCAAGCCAACAGAGTGAGTCTCTTTGAAACCTCCATCGGTTGCTTTTCTAAGCGTATCTCTGTTGTTTGTTGTCTCTTAATGAGTGAAAAGCACTCATATTTTAAGTGTTGTTGTACTCTATACATAGTTTCTGGGTACTTTTGGTAGATGAGTACAAATGCAGACCATCTTTGGAAGTGTTCTTGCCAAATAACTCCAGGAAGACTCATGCACATCATCATCGAAGTCCGGATACAAAAAAACTTGTTGGATATGTTGATAATCCATCTGTTTCTGGCATTTCTTCTGTGGATTCTGTAGAAACTTGGACACACGAGCATAATGAATGCATCTGAAAAGCTTTTTGACCTGAAATGGCTTAGATGATCTCACCAGAAACTGCAAGCAATTTGGACGGTTTATGGAATTCCTTATTTTTTCCAAATCACGAGCAAGCATCTCTTCAACATGTAGCCTGTTAGCTTGCCTAGCATTTAGCTGAAGCAATCTGATGCCTACTAAAATGAAAGGAATTATAGATGTCTCAAGAATTATATATATACAAATATATATATATATGCATCACACTGGAAAAATTAGTTAAGAGCTTAAAAACATACCTTTTGTGGAACAGAATATATAGTGACTTTTTTTTTAACAGCTGTGGAGATTTGCTTCAGTGAAAGATAATACCAAAAAAGTTGCCTCCATTTGAAATGATGAATCCGGAAAAAGCAGAATTTAAGCTCAGAGATTCTTGAATTCACAAGTAACTTGCTAGAAAAGAGTGAAGATTTTGAGCAGTTATGTTAAATATCTACAGAACCAATGAGACTTCATATAATCCTAAATTCTTGAACATAAGTCCAGCATCCAAAGTGTATGGGACTTCGGTTCTTTCTGCTGGATGATTAAGTATTTTCTAGGTTTTCTCAAGACCTCGGACTACCTCAAAGGAACGAAGAAACTATTTACTTACGGGTTTGAATTCAAATGAACTAGGACAAAGGATGGAAGAAACCAAGCCCAGTTTTACTTGCAAGTTACGGAATTTGAAACTAATGGGGACAAATTTGATACAGGTTTCAAAGGAGTTTTCCATGTAAGTGCTAATGATGTTGTGTCACCATCTGTGTGGAAATCGGGGTTCGCTTAAGAAGGGAGACAGCACAAGGGCACTTCAAAGCAGCGCGAGCCTGTTCATTGCTTTTGTAACAGGTCTGAGCTGAAACATTTACAAAATGTTATTCTCTTGCCTGCCGAAAACCAGAGTTAATGTCAGTAATTGGCTCTGGAGAGATGCTTCGGTTCTGTTTCAGTTTGTTTAGTTTGGCTCTTCTCAACAGGGTGTTTTAGACAGGTACACTCTTCGCTGGGTAAAAAACTGGCTGGACGGCCGAGCCCAGAGAGTTGTAGTGAATGGGGTGAAATCCAGCTGGCGGCCGGTCACAAGCGGAGTCCCCCAGGGCTCAGTTTTGGGACCGGTCTTGTTTAATATCTTTATCAATGATCTGGACGAGGGGATAGAGTGCTCCCTCAGCAAGTTTGCAGACGACACCAAGTTGGGAGGGAGTGTTGATCTGCTTGAGGGTCGGAAGGCTCTGCAGAGGGATCTGGACAGGCTGGATCGATGGGCTGAGACCAACCGGATGAAGTTCAATAAGGCCAAGTGCCGGGTTCTACACTTCGGCCACAACAACCCCAGGCAACGCTACAGGCTTGGGGACGAGTGGCTGGAAAGCTCCCTCGCAGAAAAGGACCTGGGGGTGTTGATCGACACCCGGCTGAAGATGAGCCAGCAGTGTGCCCAGGTGGCCAAGAAGGCCAACGCCATCCTGGCCTGTATCAGAAATAGTGTGGCCAGCAGGAGTAGGGAGGGGATCGTGCCCCTGTACTCGGCACTGGTGAGGCCGCACCTCGAATACTGTGTTCAGTTTTGGGCCCCTCACTACAAGAAAGACATTGAGGTGCTGGAGCGTGTCCAGAGAAGGGCGACGAAGCTGGTGAGGGGTCTGGAGCACAAGTCTTGTGAGGAGCGGCTGAGGGAGCTGGGGTTGTTCAGTCTGGAGAAGAGGAGGCTGAGGGGAGACCTCATCACTCTCTACAATTACCTGAAAGGGGGTTGTGGTGAGGTGGGTGTTGGTCCCTTCTCCCAAGTGACGAGTGACAGGACAAGAGGAAATGGCCTCAAGTTGCGCCAGGGGAGGTTCAGGCTGGATATTAGGAAAAAGTTCTTTACTGAGAGAGTAGTGAAACATTGGAACAGGCTGCCCAGGGATGTGGTAGAGTCACCCTCCCTGGAGGTATTCAAGGAGTGTGTGGATGTGGCATTGTGGGATGTAGCTTGATGGGCATGGAGCTGTGTGGTGTTGGGTGGGTTGGTTTTTGGTGTGTTGTGGTTTGTTGTTGTTGTGTGGTGTGGTGTGGTGTTTTTTTTTTTTTTTTTTGGTTGGACTTGATGATCTTACAGGTCTTTTCCAACCTTAGTGATTCTGTGATTCTGTGATTCTGTGGTAGCGAAGTGGAGACACCAGCAGTGTCTGTTTCTACGCCCCTGGGAGTGGATCAACCACGGGGTCAAATACCAGAGCAAGTTAAGAGCAAGGGGTTTCTGGCTTACGCTTTCTGCCGAGTTTTGAGTCTGGCGGGAGCTGGGATCTCTGAATTTCAGAGAATGTAGTAGTCAGTTCTGTGAGAGGGCATGAAATCGGCACTTGGAACCGCACTGTCACTTCATAGCCCCGCTCTTCTTTCATGGTCTAGTTTTATGCTACTTTTCCCGGTGTCATAACGTGGAGATTGGCACGTTTCTATCTTGACTGAAAGGTAAAGTGTTATTTACGCATCCTTACCGAGTTTCATGACACTTTTCCAGGTCTTCCTTTCACGCACAACAAAGTGTATTTCAAAACTTTGCAACACCACCACCGTTTCTAGGAAGCCCTTGGGAGCATTTACATGAGCAAACATAAATATGTGAGTGCTTTGTAAGACTGTGGCATCGCTGGTTTTTTCTTTGAAGTCTGGACTGTCAGATGAGCCTCTAGTCAAACCAATCCCAAAACGAAAAAAGCAGCATCTGCCATGGTTGTGCTAGACTTGACTGCACCTTCCTGCGTGATTTTGGAACTGGTGCTTTTATACAAGACCAGTAGCCCCAGCTGTTCCTTGTGGAGCACAAATGAAGGTCACAACCGCAGGTAACAGCTTTACCTGCTAGCAGTGGCTGCACCTACCCCTTCCAAGCCATTTGGCCTTCCGTGTAAACGGCTGCGCGCTGCTTGGTTTGGGCTCTTTCTCCCACTCCTCTCTGGGCTACAAAATTTTACAGAGCCCACTGCATAAGCCAAAGAGACTCTGAGCTTAAAACCAAAAACTCTCTTTGAGAAGGTGTCCAAGCCCCAGAAGGTTTGTTTCTCTCCAGTTACCTCACTACAGTAAAAATTATACACTTCTACCATTAAGTAGTACATCACTTTTACTAATTATTACCATGAAGCTGAAGGTTTCAGTTATGATATTTGAAGCTGATCAATTTTATACAAAGTCAATGCTATCAACATTTGCATTATTTGAGGCTGATTGTGTATGACCAATATGGTATTTAAAGCAAAGGGGAGTACTTTGGAAACTGAGAATCACAGAATAATTAAGGTTGGAAAAGACCTGTAAGACCACCAAGTCCAACCACCAACCCAACACCACCATGCCCACTAAATCATGTCCCGTAGTGCCATGTCCACATGTTCCTTGAACACCTCCAGCGATGGTGACTCCACCACCTCCCTGGGCAGCCTCTTCCAATCCTTCACCACTCTCTCAGGAAAGACATTTTTCCTAATATCCAGCCTGAACCTCCCCTGGTGCAACTTGAGGCCATCTCCTCTTGTCTTGTCACTTGGGAGAAGAGACCAACACCCACCTCACCACAACCCCCTTTCAGGTAGTTGTAGAGAGCGATGAGGTCTCCCCTCAGCCTCCTCTTCTCCAGACTGAACAACCCCAGCTCCCTCAGCCGCTCCTCACAAGACTTGTGCTCCAGACCCCTCACCAGCTTCGTCGCCCTTCTCTGGACACGCTCCAGCACCTCAATGTCCTTCTTGCAGTGAGGAGCCCAAAACTGAACACAGCATTCGAGGTGCGGCCTCACCAGCGCCGAGTACAGGGGCACGATCACCTCCCTGCTCCTGCTGGCCACACTGTTTCTGATACAGGCCAGGATGCCGTTGGCCTTCTTGGCCACCTGGGCACACTGATGGCTCATCTTCAGCCGGCTGTCGATCAACACCCCCAGGTCCTTTTCTGTGGGGCAGCTTTCCAGCCACTCGTCCCCAAGCCTGGCGCATTGCCTGGGGCTGTTGTGACCCAAGTGCAGGACCTGGCACTTGGCCTTGTTGAACCTCATACAATTGGCCTGGGCCCATCCATCCAGCCTGTCCAGATCCCTCTGCAGAGCCTAAACATCAATCTTTCTTAATTTTAGTGGGCTTTGCGCATACACTGCTAAATGGAAAAAAGTATGCGCATTTCATCTCAATACAGGAAATTTGTTACAGTGAGAACAATCAGTCACTGGACCAACCTCTCCAGGGATGTGGTGGAGTCCCCACAGCTGGAGGTTTTCAAGATGCGACTGGACACGGTGCTAGGTAAAGCCCCAAAAGGGCGGACCAGATGATCTGAGGTCCCTTCCAACCGGGGCTGTTCTACGGTTCCTGTGATTAAAGAAATACTTTCAGTCGCAATACATGGAAATTTTTGGTTTATTAAATCGCTTTCAGATCTTCTTATCTTATGAACACCATTAGGATTCATTTATCATTGTTTTCAAAATGACATATAAAATAATAACTATTATTTCCCACTTTAGACAGCTTTTTTCACAACATATACATTAAAACCTTTAGAAAATATTTAAATACTTTACACTGATCTAGGTTTTATTTAAATTATGAACAAGAAAATAGACTTCTGCGAGCATAACATAGCAACAGCTTTTATGCTCAGGAAGTTCTTTATCTTCTATGTGGACTCTCCCGCGCTCTTGGGGGGGGAGGAAAAAAACCCAAACCTTTACATTAGTCCATTATTCTCAAACTACTGGCTACTGTTCTTTAGAAATAGATCCATGTCGTTTAAGTAGATCTAGTTTTAGCACGTCACTGCTACGTAATCCTATGCAGTGACACCCCCCCTTCTGCATTCTTCAACACGAACAGAATTATGGTCAAAAACATACTCATTCTAGACATTCTGAAAGAGTCATACCTGAAGGGCAACAGTAAAAAGTTTAAAAGGCAAAAAAGCCCTTGTAAAAGGGTGGGGGTTCCCTTGCGGTTCCTAGGACATAAAGGAGAATAAAAAAGAAAGGATAGGCTTTCCTGAGGATGCAAGAACTCATGAAATAATGCAGTAACCTTATCGCCAGTTATATAAAGAAAGGTTGATAACCTTAAATTTTTCATTGGATGAGCAGAACTGTGCTCTTCAACATATATATGAGAGCACAGTTCTGATTATTATATATAGGTGTATATAATGCATCTATGAACCTATAAACAACTTTCAAATTTGTTTAATTAACAGATATCTGTTAATCAGATCTCAGTCTGTTCTTAAAACAGAACAAATCTATTCTTCCCCCAAAGTCTTCTCTGATTTGCTTTCCTCAAAGCTGGTTCCTGCTTCTTTTGGCCAGGTCCAGTAAGGAGAGTAACCTGAGCCAAAGGCTGCGGATGGTTCTGTAACTCCAACAGTACTTAATAATCCTATAGATTCTTGCTGTAAAGAGCCACCCTTGGGGTTTGGCCAATGCTTTCCGTTGTATTTGGCAAGGTTTCTCACTTTACTTCTTTGTGCTCGGCTCTCAGCATCAGCTGCAATATATGCAAAGGTTTTCCATTTGTTTTTTCAGTTCTGATTCTCCTTCTAAGCTAGCACGCTTCTAAAGCACTTCTGAATAATCCTAGAGGGTTAAATGATTTAATTAGCAGGTTAGGATATGCAGCAGAACAGGAGGGGTTTTTGCAAAGCCTTCTCCCCAGTGCTAGTGGGGTGGGTTTCAGATTAAAGCCTGCTCTTCAACTCCGTGATCTACAATTCTGCACTGTTCGCTGGCAGTGGAATGAGTGGATGCATTATTACTACTGTTTGGTGGATAAATTTACTTCTTAATTAATTTTTTAACTGCAGCGGCAGGAGTAACGTCAATAAATATATATAAAGCTATATTCACATGCACATATATACATACATACACATATAGACACACAGATATATACATGTATATGCATATAAATATCTTTATCTCCCAGTGCTCTGTATCAGGCTCGGTATCGGCCTCTTCAGGGAGCACGCATTTGGCCATTGTAGAGAATTTAGCAATTTATTTTAGAAAGAAACCAAATTTGGGGAGTTAATACTTCTAAATTTGGATTTCAAGTACAAGTGGCAAGCAAAGATGCAGGATCAGGCTGTTTGATTTGTTATGTAATTTATACATGGTGTTGTCTAGCTGTAAGTGTGCAAAAAGGTTAAAAAGATGTCTCTGCGTTGT
Source organism: Gavia stellata (assembly GCF_030936135.1). Classification (NCBI taxonomy): domain Eukaryota; kingdom Metazoa; phylum Chordata; class Aves; order Gaviiformes; family Gaviidae; genus Gavia; species Gavia stellata. The sequence continues at coordinate 103,294,668 of NC_082596.1, forward strand.
CGCATTCTAAATGCCCATCAGCAGCGGTTCATTCTCCTCTGACTTGGAAACACTCTCGTCCCTCCTGGCCAGGGCACTAAGAGCAGCTTCCAAGTACCAGTGCAAGTGCTAACGTGAGTCAGGAGCAGCTATAGACCACCAGTTCAGTTCCTCTGGCATAAGAAAGTAAGTTTAAATACTTGCAGCCATTGAGCCAGCAGTGTGCCCAGGTGGCCAAGAAGGCCAACGGCATCCTGGCCCGTATCAGAAACAGTGTGGGCAGCAGGAGCAGGGAGGGGATCGTGCCTCTGTACTCGGCACTGGTGAGGCCGCACCTCGAATGCTGTGTTCAGTTTTGGGCCCCTCACTCCAAGAAGGACACTGAGGTGCTGGAGCGTGTCCAGAGAAGGGCGACGGAGCTGGTGAGGGGTCTGGAGCACAAGTCTTGTAAGGAGCAGCTGAGAGAGCTGGGGTTGTTCAGTCTGGAGAAGAGGAGGCTGAGGGGAGACCTCATTGCTCTCTACAACTCCCTGAAAGGGGGTTGTGGTGAGGTGGGTGTTGGTCTCTTCTCCCAAGTGACAAGCGACAGGACAAGAGGAGATGGCCTCAAGTTGCACCAGGGGAGGTTTAGGCTGGATATTAGGAAAAAATGTCTTTCCTGAGAGAGTGGTGAGACACTGGAAGAGGCTGCCCAGGGAGGTGGTGGAGTCACCATCACTGGAGGGTTCAAGGAACGTGTGGAAGTGGCACCGCAGGACATGGTTTAGTGGGCATGGTGGGGTTGGGTTGATGGTTGGACTTGATGATCTTACAGGTCTTTTCCAACCTTTGTGATTCTGTGATTCCTTGCAGAAACTGAGCTGTGCGCACTACCAGCTCATCTGAGTGCAAACTTCATCCCCATCAGATGGAGCGACGATGTGCTCCCCACTTGGCCAGAACTCAAGATCCAGTGAGCAGCCTGGCTGGTTTTTATGCTGGAAAACAGACGCTGTCCTAAACACATTCTCTGTGCCTGTATTAAATCTGTCAGGTTGGGCGTTTTGCTTTTTTAACAGCTTCAAAGTCTCAAGGTAAACTTAAGATTTTTCTTAAGTGCTGCTCAGCCCCATAGGGCTGGACTTACTGTGTCCCTGAACCACAGCTTTAGGAGCTCACTCGAGAGCCAGTTGAGTCAAAGAAGAAGATGTGAGAAATGCAAACACACGTTTCAAAACCAGACAAAAATAAAGCTATGGGATTTTTAACTCAGCTTAGAACAGTCATGAAGGCAAAGTAACTTGAGTTTTAACTTTCCCAAGCAAGATGGAGAGGCTGTCTGGCTGATCTCTGAATGCTTCTAGTACAGGCTAAGACAACACGGATCCTTAATTCCAGGGCTGGGCTACACAGGTTTTAGCAATAGTAGCACCCTCTGCAGCGCTCAGCAGAGAAATTGTCAGTGTCTGGTCAAGTAACTATAGTGTTGGTTGGAATAATGTGTAGCAGACGTGGCCTGCTCTGAGCAATGGAAAAGCAATCGGTTTAGATTCCCCATTTTCATAAATCTCATTCGATTGAAATTTGATTTTCCTAAAGGCACAGGATACCCCCACAAAACCATAAGTTGGCATTTACAAAGCTTTTATAACTGAAATTTCTAGGGGTTTTGGTTTGGTTTTTTACTCCCCAAAAGAAAAATATTATTTGGAATTGCTGATTATGTCTTCAGCTTATCGTTAACATACAGCACTACATAGGAGTAAATTATATGCCATGTCCCTTAATCGCTCCTCCTTGTTGCTGTGTGCTTTGCTGCAGCACAGCAAAGACCGTGGGCACAGCTGGAAAAGTTTAGCGAGTTTCTCCTAAGGTTCATTACAGTCATTTTAAGAACACGAAAATAGATGGCTATCTCTTTTTCCATATTCTTGGCATCTTTCCACAATTTCTATCATCACGTAGCTCCCCACCATTGTTTCCAGCTTATTTTTGGTTTTTCCGTTAGTTGCAGTAGCTGTGACTTTAACATTTACTTGCCAGTACAAATGAACCTTTCTTATGCAGCACTTCTTCTTAAAAAATTACAAAAAACTTTGGCTAGGTGGGTTTTACGGCAATTTGGAAAAACCTGTTCTTTAAATACAGAAACAAGTTTTTGATCTCCCCTTCAGCAGCGCGCACTCCTCTGACAACATTACAACCGTCTGTGCTCCATGAGTTGACTAACCTGATGGTACAGAATAAATAATGGATATCCCCCACATATCTGGTATGTATTAGCGTTACCTTTTTAACTGGGGGCACGCTAGTGTGTATAGAAATGTTTTATTGCCGCAGCAGCTCTCTTCCTGTGTCCCAGTAAAATAACATGAAAATTGCAGAATATTTAACTGAAAGTAAAATACCTACCTTACCTCCAACCTGCAATGCAAGCTTGCGTGTTAGCATTGCTGGTGTATCTGTGGTTGCGTGGCGCGGCGTATTCCGCTGTTGAAGCCCACATTGCAAGTCACGAATTAAGTTCACCGATTCTTTTTTTTTTTTTTTTAGGTTTTTTTTTTCCTCCAAATGAAACCCTTGCCGTGGTGCCATAACTTTCTGTTTGAATTCTGATGCCAGATGTGGACTTCCCCTGCTTATGATACACTGTGGGGGAAAAAAAAAAGGAATTCAGTTAGCTATCCAACCTCTCTTCCAGTGTTTACCTCAACCCAGCTAGCAATTTGTAATATGTATTTAAAACACGGTATCACAGTAAGAGATACCTCCTCCTTCTGTGTGGTACAAGGTTTGCACTCATTTTACAACTGATGACCACCGTAGTGTTAACATGGTATATACAGTTGTGACTCTGCTAAACACCCCAATAACAGCTCACCCGTGTTTAGCTCTTCAGTCAAAGCCAGTGAAAGGATGGTCTCTAATCAGATCACAAAACGTGTTAATTATGGAATATCGCCTTCCTAGCTTTAGAAGGTTGCAACAGGAGAAATGGTACAGGCAGAAAGAGTCAGAAGAATGAAACCAGAACGCTTATTACAAAAGCGAACAGAAAAGAGAGATGGAAACTTCCCATCCATACGCGATGTGATGGGGACGCGCCGTCACCAGCAAGCTCAAGCACGGACTTTTCAGCCCTGCTCTGGGCAACAGAAGAGCGAGGCAGCGCTGATGACACCACCAGAAGTTTGTAGCTGTAGTAACAGGGCAGGCAAGTTGCAGCGCGCGATGGGGAGGTAAGTTACAAGTCTCCCTGGTTAGTTAGTTGTGATGCCGAAGCAGCTGACGCAGTCTTGATTGTAACAATACCGAATCGTGTTACTCCATTATTTTGTCATTACTTTCCTTTCATAACGGTTGCCATTTTGCAAGTCTGCGATGAACTTCTCTTTTTAATCGTCAAATGCTCTCTAGTAGTGCAGCTGAACCTGAAGTTGGGTTAATCATTTAGATATTCAAACCATAGAGGTCTGCGGCTGAACTGGCCGTCTATGGCTCCGATACTGCCCATGGGGAGAAAGAGGCATTTTCAGGGTGAGTCATCTGATGTATTTTAAATACGGGTTGCAGGGCAAGAAAGATTGCGCTCTGGGAACGCCTGTCTGGTCAGGGGAGAGCTGCTCTCGCTGACCTAAGGAACAGGGCACGGGATATCTCCTCAACATCAGTACACCTAAGCAGGATGCATGTCATATTATTCTTAGAATGATTTTTAGCCAGATTTAAGCGTACTGAAAAATATGCGAGTCTGATTACTAACATGCATCCCTCATGTTCATGGAGAGAAGTTTCTCTTGGCAAGTGTTTAAAAAACTTCAGAGGCAAACACCGCGGGTGTGGGCAAGGGCCGGGGACTCAGAAACTCTCTTTGACCTTTTCGTGTCTTTGTTATTGCATCAAGGACATGTGTAGTACAGCAGCATCGCTTGAAGCACAAAATGTTGCCCTTACTGTGGCCCTTCTTGCTGTGATGGCGTAAGTCATGATCCGTTATACCGCATACTCATTTTCTGGTACGCACTTAGAAGCAGCACACTCGCACTTGCACTCAACGAGTAAATCAAATAGAATAGAAAATACCCACATTAATAAGCAGACTGAGTTAACATCACTGGAACAAACTCTGGAAATGAACGAATTATTCAGTACTTGTTCTCAATGCCGTAATAAATTACCCAAAACTGAATAGTTCACCCAACTTTCCTTTGTACAGCACTGTTGTACGTGACATGACATGACCTGATCCAGATGAAGATAAAGGCATCGGCAGCATGCACATAGCAACTGTGCCATCCCGTGATGCTCTCATTTTTAACAGCAGAGTAGATGTTTCATACCAGACCACAGCAGGAACATTTATTCTTAGTAAATGCATGTGCAGCTGCTGCTGATCTTTGATAAAGTTTTACTGCATACTGCAATGGACATTTAATCACACTATTATTGAGAGATGCCAGTTTTCCAAGGACACATTCATAATCTGGCAAAAAAGCCAAAAAGGTTTCTACGAATACATAAAGAGCAAAAGGAAGACTAGGGAAAATGCGGCCCCTCTGCTACATGCAGCGGGGGGCTGGTGACACAGAATCACAGAATCACTAAGGTTGGAAAAGAACTGTAAGATCATCAAGTCCAACCATCAACGAAAAAAACCCCACCACCATGCCCATTAAGCCATGTCCCACAATGCCATGTCCACACGTTCCTTGAACACCTCCAGTGATGGTGACTCCACCACCTCCCTGGGCAGCCTCTTCCAGTGCTTCACCACTCTCTCAGCAAAGACATTGTACCTAATATCCAGCCTGAACCTCCCCTGGCACAACTTGAGGCCATTTCCTCTAGTCCTGTCGCTTGTCACTTGGGAGAAGAGACCAACACCCACCTCCCCACAACCCCCTTTCAGGTAGTTGTGGAGAGTGATGAGGTCTCCCCTCAGCCTCCTCTTCTCCAGACTGAACAACCCCAGCTCCCTCAGCTGCTCCTCATCAGACTTGTGCTCCAGACCCCTCACCAGCTCCGTCGCCCTTCTCTGGACACGCTCCAGCACCTCAATGTCCTTCTTGTAGGTAGAGGCCCAAAAACAGGACGCAGACAAGGCCAAGGTACTCAAGGCCTTCCTCACCTCAGACTTTACTGGTAAGACCGAGCTTCCAAAATCCCTCTGAGACCAGAGGGGAGGAATGTAGCAGGGAAGACGTACTCCTCCTTGGTGGAGGAGGACCCGGTCAGGGCACATTTAAAGACGGTGGACACACACAGGACCATGGGCCTGGAGGGGTTGCATGCATGAGCATGGAGGGGACTGGCAGATGTCCATGTGATGAGGGGGCTGGAGCATCTCACACATGAGGAAAGTTTGAGAGAGCGGGGACTGTTCAGCTTGGAGAAGAGAAGACTCGGGAAGAGGCGGGGAATGACATCAATGATTGCAGACAACACCAAGTTGGGTGGGAGTGTTGATCTGCTGGAGGGCAGGAAGGCTCTGCAGAGGGATCTGGACAGGCTGGATGGATGGGCTGAGGCCAATTGTATGAGGTTCAACAAGGCCAAGTGCCGGGTCCTGCACTTGGGTCATAACAACCCCATGCAACGCTCCAGGCTTGGGGGCGAGTGGCTGGAAAGCTGCCCCGCAGAAAAGGACCTGGGGGTGTCGATTGAAAGCCGGCTGAATATGAGCCAGCAGTGTGCCCAGGTGGCCAAGAAGGCCAACGGCATCCTGGCCTGTATCAGAAACTGTGTGGCCAGCAGGAGTAGGGAGGGGATCGTGCCTCTGTACTCGGCGCTGGTGAGGCCGCACCTCGAATGCTGTGTTCAGTTTTGGGCCCCTCACTCCAAGAAGGACATTGAGGTGCTGGAGCGTGTCCAGAGAAGGGCGACGGAGCTGGTGAGGGGTCTGGAGCACAAGTCTTGTGAGGAGCGGCTGAGGGAGCTGGGGTTGTTCAGTCTGGAGAAGAGGAGGCTGAGGGGAGACCTCATCGCTCTCTACAACTACCTGAAAGGGGGTTGTGGTGAGGTGGGTGTTGGTCTCTTCTCCCAAGTGATTAGCGACAGGACAAGAGGAAATGGCCTCAAGTTGCGCCAGGGGAGGTTCAGGTTGGATATTAGGAAAAATGTCTTTCCTGAGAGAGTGGTGAAGCATTGGAACAGGCTGCCCAGGGAAGTGTTCAAGGAACATGGACATGGACTGCGGGACATGGTTTAGTGGGAATGGTGGTGTTGGGTTGATGGTTGGACTTGATGGTCTTACAGGTCTTTTCCAACCTTAGTGATTCTGTGATTCTGTGAATGTGTGTGGATGCCCAAAGGGAGGGAATGGAGAAGCAGGAGCCAGGCTCATCTCAGCAGAACCTGCTGACAGGACAAGAGGCCATGGGCACAAATGAGAAACCTCAAATTCCACCTGAACACCAGAAAACACTTTCACCGTGAGATTGGTCAAACACTGGCACAGGTTGCCCAGAGAGGCTGAATGTATCTCCCACCCTTGAAGCTATTCAGCACACTGTTGGACAGAGTCCTGGGCTCCAGGCGGCCCTGCTTTGAGCTGGGGTTGGATCAGATGATCTGAAGGGGCTCTCTTCCCACCTCAGCCATTCTGTGAGTCTGTGCTAAAGCTTTGAGTAGCTGAAGAGTAGCACTATACATGCAAACCATTTTGCTGGTCTCCTCGTTTATTTTGCATTTTAAAAATGTGACTTATTTCCAGAATTTGAAGCCCTAATCCATGCCGTATTTTCTCTTGGTGAGTTAATTCCAGACCAACAGTTCCACTGCGGCAACACATACCATGTAACAAATTCCAAGCATCTTTGACATGTTTTACTTTGTGCGTGCAACCCACCTGCAGCCGTTCCACAGCCCTGCGCCGCATCCACCAGGCAGGTACTCGACACCTTAGAAAAAAAAGGGCACTGACTCAGCAAGAAGGTTGAACTTGTCCAGTCCCGACCTGACAGAACATCCAGCAGCCCTCCTGACTTGAACAAAAGCTCTGTGTACTACTTGGGGAATTCAAGCCACAATTTAGTAACAAGTGTTCTGTGGTTGAAAAGAGTCAAGTGAGTCAAAATTTTGTTATATTACAAAATAATATGTAATATATATGTAAAATATGTAATATGTAATAAATACGTAAAATATATGTAATATATATTACATATTTCGCAAAGGTATGTATTTTTCCTCCTATATTATAGCCTTTCCTGCATTGTGAAATGAAAGGTGTTGCCCCAAATTCACAGGTTAGTGAAAGACTCACAGCCATAACCCCAATGTCTCGACTTTGAACGCTTCACACAGACATTACTTGTCTAGGGTTTAGGACGTTCACTTTGGACTATTTGTGTTAAAGCTTTGGATTTATTTTTCAAGTTTTCTTTTTATTTATGGCTTCAAAACGCTGATCTTTCAACACAGAAATCCTCTACTCTCCAAAACACGTATCAATTTCACAGGTTCAAAAATCACTGCTGTCACGTCTTCAGTAACTCAAAAGATTTTTTGTAGGTTATATTACTTTGTTTTTTTCCAAGACAGAGCTAGTATGTGCCAAGGGTCTTTTTAGAAAAGCTTCTGTGGACTGTAACAGGAACTGAAAGCGGTTCATAAGTTACACGAGGTGTTTGGCTCAGGTTTGTATTTGCTGAAGGCAGTATAGCAAAGTTTCTGAGAAGGAATATAACTTTCCTTGAATTAAATACAGAAATAGCCAGCTACAGTGTGGGCAGCATTTATTTTGATAGACTCAGGGGGGACATCATGCTCTTGTGGTTTTGAAACAAAACTTCAACCCTCAGATTAAAAATATAAACACTGTGGCCGGGGTTGTGCTCCCCACAGAAATCCCGCAGGTGGCATCGCAGCCTAAGCTTCATGACATCTCAGCTGCTTTTCATTTCGAAGGAATGCAACTGGTTTGGGAGGTTTTTTCAAATTTTTTTTAAAACCTAGCGCTTTTCTACAGCTTCAGCTCTATCTTCTGTGCCACTTCATTCTCAAAATCAAATCCGCACAGGCCTGATAAGTCTCTCTCGCTTTACAAAAATTTACTTTCTCCTGCAGATGCCCGTCGGGAAGTATTCAGGACTGCCCCAAGAATGTAATTCTCCAGTACATGAACTGGCACGGCACTTTTGAATGGTTTTTGAGAAGCATACCTGACATCTAGGACACGTATGGATGTATTACATCGTTGGCATGGAAATGAGCCAAATCCATAACGATAATTTTTGTCACTAGCGATCTACAAAGTTAATTTAACCGGGTATTTCAAGAGGCTGATCAGACATAGACACAGATGTATACAAACACACACACTATCAAGGTTTCAACCCTTGTGAGCAAAGAAGTGAGTATTTTTAAGATTCTTGGAAAACCCTGCTTGTTCAAGGACCCGTGTGCATGGACATGAAAATATCACAAATTACAGTAAATTCAGCATTATTGCCTTAATACAGAAGAGGGAAAACCAGCAAATGAGGAAACCAAGTTATAGCTGGAGATGCCACCGGAGAAGACCAGAAAGGACAAGAGAAGCTAAACCTTCCACAACGCGTTTGGCGATGTTGCGAGCTGCTGGACCACTTGTCCGTCATTCAGAAAGGTCGTTATGTGTTACCAGCACATTAACATCTGAATAATACCCAGTAGATGTCAGCACCAATTCTTCTCTGCTATCGGGGGGGCCTCTGCAAGGGGAGGACTGGGAAGACTGGTGAGGAGCCAAGGTGCATGCGATGCTGCCTCGGTTCCCGGAGCAAATGTCCCACCCTCGCTGATAACCATCAGGGCACAGTGCCCCCCGCGCCAGTTACGGCAACGTTGAATTTTTTGATGCGCAACCACCCGGGCACAATGCATATAATCTGCTGTTGAAAAGAAAAAGGATGAAAGTTGAGGCAAGGATGTCCTTGGGCTGAGCCTCGACTACACGCCTGACCTCTCTGCTTGCAGCCCTCCATGTAGTTTCTGGGGCTCCCTGCACTGGTTGCAGCGTGAGCGGATCATTCTCTGTTGTGCTGGCTGGGAAACTCCCCAGCTACATGCACGTTGAGTCTCGGATTAAAACAATGCCCAGTATTGCTCCCACCCATTCTTCAGGCACATTCGCCAGAGAAGGTCTCTCCTCTCAGGGACCTCTGACCAGCTTCTGGAGGCCTCAGACTAGACATCCCCAGCGTTACCGACTGCAGCTCAGACCCCTCATGGACATGGGATAGGTGAGCGGAAGATGACTTGTCATACAAGCACAAATAGTGTATTTTTATTTAGCAGTATGGAGGGAAGAGAAGAAAAAAAAGCAAAATGAAAAGCACCCTTGCAGGGTTTATCACCCTACTCGGCGCTTGTCACCAACGTAGTATTTCCAGCACAGCTCATCCCTCCTATCTCAGCTGGGTCTGCTTATAGGGTTTGTGAATTCCTCCGTCTAAAACTGCCTGTATAAATCTTTGCCCTTCTAATTCCTTTAAAAATCCACCTCCTTCCACCCGCAGAGAGGGAACAGGGCTGGCCCCACCAGCTTAACATCTTCTAATAGTAACGTCACTGTAATCAAAAGTTTTATGTCTGCAGATTTCCCAAAGTGAAATCTGTATTTCTCAGCATGATGCAAATAATACCCCATTTACAGCATGAAAATCTGGCCAGCAAAACCAAGCAGATCTCACAATGTTCGGTCACAAAGTAGCACAAAGCAAAAGCTATGCAAATAACAGAGATCTTGCGGACAGTCACCACTTCTCTTCCACCTACTCCAAAACGAGACAGAAAGTGGATAGAAGGTGTGAAACCCACGCCAATACCTCCAGGGACTTCTATGAGGAGTTGACTTCATTGTCCCAGAGGTACCTGTGGCTGAGGGCAATAGAAACAGCACACAGAAGCATCTGCTCTGAGAAAATGTCTTTATTTTTTTTTTTTTTTTTAGAATACATCTTCTTGCTAAGTTCTGTTCCCCCAGGAGCCTTGAACTATTAAGAGGGTTTTATTGTTGTTGTTCACAGAATCACAGAATCATTAAGGTTGGAAAAGACCTGTAGAAGCATCACGTCCAACCACCAACCCAACCCCACCATGCCCACTAAACCATGTCCTACAATGCCACATCCACACGTTCCTTGAACACCTCCAGTGATGGTGACTCCACCACCTCCCTGGGCAGCCTCTTCCAGTGTTTCACTACTCTCTCAGTAAAGAACTTTTTCCTAATATCCAGCCTGAACCTCCCCTGGTGCAACTTGAGGCCATTTCCTCTTGTCCTGTCACTTGTCACTTGGGAGAAGAGACCAACACCCACCTCACCACAACCCCCTTTCAGGTAATTGTAGAGAGCGATGAGGTCTCCCCTCAGCCTCCTCTTCTCCAGACTGAACAACCCCAGCTCCCTCAGCCGCTCCTCATAAGTTGTTCGGGGTCATCCCCTCCTCCCCCAAACTAAAGCATCCAGAATCGTACGTGCAATTTTTTGAATAAGTTTTATTAGAATATTTTGAATTTTTATATAAGTATTCACACTTTATTTCTTAGAAGAATAATATTTTGGCATAATTTTTATTAGAAAGCCTCTGGTCCAAGCCAATATAGGCGACAAAGAACAGAAATGGGATCCGAAGACTCTGGTAGCGGAGGTCTTGCCTACAAGAAGGGCCTCTGCTCTGCCCGAGGAGACGTGGTCCCTGGCAGCCCCCCGGCACCCAGGGACCCCAGCTCCTCTTCGCACTCCTCACTTCTGCAGGGACCCGCTCGAACCTGCCTCCGGTCAAGGCCACGTTCAGCAAAACCGAGGCCCTTCCAAACACAGCCCAGAAAGAGAAAGGGAGTGCGAGGCGCAGCCCCGCGCCCTCACAGACAGACGTTTCGGGAATTCTCCCACAGCAGCCACCCCTCATACAGTTTTTAACGGGGAGCTCCCACTCCCCTTCAAATCACCACTCCAGCTGCGGTGAAATGCGCCTGCATGTCCCGACCACAGCAAGCACCCTGCCCTCCTTGGCCGGACTTTCAGCCTGTCACCAGGCTAGATCTTTTCGCAGGAATCGGCAGGTGATCGTTCCCAGGGAGACCGCCCAGCACAGTGCTACGTGTGCTACCGGCTCATTTCTCTCCTTAATTTCTGGCACTCGGGCTCAGACATCCTCTGCAGATTCCCAGCAGCTCGTCCCAGCACCTGAAAGGCACGCAGCAAGGCCTCCGGAGGCCTGGCGGCGGGTGGCATGGCCGCTCAGCCCCGTGGTGACCCTCCAAAGATGGTGGATGGAGCAGTTCAGAACAGCTCGGTCGGCGGGAGAGGCCCTTGGCTGCCTGCGACACCCCCGCCCATGCTGCGGCCAGGAACCCTCGCCCACCAAAATGCGGGAAGCCAGGTCCCGAGCCTGGGCGGCCATCCCCTTTCTACCTCACGCACCTCCCCTCAGCTAAAGCGCTCGCGTTCACCTCAAAGCCGGCTTTCTCATCACTTCTGAATCTCACGGCCACGACCCAAGCGCTGGTCTTGTATGAGCCCACCCTGAACGCACAGGGGGTCACATTTCAACCCCAGTTTGTGCCAGGGTTACCACCGGCCTTCCGCAGCAGCCGCCAAGGAGGCGAATCTGTGCTGGCTAACCTTTATGCGTGCGAGTTCATAAACCACGATGTTCTTGTATGAAGTCCCAGCCCTCAACCTCTTCAAATACGACACTGGCTCTTCTCTACACCAATGCTGCCTGACAGCTTCTTTTCCATTAACAAGTTTGGTCAACAGCCTTGTGCTTTTCACATCATTAATAACATGAATAAGATCAGTCCCAACAGCTACCTTAAAATGAGCTCTTACTCCAAAATAAGCAAGCCAAGACAGAGTAGATTCAGCTGTACTGCTCACGCTCTGCCTTCCGTCTCTGCTAACGCACAGTGCTACGCGTGGGATCACTGTTGACCAGCCCACCTTACGCTTTCAGCGCCGTTGGGGATCACGTGCAGCCACCGTAGCATTAATCAGAGAGAACTTGAACACGTGCACAGTCACACGTACAGCAGACCGCCGCCAGTGCTTTCAAAGGTAACTACCTGGTGTGGGGTAAGTAATGCCCTTGCAACCCCAATTCTCTGCCCAGATCAGGGGAGGAGACTGTTCCGAGAGCTCTGAAAAGCTCGTAATTCAGTCCTCAGTCTCTACACAGTGTGTGATGCCAGTCCTGTGGCAGATGGATAACACTGCATGTATTTATATATTATTTATATATGTATTATATTATTTTTATATATAGTTATATAAAGGGTTGTGGTGAGGTGGCTGTTGGTCTCTTCGCCCAAGTGACAAGCGACAGGACAAGAGGAAATGGCCTCAAGTTGCGCCAGGGGAGGTTTAGGCTGGATATGAGGAAAAATGTCTTTCCTGAGAGAGTGGTGAAGCACTGGAAGAGGCTGCCCAGGGAGGTGGTGGAGTCACCATCGCCAGAGGTGTTGAAGGAACGTGTGGACGTGGCACTGTGGGACATGGTTTAGTGGGCATGGTGGGGTTGGGTTGGTGGTTGGACTTGATGGTCTTACAGGTCTTTTCCAACCTTAGCGATTCTGTGATTTGCTATGCCCGATGACTTAATAAATGAAATGGTTAAGGACACTTAAGTGTCCTTCATGACCTCGAAATGATTTCACAACGCATGTTCCAGAACTAGGTCCTTATTTGCCAAAGAGAGTATCGCACAGAGGCTCCAATAGCATCCTTTCTGCATCACCTTTTCTGAAAGGTGACGCTGCTGCCATACCACGTGCATGACAGTGCAGCGAACAAGCCCGGTCCGCAGCAGTCTTCCACATCTCTCAGTGGAGGCTGGAAACTGCCAGGGGCACTTCTCACCCCTTTCACTGCTCTTCTGCAAAGAACAACTAAAAATCTACAGTGCTTCTCTGTCATCTCTCTTCTCCTACTCATTTATTAATGCTACTTGACCATGCTGGAGTTGGTGTCATGGCATTTTTCCATCCATCCATCCGTAACTCCGCATTCTTCTTCAGTTATTCCTACAACAGCTGCTCTAATGCCAGTTAGATGTAGGCCAGTGGAGAACCACTGAGCAGCAAAGACTACAGCAATCACACCAGGAAGACTGCCACAGCCCCAATCTCCCCGTAGCCCTTCCGTCCACGACACAGCCACGCGCTATGCCACACTGAGTATGGCCGAGTTACCTACAGCCACAGACGGCTTCCTTCGCAAGTCTCTGTCTCATACCCCCGCAGGAAACGGATGGCAACACCGCTTTATAGACTTCTCGCTGCATTCAAAATTTAGTACCTTTGTCGCTTCCAAATGGATTGTTAAGCCCAAATGACACTCTGGTCATACAATTAATCCGATCTTTCTCCAGAAACGTCCGTGCCCGATGGCTTTCAATCATACATACGCACTGTCAGCTGTTCCACTTAGCTTACTCGGTGCAGCTCGATGCATAAAATACCTACCAGTCTCATCAAGATACTCACTCACAACATATGCCAGGAAGGCAAGAACTGCTATTACTCCCATTTAATAGACAAGCAGCCAAAATAAAGTAAGAACAACACTCGCAAAGATACTTGAGGTCTCTACCTTCCCCTGATTTTATTATAAAGGTGCTCTTCAACATACTATTAGGTAAAACAGTGTTAATAAACAGTAGTTTATGTGGAATTAGAAGATGGGCACCCAGCCCGCGTCCACGTTCCTGAGATCTGCAGACCTACGCTCTTCTCAAACACACAGGGCAGTGCTGTAAGTACGCACTGCATACGCCCCCTCTATCTCGGTATGTTAAACTCGGGCAAATTCAAAGCAAGAAGAGCGATGTCATACATGTTTTGGGATCTGGTACCTAAGTAAAAAGAGAAACGGTCACAACTGGGGCTTGCCTGTCAACAGCCGAAATGAGAAATGAGATACAGAGGCACTAAAGCAAGGTGTTAGGTCCGACTTTAAATGCAGCACCACAAAGTTCTGCTTCATTCATGAATACCCTCAATTTGTCCTTTTCGCACACATTTTGCAGAAGAAGGAGTGAAAATTCTCTGACCTTTAAAACAAGCCATGGGCGTTTTGTGAAGTTGGTTTTGGTCTTTTTTCCCCGCTTGCTATTAGATTGCAGCTTTTTTCTCTGTTTATCTGTACTTTGCTACTTAGCATCAGGTATCTTTCCTAGAAAAATGTGCCCACAGTTAAGTCTGACAAATGTATGTTTGAAAATGGCACGGCCAGCTGCAGTAGAATTATAGTTTTATACAGGTATTTGTTAGGAATTGTGCACCCAAAATTGTATTTAACAGCTCCTTAAATAAGTCCCTAAGCTTTCTTGAACAACTTAAAACAGTGAAGGGAAAAAAAGTGTGATGAGATGGTGAACACCAGTATTCTACACAAGAATACAATACTGAAAACCAACCACAATCGTGTTTTGGTTTTTGGCCCCCTCCAAAACGTCAGTTTACCAAACAGTATTACCTTAACTCTCAGCACATGAACGTATACAGAAGAAACATGACCAAGTGACATTATAATAATGCTTCCTACTACTTATTCAAATAATGTTATCAGATGATTTCACAAGCACAATTTTTCTGCTTGAAAACTCAAGACACCACAACAAATTATTTCTCGAACACAGACTTCTCCAGACCAATGCATTCCAGAAGGAGAATACATGCAGGCTGGTTTTTTTATTCCCATAAGGAATGAGTACTTGCTACAATCATCCTGCAAACCAACCAGTATTCTTCCCAACTGGACTTCTTTGACAGGGGAGCAGGGCTTCACCCACGGGCTTTAAGGACTCGCATTCGGAAAGCCTGCTGCGGAGGGCAGCTCCTTTGGTAGATCCTTTTTCCCCAACAGCACGTACCAGGAGCACGTCCGGAGCCAAGTGCCAGAGAGGCAGTCACCGCGTCGCCCACGTGTAGCCCGGACAGGGCGGCAGAACCCTTCCAGACTAACACTTTCTCACACATGCGAAGCCTACAGCAAAATCCCAGTTTAGTTAAAGCCACTGATTTAACTTGGCTGTTTTTCAGGATTCTTGGCTTTTCTGAAAAGCATGACCATGCTGTGAATCAGTCACTACTCTCACATTTCAAAATTCATCTGTTTTTTGATTTGTTTTTACAGTCCTCATTTAACGACAGCAGGAGCATTTAGCAATAGCAAATTAGTACCAAGATTTAAGAACACCAAGTCTCTCGGAAAATATGCAGCTGTCAGTATTTGAGATAATAAAAGATATTACTATAATGCACTAAGGTCTACCTAAAGCATCTGGATCTAAGGCGTAGGTCTTACTTTCCTTTTAACAGCTATTCTGCACCAATACTTTCACCACATCGTGCTCCCTGAATATATTAAAAGAGGGGGGCGGGGGACAGGTAATCATTTGCACACACACCTAAGAGCGAGTTAGAAAGTTGGTTTATTTGAAACTGTGAAATCAAAGTCCAATAAATGAAATGCTTAACAACACCACTGGGCGCTATGTAGGAAAACTCTGGTAAGACTGGTCTGCTCCCTTGATGCCCCGAGCACGGATGAACCCTGAAATGACTGCCCAGCTCCCCACTCCAAGCCACGCTGTCATCCCAAAAACTATCTTGAACCGTTCATGGCAAGCCTTCCCCGGATGCACGCTGCCACATTCCTCCCTGCCAGAGTCCCACCGACACCAGCAGAACTACCCAAAGATGACAGGGCTCACAGTACCAAGGTTTTAAGAGTGAAAACGAGTGCCTAGATTTCAGAACCTCTACAGAGCATCCCTCTTCCTCACTCAGAGCCCTTCAAACTCGTTCGTGAACTGCACTATGCCCAAATATGATTTTTTAATTTTTAATGAGCTATTATTAGGCTGTAAGAACTCACTGCCTCTTACTCACTGTCACACTTCGGGGTGGGGCATGTGGACAATCTCATAAATGGTGCTTACGTTTCTTCAACACTGCTATTAAATGACTAGGTTTTTCCAAATAGCAGATTCTCTCGGTTTCAGTTAACTGTATGTTACATACCCATCAAAATTCTTTGAAGTTATCAATATGAAAATATCAAGATTGTATCCAAAATAGAATTTCAAACAGCTTATAGAACTTCAGATGGACAGTCACCAAATTCTGCTAAAAATGCCATGCCCTTTTAGAAAGGGCACAAGAAACAACCCTGTATCTGCTTTAAAAACTATTGTGCAGGGCAAAAGTATGCTTACTAAAAAAAATAGAAATACGCTTGGGCATCTCACCCTTCCCTTGTAACACTGGGACAAGTGAACTGACAGAAGAGCCTCCTCTTTTCTTCTGGGAAAGAATGGTGGGGAGAGGGGGATGAAAAGGAGGAAGAAAAAATAATGCACCTTATAGGTTATTTACTATGTAACTGGCGATTAATGCATATTGGAGGCACTGTTTGAGAAGCCAGATGAAACCAAGCATATCCAGAAAGGACAGTACTCAATGAGGCCTCAATGCAGCCACCTGTACTATAGTTTGTTCTTCAAGTGACCCTTCCCAACAGCTTTTCTGTATAATCTGTAATAGGGATGCCAGTTGGTATTGAACAAGATAGTCTATTTGGGTTTCATACTATTCTTAAGCTCTCTTCAGGACACTAAAAAACAATCACTACATGAGTACCGTTGGTTCAGGTACTCAACAGCTTCAAGTCTTGATGCTACCAATTCCCCCAGTTTCAGTTTGTACAATTTCTGACTCAAAGGACTTCAAGCCTGGTATCTAATCCGCTGGGGAAGAGGCACTGCTCAGTCACTCCCTCATGCAACAGCATTTTCAAATAAAAATCAGATTTTTCACCAAATTTTGGTGATATTCGGACAGGGCTTCCACAGATAAGTGATGTGCACAGAAGTCCTGTACTCAACGTATCAAAACAATCTGACACTCTCCAAAGCAGTTTTGCTTTTTGAAAAAGAAAAGAAACCAAATGCTGCTACCAAGCTCTGAGCAATAGGTGTTTAAACAACCCGGCTTGAACACCAACAAAAAGAGTAAACACTTCTGGTTAGCAAGGTCTATTTAACAGATAACAACACAACCATTCCAAGTCAGTTAATTATAACACTTCAACGGGCACCCTCAAGCCCCTCAACCCCCACCACGTTAATACTAGTTCGATACTACAAGTCACCAGACTTAACCAGCACAGGTATTTTGACTGAGAAAAAAAAAAAAAAGATTGCCATGTATTTTATTGCTACCAGCGCATCGGGAATTTGAAGGGACAATGGATGTAAAGGCTACAATCACTTCTTCAGTAGATAAAACAAAAATAGGTTAAAAAAAACATTAGGAGGACTTAAAAACACAAATAATCAAACAGATGTTTTTCACGTAGTTTACCTCAGTATTTTAACCAACATTATACATTTTATTGTTTAGAAAAGATGACGACATTGCAGAAAAATAAAATAAAATTTGTTTTTAACAGGACAAATGTTTTACATGGTGGTATAAAACGTGTAAGGGGAGCCCGGAGAACTGAACAAACAAAAACCCAAAAACCCCACAACTTCAGAAACAGTAAAAAGCTAAAACAAATTCCAGATGTGTAAGTCTGAAGGTTTTAGCTTTTTCAAATACACAACTACGTGTGCCTTTCACAATAACAGTCACAAGTGAACGAGACTTTTTGTACTACTGCACCCTTCAACAGGCCAGTCTGCGAGTTAAAACAAATAATACAATAAACTGCTAAATCAGTAAGTATGCAATTATGGATTGCTTTTAGCTGTTATAAAAAGCTTGCTTACATATCTAATGGTTCATCTTTTATATTCAAACTGTGCTTAATATTTTTTAGTTCAGACATACTGAAACCCAGCAGCACAGATGGTTTGTGATTATTTATCGCCTTTAAGCATGTATTTCTACTTTTTCCAAAGAATGATACAACATCAATTTTCCACGCGTACAGCAGCGTAGAAAGTAATTCCATCTCTTTTTTAGAAGGATATGGCCTCTCGTGAAAGTAGTCTGTTAAGAACTGTTTTTGAGCCTCATACGAATTGTGATCATACTGTTTAGGATCTACTGCTAGAATGCGAAGATCCTCACTAGAAGGAAGCTTCTTCATCTCAGTCCTAGTATTAATCTTTTGTCGTTTGAAAGGCACTACCCCTGAATTCATTTCTT
The DNA here is from genome assembly GCF_030936135.1 of Gavia stellata. NCBI lineage: Eukaryota > Metazoa > Chordata > Aves > Gaviiformes > Gaviidae > Gavia > Gavia stellata. The sequence continues at coordinate 103,312,773 of NC_082596.1, forward strand.
TTTCTGGAGACAGAGCTATGCCAGTACTTAAGCTCAGAGGCTGCTGTTCCTTATTCCTTTGGTCTTCTGCAACAAAGCAGGAATCCGATTGCTTTCTTTTCAGTATCACGGAATCATGCTTTTCACCATTCACAAACAGCAGCTCTTTCTTCTCATTACGCTCAAGCTGCATCTTCATGCTCGAGTTGCTGTCTTTGGGAGCACTTCTACAACGGAGCAAATGCACAGCGATAGCTGTTAGAGTCATATTTCCAGTGTACACACCACAACAGTGGATGCACTTGAAAGCAGGAGACTTTAAAATTGTATGTACAGTCGGCATTATATGATGCCGCTCTTTCAAATGTGTTTCATAGGTTTCTTTACTAACAAACGTACCAAAACAAAATGGACAGGTTAACACTTTTTTGTTGCATCTATTGTTCACTTCTGCTGTCTGAGGTTTCACTTTGATGTAAACAGGGACAAGCGTCCTTGAATTTAGGCCAGCAAGCACTGCCAAATGCACTTCTCTTTCCCCAATGTCTTCTTTTGGCAACACCGTACTGAAATCAAAGTGTGGAAATACAAGGTCACCCTGAGCATCGTTACCTAGTTGAAATCCTCTGTTGCTATAATCTGCATGTAACTGCTTTTTCCCATTGTGTGTAGTTTTATTGTGCTCCACGAGGCTTTTTAAGTCATGGAAAGTAACTGTGCAAAACAAGCAAGCTAAGCCATGCATCAAGAGATGTTTCATGAGCTCTTCCTCGCAAAGAAAACATTTACAAGAGAAACACCGGACCGTCTTTTCTGTCATCCACCTTAGAAAGGGTGCGCAAGCTGCAAGTTTGTCAGGTTCTGGGCTTTCCTCCATTTTTACGTCACCATGTTTGTGGGCCACCTCCATGTGCACCTGGTAGACGTTTGATGGGAAAAGCTCATTGCAAACAGGGCAAGTCTTCCACTGCTTAGCCTGTCTGACAGCCTGACTTGTTTCAGGACCAGGTGGGGAGGCTTGTAACGATATATTCTGAGACGTTAAAAGCACGGGAGGAGAAGGTGCACTAGCTGGTGACTGCGACAACTGAGTTACTGTCCCAGACTGCATTAGCTGGATGGGCACTTGTGGTGGCGTAACAGTTGCTACTCCACCAGGAGGTACAGGCAAAGTCACCGAAACCGGGGCAAGCGTGTACGTAGGTATCCCATTAACCTGCTTACCAGTTGGAATCAACTGCCTGAGTATAGAACCCGCGGTCAAAAAAGTTGTGTTTTGAGAAACTGCAGGCTGAACTGGCTGATTCACTGGGATAACTGCTGGGGTAACAGGTTGATTAAGCTGAAGAAACCCCGGTCTGACAGGCTGCCTGACAGGAACAACCCCAGAGGCAACAGGCTGGTTAAGCTGGAGAACCGCTGATGCAACCGTCTGCGCCACAGGAAGGACCCTGGGACCAATGGGTCTATTCACATTCCCAAGCGACTGGTTGACAGAGAGAACTGCTGGTGCAACCGGTTGATTCACAGGGAGGACTGGTGCAACTGGTCGATTCACAGGGCTGACAGGCTGAGTAACAGGTAGTGTTCCAGCTGCAACCGGACCATTTATAGTACCAATGGGCTGATTAATAGGAAAGAGCCCAGGCCTGACAGGTTGACTAAGAGGAAGAACTGCGGGGGCCACAGTTCTATTTACGGTCCCAACAGAATGATTAAGAGGAATAGCTCCAGCCCTCACAGGCTGGTTAAGGGGGAGCCTATGGGAAACAATGATAGGCTGGGAAGGCGATGGCTGAATATTAACATTATTCTGACCTACAGGAAGATTACTAGATACAAGAGTAACGTGTGACGGCGTAACAACCGGAGCAGAAGTTGTATGCGGAAGGCTACCAGAGGCACTTGGAACAGTCAGTGATCTGACTGTGTTTTGAACGGCTTTTGGCTGCACCACACTCTGGTTTTGATTGTTCTGTGGAAATGCAAGCTGGATGCAAGCCGGAGCTGTGACGGAACCTGCTGGAGCAGCAGCAGGCCCTGCAGATGGAGCAGCCACTGCCACGCCTTGGGGAGGCTTTGGAGCAATATGCATTTGTTTCACGAGTCCTGGTTTCTTAATATGTTCTGAAATCACAGACCGAAGTTTGTTCTCCAGGTCTCGGTGTATTTCAGCTGTCAAGACATGATACATTAAAGAATCTTGGCTGTTTGCAGAAGCATTACATTTTTTACAGTAGTGCTCAACAGAATTCTCTTTACTTTCATCAGGTTTCTGGCCAAAATATGTACTTATTAAGTTTTGAAAATGGTTCATCAGCACATGTTTCTTCATATTGTAATACAACGTGTCTGTAAAGTGACATTTTAGACATGTAAAGTTTATGATGTCACTCCTAAATTGTTTCATGCCATCCAGAATGCTGACTGTATAGTTCTGTATTCTTTTATTAGATGAGTGAAACATCCGGATATGTTTTCCCACTATTTTGGGATCAGAAGCAAATGCACATTTTGGGCAAGGAACCACCAGCTCTTGGTCCATTTCATCCTCATGGTAACGGTGCAAGTGATTCTTGAATGAAGTAAGCAATTTTGACGAGAACTTGCATAAGCTACAGCAGTACGGCTTTGTTCTGTATCTCTGCAAACAAAACAAAAACATCCACTTAGAAACTGCCAGTTCCTACATCCCTGTTATCTCTTTGAAAGTAAGTCTGTGCTATCACCTGTCAAAAATGCCTTCACTGGATGGGTAACATGTATCTTCTCAGTTTCATGGAGATCTGTTTTTGAAAAGCAGCCTTAAAGATGACATACTTAAAGGGAGAAACATTTGTGCTCCTTTATAATTTATTAAGGAGCCTTAAGTGAGTTCATTTCTACTCCAGTTCACAAGAAGTAATTCTGAAGCCCGTTTTTAAAGACGGGAATCACAGAACAAGCTAAGAAGAGTTTGTATGCCACTGTACATAGGAGGTGAAGCCTTAGCAATTAGGAACAGCAGCCCTTTTAATATGACACTTTTAAAGCTTTATTTAGTTCAGGGCCACCTGCTGTCTACTGGAGAAAGAGAGAGAAGAGAGAAGGGGTGGGGAATTTTTGTGTATTTCACTACCGTACCCTTCACTGAAAGGTCGCCAAAAGTACCTCTCCCAGCAAAACCACAGAAGACTGATTTTTTTTTTTTTTTCCAAGAACATTCCTTTGGAGCCAGATTAATAGTAGGAAGAGAAAGGAATAACCCCCCCCCCTTTTATGGTAAAGCAGCAATGACCTCTTTGTATTATCTCAACATACTGGACATTCCACCACAGTAATTTCTTTAAGAAATTTCCTCTAGCACATTCATTATAGAGCATATAGATTCTTCTCAGAAAAACATTTTAACTGTATAAAAATAAAAATAAACTTATCTTCCACTAAACAGTGGCTTGCTCCCTCAATTACACATCACTTGACAGCATTACTTTTTGCACCCATATGAACATTATTTGCTCTTTCCAAAAAAACTGGTAGCCCTGTCAACCATTTTTTCCTCATCAACTTCCTCGGAAATTAACCCTGGCTCTTGCCAAAAACTACAGAATCAGTCAGAGCAGCATCCAGGAAACAAACCAACACTCTCAAACATCTAGTGCAACTTGTCTGTTCCCTCAGATGTGTTTTTCCACCTTACTGACTTCTGCTCCTTATGAAACACCATCCAAAGGGAACAAGCTGTTCATCACCCACATGCATGTCACAGACACGTTATGAAGAACTGTACCAGAAATTTGTGCAGTTATTTTTTTTGTCATTTCATATAGCCATGAAGGTGTCAGCTATTAGCAGTACTGATGCTATCATCAGTCTCCTGATGATAACCAAAAATCTAACCTCCAAATCCAAAAGACTGGGTCAGATAAAGCCACTGGCTGGCTAAGGCTGCTGAAGAGTACACTGTGAAGGTATCAGTGAATTATCCTCTACTTACACTCTTTAGGGGTCTGGTCCCAGCTGCCAGTAAACAGCACCAAAGCAAATTAGAAGCTTCAAATTTTTAAGTATACGGAGTAGAGAAAGGCCAGCGACACCACTGAACTAATGAAGCATACAGAGCATTGTTAAAAGCTGCACCTCACTAGCCTTACTTCTGAAGTCAGGTGACAAAGAGAGGTGACTGTTTATTTTAATTGGTTGTCCAAGGCTTAGAAAAGCTTATATGCTTTTAAATACTGGGCCCATACATTCTTTACTTCCCACCCCATTTCTGGTGTGGGTCCTTCTGTCCCCATAAACTCGTATCATAGTGTAATAATACACTGTCAATATTTCCTTGCTGCCAAGTCTGAACAACTGTTGTTAGGTGCAGTGGGAACACTCTACAAGTAAGTGGTCCAAGTGCTGAATTAATTTACTATTCCGTAGTAACAATGTTTTTACTTATACAAACAATTGCAGTATACCACTAAGAAACTAGTAAGTCTAGGGGAAATATGTTCCATGCCTTCTTAGATCATTTATTTTTTGATGGAGATAAAAATTATGAGACTTCAGCAGAAGAAAAATAAAGTTCTGTTCCTCAAGTTCTACCAAATTAGGACGAATCCTAAAGTCCCACCACTTAGCTCAAAAAACCCCAACAACAAAAAATCCAAAAAAATTCTGTTTCGGCAGAACAAAAGTATGTGAAAGTCTGCTACTCTTGATGTTTTCTGTATGAAAGAGAGCTCTTCCACACAGACAACTCATTTCGTCAGCATGTTCTCCTTGCATACACACCTAAGCCGTTTTTTAGGTTCGCAAGTGCTACTACAGCCTACTAATGTCATCTCAGTTTTATAGAAAATTTGACAAAATAAGAATTCTAAGCCAATTAGGAAAAATGAAGTGTCTTGGAGATTGACCAACACAAGCCTAAACTGTACAAATGGAATCCAAAAAGGCTTATGAGAGGCATTTAGGAAATCTCGATTAGTCCCACTCCAAAGAACATACCCCAGAACGCAGTAACACTTTCCGTTGTGTAGTCTCACATTCCCCACAACCTAGAGACAAGCAGAAAGACACGACAGCCTCCAAAAACCGCAGTTCTCCCAGAATTATTAACGTCTCCCTAAAGATAGTACTAATGGTTGAAACCACCAACTCATCTAAATACACATCTTCTCCAGCCTACTGAGTTTCCAATGTAGCTCAAACAACTTATTTTCCCCTTTATGGCAACAACTTTAGAATACAACATCCTGAAGGACCAACTTCTTTTCTCCCAAATCTAGGCAGCTTGATGCCAAGATATGTGAATGATATATATATCAAGGAAGGAGGGTTGTTTAAAGAAAATGGATAGGAACAAGTTTAGTATCCAAAAGACATAGCTTGGCAAATCTGTTCCACAGCAACACATTACAAACTCCACACTGAAGTTCATCACATCAGATTCCAGTCTTGTTTTTTGGATAGATACAGATATTACTGGTCATGCTAACTAGCTGAGTCAGGATCTGTATTTCTCCCTTCTGGTAAGGGATCAGGTCTCCCTGCCTGCTCTCTCTCCAGACAATAGGGATGAAGGAATATTCCCTCTCTAGTGCATGACTTTTAGTTCTTCTCCATTTTCACTGAAATGGCTAATCATTTTTCCTAAAGGACTGTGGAAGGAAGACAGAATAAAAACACACCCTTTATCTTAAGTTTTAGACAGGAAGCTTCACTTGCTCTGTCTTCATCCTCCTCTTCCCTGTTTCATGTCTGGGGAGGAGGGGGAACCTTCCCTGCTCATCCAACACAGAAGATCTCCCAACACTGAATTTCTTTCTTTAGTCAAAAGGTGGAGAAAAAGGCAAAAAAGACCAAATCAGCAAGGCTAGAGCTCACATAACATGCTGACTGGAACCAGGAGACCTGATAAAAGGACATGTTTTCCACATGCATAAAGAAGAAATAAAAAAGAAGGAGGGGTGGGGAAAAAAAGAGATATCATAATCATTAATGGGATTTATTCCATTCACCTAAACTAAAGATAGTCTTGACTGAAGGTAACTGTAAGCCTTATCTGAAGTGGCACTAAGAGGCTAGATGCAATATGTCTCTACGGACCTAGTCCAACAACAAGTCACATTTGACTTTTTCATCCACAAATTCATGTAAACAGATGAACTGCCCAGTCTTAAATCTGTGAACCGATGTTCAGGAAAGGCGAACGAGGAGACAAAGGTCCTTTCTACTAAATGACAGTTTGGCAAAGACTGAGTGGCTTTGTTTGGTCAGCCTGTATGCTGAGGGCTTTGTTAAAAAACCACAACTATTGCACTTGGCAGCCTCAGTTTGTTTTGAAGATGTTACGGGCAGATAAAAAAAATCCTGGCAAACCACCACCACACTATTATAAACCATTACCTTTTGATTCAGGATGAAAAGAGCAGGCCCACCGCTGTTTACATGCTGTTGACAGGCCTTCCTCATGGAAGCAATCAGGAGCCCTAAGAATTTTTAGCAAGACCCAGGAAAGACTACCTTTTCTTCTGGATATACTCCTATGCTCTACATAGTATCTTAGAAACTTGCTAGAATATAAAATTATGGAAATCCTTTGGTTTGTTCATCTCAACCCTGCCTTTCTTGTAGATTCTAGCTTCACACAAGACTCCAGCTATATAGAACTAAAAGTTGTTTCACATACACAAATCTCACTGGAGTACGTTTTCCACTGCAACCCTATCCGAAGCCGCTAATGATAATTTCAGCTTAATCCCCTCGCATCTATGCAATCACATTTTCACTCTTCCAATGAAACAAGCAGCATGTTGTATACAAGAGCATGTTAAGCCTACACATCAGATTAAGCCAAAAAGGCAGAACATTAGAGTGACATCTTCAATATTGATGTTCAAGGCTGTATCCTTAAAGCCAGCAAACAGCATATATAGTCCTTATAGCCATCTGCATTACAGGGAAGAACACAGTGGAAATGAAAGATTAGTCCCTGACTAATAGTACTTAGAAAACAGATGTTAAAGCTTTTTTTTTTAATGATAAAAAAAGGTGTATTTTAACTTTTCCAGGACTTCTGAAAGTGATAGAATTCAGTGACTCCACATGCACACCTACCCAGAATTTCTAACACAAATATACATACCTTCCTTTTGCCCACAGACTCCCAAGGAGAGACATCACTCCATGAAGTGTTACAAAAGTGTTTTTCACCTGGGTCAAAACTTTTAAGATTCTAAAAGAAAAAAGAAAACAAGAAATAATCTGCTTTTGCAGTCTGTTCTGAATACAAAAATAGTCTCAATCTAGAGCAAGGAAAAAGGGAAAACCACACAAACAGAGGATGAGTGGGAAGTCCATACAGTATTTGGATACAGGTCTCTAACCTCAGTTCAAAGAAATTACTTCTTTGACCCCTCTGTGATTTATTTTACCTCAAATAATTGTTCATATGCCTGCCTCATAATACTGTAGGAATTCTGAACACTTCAGAGTTACTGAAAATAATATAGGAGAGGCAATATTTACACTTCAATTCCATTGCTTCTAGCCAAGTTCACAGTGAACATTGAAAGATATTTTCTCCCTCTACCTTACTCTTCCTAAATCTGTAATATTTCACCATTTAGTTCCATTTATTAACTTACCACTACGGTTTACTATGCAACAGGTTTTAGTATTAAATCTTCATAGCATTGCTATGCTTTTAACTTGGAAAAACAAAGACATTCCCAGAAGCTTATTTCAAAGAGCAGCAGTATTTTTCCTCAAGCTGCAAACGCAACAGTATTATTGCATCTGGAACAACCTCGTCAGGGTAAACAACTTTCCTTATAGCATTCTTCTAATCAATCCCATCACAGTAGTTTATGTTCCTCAAGCCAAAGCCTGCTACTACTCTAAAAATCTTAAGTTCCTCTCCTATTTTCTGAGGCCCACACATACCCAAACACAAACTTAATGAAAAAAATACCTAGATTCCTCTTTGCTAGGCATTTCTGAAGACCCTAGGCTAGCTTCAACAGCACACTAGAGTGTCTTAGATGAAACACGGGCTACGAACCCAGGCTTAAGCCACAGAAAACTAGCATCGCACCTACCCTCGCGTTCTCCTTCCCTTCCACGAACCCCTCTTCACTCAAAATTCTGCGAGATGCCTAGAGAGGGCAAGATGTTCTCAGCTCTGCACAAAACCGGTTGGAACAGCAGAAGCAGGTAATAAAGACCATTTAAGATTAGATCATCTTCATGAGAAGTGGAATTCATAAATCTAGCAGTTCGTGGTCAAGAAAAACAATGCGATATTTATGTGAAATTTACTAGCAACACAGGATATACTGAGCAACAAAAAGAAACAAAGCCTCTAGCAGTCAAACAAATACACGACCCTACTTAACGCAGGCTCTGTCTGCACTAGGCTCCTGTCCATACCATGCAAATGTGAGCATCCCTGTGTGTGTAACAGATTGTAGTGAGCCAGAAGGTCATGCCAGTGATAATTTGATTTAAATTAAATTATTCAAGAATTTAGGAAAACGTAGCCAAGTTTGCAATAAGCTTTCTAGCTTTTTCAACCTTCAAGTTTCCCCAAGGAGAATCCTGAAGAGCTCAGGGCAACAATGAACAAACCCCTTCGATTCTAATCAACATCTAGGCACTGAATGAGTCATCTATTTGCCCTTCAGCCAAACCTTCTTAAAAAAAAAAAAAAGACCTTAAAAAGAACCCTTGCATGGAACAAGAGAAATCCCACAGCCTTAGAGAACACAACGCTTTTCTTACATGTGTTTAATAGAGAAAACGAAGAGACTCAAGATTTAATAACAATTCTTCAACCAAACACACTGGAGTGAATTACACAGTTAAAAAAGTTTTCTTGACATTTATGCATTTATGACCTACCCCAAACATGTTCTGCTTTTGGTTTGAGTACTCTCCACCAAGAGAGGCTCCTAGACTTGAACACCAGATTCCCAACAAGCCAAAGGTGTTTGATAGTAAGTCTAGATAATTTTGCTGAAACTGCTATTTCCTACACAGAAATATTAATTGATAAAGAAAGAGAACCGTTCTTATCACTACCATTAGTCAGTGCTGTGAATGTCTATTCTGAATGTGTACTTAAAGCACACAGAGATCCACATTAACATCCCAGAAGCAAGCTTTGATGGACTAATTTGTTATGCCCCTCCCACATTTCTCACTTCGAGGAGGGGAGGAACAGGAGAAGGGAAAAGTAACAAGAAGGGAATAAAAACCCTCCGAGAATCCTGATGCATAGTGGGTATTTCTAAGTTTAAGAGAAAAGCATTTTAAAATTAAGAACTGTTCTTCCCTCTGTATTAAAACCATCACTGTTTTCCAGAACAAAAAGATAAAAAGCTCACAGTTTAAATGAAGACTTAAAGATCACCATATGTTAAAGAAGCTAAAGCAGTTTACTGAAGGAAAGCCTCTGACATTACAGTACTTAAAAAGTACTACCTTGAGAATCAAACTAGTCATCCAGCACAAAAGGCTCATGTTTTCTTCCTAGCAGAGATCAATTAAGAACTTCTAGCCTAAAAACTAATCCATTTGGTCACCAAGCTACAAAGAGATACTAGTTGTATGTGAAATTCCTTCACCTTCCTCGCAAACTACTGTCCATTATCATGCCTTATTAGAACAGTTTAAGCCAAATTTTAAGACCATATGGCAGGTCAAGTTTGTATCATATCATTTCATACTGTTTCCTAAATTGTCCAGCCTCCTGACAAGGACAATGTCCAGAATCAATCTTAATATTTGAGGGGGGAAAAAAACCCACCCTTAAGCTACTTCTCACCTATTACGACATCACACACCTTAATCTACCAAAAAGAAATACCATCATCATATGAGCCAAGTACAAATCAAGTTCTAAAAACCATTCTTTTTGCTGCTAAAGTTATACCAAAACCAGCCCCAGATTACCTGGAAACAACAAACTGAAGTTATGAAGCTGGTTGAGGGAGAATTATTGGCAAAAAAATAAAATGATATTTTTTTGGCCCACATCTCACAGAACTTTTTCCAGAATGGAAACGTTTGCTCAGTTCCCCACCACCACCATTTATTAATAATGAAACCAAACAAACACACACCACCACCCCCAAAAAACCAACCAACCACAAAACACCTATTCCTCATTCACCTTTAAACCCCATACTACGACCAAGAAGTTAGACTGCAGTCAATTTCACAGCAAAAAAACTAGTGTTGTCAAAACATTTCTACTTCAAAGGTCAAAACAGAACAGCTTCTGACTTAGAGGTTTAATTACGAAACAATATACAACACAATAAAAACAGTAAGAAAATGGAAATTACTAGGCAAATGCACTTTTCCCTGAGCTCTTATGACATTTATATATAGATATATCAAACATTGGTCACCTGCAATAACCAAGAATGGTCCAGAATTAGTTATGCATGTAGATCTTAAGCATATTTTTTTCCAATCATTTACTTACACAGCTTCAGAAAAAACACCACAAAAGACACAACAGCATCCCTACAGAGAGTCAACTTACTTTAGTACCATCATACAGAATTAATCCACACTCTTGACTACGGTCAATGTGAAGCCAAGAACAGACTGAACAGCCAAAGAAACCGGTGTACCGGCTGGCTGAAATACACTACTGTTTGGTCACCGAGTTGCATGACTGTGTTTGCACTCTTTCTGGTATTAGGCTTGCCAACCCGATGGTGTGAAGTCCTCCTGCTTGTTGCACAATACTTTCTCCTGAAAGTGGTAACAATGGTACCAGGTTCATCTTGATGGCCCCAGTACACTTCCATGTACTTTTTAAGATGCAGAACTGAACTACAACTCAGTAAGACAAGATTGGCATTTTCCCCTGGACATAAAGTTTCAAGGACTGCAACAAGATTACTGGGTCTAATTGCTCGTCCGTTTTCAGAAATACTGACAATTTGTGTATCCTTCAGAGGCTTGCCCTTGGTATGTCATGGGATGCCTTTGAGTCTTTATCTGTTTTTGATTTTAAAAGAATCACAAAAAAGTTGCTGTGTAGTACACAAATAACATTTCATTACCCTGTGGTGTTTTTCTTAAAGCTGTACTGTTTTCCTTTTGTTAAAATATTACCAGCAGAGAATATGCAGCACCATCTATAACACAACTTGCTGCGAACTAAGAGTTTCTTTCAATGTTATGTACTAAAACACTAAATTCCACCCCTGGCATATGAGTAGTCAGTCATGAGTAATCCTTCAAGTAAAGACCCCACCATAAAGACCTACAGCAGAGGAGTATCATATAAAAAGTGAAATATTTTTCAAGGGTTTACTTTTCCGCTTGGTTTACATTATTTCAAATGCTTTACCTTCAACAATTCCCTGCAGCTGTCAAGCCCAAGATCCACAAGAATGCCCTTCACCTTTTTTCGAGCCTTCCTGATATTATCAAGATTTTGAACAGGAATTTGAAACATTTTGCACTTTTCCTGAAAAAGAAATACAAAAAAGTGATGGAATACTTGAACACAGGCACTGCATTTAACAGTATTAAAACAAAAACTAAATTCTGAAAAATGCATTCTTAAATATGAAAACCCAAAAGCCTTAAGCCAAAGAACTGGTCTCATTAATACTTCCCAGTAGATCACTTGCTTCCTCTTAAAGGAAACAATCTGATTTGGGGGAAAAAAATCCTTTACGTTTCTTCTATCTAAACAAAATTCCAAGTTTTTCTTTCACATCCCTCTGTGTCTATATGGCAGCTATACTGTATTTTCTGGTTTTCTGGTAAGAGAACATGAACACCGGAATTTTACTAAGTTCTATTCAGAAGATTACTATCATCTCATTTAGCACGGAGGAATTCAACACCTGTCACCTTGAATGTTAGTGTCAAGATGAGAAGCCTCTTTGATAATTTGGTTTGTTGTCATGTATGTACATGCTTAAAACATGATGGCTAGTAAAATCTAAATTTCTTGCAGAAGTTTCTGCTGCTGTAAGCGGATATGGACCTCAGCATAAAACAAGCTACTACAGTATTAATGCAGTAGGAATAAAACGCAATTCATGTATGGCACTGATGACTAAATATGCTGAAGAGGGATGATTTTTTTTAATACCCATATGCTTTTAGGTCTCCTCCTCTGAAGTATATATAACTATCACCTTCCCCTACTCCAGAATTTGGATTTATACCCCACCCTGCTCCCTCCAGCAAGCTGCAAGTCCAACATACAGAGGAGGATGTAGACTAAAGCAGGATTATAGAAAGACAGATTATCTGCTGCGGGTCATCTATTTGAAGGGCTGTTGTACAGCGTTGGTGCCCATCTGTCTGGAACATACCACCAGGAAGGATCTAGCACTTCTGTAGTCCAGCTGCATGGGGAGTGATAAAAGCCTAGCTGTTGGGGAAGCATCAGATGCTTATCTTCAGCTCCCAGTACATAGCAAGGCAACCCCACGGGCTTAGCTTTAGAAATATGTGCCTTTATCAGCTCCTCCCTAGATTACAGCAAAATGCAATTTAGACTGCGGTTTAAGAAACTTAAATGGGCACAGAATGCAACAGAACTACCCTGCACTGAAAAAGGTCACTGGGAGCTTCACAGGTATGTCTTTGTTCTTAAATAGCTGGCAGAGGTCCCAAGAGAGTTTAAAAGATCGCAGTCCTTATTGCTAAACAAGGACAAGTTCTAACGTGAAGAAAAAGAAAAAAAAAAATAAAGAAAATGCTCAAACAGTACTTCAGCCTTGATGGTCCTGAGTGTCTCGAAAAGCTGTACTTCTCAAAAAGCAAGACTACTGTCAACATGAAATCTTTGCCTTGAAAGGCAAGACTTTCCTGTAAACAGTTGCAAAAATCCCTCCCACATAAGACAGAAGCTACAAGCTAAGCCTCACCAAAAGAAAAAAAAAAACACAAAAAACTTTTTCTACTCTGTATGTCATCACTCAAGAAGAAAAAAACCCAAACCTTAATTTATGTACAAAACACACAATTGAGGGTTTTTTAATTAAAATTCAAACAACTCACATGCTATTCTCCTCTTCTTCTCCCCCCAAAGGAAAGGTGTGTAGAGAGAAATGGAGAGGGAGCCCCATCTGACAGATACTAGTCTTGTTTTCTAATATGTCTTATCAGTAAGAAGTCTGGAAAACATTCTGATACCATTGGGGTGGGTGTGGAAGAGGAACCTGTATAGAATGGAATACATCAGAGTAACTAGTCTGGCATTCTATCAAAATCCAAGGAGTAAAATTAAGATGTAAAATCCTCTTTTTAAAGTGAAGTCAACCGGGAATTTGTATAGCCTCTGGTTAAAGCTTTACTATCAGTCCCTCTATGATAGCAGGTTATGTGCACCAACCCCATGGTCCACTGCAGGTAACAACAGAGCTGACAGGATGTCACCATGCTCAGATCAGCCAGGAGGAGATGTGGTTCAGTACGTTAGGCTCCACTGGAAACAGTTCCTCCATCTCAGTCCTTTAACTGATACACTGATGCTACTGAAGAAGGTGAAGCAGATATTTCTTGAGGCATGTCTATCTCACAAAAAAGAAACATTAGTCTACAAAGGTGGTAAAGTATGGAACATCTATGTATCTCAAGAATTTTCTTAACCAGTAATCTTTCTGAAATAGAAATCATTAATCCAGGAGAAAGAAAAACAACAAAAAACCCAAAACAAACAAAAAAGAACCTTGAATACAAATTACTTATTTTCCAGTTTTCAAGTAGTTGGTCTTCAATCCAAAAAGATGTGTATTTCTCTATCATGTGCAAAGTTATTCAGCTGATCTTTGAACAAACTGCTTGGGAGCAAGTTCTCGTCTAACATTCTCTGTACCCATTAGACCAGCAATGCCCCATCATAAAGGTCACAAAATTCCAACCTTCTAAGCTTATTCCCTCAAGCCCTGGGTTTAATTCCCTGATTACTATACAGTTTATTAGCCACACTCTTTTACTACTGATTTATTTCTCTTGTATTTTGGACGTTCTTCAAGCCTTAGCTTGCACTTTGTTTCCAGGCATAACTACAGTCAATCCTTTGTTGGTACACATCCCATTCTTAACCAGCAAATTCAACATGAAAGCACTACAGTAAAATTAAACCCGAGTTACTCTAGCCCAAGAGTCTTGATCCTTTTATCACGTTGGTTACCTAAAAGACAAATTTATCTTAAACTACTTTTAATTGTAGTTTCTAAAAAACTGATAATCCATTGAGTTTTCACAAACAGTACCTCCTCATAAAGAGGACCACGGCAAGTTAACAGCAAAATAAAACAATCACTGTAGCAGCTGTTCCAAAAAGGTCATTCAACGCCTGCTCAGGCATTTTATCCATCACTCTATTCCTGCGTTTACTGCTCACTTAGATAACACCTCCATAACGATACAGGAAACTGGAGTTTTATGCAACACTAAAGGTTCCCTTCCTTTCTACAACATTTGTAATCACGTATTATAACATCCAACTATGTTCAGCTCTTCAACAAAGATCACAAACGCAACTCTTCCCTTCCAGTAGTACTGTAGTATTTTAATACTAGACTAAACAAACAACAAGGTAACAGTCTGGACAGTATCTTGCTAGTCAAAGACAAATACTACTAGTTTGCCAAGTAATTATGCTTGACTATAATTTCTCAGCATTAAAAAAGTGAAAATACGAACATTTCACCTCTTAAAGTGAGAAGTCACCACAAAATGGAAAATTCCTGTTTGCCTTCCTTTTAGTCTACTTCTTAGAGCGATACTCATTCACCTGGGAAGGGACCTCAAGAGGACACCCAGTCCAGCCTCCTGTCCAAAGCAGGCTCAACAATGAACTGCAACCAGGGCACTCTGCATCTTGGCTGGTCAGGTCTTGAAATCCTCCACAGACAGAGGTTTGACAGCCTCTCTGGGCAACCTCTTCCAGTGATAGACTGTGCTCACAGTGAAAGGTTTTTTGCTTACATCCAATCAGCACCATCTTAGTTTGTGTTCCTAAGGAAACGAGGCACATGCAATCAAATTAAATATGAAGCCGCTACGGAGCTGGAGCAAGGAAGATGCACAAACAAGCCTTCCACGTGCATGCAAATACATCCAGCAAAATCCAACAGTAAACTAGATACTCTGGCATTTCCAGAGATTTCATGAAAAAGGCTGCAATGTAACTCTTCTTAGACACCAGGTAATCTACACAGAAGCCAGATCTCCAGACGTGTTCCTAGGAAGCTGCCCTTCACTAGTCTCTTGCTCGCAGAACTGCTCATAGTAGGGAAATCATGAAAGGCTTATGGAATTTTGTCCTTTCATATTATCTGCTTCGGAAATTCAATCATTCTTAGGTTTTTATACGTTTTTATCTAGTAAACTGTCATTAGGAACTGCGGAGGAGATTTTTATAAAGACTTTCAGGTTTTGGGCTATTTGGGTGGAAAGTATTTTTAAAGGTTTGTTTACCAACTTATATTTCAGCAGTTATCAGAGTTGACAAGCACCAATAAAGAAGTCTTTATTTTCATTTTAGTAAACTCATTAGAAGTTGATAGTTCAATATTAGCTGAGAAAACAGCAATGAAAACAGCAATAACTGCTTCATTCCTGAAAATGAAATGAGAGCATGTGACCTACTAATTCTCCGAATTTAAAGAGCAAGAACACAGGATGGCAAAGACAGCAGCTAGGAGAACAGGCACGCTGAGAAACTGCCCAGAAGAACGCCAGTTCAGCTTCACCATGCTGAATTTTACTCTCATCAATTTTGTTTTGTTTCTGATAAGCTTACAAGCCCTCCAAGAAGTCATACCTGGATATCTGCTCAACTGCATATTACACGGACGGTTCCATTCCCTGGACTCTTTATCTGTGCCTTCTGAGAAGGGCCTAACTGGATTTGAGAGTAGGCTGGCACCGTCAAAGCTTATCCAGCCTTTGGAGGGAAAGGGAAGAAACACATATAGCTTTCTATCAACATCTCTAGGTGTTTTAACAGCTTTGAAAGATATGATTCCTGGAAAGAAAAACAGTCAATTGATTAGAACAGATACTATTCTTGTTTATTATTTCCTTGGTTGTAAATTAAAATTAAACTGACTACAGAAAAAAACAGATTAATAAAAGTTACTAAGAGTAGTCCTGATCAACAAAATAACACTATGTATCTTCTTAAATTCCCATTTCTATCCAAGATAGAAATATCAGGTAAAAAAAAATTAAACTTTTTTTTGTGCAACTAAATCAGAAACCTTAAGGGGTCTGAATTATATATCTCTTATAGCCACAATAATTCTGCTCTTTTCTTGGCTATAAATCCCATACCCATTAAAAGAGACATCTAACCCAACACAAAGATGGCCATCACTCAGTAGTTCTTAACACTATTAAAAAGCATTAAGGTATGTGATTACATAGATAAAGATACAGCGCCTCAACCTGCATCTTACCTAAAAAGTCAAATCAAAACAAATTTAGGTCACTAACTTTTGCTCCTGTGGTTTAAATAACTATTGTGATGCTTCACTGACACACAATCAAGTCCCCCTTACCCAAGACTAGTTAGAAGAGAAGAAGGGACTATACCCTTCCAACTGATGGAGCCTTCCTAAAGCACCGTGACCCACACAGAGCTCAACTCCCTTGGGGATCAGCATTAGCCAGAAATCAAACCCAGCAGGACCCAAGCTCATTCTCCATGGCTCAAGCATCTACCTGGAGCCTACTCAAATCCCGCAGGACTCATGGGCCCCGTGCGTATGTGAGCAGAAGAGTCGTACACCGAGCCCAGCTACTCTAGGAAGAAGTACAACTGCATTTGTGCTGCACTGGTCAGCCTGGTACGACTCGAAGACATTTCACACAGATGCACAGAACAGTCCACAGCACAGGTAACGCACAACCCAAAAAATTCAGTGAGGGGACAGAACTGAAAAAAATAAGGCTGTGCTACGGGTTTCAGCGGAAGGACTTAAGTGTTTAAACAAGCACACACAGCTTTAGCAGCATTCAACAAGACTTAACCCAAATCAAGGGGTTTCCAGTGGTAAAACATAAAGGCATTATAAAACTGTGTTTGTGTTCTCTCCATTGTGTCTGAGGATTTGCTATAATCTGGGAGGAATGTTGCTTTTTTACAAAACTTTCATGAAATGAACTATTAGAATTACAGGTCTTATTACAGCTTGTAATATATTTATTACACACAGTTTGAATAAATATTGCTCTAAAGAAATCCCCTTTTCTTGCTTAAAAGTAAACTGGAAGTTTATTAAGAAAAGCACTGAGATTTCTAGAATACAGACTGGATTGGGGATCTCAAAAGTGAGTCTTTGGAAGTATCTCATTATAAATTTTTAAAACTTTTATGGGTTCCACATGTATTTTTGACGATAGAGAACTGTAAAGAAAAACAACCAATTCCCCCCCAATAGTTTACCTGTCGAACCCTAAGTATTTAGCAGTTGTAAGGGAGTTGTTTGTAATTTTGACAGTATGGAGCTACGAACCGTTGCAGCAAAAGTCAAATAACTATCTTGTATTCCATTTACAAACCAGGACAAAAAGAACTTCCCGCTACTTGCTCTCAAGCACAAAGCAAGTATATCCAAATGGTTTGAATGCTTTGCATTGTACGGGTTATATTTGCTTATATTATTCATAAGTATTCATAAGCTTTTTTTTATTTTTTCAAAAACTTATGCATTGCTGGAGTACCACAAGAATATTTGACGTGATTATGCGTGCCGTTAAGATTTTTCTTCGAATTTTGCATGCACGCCGTTCCCGCGCACATTACGGCTCCCCGTAAACTCTTTCAAACACCCGTATTGCCTAGAAGGAATTAAAGACCTTGAGACAACCTGTTGAGCTGGTTCCGTAGATACTCTGTCGCCTATGTACGGGCAGAAATTAGGGAAAGAAGCGGTGCTGAACAGCTGTTTGTTTAGCGGGGCGTCCTCACTGACTCACTGGGCTCCTTTCCACCTCCGGCCGCGGGAGAGCGCGGAAGTCCCGCCCCAGCTCGTGGGCTGCGGGCAGGGGAAGGGGCTTCCTCCCGCACAAGCCCACGGGGACTGCCTGCGGGGGAAGGCGGAGGACACCGCCGCGGAACGGCCGCGGCGGGAGCGCCCAGCGAGACGCCGGCAGGCACGGCCCCGCCGGGAGGCAGGGACCCCGCGGCCCTGCCCCGTCAGCCGGCTAGGTCGCCGGAGCACGCCGAGGAGCACCGGCACCGCCCGGCAGCCCCGGCCGGTGGCAGGAGGGGAGCTGACAGCCCCGCGGCCGCCACCCTCGGGCCACCCACACCCCCCCCCCCCCGCCCGGAGCGGTCCAGCTACCGCGGGGGCTTCAGCCTACACGCCTCCAGGGGCTTCCCGGGCAGGGAGACTCGGAGAGGCGGAGGTGCTGCTCCCTCCCGGCCCCGCGCCTCTCCGCAGCACGGCTGGGCGCACGGCCCCTTCCCGCCCGGCAGCCCTCGGCGAGGCGGGGTCCGGGCTCCCAGCGCTCCGCCACGGCGAGCCGCGGGGCCGGCAGAGCCAGCCAGGCGCGCTGAAGCCGGCGTCCAGCGGCAGCCGCCCGCCCGCACCCGCGGCCACAGCGCCTCCGCCCGCGGGGGAGGCCGCCCCGCCCCGCCCGCGCCGGGCGCCTCCGCTCGCGCCTCCCCGCGCCCCCCGGGGCGGGCCGCCTGCGGGCGCCGCCTGCAGGCGCCGCCGGCTCACCCCGCTGCACCTACCCGGCCGGGCTGCAGGGGGAGCCCGCCGCCGCTCTGCCGCTCCGCCGCCGCCGCTCCCGCCGCCGCCGCCTGCTGGGTCGCGGGCCCGCGCCGCAGCCTCCGCCTCCGGCTCCTCACGGCGCCGGCCCCGCCGCCGCCGCCGCCTCGGCCGCCGCGCCCCTCCCGCGCTGCGCCGTGCCCGCCGCCCCGCCCCGCGGCTCCTCCTCCTCCTCCGCCGCCGCCTGCTGCTGCTGCTGCTGCTGCCGCGCTCACTCCGCGCGCCGCGAGGGCGGCGGCGGTATCGCTGGAGCCCGGGACCGACCTCGGCTCAGCCCCCGCGCGCAGCGCCCGCCGCCCCGCACCCGCCCTGCGGCCTCCGCCCGCTCCTCATCCAGAGCCAGAAAGAGAAAATGGCGCTCGATTTATCCCAGGAAGTGACGTCGGGGCTCATTTGCATGCCAGGCAGCCAGCCAATGGGAAGAGACTTGGGCCAATGCTCCCATTGGCTCCCCAGAGGAGCTGGGCGCGGCTGGGGGCGGGGCCTCAGGTGGAGGGGCCCCTCCGGCCCCGGGGCTCACCTGCGCCCTGGTCACCTGACCCTCCCGCCTGCGCCCCCCAAGGCCCACCGCTGGGGGCTCTCGCGAGAGCTGGAGGAGTGACGTCACCCGGGAGTGGGCGGAGCCTGATGGCAGCGTGCCCATCATGTGAGGTCACCACGTGACCACCCAGCAGCACTCTCCTCATTTGCATGGAATGTTGGGTGAAGCCTCATTTGCATCTGCTGGGGGCTGGAGGCCCCGCCCACCTCCACCAGCCAATAGGACAAGGAGAGGCCTGGCAGCCAGGCTTCCCATTGGAGGAGGCCCCAGCTGACCCCTCCACATGTGGCTCACACCTCCCCGGGCTGGTGCTCCTCTGGAGGGCCTGGCCGCCATGGCGGGGCTGGGGCTGCAGGAGGCCGGGGCGCCCCGGCGAGGATACCGGGGAGCCGTGGTGCGGGTCCCGGGCGGCGGAGCCCCACCGGATGCCCCTCCGGTGACGTCGTCCGTGAGCGTGGTGGTATCGCGCCCGTGGCGCTGGAAGGCGCCGTGGTCTGATGAAAAGTGCATCTCTGTGGGGCAGTCCCTTGAGCTGTGTCTACCAGACGTCTCCGTGTCGACCAGCGAACACAGTTCTTGCTCCTACCGTGATGGTAGGTGGTTTCTAATGAACGCAAGACGGAAACAGGATTGATCCCCTGTGCTGGCGGGTAACAGCCGTACCCCAAGGACCGAGACAACAGGCCACATCAGCAGCGTGGGTGGCTCTCCACCGCTCAGACGCGTGGTGTGGCCCTGTGGTCGGAGGAGGCAGGTCGTGGCAGGAGGTGCACTGCAGTGGAAGCGCGTGGGGCCATGCTGGATCCCACCCTCGGCACACCGGGACCTGCTCCCTGCCATCCCTGCCATCTTCCCGGGACAGCTTTTAGTCTTCCCCACAAGGTTGTCCTGGCTTCGCTCAGGACATCTCCAAAGGGTTTGCAAACTAATTGCTTCAACTAGCGTTTCTTTAAGTGTTTGCCGCGAGAATGATGCGTCGGCTCATGGAATGCTCATCGCATGGAAGCCAAGGGGAATTTTGCCATTGGCCTTGGTAGCCGTATGATCTCGCTGGTTGTCTACATACAGCTCATGCGCAGGCCAATGTGTTGGCCAACTCCCGTCAAAGCCTGTGAAGGACACAGCAGTAGACTGACTGGTATCTTGTCAGGAAGTAATACTAATGAAATACTCACATTGGCAGAAAAATATTCTGTTCTTTTACAGTAAAGGCCAAAAAATTATTTACCTTTGTAGTCAACTCTCTAATAAGTACATTGAAACATAATTAGTTCTAAGGTTTTTTGGGTGATAACTTTCTGTTATTAAAAATTTATATGATATAATTTCATTAGCCATGTGGTTTCTGCACCGTTGCACACTCAGTAAAGGTGTAGGTAAGTCAAGAATCAAAACCATTAAAGGCAAAAAGGGCAGCCCTCTATGAAAGATAAATTATCCATAGTAGATCTATGACCACAACATTAAAAATTGTTACTATGCAGTGTGAGGAGGGATATGTCCCAGTTAGTTAAAATGTAGCATTTAAAATAAAGATACTAGCTGCTGTCTAATAATTCATAAAGTAAAATAATTAAATATGGCTCTGCCAAAATGGCAATGCCCAATGGCTCCCACATAACAACATTAACCTTCTGTTGCAACAAAGCTTCACCAAATAATTGCGGAGTTTCAAACAATAGATATGTACAAAAGATAAAGGGAAAGATTAAGAGGAAACAGTTGTGAAAGGGTCTTTCACAGCTGAACATCACAGTGAAACTCTGGAATATCTCCTGATTTTCACAGAACCGCAGAGTGGCTGAAGTGGGAAGGGACCTTGGGAGGCCACCTGGTCCAACCCCCCCTGCGCAAGCAGGGCCACCCAGAGCCAGGGCGCCCAGGACCACGTCCAGACAGCTTTTGAGATCAGCCAGTGCTTTCTATCACGGTAGTAAAAATGGGAGCTACTTTATGAAGTGCGTAAATTAAATGTACCTACATGATACCTTTCGTTGTAAATCTCTTACTTGTTTATCTCCAGCTGTCACATCGTGTGGTCCTGTTTAAATGAGGTGGAGTTAGCGCTCATTCACTGGGGAAAGGAGGTTATATTTTCACATTGCGGGACCAGTGTGAAATTGTACACGTTGGAAGTAGGTCTGTCAGCCTCCAGCACGCGCTTTAGACTTTCCAAAATGAGACCTGTGACTAGACTTCAAATTCCTCCCGTTGTAAAAAACAAATAGGACAGCAACATGCAAAATTAATTTAAGAGGAGGACTTGGAAGAATAAAAATGGTTAAGGTTAAAAGGGAGGAGCAACATATGTACTCATTTTTCCCATAAGTCAACAACAGTATCGAAATATAAAAATAAGTGGGTTTAAGGACAACAGAGTGAAGAGAAGAAAAGTCAGAAACCCACAGTGTAAAGAAGAGTAAAAAGTAAAAAGATCAGTTAGTTTTTCTTAGATAAATGTAATAGCTTGGATCAACTAAATCCAATGGGATTAGTCATTTGCATTGGAAATGTATTTCAAGACAAGTACTTCTCCAACTAGGAGACATCAAGAAATTTGGTGATGGTGTTTTACTTACACGTAGCTTTGCTGTCATATGGGACTTAAATATTTTAGTTAGTTATGCCCTTTAAGTAACATTTTAAGTAACATTTAACAGTAATATATTCAGTAATATTTTTGCTTATACTGTTGGACAGCTCAGGTCTGGAGGAAGTGGCAACAGCAAGAGAGTGTTTTGGCAGCTCACAGCGATTTGTGAGCACTTTAGCCCTGTCGTCTCCTTCCCGCGGGCGAGATTCACAACTTCGGTTCTTGCCCATTAGCTCTCTCCAAGCAGAACAGCAGGAGCAAAGAGCACCTGCCGGCAGGTGCGCAGCCAACGGTTGGGTTGGCAGAAGGGACTCCTCAGAGTCCGTAGAAAAGTCAGGAGAATTAACTTCTGTAGCTGCCTTCCAGGTCCTGGAGCAAGATCCCAAACCAGTACTGACCTAGATGGCTCTTCTGGGGAAGTGCAAGAGGATGGAGGGGAGCTCTGCCTTTTTACAGGGATTTTCAGCCAATATATTTTCTCTTTGACATACCAGTCTCTTTTTCAAAACAGCCTGTTGAATATTTACATTGGCCTGTTCTAGAAGTTTAAAGATTAATGTAATTACTTCACAAAATCTCTTCCCAACAAACAGAAGTTACAAGTTCTCCCTTTGCAGAGTCCATATGTTTAATTTGTCAGAAAAAGGTGTTTCACTGATTGTTGTAGTGTTGCCTTGATTCTGGAGAAACAGAAGACCTGGGAAGAGTTTCCAAAGGAGCCACGTGCCTGTCTCCCACTGCCACCCCATTCTTCTGCTCCCTGCAGGAGACCTTCTCTAATCCATCCTTCCTAAGTAACAACACCCTACAGTTACAACTCCTGAATTCTTTAATTCAAACAAAATTATGTATTAAGAGCTAAAGTACTTTTCACTTAAGTCCAATTAAAATAGCAGGATATCTACTGTGCTCAGGGTGTGGTGACACATGCTGGCACAGCCTCAAATTCCACTGAAGTCTGGAAAGCCTCTTACTGAATGCGATAGATTTTCAAGCAAGTTTTTTATCAAGAACGAAGGAGCTTCTCTTCTAGAAGAAGAAAAGGAAGCCAAGAAACAAAGCACAAAGAAAAGGCAAAGCAGAATGCCAGGCAAGCAGAAGTTACGCAAAAAATAACCATATTCAGAAAGTCTGGTTGTTTTTATAGCTTAAAGGACATTGCCGAGTCAGTGGTGGAGAAATTAAAAGGATGACAGTTAAAAAACTGAGTACCATTGTAAAATAAAAGAGGGATAGAGAAGCTCTTTCCAGGGAGGCTAGTCTCTCATTTACCATAGCAAAACTTTTTAATCACAACTTGCTGTTTTCACTCTCTGCTGTGAGACACTGTCATAGCTAGGTGGCACGAGACTTTTCTTGAGAACTCTTTAAAACCCAAGTTCTCATTTGGAAAGTACACGATGGGTCTTAATTTCTGTGCTGAAATTAGACACATTGCTAACGGTAATAAAAACATGTGCCAATCTCTAGCCTCAGTCTTCCTTAGGCACTATTAACAAAACCAATAGATCATGTCATATGCCAGAATACAATATCTAGGCCAAATTAACTTGTCCTTGATATTTATCCCTAAATCAGTTGTGTTAGTTTGGATACTTAATGACATTACCTCTCCTCATATTCTATATATTTTTTTATATGAGCATGATGTAAAGATTTCCAGAGGAAAAATTTATCACAATCACTTGTTAATTATAGCTGAAGCAAGATCGCTTTCTTTACTAAACAAAACAATGCATATCAAGATGATTTACCTACAAAAACAGATTCAAAATTACTGTTAAACTATGTGACTTGTTTGGCTAAAAGAAACATGGATCTTAAAAACGCAGGTCATGTTGTAGAAAAGAATTAATAATTTAGACAAATTAAGAAGTAAAGGTAACCAGAAAAGAACAAGGAATCTTTCCAAGGCCATTCACTAATTAGTATCTCAGGCACTAATTCACACTCAAAATTAATCAAATTCATTTTAGAAATAATGTGATATTTCTGAATTTCAAATATCATCAGCAAATTTTCAGTTTCATTCACCTTAGAAGCACTTTAGCAAAATTTGAAAAAAATATCTCTAGAAAGATTAAATATATCTTAAATTTTAATCGTAAAATGTGTGCAGTAATGCAGGAAATCGATTCCTCAGTAGGTGCAAATATTTCTACTTTGAGAAGTCCATTGGGAAACACAATTCAGTCTACTTTTCATAATTTCTAAAGTCTGGAAATGCAAACAAGAAAATGTTAGAAAAAAACAATCACCACTGCGTTTGCCAACACTTTGCACATACAATTCCGATACTTTATTTTTCAGATGTTCCCTGTTTTTAGAAGAGGAATTAAAAACCAGTTATAACAATGTATTAGGCGTTGCCAACCATCGCCTTTTTAATGTCAAACATCCCTTCAAGTTTGGTCCAATTTTCCCTAGGTTGTTCTGGAAGTACGTGGGTGTACGTCTACCAACATCGAAGGGAGCTGAAAAAATCTGTAGGAGTATGTATTCGGTTCACACAGTAGGGCTAGTAAGGCTAATGACATCTACTAGAACGTCAACATTTCTACATTATTTTGAACTTTATTAAACTGGAGAATATATTCAAAGAATTCTTATTAACCTACTCAGCCTTTCTGCTATGTTCCACTAAAGACAGTGTTTCCATCAAGCAAGTATCCTGAGAAAGCTATAAGCCAGTATCATATAGCTTCTTTCTAAATTATGTACATATTACATACTAAATTTTTTTCTTTGTTCAGAAATAATGTTTAGCAAATTCCTAGAATAAATGTAATTCATGCATGTATTCATTTATATAGCCACAGGAGCTAGGGTGTAGTCTTTAAGGAAAGGCAACATTGCAGGAGGTGTACCCCGTCTTGGCTCAGGGTGGTGTGCTGGACATTTGATAGGAGATAAGATAAAACAAAACATAAAATAGTTAATGTTTAACAGAGCTGCAGACTAATCCATAAGAGAATACTTAGTGGCTTGTTGTCACTAGATTTAACATTAAGTGGAGTTTTTTAAATTACCTAACCAAAGAGACAATATGGCTAGTCTTTGGCCAGGTGTAAAATCAACATATTTCAGCTAATTCCAACAAGCTGGGCTGACTTTGGCCAGTCCCAGCCCAATGTTTGTGGAGTTCTGTGAAATAAATTACAGCCTCGTTTTTCCAGTTAGCATGCTGCCTATGTACTTGAAATAATTAAGTGAATATTTCAATATTTGATCTTATGCTGTTCACATATAAAGGAATTTTCCCATTCATTTGAAAAGTAATAGCTTTAAGTCCAAAACAATTAACAATTTCATTAATTATGGTGCTATGAGTGTTCATGGTCAATCTCAAAAAGTTCTAAGTTCCTTTTTAAAAATGTAATAATCCCATTTGAATATTTCTAGGACTGAAACTCCTTTGCCCTCTGCACAAGAGAACAGACATTTAAATTTACAATTATAGTGCTTTATATATATAACACCCTGAACAATCCCTCCTCTTGTAATGATTCAGAGGTTTAATGAAGTATTGCTGGGGGGAAAAAGAAAAATAAATAAAGGTCACTTGCTGTGGAATCATAGCAGTCCCTCTAGACAGCTTAGCCAGTGCCCACAACTGATAACTGGCAGACTTGCTCTTGGAAACGAGATGTTTCAGCTGAGTAAGTGAAAAAATGGTTGTGGTGCTGCTCCCTCTGCCAAAGGTGACACATAAATCCAAGTCACAATACCTAAAAAGTTTAAAAGATTATTCCATTATACAACCTTTCAGATGCCTTGTCTTGACCTGCTCCTAAAGCAGACAGCAAGGTTTACCTTATATTTTGTGAGAGATTAAGTTTATGTTGAGTGTGAGAGGTACACAGGTCAGCAAGGAGATAACCTTTTGGTGGCTGGTCTTGACTAGAAATGTCTGGTTGGGAAAAGAATGGATTGGTTCTGTCAATGTATTAAAGTAAATTCTGAACAATTTAGGCGCATACAATTTCTTTTCTTCAAACTCTAAGTATTGCTTGAAAAGAAGACAGATGAAGAGGCTCATTTAGATTATATTCTAAGACCGCCTTATTAAGATTAGGGTCTTCAAGTTACCTTATCATGATAGTTTGCCACATACCGTGGTTTGGCTAGAGAGGTCCAAATGAAGACTGCTGGAATCTCAGGAAAATTGTAAAGGTCACAGACAGTAGCAGATTCATGGCCAACAAAAAACTGTTCAAGAAAGGTCGAAAAAATGTGAGATTGTTGTGAAGTTGGGCTTAATGCAGCTGAACAGATTCAATTGGATTCAATGCCGGCAAAGGAGGAGCGGCACGGTGATGATTAGGAAGTGTGTATTTCTTCAAAGCGCAGCACATAGGGGTGTTTGTGAGGAGCCTTGTTCTGATCATTTTTTTAATGACAGGAATGTGTTTGGAGCTGCTAATACGAAAGTCCTCCAGGCATATCATTTGTTCAGCCTCCTCACAGATCTCTGGAGTTCTCATCCTACCTGGCTGTTTAGGAATTTCTCCTTGAAGGAGCTATGTTACACATTTAGCTAGCAGACTCTGCATCTATTTCTAAGCTTAATCCAATTATCAAAGTCCTGTTTGCAAGCAGGTACCAAAGCTGCCAGTCCCAAAATGTCTGGTACAGTTCACAGAATCACAGAATCACTAAGGCTGGAAAAGACCTGTAAGATCATCAAGTCCAACCACCAACCCAACACCACCATGCCCACTAAACCATGTCCTGTAGTGCCACGTCCACACGTTCCTTGAACACCTCCAGTGATGGTGACTCCACCACCTCCCTGGGCAGCCTGTTCCAATGCTTCACCACTCTCTCAGGAAAGACATTTTTCCTAATATCCAGCCTAAATCTCCCCTGGCACAACCTGAAGCCATTTCCTCTCATTGCTTGAACAACCATCAGTGAGACAATTAGTGTCAGGGAAGTTCATGTTGAGGATGTCTGGGCTAAAGGACTGTTCTTCCTGATTCCCCATCAGAAGGGGTATCAATATCCTAGATGAGAAAAAGCCTAGATGAGCATGAGACGTATTTGAAACAGGAGGGTTTGAGTTCCACCATGAGTTATGACAACTGGCCCAAAGGTGCTTGCCTCACTCCATTGGCCAAGTCAGTGCTTAATTTCTTCTGTGTAAAACATGGAGATAGGCAGCATTTCTTCACCAGATAGGTTCCAAAAGGTTCAAAGAGAGAATCACATAGTGGACTGGATGGTTGCTGAGTTCAGACCTGCAGTCCCAGGGACCTTGGTGAAGGCTGTAACTGTTCTGCTTACACAGAAGTATAGTTGCTGAAGCAAACCCAGTTGCGTATGCGAGGCACTTGCATATCTGGAGTGAAATCCATGATGATGACATTGGCATCATTGTGATGAACAGACACAGTTTGAACTTGACTCGATATGGATGTTACTCCAGTCAAGGTCAGATGCAGAAGAGAAGAGTTCAAGATCATTGCAGCCAAGCTGGACATCCTTTGACACCTATATAAATGTGAAGAAAGGAGTGGAAAGAATAAAGTAAAGTAAAGTAAAGTAGAGTAGAGTAGAGTAGAGTAGAGTAGAGTAGAGTAAAGTAAAGTAAAGTAAAGTAAAGTAAAGAGGATCAAATAGTTTTGGGAATAGATGGATTAATAAAGTATGCTTTCTTATTGACAATATTTTATCATTGGGTGTCAGTGTCTAATAAGGTAAAAGCATCCCTCACAGTTTCTCCACAGCTGGGGCTTGCAGAACACCTTGCTCTTATTTGGATTTTCTAGTGCTAGCAAGCTCCAAGTTCATGCTGCAATATTTTCTGTAGTGGGAGTCCTACCACCACTCCTGCCTCTGATGGGCTTCCTAAAGACTTACAGTTAAATAAAACAGGTGATGTTGCTTACAGCTAAAAGGGATTGGAAAACAAAAAAATATATCTTTGTGTCAGGGCCGTGAATGCCCCAACAGACTCAGAACCTCTTCCCCCACCTTCCCCTGAGGCTTTTGGCTGCCTGCACCCAAGGCCAACTCTCACGCAACCCAGGTGTGTACCCAGGGTTCAACTGCTGGGAGAGCTGAGAGAAGCCTCCAAGCTCAGGTCCTCACCTTCGCTAGGCTGTAGGTGTACCTCTGCCAGGAATCATAGCTTCCTGACTTGCTCTTCTGGCTTGACCTCAGACCTGCGTCATCCCTATGGACCTGTCTGGCCATCACTGGAGCACAGCATCCCATGGTTACCATCATAAGCCCTGCTCTGGTCATCTTGCTCAAGTGCTGTACCCTGAACCTCGGCTCAGACAGCATGATTGTGACAGGCTTGTCCTTGTCAGGGTCTGCGATGGGGGAAATATGTGAACCAAGCTCAAGACAAAAAAGGTAGGACCTGAGGGCAGCAGTCTCATTTTCCACTGCTGCCACCCTTTGTAGCAGAGCTTCTGAATGAGGAAAGACATCTACCAGAGGTTAGGCACCTTCTCTAACTTCTAATGCCTCCAACAGTAGAGGAAAACAGATACATTCTGCAGATACCTGTTGGGCCTATCATAAAATCCCTGGAGAGTCTGGTGTTCAGGGAGTGCTCTTCTATCCCTCAACATGACAG
Source organism: Gavia stellata (assembly GCF_030936135.1). NCBI lineage: Eukaryota > Metazoa > Chordata > Aves > Gaviiformes > Gaviidae > Gavia > Gavia stellata. The sequence goes on from NC_082596.1 coordinate 103,341,227, forward strand.
ATAGCTTTCCTAACTCATCTTGGTCGCTTTTAGATTTCTTTTTATCACTCAGATCTCTGCATTACCTGCTCCCAGACTGGCTCATCCAGCTCAGGTAGAGACCCACAAATCAGTCGTCCCGGTACGGTGCTCTGCAGCGTGGTCCAGATTCCCAGTGAAAAGACTTGCCATCTCCTGGGGAGAGAGGGCTCTCAAGGTACCAATTTCAAATCACCCTTAACTCCAGATAGTTAAAACAAACAGGATTTATTTGCAAGATCTAAGAAAGGCAACACAGACGCAAGTCTTGCAAGTGTTGTAACTAAAGTAAAACATGCTTTATCTGCCTCCACTCAGAGGAAATCTGAAAGGTCTCTCTTTTTCTCCTTCTGGCAAGCGGACAACACCAGGGACCAGCCTTTTACCTAATCCACGTGGTCTGTGACTGAATCCTCTTGCATTTCCCCTCCTCCATTGTCAGAACAGGCTATTTTTAGAGCCACAGGGTCCAGTCACATTCTCTTCCTCCTTCTTGTGATTACGGAGATATAATAATGCGTGGGAGGTAATTCTAATGCGTTTAATACTTTTCCCTTACATAATTGAACACCTTCACCTCTTTGGAAATGCCCACGTCCCTTTGGCATGGTTAAAAGCGGTCAATAGTTACCTGGACAGTACATGTAGTCGGTCAGCAGTTTCCCGAGTGCTTAGTTAAGCTACAAGCAAGTCACTAACCCACTGAGAAGATAATGTCCTTTTGCTCTGCAAGGGATCCAAAGAAGTTCACTGGGGGAAGCTTGTTTATCCCCAGAACCACGTACATAACATAAAACATATAATTTGATAAATACACTTTACATAACCACAAGCAAGGGAGGGCAGCCCTGTAGCCCTTTCCCCGGAGTGAGACTGTGGCAAGGCAATACAGGTAGAGAAGAGTGAGGTCTGGACCCGTGCCTTCAAGTCACAGAATCACAGAATCACTACGGTTGGAAAAGACCTGTAAGATCATCAAGTCCAACCATCAACCCAACCCCACCATGCCCATCAAACCATGTCCCGCAGTGCCACGTCCACACGTTCCTTGAACACACAAACACCTTTTACCAGGAGTTGAATAATGCTCAGGAAATTCTGTCCCACAACAGACTAAGAAATTTGTTAGGAGAGAGCCAGACATTATCTGGTCAGTTATGAGCAAACTCAGGTTTGTGGTATGTTAAGTGCTTCCACAGTGGGATCAGGCAGTCCCTCATGATTCAGGACAAAGCCCAGAAATCCTTTTTATTTAATGGAAGGATTAAAAAATTCTCCAGAGGACTGCAGGAGATTTGAATCTTAATAACCATAATCATTTCTAGGGGACAAAAAGAAGTGGAAAACCCTAATTCCAGGTCATCTCCCATGAAGGGTAACCTAAGGGTGCAGAATTGCTGACCGGTTTATCAGTCAGGAGGTTGTGATCAGCAAGCAGCCTGTCACCTTCAAAATGAGAGGAAGCTTAGATGTCGAAGGAAGAAACAGGAATGGCAAAGCTCTCTTTTCATTTGTTTTTAATTGTTTCTGTAGATTCTGCACCTCCTGTATTTGTACGTACATTTTGTAAGGCAATTGCTTTCTTCACGTATACCTTCACCTTAAAACCGAAGGGTGATTTCAGGGAATGGGTGGGAGTCCTCAGTTCTTCCGTGATGCCAGTCCTTGTAACTGTGATACATGACCACTGACGTGCTTCCCCGAGGCGTTCAGCCGGTGAAACGGTGCTCTCCTACTTAGCTGCATGGGCAACTGGCAGGGAAGAGTGCTCAATGGAGGAACTGTCATCTAGGGGTACCGGGTGTTTCCTGGCTGCAGCTGACCATCGGGGAAAATAAGTAAATTTTGAGAGGCCGCTTGTTATCTGTGACAGAGTTGCATCGTTGGACTACGTATCAGAAGTTCTTCAAAATGAAGGATGCCAAATCTAGGAATAGAAAACAATGTTTTCAGGTTACTTGGGTTTCTACCACAATTAGTTCAATATGCACAATGCCATTGTGGATCTAAAATCTTTTTTACATTGTCAGCTGGGTCATGAAGCCAGCAGGCTGTCTAGAGCTATAAACTGTGTTGTTTTTTCATATCTGTCCCTGCTAGCGTGAGCCAGTTCAGAGGTCAGTCCAGTCAGGCACACATTTGGATGGTGTCATCAGCTTTAAGCCTACACAGAAATAACTCTCTCTGCTACCACCTTTCAGCAATAATGCAGCAATGCTATTCTAACCAGCTAGGCAGTTAGACTGTTTTTTCATCAGTATTAACGTTTAGACTTCAACTAAGTGTTTATCCTGACTTCACTGAGGTCTGCTCTTGCCCTTAAAAAATAAAAGCATACAATAACTGTGTATCAAGACTGAGAAACTAATTTTTAAATATTTTAATTACTTAGAAGCTGTACTTAAAAAGCCCCAGACCTTTTAAAGAGAAATAGAGAATGGCTTTTCTTTTCAGCTTTGTAAACACTCTTGCAACTTGCCTTTCTCCCTTTCCAACACCTTTTCCTAAACAAAGATCCCAGTGGCTCCTGACAGAGAGTGATTGCCCACGCTTTTCCATGCTGGAATAACTATTCAGTGTCTTGTGGAATAGTATGGGCACAGCAGTCAGGTAGTTACATAGGAAAGGGTGCAGAAAAATAAGTTGTTTTCTAGGTAACACAAATGCATTCGTTGATGCTGACTTACAAGTATCGCTAATCTTCTGCTGAGCCAAGAGCAGCTTTTACATTTGCCTGGCTAGTCAGATATTTTGTAATTTAGTGTATATAAATGGATGAACATTTTTGATCCTATCTTGAATTAAATTTTTAGAGTGCTACTAACAATCTGTGCCGAAGTGCATACACTCAACACGTGTGTGTGTGTATATATATACGTATGTCTGTGAATAGCGGGGCATTTTGTGCAGAACTACAGCATGACACTGGAGACCTGCTGGCTGAGCATCTCTGCCTCAAAATCAGAATGAAAAGTGATGTTGTGGGGGAGTTTGTTACAGCTTGTCTGACCAAGAGGATGAAGTGGATGAGCTGTAGACACCTATCAGAAGCCCCTCAATTGCAAGCCCTTGCCTTCGTGTGGAATTTCAATCATCCAGATATCTTCTAGGGCAGTAAAACAGGACTGTGCAAGCAATCCCTGAGTTTCCTAGGCTCCACTCATGATGATTTCTGAATGCAAATGCTAGATAAGCTGACCAGGTAATGCGCTACTTGACCTGCTTCTCACAAACAGGGAGGAAGTAATGGCAAATAGGGCAGTAGACAGCAATTTGGGTTGCTGCGACCACCAGATGATCAAATTGAGGATCTGGAGAAAGGCTAGGAAGGTAAGCAGCAGAGTTGGGGCTTTGACTCTGGGGAAGTGGCCATTGGCTTATTCAGGGTAGAAAAGCAGCAGGGTAGGTAAGGCTCCCTGCTTTGCCATTGAACTGAAAGGCAAAAAGAGAGCGGGCAAGAGGGGAAACAATGACAAGCAGAAGAGGAAAAGTGTAAGTGCAAGGGTATTCTGGATGAAAACACAAAGGCCAAAGCCAAGCTGGAACTAAAACCTTCAAGGGATAAAAAGGTCAACAAGAAGGATTTCTACAAGTATGTTAGCAGCAGGGAGGTCAAGAGAAAATACAGGTCCATTGATGAATGGTGTATGCAACTTAGTGGTAGACAACATGGAAAAGGTTGAAGCACTCAATCACAGAATCACAGAATCATTAAGGTTGGAAAAGACCCATAAGATCATCAAGTCCAACCGTCAACCTAACACCACCATGCCCACTAAACCATGTCCCATGTCTTTTAACCTCACTTTTCCCAAGTGAAGTCTCCTCTCAGACCTACGTGCCTACCAGCACAGTTCGGGATGGTGAAGGACAGCAAAACAGCAACTACTTAGAGAGGCTAGATGTCAAATCTGTGTGCTGAATAGGGTACACCCAAGATGTGAGAAGGCTAGGTTGGCTCAATCTGGTGAAGACGAGCCCGAAGGACAATCTAATAGCAGTTTAGAGCTTCTTCAAGGTTACTTACAAAGATGACAGGACAAAACACTTCTCAGCAGTGGCAGATGGTAAAATGAAGGGCAGCGGCCACAAGTTGCAAGTCAGGATATTCGGACTGATCATTAAGAAACATTTTCTTAATATGAACGTGTCCCAACCCTGGAACTGGCCCAGGGAGGCTGTGGCATCCCCATCCTTAGAGGTTTCCAAGGCTTGAACACGCAGAGCTGGCCTAATTGTCAGCAGTCCATGTTTATACTCTGATTGCATTTAAAAATGAACACACGATACAGACCAACAGGTCCCTTGGAGGGATGTGTCTGAACTTTGTGCTTGCTCTGAACAGCTCAAGAACTTCACCTGAGAAAGACAGAAGTGACGACTGAAGTGTTGCTGTTGGGGAACAAGTGGTGTTGTTGGGAACAGGCACTTTCAAGAAATTCTTTCAACCTGTACCACTTTCTGCAAGATTTGGTGTTTTTATAATTACTTGATGGTTATGCCTACTTGCGGCCCAATCTAATTGTTGATACTTAATAGCACTGAGTATTTATATACAAGGCCAACAGAGTTCAAAAGACTTTGCCATGCATTTTTCTAGATTCATGATGCCACATATCACAATCTCCATTGCTGTCAGACTTTGGGGCGGGGGAATGTTTTTCTGTTAGGAGAGCATTACTTTAATTAATTTCTATCAGCCTTGGGAGACTGGAAAACAATTGCCCACTTGGTAATTCCTCTTACTGTAAAAGAAAAAAGACAGCAGATACTACCTGGGAATAGTGTAACACAATTATCACAATTTGAATGTTACTGAACATAGATGAACCTTTCCAAACAGAAAGTGGGGAAAGAATTAGAGCTTTCTGTGTACCTAAGGCTAATCTTCCTGCACCTGTAGGAAGTTTGGACATTACCACTAAGAACAAATGGAAAACATGAGTTTAACTGACAATGTACTTTCCCAAATCAGTCAAAACTGTCTGCATTGAGAAGAAAAAGTGTTGATTACCTTCCTTGGTTTTTTTTTCCCTTTCTCTGGTGGTTGATAAGCCACCAGAGGACACAGAAGACAACAGGACCCCAGCCCTCACCCCTTCTACCTCTCTGGGACCTATGGGTACCCAATAGGCCACAATGAGCTACAGAGCAGACAACAAGGCTCTTGTGGCCTCCTGGTGCTGCTGTCATCTGCACCCAGTGAAAGCCATCACAGGAAAACACGCTGCCTGTCACTGCTTCCCCCAGCCTCTGCACCGCCGACTCCAGGGCAGAGCGCCTGTCCCGCTGTGAGCCAGCTCACACTGACAGCAAGTGTTACTTCGTTTATTTTACAGAAATGCACATGGTTAAAATCACATGCATGATAAGTGTTTTGCGTCTCAAATGCAGTTGTGCAATTGATGTCCTTTTTTTAAAGATACGCATATGTAGACTGGTATGTGCAGAGCAACGCACGAATAACAACATGGCTCATGGTGACATTCATTATTTTAGTTGCACACATGCTCATCTTAAGACCTGTTAGGTTTAATATTTTAAGCTGTCTAATTAATATGGGCCAAACTAACCCTATAGCAGGACAGTGCCAGGATTGCAGTTGCAGGTTCCCCCCTCTGCCCATTCTCCGTTACGTAAAAACAGTATTATCTTGGGTCTTCTTCAGCCTCACATAAACAAGATGATTGACCATTTCTTTCATTATGGAACCCCTCTTGCTCACCTTCTGTCCTATAATCACTGTGATCTCACTCCTTTTATTTTATTCCCTTTCAAGCAGGAAGGAACCAGGTTTCTTTTGTTGTTGTTGTTGTTAATTTTGTGATCAGTTCCTAATTCAACCACTACAGATACAGTTAGGCTGAAAGGGGTAGGATGCAGGTAGCAGTAGAATAGGAGAAAGAAAAGCAAGGGATGGATCAGTTTTCTAAGCCTGTTGCTGTGAAATTCCAGTTTGCTCTTCTGCAAACAGGGCTTTCTAGGTACATCTACAGAGCACAGCACCGCAGGATTTTCTGATTGTCAGGAACCACTCATAGGTGTACTAAAAAGCTGCGAAGCACTTTTCTAACGTTTTTGTGGTGTTAGCCACTGACCTAGAGAGTCTCAATCCAAGCAATGGCAGACCTCAGGGATATGCTAAGGGTAAGGGGGGAAAATTCATGTAGTCAATTTATTCATTTTCTAAGAACTATCACTCTTTCCACCCTATATCTTGCATATCTGGAACAATGGCATAAGTGAGTTAATCACAAAACAGGGCAAGGCTCTATGGCATTTAGTTATTCGTGTTTTTATCTGTGTGTGAGAGATTTGAGAAGGGCTGTAGGGATGGCCATTTGAGAACAGAAATAATTCAAGCAAACTTGTGTAGAGCCTTTCTAAACACACGACTGGTACAAACCAAGTTGCCATTAGTGATCCTGAGAAGAAACAACTGGTGGATTCTCTTTACTGGATCACCACCTACCTAAAAAAAAAAAAATAGCCAAAACCAGCTAGGAGTGGAGAGGGCAGGTCCGTGGCTTCTCCTGAACTTAAGTAACTTGTATTGATCCTCCGAGTCACCCAAGCACGCTGGTTCAGCACACCTCAGTTACACATTTATTGCTCCACTGTAAAACTACTGAACTGAGGCCAATGGAGAGCATTAGCAGTGTTATCTGTAGCTCATCAGACAGAATGGACACTTCCAGTAAAAAAAGATGATGATAGATAGATACAGCAATAAAAGTAATTAATTTTAAGAGTAAGGCACTTAGCATGCTAATCCTGCAGATTACTGCAATTCTCACTTTCGGCTGACCAGCCACCATACTCAGAATATAACTGTCAAGGGCAGGCTAATGGTCTTGGGAAATTACACTGTGTTGAATGTTTTTTAATGGGAGACTGTTTTGAAGACAAAATTGTTATATCAATATACTTCTCCATAAGGTAAACCCATGCATTAAAGCCTTTCTTTCCATTAATGTACTCTGGATTCTCTACCTAAAGGAACTTTGCTGTCTCCTAACTCGGGGTGACGTGTCAAAGGCTGTAACACTGACACTGCCCACCTGAACGTTGGGCCTTCAACTTCTGTATATGCTGCGTAATATTTATTCTAACATTACTGTAATTAGGACAGTTAGCTGTAGTACAGTATGCTGACTGTATTTTAGTAAGTATATGGCCACATCACAGCTGCCTGACTAATCTGGTAGCCTTTTGCAATGGAGTGACTGCATCAGTGGACAAGGGAGGAACAACTGATGTCATCTACCTTGACTTCCGTGAGGCCTTTGACATGGCCACGCACAACATCCTTGTCTCTAAATTGGAGAGAGAGGGATTTGATGGATGGACTATTCAATGGATAAGGAAGTGGCTGGATGGTGGCATCCAAGGAGTTGCAGTTAATGGCTGAATGTCCAAATGGAGATCAGTAACAAGTGGTGTCCCTCAGGGGTCTGTACTGAGACCAATACTGTTCAATATCTTTATTAATGACATTAACAGTGGGATTGAGTGCACCCTCAGCAAGTTTGCAGATGACACCAAGCCGAGTGGTGCAGTTGATACGCTAGAGGGAAGGGATGCCGTCCAGAGGGTCCTTGACAGGCTGAAGAAGCCAGCCTGTGTAAACATCATGAAGTTCAACATGGCCAAGTGCAAGGTCCTGCACCTGGGTCCAGGCAATCACCAGTATCAGTACAGACTGGGGGATGAATGGATTGAGAGCAACCCTGTGGAGAAGGACTTGGGGATACTGGTGGACAAAAAATTGGACATGAACCAGTAATGTGCGCTTGCAGCCCAGAAAGCCAATTGTATCCTGGGCTGCATAGAAAGAAGTGTGGCCAGCAGGTCGAGGGAGATGACTCTCCCTTCCTAATCCACTCTCATGAGACCCCACCTGCAGTACTGCATCCAGCTCTGGGGCCCCCACACGAAGAAAAACATGGACTTGTTGAAGCGGTCCAGAGGAGGACCACAAAAATGATCTGAGGGCTGGAACACCTCTCCTATGAGGAGAGGCTGAGAGGGTTGGGGTTGGTCATCCTGGAGAACAGAAGGCTCCGGGAGATGTTATTACAGCCTTTCAACATACATAAAGAGGGCTTATAAGAAAGACAGAGAGAGACTTTTTACCAGGGCCTGTAGAATACAATGGAATGGAATGGAATGGAATGGAATACAATACAATACAATACAATACAATACAATACAATAGGAATAGAATAGTTGAGTTGGAAGGGACCTACAACAATGATCGAGTCCAACTGCCCCTCACACTTCAGGGCTGACCAAGTTAAAGCACGTTATTAAGGGCATGTCCAAATGCCTCTTCACCACTGACAGGCTTGGGGCATCGACCACCTCTCCAGGAAGCCTGTTCCAGGGTTTGACCACCCTCTTGGCAAAGAAATGTTTCCTCATGTCAAGTCCAAACCTCCCCTGAGGGACGCAGCTTTGAGCCATTCCCACGTGTCCTCGCACTGGATCCCAGGGAGAAGAGCTCAGCACCTCCCTCTCCACGTCCCCTCCTCAGGAAGCTGCAGAGAACAATGAGGTGGCCCCTCAGCCTTCTTCTCTCCAAACTAGACAAACCCATGTCCTCAGGCACTCCTCAGAGGTCATGCCTTCCAGCCCCTCCCCCAGATTTGGTGCCCTTCTCTGGATGCATTCAAGGACCGTCCCATCCTTTTGAAACTGTGGGGCCCAATTTATGGAATTGCATTCCCGTACTATGTTCCCTCCAGTACAGGAACGCAATTAGTACAGCTATAGCGACTTATTTCGGGACATGGTACTTCAGCATGCATTTGCCTTGTGGGGCCCTTTGCAAGGATGAAAGCATGGTCTGAAAACGCACTGGCTACCAGTTCGTAACTCAAAGCGCAACTCAAAACCTAGGTTTTAGCTTAAAAACTCCATGTTGTTTGAAATCCTTGCTCCTTAAAGACTATCCTCTTCCTAAGAGCCCTCTGGACAGGGGGTACTCCTGGCGAGGGAATTCATCTCTAGCCTTACTCTGCCTGCTGATCCACCAGATCCATGTTTGGACACATGCATGGGCCTATTGTCTCTTCCCACTGAGCTGGTATCAAAATGTTGAGATTCTTTAACTGAATAGACACATGCTGGCAGCTTTCTGCACTAATTGCACCAGTTTTGCAAACTAACTACCAAGTGTGTGCTAGAAGAGTGTTTTTCATAGTTTCTTTTCTCAATTTAAAAAAAAAGTTCCTTTGTATCTGAATAACGTCATCAGTAATTTCATCACACCAACATTCTACGGTGGTTTCAAGTGGGTGTATAAAAAGCAAACTCCTCACTCCTTTTTGGCAGCTATGGTGTAGGTGTGTAGGGACTCTTAAAGAGAGGCAGTTGCCTTTTAGTGTTGGATGGCCACCTGGCCGGCCAGCTCCTTACCCACATCAGCATGATCAGCAACAACCTTCCTCTTCCCTAAAGACTAAAGAATTCATTTAAAAACTCGGTGACCTGTCTTCGCATTCCTGGAGAGTAAAGCTTATCCCCACAGACAGCAGTGCCACTAACTGCCTCTCATTGACCCACCAGTGTTTCGTCTCTTTCTTCTTCATCTTTTGTCTTTGAGCTTTTTGAGTGTCTGGCACTTTCTCCAAGGAAGCTTCCCAAACGGAAGCTCAGTTAATGCCAGCTGTGGTTATTTCCTTCCCTGGGAGGAGACATCCATTTCTGAAGTGACCAGGCTGACACCATCAGCTTCCTGTTGGGAGCCCACCCACACAGCGCGTCCTTTGCTCACCCGCTGGTGGAGGGCTGGATCTGGTGGTCATGACTGCGTGGAGCTGGACGCCAGCAGGCTACCGATGGGCGAAAGCCTCCTTAACACATCTCTCAGGCTCCACCCTTCAGGCTTTGATGTCATCAAATGTATGAAAGGGTGAAGTTCATGCTCATGTCTTTTGAATTTGGATTGCAGAAAACCATCATTCAAGAAATGTAGGTTTCCTTGTCTACGTCATAGTCCGGATTTCATGGCATCCATGAACCAGAAAAAGCTGTATCTCACGGTCTAATTCTACAGCCCCCATACTCAATACCAGCTGAAGCTCTCACAGAAGAGATAACCCCTACATCAAGAAACTACGCGTGAAGAACTGCACTGCAGAAATAAGTAACCCAGCGTCAGGTGAAGCGCCATGAGTTTCTGCTCCAGTCTGGAAACATGGGAGTAGGCAAATGTTCCCGGAGGCAGGAGCAGGTCACAGAGTGACTATAAGCCACCAATGTGATACGGGCAAATACCTTCTTGTGTGTCAGGCAAAATATTTCTGTAGAAAAGGCAAGTGTTGTGCAAAGCCCTGGTGAGAACTCACCTGTACCACTATGGACATTTCTCATTCCTCAGGTTCGAGAAAGAGAAACTCTGTCTGGGATGAAGGCAGACAAAGACTAAGCAGTTGATTAGGGGCCTAGTGGCCTACGGAAGAAGATGATGACTCTAAGGAGCAAGACAAAGGCTGAGAGGGCTGCCACCACTTTCCAGAAAGGTAGCAAGGATGAAGGCCAAAGAAGGAAAAGAGCTACTGAAGTGCAAGGAAAAAGATGGTCAAGAACACAAACCAATTCAGTACTTCTTTCCAAGAGGAAGAGCTCACCATCAACAGTGTAGTAGCAAATATCCCTTGGTACATTGCTAAGGAATGGTGAGGAAATCCTGCATACTCTTCATGTCTCTGCAGAGTTCATGCAGAGGGAACCAAAACCCAGTCTTTCACCTCTGGCATCACCACAACCAAATAAATGTCTATGGTAGAAATGTCCTTATTTACATAGTCCGAACGTACATATCCGTTTTGGCACCAACATACAAAATTACAAGAATAGTACCTTCCTTCCTCTTTTGGGACTCAAAATACTAAATCCTAAAGGAAAAAGAGATTTGCCAGGCTTTTAGATAAGATCTGAACATCTTCCCACAAATGGAGGTAGGCAAATAACTCTCAGAAAGGTTAGAGTCACCAATGAGCTCTGAAAGTTTTATCCCATGGCTGAAGCTCGTTTTGTGTCCGGTATAAACACGGCCAACTGTGCAGCTCGGTGTCAGTGGAAAAAGAGCATGTGAGGGCGATAGCAGCAATGGGCTATTTTTACAGTTTGGAAGAGTCATTGTTTGCCTGGCTGTGCTTTGGGCACAGACCCAAATGTTCTAGGTCTGAAAAATGACCAGCCTTTCCACCACAGCAGTGTAACCCCCGTACCCTGGTTTTTCAAAGCCTGTGTTATTTCCATGGTGGTCTTTTGGCACTGTCCATCCCAACCTATGGCTCTCGCTACACCTTAGCTTTCCTCCCGGCTACAGCTGCTGCAATCACCCCCCTTGCACCCCTGGAAAAGGATTTGTGTCCAGCCAGAACAAGTCCCTGGTCCTCCTCGCCGCATGACCTCATGGCTGTTAGCTCTGGCACAGAGAGGGGTTGGCTACTAGGGGTGGTCTCTGGGCTGCAGGCTTGGTTTCTGCCATGGCCTGAGAGAGGAGTAACAGCACTGGGTTTGTCCTTGGGAGCTGAGTGGCAGAGGACGCATCAGGGTCACCCAGCAGCTGTGCCCAGTGCATGGCCACCAAGGTCAGGGACAGCCCCCTGGGCGCCCTGGGCATAGGGACTGCCTCGGGGCCAGCACCTCAAAGGCCTTCCTCCAACAGATGCTGGGCAGAGGGGCAGAGGGTAGGGCTGTGCACAGAGGGCCGGGTCACTCCCATGTCACAGTGCCACAACCCGGCAACGCAGCAGTCACAATGCCCTGGGGCAGGATAAAAGGGAGCATCCTCCTGTGTCCTGCTGCCAGAGCTGGCCTGGGGGCAGCCCACAGACATCCAAGAGGAATTCCTTGAGGAGCTGGTGGAATTACTTGGAGGGGGTTGAGGGAGGAAGACTGGAGGCTGGATGACGCTGCTGGAGAAGAGAAGAACCAGCAACAGCTGGGGGTACCCAAGGCTATCTGGCCTTTTCAGCTGGAGAGCAGTGGCCAGACCAAGGGAATGCCTTCTTGAGGAGCACTGCAGAGCTTGCCATCCTCATCCCCTGTGGAGCCAGTGGCAGCAGCCGTAAGAAATGGGATGCAGAGATGTTGCCAGGGGTCCCAGTGCTTTGGAGCACCCACTGGTGTCCTGCCAGGTACGGGAAGGATTCTTGCACCCAAGATCGATCAGGCCAGGGGCTTTTTGGCCACTCTGGGAAGCCCCAGAGATGGCTCCAGGTTGAGGGAGGGCTTGGGCATCTCCTGGGAGGGGTGACCAGCCTGTGGGAGGAGGAGGCAGGTCTTGCTCACATGCTCAGGGAATAGCCAATCGCCAGCGCTGGGGTCAGGAAGGAATTTCCCCCCGGGGCAGACTGGCACTTGTCCCCGGGGGTTTTTTGCCTTCCTCTGCAGCATTGAGCACGGCCACTTGTCAGGGCTCCTCTGGTCCATTTTGGCTGGGTCACTGCCTGCTGCTCATGCACCACGAAGATGGCCTCTCGTGCCCTGCAGCTGGGGGGAGGAAGGCTTTTTTCCCCCAGGGTGGGCTAGCCAGTGTCCCTGGGGTTTTATGCCTTCCTCTGCAGCACTGAGCACGGCCACCTGCCAGGGCTCCTTTGGGCCATTTTGGCCAGGTGCCTGCTGCTCCTGCTCCATGAAGGTGGCCCTCGTGCCCCGCATCCGGGGGGAGGAAGCTTTCTAGACTCCCAGGGCGGGCCCCCAGGGTGGCCCCCGGGGGTTGCTTCTTGTCCTCTGTAGCATGGAGCACAGCCCCTTGTCAGGGGTCCTCTGTGCCATTTGGCGAGGTTCTTGCCTGCTGCTCTTGCACCTCCAAGGCACTACTTGTGCCTTGGCTCTCTCGGGCTCTCTTGCCCATTGCCAGTTTGTAGCGGGAACAAGCTCTGCTTCCCCTTGGCTCTGTTTCTTCAGGGATTCTTGCTTGTGCACAACAGGCTGTGCTTGCAAGGGCTCCAGGCTCACTGCACCATCAGGAGCTGCCACTTTTCAGCTCTCCCTGCATGTAATCCAAGCGCGGGGCAGGCACGAGAGCACTTTTCATGCACCTCTGGCCAAGAAGCACAGCGGAGCAAGTTTTGGAAGGCAAAAAGGATGCTTCTCATCGATATGTGTCCTACTTTGGAAAATACCCCACAGCACCACACACCACCTCCTCTTATTATTATTCTTCTGTGTGTGGTTGGTCCTGATCCTCATTCTTTAAGTTCTCACTCCAGGAACCAGGGACTGCTTGGCCTGTATTCCTGCTCCTACTTTCTGTAGCTCGGTGACTGGCCTTTGCCAGACTGCAAGGGATGTTTTTTCAAGCCAAACTGAAGAATGCATCAGCCTGCTCCTGGCTATAAGTGCACATTGTGTTAATGCTTGTGAGCATCGGCTATGAAACAGAGTCAGAAAAATAACATAAAATAACAAACATAAAATGACATAAAATATCATAAAATTACATAAAAATCTAAAAATAAAATCCTGTTTCCACTTGTAACCTTTCTGAATTGTGTCCTTGAAAGTGTTTTTGGAGCTGAAAAACCCTTGGCATTTCGGGAAATAACAATCTCATTGTTATTTGACTCATGGTGAGGGAATAAAATAGGGAATAAAATAGAATAGAATAGAATTAGAATAGAATAGAATAGAATAGAATAGAATAGAATAGAATAGAATAGAATAGAATAGTTATGCTATGTTATGCATATGGTACTGCATGACAAGCTATGACCTAGGTCTGAGGTGCAGGAGAGCAGCTCTCTGCAGTGCAGGTCCCAGGCCCACCCAGGAGAGAGGGGCAGAGACGGGCACACCGACGACACCCCTCAGGCAGGGACTGAAGGCCCCAGGCTGAGCTGAGACACCACGTCCCCTGGGCCCTTGGCAGGAGACGGTGGGCATGGGGGTCCCAGGGGAGGCTGGTCCCAGCCATCGAGGCCTATGAGCACCCCCAGGACCCCAGCAGAAGTAGACCTGCACAGCTCGAACACTCTCCTTTAGACATTTATGGTTGGCCACTTTGGAGACACAGTACTGGGACAGGTGGACCTTCGCTGTGGTGGAGTACTGCTGTTCTCTGGCTCTTCTGTTTTAGCATGTTTTTCCAAGGGAAACAGCTCAGGAATTTCAAAAAATGAGTACAGGGGTAAAAAAAACCAAAGAAATCCCCAGGGAAATGAACAGATATTGCTCACCTCAGAAAGGTTTGTAACCATTTAGTTCTGGAGCACTTCCTGCTTTGGACTGAGGGCTTGATCTTTGAGCCTTGCTAGTCTCAGAGGTGTGCTTTTTTGCCATCCTCTGGAAACCCAGCTAAACTGGATGACCACAGGAGACTTTCAAAAACCGCAGTTCCCATGTGCTTTTTGCAAATTTGTTCAGTTGGTCAAATTATCTCGAGACGATCCACAGCTCTCACCCCATCAGTAGGTACATGCCTCCTTCCCACAATGTGACAGAGCCAATGCCAGGGCTGGGACATCACTACCCATTCAATCCCTTCCGCTAGTGCAGGTCTGGGAAGAAATGTCATCAAAGATTTCCTCAGCATGTACTGGTAGGGGAAGAAGGAGGGAGGAAGGAGAGTTGAATCAAATTTAATCGAATTGAAGAGTTGAGTTGGAAGGGACCTACAACAATGATTGAGTCCAACTGCCCCTCACACTTCAGGGCTGACCAAGTTAAAGCACGTTATTAAGGGCATTGTCCAAATGCCTTTTCACCACTGACAGGCTTGGGGCATCAACCACCTCTCCAGGAAGCCTGTTCCAGGGTCTGAACACACTCTTAGTAAAGAAATGTTTCCTCATGTGAAGTCTAAACCTCCCCTGAGGGATGCAGCTTTGAGCCATACCCAGGGAGAAGAGCTCAGCACCTCCCTCTCCACTTCCCCCCCATCAGGAGGCTGCAGAGAGGAATGAGGTCACCTCTCAGCCTCCTTCTCTCCAAACTAGACAAGGCCAAAGTCCTCAGCCGCTCCTCACAGGACATGCCTTCCAGCCCCTTCACCAGCTTTGGTGCCCTCCTCTGGACACATTCAAGGACCTTCACATCCTTCTTAAATGGTGGCCCCAGAACGGCACATAATACTCAAGGTGAAGTCACACCAACACTGAATACAGTGGGATAATTGATAATCCCCTCTGTTGACCGGCTGGCCGTGCTGTGTTTGATGCACCCCAGGTTGCGGTTTGCCCTCTCGGCTCCCAGGGCACGCTGCTGACTCCTGTTGAGCCTATTGTCGACCAGCACCCCCAGACCCTTTTCTGCAGGGCTGCTCTCCAGCCACTCCTCTCCCGATTTAGACTTGTGCCCAGCGTTACTCTGTCCCGGGTGCAGAATCTGGCATTTGGTCTTTTTCAATTCCATGCCACTGATGATTGCCCAGTGCTCCAGCCGATCTAGATCCCTCTGCAAAGCCACTTGTCCCTCGAGTGAGTCAACAGCACCTCCCAGTTTGGTGTCATCGGCAAACTTGCTAATGGTGCATTCAACTCCTGCATCCAGATCATTGATAAAAACATTAAACAGAACTGGCCCTAGACTTGAGCCCTGAGGAATAGCGCTGGTGACCAGACACCAGTCAGATGTAGCCCCATTCACTGCAGCCCTTTGAGCCCTGCCCTTCAGCCAGTTCTTCACCCAGCGCACCATGAACACGCTCATCCCATAGACAACTTGTCCAGAAGGCTGCTGTGAGGGACAGTGCCAAAAGCCTTACTAAAACCCAGAAAAACTACATCCACCACCTTCCCTTCATCCACTAGGTGGGTGACCTTATCATAGAAGGATATCAAATTAGTTAAACAGGACCTTCCCTTTGTGAGCCCACATTGACTGTGCCTGATGATTGCACTGTTCTTTAAAGGTAGTGATAGGACAAGGCGTAACGGTTTTAAATGGAAAGAGAGTAGATTTAGATTAGATATTAGGAAGAAATTCTTTGCAATGAAGGTGGTGAGGCACTGGAACAGGTTGCCCAGAGAAGCTGTGGATACCGCATCCCTGGAGGTGTTCAAGGCCAGGTTGGACGGGGCTTTGAGCAACCTGATCTAGTGGAAGGTGTCCCTGCCCATGGCTGGGGGGTTGGAACCAGACGATCTTTAAAGGTCCCTTCCAACCCAAACCATTCTACGGTTCTATGTAATAAAAGCTGTATTCATACCCAACAAGTAATGCTGTAAAGGTCCTGACTGACAGCTTAAAGAAGACACTCCTAAAAAATCTTGTCTCGTGCCACATGACTACATAGTTCTCTAAATATACACTGTTTACTGGTATAATAGAGACAGAGGTATTAGAAAAACTTTAAAAAGTTCTACCAGTTTGATTTAATGTGTTAGTTGACAGGTGTATGCCCCTGTAAAAATTAAACAACGATCTAACGAAGAAATGGCACTTCTTTTCTCACTCTCTCCCCAGTCCTTTCATACGTTTTCAGAATGATACTTGTAAAATTTCATGGTACATTTACTATATCTAACGCCAGTCTGCAAAGCGGTCACAGCTAAGTCAAGCACATCCCACACTGCTTCGTTGACCCCTTTCTTGTGGCAGCAGCAGGTCCCACAGATGCCACAGGGGCGTGAGCATAACCTCAGGGAATAGGGAAACCTCTCCCCATGCCAGGGATCTCAACCAGAGCCTCTGTAGATTAAACAGATCTTGTTATCCAATACCACAGCAATAAGTGTGGACAAGACAACCCATGCTAACCCAATGGGAACTCTCTTTGAGCTGCAGTTACTCAAAGAACTTTTTCAGTTTTTTCAACAGGCTGCAGGCGAATGAAAGCAGTGGTCTGAAGTGCATTCTCCTTTTTCTCTTCTAGTGTACAGCCACGTATCATCAACTCTTCCATAATGTCTGGCTTTCTTGAAATTGCTGACCTGTCCGAGGAGAGAAAAGAAAAATAAATATTGTCAAAGGCAGTCGTCTGTAAAGATAAGGTAAGGTGGGAATGTAGCCCCAAAAACAAAAAGGGGGAAAAAACAGAGTTATGTGAAATAAGTGTGAAACAACACTATTTGGGCACTATCAAACAAAACTTTGTTACAGCTAAGAATCATCCAGGAGATGGCACATATTCAGATATCAAAAACACCAGGACCTGGAGAGCAGAAATGAACACGACAGCACCAGACAGCGTCGTTTTACAGTTCTGTTCTGCCTCTGCTCATCTCGTCTCACTTCACTGGGATTGCAGCATCTCATCCCACTCTTAAACCTACTGGAAATCTCCCCAGAAAGATCAAAATGCCAAAGTGATGGCATAATTCAGAAAATCAAAAGGTGAAACCTATGGGGAAAAGTAGAAGCAAGTCTGACCGCTTGTGCTTGCAAATTGCAATGTTTATTTACCATGACAAGTGTCTTATGAATCTGCCAGCAAACGGCCTATCAACACAAATAAAAAGTAAGAATTCGATAAGGGATGCACTCAGAATAATTATTTTTAAAGACTTCCACCCCACAGATCTTAACACAAGAGGGAAAGAATTACCAGGAGTCATATACCAAAGGGTAAATGGCAGCCTGAGTGTCAGGGACTGACCAAGTGACAGGCATTCAGTTTGTCTCTGACAGAAGCGCTGACTCCCACTAACTGCTGCTGCTGCTGCGACAGAAATAGAAATGCACAAAATGTCAAGCTCTTAAACAAAGCAGTCAGGGGTACCAATGAGGAAGTTAAAGTTCAGGCATCCAGATCGGAGTGACGCACAGAGAGCACCTGGCTGTCTCCTGTTAGCCTTCCACCGCTGGTGAGTGCATAGAGCTTGTCCCAGCCTGCTCCCCCAGGGGTTTTTCTGCCATTCTTTGTTACAAACTGCCAAAAATACAATTATTTTTTAAAAAAAAAAGTCTAATATCCAGTGGAAACTTTGCAAACAGAGGAGAGTTTGGGCGAGGAAAGACTGAAAGACATTTCCCCTCGTCTTGCAATACATTTCAGCGGTGACAAGAAGAAAAATACTTGAACTGACTTTCCATTGACCAATTTTGCTGCTTATCAGCTGCTGGAATCACGTTCTTCAACAAAGACTCTTTGAACTAACTAAACTGCCAAATTTAGATTTCAGTTTTGCAGCGAGGCCGATGTTAGCAGGATGCAGTAGCTCTGCAGCAGCCCTACAGCCTGCCCCCCCCTCGCCTCCCTTCCCCCCGCAGAGGCGGGGGTCTCCCACCAGCCGGGAGTGGGACCCCATCCCCACCTGGGAAAGGAGAGCTTCAGTGTCGTCATAGTTCTCAGGCAGGGATGAAATCTGAGTACAGGTAAGGTGAATCATTGCATCCAGCCTGGAGAGCACTCTTGTGAATTTTCTGCAGGACACGGTACTTTCTTGCTTCTACCCCAAAATGTTCTGTAACGAAACTGTGTCCTGGGCAGTGTTTCCTCTCTTCTGTGGCAAACCTCATTGCTTTTTGATGGTAGATGGAAAGGGATCCCATTTGTGCTGTAAGCCTTCACAGAATCACAGAATCACTAAGGTTGGAAAAGACCTGTAAGATCATCACGTCCAACCACCAACCCAACCCCACCATGCCCACTAAACCATGTCCCGCAGTGCCACGTCCACATGTTCCTTGAACACCTCCAGGGATGGTGACTCCACCACCTCCCTGGGCAGTTTATTCCAGTGCTTCACCACTCTCTCAGGAAAGACATTTTTCCTAATATCCAGCCTAAACCTCCCCTGGCACAGCTTGAGGCTATTTCCTCTTGTCCTATCACTTATCACTTGGGAGAAGAGACCAACACCCACCTCACCACAACCCCCTTTCAGGTAGTTGTAGAGAGCGAGAAGGTCTCCCCTCAGCCTCCTCTTCTCCAAACATACTACACAACCTACTACAGGGGCATACGGTGGTGTTGCTCTCAGTTTCAGCCGTTTTGGGCCCGATACCTTCTTGCTGGGAAGCTGTGGAGTCCTCCTTGACAGCTGCAGTGACCGCTGGGGAGGAGCAGGGCTGCAAAGGTAAGAAAGAATCATAGAATCATAGACTCGTTTGGGTTGGAAGGGACCTTTCAAGGTCATCTAGTCCAACCCCCCAGCAATGAGCAGGGACATCTTCAACTAGGTCAGGTTGCTCAGAAGCCCACGTGGCTCTCCTGTTCAGGGCTTGCCCGTGTGCGTGGTGGCACGCAGGTGCTCAGTGCAGCACCTTGCAGCCTGGCATAACTGTGTGCGTGTGTCTGCTCCGAGCTCCGCCGTCCACTTTCACAGCCCGGGTTCTTACCACGTTTCTTTCACCACGTTTGAGGTCCTGCCCAGTGGCAGAGACCACGTGCCGTGAGTCAGCAGCCGTGATGAACTATTTGACTCTCATGCCTCTTAATGAGGAGGTGGTCTCCAAGCATATCACTGCTTACTGTTTGGCTTCTGAATATTCATTTAAGATCTTCAATATTTCTTTAAGGAGGCAGACATTGTAGGCTCTAATAACCATGTAGAATCTACCAAGCAAAACTAGCGCTGCTAGCAACGGGCATACCAGTCTGCATGTCCGCTCTTCAAATCTGTTGTGCTGCCTCGGGAAAGAAAATAAGCCAAGTAAGCGTTTTGGTGGCTCTTTTGTTATATATGAACTGTGAAAAGTCAGATGAAGAAACATTGTGTTTATTTTGAGAGCGCTCAGCTTCCTCCCCAGAAAAATTGGCCGTCGATGCAGCTATTTGGAGTCCTTAAACTGGCCACCTCCGTCTTAGTGTTTTGGGGGTAATCATTAGAGCCTGGCTTGAGCGTTGCTCAGGAAAAATGACACGGTCTCCGGCCAAGCACCTGGGCAAGGCAGATTTACTGTGTGAGCAGCACTCGCTCTGTGAATGAAGCTGCCTCATCTTCAACATACTTTTCTCATCAATTTTTGCCTGTTTAAAAACGTCAGGCTAGGACAAAAATGCCAGGCACTCCCTTCGGTGCTCGGTTCAGCGTTTGAGAAGGTAGACGATTCCTCCAGCACAGCTGATCCTTTCTTTCCATTGGGCTGGCAAGTAAGAGACAGTACTTTCTTTCCATACCATGGGATTTATGCTGGATGGGTATCTTACTGCTTTAGTTCCAGATATTTTCTAGCCATAAGTTTGTAGTGGATGGGGATTTTTGTGATCTGTCCAGGTGTTCCCTGGAGTTCAGGAGTTGGTCAAGGACTGGGTTAGGTGCTTCGGCATGGTAGCGTTTTTGTTTTGAATTGTCTGCTTCCTCTTTGGGAACACCATGCTCTGGAAAAGCTTTGGCTCCTCATTTAGCAAGTACTTAAACATAGGTTTAATATTAAGTTGATCATTTATTTCAGTGTTACTAATTGTTCACAGTACAGGGCACGGAGCATTTCTCATACAAGGGGAGACTGAGAGCTGGGATTGTTCAGCCTCGAGAAGAGGGGGCTCAGGGGGACTCGAGCAATGTTTATAAATATCTGGTAGGAGGTGCAGAGAAGGCAGAGCCTGGCTCTTTTCCATGCTGCCAATTGACAGAAAGGGCAACAGGCAGAAACTGAAACCCGGGAAATTTTGTCTGAACAAAAGAAAACACTTTTCTACTGTGGGGGTGGTTGAACACTGGAGCAAGTTGCTGAGAGATGTTTTAGAGTCATCTTCTTTGGAGATATTTGAAGCCCGACTGGACACGGCCCTGGGCAACCTGCTGTAGCTGACCTTGCTTTGAGCAGGAGGGCTGGATTAGACAGTCCACGGGGGTCCCTTCCCACCTCGGCTGTTCTGTGATTTCGTGGTTGCCATTGCAGCTTCTCATCAGGCCAACAGGAGAAGAACCCAAGCTCTGTTGTACCGGGTTTTCTTCTGTCAGGAGCTGCCCTGTGTTCCTCGGAGACTCTTTTTGGTCTGATTGCAGCCAAAGATGTATTAAGCTACCTAGAGTCCAGCAGTAGCAGCTCCTCCTTCCTCGCTGTTTGTTTGAAGCCTCTCCTCAGAATCAGGTGATGATTTTCAACTACAACTTAGCAATGTCATGAGGTTAGTAAGGTCTTGTGGACCACAGCTGTGGACTGCTGCAAAATCCTGAACCAAAGTTTTCCACTGAAGAAGTAAAAAGTCGAAATTTAGTTAGAAATAGGTTACCCTCCCCCTCTACTCTGCCCTGGTGAGGCCGCGTCTGGAGTCCTGTGTCCAGTTCTGGGCTCCCCGGTCCAAGAAGGACAGGGAACTGCTGGAGAGGGTACAGCAAAGGGCTATGAAGGTGATGAGGGGACTGGAACATCTGTCTTATGAGGAAAGGCCGAGGGACTTGGGGCTTTGTAGTCTGGAGAAGAGAAGACTGAGGGGGGATCTTATCAACGCTTATAAATACCGAAGGGGTGGGCGCCAGGAGGATGGGGCCAGTCTTTTTTCAGTGGTGCCCAGTGACAGGACGAGAGGTCACGGGCACAAGCTTGGTCATAGGAAGTTCCATCTCAACATGAGGAGGAACTTCTTTCCTCTGAGGGTGGCAGAGCCCTGGAACAGGCTGCCCAGAGAGGCTGTGGAGTCTCCTTCTCTGGAGATACTCAGCACTCGCCTGGACGCATTCCTGTGCAACCTGCTCTGGGGGACCCTGCTCTGGCGGGGGTTGGACTAGGTGATCTCCAGAGGTCCCTTCCAGCCCCTCTCATTCTGTCATACTGTGAAATAGAGAAGCCCCCCTCTCTCAAGACACACACCAGTGGAGACACTCATGGACTTCTCGGTCTAGCACCGAAGCATGCTCCTAGCACCCTTGAAACATCAGAGTAAATACTGACTTGTGGCTTTAGTGTGGGAGCCGAGAACAGCCATATACACATCACTTTCTTTGGAAAGCCACTAACACACCACCAATAACAGAAAGTTTCTAAATCTTGCAACTGCAGTTGGTTCAATGAAAGGCTACAAATATTGCTTGAACATGCAGAATAAAATAATTGTCACTTGAAATGATACCAGGTTGTCCCAGGTAACTTGCTGAAAACCGTGACAGCCCATGGATCCCAGCCACAGAACTTGTGTCCTTTGTAAGACACCGCAGATCTCAACACATCTGCTGTAGCACTGCCGTTTTCCCATGGCTTTCTTTTCTCTCTCTTGCTTTCCTTACCTACTCCTTGGAGCCAGAGAGAGAGAGTAATTAGCTGACATTAACTACAAGTGTTCTCCATTAGAATTTGTTTTCCAGTAAGTTTGAGCAAAGCCCACCAGGTAAGATGGAGTACCTGAAGAACATACCCCCCAAAAAAGTCAAAAGTAATTACGACAATAGACAAACATTTCTGCATTTTTATTGCTACAGTTCGGAGTGTGATGCCTTGTTGGTTAGGGGTTTATGAGAATGACTGGTCCTTCACCATAGTAGAGTTTAAAGTACAAATGCCTGCAGTGCACCAATGTGCTATCAGCAGTGATGGAATGCAAGAAAAACATGCATGCAACTCATTATTCCTAGTTAATGAATATTTTTTTCTGGTTTGCTCGGGCACATTCTATAGAGCTCTGAAATATTTAAACCTTTTTGTCTTCACTTATCCTCTTGCACAGTCAGATATAGGACAAAACGGCAAAGCATTGGGCAATATACTAATTTCTTTCTCTTTGCTGAGCTTTTATTCTACAATGCTTGGCTTTACATATGCAAGCTAGGCTTAAACGTAGATTGGCTTTCATGACAAGTAATTCCTTGGACAGAAAACAGGATTTCGGTGAGATGTTCATCTTGGTTTTCTAATTTCCCCGTCACGATGCCATTTTTGTCAGCGGCTTTTCTGACACCCATGAGTCAGGAGACTGTCGCCCTCCTTGAGCTACGTGTTTTGGAGAGGGTTAGTAAACTTCTTGCTGTTGGCCTGTCTGCAGCACAGCAGCGTTACTCAGCAATTCTGCTGGAGAGACAATTAGGTTTTGGAAAGACACAAAATGCATAAACACCTTCACGGCAAGGTCTTAGAGGGGTCAGAGAAATCAAACTGATCGGCTAAAATGAAGCCGAGGAACCACATGCCCTCATTTCCCCTTCAAAATTAGCACCTTATAGGATCAGGTCTTCAGGAAAATAACCAGATTGGAGGGGTAACAGAGATGCTTCTTTACTTTCAGTCTGAAACTTAGATCTAAACAATAGACTTGTAGGGTCCCAGAGTGTTTGGGAAGGTTTGGATTGACAGTCATAGGAACAATGAAAGCTCTCGTGTTTTTTAAAACTGTCATTGACTAACCACATTGATTCAGACTCGAGTGGTGTCACAGGGGCACCAATTGCTTAAATTCAGCTGCACATCTGGTTCTGCCAATGTTAAATGACAGTTACTCCCAGCTGCACATTCCTAACCAGGATTAACAGCTCAATACCGGAGCGCAGCAAGTGGCTGCCATTAAAGGTAGGGGACCAGGTCTGAAGGCCCCAGAAGTTCCTTCCCCACCTGTGGGGGAATAACACATAAAAACTACATCAAGGGATTCTGCAAGTGATTATAGTTCATATTGCTCATATAGAGTGTAGCATTCATTTATTGTCACAGAATCACTAAGGTTGGAAAAGACCTGTAAGACCATCAAGTCCAACCATTAACCCAACACCACCATGCCCACTAAACCATATCCCGCAGTGCCATGCTATAAAAGTCTTGAGGTTACTATTACACTGGTGGCAGAGAAAACTTCCCACCCTGCTTCCCTGGGAAGCCAGCGGACGCTGGGGCAGAGCACTAACAGGGAGGAGGCCGGGGCCGGGGCCACTGCCACCTCCCTGCTCCTGTGCCATCTCTCCAGCTATCCCCCGGGGCCGCCTCTTCCTCCAGTCCCTCCCGCCTGATCTGGTCGTTTCTAAGATTTCCATCTCTTCTAAATCTGGTTGCTTTTGCTTCCTTTTCCTCATCACCAGGTTTAGAATGGCTGTCCCACCCCTGGACACCCCGAGTAAGCGCTAGCCCATCTCCCTTCTTGAACAAAGCCTGGTTTCGGTGACACTAGCTGTGGCAAGCAGAAGAGGTCAACTGCCCTCACTTGCGTAACAGGAGAGTAAAGGTATTAAGGCTGCCAGTGAGAATGGGTTTGGTTGTTTTTAGATGAAATCTCATCTATGAACTGCAAACCAAGTCCAAACTAAACAAGCAACAGAGGTAATCAACTTTGTTCTCTTTGTTCGTTCAAAAGCCTAGTACATAGGCTGTTTGGGTGTTGGGTATTTTTCCTTTTTTTAACCTTTAGGTAGAGTCCCACATTTTATACAGCAGAAACTAAAGATGGAGACGTTAGTATTCTGCAGATTCATTTAGCAAGTACCAATTAACAGGTTCCTGTCGTTCATTCAAAAAGTTGAATGAACTTTTTGTTGCCAAGTTGCAACAAATTCATGGCTAGCTTTGAACGCGATACTGCCCACGAACAGTTTCTGATAAGATAAATACCTTCACTCACTGGAAAACAAACTAAAGTGCGTCCATCCCGTGGAATTTAGGAAGAACTCCTGGAAAGCCATAACAAGGGACACTGAAATTTGTGGGATTATTCACCTGCTTCAAGTTAGGCAAGTACTAACGTGAGCTACAGCTTCAACATGTAGCCTAGGAACAGGGATGCACACATTTCTAAGATCCTGACCCTTATTCAATACAAGCTCTAAACATCGTATAGGAATATCCTATGGCCATTCATAGCACATATCCTCTCCGTATTCTTACAGGCCATCAATCTTCAGAATATGCTTCAAGGGGACTATTAAATAACCTACAGCAAATTTCAGTGTTCTTTGCTGACCTGAACTCCTCTCTTCAACCTAAAAATCCTTTTTTTTTTTTTTTTTTTTTTTTTTATTGGAGCTTATACTCGGTGTCTTTCAAATCTTTTTGGAAAACTAGAGCCACATACTGTAGTGCAACCTCCCCTGCATTGTCTGTCTTTACTTTCCCCTTAATTAATGGAATTAAATGTTCCTTATTTCTGGTAGAGTTCCTTTTTACTGCCTTGTTAGATATAACTTATTTTGAAGCTTCAGCCCTTCTGACTTTATACACTCACGCTATTATTTTTTACTTGCTTTGAACCAGAAAGCTTTATTCTCAACTTTTCATATGACTCCCCATCCATTTCCAAATCTCACACAGTTACTGGGGCATTCTTCCCTGCTGCTTTTTCTCCACCTTTGAGTTTTTAATATATTTTTTCAGTCACGGTCAATGCTATGCCCAATTTTACCCAACAGATGAGCAGTTCTCCGTTCTTTTCTGGTTGCAGTTCCCCTTGCACAACTGTACATTTCTGAATATTAAAAATAAATAAATTTATTTTCTTTCAGGGTTGTAACTTTACTGGCCATAATTTCAATGAGCTTCAACTTCGTGTGGAAGGAGTTCCACCATTAGACTAGGTCCTCTAGAGAATACCCTGTCCTGCCCTTCGTGCGCTGAAGGCTGCTCTTTGAACGCCACTGTCATTATTTCGCTTCCCTCTTCCTTGCTGACCATAGAATAACAGACACCATCACTTTGTGATTATTTTATCCGGTTCACTCAAAAAAAGAAGAGAAGACATTTTATTTCAACACAGAAACCATAATTTTATTGGAAATAATCAAAAGAACTGCGCTAAGTTTAACCTCAGTGCTGCACTATGTGTATTTTGTTATTACAAAACTGCTCTCTGGTTGAAAGTCCTACAACTGCAGCAGCTTGAAAGGTGCTTAACAGAATGTCACAAATAGCGGGTTTGGTTTTCTTACATACCTTGTACTAGCAAACCTCCCCACGTGTGGCAAACGTATGAGTTCGAAAGAGGAAGTGGTAAACAGGCTGTACAAAACTAATCTTGCAGTATCTACAGCAGTCTTTTTTTTGCTATTGGCAGCCTCCGTTTTAAAGGGAGTGGCTTTTTCACTTCATTTCAGTTCATCAGTAGGCGGACTTAGAGTTTTGCCATCACCCGCCTCCAATTCGTTCACCTCTTCCTGTAATTCATCCTCCAGCTCATAGTCTGAGACTGATTCAGTGTTATCATCCCAGTAATCAGCTTCGTATCTGTCCAGTAAGTATTTCTGTGGTGTAATGTCATCATCAGGAGGATTCTTTGTTTTTTTCTTTTTCATTTTCTTTCGAATCTTAGAAAGCTGCTGCTCCTGCTCATCTGTCCAGGCAATGCTTTCTATATCTCTTGACACTTTCAGTCTTTTGTAGTCCATTATCTGCTTATTCAGCAGTTCGTGATCAATACCAAAGAGATTAAACCGCATGGGTGAATCTGAAGATTGAGTTGCTGAAGAGAACAGTTTACTGTGGAAAGGAAAACAAATTTTGTGGGTTTTTGTTCCCCATGTATATTTTAAGGGGCAATGTTAATTGTGACAACTTTAACACAGAAATAAACTGGAGTTTTCAGTTTGACTTTATTAATGCACTGTGTTCAGCACCATGCTCCCTATGCTAAGAAGGAAGAGATACCACCGTACTACGTGTCCAAGGACAGGCTGTCTATAAGCCTGTTGGCACATCAACAGATTTAATGGAAGGAAGCCAATAAAGCAACTACATTCCAGATGAAACTGCTTGTTTCTGGGAAAAGGTGCGCATAAGTAACAGAGTGAGCACTGGAGCTGGGAGCCCCGAGGAAGTTAGACTTCTCCCAGCTCTTCCAAGAAGTGAGAAGCAGCAGCCTCGTGCCCAAAACATGTCAGACGGACGCATGAATGACAGCATACGGCACCTTAAGCTGGACTTAAGTATTTCCACAAGACACAAACAGAGGAAGATCTTAAGTGCCCTGTGGGAAAGTCTGTCTGAAGAATGATTTCCCCCAAGAAGCTATTTCTGATTTGCACCTGACGAACAGTCCTGTGAGACGCTGGGGCACAAAAGGCATTTCCACCAACAGACTGCAGCACACAAGTGCGAGGCTGTTGGCTTGGAGAGCATCCAGTCCACAGAATCATTATTCCAATAGATTGTCCAGCCCTACCCCTCAACAGCCAAAAATCCCTCACAGAAGAATGCCAAATTAACTTACATTTGTTAACTTAGGGAGATTTGTCAGTAAACTTGTAACTCATGTATAACAAACCAAACTTATACCAGAAAAAAAGTCGCCAAGTAGAGGAGTACTGGTAAATGTAGAGCTTTTGTCTGCATGAGAAAATTACCAGCAAGAAACAAACATTACTGCTGCAAAGCATTTTTTTAAATTTAATTATCACAAACACATTGTGTCTTGAATTCTTAGAAATTCTAAAAATATTTCCCTCATAAAAGTAAAGACACTAAAACCAGAACAAGCATTGGGTCTGCAAGTAACAAGCGTGATGACTATGTCTCTCAAGAGTATAGACATCAAACAGCTGATTTCTAAGACTGTGTTCTGATATCACCTCAAGGGTTAGTCGCCTCTGAAAGCGTATACGCTATGCTCTTACATGTGACAATTAAGTCATTCTCCACAGCTTATCAGAGGTACGCTTTTATATAAAAAAACAGACTTTCCCTTTCCGTATCTGCAAACCTGTGGTGTGCAGCAAGGTACCTGTGTGCAAGAACCAATGACAAAATAGCCTACGAAAACGTGTCTGCACTAAAAGATGAAACTAAACCAGAGCATATATAACAAGAAATATTTTGCCTTAATTTTAATAAATGGGTGTCACTTTGGTAAAGAAAACTTAAGCCACAAAATAAAATGCCGTCCTCTACATTTAATTTCTGGGGTGATCACGTATTACTTTTGTCCTAGGCTATTCTGTAGCCTTTTCTGCTAATAAAAGGGCCCAACTGATCTCTTTAAAAGCTGAGATGCCTTTTTGGTAAGGTCTTCCAAAAAGTCTCTCTCTTCTACTTTCTTTTTCCTCATAACGCCATTTGCTGAACTCTGAGATAACAACAACAACGTACACTTCTGATTAAAATACGCTTTCTGTCATGTCAAATAATACCCAATTTAAGTTGGCCAACAGAGATGAAAATGGACACTTGTACAATTTTGATTCAAAAAACTCACCTAGAATCATTTTGAGATGTTTCTTCTTCTTCTGGAGGTCCAAAATCAGCAATCGACAATAATTCCTCAATCTGTAAACACACAAAGACAAAACATATTAAAGGTCCTGTGTTAAATTTACTCTGTTCACACCCACACAAGAAACAGACAAGTATCTAACAGCAAATATTTTATTTTCTATATGTTTGGAATATTTAGCAAAACCATTTCAAAATAGCCTCTTCCTCCATTTACATGGAACTGCTTATACTTCTTGCCTGGGAAGTTTCTGTCAAATAGCGTAACTGATCCAGGGATTCCTATGAAGTTTTTTGCCTTACGTACATTCTGAACAGTTGGCTAGGGATTGTGTGACATATATAACTTTTGTTTTATTTGGTCTTACTTCAGTCTTGCAAATCCTTTTTCATAACATCCTTACTCTGACTTTTTTTTTCACTTCTTCCCGCTTTCTGCAAGTTTGTATTTCTATTACATGTAAATATTGAGTTCCCAACTCCCTGTCAACATGGCACCTAACCAGTAAATGCTACAAATCTAGTATATTCAGTGCTGTACCTAATTGTGAAAATTTTCTCTCATTTGAAATTTTTATTCCTACTTTCCTTTACATTACTTCCCTTCTAATTCAGCATATTATTCCAGGAGTTGAATTGGATGGTCCTTCCCTGTCTTCCAATACTTAAAAATCAGGTTCAGCTACATTATTTCAAGCCCTGTTATTCGAATCTGTGGATTAGATAAATCTGATCATCTACAAAGTGTGAAAAGATGATCCATCTACGTGCTTCCCAGAGCCATTCACTGACAGAAGCTATACAAGGAGGGGTTTTACTTATCTTGTGTGGTTAACTTTCTTGATGCCTATGCACTGAACTTGAAGGTAAGGCAGTCCAGGGGTTTTCTTCTTCAAAAAGAGGAAGGGGTCATTTAACGAAGTTTGGGAAACACTGATTAATGGAACAGGTTCCACAATAACAGACCTGAAAGGCAGGAGCTGCAGGAGTAGATATACGTAGCTCTATCTAGGTATGTTAATAACAGAGTAATAGTGATGACAAAGTGCTTCCATAATTGCTCGTTACTTGTTCTGTAGAATTTCTTGTGTTGATTAGGGGGAGCATAATAACATATAAAGAACGTTCAGGAGTGTTTAGTTCATTTCTATTCTTGTGCTTTTTGTTGATGCTAATGCAGATGAAAAACATTTGCACTGTGGATCAGTATATTGGCATGAAACTCAGAATTTTTTCTGACCACAGGAAGTTCAAGCAGTTCACGGCATTTCTAGAGAGTCTGAGGTTCTTGTTATCCCTTCCAGCTCTGCCAATACACACCGCATGAGCCCCTAAGTCACTACCAGTAATTGGTTGTAATAGTAACACATGTAAGAATAAGGCACTTCAGGGCACAGAAACGTGAACATGCTCTTTTCAACTAATGTTCTTTCCATTCATATCAACAGCTTGAGGAGATGTTTTTCATGGAATTCCACTCACTGATGTCATCTTTCTCTTCTTGACATCTCGCTATTTTAAGAGATCTCACTTCACAGTCCTAATGACAGCAAATTCCTAGAAAACATCATTATTCTAGCAATATTTCAACTAGTTAAAACTATCAACACCTTAACAGAAAATGTGAAATAGTGAAGATCATTTTAAAAGTGAAAAAAAAAAAAAGTAGCATGAGTGAGCTTACATCCTCTTTGCAAAGATCTGCACTTCCCTAGAAACATTTTAACAATTCACAGATGGAAAAAGCTTGGGGTAAAAAAAAAAAAAAAATTAAAAATCATTGATTAGATTAAATGGAATTTTAAAAACACATAACACTTAAAATGTGGAAGACAGCGCCTCAGACCTCTCATGTATACCAGGCAACAGACAACTGCCTACCCTATATTATTCCTTAAAATTCTAATTTCATTTGTTAGGGTTTCTTTATTGGCCTAATGATTTGACCTATGAGCTGCTCTGAAAACTTCACTTTAAAAATTTTAATAATAGCATCAAAAAAAGTTCATGAGGCGATAACTACAAGGATTCTTTTGCACTGTACATAAGCATCAGTCTTACTCAAGATTCTTTGCTAAAATGCTTTGGAACATGAAGAGAAAAGGGTATAGACAAAGATTGATATTTAACATAGATCGGTAGAGCAACTGAATGATCAACTCTCTCTGCTTTCCTAAGCATTATGGTATGCTAAGTCACCACGTTTGCATATTGTTATATTTGTACATTGAGTCAAAGATTACAATTACCTCTTTTACAGCTGCAGCTTCTTTGTCTTTTACAAATACTATTGGGGGTACATTTCCTAGAATCTGCTGACTCATCAGAAGATACCTGGCAAAAATACAGCATTCACCAGTATGAATAACAGTACAGCACCTCCAGCACAGATAAAATATGTTAAATTAATTCCAGCAGTACCGCAAATTTAAGGATATGTTTTGCAAAACTGACAGTGATGGGTCTCCATTCAGGTTAGTGCTAAGCAATACACCACTGCAGAATCCCAACTCTGAATGTGTAACATATAAACACTAATAGCTGCAGATGCCACTGAGTATCGATGATATCCCATTTGTCTCCTGTATCCACAGGTTGACGCAGGTCTCTCCCCACTTCATTTGGCTTCCTTATCCCCACTGTAGGGGTGGCAGCAGTGGGGGATAGAGCCCTCACAGCAGGGCAAGACAACTAGTCCTACGTGCTAGCTGCAGGAAGGACTGACAGGGCTCCCCTCGTCTTCTTCCCAGCCAGCAACATTCCTTCTCGAAGAGTGGGAGCTGTTGGGAGTAGAAGAGAGCATTGTGCTGGAGCAGGAATTATACCGCCAAGGGAAACAGAGGGAAAGGAAATGGCTCTACAAGTATGCTTCAATGCCACCAAAGTCCTGACCCTCCAACAGACTGGCTGGGTAGCAGAGGGTAAGCTAAGGAAAGAGGGACAGACAGCAATCTCCACAATATCCCGAAAACTCACTGGACCCTCTGCCAAAAATGGGTAAAAGCATCACAATACATGGTAGCATCCCGACATTCATTTTTTGGTATCAGCATTGTGAAGAATTTCTGTAGTATCGGTCATCCCTTCTGAAGGTCCAAATTGTCCCTAGCGATCAGAATTGCCCAGTGAATCTGTAAGGAGATACTTGTCGTAATTGCCAGCCCTCTTGCGCAGCATCATATTCTGGCCTGCTGTCACGCACAGCGTGTCCAGCCCATCACTAGTACCATGAAGCGAAACTTCATCCAGACTCCTCTTTCTTTCTGCTCAGCCCAGTCCAATCCCAGGAAAACAGAGAAGCCAAATCAGCCAGCTGTGCTCCATCAGGAGAATACACAGCTGGTCTGACATGGCCGTCCTTCCCTGTGAGGCTCATCACAGGAGATGCTCTGACTCCAAATATCTAAAAATCTAAAGTGTCCTAACAGATCACGTACAGATTGTTAGAAATACTTAAGAAATAGTACTAGTACATGGCTACGAATTTATGAAGTGGTCTAACTATTTACCCCATAGCAGTACCGTATACGTGGAGCACTCTTCCGCAGTACGCTTTCAACGTAACTTTCTTTCTCCATAGTAGCAGCAGGATTCCAGTACACACGACACGCTGAGAAGTTTGATGCCAGGGACACCTGCAAAAGGACAAATGTTTCTTTAAAATTTTATATATACACACACACACACTTCATATACAACATATACAACAAAGTCTCTAATTCATGAGTAAGCACACAGTGACCCAAACTGGATATGTAAATTCTTAGGAGAATCTCTTCTTCCATCTCTGCTCGTAAGAACTATAATTACATGGTGCCTCTATAGAGGTAGAATTTAACACCAAGTAAGATTTACATTCAGTACCTGCAAGGGCTTTTCTTACTTAGGCCAAGTCATTGCCTAATCTCCCCTTCAACTGAAATTCAACAGAGAAGTCTGTCAACACCTGTGTGTCACCGACAGTGCTACCATCACAAATAGTCCAGAATGACAATTTATTGGAACATAATTGAAAGGGTAAGTTTCCACAAAAGAAGGACCTGTAACGCTGCCTGGTTTGCTGTCACCCAGAGTTTGGTTTTGATACTGACCGAAAAGAGGACGGCCTCCGTGCCACTGTCACGTAAGAGTCTCTCCAGCTCTAAAGCCTGCTGGGAACCTCCAGTGCCTCAACCTCTAGCTCACTCACAGATAATATTCGCAGCTGTCACAGGTGCAATTGCAAACACATGGTGTGCAGGGGCCAAAGCACACCTGAGAGAGACTGACAATCTTCCTGAAGAATAAACGTCTGGAACACAAATTGGATTCTGAAAGATTTCTACAACTGTCATTCATTCATTCATTGTCATTCATTGTCTTACAGAACAGGTTCTCACTGTGACAGTACACTCAGCAAACTTCTACTAACCTATCTGGCTCAACCGAAGGAAGGAGCTGAGGAAAAGGGAAGAGAAAGCATAAACCACCCATCGGAAGGCACAGTTCAGAGGTCATCTAGTCCAGAAACCAACTCTTCAAACTAGGTGTCTACATACATCAGCAGGAAAAGACAACTCCATCAGAGTTTTCCCAGGAGTGAAAACTGCATCACTGCCTGCTGTTGACAGTGCTACTCGTTCCTAGGGCAGAATGGACCATCCCCAAAAACCAAAGTGGATACTGTTTTTTTCCACCACCAAATAACTCCTCACTCAGGAAACCCACCACTCATTAAAAAACCCACCGTGATCATTAACCGGCTGTTTCTACTGCAGGATCAACCCTCCCCATCTCCCACACTGAGTCTAATGCAAGCACATAAACAACCCCATCTAACACAAGCCATTTCTTCATCATCACATGAGTAATGTTGCCGAGCGGATAAAAGTTTGATGTATCAGGCCTAAAGCCCGATTCTTATCTGTATTACTATTACGTAATTTTAACTTCTCATACCAAAAAAACCAAATTCTGATGGATTGCAGAAAGCCTACGAGAAGATTTATTTTGATAACAGAAGTAACGGTATCAGACCAGAATCAGCTCAAGAGTAAATCGGGACTGAATCTCAGCCACGTCCCAGTGCTGCACGAACACTAAGCACTAGGCAGTTACAATAAAATCCGTACTACATTTGGAAGAAGGCTGTTTCTTTCCCTCTCTCGTGTTATAAGTCGCTTAATTTACAGCAATGCCTCCTGAAAGTGCTCTGGCTTGCCTACACCGCCAGTATTTTTATGTGCAGACATGCCATCCAAGTTAGACAAGCAATCCTCAAAGCCCTAGAGAGACAAAAAAGCTATATGAAGGATACTGCACATATAGAGCCAAAAGATTCATCTTGCCCATGTAATTTGAACAGCTTGCCTGAAGACAGAGCGAATTCAGCTGGCAAAACCATCTGTTTCAATCATAAATGACAAACCCCTTCTCATAGATGCAGCTACGAGGCGCAATTTTTTTTCCCCATGCTTCTAACTAACAAAGCTAAGTCCGTCAAGCTTTTAAGCCAAACACTGGCATCATTTAATCTTAACAACACAGCAAATGTAGAAGAAAAAACTACAGACAACAAACAAGAATGTGGAGACTGACTTAGTTTCTGAATCAGAGCTTAAACATCCCTTTCAAACCCATGAATTATGACAACAGTAGCTACAATTAGGTACAAATTCCAGTTCTTTCTGGAACCTTGCTTGCCAATGCCATTTTCTTAGGCTTGCCTTTTTTTTTTGAACTAAGCTCACGCCCCACTTAGGTCTTCTGCCTGTGTAATGGTGCTGATGAGGGACACAAGGAGGTATCAACTCTCACACAGCTGCGCTCTTGGAAAGATACGCTTATGTTGGTAAAACCAGGCTCCTCCTTCTGAAAGGGCAAGCCAAATAGTACGTGTCTGAGTAACAGAAAAAAAAAGTCATACCAGGAGAATCACCATTTAGTTGGCCTAAGTTGCATTTGCATTCTAGTGGCAAAGGTCTACTAAGCCAGGTACAAGAACGGCAAAGTTCTCCTGCTGTGCAAGGTGAATCCAGAGCCTCATCTGGCTGCGCTCTGCCACATCAGAAGCAACGCCGTAGAACTCCTCCTGCACACATTCACAACACCCAGGGGAGCTCCTTTGGTGTGCCGCGCCGACCTCACGGCGTAGTCGGAGCGGCTCAACAGAAGCTGTAGCTTTGGCACTTGCCTTGCAGATTTCCAGCTTGAGATCATAAAGTTCTTGATTAACTTCACAGGTACTCATCATATCTGCCACAGCTTTATGAATAAGACTATTCAAGACTCTGCGGCGTATATTATCTTCTTTCCTAGTTTTTGTCTGGTCGTCTTTTGTTACAGAGGCCAACTTGGTTGGTTTATACACCTTTAAAAAAAAAAAACACAACACATTAATCCGTAGTTACGAAGTTGTGTTAGGCAATTATATACAGTATTCTGCACTCTACTGAGTATGCTCTTAGAATGGCATTATTGCAGCTGTGATGGCTTTATATAGGTCTTATGTATCTGGTGTGTCAATAAATATTTCTGTTCACAAAATCTTTGACTTTCATGTATTACAGTCAAGGTTTCCTAGTTTATTATTTTGTAGCAAGTACAGCTCAATAAATCCGTTTTCTAAAATACAGCATGTATTAACTGAAAAGCACTGCCTGTGGGAAAACAAACACAAAAACTTGGTTTTGGTAAAAGTAAAATTAAGCTGGTATACAGAAGTTTTAATCTGGATCAGTTCTCTGCTATGGGCTCAAGAGCATGCAAAGGAGCGCTGATGCAGATGAAAGATCATCATGGAAGAGGAATCGGCCGTTGGGAGCCTAACAGCTTCTCTTGACAGCAATCCTGGCATGTCAGAGGGAAACTGGAGCCCTAGTGTTCATTCACAAAATTCTGCTCTTTCTCCACCAGAAAATGCTTTTCCCAACGTTAGACACAACAGCAGAAGCACAAGCTTGTTCCTCCTGGCACAGATAAATGCAGCACCTTAAAAGCTTGCACTTACCATTTTAGAACCCAGGGTAGGGCTGTCATACCAGAACTTCTTCCTTTTGGAAAAAGGACAGGAAATCAGATTTCTCACAGAATCACTAAGGTTGGAAAAGAAGATCATCAAGTCCAACCACCAACCAAACCCCACCATGCCCACTAAACCATGTCCCGCAGTGCCACGTCCACACGTTCCTTGAACACCTCCAAGGATGGTGACTCCACCACCTCCCTGGGCAGCCTCTTCCAATGCTTCACCACTCTCTCAGGAAAGACATTTTTCCTCATATCCAGCCTTAACCTCCTGTGGTGCAACTTGAAGCCATTTCCTCTCGTTCTATCGCTAGTTACATGGGAGAAGAGACCAACACCCACCTCACCACAACCCCCTTTCAGGTAGTTATAGAGAGCGATAAGGTCTCCCCTCAGCCTCCTCTTCTCCAGACTGAACAACCCCAGTTCCCTCAGCCGCTCCTCACAAGACTTGTGCTCCAGACCCCTCACCAGCTTCGTCGCCCTTCTCTGGACACGCTCCAGCACCTCAATGTCCTTCTTGGAGTGAGGGGCCCAAAACTGAACACAGCATTCGAGGTGCGGCCTCACCAGCGCTGAGTACAGGGGCACGATCCCCTCCCTACTCCTGCTGGTCACACCATTTCTGATACAGGCCAGGATGGCGTTGGCCTTCTTGGCCATCTGGGCACACTGCTGGCTCATCTTCAGCCGGCTGTCGATCGACACCCCCAGGTCCTTTTCCGCCTGTTCCAGTGCTTCATCGCTCTCTCAGGGAAGACATTTTTCCTCATATCCAGCCTAAACCTCCCCTGGCGCAACTTGAGGCCATTTCCTCTTGTCCTGTCACTTGGGAGAAAAGACCAACACCCACCTCACCACAACCCCCCCCCCCGAGAAACAACGGTTCCGCTGTGATGCAAACGCCGCCCGCCCGAAGGCCCACGGCAACCCCCAGGCCTCCACGCCCGCAAATAGATTTCCCCGCAGCGGTTTCAGGCCCGGGCCCGCTGCGGGCAGCGAGGCTCCCACTCGCGACCGAGGCGGCACGCGGAGGGGGGGAAGGTTCCTTCCGAGATCGGCGTGGCTCGGCACCGCACGGGAGCACCGTGACCAGAGCCCCACGGCACCGGGGGGGGGGGGGGGGCTCTCCCCCACGCTGCCGGGGCGCGCCCCGAGCCCCGCAGCCCCTCTCTCGCACAACTTCGCCCAGGGCCCGGCCCGGCGGTGCGGGCGCTGGCGGGGTAGGGGACCGCCTGCCTGGAGCACGCTCGCCAGGCCGCAGACAGCCCCGGCGCGGAGGCCCGCGGCGGCACAGCGGGCCCACACCGGCGGAGGCAGGGCAGGCCCGCCAGCCCGCCCGGCCCCGGCAGCGAGGCCCAGCCCGGCGGGAGGGCCCGCCGCCACCCAGCCCCCCGGCCCGGCCGGCACCTACTTTTTTTTGCGCAGCATTTTATTCAGCAGGTCCCTGGAGCGGCCCAGCGCGGCGGAGCTGCGCAGCGCCCGGCACCACCGCGGCACCGCCGCCGCCCGGGCGCCCCACATGCTGCCGCAGCGGCCCGGCCCGGCGGCGTGGAGCTCCCCGCGGCGGCGGCTCCGGAGGTACCGGCTCCCCCTG
The DNA here is from genome assembly GCF_030936135.1 of Gavia stellata. Classification (NCBI taxonomy): domain Eukaryota; kingdom Metazoa; phylum Chordata; class Aves; order Gaviiformes; family Gaviidae; genus Gavia; species Gavia stellata. Next base: position 103,377,804 of record NC_082596.1, read on the forward strand.
GCGGCGCGGCGGCCAGGGGCGGCGGTAACGGCTGTGGGCGGCCCTGCGGGCCCCGGGAGGGAGGCGGGAGGAGGGAGGCGGGAGGAGGGAGGCGGGAGGAGGGAGGCGGGAGGCGGGAGGCGGGAGGCGGGAGGCGGGAGGAGGGAGGGAGGCGGCGGAGCGGGGCTGAGCTGCCCTCAGGCGCAGGCGGCCCTCAGCGCCCGGGCGGGGGGAAACCCCCACAGGAGCCAGGCCCCTGGGCACGCTGCTGGCATAGCTGTGCACAGGCGCCGGTATTTGGGTGAGTGAGTTCTCTTGGAAGCAAAAACAAACCCGGGTGCTGCGTTTCCATTAAAGAGCTACCCCTGAACAGGCCTTGCCAGCTACTCCCCAAAGACTGCGAACTGCTCCTGAAGATCTTGAGGGCGCTCACAGGGCACGTGCAGGACAACCAAGGGATCAGGCCCAGCCAGCACGGGTTCATGAAGGGCAGGTCCTGCTTGACCAACCTGATCTGCTCCTGTGGGCAGGTGACCCGCCGAGTGGGTGAGGGAAAAGCTGCGGATGTTGTCTGCCTGGACTTCAGTAAAGCCTTCGACACTGTCTCCCACAGTATTCTCCTAGAGAAACTGGCTGCTCATGGCTTGGACGGGAAAACTCTTCCCTGGGTAAAACACTGGCTGGACGGCCGAGCCCAGAGAGTCATGGTGAATGGGGTGAAATCCAACTGGCGGCCGGTCACAAGGGAGTCCCCCAGGGCTCAGTTTTGGGACCGGTCTTGTTTAATGTCTTTATTGATGATCTGGATGAGGGGATTGAGTGCTCCCTCAGCAAGTTTGCAGATGACACCAAGTTGGGCAGGAGTGTTGATCTGCTGGAGGGCAGGAAGGCTCTGCAGAGGGATCTGGACAGGCTGGATGGGTGGGCCGAGGCCAATTGTATGAGGTTCAACAAGGCCAAGTGCCGGGTCCTGCACTTGGGTCACAACAACCCCATGCAATGCTCCAGGCTTGGGGACAAGTGGCTGGAAAGGTGCCCGGCAGAAAACGACCTGAGGGTGTCAATCGACAGCCGGCTGAATATGAGCCATCAGTGTGCCCAGGTGGCCAAGAAGGCCAACGGCATCCTGGCCTGTATCAGAAACAGTGTGGCCAGCAGGAGCAGGGAGGGGATCGTGCCCCTGTACTCAGCGCTGGTGAGGCCGCACCTCGAATGCTGTGTTCAGTTTTGGGCCCCTCACTGCAAGAAGGACATTGAGGTGCTGGAGCGTGACCAGAGAAGGGCGACAAAGCTGGTGAGGGGTCTGGAGCACAAGTCTTGTGAGGAACGGCTGAGGGAGCTGGGGTTGTTCAGTCTGGAGAAGAGGAGGCTGAGGGGAGACCTCATTGCTCTCTGCAACTACCTGAAAGGGGGTTGTGGTGAGGTGGGTGTTGGTCTCTTCTCCCAAGTGACAAGCGACAGGACAGGAGGAAATGGCCTCAAGTTGCGCCAGGGGAGGTTTAGGCTGGATATGAGGAAAAATGTCTTTCCTGAGAGAGTGGTGAAGCATTGGAAGAGGCTGCCCAGGGAGGTGGTGGAGTCACCATCCCTGGAGGGGTTCAAGGAACGTGCGGACGTGGCACGGTGGGACATGGTTTAGTGGGCATGGTGGTGTTGCGTTGGTGGTTGAACTTGATGATCTCACAGGTCTTTTCCAACCTTAATGATTCTGTGAAGATAAGTGTTGCTGCTGGCGTGTCAGGAATGGCCTGTGTAACGTACCGACTGCGGTCTGCTGGGCCGTGTAGTTTGGCGGTGGCACTAGAAGACGATTGAAACACCCTTCAATTCAGTCTTACATTGATGGGCAATTTTAAGAGGATGCAAGCAAAATAAATTACACCAATGCAGGACTATGGGCTCTTGAGTTTTTCATTGACGTTCACGACAAAATACTGCAGTTTTCCACACAGAATCACTTTTGGTTATTTAAATAAATTAAATCCATGCCTTATACATTTTATCTGTATAACACACAGGGGATAATTACATGAAGAGTGGTCAAATTACTGTTTCCTCACACCAGGATAAACACTAATGGCATTAACATTAAATGCAGGGCGCTTCACAGTAACACTTCATTAGGGATAGGAAGACCTGTAAGACCCGCTTGTATGCTTTCCGTCATGTTTTCCATCATAAGGCGGCGTGTCTTTTTGGTGGCACTTCCAATGTGAGGCGTTATTAGAACATTCTTCAGGTTTAACAATGGGTGATCCCTGGGAAAGGAAAAGAAATACTGAGCTAGTCACTCACAGAGCATTCATCTGTTATGTCGTCACCTGAAGGGAGCCAGGGAAATATTTAAAATGATACTTAAAAACTAATTGCATGACCCAAGCATACTCAGAGGAGTTCAAACTGCTGCCTAGCTTGCGGTTTTTTATGCAACAGATCCTCCAAATGAGTCAGTGTGAATTTTGTTTGGCTAGGACGGAAGGATCGGGGACATCGTTCTAGTAGCACTCGTGCACATACATCACGCACTCCTACTAACAAAATTAAGTAACTTTTCATATGCTCCCAAACTTGCACTTAGTTTGACCCACACACATACACTCATTTATATTTAACTTAAATACATGTCCTACCTCGGCAAAGGTTCAGGATATGTCACATCCAGAGCGGCTGCCTTAATAACTTTGTTTTGAAGGGCTTCCACCAAAGCATCCTGATCCACCACCAGACCTGGGTGACAGTAAGAAGGATACTCTTATTTTCGTATTCCGTACTGTTCTCTCACCACCCTTTTGGGCCCGGTGGTCAGGCAAGTGGCAGGGCGAGTGATCTTCACAAAGCCGAAGCGACAGCAGGGAGTGTGGTGAAGTGGGAGGAGGAAGCTTGGGTACGTGCGTCAGAGCTGGACAGTCAGGAATTTTACAAGGCAGCACCATAAAACAAAGTACAGTGCCAGACTTCGCCACCCCAATGCGTGTTAGCAACAACACTGCACTAAATCATTAAAAAGCTTAAGTAGAGGATTATACAAATACATGTGGGCTTCTAACACTCCAAGCTCACTAATTTGACAGACCTACTTGCTCAAAATTACGGAAATCCTTAAATGTTTTGCTGAGATATGACCACAGACATTTAAATAATCCAGTAACCAGAGAATTTACTGAAAATTTTGGAGTGACAGACTCTATATTAGGCTTGGGTTTTCCCAGGACTTTTTATGCCAGCAAACCATAATGCCATTTTGTTTATTCTGCACCCTACCTCTGCTGATATTAATGAGAGTAGCTGTGGGTTTCATCAGCTCCAGCTCCCTCTTCCCAATCAGTTTGTGTGTCTGTGGAGTCAGGTTCACAGACAGCAACACAAAATCTGACTGCTGGAGCAAATCATCTATCTTCTTACAGTAAACAGCTCCAACGGCACTTTCTTCTTCCTTGTTTCTGAGGGGAAAAACCCGAAATTAAACTCCAGTAGTAAGCAACAAGGAAAAAGTTCAAATCACCATTAAAGAAAAGGTTTCTTAGTTGTTTTCTTTGCTCCATAGTGCAAAGCAGTTAGCCAGTTACCTGACTGAAACTCAGTGAAGAAAAATGTTAAGCTGTTTCCCACAATACCAAGTGCCCTATACACCGATGTGCAGGACTATACCTGTGGGGATGGAAAGTAAGGAATGAGTATCATGTAAATGCACTGAATAAATAATAAAATAAATGCACGGGTGCCACAGCTGCTGGTTGTAACGGGGATTCTTTTCCAACCCAAAGGCAAGACTGATGTTTGACATGAATTCCCTTCCCTGTGAAAAGTAACTCATCTGAAAATAACCGAGGAAACCCGCAAGGCAGGGCAGGGGTTAAATCTTCAGCAATTTGTCTCAGCAGCAGTCTGCTTGCTCTGGGCATCAGTGCTGGTTCAGTGAAACCACCCGCTGCAGGACCTGCTGGGGCATTCCATCCGTACCAGGACAAGGCTGGGGCGTGTACTGCCCGGCTCCCGTCAGATTCCCACAAAAGAAAAGGATGGGAAGGGCCTGATGGGAGTCACGGCGTATGGGAAGGGCACACACACCTCATCTAGAAGACAGCAAACGGGCTGGCCAAGTTGGGCTCTTCATTGTCAGCTGGCTCCGAAAGGGCAAGATGTCTCTGCCTGCGTCCCTGCCTCACCTAAGTCACAGGAATTATGTCCTCCCAGACTATTTCTCCTTTCCTCGCTCGACTGGAATGTCACCGACATGAGAGGAAGGCCCAGGGAGTCCTGACTCGCGGGGAGACCAGTGAGATGTACCTCTCCCATCCTTCCTGACTTTTTTTCTGTATAAACTGGGAAATTAATGACCATCTTGAAGCAAGCGTATGTACTTCGCCACTTAAAATAAAGAGCCAGCAGTAAGGCAGCGACTTACTGTCATGGCCCTGAGGGCACTGCCAGCCCTGGCTGTCCCTGTCCAATCCCGCCTGGGGCTTCCCCACATCCCAGGACCCCACGGCAGCTCCCCTCGGGGCCATCAGCCCCTGCCCCAGCGACACCGCAGCAGGGCTGGTCTCCAGGTCCCCTCAGCCCCGGTCTGGCCTCCGCCCTGCCTCATCACCATGAGCTCGCCTGATGATTTGGACTTTTGGGTGAACCTGGCCACGATCCGTGGCCCTTCGCTGCTCCCTGGCACCCTATTTAATAACAACAGTGCAGAGAGCACATTGTCCTATCCTACAGGGAGAGAACAGGGAGATCAGTTTGACAGTGAGAGGCACAAATAACGTTTAAAAGCAGTGACAAAATAGACTTTCTGTGGAGCTGCAACCCACTTTACCTCCGATTCCTGTTGTGGTACAAAATCTTCATTTCAAAGGCTTTGGCTCTCTCGGCCACCTTGTAGCCAATGGTGCCCATTCCCACGATCCCCAGGGTCCCCCCAGAAACCTCAGCCCCCAGCCAGTCAGCGGGGAAATACTCCGTGTCGGGGGAGACTGCCATCTGATAGCCTTGGGGGAGGGAAAAGAAGGAAATATGTCATGTAAGGGATGTCCTGGCATCTGCTTATTTTTTTCCATTTACTTTTTATCATAAGACAAGGCAGAAGCAGAGGAGCAGTAACATAACATTATATTGTGTTTCTGGACAAGAAGTGAATAATGCTGCACTGTCAACGTGACATCTGCCATCGATTTCTCGCTTAGGGTAGAAACACACCCAGCTCTTTGGCAGATGAGGAAGGCAAGGCCAAAGCAGCAACCTCCCTTCAATGCACATCACGCGCCTGCCCATCGCCTCGCCCTGCCTGCAGTACAGATTACCGCGCCACTGAAATGCAGCTGGGCAACACAGCTACTTACTCGTGGTGGTTCGTCAGCAGGGCTTACGAAACTGGCAGTGCCATGAATGTCACCTACATTGTAAATACCGAATGGTGCAGCTGATGAATCCGTCGTAGTATCACCAAGACTTTCAGTAAAGCCAAAATACGATTCCCAGCTATCTTGCAGATACACCAGAGTTGGCAGGGAAAAGAAACACGGAGCACGGTGGACAGATTTCTGGACAGCTTGTTTGTAATGACTCAGATACGTGTCAGCTTGGCAAAGACAGGTTTCGAGCCTCCTTGAAAACATCTCCTTCTAATCCCCTTTTCTTAAAACTTGAAAAGCAAGACTGCAGTGAACGAGTAGAACGAGTAAGTGGCTATGGGCTGAGGGAGAAGAGGCCTGAGTTTAGGGCTGTCTGAAGAAGAAACACGTCCACCTTGCTGATCCGCCTGTTTGGAAACGCTATGCACTGCATGCAAGTTATTGTCAACGTGACGGATTTGTCTTAACTTTTTCCTCATCCCTGTATTTTCCTGCATTTCTGCTTTTAAGCTTACCTTTGATCAGCACACACTTTCGACCTGCACGTTTTGAAAAGTCACCTTTCCCGTAAAAAGACTAAAACTGTTTCAGTTATTACCTTCCACAAGTCTCCTGGAAGATGCCAGCATCAAAGCCATCCCCAAGTCTGCAGTGTCAGTGGAAACAACAAACGGAGTGTTGGACACTTTCACACCGTAGCTGGAGAGGAGGTTCAGGTCCAAGTGATCTATTCCCACTCCAGAGCTTGCAACTATCTTCAAGTTAGGCAAGCTCTGGAGCAGCTCTTCATTAATAACTGGTTTGTGATACCACATATAAATAGCTCTGATCTTTTTGCTGAGAAATTTCTTGTTTTCGAGATATTCTTCCATGGTGATGAGATGAAAATGTTTCTCCAGATATTCAACATGGTCTTCGTATACTCCATGCTTCCCTCCTATACGGTCAATTAGCACATAAGGCAGTTCCAGACCCTCCATGCCCTACAGAAGCAGTGAGAAACCAAAAGGACACGTCCGTAAGTGACCCATTATACTTTTCTTTAAAAACAGGAATTGACTGGCTCCGTTACGTGCTGTTTTCCCACTTGATGACGGAGTTGGCTAAAGATATGCACCTCTACATGCAGAACTTTTCTTGTGTTCCTCCTGTGTTACTCAGAAGGACGTTCACTTTTTATAGAATCTTGTTAGTAAGACAAGAAAACATTGTTTCTGGTATACCAGCTATGCTAACACTTAAACAAAAGAGCTACTAGATGTTAGTCCTGTCCAATATTCAATATTTAAAGGCCAAAGTCTCGGTAATTGAAGAATGTGGCCATGCGAGTGGAAGGGTATCTTTTAGCCCCCAAGTTCTGCCTTTGATTGCCACCTGTGCAACCGTTTTAAGTAATTAGCATTAATGAGATTATCTCAGGGAAAATCTTGTTTACCATAACAGAGCTATAATTTGTCGAGTATGAACTTTGGAGTTACCGATTTTCTTCCCGCGCAGCAGTTTACCCTTTTTTTCCTCCGTCTCCTTCAGTGTCCTGACAACTCCTCACTCCGCCGACTCTGGAAAGAAGCCAACCGAGTACCCGGGGTTAGAGTCAGGAGCCCCCGCGCTGTCCCCCAGCCCCTTCGGAGACGCAGCCGGAGGGACCGAAGAGACGGCTGTGCCTCGCGCCCGAGGCCGGCGGGCAGTTCCCCTCGCCCGGCTGAGCACTGCCAACCCCCGGCCCTGGGCCGCTGCCTCCGGCTTGACAGGAGCAGAGCCCCCCCCGACCCCCCGCCGCCGCCGGGGCTTCTCCGGCCTTCGGGCGGGTCCAGCCCTCCCCGGAGGCCTTCGCAGCGCTCCCGGCGAGCCCGCGGGCGGGACTGGCCATGGGAAGGCGCTGACCCGGCGGCCGCAGGGCTCGGTCCGGCCCTGAAGGACGGCAGGGACCGGCCGAGAGCCCCTCCCGGCCCCGCTCGCAGCCCTCGGGCGGGGCGCGGAGAGCCCCGGGAGACCCCCGTGCCCCGCACGCCCGGGCCTACCGCCGGACGGTACCGCCGACCTCCCGCTGAGGCGCGGCCCCACTCGTCGCCGCCGCCGCGCCCCGGCGGAGCCGCGGGAGGGCGGAGCGGAGCGGAGCGGAGCGGAGCGGAGCGGAACGGGGCCGCCCCGCGCTGGCACCGCCCGGCCGCCCGCTGAGCTGCTGCCGCGGGGCGAATGGGGGGGAGAGGGGGTGCCGCCCGGGCCCCCCGGGGGAGCCGAGCGAGAGCAAGGGGTGTTCCCAGGCAACTGGGCGTTTTTCCAAACGTACCGTGCTCCTGCGCTGTTGGTAACTTCAGAATAACCGGGATTGGGCATTACCGTCAGGCACGCTCTGCTTCCCGGGCTGCCCTCGCCTACCAGCCAGGGTCTGGCCTCTCTGTTGGCCGTTCAGACTATTTGCACGTGAGTTGATGTGGCACGAAGAGTTGCCTCTGACCGGCAGACGCCTTGCGCGCACGAAGGCCTTTGCCAACCTAAAGGATTCTAAGAATACCCTCAAGAGCTCTCTTCGAGAGCTAAGCGACCGGGGCAGGCTCAGGTGCTCGGTCGCCGCGGCTGTTATCCCAGCCACAGGCAGTCCTCTGCCTGCCCCGGCTGAGAAACGCGTGAAAACGCTCCTGACGAGGCTACTTGGGCCGTCGGTCACCGGTGACGGAGGCTGCCAAGTACAGCTTCAGCGCTCTGCATGCTAACCCTGCGCTGGAGCCATGGCCCTCGCTGCGCGGGTGGTCAGCAGGCGCTCGAGTGGGTGCCCGGCTGCTGCCCTGAGAACGGACCGGGAGCTGGGAAGCACGGCTACTGCGGGCAGCAGGATCTCTCTCCTTCACCCTACAGAATAACGGGCGATTGCACCCTGCCGTGTCTCTCCTGACCGCTGTAGTGCTTTCCACCACTGGAGTACAAAATCGTGTCTTCCTGAATTCTGCCAAATACATTTTGATATGCTGGACATTAAGGCAGTCGAGTTTAACACCAAGTCCTCTATAAAATGACTAACGAAAACACAAAGTGTCATAAAATGTTGCAATAATTATACGAAACAGTTGTTCTCCTGGTGACGATTTTTTAGTATCATTTGCGTACATGGATTTCGAGTTCAGACAGTTAAACTTTAAAGCAAAAATTCATTAACTAGCAAGGTGGAGTTCCAGCACATCAACTGCATTCTTAGTTAAGTCTGCTTGAATTTTCTTCTTTAAAAAAAAAAAACAAACCCTAAAATGCTTACACGTTCCCTGTTTCCCATCAGCTGCTTCCAAGTTTGCTGATAAGACATAATAGGTGATCTTTTAACTTCCCGCTCATGTTACAATACCTGAGATCAAAGGATCATTGTAAAGCCCCTCTCAAAGACACAAGTCATTCTGGCTACGAGCGGTGGAAGGAGGTCTACCGTATTTTAGTAGTGAAGGTAAAAAAAACAACCTTTGGAAGGACAACATGGTAGTTTTTCCCTTTGTATATCCAATTAACAGATTTGAATGAACAAAATGAAGGAGCGCTTAGTCAGGGGAGCCAAAAAAATAATAGTCAAAGGATTGTTAACTCTTTTTTAAGCAAAAATCCAGGACTTACATATCAAATGTCAAGAAAATGGGTGTGTTACGTGCTAAAATGTAGGGAGAGTCAGATAGCGTCAACGTTTTTTTGTGTAACTTCAACATCTAATTTTCAAGTTACGGTTCAGGAGCTGATCTATGTCTGTAGGAGATATATCTGTATAGCAACATACGTGACAGTTCAGGAAGCCGCTTATATTTTGAGTGATTGAAGAGCTGTTTGAATTACTAGGACACAGAATGTCACAGAGTAGAGCGTGGGCAGCAACCAAACAGCCGTTACCATAAGCTATGTCTGATGAAGGTAAAACAAGATGAGAGTGCGGCACCAGCGCGCTATCATGTTCTAAGTAGGTTTAATTTCTGGAGTACCTTATAGACCTCCACGTAGTGTGTTAAGTTGAATTACGTAGCGCGGCTGTGCGCTGTTAGTTTGCTGTTATAGAAAGGGATCTATTATACCAGCATTGTGACAAAGTTCTCTGAAATGAATAATGTCTGTGGGTATGGGGAGAAAAGTATTGCAGAGTCTGTGAACTGCATTCCCATTATTAAATATCGCCATTGGTATCCATGTAATACTGCAGGGCAAGCTGATGCCTGCAGTGTTAATAAGGTGCTTGCATAATAATAGTTTCTTAGGATTAGACTTCTGAAGTGTTGCATTAGCCTAAAAGACACCCGGCTGAATATGAGACGGCAGTGTGCCCAGGTGGCCAAGAAGGCCAACGCCATCCTGGCCTGTATCAGAAATGGTGTGGCCAGCAGGAGTAGGGAGGGGATCGTGCCCCTGTACTCGGCGCTGGTGAGGCCGCACCTCGAATGCTGTGTTCAGTTTTGGGCCCCTCACTCCAAGAAGGACATTGAGGTGCTGGAGCGTGTCCAGAGAAGGGCGACGAAGCTGGTGAGGGGTCTGGAACACAAGTCTTGTGAGGAGCGGCTGAGGGAGCTGGGGTTGTGCAGTCTGGAGAAGAGGAGGCTGAGGGGAGACCTCATCGCTCTCTACAACTGCCTGAAAGGGGGTTGTGGTGAGGTGGGTGTTGGTCTCTTCTCCCAAGTGACAAGCGACAGGACAAGAGGAAATGGCCTCAAGTTGCACCAGGGGAGGTTTAGGCTGGATATTAAGAAAATTTTCTTTCCTGAGAGAGCGGTGAAGCACTGGAACAGGCTGCCCAGGGAGGTGGTGGAGTCACCATCCCTGGAGGTGTTCAAGGAACGTGTGGACGTGGCACTGCGGGACATGGTTTAGTGGGCATGGCGGTGTTGGGTTGATGGTTGGACTTGATGATCTTACAGGTCTTTTCCAAACGTAGTGATTCTGTGATTCTGTGACTTTTGTATAATGTAATGTAATACATTTCCCAGGTGTGATGAATGCTTAAGCATGAAACTGGATAAGGACATACATTTCCCGTGTCTGCATTCTGTGTTATAAAGCGATATTCTATGTGACGAGGATTCATAGGCCAAAAAAAGCAGAGGCAGGAACTCTGTATTCCTACGTTTGTTGTTTCAGGCAAGGCCAACGCAAGTGATGCATGTGTTTTCACTGACTAAACCAGCATCAAGTGTTACCGCGAACCCCTCTGCTTGCCGTAGGTAAGGCCCGCTGTCCCAGTAGACTACTGTAGCAGCACTTTATCACAGATCACGCTCTGTTGGCCTATCAAAATGTTTCAAACAAAGCTGAATCAACAGAGTGAACTGCGATGGATAGTCTCTTTGCTCATGCGGCCACTGCATTTTTTGATCCATTTTTAGTAATTGTAAGATTGGATGTATTGCGTTTTCCAAGCACGATCTGAGTAGAACAGCAGAGATGGGAAACAGCATCTAGTAAGCACAGGAAGGTTTCCTTAACTGTATGTCAGCTAATTTGATACTAATCAATAAATATTTATAGATTAAGGAAAGGCAGGAAACAAAGGGCCATTTTTTGCAACGTCATTTGGAAAGAGAGGTAGTTGTTTCCTGAAGACATTTTGGGACGCTGTCCTTCAAGTGATGATTCCCAGTCTGTTGTGTGTGAGTCAACCCATCAACCCAATGACTGACAGCTGTCCTGTCCTCCAGCGCTGTGTCCTCCTGTCTAAAGCACCCCACCGGCCGGGAGCCCTTCAGTAACTAATCAGCCCAGGTTCTTGAAATATCTGCAAAAGTAGAAGTAAAACTCCAAGCAAATGCCAAGCACGTTCTATTGTTTTATGCAGAAGTGAAAGAAGTACGGCATCTGATTTTACGTTTGCTGCTTCGCGCCCGGAGAAAAGTTTGCACGTGCAAAACCTTGTGTGTTTTTTCCAGTTTTAGGATATTGATCTAATAAAAGATGGTTTTTTTCTCTCTGCCATTTTAGCTTCTCGTAGCTTTGTTTTCAGCTCTGTAATTTATTGCTTAGCCTTTTATTTTGCAAGGATAAACTTATTTTTGTCAAGGTCACACAGGTGACAATGAAAGGCATGCTGGGTGCCTGTACCTCAGGGAACAGGGAGGTACCTGGGACAGTCGTGACATTCTTGCCAGCCAACTTGCTGCTCCTGAAAAGCTGCAATGTCTTGTTTCCCAGAGCTGCAAGAGCTTGTATGTTAAACTGGTGGAAGGAAGCGTCTTTTGGCAAGCACCACCGACAATCTTCTGCAAGAAAAAGGAAGTGGGAATGGCTCTGTAAAGACGCATGAGACTACAGGCAAAATCCTAGCTGCACTTAATGGCAACTTTGCTATACATTTTACTGATAGATTAAATAATCATACTATTCATAAAGTCATAATACATAATATAATGCATAGCACTGCCACTGTGAATTGTGTATTGGTTTATTTGTCTTTTGGACCCGTATTAGGACAAACAGAGAGTACATAAAGACAACTGAGCGGACAGCAAACCGTTTCCTACAAAGCTTTAGTGAGGTGGATGAGCATTCTTCTATTTAAAGAGATCCTCTTCCTGTGGAATTTGAATCATTAATTGTAAATAGGTGCTATTTCTAGTGGAGGAAAGCTATGGGATTTTGATTTTTTCTGTAATAATTGCAGTAACAAAACCAATTTGTCAAAGTATTTTTTTTCTCTTTACAGCAGTGAAGCGCTCTGTTATATCTTGCTTCAAATATAATTATTCTTGCGAATGTCCAGAAGCAGTGATACAAAGGAAAATGTCTAGATTTGGATTTTAATGCTGCACATGTTTTTACAGACTTTTGTGTTCCCACTAATTTACAGAACGGTGCTGGAGGCTTACAAGTGTTCTTCCAAATATTTGCACAAAGTTGAAAACCCGGAGGTAGACTGCACATAAATTTGGTATTACGAACATCGTAGCATGTTCATCTTGAAGACTAATTTTCCTTAGTGCTAGTACTTTAAATTGACTTCTAAAATCCGGTCTGCTTTAAATAAGTGATTCTGAGTACGTTTCTGAAAACTGACTTTTGCCTCAGCATTTTCTGTCTCAGGAGCTAGCTTAAACGGAGACTTCCACATGTGAAAGTCAATAATATTTCTAGCCAGGTAGCTTACTTTGTTGGTTTTGATAGCTAATAGAATGGGAACAAAGTGAATGATGTAATCTAAAATGACATTTTCTTTGGGACTAGGGAGCCTAGCAAGAAGTGCATTGGCAATCAGAAGCTGTTTTTCCCAGAGCCGCTTAAAAGCCTGCATGCATCTATCTATGGTTGGAAGTGAAAAGTAATGTATTCCTCCAATTTGCACGGAAATTAAAATGGAAAAGCTGTTTTCTAATGGCAAGTGAGACCAAGCCAGACCGTGCCCACTTGGAGTAGGTTTCTCTTAATGGGGAAAACATAAGAATAAACACTGTTAGAGCTGATGGGGGGAAAGAATAAAAAGAGAGCTCTGATATTCTTTTGCACATCAGCTAGGGAGCACTTCACTGGGTATGGGGAGACCATTAAGAGCTGCTAGTATGTTCTCAACTGCTTCCTCTGTTATCATGTAGGTGGCCTTGTCTGTTTTAATGCCGAGGTGAGGCGTTATAATGACGTTTTTTAATTTTAACAATGGATGATCTCTGGAAGAAAAGAAAAAAAGAGATAGTTAAGTTACCTGCTGTTGTTTGTCCAAATAAAGAGGAGTCCTACTTTGGCTTTTGCACTGTATTTAAAGAGAAAGTTAATTTAATATAACTTTACAAGTCCCACTTACAGCCACAGAACCTGATCACCTGTCTTCAAGCAATTTTGGACATTAAAAGGACATGTTAAGAGTTTATACTGCACTCTTTTGTCCAGAAACGGACTTCTGCCATTAGGCAGCAATTTGAACTATGTCAGAAGAGAGGATTAAGCCTTCCTGACACATCAGTCCTACACAATGCTCCGAGCTGTAGTCATGCCACTCAGATAAAAGACAGTGATGTCCTGGCACGCAGACATAACAAGACCAAACTCCCCCCAACCCAAAATGCAGTCAGCACAGTTAACTCCATGAGGCACCGTTCTGGTAGATGTGTCTTTTTACAGAAGCCTCTGGTCCCAAGAGATCTGCAGTATGTCAGCCATGCAGTGGGGAAACAGCCTGTGGGAGGGAAACCTGGGGGCGATGCAGCAGGCATAAGAAGGGATGACTCAAGCAGCTTCCACCCATTCATGGCAAGTGGCACCTTCAGATAAAGCAATTTAAATGAAGCACTGCTGCGGCTTCATATGGTGATTCCATGGAGGGGGTTTAATGCTCCCCTGGGCACACAAGCCCTCTCCTGCTGTTTCCTGGCCCCCGGACTTCCCTTTGGCCTGTTATCAGATCCAACATCTGGGCTGCACCCATTCCTAGTCATGGCACCTTTACACAAACCTCTGCCCCAGGGGCGGGGGGGCTGCCTCTGCCAGACCCTGTCCGCTGCAGGGATGCTCCGGCCGGAGGCCCAGGCATCCTGCCTGAGAAACAAGCAGAGATGACAACCTGGGCAGTGGTTCCGCGTAGGTGACATCCAACGCTGCGGCCCTGATAACACCAGTCTGCAGAGCGGTCACCAGTGCCTCTTGGTCAACTACTGCACCTGGTTTGGAATAAGAGTGTCTCTGAGTGCCGTTTGCAGGTAATGATCTGAGAGTGAAAAGAGAATAGAAGGGGAGAGAGAGGAATTTTGGCCGTGCCCGATCTGTCCTCGGTGTATGCACCAGCTTTTCCTTGGATGCAGCACGGTACTGCATGTAACACAGCAGCAGCTGGCTCATACCTTCTCGCCAGCCCAGCCAACAGTTCCAGATGGTACCTCAGCTGATGTTAACAAGAGTAGCTGTGGGTTTCATCAGCTCCATCTCTCTCTTCCCAATCAGCTTGTGTGTCTGAGGTGTCAGGCTGACCACCACCATCACAAAATCTGCCTGCTGCAGCAAGTTGTCTATCTTTTTGCAGTAAGTGGCACCAACAGCGCGCTCCTCTTGCTCTTTCCTGGTGGGGCAAAAAAGGATCACACTGTATTTCAGGGCATCAGCCATGAAAATATTTTCTTCAAAGATGTCACTGGTATACAAACGAAAGGATCTGACTGTCACATTCATGCCACAAACAGGTGGCAAGCAAAGGTGAGTTTAGTCTCAGCTGGCTGTTCAGGCCCTTCTGGAAGGCTTTGAGCCCCACAGCAGGGGATGGATTGCATGCCTGCCTCGAAGCCGCTGCCATGCAGGGTCCAGGGGCTTCTTTTCAAGGCTGCAAGTGGACTAAGGCTAAGCACTGGACCAAATGGCAGCACCTCATGGGATGCAGTAATCGCTCAAACCAGAGTAGTGGTATTCCCCAGAACTCATCCGTGTGAGCTCTGAGCATGCTGGGGGTCCTCATCCTGTTGGCATCCTCCAGTGAGCCTGTCATTTTCTGATGAGTGGAATCAGCAAGGCAGCTCTTTGGGCGGCTCCTGGCTGCCCCAGGACTTTCACAAAATAAAGCGTTCAATACAAAATGTTACCAAAGTAGAGAGAGATTTTTAGTTTGAACTTTTCACAATAAAAAAGAATACTTGCCGTTCCTCCTGTTCTTTGTAAATTTAGCTGCCTGAACTTTGGGAGCTAAAGAAGCAATGATGGGAGATTGTGTGTACGATCTGCTGCTGCTCCCGACTGCAAGAGAATGGCTTTGAATTATCTCCTCCCTAATCTGGAAATAAAGAAAGAAGTCACACTAAGACAACCACTTCAGTGTAACTTTGGACCATGTGTCTCCTAACGCATGCATTTCATTGTTTTCCTTCAGTGTCCAAGTCAACAACCGGAGATTAAGTGGGTAAAGAACAGACTGGAACTACAGCCAGTTTTGCAGCATGCAGAGTGCATTACGCTTCAGCACATAAGCTTGAAGTGTAGATGTGCTTTAAAATAAGCAGGTTTTTCATTTCTGTTGCAGTATGAATTGATTATTCATCACAGCACTCTTACATAAATATTACTTTTAAGAATGGAAAATATTAAACAGAGGGAGTGAGCGATGATCCGCGGGGGGGGGGGGGGCGGGGATTTGTGCTTTATTTTCTCTTTTTTGTGGTTTATGAAGAAATTCTGCAAGATCCTAAGGAGGCTGTTCACTAGTACTTTTTTAATGCGAGTTTGCTCAGCTGTTTTTATAATTTCTGAAGTAACAGGAATGCCAAGCAGGACTAGAAATTTCTGACCTCATCCACCCTTGTGATTTGATTAGGGCTAGCTAGAGCACTAACCCTCCTTCTGCAGTCTGCATATGGAGAAAATCACTGAAAGCCGCATGTATGAGCATCGCAGCTTCTCCCTTCAGTCAGGGAGGAGCAAAGTTGTCTCAGGGTAGAGCATGGTTTATAGCAGTAAACATTAGTTCTGCTTGTTGGCTGCACCTTGTCTGATTGCAACGGCCTCAAGTTGTACGCGGGGATCTTGCTCACCTTTACATTGAAGAGCCCCTGTGCTGAATCTCTAACAAGGATCAGATTCCCAGACACGCAAGTTAGGAGGGGCTAGAAATAAAGGGTGAAATCCAGATAAATACTTGGCAAAATTCCTACTGGTTTGAAGAGAAACAAGGTTTTTCTCAAGAACAGCTCTCAAGTTAATCAGTTTTCATATTGTGCCAAGTGTACGTTTCCTAGTTCTCCAGTCATTCAGAGTTTCAACAAGATCACTCCTGAACTTCAAAATATGGGGAAAAAATAAACAAAAGGTAGAGTTATGTGTCGCTACAGTAAGATATGATAAGAATAAAAAAGGTATAAGCTTGGTTTTCTTTTTTCTGTTCACATCTCCAGGAAACCTTGGAATTTCTAATATAAAACCTAAATTAAGTTTCCAAGTGTTTAATCGCCAAGTAGCTCCTTACAAGTCTGATTTGAGGCAACCGTTCTTTTTTATTTCTGTTGTTTTAATCTTGGCCCTATTCCCCCATTTCTTGCTATATTCCTGACATAATTCCTTGAAAAGGAAATACTGACTATCTAAAAGGGAGCTTCTGTTGTAATTAGGGTCAGGACATATCTTTACCTCCGTGTCCTGTTGTGGTACAAGATGTTCATTTCAAACGCTTTGGCTCTCAGAGCAATCTTATACCCAATGCTGCCCATGTCAATGATGCCCAGAGTAGCTCCAGTAACTTACTTCAACTCCCAGAAAATCAGCTTCACAGTACTCTGTGCCTGAAGAAATTGCAATGTGATAGCCTGCAAGAAAAACACTCCAATATGAGAAATGAATGGGGTGCAACACAGAGGAACAAGGCAAAAGACTCTGGGCTTGTTGTGCTACTATAGCACACTTTTAACGGTTACAAACACACAATTTTAAATAGCAATGGTTTTTGTAAAGTCCTGGGTGACTCCCTAATATATCATCTTTCCCTGCCACATGTATGTGACATTCCCATTTATTCTCACCATACTACAAAATGCCTTTTGATGTAACCTCCCCTAAAAACCCTTTCACTGCTTTAGATAAAAATATTGCCCTGTTCTGCATCAACAATCGAAATAATTATTGCCAGTAACACTGCAGAGTTTGGAAATGTCATATAGAGAACAACACTAGATGTTGGTTTCGCTATTTAGAATAAGAACAGGTTTCCTGTTCACCTCTGCCACTCTCCTTGGAAAGAAAAGTGTAACTTCTTTAAAAATCACTACTCAGTAATTTCCATAATTATCACAGAATATCTGTTAAACCTGCAAAAATTTGCATAGTTCTACAACACAGAAAATACACTTATATGCGCAGAGACAGCACTTATTAGTCTGCTAGCAAGGTGACGGGCTTCTGATATTTCAGTCTTCTGATACTGCCAGCTCTTCTAAAACGTAAGCAGAATATTGTGAAAGTATCAAAAAATGCCTCAGTATAACACTCAGTCATGCCAGGACAGAGGTATCACAAATGCCACCAGGCATAGTTTATGTAGATGGAAACAAGAAATTAATCTCCCTTTTAATCTGTCTCCTCCTTTTGAGGTAGAAACAGATTTAGGGGGAGACAAGTCTCCTTTGAGTTTCTATGAATCCTGTGGTACAGCTGGCAAATCAAAGGCAGGTAAATTTAACGGGATAAATCTCAAAGATCTTTTCCCGAAGCAGGAGGCATTCTAGCCAAGCCAAGGGTAGGTCTACCTGGGGAAATGGCAAGAAAAAATTGTGGAAGAAACTGGAAAGTATGCTACTAGCAGAAACTGGAGCGGGCTGCCTTGTTGCTCTCTAACGCCCCTTAAATACCCCAATTCTGCACCGATCCATTTCAGTCCCTGAGAACATGCCCATGCCTCTGTCAGCCCCAGCTTTCAGCATACACCCTTATTCTGCCCCGTTGTTCCCTCCCACACTCTAATTTCTTCTGCCAGCCTGTGATTGCAGCGATCGTCTGGTCTTGGGCATCCTGCACTTTTGGTCAATAACGCTGTAATGCTATCCCATCAAGAAGCACGTCTTATGTTGGCCAAATGTCATAGTCACTGAAAACGCACTGCTGAAGAAGGTAATGAAATTTAAAGTTCTCATAAGTAGGAAGCACACTTCAGTGTGTTGTTCATCTGAAACTGTGAAATTAAGTCCACAGCCATATTTATTCTAAAAACTAAGTTCCAGCTTCTAAGACCGTTTGGTCCATAAAGCAAAAAGTTGTATTTGAATCAAATGTCATTAGATTCTGTTCCAGCATTTTCAACCCAGGCTGGTGACCTGTGAAAACTAAACTCATATGATTTTATTTAAACCCTGTTGAAATATATGTTATGTATGTTTGTGTGTAATGTAACAATTTAGATATATTTATGATATATAAAATATATGAAAATACCAATTATTTTATTTGCCAACCGAACATATTTAGATTTTCACATTTTATGTGAAACTATGTGCACTACAGATAACCTTAGGAAAAGTCAAGTTAATGGTAGGTAAATCTTGTACAATTTTTAGAAGCCACAAAAGAATTGAGATGTTACCTTCCACTAGTCTTCTAGCAGATGCCAGCAGCAAAGCCATCCCAGTATCTGCTGTGCTGCTGGAAACAGCACGTGGAGCATTAGCCATCTTCACACCAAAGCTAGCTACAAGTTTCAGATCCAGGTGATCCATCCCTACTCCTGAATTCGCAATCACTTTCAAGTTTGGCAGGCTCTGGAGGAGGTCTTGGTCAATGACTGGTTTGTGCCACCACAAATAGATCGCTTGGACCTTTTCACTCAGATGCTTTCTGTTTTCAAGAAATTCCTTCATGGTGATGAGGTTGAAATGTTTCTTCAGGAATGCCACGTGGCCAGGCAGTATCCCACGTATGCCACCAATTTAATTGACCAAAAGCCCAGGTAGCTCTCCTCCTCCCATGATCTGCACAAAGAAGAAAGACACAAAGTGTCAGAAGACAGACATATAATTATTTCCGGACATTTTAAAGAATAACCACTTTCATGTCCTGTTTCATGACATCAATGACAAGAGACCTTATAAACCACTTATTTAGATAGGGAGGTAAACAAACCAAGACAAGAGAGCAGCTCTTTTAACTATACTACCGATATTACACACACACACAGAGGTATTCTCATAATCAAGTCTGAACAAGTTCTGTCCCTCGTGGTCTGTAAAGTTTCCTATCACTGCCACCAGGCTCATAACACACAATTATTTCTCATTAATTACTTAGTTTCAGACCATCAGAGGTCTGGTGCAATAAACCTCCTTCCCTACCCTGAAACCACAAATTACCGTGTCTAAGGAGTTTAGAAAAATGTTGGACCAAATCTAGTTTGTGAAAATAAATGGCACAACTTCATCATGAACTTTGAGTTACCAGGTTAATTTTTAAATGCTTCATTGCAGAGATTTTTGCAGCCTCCTGTCCTGAAGAGACACCAGTGACTTCTTAACTGCAGTGCCTTCTCCTGAGGCTGTCATAAGTTAACAAAATAATAGGTGCTAAGGCAAGTGTTTTCCAAGAAGGACTAATGCACTCAAATTAAAACGTGGGGTTTTTTCCAGGAATCACTGACCATCTGTTTGTGGTTCCCAGAGGGTCTGTGAACTGACAGCTTTTTTTTTTTTTTTTTTTTTTTTTCCCCAATAGGCTATTTACAGCTACCATTGGTTTTCCATAGGAATTTTGGGAAGAGCTGCAGGGAGAGCTGTTCAAGGGCTGAAGATCTTGGAATCCCCTATAGCAATACTTGCTGTTGTCTTGTTAGTAGCATTTCACTATTTGCATTTGAATGTCTAGCTCTTGGCCTGTCTAGTCTTCCTGTGCTAAAACTTCATTTTACCATCCCTTCAAGAAGCCTGACCATACTGCAAAAGAATGGAAAGGCTTCCTGATTTTATGGAGGTGACAAACATTTTACTGAATTTTCTGACTTTGTTGCTTGCTCATAGGAAAGAGAATGTAAGAAAAAGCTTGGCCCTGGGCTGCAAGTTAGGGCGAATCACTAATTTTGCTTTAGGCCCTCACCCATGTGATTTCAATGGTAGATCTACCATTGTTTCATGGCCAGTCAAGATAAAAGCATCATTTTTGTCTGCATGGAGGAACTAAATCTCTTGGGATTTGCTTTGGTTGACAAAGGATCCCCCCAGGAAAATCAAAGATACTTTTTCAATGATTGGCTTTGCTTTGATTTAACATGTAGATGAAGCAGAGCTCTTCTTACAGTAGAAAACCTTAGGCCTACAATAATTTCAAAGGAGTCTGCTTTCTTCAGTGTTTTGATATAAAAATAGAATATTGCAATATTGGCTGAAAAGTGTTTCAGGATACAGTCGAATTTCTGCAGGGAATTAGTGCTCACTTCCCCTTTAATGTATTTGAAAGCGTTACACAAACTGCTTGGTGTACTTGCTTATCATTATGTAGCAGCAAGTACTGGGAACAGAACACAGGTATTCATTGAAATAACGGACTGAAGATATCAAAGTGCATAATTGCTCAGTTTAAACCTTCAAACGAATCCCTTTTATTAGTTTCACTTTATTTTTCAGACTTGTAAATGACAGTACAGATCAAGTCTAGTGAGATGACAGCTTTGCAGTATAATGACAAGAGCAGTGCAGGAACAGGTTGCTTTTTTTTTTTTAGTTTAAAGTGGTACTGTAAGAAATAGTGCCTTCCAACGCAGATGAGATTTAGTGATATCATCTGGCACATATCATTTGGGAAACACTTCACTTGGAATGGGTTGGCCATTGAGAACAGCCAGCATATTTGCTATTGCTTCTTCTGCCATCATACGGGTAGCTTGGACCGTTGCGGTTCCAATGTGAGGGGTTATGATGATGTTATTTAATTTTAATAAAGGATGATCTCTGTAAGAAACAGAAAGAACAGAATGTATTACACAGGGAATTTACTCTGCAGCTATCCCACGCTAGTTGTTAAGAACTGAACCTCAGGAAACAGCAATGGTATGTTGAGATAAAAGGGCCACAAGCACGGAACCCACAGAAAGCCGTGGGAAGTTTGCTTACCCATTTCTTCTTCCTCTCTATTGGTCTCGTTGCCTTGCCTGTCAGTTAGGCTGGCAAAGAACTGACAGACGTGGGAAAGGCTAACAGTTTGTCATTTATTTATGATTGTGCGAGACAGGCTGAGGTTTTGCCCTTAAACAGTAAGAGAGACTCCCTATGGAGATCAAGATTATGAGCACACTTTTGCACACAGTTTAAAACATTTCAGATTAATAGAATGGAAAACAGGTTTCTTTACCTTGGCAGAGGCTCAGGGTATGTCACGTCCAGAGCGGCAGCCCTAATAACCTTATTCTGGAGAGCTTCTACCAATGCATCTTGATCAATAACTGCACCTGCATTGAAATGAAATCTTGCTATCGTGACAAGTTAATGAACACGTTTTTACCTGGGAGTGGGGAGAGGTCTCAAGGGTCTAGTGAGAAAAATTACAGGATCTTCACCTAGTTAGAAAGTAAAGTAACCATTAACCAAATGAAACAGAGATTTTATTTATTAATCTTTAATTAGAGGAGAATTATGGTCCACTGCATAAGGCTTTTCCCTGGATGTGACTGGTTTCAGTCTTTTCCTCATTTTGATGCTGACTCCCCGTATTATTGTAGACAAATCATTTAATCTCTTCAAGCTTTCCACTCTTTTATCTCTTTGTTTACTGAAACTGTAATGTCTCTCATATGCTTGTTCAGTGCCAACAGATCTATAATCCCATGTGAGGTTTCTTTTCTACCTAGCTGTTGCAAATGAAACTGATGTTTTTCCTCGTACCCCATTCATCATCGGTGATGATAAACCTTTCAGATATTTCCACTATAAAAGCTGTCTTCAGGCTAAGGCTAAAGAGGCTAAAGAGAACAGAACATCTGCTGAGCATCCCTAAATTCCACAGGACCTTTGAACACATAGCATCTGACCTATGGTAAGTCATTCATTTGTAGACTGCCAGCTACTTCATGACACAAACAATACAGGGATATCACAGACTGAGATTGGAGGGGAGGATGTCAACATCATCAGACAAAACACAACCTTAACTGTGGAGCCACAAACAGTGCTTTTAGATCGTCCTACCTCGGCTGATGTTTATAAGAGTAGCTGTGGGCTTCATCAGCCCCAGCTCCTTTTTCCCAATCAGTTTGCAAGTCTCAGGAGTCAGGTTCACAACCACCATAACAAAGTCAGATTGCTGCAGCAAGTCTTCCATCTTCTCACAGTAGTGGGCACCAACTGCCTCTTCCTCCTCCTTTCTTCTGAAGGAAAAATGCACACACCCCCAAATTGACACAACTATTTCTAACTGGCTTTAACAATCAATCAACCCTAGGAGAGATCTGGAACAGCACAGAGATCAAGAGATTTGAGGCCAAGGTAAAGGAAAAGACATTGTTAGGTAGAGAAGGTGGAAGGGAGGTGGGAAGGATGTGGGCTAGAGGAAGCAAGAGGCTAGAGGAGTGGCGGGACACGGAAGGAATGATGTATGTGTGAAAGCAACACACATAGGCAATATTAGGTATAGGAGGTTGGGGATGCAGTCAGACCCCACTCTTCTCTCCTGCGTCTATGCCAATCCCTGGAGAGTCGCTCCTTGTCTGACATGTGAGTTAGGACTTGGTGTGGAAAAGGAACGAAGGGGAAGTGAAGTCTGAAAGAAAGGGAACTATAAAACTAAGAGAAGGTAAGACCCTTGTCGCTGGTGCCGGTGTGATGAGTTATCTGGCTGGGCTGAGGAGAGGGGTGACTGCCTGGGTGGGCCAGGGATGCTGCCAGAAGCCTGAAGAAGAGTCTGGCAGGACAGGGGACACAACGAGGGCACAAGGCATGGTTTGCTTGGACAGCATCTTCAGAAAGGTTACACGGCCCTTGTTCCAAACTGCTAGTAGCTAACCAGGGCAGAGCGAGTGCAGGAGGCGAGGGGGAGTTGCTTCCCGAGGGGAGCAGCAGGGAGCCAAAGCGAGGAAGTGGTGGCACGCTGGTGCTCCTCATGCTGCTCACAACTGTCACAAGTGCCTAGGAAGACCAGGGACACAGAGCAGAGCTGTGGTTTCCGTCACTGTGCCTTGACTAATTACATGCAGAAGCCAGACGTTTTTACCTCTGTTTCCTGTTATGGTACAGGATCCTCATGTCGAAGGCTCTGGCTCTCTGAGCCACTTTGTACCCAATGCTGCCCATCCCGATGATCCCAAGTGTTGCTCTGGTGACTTCCACTCCCAGCCAGTCAACAGCAAAATACTTCGTGTCTGGAGAAACTGCAATCTGGCAGCCTGAATGTAAATGCATGCTCAATGGGTACAAACCGACCATAAACCGACCATAAACGTAGGTTTGGGGGAAAGAAAAAGTTTCTCACCATCACAGCAGTGGGGCTCTGGAGAACCCTTTACAAAACATCCTTGCTAATTTTGACCAGTTTATAGAAGGGCCTGGATGGTGAAATGCCCTGCAGCCAGGGCTGGAGCCAGTAACACAGGGGGGCTCCGGGGTGGGTACTGTGCTGGGAGGAACGGCTCCTCAGGGAATTAACTCTTCCGTGGATGGAGTATTTTCTTGGAAGCTCAAAAATAGCTTCTTAGACACATACCACTCCGCAAACATTGACTTCACTTTTTTTTTAGCTGGGGTAAATCTCACCATTTCTCTCCTGGATCACAACCCAAAGCAGACCTGCTGCTTGAGTGGGGTGAAGGCTGCAAATCCCAGCTCAGCCAAGGATCTCTATGAGCTTTTATACAAAGAACTTGAGGTCCAGCAAGATGCAATAGTGAGAAAACATCGCTGGGAAAGAGGTGTTATTTCATGCTCAGGGGTGGAGTAGCAGTGACAGAAAGACTATGAGTCCCTGAAGGCAGAGGCAACTTCTTGTGATAGACTCTACTGACACCTTCCTTCCCCTGAAAGGCATTACGTAGCAAGGCCATGTGGGGCAAGGACCTACCTTTAAGGATGCGAACTAATGTTGGTGGTAGTCTGGAATAACTTTGTCAAAATATTATCAGCTCTTTCAATAATAATGCTGATGCTCTTCTGGAAATACAACCCGTTGGTTTAGACAAACTCTTCACAGAAGCAGCAAAAAAATGAAGTGTTATCCTAATTGCTCCTCAGGAGATGGGGACATGGCCATTAAAGCTTTGTACCTTCCTGTAGCTCCCAAAACTTGTTCCAGGGGGATATAGAGAAGTGGTGACATTTGATTTGGATGCATTTTGTATTCAGTTTTTACAGCTATAAACAACCCACCCAGAGAACAGCCAGGGGAGAATTAAGCCCCAGACATTATTCCAAACAGGATATCACATGTGACTTTAAAGTGCATAATGTAGACAAAGACCTTACTCTTGTCACCATTGCCTTAAAAAGAAGTGGGACGTAGGAAAAGCAGAGGCTTCTGAAAATGGAGTCCTCTGAAATTTTTTTTCATGTAAAAGCATCCCAAGTATTGATCTGGACAGATGATCTGTATCGTAGAAGTGAGATATGCCAAAGAAGTAGCTAAGATGCAGGAAAATGTAAAACATTACCTTCCACTAGTCTTCTGGCGGAGGCCAGCATCAAGGCCACTCCTATGTCTGCTGTTGGGTCCGCCACGGCGTGTGGGGTGTTGGTCACTTTTACGCCAAAGTTAGAAATCATTTTCAAGTCTAAGTGATCAACTCCAACCCCAGAGTTTCCAATTACCTTTAAATTAGGCAGGCTTTCTAGAAGCTCCTGGTCAATAGTTGGCCTGCACTCAAACACAAAAACAGATTGGATTTTTTTGCTCATTTCTTTTTTGTTTTCAAGAAATTCCTTCATGGTGATAAGGTGAAAGTGTTTCTTCAAAAGTGCTGCAAGGTTTTCTAGCACACCATGAGTTCCTCCTATATCCAGAATCAAAACGCCTGGCAACTCTTCTTCTGCCATGACCTGCAACAGGGGAATAGAAGAAATACTCCTTTGTTTAGGAGAACACCTTTAAAGGAGTGATGCTGTAGTGATCATTTAAATTCACATCCGTAAAACAGGAAACTGATGGAACTCAATACTGCTTTTAATGATACAGAATAAATCCACAGTCACTTGGTACTAGCGTGGAACATTAGATAACTTCCCAGTATTTTCACTAAGTGCTGATTTAGACTGTAACACCAAGGAATATCCACCTGCTTAGATCTAAATCCACTCCTACAAGGTGTTCTTCTCAAATAGTTTCATTTTAGTCCTGATTCAATATTGATTTCATACAAATCTGGTAGCTTCTCAACCTTATTCACAAATTCATTTCTATAAGCAGCAGTATGAAGCAGAGGCCACTAGAAAGTTACTCAAAGTTTCTTGCCTATTGATTATGGTTGGTGAAGCCGCAGGTAGTGTAGGAAGGCACTGAGACTCAGATAGGTCTGACAAACTTCTGTCAGGAATGGTTTAGGTCTAACAAATTTGCACGATGAAGGGCCATCCTTGGACAGCTGCTACACTGCTTGCCTTCAGTGTTTTACACATCCAGATCTGTACCTTAACTTGCCTCCCGCAAAATTTAGCACACCCACGCGTACATGCTGTACCAGTGGGGAAGAGCACTGCAGGTGATACTGTAAGTCCCACTGGCGGCGCAGTCCTTCATACTAGAACTTTTCCCCTGCCCGGTTTTGAGCGCAGCCCTCTCTGCAACTCATGCAAATGTACTGTATCCTGCAATAAGATACGGGCTCCACAGATAGCCACACGCCTAATTAGAGGCAGCCCTTATTAACAAAAATGGTAGCTGAAGATTTGCTGCATGTCTTCACAACAGTCGTCTGTAATTTCCTACAACTCTGTTTGCTGTGCTGCACTTGCTTTAGGTCTCTATCCCATACTGAGTCCTAGATTTGGGCCCAGAAAACCTGACGTGCTAACTGCATCAGAACAATTTTCCACAGCAGGATGCTGATTTATTCCAGGCACACAGCGCTGGGCAGAGATTTCCGGCTGCTTCGGTCCTCTCACACAAGCCTTCAGTGAGTAACCAAAACTCCAACCTGTGACAAAAAGGCATCAATGCAGATTGGAAGGTACTGTCAAACTGCATTTACCCTTGTCCTGAGCAAACTCAGGCTTATCCCAACTGCATCTATTAAATGCTTAGAATCTCAACACCAGTAAAGCTGCTTTATCCTGGCCTTGACCTGCATTTCTACCTCAGTTCCAGTCTGCTGCTGTACATGGGCTAGAGGGGGCCTCCGTGTTAGGAGAGCTCTGCAGTTCACACGAACAGTGTCTCTGATAACACTAACCAGTTCTGAACAGCAGCAAACAAAGCAAACAAAGCCACAGCGCCGCGCAGCGAGAGCTGGTTTAGCTTTAAACAAACCAGCCAGTGCAGTAGAAACAGGCTAGTCGCATGTAATTAATCTTTTCGTTAGTGTGGACAGGATGAGTCCACCACAATTCCAGATATGT
This sequence comes from Gavia stellata, assembly GCF_030936135.1. Classification (NCBI taxonomy): domain Eukaryota; kingdom Metazoa; phylum Chordata; class Aves; order Gaviiformes; family Gaviidae; genus Gavia; species Gavia stellata. The sequence continues at coordinate 103,404,043 of NC_082596.1, forward strand.
TTGATGCACGCGTGAACCATTAATAGATTGCAGCTTTGGTTCAAGAACTGGGGTTCTGCTAGTACCAGGTACAATCTTAAAAAATTATATTGACAGCAGGAAATGGCCTCAAGTTGCACCAGGGGAGGTTCAGGCTGGATATTAGGAAAAATGTCTTTGCTGAGAGAGTGGTGAAGCACTGGAAGAGGCTGCCCAGGGAGGTGGTGGAGTCACCATACCTGGAGGTGTTCAAGGAACGTGTGGATGTGGCACTGTGGGACATGGTTTAGTGGGCATGGTGGGGTTGGGTTGGTGGTTGGACTTGATGATCTTACAGGTCTTTTCCAACCTTAGTGATTCTGTGATTCTGAACTCTGCAGAGGGAAGGGGGCTCTCCAGATACCAACCTTGGTCTGAGGAGCACTTATTGTTTGTCCTCCAGCACTACCTGGGCTTGTCCTGTACCTCTGTCTGTAATCCACGCTTCTCCTGTGACACCGATGTCCGTGAGAAGAAATAGCTGGATGAATAAATTTATAAGCCAAATTTGACTGGCCAGACATCAAGGGAATTGGTTTTAACAGACTGAATGCTTTGCTCCTGAACATAATTATTCAGATATCAGATGTCTTGTCCAGTGTGCTAAATGTAACACCTGTTAAGGATAAGACAATTTTGGTTTTGGACTAGTATCACCTGCAGTATCGCTAACTCCCATTTTTTTTTTTTTTTAAGCTCTCTCTCCTCGCATTTTCTATTTATGTAAGATTATCTGCTTCCACGTATGTATACATTGATAATCACATGTAACACATCGATAAAATGTGTGTACTAAGTTCTGGTCCTCGCATTGCAGAGGAAACTTTGAAAATATGACTCAGATTGAGACAAGTGGGCAAATAAAAAGGATTACACTGAAGTATTAACTTCCGTGCTAACTGAAGCTGGCCTTATTTCTTTTGTGGCACCTGATTCACTACCTACTTGCAGATTTGTTGACCGGCACTGCTGTATCACTGTGGACTTAGCCAAATCATATAGCAAAATAAACCGACTTGATTTTTCCTGGCCCTGTTTTAAGTTAAAAGCGTGCATTATCCAGAATAAATTCCCCCCACTAACTTCTCCACAGAAGAAAACAAAATTACCTGAATAACAACCAAAGGATTAACCAGGGCTGGTTTCTCTCTGACGACGTGTCTTTCCCGGCCTGATCTCGCCGCAGCCAGAGGAGCCGATGGCCCACAGCTCCGGCCCGCAGCCAGGAACACCCGCTGCCCCGGCGCTGCCTGCACCCAGCTCCGGCGGCGGACGGCCCGCCCAACACCCGCCCTGCCAGCCGCCTGGCCACGGTGGGACGGCGGGGAGGCTGGGCCACCTTCCGCTGCTGGCACGCTGCCCGCACCGGCTCTTCTGGAAAGGAGGCACCGAAAAACGGGAACTTCGGGAGTTTTTGGAGAGCTCCGCAATTCTGGGGCAAAGCAATCCCAGGCAAATGTTCCCCGCAGCCCTAGCTCAAGCTGGTGTGGATTTTTTACAGTGGAAAATACACTTTTCTCCCTGTCTGCTGCAAGCTAACCTTTCAAATGACTGTACGGTGTGAAATCACATCTGTGCCTTTCAGGAAGCAAAAAGATTGGCCCGGGATGCCCTATTTCACTGGCCAGCTCGATTCTGAAACCTAACACTGAAGCGTCCTGGTTTCACTGCTCATCACTTCAACAGAAACGTCTATCTGCTGTGTTCAAGTACTGGCATTTTGGCTACGAGAGGTGAGGGAGTAACGGTACCAAAGTGCAACTTCTGCCAGCGCAGCTCCCACGGCCAGGGCAAGTGCTGGGTGCAGGGTGTATCGGAAAGAAACGTGTGTGTATCGGATGGACATGCAGTTGTCAGCCAGGTGGTCCAAACACACCTGTATTTTCATATAGCACTCAAGCCACAACTAGCACTAGCTTGAGCATGAAGATGTTCATTGCTGCGGCTTAATACATTGACAAAATCTTCCATAACCAAGGGGTGCATGCAGCTGTGCTCTCTGTTGCAGAATCACAGAAGGACAGAATGAGAGGGGTTGGAAGGGACCTCTGGAGATCACCTAGTCCAACCCCCGCCAGAGCAGGGTCCCCCAGAGCAGGTTGCACAGGAATGCGTCCCGGCGAGTGCTGAGTATCTCCAGAGAAGGAGACTCCACAGCCTCTCTGGGCAGCCTGTTCCAGGGCTCTGCCACCCTCAGAGGAAAGAAGTTCCTCCTCATGTGGAGATGGAACTTCCTATGACCAAGCTTGTGCCCATGATCTCTCGTCCTGTCACTGGGCACCACTGAAAAAAGACTGGCCCCATCCTCCTGGTGCCCACCCCTTCGGTATTTATAAGCATTGATAAGATCCCCCTCAGTCTTCTCTTCTCCAGACTACAAAGCCCCAAGTCCCTCAGCCCTTCCTCATAAGACAGATGTTCCAGTCCCCTCATCACCTTTGTAGCCCTTTGCTGTACCCTCTCCAGCAGTTCCCTGTCCTCCTTGGACCGGGGAGCCCAGAACTGGACCCAGCACTCCAGACGCGGCCTTTTACCAAGGTATCCCCTTGATCAAATCCAGTGGAGGCACAGGAAGTTTTTTAACATCTGTAGAGTGGTCAGCAGCAGAGATTCGGAGATTCAGGCTGCGGTGACCTCCGTTTCACCCTCCTGTGCCACCCAGCAGCACTGCTCAGGCTGGCTGTGCCGACCACCGCGGCACAGCTCCACGTCCCACTTGGGAAGGGAGATGCCCGTGGCCCTGGCCAGCAGAGTGGGAGCACAACCTGCCTGCCCAGTCGGGTGCGCCTGGCTCCTCGGGCAGCAGGGACACCCCCACAGGGCCACCTGCCATTTTGGTTGCCCTCTTGGCCGTGGCCCAGGAGCCAGGCCCCAGCCCAGGCCCCCTCGCTTGGGGCTGGCTCTGCAGCGGGTGGGATGGGGGCACAGAGACCCCTGAGAGCACAAGGTCTCTGTGGCCCTGGGCACGGCTGCCCGGCCCCTGCCCTGATGCAGGGGGCCCTCACAGGCCCCGCCATGTCACGCCTCGGCGACGAGCAGTGACATCCCAACCCGGCCTCGGCCACCTCGGCCCCTCTCCCCGCTTGGTACGGTCCAAGCCGTTCTTCCGCCCTTCCCCGCCCGCCTTCACACTTGGTATGGTCCAAGACGCCTCCCCCGCCCCTTCGGCGCCCCTGCCCCGCCCACTGAGGGAAGCCCCGCCCCCTCCGCGGGGCGGAAGCGCGTTTCCCGGCCGCGCGGACGTATTGCCTCACTTCCGCTCCCCCTCGCGCCGTCGCTGCGTCGCCCCGTTTTGCCGAGAGAAGGACGCCCACGGGGTACGGCGGGGACGGGGCGGGCTCGGGCAGGGGGGCTCGGCGGGTCGTCCCTGGTGCCCGCAAGGCCCCGGTGGCATCGCTGCGCCACGGCAGGCCGCGGCCGTTAGCGGCTTGGGCCTGCGGGGTGGGGCTGGCGGCGGAGGGGGGGGCTGGCGGCGCCGTGCGAAGGCAGGCCGGGCCCTCAGCTCCCGGGTGGTTGCTGTCGTCCCGCAGGCCCGCCACCCGCCCGTCAGGATGTCGTACATGCTGCCGCACTTGCACAACGGCTGGCAGGTGGACCAGGCCATCCTCTCGGAAGAGGACCGAGTCGTGGTCATCCGCTTTGGGCACGACTGGGACCCGACCTGCATGAAGATGGATGAAGTCTTGTACAGCATAGCCGAGAAGGTAGGCCGTGCCGTGAGACGGTCCCGGTCTGCACGCAGTGTTTCAGCTGGCTTACGCAAAGCCTTAGGCAGGTTGTAACTCAGTTTCTGAAGAGGTATTGCTGCTTTAGGAGGCAGCGAGAAAGCCGTTTGGTTCGCTTTCACGAGTGTCTCCTAAAGTCATCGGCGATGCTGATGTTTGCAGTGTTTAAGGGGGGGAAAAGAGTGTTGCAAGTTCTGAAATCAAATCGCTGCCTGTTGATAAACCATCATCTAACGAATGTCAGCGTTCAAGCAGAACCAAGTGCTTGGTAGTAGGACTGCTGTGGCTGTAGGTAGTGCAGCACTGTCACTTTACATTCAGAACGTATAGTAGCCTCAGATTGCCATTTGAATAACTCAAGAAGTTACTTTCATTTTGACTTTTAAAAATGGTAAGATCCTAAAATGTACAGGACGGTGTTGATTAACATATCTAATTTTCTGCTTGGAGACAGATAGCATTCCATTGAGTTGTGTGGCCTGAAGTAAATTGCAGGAGCCAAACGCTGAAGCGCTTTTTAGATGGAAACTGAATGCCTGCTGACAGCTGGTCACTCACTGAAGAAAGACAGATACTGAAAAAAAATTAGACTGTTAACAGATACAATCAGCTGTAATTTATCTTTTTATGTATTTGGTAAAGGTTTTGCATAGTGATAGATGTAGAAAATTGACAGCTCTTCTTCAGCTGAACCACAGAGAAAATGAAGCAAAAAAAATCTGAACCAGAAGTGGTAACTTGGGTAGCAAAAGGAGTCAGTTATCTTCATGTAAAATTGTATGCATACTGCATAACTTGATACAGAGGTCTTGGTGTGATCTTTCTCTTTTAATGTTATATTTAAATAAATGGACTTCCATCTCTAAAATCCCTCCAGTGAAAGATCTATACCTATAGCTATAGCCAAATGTTAAGAGGTAAAGAATACCATAAGGAATTGCGACATGGTGTAATTTAGTAATTTTGTGTTTAACTTGGTGGGAGTGTCTTATGCTCAGATACTGTTAGTATCGACTTTTGGCAGGATGCTTCGCAATTTGGCAGATGTATTGGCAGTTAGGGGTGACTGGGGAAAGAAAGAACAATGTAACTTCTTATTTAAAAATCTCCCTCTGCAGAAATGGCAGATTAAAGGGGGAGATCCTTCCTCATCCTCTTGCTTACAAGCCATGTTTGGATCTCTGCTGTTTTAAAGAGTGAGTAAAAGTTCCAATCGTATAGGTGTTTATACTAGAGAATAATACGGAATGTTAACATGCTGTAATTGCACGCTACATTTGAAGAAAATGTAGCTGTATTTTACATTTGATACCATGGTGCAATATTATTTTAGTCTGCAGCGTTTTTTTGGGTAGCAGTAATATTTATTTGTGCTTTATAATAGGAAAACAGGATTTTTTCGGTTTGAATCCTTTTGGGGGGAAAAAAGAAACTAGAACGCTATATGAAAATACAAAGCAGATTGTTGTCACTGAAATGTACTCCACTTACAGTTGACCCTTTTTTTTTCCCCAGTGTTACATGAACAAGAAGAAAGGTTTCACCGAGTTTCAAAACAAAAAATGATTCTAAGATGTTAGATTTTTTGCTTTGTAAGGGTTTCAACCAAACATCTAAGAATTGAGTTTCATAAAACTCCTCTGGAACACCTTTTTTAAAAATACACTTTTTTTTTTTTTAAAAGGAGGCTTACAATTATAAAACCCCATCCTCTGAAATACAGGGCTTTGGCTGCTATATGACTTTAATACCCCTTTTTAAAGAAATATTTTTAAACCATAATTTATTTAGGACTGATTACTGTAAATCAGATAACCTCTTGTGAAACCAGGTCACTTTAACCAATAGGTGTATTGGGTCAATGTGGGTGTAGGGAGGATTGTTCAAATGTTTTGCATTTATTTAACCATAATTAGAAGTGTGAATAGCTGTGGCTTTTGCTCAAATGTTAGTTGTGCCTCTGCCTTTCTGTTAAGGTTACATGAAAAGTGAGAGAGGAGAAGAAGGGGGGTGGGGGTGGGCAGGGAAAGAGGGAGCTGTAAAAAAACATACTGGTATTATAGTTACTGGTGTTTGTGATTAAAGTTGAGCAAAGCTCATCTATTTACTCCTGTCTATAGTTTTCAAAATTGTTAGCTGTAAGTATTGCTCTCAACAGTATGATGTCTTTCTCTTTTCCCCTATAAATTTAATCACCTAAACTTAGAGCATAATTAACAAGAAAAAAATTGAAATAAGCGTTGACAGCGCAGACCTTAAAGTTTGTCCTTGGCTGTGTTTGCAGCCTTTTCAGTTCAGTAATGCGAGTCTGCTAGCTGCCTTCAACTTGAATGATTTGTTGCAAAAGCTAGTCTCAGTTCCTGTTGTGTTTTTTTTTTTTTCCCCCTGGGATTTTCTTGTCCATAAAGACGTCTATAGATAAAAAACATTGTCTAGAAACTGGTTAGGAAGATGAGAAGATGGAATCTTAGGTCTTGTCTCAGATTGCCTTAGGTATTTGCTGTGTGCACTTTGGGCCATCAGGTAATGCGTGGCTGTGAGATTTGCTTCTTAAAGGGATCTGAAATCTTAACAAAAAAAAAAAAAAGAGTATTACTTACCCCTAACAGAAATTTAAAGAAACTTCGTGGTTATTGCCATTCTTCCTAGTCAACGACCATACTGCTGTGGCAATCTCATGTTGTAGGAGTGCATTAACTTTTTTTGACTGACATTGTTTATGAAGAAAGGCAGGAGGGAGAACATTGGAGGACAAATGAGATGTATTGCATCTGGCATACGATTTTTCCTACATCTGTGTTTCCTATTTACCAGCTAAGTGTGTGATTTTGATCAAGATAGGATACAGAATCTATATCTGATGGTATGTCCTCTGCTTTATATTCTTGAGCCGTTCCATTTAAAGATTTAACAGTAGTCCACCCAAGCGGATACAGTTGTGTGAAGAATTAAAATAGCCTGTAACTGTGGCTAGGCAATAACGTACTTCAGGTTTTTGCATATGCGTGTTGAGTAATGTAGACTAATCTGTGAAGCTACGGTAATTAAGAAGAAAAAAAACACCAAACCAAACCCAATCGAAATTGAAGCCCAACCCATGAAAATAAGTCTGATAAAATTTTGAATCCATGCTGCTGTTTTAGTTTCCTGCTCCATCTAGTCCCCATGGACAGCAGCTACAATGGCCTGGTAAAACAGAGAAAGTTTTGAACTGACAGGTGGATAAAGGAAGTCAGAGTGTCAGAAATAAATACATTCAAAAGTTAGTATCTGTCTTGTTCTTACGCTGAAATTGTTTTTATCTCCAGGTGTTGAGCAAGTGTGGAGCTCTCCAAAAGGAGGTCTATCACCAGAGGTTGGGGTTTTTCTCAGAAAGCAGCTGATTTACTGCAACAAATCTACTATATTTTAGTGTATGTTAGGAGGTTAAGTAGCACAGAATCACTAAGGTTGGAAAAGACCTGTAAGACCATCAAGTCCAACCATCAACCCAACACCACCATGCCCATTAAACCATGTCCCACAGTGCCACGTCCACACGTTCCTTCAATACCTTCAGTGATGGTGACTTCACCACCTCCCTGGGCAGCCTGTTCCAGTGCTTGACCAGTAGTACTTTCAGAATAAATTTGTGTTATTATGTGTTCAACTTCTAAAATCAACTTCTAAAATACCAGAAGGGGTTTTGCATATTGTCTGGATAGTAAAATTTTTGTTCACATTAACAACCTCAGTGTAGTCTCAATTGTTACAACTGCAACTGCCTTTAGTGTGGTTTTCTTGCTCAGAGTTGGTTTTAATTCTTGTTCTGAGGTCTCCATACTGTATCCCCAGTTACAACTCAAAAGTCAGAAAGAAAACTTCTTATCAACAACTGCCTTGAAGTGATAGCAAAGCTTGTTCTATATAGGAGTGTAGTTTTGAACAGACAACTGCCTGGGGGATGGATTCACGTCCCAATGGATAGGGATAGGTTAAGCTGTGGTTTGTCTCCGCAGACTTACTAGCTCAAGTACATAGATCAGCTCCTGCATCCGTACCAGCCTGAATCCAGAAATGCTTCAATTGCTTTTGCTTAAAATGAAGCCTAAGGTAAAGCCTTGTGAATTAGAGCTGGCTGTGTGTGAAGCCAGCTCAGATGCTGCTCTGTACTGCTGTGAAGCGGGCTCTGTACTGCTGTATCTTGGCTCCAATATTGTGTCTGAGCCAGTATGTGCTTCTTCAGGCTGTAAGACTGGTCAGTGCTGTGCAGAGAGAGACATTTGAGTAGTTCTGCAGGGCTTGTCTTGTGTTGAAATAAAATGCCTCTTGGTGCCAAGCCTGCCCAGCCTGGCATGGCCACTGAACGGTAGATATTATGGCCGCTGCAGTGCTTCTACATCACCCTTTCCGTATTTAGCCTCTTACCCGTGTTTTTATCTAGTTCATTCTTAGGCCTGAATCCCAGCCTCCTGCTGCTATGTATGTTGGAGTGTTGCATGGCAAGGCCCATGTCATGGGCAACCTTGGCAGCCAGTGTCCAAAGTCTGCAAAACACATCCTTATTCAATGCACTTGCAAGCTAAGTGGTTTTGGAGTGGTAATCTTGTCAGATTTGAAAGCAAGCAAGGGGGAAAGAACAGACCCGCTTTTAAAGTTCTGAATTCAAATTTGAGAGTCCATATCCACCTTTGAGGTCTGCCTTGGACTTCATACAAGCTTTTGAGCAGATGATTGTCATCAGTTTCACTTCTATAAAAGTAGGTAGCTGTGCATTTACTCCCATGTAGGAGAGAAGGAAGATTCAGTTAATGGCTGAGATACTTGGATTGCAGTGATAACTTGCATATATGCTGTGCAGAGGTGATTTGAATGATCCAGTCCATTTGAGTAAGATATGTGTAATAACTTATTTAAGACTTGAGTAGTATGTGAGTTTCAGAAGACAAGCTGATGCATTCATTAACTCTGGTTCTCTTTTCTAAAATCTTAGGCTGTTAATGTTCATTGCTAGTGACAAGCATTTCTTGTTCTGCAACAGCTCAACTAAATTAAATGTATATAATGTAAAACTAACTTTAAAAGTTTTGTTTTTCCAGTACTATGTGAACTACATAGTTCTTGGAAGTAAAATTTTGGTTTAGCAGTGCTTTTGTAGTGGTCTTCTGGTGCGGCATATAATCTCCTTGGACTAGTCTTTCAGTGAACAAAGCAGGTCCTAAGAATGTTGTATTAATGCTTGGTTTAACTTAAAATAATTTTCTAATCTCCAAATTAAATACTTGTTCAAAGATTATGTTTAGTTTGTTGGAATTGCCAAAGGTGGTGTAGAAATTTCCCCACACGGCGAAGCTGTGCTGCTGATGCTGAAAATGTCAGTAGGATGGAAGAAGAAATGATAGGAGAGAATGAAAATGGCTCTTCGGGTTTTGGTTTTGGTTTTTTTGGGTGTTTTGTTTTGTTTTTTTAAAAAAACCCAAACCAACAAACAACTGTCTTTTGCCTCCTAAGGCTAACCAGGGAGTAACTTCAGTCTCTTCTCAGCTAAATTGTTGACTCTGAACATCCCATTAAATTTCTTAGAACTCTTTCACATAAAATTGAAATGGGCACGAATGATCACTTCAGAGGGTGTTGAGAGTTTGATATTATGACTAATTTGGGTTTTCGAGGCTTTACATCTTGCCTATTTTGGAACATGGCTTAAATGGGATGTTTTCATTAGATTATTGACAGAGTCTAGGATTATAACTAGCTCCATAAAAGCACAGTAAAAACTATTCAAATGCTGTTTCACTCCAGAAGAGGTGTTACTTTCTTTGCTACTAATACTTATTTACGTCTTTGAATTGTGATTATTTTTTTATAATTTAGAAACTGTGTTGAAGCAGAAGTCCATCCAAATTTATTTACCATGTGCTTCTGTTTTATTGTAAACAAACCACCTCCATACTTTCCCAATTAAAGTGCCTGCTAGGATATTTAAGTACAGGGTACACCATATATAATATTTTTCTGGTACAGTCTAATCCTGTTCTATGGACTAAAATAAAACATCTTTACATCAAGCAGAAATTATACGTTTGATAGCAGAATTAACAAGTGGGAAGTACTGTGACAAACAGTAAGTTTGTCATAAACCTTAGACCACGTGTGACCTCAGACTGGTAATTTTGTATAGTCAAATGGGAAGGACCGAAATTGTATTTGTATGTAGGTAAAGATGGGGGGGCAAGGTTGTGTGTTCATGGTATAATGCATGAGTATTTGATAATATACCTTAAAGGTTTGTGTAATTTAGATGCCTACTGACTTATATTTTAATGCGCATGTGTGCGTGTTAATTTCTACTGTACATGTATGAGCTAAATTTAGAAACTAAAACTTCCCCTAATTCCACTTAAGGTTAAATATGCTACATCTAGGAAACAAAAATGTGACATGGTTTTCTTTCAGAAATGAAGACATTAACTATGACATTAAAGAGGAGGGATTCTTGTGCATTTAATTCAGTAACTCTGCAAAATGAAAGCCTATTTTACCAGAATTGCCCAGAGAATAGTTTCTCGTCAAGGTCTTTTTTTCATTATCGGTTAAATTTTTAAGCTCCTGTTTTACTTTACACCTCTCAAAAAGGCCGTCAGTTTTTATTACTAAATTAACAGATTTATTTTCATTTAACGAGCCTTGTTAAACAAATTAGATGGTTTAGAGGGCAAAAAATGCTTGGAGGCAGGTACCAGGGCCTTTTAGAGCGTTAATTTTCTTAAGTCCATAAGCAGCTGATGACAGAGGCAAAATGTGTCAGCTTGGCTTGCACAGAGCAGTTAGTCTGCTTGTTTGGAGCTGTGTGGGTCACTGTGAGGTCTCAGTTGTCTGTGAAGGGCATTTGTTTCTCTGGATGTTCATTTAGCGTAGTAACTTTCCAGTTGATGCTGGATGTGAAATGAGCGTCTTGGCTATATTTAAAAATACTGTCCATGTTAATTGGTCGTTGTGGTTAAAAATACTGGCAAGACTTTGATGTGATTTTAAGACTTAATATTTTGGAAAATAAATATTGCAATAATGAAAGCTTATGCCTTTTAATCGGTAAGACAAATAATCAAAGGCTTGGTAATATATATTGCTTTTATATTTCCTTTTTTTTTCTGTTTAGGTAAAAAACTTTGCTGTTATTTATCTCGTGGATATCACTGAAGTACCAGACTTCAACAAGATGTACGAGTTGTACGATCCCTGTACTGTCATGTTTTTCTTCAGGTACATGATGGTTCTAGAATGTAACTCAGTTAAATTTTTTGTGTGTCTCAGCAGCGTCTCAGTAGATCATTTCTAAATGCGTATCAGCATACTGATGCTTATATTTTCATTGCTCTACAAGAGAGTAAACTGATTAAATAGGGAAATGGCTTGTTTTCCAATTAGCCTAGTAACAGTGTTTTGATAATAGAGTACAAATTAGTGATAGTGAAAACTGGTTTTGCTATGCATTGTTTTTTAGTTTTAAATCTGAAACTCCCTGTATAGAATACTGCAGTAATGCGGCAGTCAAGCTTGTCAAACTTGCTTTAAAGATATACCTGAAGCATTAAGGTTTTTTGGAGCTAAGGCATCTACTTTGATGAGATAAAATGTGCTACTGACAAGCGTGGTACTCTTCTCTGGTGTTAGACAGTAGTGGGAAGGAAATATAAACAATGAGGAATACGCTGAAGGCTAATTGCACTGAGTAGCAATCTCGGGGGCATGTTTGCAGTCTGTGTTCTAGCTTTAGAAATAGGTGGTAGAATGTCAACTTGAGTGACAGGAGTGGATACTCTATCTTGGAGGCTTATTTTGCAAGCCTGCTTATGTTATAAGGGCTTCTTCAGAATCCTACAAAGCCTTGTTGTGGGGGATATAAAGTTTATTTCTGAATTATAATACCATATTAACTTGTCTGTTTGTTTTTTTTTTTTCTCTCCCTTTAAAGGAACAAACACATCATGATTGATTTAGGTACAGGTAATAACAACAAGATCAACTGGGCAATGGAAGATAAGCAAGAGATGATTGACATAATAGAAACTGTTTACAGAGGAGCCCGCAAAGGTCGAGGTTTGGTGGTATCGCCGAAAGATTATTCCACTAAATACAGATACTGACATTTCTTTGGGGCTGCCTTTTTTTTAACCCTGTGTCCACTTAAATTTATTCTTGTGTATGTGTGTACATATATATATATATTAAACGAGAAAGACCTACCAAGCCTTCAACTTTGAGTATATTTTGAATTATTTAAACAGTTTGGATTCCGTTTGGAAAAGTAAAAGACTCGAAGTCTGGAACTGTCCAACTGCAGTAATACTGTAGATGAATTTTGGATTGTTTTTTTATTTTTATTTTTTAAAGACTTTACGCTGTGTCATCCTTTGGGTATGATGTATTTTTGTACATAAAAAGCCTGTTTGCAGAAAAACACTTCAACTGTTATTGTTTGCTTTTGTTACAGAAATATGTGGGGAAACTATATTATAGCTTTTTTAAAAGAATAAAATGAGTTTCACTTATTTAGCTGAATTTTCTTTAGCTAATTAAATTTGAGAATGAAAATGAAAACAAATGTAATTGGATGCAAAGTCATAATTTTGAAGATGAAGGCTTATCACTTCTGTCAGGATTTCCTTGCACAGTATCTTGGTCTTCTGTGTCCACTAAAAATTGGAAGAAAGCACTAAGGTGCATTTATTCACATTTAGCAGAACTCGGAGAAAACATCTTCTATGACTTTCCTCCACCCTGACTTAATTGACTTGTGGTGATGGACTTCTTTTTCACGGTGATTATGCATACAGTAGTCAGCTTGACATACTTGGTAGATTCTGCAGTGCCAAAGGGTAATTGCAGTTCTGGAGCCGGTTGCATAGTCAGCAGCTGAAGAAAGGATGAGCTACGCTTTCTCTCATTTGACCTCCATTTTGTCTAATGGTATACTAAAATGCATATATACTCATGAAACTTGGATTGGGTTCCACTGTGGCCTGGCTTTTGAGGTTGCTGTTTGCATTTCTGATAACTTTTGTTCTGCAGTAATGGAACCAGGGTGGTGTGGGTTTTTTTGTTTTGTTTTTAAACTGATACACGCGTATTTACAGGATTAAGAAAAAACAAGCCAGACTATGCAGAAAGGAGATACCTGTCCTTTTGGTCTAGTTTGTTACAAGACAAAGCGGAATATGCTTTTTTTACCATCTGTGTGTTTTAGAGGATTTAGAATGAGTTGAGAAAGTAAAATTAAATTAACCTGGTTTACAGTGGTTATTAATTATGGAATCATTTCTGTTGGAAGGGACTACTGGAGGTCTAGTCCAACCTCCCAAAGTAGGTCCCGCTTGATCAGGTTGCCTAGGACTGCCCAGCGTTGAGTGTCTCTAGGGATAGTGAGTCTTCAACCTTTCTGCAAAGCCTGTTCTGCTTGAGCACCCTCATAGCTGAGGGTGCATCTAGCTGGAATTTCCTGTGTTCCAGCTTGTGTCTATTAACTTTCTTGTGTAGAACACCTGCAACAAGAGTCTGTCTGTTCTCCATGCTCAACCACGGGGTAGCTGTAGCCAGAAGGAAAGGCGTAGTCTCTTCTTAAGACTGAACTGCCAGAATTCTCTCAAACCCTCGTATGCTTTGTACTCTACAATATCTTGGTGGCTCTCTGTTTAACTGCCTCATAACAATATATTGCTTTGAGCTGGGGAGCACCAGAATTGACATAGTACTCTGGCTGTGGTCTCATAGGAGTTGAATAGAGGGGAATGACCCCCGGCTCTACTTGTGCTAACGCTGAGCAGAATGTGGCTGCAGCCCTTGTCACCGGGGCACCCTGCTGACTCTCCTTCCCCTTGTCCACCAAACCCCGCTCTGTCCCTGCAAAGCTGCACGCCAGCCAGCCCCCCACGGCTGCGCCGCGGCATAAGCTTACCCTGTCCCAGAGGTGAGGCTGGGCGCTTGCCTTTGGACTTTGTGAGGTTCCTGTTGGCCCAGTTCTCCAGCCTGTCCTCTAGCGAAGCAGCCTCTCCCCCCAGTTTGACGTTGCTTGCAGCGCTACATCGATTACAGCATTGATTGGAATGATTTCTTGATATCGATGAAGAATCTGTAAGAGATGGTGTTAACACCTGCCAAAGTTTTAAAAGGCGTATTCATCCTTCATTAGCTGCGGTATTCTACTTACCTGGTAATGCTTCAATTTCTGCATTCGTTGTGAGAGATTCCCGTAAAGTTTCAAAGTCTTTCCTGCCAGAAGTGCCAATGTTTTGGTGTACAAGAACCTTAAAGTTAGTGCACGTGTCCCGTTTTCTTTGACTCAGCCACGCTCAGGACCTGTTTGGTGACTAGAATTCCTGTCTATCTCAAAGTGTTTAGGCTCTTTCATTAAAACTGTTAATGTCAAAGAACCGAAACTGGCACAGCATGCAGACGTGGATGACATTATCTGTGCAGCTTTGGGCTTGTGGAAAGAGTAACTACTGCCCAGCTGTAATATCTGCAAACACTGCCATTTCTTTTGGTGCAGAACAGTTGATGTTCACTGGACCTACGAAGTTTTGCAAAGGCACCTTTGTAATAACATCAAATAAGGTAAGGTGCCTTTTGTAATGTAAAACATTGACAGCATCAAAATGGCATATGCAAATGGGGAAGTTTTGTCATAGAAGGATCTTGTTACTCTGAGAACTTTTAAGTTAAAAAGGCAACAAAGAAATATGATGAAGATTTTAATATTTTTAAAATAAATGAAATACATTTTCATACATTGGAAAAGTTTGTGACTGGGTAAGTTCACTGTATGGGATGTAGTTTTCTGTCCAAAATAGTGGTTTTGCCTCCCCTCAAACCAGCAATTCTTTCCCAGTTACAGGAGATAGTGTCCCATTTAGATGAATAAACCCAGCTTTCCACTTTTTTTCCTGGGGCAATAGTTAAGAAATAAAAACAGATTCTGTTGTGACATGATGCAAGCGTGTTTGTTTTCACTGGCGCTTTTTGTGACTAGTGATGCTGATGGTAAACTCCCAGGTTCGGTGTGGTGCTGTTCTCCCTTTATCTTTCTTGATCGCATCCTCGTTTCAGTGCTGCAAAGAAACAGTGAATAAGTAGGTTAGTGGTTTAATTATTCATGAATGTGATTCAGCGTAAAAATAGTAACATCTCTGTAGAGTTAAATACATCTTCATGGATTGTCTTTCTGTATTTCTGAAAACTAGCTTACCACAAAAAAGGCATCAGAACAAATAGATGCTTAAAGTACTTCAATATTACTTACAGACGTTCCTGTCTTTCAGCGGGTAAGCAGTCTCTAAGTGAAAAAAATAATTGATGTGTCTCAGTTTGAATCGGGAAAGCGTGTAACAACAGGAAGAAGACATCACCCACACCCACAGAACACGGAAGCAGCGCTGTCTTGTAAATACTAAGAACTCGTAAATACTAAGAACACCAACTAAGGCTCCCATCGGGGTGGGGGGGTGGCATTTGCAACAGAGCGCGATATAAAACCCTGCACACAATCCTGAACTGCAGCATGTTTTTATATTACAGAGTGTTTGACAATAACACTAAAGTCGTCCTTGCGCTTTCCATCCCCATCTCACTGCTGCGAGAACAAACAACTGCCGTGCTTGGGGCGAGTGTCTTTAAGAGGTGTGCTCTGAGCCACGCTGGGAAGTGGAAGCGGGTTGAAAAGCAGCTGTACGTAAATTTACACCAGCGCGAATCCTCAGTCAGCCAGGTGAGCATACGCAAGGGACAGGAATGGTGGGCACGGTGCTTTAAGCCGCACAGGTTTTACGACAAAGGTACAGCCTCAGTTTACGTATTTGAGGTAAGTTCGCATGACCCCCTCGTGTGTGGCGCTCGGCTGAAACAGCCACATCAAGCTACAGTTTCTCTGTTGAAAAAGTGGTAGCATTCTTTGGCTCTTGGCACAAAGAAATCCAAGGTCATTTTAAATACTTGAAAAAAAGAATCTCAGTATACTTTAAAATCGACAGACATGCAGGTATGATAAATATATAAACAATATTTTCACACTAGGTGCTGCCCATAGTTCAAAACTAAGTGCAAATACATAGAGTAAAAATTAAGTTTCTTTACTTTCAACTCGTTGTCAGTGTTTTCTATCCCAGCCTCTGTCATCAGGTCAGCAACATGCTTCTCGAGGTCATCAATGCGCTCGCCCATTTCTTCCAGTAAAAAGTTAAAGATAACTTATTTATAAATAATATAATTTGATAGGTTTTTTTCCTTCCGTGAGAGTAACAAGAAGCTTTCTTCCAGATGTCTCAGCCTCTTTCTTACTCATGTTTAACGCAAGATGAAGCATGCACAAAGTCCTACTGTTACAAGACAATCCCACGTTCTCTTGCGACAGAGAAGCATTCAGGGTCTAAATATTTTCAAATAAATACCTTCCTGCCTGCCCATGAGTGAACTGGAGTATTTTCTGTGCGAGATTGCTTTCTTTCTGAGGAACTATTTTAGGTGATACCCTACAGCCAACCTCCGCAATCAGAACATGAGCGCTGCCGCAACATTGTTCTTCTCTTACGCCAAAGCCTCCTGAAAGGGCGAGTTTCAGAAAAAATGGGAAGTGTAATAAATTCTCAAATTTAGAAAGTGGAGGTAGTTTCTGTAAATACCCCTTCAGCTCTTAATTTGTCTTTCTGAGGGCTCACCTTCCCACGCTCCGGAGGCTCACCGCTGCTTTTAAAGCAGCAACACGCAGCGGTACGCTGATTTAAGTGGCATTTTTGAAGGTGGTTGCTTTGGTAATGTACCTTCAGCATCTTTACACATAATTTGTTGCTTATTTTACGTGAAAGCACGAATTGCCGCACAGAGACTAGCTCGCTGGGAGTTGATACTTTTAGTAAAGCCTTTTCTAGGATTTCCTTCTTAGTAAAGGGGGAAATAAACGGGCTTGAGGGGCGCGGGGGGGGGCAATTCGGTTGTCTTTACATCACAGGCGTTTAACAACGTCAATCCTTAAGTTTAGCGGGATGTTTAGGAAGAAAGCGCGTCCCCGGGTTAACAAGCGAAGTCCCTCCCCGCAGGGGACACCGGGCCCGGCCCGGCCCGGCGGAGCAGGCCGCCTCTCCCGCGCAGCAGTCACCCGCGGTCGAAAGAGGATATTGCTCAGCGTTATCTTTTCAGTCAGGGCTTGAAAACTCTCCTGCAGCTGATGCAGCAGATTTTCCGCCTGGGGGGAGGGAAAAAAAAAAAAAAACACCAGAGAGAAAGCAGAGCGCGGGAGCCCCGGGCGGCGGCCCAGCGAGCCGCGGCGCAGGGCCCGGCCCCAGGCCCGCCTCCCCCCGCGCCCCTCCGCTCGGCACCACGGGGGGACCCTCCGGTGAGGCGGACCCGCTGCGGTCCCCCCGCTACCGGGCAGGCGGCCGCCCGGGCGGAGCCCCCCGCGGTCAGGGTGCCCCCGCTCCCCCCCCCCCCCCCCCCGCCGCAGCCAGCCCCGCGCTCACCAGCCGCGAGAGGTCCCCGGCGCCCGGCGGGCCCGCGGCCGCCATCGCCCCCGGCTCGGCGGGGCGGGCAGGGGAGGGCCCCGCCCGCTCTCCCGGAGCCGCCGGCTGTGAGGGGGGGGGCTCCGAGGGGAGGGGGTGCGCCGTTAGATGCCGTCCAGCGGTGGAACTCTTGGTTTTCCGAAGGCACTGTCGCCTGCAGGGCGGTAACTAGAAAGGGCTGTTGAGGTTTGGCCTTCAGGGGTCTTCCGACCTCGTAGGAGAGAAGCGACAAAGCGCCCGATGACAAATGCTTGTCTTCCGCCAAGGCCCAAGGGTTGGGTTTCTTCCTTTCTTAAGGTTTGCTTCCTTTTCCCCATGTAATTACTTTTGCAATACGGAGCGGTAAAAAATACCGAGCTCGTAGAAGTTCCTTGCACCAGGACGTCTCAACGGACAAGACGGAAGGCACTGGCAAGAATTGGGTGTTGCCTCTTGCAGTCGTGCTGGCGTGTAGCTCATCCCTGCGGCTTTCAGCTTTGTAGCACGAAAAGCTCCTGGTGCCTCTGTTGCAGAGGTGTCTTCTTGTCTCCGCAGATGTCCTGGGCGCTGTAACTGCTGCCTGGTGTATATGAAGACATTTCCTATTTACCGTGCCTCTACGGTTAGGAGAGTATCCCTGTTGGGCAATAGCTTTCCTTAGTCTATTCCTTTATAGATATGCCAAACACTAACAGTGCTTTCATCCATAACAAGTTTCTCTCCTGAGTTAGCAGTGACCTCAAATGCTGGCAAGATAATCGCTTGCAAGCCTACCACTTAGACTCTTTCTTAATAAACGTAATTGTTTTCCTTCTTCACCTTCCCCACCTCATTTAGGAAGGCGTGTTAATCTCCGTGGTGAGATTCTGGCATCAAAGCAAACCTCCGCGTTGCTGCCTGCTTCCCACAATTGTGGCTTCTCTGCGCATCCTTATCTTCCCACTCTTGCGGATTCTCCTCTTTGCCTTTCTCGGAGAAAGAAAAGTCAAGCAAGTTTTGCGGAGCGTGAGGGCTCTACCAGTGTTACTGCTCTAAAAAGCTTCTAGGTAGAACAATCTGAACAATAAGGTAAAACAATCTGAACAATAATAGGCATCTAGATATGCTTTGCATTTGTAGATAGCCACTAGCTTTTTCATTCTGTTGCATAAATAATAAGAAAGAACTGTTGCTTCTTACCTCTTTATTCATTGCTAATAAATCTCCTTTTCTTTAGGGCTGGGTAGTAGAGCTGTACTATTTTTGCATTTTTACTCCTGGTAACAGCCATTGTCTTCCTGGTTTTCCCTCCTGCCAGAACAGCTACATAAGCGTCCCTCTTAGGCAGCAGTATTTTCCCTGGAAGCCGCTGAAGTGGCTCTGTCTGCCTGTGTCCAGGTATCTTGACACAGGTATCAGTGTCCAGGACTCTATGACTTTTCATAGAGTTCTGTATTGGCAGGGAAGAGCTTGCGGGGGTAAAGAAACAGCTGGAAATGTGGAGGAGGAAGCATTGGGTGCCGTGATCATGAAATGATAGTTTTTGGCAGAAAAAGACCTGGGGGTATTGATCGACAGCCAGCTGAATATGAGACGGCAGTGTGCCCAGGTGGCCAAGAAGGCCAACGGCATCCTGGTCTGTATCAGAAATGGTGTGGGCAGCAGGAGTAGGGAGGTGATCGTGCCTCTGTACTCGGCTCTGGTGAGGCCGCACCTCGAATCCTGTGTTCAGTTTTGGGCCCCTCACTACAAGAAGGACATTGAGGTGCTGGAGCGTGTCCAGAGAAGGGCGACGGAGCTGGTGAGGGGTCTGGAGCACAAGTCTTGTGAGGAGTGGCTGAGGGAGCTGGGGTTGTTCAGTCTGGAGAAGAGGAGGCTGAGGGGAGACCTCATCGCTCTCTACAACTACCTGAAAGGGGGTTGTGGTGAGGTGGGTGTTTGTCTCTTCTCCCAAGTGATAAGTGATAGGACAAGAGGAAATGGCCTCAAGTTGCACCAGGGAAGGTTTGGATTGGATATTAGGAAAAACTTCTTCACTGAAAGGGTTGTCAAACCCTGGAAGGGGCTGCCCAGGGAGGTGGTGGAGTCACCATCCCTGGAGGTGTTTAAAAGACATGTGAATGAGGTGCTTAGGGACATGGTTTAGTGGTGGGCTTGGCAGTGTTAGGTCAACGGTTGGACTTGATGATCTTAAAGGTCTTTTCCAATCCAAACGGTTCTATCGTTCTATGATTATACAGCCAACGAGTTTGCAAGAATTGCACTAAATCTTTGTAGCGCTGCGTTTTAGCAATGGCCAGGTTAGAGTTCAACCGAAAACAAGCATGACTTGGTAAAGGCTTTTGGTAAATAGCTCCTCTTGTTTGCAAGGGGTCAGGACGAAAAAACACGGTATCCAGCTGGCCCAGCAATGGAGGAAGGGCAGTTAAAGTGTGAAGGAGACTGAAGGAAATATTTCACCATGCATTTCCTCCTCCAAAGGGCTAGTTCTTTTACTTTGTGGCCTCCACAGCTGATTTGAATGGCTCTCCCAGTTCAAATCTTGAGCTGAATTAGGCCCATAGTCCACAGCTGGGTTTATGGAGTAAAAATGGAAGTGTCTGTAAAGCCAAAAATGGTCATGGAAAAGCTCCAAAGTTCAGAAAACCTAAGAACAAACAGCAAGACCAAAAAGACTTTGTTTAACAATTAATTTATTTAAAATAGAACTGGCACTCTCGGCTTTGCCCTGCTGTCCTCTATTCTCTCCCTCCTCAGAGGGCTCGGTTTTTCAGAGTTGAGCCGTTACATACATTTCCAGGGTCTGAAATCTGGGGATGTAAGATGAGCCATATTTTAAAAGCAGTAATCCATGTTAGGCATGCATCCGTGGACTACGGGTAGCTGAGCAAAAATATTTTGGTGGTGGTGGTGGTTTCAAAAGCAGAGGTTTAGCTGAGAACCAGTAAACAACCAGTGCTACCAGTGCTCATGAGAGTATTTACTGCAATAAGTAAAGAATACTTCATTTACTAAAAGGGTATGAAGAAGTTCACGTTGGCAATGAATACAAAAACAGGTCTTGAGGGGGTTAGAGAGAGGAACAAAAGAGAAGGTTTGAAAACACAAATTCATTTTCCATGCTGAAATGTGCTCTGTGCTACTTTCTTTCAGTAAAAAGCTTAGACTTCAGTCACTTTCAAGTTAAGTATGTCCTCTTGCTGTGAAGCACATGAAGTAAAAATAAAAAATAGGGTGACCTAGAGGCTGGGGAGCCATCTGCTTCTATCCGATTTCAGAGTTGCAGGCCTGTGCTGTGAACTCTTCGCATTGCGTTTTGATGCTGAAATGGTATCCAAAGCGTGTTTCTCTTGCTCTTTCCTAGCAAAATTCCAGTCCCTCCAATGCTGGAAACAGAAGTCAGGGTAGCAGGATAGGAAATAAAAGCATGTTTAAACATTTATAGTCCTAAGCTCCAAGTTCAATGCCACTACTATACGATGCCATGCAGTAAAAGCCTGCGGCGCGGAGCGATAAAGGAATTGTTTTGCAGAAATGCATTACTCTTGTTGTTTGGATGTTACATAAAGTCCCTGCCCTCTCCTCTTTGCTGACAAACGAGTTTTTATATACCAGGGGTCAGGAATCCTCCGGTCATGTACTCCAAGCATGTTTGGCTCAGGGTCGCTTTTGGAATGGAGGCGAGGACAGAGAGAGGGCATCTCAAAAACAAAGCCGAATATTATGTGTGTGGTAAGAAAGAAAAGAGGAAATTTAGTCATGGCAGGAGACAAGAAGGCAAGTATTCCTGGGCCGCCATAGCAGCTTGTCTGGCTGTAGATCAGAAGGCAGGATGCAAGTCACACTGCAGATTTTTGGGTTTTGCTTTTTTTTTTTCCTTCCTGGCAGAGGCATGGTCAATTGTAAAAGTTTTCTCTGAAGAGAAAAGGGCTTGGTACAAGCTAGCTCTTGCACCACAGTCAGGGTATTTCTGCTACCAAATTGTAGGGTTGGGTCTCTGAGTCATGTGCTTGGTCTTTCCCTCTGTCTTAGGAAGCGTCTCTTGTGTCACTTTGCAGTCACTTTGCAGTCGTTGTTTAGAGTGACACAGTGTGCACAAAAAGCTGTCTGGCTTTGCTAGGTCATCAGCTTTTATATGCTGAAATCCTAAGTGGTGCTGATGTTTCTTGCAAGCAAACTATTAACATTTACCTGTTTCTCTTGACTCAGCATAGTGTAGTTCACTGAAAGCTTGTTCCACGGGAATACTTACTGGTGAAGACATCGCTTTTCTTTCATCTGGTAACATCAGTAGAAGTAGCAAGTGGCTGTTATTTAAAAGCATGGAAAGATGCGGTGAGTGAAATGCCAATGCTTCAGGCGTGGGGAAAAGGCAAAAGGCATTCGTGTCAATGGTGTCTGACAACTGCAGTGCTTCTTTGAAAGCCAAGTCATTTGAGGTGAATATTAAAAGCTTGGGTGTTTGTGCATGGTTCAAATTTCAGGCTCTGTATCTTTGAAGAGAAAAGGGTAATTCCAGCGGTCGGGAAACCTGATCCCTGATGGAGGTCTTCTGCCTTCAGGGAAAGCGTTGCTTTTTGGGACTGCTGCTCACAAATCCCCTTGTTGTGAAAGTCGTTCAGTCAGCCCCTTTCTGCAAGTTTCTCCAGAAAGAAAACCGACAGGGTTAAATACGTTCTTTGTCAGAAGTTCCCTGTGTGTCCTATGGACATCACGTATCACTACGTAGCTGTAACAGAGAGCAGGGTACAGTTTTCCCTGTAAGTGTTCTGTGTGTGGGATAAATGTAGGAGCAGCAGAAAGCCTGCTCCAGATGCTTTGACTACAGAGGCTGGCGTGGTGGCATCCTTTGGCTCTCTGAAGAGTCATCTGTAATTTCTGGCTGTGTGAAATTACCTGTCTAGCTGCTGTTGACTGAATTATGATGTGGCGATCCAGAAATCTCTATCTCTGTTTCCGAGGCATGGCTGGTAGGAGACGCTACTTCCCATGCTGCTTTCTGCTCCAGCCTTGTTCCTACTGTCTTCGGACAATGAGGGTGGAGGAGTGTTCATCCAGCAGTTCCTCTCCTGAAAGGCTGCAGGAGGGAGCTGAAGGTGCTTGTCCCGAGTGGAAAAGGGAGTGGGGTCCGTTTCTCCGGCCTCGTGGCCCACTGGTAGCACGCTTGACACTGGATCTGGAGGCTGCGTTCAAACCACCCCGCAGCCTTGCTCCTTACGCTGGGTGTCATACGTGCACAGTGGAGCTTTCTTGAAGAAGACGCAGCGTGGCTCTGCCAGCCTCCGCTGTGAGGGCAAGACACGGCAGCCTCTGCAGCACAAGGGCGGTGATCCAACCCCACGTGTTCAGATGCCGCAGCCTCGTGTGGCTCTCTTCCAGGTACCTCACGGTCCAGAGCAGCATGTGTGCTTTGTACACAGAGATTAAACGTGGCGGGAAGGGGCGGGTGATGGAAAGAGTACTTTTCTACAAAATTTGATAAAAGAACCTGTGCTGAAGAGGCTGGAAGCTGGGCGAAGGAGGGAATGGTTCTTCTCAAGACACACATTTTGCTTTTCCCAAAGCTGTAAAGAACCGTGGCTAAAGTTCCCTTTGAGCAAACTGCGGCTATGTTCATGCTTCCTTGCAGCTTCAGAGATAACTTATCCCAAAGAAGACAACTGGAGTGTTTTCCTGGTACAGGCAGTTTAAATTCCCCTTGAATTACTGGAAAGCACTTACTACGGCTGCAGAAAGCATGGGTGAGTTTGGGCAAATATGGGGAATAACACTGGGGAACATCAGGCGTTGGATAAACGATACGTACTCTAACAGTAAGGTTTGAATCAGTGAACAATGACGGTAATATAAAAACCAAAGGGTGGAAATCTGATTCTTTGGCTGGTTTTGATGGGAGAAAAAGCTTGCGCTTCCTTGTCTGAAACAAAGATCCTTTGCAAATGTGCTTTTAAGACTGAAACCTTTACTGACAGTGGCCTACTTGCTTTCTTCTGTGAGACATTTCACAGAATCACAGAATCATTAAGGTTGGAAAAGACCTGTAAGATCAACAAGTCCAACCATCAACCCAACACCACCATGCCCACTAAACCATGTCCCGCAGTGCCACGTCCACACGTTCCTTGAACACCTCCAGTGATGGTGACTCCACCACCTCCCTGGGCAGCCTGTTCCAGTGCTTCACCGCTCCCTCAGCAAAGAAATTTTTCCTAATATCCAGCCTGAACCTCCTCTGGCACAACTTGAGGCCATTTCCTCTTGTCTTATCACTTGTCACTTGGGAGAAGAGACAAACACCCACCTCTCTACAACTTCCTTTCAGGTAGCTGTAGAGAGTGATACAGTCTCCCCTCAGCCTCCTCCAGACTAAACAACCCCAGTTCTCTCAACTGCTCCTCATAAGTCTTGTTCCCCAGACCCCTCACCAGCTTCGTTGCTTTCTTTGGACACGCTCCAGCACCTCAATGTCCTTCTTGGAGTGAGGGGCCCAAAACTAAACCAGTGCCAAGTACAGGGGCACGATCTCCTCCCTACTCCTGATGCCCACACCATTTCTGATACAGGCCAGGATGGCGTTGGCCTTCTTGGCCACCTGGGCACACTGCTGGCTCATGTTCAGCTGGCTGCCGATCAACACCCCCAGGTCCTTTTCCGCCGGGCAGCTTTCCAGCCACTCATCCGCAAGCCTGGAGCGTTGCATGGGGTTGTTGTGACCCAAGTGCAGGACCCAGCGCTTGGCCTTGTTGAACCTCATACAATTTTTTTTCATCAGAGAGTAGGGTGCTAAGAGTAGGACAGGTATTTTATGCAGTTTGGCTGCTGT
Source organism: Gavia stellata (assembly GCF_030936135.1). Lineage (NCBI taxonomy): Eukaryota > Metazoa > Chordata > Aves > Gaviiformes > Gaviidae > Gavia > Gavia stellata. Next base: position 103,428,093 of record NC_082596.1, read on the forward strand.
GGGAGGCCTTCCCAGCCCTACTCTGTTTCATGCTTCACGTGGCGTTTGCCAGCAGGAGTCTTGTGGGTGTGTGTTCCAAGCACGCCTGGCAAAAGGCGTCTGAAGTGTCAAGGACATAGAGGGACCGGAGCGTGCCAAGGGACGCTGCCAGCATAGACAGGAGAGTGCTGGAGGCTTGGCCCCCCATAGCCAGGGGAAGGGGCGCAGTGGCAGGGCCTCGTGGTGCATCAGCAGTGCGTCTGACTCCAGATCAGAAGGTTGGGGGTCCCCCGAGGCTGCTCCCGCTTTTGGTGCTGGCTGGAGGGGCTCAGAGGAGGTTCAGCTTCTCTCTGGGATAAATGTGTTATTCGAAAAGGAGCTATAACTGCAGCTCCTCGGGGTTTCAGAAAAATCAGACTGCAACTTGCCGGGTAAGGTTATGGAGAGGCTCATCTTGAGGGCGCTCACGGGACATGTGCAGGATACCCAAGGGATCAGGCCCAGCCAGCACGGGTTCATGAAAGGCAGGTCCTGCTTGACCAACCTGATCTTCTTCTATGACCAGGTGACCCGCCGAGTGGATGAGGGGAAGGCTGTTGATGTTGTCTACCTGGACTTCAGCAAAGCCTTTGACACTGTTCCCCACAGTATTCTCCTAAAGAAGCTGGCGGCCCGTGGTTTAGACAGGTACACTCTTCGCTGGGTAAAAAACTGGCTGGACGGCCGAGCCCAGAGAGTTGTAGTGAATGGGGTGAAATCCAGCTGGCGGCCGGTCACAAGCGGAGTCCCCCAGGGCTCAGTTTTGGGACCGGTCTTGTTTAATGTCTTTATTGATGATCTGGATGAGGGGATAGAGTGCTCCCTCAGCAAGTTTGCAGACGACACCAAGTTGGGAGGGAGTGTTGATCTGCTTGAGGGTAGGAAGGCTCTGCAGAGGGATCTGGACAGGCTGGATCGATGGGCTGAGGCCAATTGTATGAGGTTCAACAAGGCCAAGTGCCGGGTTCTACACTTTGGTCACAACAACCCCACGCAACGCTACAGGCTTGGGGACGAGTGGCTGGAAAGCTCCCCCGCAGAAAAGGACCTGGGGGTGTCGATCGACAGCCGGCTGAATATGAGCCAGCAGTGTGCCCAGGTGGCCAAGAAGGCCAACGGCATCCTGGCCTGTATCAGAAATGTGTGGGCAGCAGGAGTAGGGAGGTGATCATGCCTCTGTACTTGGCTCTGGTGAGGCCGCACCTCGAATGCTGTGTTCAGTTTTGGGCCCCTCACTACAAGAAGGACATTGAGGTGCTGGAGCGTGTCCAGAGAAGGGCGACAGAACTGGTGAGGGGTCTGGAGCACAAGTCTTGTGAGGAGTGGCTGAGGGAGCTGGGGTTGTTCAGTCTGGAGAAGAGGAGGCTGAGGGGAGACCTCATCGCTCTCTACAACTACCTGAAAGGGGGTTGTGGTGAGGTGGGTGTTGGTCTCTTCTCCCAAGTGACAAGCGACAGGACTAGAGGAAATGGCCTCAAGTTGCGCCAGGGGAGGTTCAGGCTGGATATTAGGAAAAAGTTCTTTACTGAGAGAGTAGTGAAACATTGGAATAGGCTGCCCAGGGAGGTGGTGGAGTCACCCTCCCTGGAGGTGTTCAAGGAGCGTGTGGATGTGGCATTGTGGGATGTAGCTTGATGGGCATGGTGCTGTGTGGTGTTGGGTGGGTTGGTTTTTGGTGTGTTGTGGTTTGTTGTTGTTGTGTGTGGGTTTTGTTTTTTTTTTTTTTAGGTTGGACTTGATGATCTTACAGGTCTTTTCCAACCGTAGTGATTCTGTGATTCTGTGATTCTGTCTGTCTCATCTAGATTATTGTCTTGGACTCAATTGTTACTCATGCAATAAAGTTGTTTTTTTGGGTTTTTTTCCCCTTGCTGCACTCTTTGCTCCTGCTAAGGGCAGTGTAAATTTGTTTTGTTCTGTTATGTGTAGAAGACATTCTTATGTGTAACACGGATGCTGAGCTTATCTCAAGAGAAGTGCGTAAATGCCACCAGAAGCACTTTGTCCTTGTCCTGCAACAGAGAAAGAAAAAATAGTTTGGGTGCTGTAATACTACTGACTCCAGACCACGTGGTGGTATTTTGAGTCATGCTGAAGCTATAGTTTCTCTGTCATTTTTATTTTCTCTCTCTGCTTCCAGGCTGCTCCACAGCTTCATCAAGAGGGAGAGAAAATGCGTCAGAGAAGGCTAGGGAGAGTTTTGGTGAGACTGAAGACACTGCACTTGCACCCTCACTCGTTCTTCAGAGAGAAAGCCAGTTCAAGGATTTCCCAAATTGCATTTCATTCCCAGTGCTGGATCTGGCTGGGATGGAGTTAACTTTCTCCATAGCCAGCCCATCTGGTGCCGTGTTTGATTTGTGACCAGAACAGTGGTGAGGATAGCACACCAGCGTTTCAGCTATCGCTGAACAGTGCTTGCACAGCTTCATGGCCTTCATGGATCCTCACTCTGCCCCCCCAGCAAATAGACGGGCTGGGCAAGGGGGTGAGAGGGGAAACAGCCAGAACAGCTGACCCCAACTGACCAAAGGGACATGTCAGACTGTGTAGCGTCATGCTCAGCAATAAAAACGGGCTGAGGGGGGGTTGTTTCTTCCAAAGTAGCTGTTGCTCGGAGACTGGCTGGGCATTGGTCTGCTGGTGGCTGCTGGTGAGTGATTGCCTTTGCATCACTTATTTTTGTTCTTTTTCTTCACTAAACTGACTTTATCTTGAACTGTGAGGTTTTTATTCTCAGTCTCACCCTTCTGATTCTCTCCCTCATTCTGCTGGGGGGGAGCGAGCAAGCGACTGGGTGGGGGCTTCGCTGCTGATTGGGGTCAACCTACCACACTCCCTCTTTCCCATCTCACTCCCTGGTATCAGCAGCTTCTTGCTGAACGCCATGATCCCGTAATTAGTAAGTATTCTGCCACGGGGAGGGGTGAAATGCGGGAGAGAAGGAGACGGCGCAGGGCTCTTCCTGCATCTCGACAAGAAAGGTCCAACGAAAAATCCAACAGAATAAAAAGAGGAATATCAATAGTGAGTAAACCTTATGTCCCTTCTGATGCTGGGCACCATGCATTGGTTCAGCACAGCACGGAGCCTGCATGGATTTTCCCATGGCACGCTGTGCAGATCCCGTCTGTGGAGATGTTCCTCGTTTCTGGTCCTTCGAGCTATTATATATTTTCTTGCGAGAAAACAACTCTACTCCTAAAGTCTGTTGACGTGAGAACTTCTGGCTGCGCTGTTGGACACGGGCAAGGACGCGCGGGTGGCACGGCAAGGGATGCCGAGCGGGAGCTGCCTGCAGCCACCTCTGCTGCAGCTGGCTGGCTGAGGTGGCCCTGCAGCCACAGGCCATGGTGTATGAAGAGCATGTGGGGAAGAAACGGTTGTAGTCAGCTGGACCTGTTTGACAGAAGAACAGGCTGTGGGTTAAGCAGTCCCAGTTCAACTTCTTGCCTGTGTGATATGTTGTTTATTTCTCCACTCACCTGAACTTTGCCCGTTGTTTCAAAGCTGTAATGGTTTGAAGAAGGGTTCACATATCTCTGCCAGCTGTCAGGTTAATTCCTGCTTCTCTGGCATGTTTGATTTGGGGCTTTTTCTTCATTCGTCTGTGGAGATGGAGCAGTCCAAGTACAGAGAGGAGTCCAATCAGCTCAGCTTGCCTGGTCCTGGTTCCCACTCCCCCAGTGCAGAGCGTGCCACCGCTCTCCAGAGATGGGCTTGCAGGCTGGGCACGTTTGTCAGAGGTCCCCTGTGGAAGAGGAGAGGGAGCTCCTTTGCATGCTGGTGGGTGCTCCACCCATGCTTACACCCACTGTTCTGTGGTTACCAAGACCAGTGCATAAGGAGAAAGAAGTGAAGATGTGCAATGAAACAGTGTCTCCTCTTTACGCTAGCGTGAGTCTGTCCATCAGTTGCAAAAACAGGGGCTCTTTAGTGTTTGAAGGGGCCAGGAGGTGGCTTTTGCCACCCGTTGCAGTGGGGTTGCTTTGGAAAATCAAGAGTGGATAGAAGAGGACAGCTGATTTAGTGAGAATACATCTTGGTAGGAATGGCCAATTTCAAGGTACTTAAGACCCATTTACTTGTTTTATGAACAGTACAGTGAATATTTTCTTAATCTCACCGTGACTATAGTTGTAGAATGAGATATAACGTGATAATCAAAGGGAATTTGGTTACTGTGGGAGTTCACATAATCCTTATGACAACATTTATTGTGCAGTGTGTTCAAGGAGTGACTTAGAGCTTATCTGCACCATGTCTTTAGCCTATGTCTTGCAGGGACTTCCTATGCTTGCTTGAGTGCAACAGTATTTCTCTAATGTAGAATATAAAATATTTTTAATACTCATCCTCCAAAATCAATTGACAGAACAACAGAAGTCTGGTTAGACTTGCAGCAATCTGCTATTTTTGCTACTGCAGTAACTACAAGTGAAGCACCAACAGCCCCCCTCCTCCTGTAAAAAGCTGCAAAGAAGTAGCTACGGCTTCAGTCTCGAAACTGGTCCAGCTGGGGTGGTTGATTCCTGTGTCCTGTTGTCCCTAGTGTCCTTCTGCTGGGAATATGGCTGCATGGAGCCAGTTGTAGAAACAAGCCTCTGCTTACTCTTCTAATTCAGTGAACCTATTTGCAAAACAAAACCTTATATCACAATTTTACCGCCTCTACCAATGTTAAAATCCCTTTGAAACCATCCCATGTCCGTTCACCACTTTCAGCTTGCTTCAACTCTATCCAAAGATACTATAGGAACATTTCTTAACAGGTATAATTTCCATCAGATTTCTTAATCAGGAATAAATCAAAGTTCTTGTTATGACTGGAGGTTTAGGGACTACGCTGTCACCAAAATGTTAACTGCTAGGAGCTAGTTCGTGAGTAGGTGGCTAGAGCTGCTCACGTACTCAATTTCAATTCTCGTACAGCAGTTGTCATAGAAAGATTAATGTTCGTCTCCAAAGACCTGCCTGGTGTGAAACGTGCTGCCTGCTTCTGTTTTCTGAATGGGAGATGCAGTTCTAGCACAGGGAGATTTTTTTTCAAAGGGGGAATTTTGCCAGTCTGTGGGGAAAAATGAAGGCACCTGTTCTTTTTCTCCTCACTCAAAACCAGAGGATTGCTGTCTGGCAGTGAAGTAGTACTGTTTCTATGGCAGGCTCTGCTTTTACAGCAAGGAAGCGGTCCTTTGAGCTCCCTCTCAGTTACTAACTACCAGCCAAAGAAAACTAGTTTGAGGTCGAGCCTCACCAGGCTGAGCATTCTCCGCTGGCCGTACTCAGACCTGCAGGTTGCGGAACTTTTCCTTGATGAGGCAAGGCTCTCTTCCATCGCCTGTTGTCTCCCGAGCAATTTTCTCCAGGGGACCATCTTACTGGAGTCTTGCTGGGTCTGTTGCGGTTGGATGTTCTGTGTGCTGGACTGTACATTACGCTGGAGTCAGGGAGCACGGAGGATGGCACCGCTGCCAAGGAAAGTTGCTTCCGGCTGCTGAGAGTATTTCGAGGCCTGACCGGTCCCTCCCTGGCACTGGCACAAGTTTTTTTGCCGCTAGGCTGAGGAGTTGAAGCCAACCTGTCCTTCCTCCCCCCCTGCCAGTGTCTGGCATCAGCAGGAGGTTTAGCTTACAGCAACGGATTAACTCCTGAACAAGTAGGACATTTTTCGGTGACCAAAACTGAACTACAGTCACACAGCAACGTGCTGTAATTCAGCCTTTGTACCCTTAGAATTTCAAGTAAGAGTAAACAACCTACGTTAAGGCAGCGGTCTGTTTCCAGTTGAGTACTTTAGAATCTTAATATTGTATGCAATTTGTTGTCACATAGACTTAAAAGTGTCCTGGAATTATTCCGGAAGCTAACCGGGAGAACTGGTGTCAGCCTGGGCAGTTTCTTCCATGTAGGTATCCGTTACTTCAAAATCCCTATTTTCTCAAGATAATTTCTCAATGTTTTCTCGAAACACTTGTATTTACACGAACAAAAGCTGGCTTCCTAATCTGGGCTACTCTTATTTTCAGCCTGAGGCTTGTTTAGACCTTTGTGCTCAAGGAAAAATAACGTGGCAAGGGCTCCCAAGAAAAGTTTGGGAAGAAGTTGGCCTAACTGCACGGTTGTAACAATGCACAAGTGATACGTGGAGTATGAGCCATTAAATAATAGCATATGTTTTAAATTATGTGGTTTATACATAATTTGATTGTTATACTCTCTCTGAATGAGTCAAATGCTCTGAAATCAAGAACTTCAGGCTCCTCATCCAAAAATCAGAACTGAAGACTTGCACTGTGTATTTTTAACTTTAACAATCAAACTTTCAGGCCTGTGGAATGAAGTAGAGCTTCATTTGAGTAGCAGAGCTGCTACTTCCCTGGAGGAAAGGGGAGTCCTGACGTCACCTCATCTATGTGGGAGAGTGTTTTGGATGTTTGTGTGATGGCACCCCAAAAATGGCCTTTGAAAAACACGCTCTGCAGTAACGTGCAGGTTCATGGGCGTGGAATGGTTGCAGTTGAGTAAGGTGTTGCTACACAGGAAATAAAGAAAAGGCTTCAGAAGCCCTGAAATCAACATTTCTTTCTATTTTTAATTCAGCTCCTTTCCATTCAAGACTCATGATAAACATTTACAGTTGCCAACACACGACATGAAATAGTACCTCGTTCATTTGCAGGAAAACCCAACTCATCTCTCACCTGATGGATGGTCAGCAGGCGCAGACGCAAGGAAGGAGGCAACATGTCCGTGACGGTGTTATGGGGAACCCATGGAACAAGTGTCGAAGACGGCTGTGCAGCCACTGGTAAGGTTAAACTGATGACCCATACTTTTTAGGATTGCTGAAGTTGGCCACCACCTCAAGCAGCTGTCTGAGGATGCAGTGTCACAGAAGGACAGAATGAGAGGGGCTGGAAGGGACCTCTGGAGATCACCTAGTCCAACCCCCGCCAGAGCAGGGTCCCCCAGAGCAGGTTGCACAGGAATGCGTCCCGGCGAGTGCTGAGTATCTCCAGAGAAGGAGACTCCACAGCCTCTCTGGGCAGCCTGTTCCAGGGCTCTGCCACCCTCAGAGGAAAGAAGTTCCTCCTCATGTTGAGATGCAACTTCCTATGACCAAGTTTGTGCCCGTGACCTCTCGTCCTGTCACTGGGCACCACTGAAAAAAGACTGGCCCCATCCTCCTGGCGCCCACCCCTTCATATTTATAAGTGTTGATAAGATCCCCCTCAGTCTTCTCTTCTCCAGACTACAAAGCCCCAAGTCCCTCAGCCTTTCTTCACAAGACAGATGTTCCAGTCCCCTCATCACCTTTGTAGCCCTTTGCTGTACCCTCTCCAGCAGTTCCCTGTCCTTCTTGGACCGGGGAGCCCAGAACTGGACCCAGCACTCCAGACGCGGCCTTTTCCCAAGGTATCTCCCTCATCAAATGAGGGTCATCTAGTTAAGGGGCGACTGTGACCCTGCGAGCCACTGAAACGTCATTGTCGTGAGGCGTGACGGAGCTTCTCGCAGCTCCTCGGGAAAGGCCCGAGGCGGGGGGCCGCCGGCGCCTGAGGACAGCGGCCGGAGAGGGAAGGGGCCGCCGGCGCCGCCTCTTTTCCGGAGGAGCTGAGCACCCTCCGCCCTCCCGGGGCGAGCGGGCCGCCCGCGTTGCCTGTGCGGAGAGCCGCAGCGCTCCCGCCGTCAGGCACTACCGCCCCAGGTAGCGGCGGCGGGGCCGGTACCGCCGGCGGGCAGCCTCCCCGGTGACACGGCGCCGGCAGCGCCTGGTCCGCGGGGCTTGGCAGAGCGACGGCCCCGCTCGCCGCCGCCTCCCGCCCCGCCGGGAGTGGGGGGAGGAGGGGGGCACCGCCGCCGCCTCCCGCCCCGCCGAATGCTGCGGGGCCGCGCGCGCGCTGGGACCCGGCGGCGGCGGCGGCGCCGCGCGCGCGGAATCGGCGGGGCGGCCCCGTCGCTCATTGGCGGAGGCGCGGCTGGTCATCGTGGCGTCACGGGCCGCCCGGGGCCCGCCGCTGCCGCCGGCCCGTGCCCCCAGTGGCGGAGCGGCGGCGGGCGGAGGGGGATGGCGGCGGCCGGAGCTCGGGAAGCAGGTGGGGAGGCGGGCGCGGCGGCGGGCAGACGGACGTGCCTGTTCGCGTGGCTGCGGATGCGCGGGGCGCGGCGGGGAGCCGCCGGCGGGTGAGGGAGGCAGGGCGGGCCGGCCCCTCCGAGAGGCGACCCGGCAGCCGGCGGGGCGCCCGGCGGCGGAGGGGCCGCGTGCCCGTGCCCTGCCTGCCCCCCGCGCCTCAGCCCGGCGCCCCGGCCTTTGGCGGCAGGTCTCCTCGGCGGGGGCGGCTGCCGCCTCCGGGCCGGGCCGGGGCCGGGGTTCCCCCTGCGTGAGGGCGGGGGCGGCCCGCGGCGGGGCGGCGGCTGAGGCGCGCGAGCGGGCGGCCGGCCGGGAGCGGGCGGAGCAGCCCGCGGCGGAGCCCGGCTGACGCCCCGTCCCCCCGTCCCCCCCTCACCAGGTGCCGGCCCTGCGAGAGAGGGCGCCGGCAGGCTGCCGCATCCCGCCCGCGGCTGAAGCCGCCCTCCGCCGGAGCCCTGCCGCGGCCGGCGAGCCCTCAGCGTGACCGCCCCCGGGGCAGCCTCCCCGCTCCCCGCCGTCATGGAGGCGGGTGGCTTGGAGTGGCTGCTGGGCCCGATGCAGCGGCTGGTGTCGTGGGGCGCCGCGGCGGCCATGGTGTTCGGCGGCGTGGTGCCCTACATCCCCCAGTACCGAGACATCCGGCGGACGCAGAACGCGGAGGGCTTTTCCACCTACGTCTGCCTGGTCTTGCTGGTGGCAAACATTTTGCGGATACTTTTTTGGTAAGTCGGTTTCGTGTCTGTGTGCGCGCGTCTGCCCAGTCCTCGAGGTGCTTGCTTGCTAGTCGTAAAGCTTTGATTCGGAGTATTTGAGGAAATAACGGGGTTTACATACTTCTTCCCCTCTCTGGAAGATCGAAGCGCTGTCTTCCCGTAAGCGAGGGAATCTGCGCTGAGTAAAATCAACCGGGCTCAGGAGCGCTGCCTGTTCCCCATCCAGATCTGGTTAGCAGTGCTGTGCTGTTCGAGATGCAACTTTTTAACCTGTAAAGAAAAGAGGTTTAGTCCAAGTCAGGTCTTTTTTCTTGCTGACTGTATTTTACGCTTCCCTTGCCTCTCTAGCTCCGTTCTCAGAGCGAAGGCCCCGGTCCCACACGCTTGTTGTACCATCTAGTTGATATTAACGTCATCGGGACACTTGCCGTATGTTCTTGCATTTTCCCGGGATGCCAACTGGCGTCAGAGGGGGTTCACTTCTAGAGCTCCATGCACGACTACAGACAAAAGTATTCATTCTTTGATAAGCAGGCAAAAGGTGGGCTATCTTCCAAAGCAAATTCTTTCTGTTTTCAACACCACTTTCAGTATTTAAAAGCAAGTTTGTTGCTATATTTAGGTCTTGCGCTGTTGGACAGAGAAAATGTTATTAGGGCGTGATTTCCGTGAATGAATTTTATTAACTTATATTCCTCGTTACTTCATATAATACAGATGCTACAACACTGGGAATGTGCTTGAGAAAAGATGAAATAGTCTGGGAAATTACTGCAACTAAGAACAGTTATCCTAATAATATTTTGACTACAAAATACTGCTTTGTGGTCCACAAAGAACTGATAGGTAACAGGCTACATCCTTTTGTTGGTTCCTGGTTTCTTTTTAAAGCTCCTCTGACTCTTTAAGGAGCTTTCTGGATTCTTCTACAGCAAAATGCAACACGTAAGTGCTGTGCTGGAGTGAAGAAAACAGGGGACCCTCTCTTGGGACCACGGCTGGCAGTCAGACTGAGGGGTCATCACTAGATCAGAGCTACTTGTTGCATTGGACCTATGTTTTCCTGGAGAGAAGAATGTGGAGCCAGCTGTTGGAGAAAGCAGAGAGCGGAAGGGAAGTAGAGGAACTGGTGGTGGTCGGGAAGAAGTGAAAAGCCCAAGTTGACAGTTTGAGAACTAGAAATTGTCTAAATTTTTGTTTCACTGGAGGAAGTTGAAATACACAAATCATTTGCACCTGAATGGAGATGCTGGCAGTTTCTAGGTAATCCAGGCGAGTGCATCTGTTAAATGAGACTTGGGCTATCAAAGAACTGAAAGGTCTTTAATTTGAATTGATTTTAAGTATATCTAGTTAAGAGATGCGTAAAAGAATAAATACTACAAGTAATGAAAAGTTATAATGTATGTCAATGTTAAAAGATTCGTCAACACTTCAAAAGAGAGAGAATGCAGTTATATTGATAAGATTATGTAATTTTTTACTGTGAGTTTTCAGGCCACATAATAGCATCCCTCCCTGACACATAGTAGCTCTGTGTAGGCTCTGGTCATCTTGGAGCTCGGTGATGGCATGGAATGGCGTCACACAGCCCGCGCGTAAGTGTATCTGGCTAGAGGGGGAGTGTAAGGCACGCTGCTGGCTTGTGGGAAAGCCGCTGCTACGGGGAAGTGTTGCAGGCATGAGCCTGCAGAAACCTTTCTGTCTCTGCTTAGAATGAATCGTCTCTTTCTAGTTCTATTGAACCAAAAGACAGAAAAGAAGACTTGCATAATGATAATTCAGTGTTCCCTGACCGAGAATGTTTTGCTTCTCTACCTGTAAAGATCAAGCATCCCTGGTAGTTCGTTACAAACACCAGTAAGTCATGAAAGCAGCATTGAGGGTGGACATTATCACTGGGCATATGGATGGTTAAAGGAAGACAGCAGAGCAAGAGCCTCTGATTTCTGTGAACGTCTTTAAAATGCACCCATAGAGCAGCCTGGCAATTCAATTTTTGCGTTAGTTGTTTAATGTCACCTATGGCTGATGTATCATCTGGGACACAGCACGCTGGATAATTTGACATACACAATTAAACCAATTCTGCTGTTTATGTAATATTCATTGGAGGGAATTAGATGGTTTTTGTTTATTTTGTTTTAAACTTATTAAATAATTTGATCCATTCTTGTGCCAGAACAGAACTGTACCTACAAGTAACTTTGTTTTGTGTATAATTTTACCCCAGTATGACTTTCAAAGTACCAGTTGATAAGATTACTGCTCCTTCCCTTTAGCAAACCACTCTAGATTTTATCCAAGTCTCTCTTCTGAAAACTTTACTGACATGTAGCTGCTGTTTCCAATTGCTTTTTGTTTCTCTTCATTACCCCTAGTTATTAAGCGTATGATTTGTGCCAGATTCAGCCCTCCTGACTTCCCCTCCACCCTGATCCAAAAAATAAGTACTTAAAGTGGTAGGCCTTAAAAACTTTCAAGTTCTAATAGTGTTGCTTTTCGGGCCTTTATTATTTCTTAGGTAGGCTTGTGGTGGAATTTTTTTTTTTTTTTAAAACTTCAAGGACATTTCTGTAATTAATTTCTGGTGTTACTTCCAGATTTTCCCCGAATTTCATATATTCTTGAACTTGAGGCTCACAGAATGGAATGTTACGTATTTCAGATGCGTAGGCAGCAGGAGCAAGACGGTTCCTGACTCTTACGCCATGTTTCTTCTGTATTTTCACTCTTGAGTAGTGCTGGTCTTTCTGTATCTCTGTTGCTCGTAACAGACCCAGTCCCACCTTTCCCCTGTGGCTCTACTATACTTCGTTCGTCTCAGCTGTGGGGGCAATTCCCTCATTTCCTATTTGTGAATTGGCAGATTCCACATGTTCCTAGACCTGTCCTTAGTTATCTCAGAGTATTTTTTGGGTTTTGCAGTGGGTGAAGTTTGACCTTTCGTCTCTGCTCCAAATAGAATATTTGCTTCCTAATCTGCTTGGCATGTTTTATGTGTCAACAGAGTTGCAGCTGGTGTATTTGCACTGTGACAGTAGCCAATGAATGCGGTACTACTGAGATCAAGGATAACGATCCTGTTTCCAGTTACCTGTTTTCACAATTTCTCTCCCTCCAATTACGCTGTCTCCAATGGTATGCCATCTTTTAAAGTCAAGAGGACTCAGTGCAATGCCTCTCCTCCTTGTCTTCCTCCCACCTAAGCCCTTAGTTTCAGGGTGTGCTCAGAGAACTTCTGTTCACCAGTGATGACAGTAACACATTATCCATTAAGTCATTTTTCGTGCTTCTCTGTTTCACAATGTCTCAAAATGTCATCTTTAAAGAGACATTTCTGCTTTCACTTATGCGTGTTTGGCCTTGCTGTGTTCCAACAATGAGTTATATGCCAGAACTTTGTGGAAAAGCAGCGGGAGAGGACTGGTCTGCAAGAATGAAAGCTGTGTATGGATAGCAATGGGCATGATTCCACTTCGCTTTGCTTATGCATGCATGGCTTTTGTTTAGGAAAAAGAAAGTGGAAGTTTGACTGTGCAAACTTATGGTTCGGTGTGTTGACTGTATGTGAAGTCTTCGGTGCTTTTAAAGAGGATTCTGAAAAAAAAATTTTTGAAAAGTAGACAGTCTGTGCTCACAGCATCACACAATGCGGTCTCCATTTACCAGTGTGAAAAGTAGATTTCTGTGCTGTGACTGGAGTTGATAGCAAGTTAGCTTTATTTTTAATAATAATATATCATTATAATTTTATATAATGCTTCAAAGCAGCGTTTATTTTGGGGTGCCAGCGTAGCTGCTGGTCGTGACTTACGATTGGTATCAGCTACTCCTTTGTTCCAGTCCTTCTGCCATTGTCAGTACTGCTTGTGCTGCCTGTCTTCTCCAGACCCCGCAGGTCATTGTTTCTCGCTCTCTGCTCAGTTCAACTTCTAGACTGGTCAGCCTGGAGAAGGTCTGTGCAGTGGGTAAAGAGGAAGAGGCGGTGCAAAACTCAACGCATTTGTAATTCTGGTACATATGAAGATGTATGGCATGCTCCAAAAAATCTGATACCAATTTTTTTCCCCTCTGCATTTTTTAATAAAACACTTCATTACCACTTTTGTTAGCTCATGGCTTACTGTGCTTGCTAGAGTTAGCTCTGATTTCTTGTTCAAGACTGGTTGTTAAAACATCCAAGGGGTACCCCAAGTCTTACTGCTGCTTGAGCTTTGGTGTGGTTAATCACCTCGTTAAGCTGTCCTAGGCTGTTTTGACGTTGCGGGCTGGCTTCAGAGCGCACCGTGGCACTTGAACCCAGTTGTGACCAAGACGGACACATCTTCATTCACGTGGCCTGCAGTCTGCCAGCTGATTAGCTTTGCATTGTCATGATCAAGAATAGGAACAAGAAGGTGGGCGAGAGTTGTGTAATCATTTGGGGGTGGAGGATGCAGAAAAACTTACTTGTGAGCTCTCCCTCTCTTCCCCCTCTCTCTCTTCCCCTTTTCTTTTTCTAGAACAGAGCTTATGATGAGATAAATTATGGGGTTTTTTAATATTAAATTCAGAATAAATAACTAGAGGAAAGGGAACTGCAGATTTCTTAGAAGTCATCAGTAGGCATTTTTGTTTGTATCTTGAGTAAGTTCAGCCAAAAGTACTTATGCTCCCTGCTATTCCCAGAGGTTTTTGGACTTTTTTTCAGTTTTGCAGTCCATAAAATGTTTTATGTAGTAGTATAATATGGTTTGTATATTTTCCAGGGAGACAATATTCTTTCCAAAGGTTTTGAGATGCAATTCTGTGGGCCACTGGCCTAAACCTCATACAGCAACACCGTAGAAATCCAGACAACAGAAAATAAAACCGTCCAATTTTGGAGTTATTCTCACAAAATAGTTGCCTCTAAGACAAACTGTGGAAACAAGTTCTGACAGTCAGGGAAAAGATGAAAACTATGGAGTGTGTTGTTTTTGAGCAAAGGTGACCCTCTACCCATTCCACATCAGTTCACCTGAAACAAAGCAGGTTCTGAAAACTGTAACGTTGGTAGAACTGGGTGGGAATTCTCAGTGCTGGACCGAGCCAGTGGAATAAGCTTCCTATTATGAGTAGAGGTTTACCGAGACGCGTATGCAGCTGGATGTCATTTATAAGCAAATGTTGGACTTGCTGTTTTCTGGGGTAGATTCCTACGTATTTATTTATTCTGCTGTAACACCTACAGTGCTACTTGTGGATCAGGTCCCTGCTGTCAGGTGTTGCTTTGGCTTCAGATAGTGGGCCAGTGATGTCTGTTTGTAGGACTTGCTGTGAGAAGGAGAAACTTTTGCTTTTGAGAGTTCTGTTACTAAAATGAATCTTGCCAGCTTTTACCATGTGGGGAAGGTGGGATGATGCTATAAACCAAGCTGACAGAGTGACTACAACTTTGAAAGATTGCGTTACATATGGCCTGCTGGTGGAATCTTGCTCAGACATTGAGAGCAGAAGTGTTATGCAATTCCTCCTCCTGTTTATAAATGCCGGAGAGCAAGGATAAAACGCCCCGCTCTTTTGTACAAAAAGAAAAGGTAAAGTAGGATTTTCTTATGCCCACGTGAGAAGCTTGTTTTGGGTGCTCCATAAAGTCCTGGAAGACTTTATGTCAAGGAGAAACTCATATCAAGAGATCCTGTTGTAAAACGAGTTTGTTTCTTGTTCTTCCTGCTGATGAAATTCTGTAATTGTATGGGCTGTCTTTCAATCCAGCTGCCGTGTTGCTACCCCAGGCTGTCTGTCATGGCCCTGGTGGGGCGTGCAGCAGCCCGCGGGCTTTCCATCTTGCCTAGAATCTGTAACTTCCCAAAGAACTGGAAGAGTCGACCCAGAGCGGCGAGGCCTGTGGTAACCTTGGTGGTTTCCGCTCTTGCGGTGAGCGGAACCGCCTCTGTGAGCCGAGGCGGTGCCGTGTTGGGTCTGCCCGTGGAGGGGCGAGCGCCCTGGGCCAGCAGCCAGCGGGTGGAAGCTGAAACGGCCTCCAGGAGTGAGGGGGAAACAGGGCGGCCAGGGCGATGGTCGTTGGGTTGCACCAACAGCAGTTGGTTTCTTTTCAGAGACATCTTAGGAAAGGAGATAAGCAAACCTTTTGTGTTTGGGCTTCTTTTACACAATTGGCATTTGCTGTTTTGAGTAGGCCCGGGACTGGAATAGCAGGATTATTGCAGCAGGATTGAGTCATACTGATGGAATTACCTAGTTTTCTCCATGACTGGTTAGTCTCTGCTCTGGCTTGAATGTTCACCTCTCTTGTCTTCATGACCCTGAACATGCATTAATAGTTTTAAGGCTGTTGAGATACTAATAAAATGTAAGCCCCCCCCATCGCCCTTTATTTGCATGTTTGACTCATAGAGGAAAAAAGAGTTCTTTTGTTTTTACAGTATTAAGTAAACAGTGAAAAACTCTTTCTCTCTTTGTAGTCTGCATATGAAGTCTGAGTTCCCTGAATACTCCAACTGTCACGGTTGTTCACTTTGTCACATAGCATCGCAGTCGGGGGGTGGAAATGCAGAGTAATGATGGTGACTCCCTCATCCTCAGGACTTCAGAGTTGCTCTTTTCTATGAACCCGTTCTAGTATACTAAGGCTCTTCATCTTTCTCTAATAATCTACTTTAATGTTCCTCCCCTCCCGGCTCCTGCTTTGGCAAAGATAGGAATCACCTCTGCAAGGCAGCAGGTAAACAGAAGACAGAACAGCACGCTCTCCCTGCAGGGCTTGTGGCTTGCAGTGCTCCTAGCCCAAGCTGGCATGAGGAGTCTTAAACTGGCTTAGTGTTGCTTTGGCAGGCCCTAATATCGATGTGACGTAGAGTAAGCAGCTTGGAGTGGTGTTTGTTTCCGTGATCCTGAGCAAAATGAGTGTTCTGGCTTTAATCTAAAGCTTCAAGAACCCGACAGCGGTCCTTGACACTGGTATTCCCTTCAGTCTTGTTGTCACGGCAGTGTGGTGTAGGCCCTGTCCTGTTTGCTCTGCCTGTTGGTCTCTGTGGCAGCTGTTCCGTTCCCTGTAGATGTCACCTAGCTTAGAGGGTTGTGTTGCCTGTGAGACTCAGTTTGGGGACATGTATTCCACGTGAGTACTTATGTTGCGTAACCCTTGTCTTTGGCTGGAGGGTCGTAAAAAAACAAACAACAAAAAAAAAATCTACGGGTGTTGTGCATTGTTTGAAGTCCCTATAAGAATTTTTAAATTTCCAGTTTACCTCCCTTGTGTGTTGTGAGTTCTGTTTTATTTTTTTTCTCTGATTTTTAAGGGGTAGAGGATCTGCAGCCATGCTTCCAGTCTCATTTCCAGTAGGGTTGTGGTGAGGGCACACTGTTATGATCAGAGAGCAGGTGGCTATGCTTATGTGTGTGTAGTGGGTGGATGTTTATACTGCAAGCAATACTTTTGTGAGGCGCCCATTACTGAATGGCCAATAATCTCATCAGCAGGGAGAAACTAACCTTGCAGCGACCTGTGCTGGATTTACCATCGTAATAGCTTCTGGTTTACTGTGCTGCTAGCTCAGCCTCTCTTAAATGCATTACTATATTTTTACACGCAAATGCGTTTGTAATTGGAGATGGTTTTTCTAAGCCTGGCTTAAACAGTTTCAACTGTTCTGCAAATCTAAGTAAGTCTTTCCCATTTGTGTGTTTTCTCATTCCCTGAATAAGAGACAAATATAACAGCAGTGAATTCCAGTAGTTCAGGGGAACTTGGCCACAGTCAGCAACACAGGCTGAATGAGCTTTGGGATCATGAGCATGGGGCATAGGCTGCGCCCAACTTTTGTTCTTCTCCCCTGCATTTTTTCCTAGTGCAGTGAAAGCCTTATCCAGAGAGCACTCTGCCTGTGATTACATGCATCAGTTGTGTTCCTTATTTCCTTCCTCACAGCATCCTCCAAATTTCTTACGATAATAGCTCTAGTGTGGCCCACCACAAATCCATCGATGGTAGAAAGAAGGGGGGGACTAAGATACACGCAACTGCTCTTCTTCCAGTAGCTACTGGTGGTGGCTCTGGCAGTGGTGTGGAGGCTCAAGGTGTTGTCGTACTTTTCCTTAGCTGTGTGCCATTAGGCAGGAGATACTTGGCCATTTTCATTGGTGTGGGCTGCTTGGCTGTTCTGCACAAGAAGATTTCCAAGGAAGCTAGTCAAGGACTTCCCAATCTCTCTCCTGTTCCTTATATGTTGACTCATAAGAAAAGATCTCTCTCTGGTGAAATGGCTATAGTGGAAATGCAGTATTGTGTGAGAGAGCGTGACGGTGAACCTAGTTGGTTTTTACTAACGCGGAGCTCTGCTATGAAAGTAGCTGAAGCATAAGAAACTATATTTTGCCAGGGTGCTGTAAAACAGGAGCTGTCAAGAAGAGGGCAGTGGTTGCCATGCCTGTGAGGCTGAGGTCTCCAGCAGCACTGAGAATGTGCTGTGCTCTGAGAATGGCCTTAGTAACTGTGCTGTGGGGGAATTTCGAAAGCCTGTGTGCCTCACGGTGCAAGCTGAAGGAGTTAGGGAGCATAGCAATGTGTTTTCACCAAACCCCTTCTTCAGCATCTCTGGTCTTCAAGGGATAAAACGTGGCAGAACTAAGCACAGAGAAGCATCTCACTGATGTCGGAGCCTTCCTATTGTAAATCTAATGTACTTTGAGGGCTGCATACGAAAAGCGTCCACCCTTTACCCCTAATGCGCTTACTGAGAGCGTCTGGTGGGGCTTGCTGAGCTTCCATCAAGTAATGCAGGAAGAGGAGCTTGGAGCATCACCGGCCTTCACTGAAGGGTCTCATTTTCCTGTGGCAGAACCTTGTGCCATCACGTAAGAGTAAGCTCTTCAGTCAAGATGGGCTGCAATCCAAGGCCACCTCTCTGTGTCACGTGCAGGAAGGGCTCAGTAGTCCCCACCAAGCATCATCTGGGAGCAAGCAAAAATTAAATTGGGGGAAGGGGAGAGGGTGGGAGAGGATGAATTATGTATGTTCGGTTTCCGCATCTTTTGGACTTCCTTACTTCCCCCAGCCTTGGTACAAATTGGGTACAAATTGATGAATTGATTGGTGTGTTCTGCAGACCTGGTCTTTCCACTCAGGTGTCTAGAGGCAGACAAGGCATACAAAGCATAATACCTTTTTCCCCCCCCTTCTTTTTTCCTGTAGGAAGATGTTACATTAAACCTGGCAAGCTAATAGCTGTGGGTATCTATTTCTTTATAGGGCAAGTGCTATAGGTCTTTATGACTTCTCTCTCAATTCTTCGTTTTTAAGGTGGTAAGTTTTGCACAGAAGTCCTTGTGAAATCTACGGAGTGTGTATGTGGAGAGCACACGTAGCTGGTGTTAATGCAGCATAACTCTATGGTCTCTGTACTGCCTTGAGCGCTCAATGAATCTGCTTCTCCTTTCACAATAATAGGTTTGCTGCTGGCTTTGGAAACAAAGACTTAAGCTTCTGGTTTCAGAATTTCTAGGATCAATCCACAGGGATGTTGTAATAAGGTTCTCAGATACTCCTGCAAGGGGATTGTGACTCTGAGCTACTGTATGTGCATCTAGAATTGGCTGGTGACTTTCTCTTCCTCAGCCTTTCATACTTGTTACTGTTAGGATTTCCTTTCTCAGGTGCTTAGATAGGATCAAAGAATGAAAATAACTGAGTACAACACTTGTCATCTTTGAGATGTTTTATTAATTTTATTTTCTTGGTTCTTTTTCAGGTTTGGAAGGCGTTTTGAATCCCCTCTTTTGTGGCAAAGCATTATCATGATCATCACTATGTTACTGATGCTGAAACTGTGCACTGAAGTACGTGTGTCCAACGAGCTGAACATAAAACGCCGCTCTTTTGCAGGTTAGTGACACAAACTGGCTTTTGCAGGGTAAATATTTTTGAAAGCATGGTGCGCTGTATTTTGGACAAGAGTTCTGTCTGAATTGCAATCCAGTCTCCTTTCTTGATAATTCAGCGTAGCACTTCCTGAACTTCTTTTTTTGAAACTGCTTTTTTTCCCAGCTAAATATGTAAAGCTGTAATTTTATTTCAGATGAGTCTTCATTCAGTCTGGAAAACAGAGTTCTTAATATTTCACACCATGCCCTGAATATAGAGCTGGCTGTTATGCCATTGTGCTAGCCTGGATTTTTTTTAAGATCTTGGCCAGAATAAGAAGTTATTTTCTTCAGCTGTACTTCCTACCAAGTTCTTTGGTATGATCATATGCTATTATCTGAAATTTTATTTTGCAATTGCAAACAGTTGCTTTTCTACATAACTTATTTTCTACTTACTGAGTTATTTGCTGTCAAAATAGGAGGTGCTGTCATACCATAGTTGCAAAACGATGTCTTTTTGTATACCATTTCCTTGGGCTTTAATGTGGGATTAGTTGGGATTTATGGGAATTTTCACATATTTTTTATTTTGGTTAATTGTGTATTTTTAGGCATTGATAATTTCAGTTGGGGCCAGGATATCATTCTTCATTTACTGAAATGTACAAGCTTTGTGGAAAGTGCCTGCTATTTTTCCCAGATCAGAAATGTGAGACGGGTAGTTTTTGTGTTTCTCTGTGTTGACTTTGACTTACAACATTTTATGTTACAGCTTGTTACCAACAAGAACAGAATTAATGCTGTCAGCTTTTTGTCAGTTGTTTTGCCAATATGGATGTATAATTTATTCTCTCCATCTGTTCTCTTCCCTCACTCCCTAATAATTGAGGGTCTGATGCAGTTCCAGATCTCCACAGCCATCATTAGAAGGCAGCAGCTACTGGCTGTGTGGTAGGGTAATTTATCTAATAGCTATGGAAGCAACTTCCATTCCCGCTCATTGTGGCGTGTAGTGTGAAACTATTCAGGGAAGTGAATTCACGTGGAAGAGGAGCTGCACACAAGCTGCTGTGTTCACAAGGGTTGTTAGTCTGGCAGGATGAGTGACTTAAAAACTACTTTCAGCCAGATTTAGCAGCAGTTAAAATCCAGGAAGCATTTGGGAGAGGCTTGTATGCTTTCTCCCTCCTTTGCTCTCTGTGCTAGCGTTTTGTGAAGTGGCAGAAAGGTTTCTCTGTTTGCCCTTTCTGAGAGGAAGTTATCCTCTTGCACATTTACACGCACCCCCTTGCAGGCTCCTTTGGTAACCTTTGGACAAAAAGGGACGCTATTCAGTTTAGTATATAGCCCTCTTTAAACAACTCTCCCTGAAAGACATACAGTCTCCTAAGGGATAATCAGTCCTTCCCTTGCCAGGCAATGGAAACTCCTCAAGATTGCATTGTGTCATTTGATCCTTTTTCCTGAAACTCAGCTTGTCGTGTGTTTAATTAGCTAGAGAGATTGATTTTACCTGCTTGTGGAGCTTAATTATTTGTTTTCATCAAAAGGCTTGCATCCTCCCGCAAACTTTGAGAACAGCTAAAATCTTTTTCTTACTTGTGATTTGGTTTTTAGTAAGGCCAACTAAAATGCGATGGCTCAGAATAAACATATAAAAGCATACAAAGCTTATTTCAAGCGAGGCAGAAAGATAGGTTTGTATTTCAAGCACAATGTGAGTAGGAGCGAGATCCACGTTTCTAATCCTACGCCTAATCTTATCTCTTAAGTTTTATGGTGATCTGGGCAAGCTGATAGATCTGTGTACTTACTTTCTTTCCTCATAGCTTACTGGGGCAGTGAAAAGCTAGGTTTGAAGTCAGTGTTTTTGATTAACTTTGCAGAATCCTGAGGGGAAGGTGCACATTTTCTGTGTAATAATATGATTTATTATTTTTCACATGGCTGGTCTTCAGTTGAAACTTTTTTCTTCTTTAATTTCTCTCCTCCCTCTGAATGTTTCTGCAAAATAATCCAAAATATTTAGAAAGTGAATAGAATAGAATATTTCAGTGGAAGGGAGTTTGCTGTTTTCTTCCATTACTGTTAAATGCGGTATTTTCCCCGCAGTCACATTAGTATATGTTTACCAGTGTTTTGAATTATGTGGGAGTTGCCTTTTTTTCCTTTTGTTTATATTATTCTCACAGATAAGGTCCCTTAAGTAATAACTAGTTCAGAAGGAATCTACTTAAAATTTCTTGAAGCATTAAGGACCAGTCTCTCCTAATCCTGACAAGCTTGTTCTGTATGCTGTAGCCTGTTTTGTGGTGTTACGGGGTTAAAATACGTAGTAATAGCAATTCAGAACATAGACATAAAGCCATTCAGTTAAAACGCTTGTACTTTTCATTTAGAGGGTAACTATCATAGCATGAAAAATACAGTCTCCCTGGAGTCTTTCCAGTAATGTCTGATTATTTCTTGTAGGCTCTCTATATAGAACTTATTAGGAGAACTCACGTAATCTTCTATTTTTTTCTCTCAGTTACTTCTCAATTATGGGATTCCTCCCCCACCCTTTTTAGTCTTGCAAAGTGACAGTAAGTTGAAAGTGGTGGAGCCCATCTTGTGCTGCTGCTGCCTTCTCTGACTTTTTGTTCTGGATACATAAACTTTATCCTTCAGTTATATGTGTTGATTGAAGACAGAGTAAGTCCTCTTTATGTATCCATCTCTTTTATTATTTTTTAAACTTGGACTGTATAGCCTGTTTTTAACTGTTCTGAACTGGGAAAAAAGCCCAAAACAAATAACCAAGAAAACAACAAAAAAACTCCAACTTTATTTTAAAACCTGCGATGATAGGACAGTTCTCTCCTGCATATGAATACTTTGAAAGCTTTGTGAAGGTATTGTCAGATGCAATCAGCAGGCATGAACAATACATGAGTACCTCCTCATCTTTTATCCTTTGTTTAACACCACTTTAATTGCATCTTGACTGCTTTAATGTAGATTTCCTGGTACCATTGTTGTGGTAA
Source organism: Gavia stellata (assembly GCF_030936135.1). Classification (NCBI taxonomy): domain Eukaryota; kingdom Metazoa; phylum Chordata; class Aves; order Gaviiformes; family Gaviidae; genus Gavia; species Gavia stellata. The sequence goes on from NC_082596.1 coordinate 103,449,830, forward strand.
CAAAAGCTCTCCTTATTCATTGCCCACTTTTAAATTGGTGTCTGCGCAGCCATACAGATGCTGTCTTGTTGGCTCAGTACAGAAAAGCTCAAGGTTCAGTGGTAGTTTCTTCTGTTACAGTTGTTTAAAGCGCTGTAGTTTCTGGGGCATGATGGTGTTGCCATGCTAGAGAGTTAAGTATTGAAAAGCAAAATGTGCATGTGCCATGTCTTGACTCGAGAATCAAGAGGAGGCTGAAGCAAGGTGCTCACAGATACAGACAGCTAAAAACATCTGGTCACTCTTGAAAACGTTGGCAGGCCGGAGCAGTATTCTTGGAGAGATAGACACTCTACGAAGAACCCACTTTTTCTTTCCCCAAATAAGCCTTCCATCTCTCTCCAATAAATAAGCAATTTCAGTTATGCCCAAGACAGTGTGACAGATTTTGAGCACCCTGAATGTATGAACTATACTGAAAACCAGCGTTTGTTAAAAACGGGCTCTTAGACATCTCTTCTTATTATAGTACAGCCTGGGCTCCTGAAGTAGAACGTGGGCTCTTGTGTTTTTACATGAAGATGATTTGCTCTGGTCATTCATCCAGTTTTGTCTTCCTTCCAACTGCTGGTTGTCTTAACCTGCTTTATAACTTGTATCTTATTATAGCACTCTGATCCCTTGAAGAGCTCTGGTTTTGGCACTGGAAAGCACTCTTGTGTAATACATGGCTTTCAACTGGCAGAGGAAGGCTAGATTTAGCATGCAGAATGGTTGCAGATGGGGTCTACGCTGTCCCTCTTGATATGATTGTCTTAAGTTCAGGTTTCTTGAGACTATTTTAGAACAGCATTTTCCACAGGAGTCAAGGCAACTGTATTATACATACATATCTACACACTCAATGTTGCTGAGGTAACAACTTGTTTTCTCTGATCATGAAAAGTATATAAAGTAAGAGTTAAGCTGTCTGTTTTACTGTTTTTAAGTCTTCATTTTCTCCCACTAGGTACATTGCTGTTGGGTTGTGCATTGAGACTTTTCTGGGACCTCTACTGCTTGACCCTATCTTAACATCATGGGGTGGGAGCCTTATAGAAAGCATGGAGACTAAAATTTCTGGCATGTTTTGTTTTGGCTATTATTTTTTTTGTAAGCAAAATGTACTAACTGACTAAACTGTAACTAAAAGACCCACTGTTGCATTTAATCATACAAGTCTGTTTGTCTTTCCTTCCTTTTTTTTTTTCCCTCAACTGTTTTTTGTCTAGCTGCAGATAGTAAGGATGAAGAAATCAAAGCACCTCCCAAGAGATCCTATCTGGGTATGTACTGTACAAACCCATTCTGCATGAAATTGTCCTCTCAACTACGTATTTCATGCTTTGCTACTTTTTGTAACCATTTTTAGAAATGATTGCATGATCATTTCTATAGAGAATGTTTGCATTACCTTTTCTTGACGTACTAAAACCTGGTGCATGATTTTTTTTTTTTAATTTTCCCCTCCCCACTTTTAACTTTCATAGAGGAAAAGATGCTTTCAGCTCTATTTCAGAAACCAGTTTTCTGAAGACAGTTGAATTCACCGCATTGTATGTCTCAATGATATCTTCCTTTTTCCTTCCCCAAGCTAGACAAGCAAAATATTACATGATACAGGGATCCATCTCTTCAGACTCATATTCCTCCTCTTCCAGCTCTGACTCTGGAGAAAACTATGAAAAATACAGGAGTATCTTTCAGCATTGTTCAGAATGCTAGATAAGAAATTTCCCACAACACTTCACATTCAAGAAAAATGCCTGCATCCTTATGAAACTTTCTGGCTTGTTGGTCTCTTTCATTAGAACAGCCTCAAAATTGTTATTTGGGAATTAGTAACACTTAAGGTGAGAGCTTCCAATCTTCAGTTTCAGAGCTGGAATCTGTGTATTTAATTTGCCTAAGGAAGAGGAAATATTAGGTGCAAACCAGCTTTGCAGTATTTTCAACTCTTAGTAGTTTGGAAAGACATTTTTAGTCAAGTCATGGTAATTTTGTTTTAAATTAGTTGGGGTATCGCAGTAAGGAAGTTATACCGACTAGAGAGACAGAAGTTCCCCAAAGTCAACTTTTAGAGTGATTTTAACTGAACTGATTCAGAATCTCACATTGACACTAGTTATGTTCTGTTGCAATTCTCAAGTTAGTAAGGGGTCAACTGAAATCATAATCATTTACATAATCATTTACAGGGTAAAGAAGAATATTACTGGTGCAAAAGGAGAGTCTCTACTTCTATGTTTGTCAACACACACAGTTAATTACACTGGAGTTACCTCTGAGAAACACTGCCAAAGAGTAATATTAACCTGAGCGCTTTCTTGAAGCCACAAGACCATTCCTGCTAAGGTTAAATAGACTCTCTTTTAATGATTCATCTCTGGATTTCCCCTTTCAGATTTAGGGGCAAAATGCACGCTTTGGGAAATTTACCTTTTTTGGTCTGATACCAGTATTTTGCAAAGCACCTTTTCCTTTTGTGTTTTCAAAACATTTTTTTCCGGACTTGGTATCAAACTATTTTGTTTTTCTGTTTGTCTTTAATTCTAGGTTGTAGTCATTCTCGCTGGCTTGCAACACTAACCAGTGGAATGTAAACTTCAAGCAGTCCTATCTTCCTTGTGCCTATATTCCTGTTGTCTTACTAGTATTCAGCAATGCTTTATTTACAGTGTCAGGGCTAGAAACAGCTGTCCGTGCTCATAGTTATGATGAGTGGATTGTTTAAAAATGCTTCAAGTGGTTAAAATTAAACAGGAATAAGTAATTTAATGTGACCTTTTACTCACTTCAGATTTTTTTTCCTTGTTTTTTTTTTTTTGGTTAAAAAGTCATTTGCTTGGCAGTTTAGCTTAAAAAGTTGAGGTTTGTAGAAAAAAAGCACCATACCTCTTAATCCAGCTGATTTAAGTCTGAAACATTTGGTTAACAAATGTTACTTGAAAATAATTTTGGAATTGCTTAGCAAAATGGGATGAATCGAATTATCACTAAGGAACAGGACAGTCTTACACTACTGCTCAGAAGTTTGAAGACTGGGGCGGGGGGGGCAAGTCTGTTGAAATGTGGTAATTCTTACTGGTGTAAACAAGTTAGAAACGTTTTGAGGTGTTTGTGTGTAGTATACAGGCAGAGGTATGTCCTGGTGGTTTAAAGAGTGGGATGCATGGTACTTTACGTCGCAGCGTAAGTCATACTTCAATTTACAGAGGGCTTAACTGAGCTATGTCCTGCAGTGCTGTGTTCTGCTACAGCTCTGGGGAAGCTCACTTAGAGGTTAGGTGAGGGGAGTATTTGCCATATGTTCACGTGGCAGTGCATTCTCACAGCATCTTTCAATGAGGTTTGATTAAACCTTTGTTCAAGAAGAAGTTTTTAGGCTTCAGAAACCCATTATATTACTTCCTTTTTCCAGTTACGTAGCAAACACTCTGTATATTGCATTTGTAATTGAAGATTTGCTATCCGTGAACACTATTTTGTCGTAGAACTGTTGAACCATTGATCTGAAAACATACTGGTCTGCCAATGAATTTCAGGTGAACTTGTTAGATAAATACCGAGGCATTTGTTTGATGCCTCTCTTTGAATAGGAACTGAGCTCCTGCTGTGCTCCCTGGGATTGCCTTTAGGTATGTTTTATTGTCAGTAATCCAACAAACCACTTAATGCTACTGTTTTTCTACACGTTATCTGAAAAAGCCTTTATCTGGCACGTGACTCTGAAAACTGACTTTCTAGCAGTCAGTGCTGAGGGGAGTTGAGGGTGCGGGGAAATGTTGCTGCAGTTCCACGGACATAAATAAAATATAATTTAGAGTATGGTTGGGTCCCAGACTGTAGGGTTTCCTGATTTCATATGGAAATAACATTATTCCCCTCTTTTTCTAGGTAAAGGAAAGATTAAAAAAGATTAAGTAGCTCCAGTTGTGAAGCAATAATGCTTTATTTCTGTTGTTTTCTAATGCAAGTATCTAGTTCTACCTAGTGCCCGCTAGCACTTGATGGCTACCGCTGAGGCTGAGCAAAGCTGCAGTTGAGTGATGTTTTTTTTTTGTACTTGATGAGGTGTATTAGAACAAATGTGGATAAATGTCTTAATCTGTTACACTGAAATACAAGTTTCCTATATATATATTTTGAGCTCTGTGAGTGTTGGAAATTGTTGGGGCAGAAGTAACAAAACACTAAACACGGCACTGCTCCAAAGAGGGTGTATCTTTTGAAGTGGTATAGAGTGGTCTCACTGGTGTGGCAGGCGAGTCTGAAAGTGAATGTGACTTGTTTGATATATTGGTTTGTTTTTTTTCCAAGTAGATGTTTAAACATTTTGAAGGACACCTCTGGTAGATCACAAGGGTTTTCCTTCCTTCTCTGAAGTTGGTTTTGAAACTTGTCGTGTTACTGAACCCTGAACCTTGCTTTTAGCCCAAACAAAAAGTTTCCCAAGTAACATTAAGTTTTAGAACTGTAGTAATAAAATGACAAAAACTTAGATTCACCAAATACCTGTTGCAAAAGTATTTAAAACTACCTTTTTTTTCAGACGTGTAAAATGTCTGTGTCGTTAACTTCACAGCGTTCATATCTGCATAATAATGAAGAGAAAATAGTAATGTGAATTAAGCAGGTGCAGTCATCTGCTACATGGTTTCCACTGGCAGTGTGACAGCCTGGTAAATAACTCGCACTTTCACCTCTTTTGTCCTCGCTCTTTACTTAACTCAGGGCATCCGCTGGTTTGTGATGAATTAAGTGTTGGCATACTCTAGAACAGCACTAATACATTACATGTGCTGTGAAGGATGTAAACTTTATTTAATCGGCTCTCTGGCTCCCTCTGTTCAGAGAGTTTGGGCTGTTTGGGTTCAGCAGGGGCATCCGGCTTGCAAACATGCAGGCGTGCGTGCTGTGATTTTCCACGGGTGCTCCGTAAATAATGTGCACAATGTGCTTCTCTGTCCAGGCCTCGACACCCTGAGCAGAGCCGAAGGCAGAGGAGAGACACAGTCTCCCTTGGCCGGTTGTGGGCAGCACTTTGGTTTCACTGAAAGTACGTGACACTCACACCATGCTCTCTCGTAGTTGAATTCCCTGTACCGCTGCTGTGCGGTTAAATAGATAGCAGAAGCACAGTTGTTGCTGGGGTGCAGCTGCCGCCACCTCTGTCTGTGCATAACTGCGCGTGGATGTGAAGGGGTTTAGATCCCTTCTCCCCAGGGTTATATGTGTCCTTCTTAAACTAATTTCAAAGTGCTTTTGTTGATCTTTTGGGGAGGGTGTCCAGGAGAGGGGGTTATAATGGTGTGTCTGTGTGAAACTAGGATGCCAAAAGGATTTAATGGAGTTCTAGTTGTCAAGGAATTTGCATCTGCTTTGCCTGAGGAAATGGCACCTGGCTGCATCCACACGTTAGTGGTAGTTCTGTGTGTGGTGGGAACAGTTATTTCTCCTTGTCTTTCTCTGCATCAATATTTAGACCTTTTCAGGAGACAAAATAAGAAATGGAGAGTCTAAGGACGAAGTGGCAATTTTTAATTTGTTCTAAGTAAATACTTAAGTTGACAACTGTACAATCCTTGAGGTTTTTTTTATTACATAATTTTGGTTTCTTCTTAGTTGATGTTGCAGATGAAACAAACAGAAGTCTGAAAGATAATTTGTCTATCCATGTATGGGTCTGTGTTGGAGGTCTAAGTTACTATACAGGCATTTCTGAATAATTCAGTCCAAATAGAACACTATTGATTTTTTTTTTAAAGGAACTTACACATCTTTTGCCTGCTGAATGGGTAACTTTTTTTTTTAACTACAGATGCAGAAAGAGAGAGGGAATAGTTTCATTAAAAAGGTTGTCCTTTTATTTTCATTGGGAATTTACATTTCCTGAACCACTGCAAAACCAAGACTAAAATACTTTTCTTTCGGAAAACTTGGGAAAAATGGATTTGGGCCAGTTTGTTTTCTAGGGCCAATGTTATGTTTCTCAGTAGACACTCTCTCTCAAGCTTCAAAGTTCCATTTAGTATAAATCTTTCTTCAGCTCCTCAGGCTAATGGGCCTCGAAGGAAAAGTCGTACTGTGGCCTTTTCTGTCCTGTTGAAAAGTGCTGGAAGTTATTCAGGAGGAGGGCATACCTTTTTGCAGGTGTATCTAGTGTTATTCAGAAGTTATAAAAGGAAAGAATACGTTTATCTACTTAAATTCTATATGCCAGAGAGACATTGTCCTTTTAGGAGAGACAGCTGGGAAGGGAGGAACTTAAATAATAGTTTGTGATTGTTGAGGCCTCTGTGCAGCTGTGATTCCCCCCCTCCGGTAGTTTGCCGTTTCCTTAAGGTGAGAGATGCAGAAACACGCACACCCCACAGCGAGGTGGTGGGACGAGGCCGCTGTGTTTGCTGCATGCCTGTGTGCTTGTTCCAGAGTGGAACACAGAGCTCCATGTGAAAGCACGTTCCTGGCCGCAGTGTAGTATTGGCTTTTCTTTTATCCCCTGATTTCCCCATGCCGGCAGCAGCCGGGCCACGTGGTTGTGTGTGGGAGCAAGGAGGGGAGAGGGAGACTTGTAATAAATCTGTCCACAGGCTTAGAGATGTTGTGGTGAGGGATCCAGGTGGGCAGGTCTCTCTGGGAATGCATGGCATGTAGCAGGTTTATACGTGAGAGACAAGTGGTGAGATGGATGAGAGTAAAGGTGATCACCAGCGTTTCTTTTCATGGGAGACATGGATGAACTCAGCAGTGGAAGGGGAAGAGACTGACATTACCTGCATGAGTGATACATAAAGTATGAGGCAATAGCTTCCAAGTCTTAAGCCGATTTCAAATGTATTGCTCTGTTCATGAACTACAGATGTAACATCAGTAGTTGTAGTAAAGCCACAGGGAATAACACGCCTGTCCCTGTGTTGTGGGCTTACCCTGGTAGGCAGCTCAGCCCCACACAGCTGCTCGCGTACTCCCCCTCAGTGGGATGGAGAGGAGAATCGGAAGGGTAAAAGTGAGAAAACTCATGGGTTGAGATAAAGAGAGTTCAGTAGGTGAAGCAGAAGCTGCGTGTACAGGCAAAGCAAAATAAGGAATTCATTCACTACTTCCCATTGGCAGGCAAATGTTCAGCCATTTCCAGGAAAGCAGGGCTTCACTGTAACAGTTACTTGGGAAGACCAACTCCACAAATCCAAACATCCCCCCTTCCTCCTCCTGAGCATGCTGCTTACGCTTTTTGTGATCACTTGATGAACATCTGCAGAAAGGCCATTTTTCTAGACTGATTAAATACCAATATTACGCTGAGTAGTCATTTTTTAGACATCCAGGAATTCTTGCCTCAAATGGTTTGTCTTGAGTTTCCCCTTGGAGAAAGGTAAGGTGATGGAATGTGGTTTATGTCCAAAGAAAAGCTGGTTCTTTCCAGAGACCAAGAAATGCCAAGGACTCCTGTCTTCACCCTGCTTTCTGGTTTATTAGTATGTGTGGTCTATGGAGAGCCTGTTACTTCATGCCAGCACATGGGTCCTTCTTTTCAAGCTGCAGTCTTACATTGTTTGTCAGCACAGTCCTTGCTGACTTCATACGGGGTCTGACTGTTATCCAAAAGTGGAATGACATGTATCTGCCAGATAAATAGCTCTTTTGACTGCTGACCTGCTGTTCTCTTTGTGTAGGTAACATAATTCAGGGAGGAGAGGGGTCTTGTTTGGGTGGTAGCGCTTAATCCTATTTCCAGAAGTTTGATGAGCACAGTGATGGTTGAACAGGTTCCTGCTGACTTCAGGCTTTGGATTGGAACGTACATACTTTATCTTCTTTTAAGATGAGACTAAGATTGGTAGGCAGAGAGGTAATGTCCTTCAACAGACTACTTGGGGAAAAAATGTTTTCAGCTGTGCAAGCTGTTGTGCAGGTCTGAAACAGAAGCAGTGAGTTTCAAGCTCCATTCAGTTTGGAAGCTACTTTTCTCCAAGTTTAACTGGTTTATTTTATCAGTTAGGCCAGTTAAGTGGGAAGAGTAGTTGTCACCTGTCAGGTCATTGTCCCCTGTGGAATGGAGAATGGGATAAACACCTGCCATGGAGTGTGGATGGGTCAGTTGCATTTCAGGTAATATTTTTAGCATGCAACAAAGCCAACAGTTCTAGAGTTTCTATAATTTTTGATAACCATTGATGAATTCTAGTTTCTAGGCTTGTCATTTGCCAACTTGACAGAAAAAATTTCTTCCTTGAAGCTTCCACTCAGAGATCAGAGATGGCAGCTTTGACAATGAAAACCTTATTTGGCTGGTAAGGTTTCTCTCCTTTGAGTTTGTATGTGGGAGTTGGTGTATAGTGGTTGTTTCATATTAGCCACAAGTTTTCCACCAGGCCATTTGATATACTGAATGAAATATTTTACATTCGGTGATAAGTGTAATTAGCATCCCTGGACTTTGAGGTCATTGTAAAATGTTCTTTTCAAAAGGCTTGGAAAAACTGGAGCTGCCACCCACAACTTCTTTTGGTTCGTAAACCGAAACCTCCAAAGCCTTAAGGGCTGAAGGGGTTATTCTTATCTCATGCATAATGTGGGCAATAACATTTTGCTGATACGTTATTGTGGTGCACACAGTAACTGGTAGTCAAACTGGTTCATCATCATAGTTTAAAAATCTACCCATTCTTGATCTGAAAGGGCCAAAGTACCACTTGGTAAAGTGAAATGTCCTCCGATTTTGAATTTTAACGGGTTAGCTTTGAACAGGAGACTGGACTAGATGTCCTGCATAGGGCTCTTCCAATCCAAGCTACTGTGGGATTGTAAGTAAAATACTCTGCCAATGGTTTACTGTGAGACCACCACATGCAATTTGGAAAGACAGTCCTTCTGTTCCTTTTACTCACTTTTCCATTTCAGAATAGGATATATATTATATTAGCTAATGAAGAATACTTCTACAATAGTCAGAAATACGCGTATGTTCTTAATTTTGTCAGCTGTATCAGCTTTGTAACGTTTTGCATCGCACATGTTAATTAATCTGGCTCCTGTCATTGGTGGTAGTCAAACAATATACATCATCTCTCTCCCTAAAACAGGGAGTTGAGAAGGAGGTGTTACACGTGTTTACTAGTGATCAGGGTGGGGAACTTGGAGGATGGTGTTACATTTTGGGGGCTACCACATTTTAAAATTATTTAGCTCCCTTAAAGTTTTCAGGCTGCAGGCAGTAGGAAAAACAACCAGCCAGAGACTTGTAAAATCTCTACTGAGCCAGAATGGTTTCAGTAAGACGTTATTTGGTGGTAGAGCAGTATGTTCAGACCTGAGTTAGGGGCCTTCTAACCCCTCCTTTTGCACCAGCCTTGCTCCTGCTTTTGAATGGCTTCAACATGAAAATGGAAGCAGGTCATTCTTTTTATTTACTGCTAATGCAGTTTACAGTGCTTGTGTTTCTAATTTGAAATGATCTGCCAGGTTGAGTGTAGCATGTGCAGGGCCCATGCCTATTCTGAAAGCCTACTTGCTACAAGGAGAAAGAGCTGGGAGAAGGTGGTTGGATGGGGATGGACAGGCAGGGCATGGATGCAGGTTAGGTGGAGCGAGCGAGGCTTGTACAGCGAGGAGGCCTTTCCTTTGCCATGCAGCATGAAGCGCACGCTGCTGTGCTTGGGGGAGCTGGGAAGGAGGAGTGTTCCCTCAGCCTCTCCCTATTAAAAAAAGGTGGGCAGGGAACAGAAAAAGTCCTTATCTGCTATCAGGAAATTCTAGTTTTATCTTAAATGGAGGGAAAAAAGCCCTTTAATGCTGGGAGAAGAGAGGGAGGTGGTAAAGGTGGCTCTCCAGCTTGGCATGAGCAGTAGCACCAAGAGGTGTGACAGGAGGCAAGGCTCAGCGCTGTGTTTCTGGAGAGTGCTGCTCGGGGTTCTCAGTGGCTCTGACTGCTGGTGCCCCTGCCCAGCCCTTTGGCAGTCGCTGTGAGACCTGTCACCCAGCTGTAGTCTTGTGGAAAGAAGATGACTTAGGTTCTGTTGGAAGAACTGTGTGGTGGCAGAAATATTCCTTCTGGCACGAATACCGATTCTAGTCGGTAGTGTGGTGGGGAAATAAACCGGTGAATAAAATGTGAATTTTGCGTGTATTTTAACTGGAGGAAGGAGAGCTCATTGCAACATCTAGCCACATGAGGGTGCTCCTGGGTTTCCATATCTTGCCTGCTGAGCAACTCAACTGGAACCTGGGAGAGGAGTCCGATACTGCTTTTAGGGCTCCCGTGGTAACTGTAGAAATAACGGATAAACAGAGATGTTGAAAAAAATCTTTTCCTTCGTGGTGGGAGCCAGAATAATGAGTTGCTTTAATAACATCAGTGGTGAAATATCTAAATGTTCAAATCGATTTGTCTGCCCATCCTGCAGATCAGACATGTATTCAGCAAAGCTGCTGCTGCAGTTTGGTAGATGTGAGAAGCTTTTGCAGTTGCCTACTTCTTGAGCATGCCATATGCCGTTGTATGCTCGGTCATGTCTAGACCCACATGGTGAGATTTGTTCTTTAAACAAGGTCAAGGAATAATTTGGCTTGGAAGGGACCTCTGAGGTTATTTGGTCCATTTCTCTGCTTGAAGCAGGTCCAATTAGATGAGGTTGCTCAGGGCCATGTCCAGGTGAGTTGTGAGTGTCTCCAAAGATGGAGATTCCACAACCTCTCTGGCACCTGTGCCAGTATGTGATCATCCTCATGGTGATAAAGTTTTTCTTCCATCTAACTGGAATTTCCCTTGTTGTAACTCATGTCTGTTTCCTCCTGTCCTGTCATCATGTGCGTTCAAGAAGACCCTGCCTCCATCTTCTCTATGCTCTCACCTTAGATAGCTGTAGGCAGCAAGAAGCCTTTGCTTCTTAAAGCTGAACAAACTTGGTTCTCTTCGCCTCTTCATGTATGCCCTGTAGCCCTTTAATCATCCTGTTGGCCCACCAGTGGGCTCGTTCCAGTAGGTCAATGTCTTTCTTGAACTTGGGAGCCCTAAACTGAACACCTGCACTGCTCCAGGCTTGGGGACAAGTGGCTGGGAAGCTGCCCGGCAGAAAAGGACCTGGGGGTGTCGATTGACAGCCGGCTGAAGATGAGCCAGCAGTGTGCCCAGGTGGCCAAGAAGGCCAATGGCATCCTGGCCTGTATCAGAAACAGTGTGACCATCAGGAGTAGGGAGGGGATCGTGCCCCTGTACTCGGCACTGGTGAGGCTGCACCTCGAATGCTGTGTTCAGTTTTGGGCCCCTCACTACAAGAAGGACATTGAGGTGCTGGAGCGTGTCCAGAGAGGGGCAACGAAGCTGGTGAGGGGTCTGGAGCACAAGTCTTGTGAGGAACGGCTGAGGGAGCTGGGGTTGTTCAGTCTGGAGAAGAGGAGGCTGAGGGGAGACCTCATCGCTCTCTACCACTACCTGAAAGGGGGTTGTGGGGAGGTGGGTGTTGGTCTCTTCTCCCAAGTGACTAGCGATAGGACAAGAGGGAATGGCCTCAAGTTGCGCCAGGGGAGGTTTAGGCTGGATAATAGGAAAAATGTCTTTCCTGAGAGAGTGGTGAAGCACTGGAAGAGGCTGCCCAGGGAGGTGGTGGAGTCACCATCCCTGGAGGTGTTCAAGGAACGTGTGGACGTGGCGCTGCGGGACATGGTTTAGTGGGCATGGTGGGGTTGGGTTGGTGGTTGGACTTGTTGATCTTACAGGTCTTTTCCAACCTTAACGATCCTCTGATTCTGTGACCTGACTCCAGGTACAGTCTTGCGGGTATGGAATAGAGAGGAATAAAGACTTCCCTCCATCTGCTGGCCACAGGTTTGCTCAACTGTACAGCCCAGTAAGTGATCGGCTGCCTTTGCTGGGAGGATGCACCGCTGACTTGTGCTCAAATTGTCTGCCAGGCTACCCTCCACTGGTCTACAAAGCGGCTCTCTAGGGAGTCAGCCCCCTGCACCCATACTGTGATCTGGGGTTACTCCTTCCCAGCTGTGTGATAACCCTGAACTTCATGGTATTCGTGTCAGCCCATGTCTCCAGACTAAGATCCCTTTGAATAGCAGTGCTGTCCCTCGGTTTATCATGCAGTCACCCTAATTTGGTATCATTCATGTTAAAGTGTTGGGCTTAGTAGTGATCACTGTAGGCTGCCTTGTAACTGGTCATAAATTGTATGTTTTTTCTTTGAGAGGAAAAATTCTTTGAGCCTGGTGATCCAGCCAATTTTCTACCCTTTTTATTGTCCACTTACCAGCTGATATTTTGCTAATAAAGATACTGTAAGAGACTGTCAACAGCCTTGCTAAAGGCACTGTAAACAGTATCCACTGCTCTCCTCTTGTCCTTAAAGCCAGTCATCTCATAATAGAAGGCAATCAGGTTGGTCCGGTGCAGTTTGCCCTTGGTAAATCTGTGCCGGCTGTTCCTAGTCACTTCTTGTCCTTCATGGCTTGGAAATTACTTCCACGATGACTTCTTCCATAACCATCCCAGGGATGAGGTTAGGCTGGCTGGCCTGTAGTTCCCTGAATCCTCCTCCTTGAAAATAGGTGCGATCTGTTTTTTTTCTTTTTTTTTCTTTTTTTTTTCCTTTTCTTCCCCCACTCCCAGTCATAGAGAACGTCTCCCAGTCACTGTGACCTTTCAGAGATGATAGAGCAGCTTTGCAAAGACATCAGCCTGCACCCGCAACAGCCTCTTCCCATCTGTGTCCCATGACTTGCATAAATCCATCCATTTAGGTGCTCCCAAACTCACCTTCCTGTTCTGTGGGTGTTGCGTCACTCCCTCGACTTCGCTAGCAGGGCAGGCAGACCTTGCCAACGAAAGCACGTTACGGCATTATTAATGCAAGAAGGCAATGGATAAGTTTAAAGCCATGGTGAGAATTAGTTGTCTAGCTTTCATCGTGATACCCTATTTTGCTGCTTGTCTGATGTCTTTTAGATTCTGTAAGCAAAACAGGTGAGAAAAGAAACGATTTTCTAGATGATGGCCAAGTTGCAAAAGCTGTAAGTAATGAGACATTTAAAAGGTAACTCAACTCCCCACAGACTTCAGAATAAACTTTCAAGCTGAGGCGGTTTTGGTTGTTAGTACAGATGCATTGATAGTTCACTTTTAAGTGGTTTGTAACTCTGGATGACATGGTGTGTGCTTAAAGAAGCACTGTTGCCCAGTGCTGCCTGCTCAGACATAATGAATTGTCTAGACAGCTTGCTAGGGAAAAAAATTCTGGCTGCAGCACATTTTTAGGATCTTGTTATAGATTCTGGCACATCCACATTTTGTAGATTAGATGTGTTTTTAAAGAATGTTATCTTTGCACTTATGTAAGTGGTGTAGAATGAACAGTTCAACACCTGAATCCATCATCAGAGTCAACGTATCGAGAGTTATGTCCTGTACAGGAGATGGGGGCATAGCTTGCACCTAGTTTCTGCTGCTGACTCTTGTGCGTGGACTCTATATGACAGACAAACGTGCTGTCACTCTGGAAAGCTGCTCCTTTCATACGTTGAGGCCCTGCGGGCATCATTTGCTCAGGACTTTAGCTTCTGTTTACAGTTTGGTTTAGTCTGTTGGAAATGAGCCTACTGAGATAACCATACCCACTGCAGGATACAGACTGGGAGGAATGGACAATGAGGTGACCCAGAGTCTAATACTCAGAAGTGCTGAGCTGGGTGGCAGCTCTCACTTGGTCCCAATTAAAACGGCGTTACAAGGGGCTGGTGTGACAGTAGGGTGTCTGAGCTGACATAATATGTTCTGTGAACTCTATCTGGAGGTGATGCTCAAGGTAGAACCTGACTGTTGCACTCAGCCAGATTTATTTTTTCACTATGTTTTATGTCCTATATGTTTTATTAACTTTCTTTTATTTAAAGTGCACTGGGAATATGAAGTTACTAGTTTCTACTAAGCTAGAAATAGGGAATATATTTAATAAGTCTATGTTTCTGAAGCTGTTATTTGTAACTAATGACATGTTAACAAGACATTTCCTTATGCTGGCTATTGAAAGGCACTTATCACTGGAGCATCAGTGCTTTGCCATTTTCATTGCTGTATCAAGGGAAAACAAAATAAAACCTTTTCTCTTTAGAAGCAAATGTCATGCTTTTAACCTGTAATGCACTACGCTGACCATCCTTGACTAAAACCCATTAGGGATAGCTTTATTTTACTGAAAGATTCCCACCTTCCCCCCACTCCACACTCCCGCTTTGCAAGCAGCGGTGCACCAAAGGTACATGTATTGGAACGCAGTTTGCAAGCCCTAGATGGACGTTTCAAGTGGGAAAGAAGAAAGATCTTTGCTACGCTCCAGTTAGCCTGTCTCCCTGGGCTGTTCGCTTTTGGGAGATGACACAGGAAATTCCATTTTATATCCCAGCTCTGAAGCAGGAAAGCGAAGCAGTGGAACCTAGGGGCTCCATATCTGTATCCCATGGGAGTGCTGAGCAAGGATGAATCAGGGCAGGGGGCTTTGGTGCTCCTGCTTTCCTGTATGTTCTTGATCCCCTGTTGCCGTCACAGAAAGGATGCACGCACTCGGCTCTGTTTTGCCCTCACCCCCCATTTCGTTTGTGTCTGCCTCTGCCCCTGAACGCTTTTATCCTTGTAAAGACTGGAGTGGAAGCAGCCCAGTTATATGGGCTATAAGCCGGTGTCATGGCGCTCACATGGGATATGAGAGGCTGAGGTGGAGGTTCCTGCTCACGCAGGTGATTCGGAGTGTATCAGTCTGAGCAAAGCGGCTCTGATGGCCCCCCGGGATGCCAGGCTGCGGATGCCCGGCTGCGGGCAGGAGAGAGGGGCCCCGGTGGGAGCCTGAAGCAAGCACGCTAGCCCTTAGGCTCTTTAGGTGCTCAGGTTCTGTCTTTGAATACGCATATCTGAAAGAGTGCGATTTCCTCCTGACTTGGAATGGAGAAACGTCTGAAATCGCGGTGTTTCCCATAAAAGAAAAAGACTTCTGGTCTGGTTCTGCCCTTGACTCCCTGAGTTGTCCACAGAAGCTGAAGGCAGACCGGTCCCTCTCCAGCGATTGCAGTGGGATTGAGTCCCTGGCTCAGGCTGGGGGATCGCACTGGAGAGTCTGGTGAGATGAGTACTTCTCCCTGTGGTGGTGAGGTCAGCGCTGTATCGTGGAAAACTTCGCTCTGCCTTACTAAGTTTTACTTACTAATTTTCTTTTGTGACAGTAAGTTCAGAGTTGCCTTTATTTATGTTTATTTTTTGAGCCATTTTTTATGAACCCGCAGGCGCAAGGCATGCTGAAGAACAAAAGCCAAACCAAGCACCCCTCTGCTGTGCATGCCAAATTGTCGCTTCTGATGTTTGGCAGTTGTCAGGTGCCCAAAGAACGACTTACAAATGCTGAAGAGAAGAAATTTATTTATGAATTATTTGTTGGTTCTGTTGCTGTGTGTTGGGAAGACGGGCATCGTTACGGAGAACGGCGTAGACCTTGGCATTTAGTGCGGAGGCTATTTGATGGGAATGCTGCAGTAGCACAGGCTTGGCCTAGGTATAGAAGGTAATAACCGAACACTCCTGCTCTGTTGTACTTTTGACAATATAAGAAATTTATTTCTTCTGAACATGGTGTTTTATGTGTCTTTCTCCTGTGCCCATACTCTATCTCATCTTCGCCGAGGCATGATAATCAACTTTCAAAGATTGGCAGTACATCACTTTTCCCCCTCCCCTTGCTTGACACTTTTTAACATTGCGTGAACCCTAAATCCATTGTTTCAGAAGAGGTGATTACGTTAGATATTGGGGCAAATTATTTAGACATTTAGTGGTGCGACAGCGCGGAGTGTTCAGCAGCGCTGGCTTACAGCCGCATTCCAGATCGCAGCCTGGACTGCTGGAGGGTCATACAGCACATTGCGTCAAGGGAGAGGCAGGATTAAGGTGGAAGGATTTTTTTTGTGAGCCATATCGGTTCCTGAATTCACTTCAGAGTCTTGTCCCACAAACAGTTGTTCCTGCTTTAAGGCCCAAGCCATCTCCCTTTGACTTTCGAAGACTCTAGTTCATTGAAGCTGGGATGAGGAAGTCTTATATTGTAAAAGATTTTTTCCTTTTTCTTTGTGAGGGCGGTTGGGTTTGGAGCTGCCTTTGCCAATCATGATTTAAGTTATCAAGCAAGAAATATGGGAATAAAACGAGTTATTTTATATCTTTCATTTACTTTACTACAGAAAGCTTGGTTCACATGGTGATGTATGTAGCAATATAGTCATTATGCTGAAGTAGGTTTTGTTGCTGATGAAGGAAATGTAATACCCATACATTTTAGTACTGATACACCATAATGTGTGATCCATTCAAATTACATTTTTTTTATCATGTTAAAAATACATTAAATGGTCATGTATTAGATTGCTTTTACTTGTAACTTATATCAAGCTGGTTTTGGTTGAAAATTGATTTCAAATAGAAATGTGGAATAACTTATTTAAATTTAAAAAATGTAAATAAACTGCAGTGTTTGTACTGAATGTCCATTTTGCAGAAACATGCTTTTTAAACAAACCAAATAAAGCAGGTATTATTTTTAGATAGATTTTTAGTAAAATTCATTTACTCGTTTTTCCCCTGGTCATCTCATCCTTTTATTTTTGCAGTCATTATTCAAAGACACAGAACAAAGCAGGTGTTACTCAGCTCCCACTGAGTTTCTCATTGTTTGAATAAAAGAGATGTTTTTACTTTTTCAGTTTCGCTTAATAAAAAATTGTTCTTGCAGAAGCAGACAAAAAGCTTTCTAAGCTCTGGTTCCAGTGCGTCAGTGAGTAATTCTTTACATCTAGTATTTGACTCGTTAAAGCTATGCAGTAGATGCTCAGTGATTTAAATTATATTAATAGATTGACAAGCATAGGCCTCATTAGAAGTGCGCATAATCACATTTTAAAATTTTAATTTGTTTTATTTTTCAGAGTAAATGCTTTTAACTTCAAAACTTTATCTTGTTAATAAAACAATTATATACTGTCTCTGTCTACATGAGGAGATAACAGTACTGAGCGAGGTTGGGGAAGAAAGGATGTAACTTAGCTGTTCATGAGAAGGTGCTTCTGTATCCTCTTGGATCAACAGCAGAAAAGGTGCGATTTTTCATTGAATCCTAAATTTACAGTGAGGGTCAGGGTGTACGCAGTCTCCCGCCAGACACTCACATAGCTAGTAATGACCGTGTTAACTACCTTGTGGAGGGACCTATACCACCAGTGTTCCTGAAGTTACGAACGTCTCCTTTCATATGCGTTTATTATGTGCCCTACTTTCTCTTTGCTCTGCTCTGTGATCAGTATGCATTACATCTACTGCGTCGGGATCCTATGTTCCCTCCCATGGGTAGGGGAAAAAAATCCAAACCCCAGAATTCAGTTCTGGCAGATTTTTTACTTGCATTGTACATTTAAAAAAAACGGGTCTTGTTCATCCTGGATGATTCCATGGAGACGTAGAAACTAGTGAAAGGAAGACAGATCCTGAGTGTTTCAGGGAAACATTTTTTTATTTTTAATAGCTGCTTAAAGCTGTCTTTTTTACTATTACTCATTGCAACTCAAAAGCCTGATGAGAACCTGGGAGATGCAACATTTTAAATATTCAGAAGATGGCTGTTTCTTTGCTTAAGGTATATGAGTTTCAGGATTTTTTTCCCATCAAAATCAGGACCAATACTGCTGTTTCTAAAATACATAGGCTGCTTTGGTTTTTGTGCACACTTCAGTAGCCTTTGCAAGCTTGCTGCATTTTTTGTGTGTGCATGTGCGCGTAGTTAATCTTTAAAATTTGAAGTCTATCTTTATATTTGTGATAATAAAAATTCTGCCATTCCCTCCTTACTTAATGGACTTTTGAATAGGTTGCTTTGTAAATGTCACAAACTGTGCAGTTGTTGCTAAGTAAATTTTTTTTCCCCCTCCTTATGTGTAGCCTTTGAAAAGAAGCGGTTGCTGATCTTGAAAGTCTCTGCTTCCTCTTGCCCACATTTTTTTGTCCATTTATACAAACCACCAAAAACTTGGAATGACTCCTTGCTTGCATTAAGGTTTTACACTGCTGCCCTTTCTTGTCTTTGCACCCCATGGCATGCAAAATTCAGGAGCAGTTATTTCAGAAAATTTCTTTTGCCTTAAATTTTTGACTGTGTCTTCAGAGACACATTTACTCCCTCGTGCCTTTCTTCACCCCCTGTTGGGAACAGGTTGTAGTAGAAGAACAAGTAACTGTGTACTCGGGGAATAGAGCAAACTTAGTATCAAAATGGCCTAAAATAATCTTATTCACAAGTTCCTCATTAAATTTCTGTGTGCAGTGGATGTCAAAGAACTGCTCAGTCTTTGAAGAAGTTTACTATTTCTGCACAGAAGAACACAGATTTAATGAGGAATTTGTGGATAGGACTGTTGTTGGGGAGTGCGTTGTTTATGGTTCCCCTGTCATCGTTCTCCGCTTCTGAGCACGGGATGCGTAAGGGACGCAGCAATGGAGGGCAAACCCCTCTATCACTCGGCCACGAAAAAAAGGACCGTACCCTGTAGTGGCAAGGTCATCTCGCTGCTGGACGCTGCCGGCACACTGTTCTGCCTCTTTTGGTGCAGAGTTTTTTTGTCGTCCTTTTTAAAACTGATTATAAAGGGGCATAACAGCCAAAGTCTTCTGCCTCCAGCAGCAGCTGGGTGCCAGGGTGTTCGGCAGCAATGCCAGCCGAAGATATTCCCAATCATCTTTTTTTCCCCCACTCATTCTTGCCCCCTCCATTGTACTGACAGAATGGTCTGTGGGATTATGTTTTGAAGCGAATAAGGGAACAGATCTGGCTTAAAATGCAGGCTTGTTCTTTTTTTTTGTGTAAAATCTTAAAAAAAAAAAGAAAAGCCCACGTTTTGTGGCTTCAATGAGAAATGCTTCAGGGAGCTAAACATTTGTCCTGCTGTAGCTTGAGGGGGATGAGAGGGGCTTAAACTTCTATTGGGAAGTGTGAACAATTTGTGAATGCATACCTGTGTCACCGCCAAACTCTTCATGACAGAGCAACTTACTTAAATCTGCTACCATGACGTTTCTTTCCAGATTTTGAAGAGACGTTGTCTATGGAGCATTAAACTGCAGACACAAGGGGTTCAGAAACTCTGTGGTGTTCAGAACTGCGTCTTCCATAACGACCACTGCTTGTGTCGAAGCGGGGATTTATCTGTGGTCAAACTAAACAGCTGGGAAGTTGAAGGGGAAATTCTGTTTCAGGGTAGCTCTGTCTTGCTTGGCTCCTCCAGTTACAAGTGCCGTAATCAGTAAGGCAGTCTGCGAGCACTCAAGTGAAACTCTGTACTAGTCTCACTCCCTATAAATTCTTCCTGCTAATGCAATGAAGTCATTTGTGTGGAAATTCCTCTGGTTTGGTCACCGTATACAGTAATTTAGATCTGTGCAGACGTGTAAGTAGAGTGAGTTTTGGTTTAAAGGTTGTGAGAGAACACTGCAGGCATGCAGGATCTGGAAAACCTTCTGCTACCAGAAGTCCTTTTATTTTCCCTTTCCCTAGAAAGTCATATGGAGATTGAAATTATTCCCAGCTTCATCAACCTACATTTTTTAAAAAAAAGTGGATGAATTTCCATAGTTAACTTTACAAATGCCAGTGTGCTTAAATGATGTTTAGGGTAGCTAATGAGACGTTATAAGTTGAGATTTTTCTGCTACGACTGGCCAGAAATTTGTGAATTGTTTGTTGGGGATAAGGGTTGTTACTGGTGAATGGTCACATCTTCACAAACACAGACACATAAATTATTTCAATGAATTTTTTTGATCAAAATTGTTCGTCTGGAAAGGGCAGAATTTATGCTGAGAGGAGATGCTTCCTGACCTGACTGGGCAATAGCCTCGTGACTGGGTGCTCCCTCAGGACATGGAGAAACCTAGGTGGCAGGTCCTTAATTCAAATCAGAGATGTTAAAAATTTGAACCTACTTCCCAAATCCCATCTGCATGTTTGCCTCTCTCTTCATCCTCCCCCAGATTTTCCAAAGTGTTGCTTTTGTTCCAGCATAGAACAAAAACCCAGAAATACCAATTTCTATTTTTTTTTTTTCAAAACAGGATTCTTGTTCACCAGCTTCCCCTATTATTCTGAACTACAATAGATACTTGAAAGGAAGCCCTATGAAATAGAGTAGATTGTGCAGTCATTTTGAGATATTAGCATCTTTGTAACGCAGTTCAGATAGTTAAAGAAAACACGTCTGACGTCTTCGTGTGTGTAGCAGGGACTGGGCAGATGAGAGAGGCAAATGAAAAAAAGAGCAGAAAGCTTCCTACAATTTCCTACATGCTTGTGATGATTTTGAAGCATTAAACCATCGATACTAAACCAGGTCGTTCTGAGGTTAACTGAGGCAATTGCCAAAAGGTGTTTAGCAGGCCACATGACATTATTTTAGCAAAGGAGGCAGCTGCGCCAGGTGTTATTCTGTTTGGATGCTAAATTAGTAGGGCCAGTTTGGGGGCTAGAATTTGTCTTGGCTGGTGGTGGGTTACCTAGGAAACAAGGATTAAACTTTCCCCCAAAATATCCTAAATGAGGAGAGGAGTTTCTATTTTAGGAAGAGTGTTTAGCTTTGTGTTGTATACGTGCTTACACATGCATGTATGCGTGCCTGACTTCAGTATCTGGGGAAAAAAAAATAATCACATAAATGCTTTCTTTTTGTGCTGTCTTCGCAATAGAGGCAATAAGGTCTCAGGTACGTCAAGCTCAGAGAATGCTGAAAAGGAGGGGGATCATTTATCTTTAGGTAAGTTACTGGCTATTCAGCATTTTCTGCAGAGATCTGCAGTTCAAAAGGAGGGGTGAAGTATTACCTGACGGTTACTTCCAGAGTTTCTGGGAGTAACTTGCTGTCTTATAGGTGCGCCCTGGCATTGCAATACCTGGCATGGTGGTGTGTGAGGTAGCCTGCATCTGAGCTAATGCACAGCTTGGTTTTGTAATATTTAGAAGAACTTTAATTGCAGTCTTCGAATGAGGAAGAGTATGGTAAGTGCATATTGTTTCTAATGCTGTAGTAGTCTTAATATGTTCTGAGACTTAAGCTTCAAAGAATAAGTTTCAGTACTATTCAACATAAATTCAACTGTTTTCCTAGAGAGTCTATAACTCCAACTACAAGAATCTGGAGCCACGGCTGCTTGCTCTGCAGTGCTTTACTTACTCCATTTTAGTCTTTTGTCTGGAGGCCTTTGTGTACTGCCTGGTAAGGCTGTGGGTGATAGCTTAGATAAACCATGCTGAGGATAGTGTAAAATATTGTTAAAACCATTGTAAAAATAGTAACTTGGTACTACGCGTTCTTCTTGCTGTGACATTCTCATCATCCCTGCTTAGCTTGCTGTCAGAAGAAGAAGTCTCTTTCTATCGTTAGCGTAGGAAGGCGTATCTAGCCAAAAGAAGAGCGAGCTTGGCTCTAATCTGCCGCCTCCATCATTAGCGCAGTTGGGAGCAAAGGCCGTACTTCAGAGCTGTGCTTGCCGGTGAAGGGTTAGAGGATTTATTTCTTTAGTTTGACTTGCTTTGGGATTTTTGATGCTCTTGGCATAGGAGGTGAGCAGAGTCGGGAGTGTTTGTAGTGAAAGCGTTGGCTGCCCAGAGTCATCAAAACTGTGCTGTGGCACTCCCTGGGCTTCCCATTTCACTCCCGTGCTGCTCCTTGGGAGGAGGGCTTCCTCCTGAAGTCGTGCTCTCTCTGTCTCACGTGGTTTCTAAAGCTGTTTATGCAGCTCACACTCCACCTTTCAAACACATAGCTTATTTTCCGTAGCACTAATTCCTTTGGGCCACAGCTGCCTCATTCCAGTGGCTTTCCTAGCCCCGTGATCTGCCTAGTCATTAGGCTGTTCTCCTTCATCTGTCATCTTGTAGGTCAGCTAGTAGCTGCTTTTGCCAGCTGTTGAGACAATCTCATGGAGACAGTGACTAAGAAGAATGGTCAATACATTGGAATAGAAAGAGGAGAGACTTCTGTACTGAACAGGCAGAAGTAGAGAATTTCAGTAGGGCTGTTACTGAGGACGCCAATCTTCACAGAGGAAATACAGTCCCGTAACTACATTGATTTAGATACAGCTAGGCTTAAGTGCCTTGTCCTAGGAGCAATATTGGTATGTATCTGTGGTGGTGGGTGTCTGTCTTTTTTCTTCTGCTAATCTTAATGGCCTGCTCTAGGAGTACAGGCCTGGTGTTTTCTCTCAGCTGGACTTGGGAAGAAAACAAGAGTTTGGATGGCACACATTGCACAAGGTAAATTGGTAGGGGGTTGCAGGTGTACCCCCTGCGAGATTGCCTTGAAAGCGTCTACTGCCTGGAGAACTCCGAGAAATGTCCTTTCTTTGGAAGAGACTAATCCAGAGTACGCTTCTGCAGGCTTTTTTTTTGGTGGGGGGAGCGGGGAAGGAGTTTGCTTCTGGCTCACCCAAAATTAGTTCTGCAGTAGCATGCAGAGGTGGCTGGGCTGCTCCGCGTGGATTTCCCAGCTCAGCCGGCATTCGCCAGCAGCCTCTGAGCCCAACAGTGGGAGCCTTGTTCACAGATACCATACTTGCTAAAACTTCCTCTGTATTAGAACAAAACCCCTTTGTTCTCCCCTGCTTTTGCAATTTTCCTTTCTTTTTAACGCTTGTAACGTTAGCAGATGTACTGTGAGGAAGAGGTATGTATGTGCATGCAAGCATATTTAGGTGTATGTATAAACACACACACAAATTAAAATTTTGGCAGGGGCTGGTAGCAGAGCAGTGCAAGTGATGTAAACAATTCTGCGTCCTTTTGTAAGACAATGGAAAATGCCAAAGATGAGTTGAAGGTCAACCTAATTTTGTGGGTTTATATAACTGCATTTTTCTCTAAAATGTTTTTTTGTCTTTACTGGGAGACTCCCATAAACTGAAGCTGTGTCCAAAGCAAATTACACTGCGGATAGCACAGCAAAGGCTGTCAGCTGCACAGGAGGTGCCCAGGGTATGAATATTTTGGTTTAGGTTTTCATTCTTAACTTGTCCCGTGTATTGTTAGCAGCAGGGGTAAAACTTCCAGACTAAGTGTAACTTTTTAATTGCTGTTCTTTAAGGTTCACAAAATGGTCAATAGAGCTGTTATTGCTAATTAGCTGTGGTCAAGACCACTGTGCTACGTGGTATTCAAAGGTTTCCCTTAAACTGAAGGCTGTAAAATCAGGAAAGTAGCAAATTAATGGGAAGGGCAGGGTGTTACGAAATAGAGTGTGGATTGTTTGACTTTTTTGTGTATATCAGTGCATTTCTGTGTGATTTTTTTTTTTTTTTTTTTTAAGTAGTTGTAACTAACATGTGTCTTTCAACCTCACAATTACTGATTCCCTTTGGTGAGGAGGTAGAGTGGACCTCATAGGACCTGGAGGGCAGAGCAGTTGCTGATGCTTGGAGGTATGTTGTGCTGGGGGACGGTATGGAAGATGAGTGAGAAGCCCTGAGGCAGGGACAGTGCTGGAAAAATTTCAGCCCACTTACGTATAATTTTTTTAAGGAGGAGGAAGAAGAGTGGGTAATAACCCTGATGGTGGGGAACTTGATGTGGCAAAACAGAGACCCAGCAGAAGAGATTTTAGAAGCTGGTGACACCACATAAGATGAGACAAAGAAAACCGAGGCAAGTACTTGCCTTCAAACTAGAGGAGATGGCTGAGGGAGACAGGGATAATGTTGATGTAGAGGAGGTCTCATCAGACTTGAGCTTCTAATCTCAGGTGTTCAACAGTCCTTCACCAAGTACCAAAACCTCCAGTGAGCTTTTAAAAACAAAGGTTCTTTGTATGAATCTTCAAGGTTTATTTGGGTCAGGCTTTCAGCCCTTTTCTCTGCAATTAAGATGTGACATTTTTCCTCCCTCACGCGAAAATCTACTGGTTACTTTTCGTTAATTAAAGGACTTTGTGCTGGGACTTTAAGGAGAGTCAAATACTAAGAAGATTGGCTCTATCGAAACTCTGACAGCAGTCTAGATGTGGCTGAGAACGACACTGTCTGGGCCAAAGGATGTAAAATACAGGTTTAATTAAATGACAGTAATTTGTTTAGTATAGGCTGGGTGGTAGTTTCAGAAGGTTCAAGACCCTCTGGAATATTTATTCCCATTTTAGACGTGCTAGGAAGGAAGAAGTGACAGTGTTTGGGTTCTACCCAGCGTGAAGGCCAGATGACAATGGGCTGTAGACGGGAATGTTTTAAGGTAAAGGCACATGGAGGGGTGCTCAGGTACTGTGGTGACAGGGCTGTGCAGGTAGTTAAAAGCACACAGAGTTGCAGAAATTCCTAGGTCACAGGCCTGAAGGAATGGAGGCGAGAACGGTGATATTAGTATCTTCATAGAGACTATGCAAGGTGGTGGATGCCTTCCTTTTTTTTTCAAAAGAAGAGTGGTTTGGATCAGAGCCAGAAGTTTTTGGTGCTAAGCTCTCATTTCTTCTCTTGTACCATGAGTGAAACATAACAAGTCTCTTTTCACTCCCAGTGAGTGTAAAAGAAATGCTGGCTTCAGACAGCGTTTTACAGGTTTCTATCACTTAAAAAAGGAAGAAAGAAAATCTAAATGTATCAGTTCTCACTCACTGTCTCTAATGCTGCTTCCTTCTTTCCAGAAGGAAAGAAGAAAGTGCCTGGCTGGATATGTAGTTGATGAGAGTGAGAGAAGAAGTTATGGATCGCCCAGTAACAGGCATGCAGAGCCTTCCTGCTCTTGTCACCCCAGTTATTTCACGGGTGCCCTGTGGGGTACGCAGGAATTTCAGAGCAGAGGATGGGAGAAACCTACTTGCTGGCTGGGAGCTGCTCAGAACGGGCGAGGTGGGGACTGCCAGCCAGCGTGCTTCCCTGTAATCACAGAATCATTAAGGTTGGAAAAGATCTGTAAGGTCGTCAAGATCATCAACCAACACCACCATGCCCATTAAACCATGTCCCACAATGCCTCGTCCACACGTTCCTTAAATGCCGCTGCTGTCTTGAGATGAGGTATCTGAAATCAAGATTGCCAGGGAGACAGGTAATGCCTGAGGCGAATGCCTGAGGATTTGTCGCAGCTGGAGGACTGTGAGTGTAAAAGTCTCCTTTTCAGACTCCGCTGCCTGGGCCCTGCCTCCCGCGGCAGATGCCTCCCAAGTCCTCTTCAGAGGACGTGGTAGAATTTATTTGTTTTAAGATGCCACTGCTGAGTGCAGTGCCTGTGCGTAGCTTAGCGCGCTCACTCAGAGGTGTGAGAGGTCTGAGCTCATTTCTCTTGTCAGCCTGGGGATACAAGCCTGCGTCTTCCAACTGTCCAAAGAGTTGCCCTTGTTGCCAGGCTGGGTTGAGGAGGGGTATCGTATTTGCCTGCTGCTCGGACCTGAGCCCCTTTTGCAGCAGCGACCACGAGCTTCTTGAGACAAGCAAAAGAGCGAGTGAGGGGGAGCCTGCTGCACCGTAGCCCAGCGGTTAAGACCCACAGGCAGGGCAGAGAGTTGTAGGTTCCAGCTCCTGCGTCCTTGAACTGCGTGTACGTTTTACAGTAAACAGACCACGGATAACAACCTGAAATAATTCCCAACCATGACTGCCTTTTGTAACTGTTCCAGGTTGGCTGACTTACCATTATCAGGCTCTTTCACAGCATCTAAGCCCTCAGGTTTTGGATTCCACTGTTGTTAAGGGAGGCGTTGGACATCTGACTGCTCGGGCTGGACTCCTTTGATCGTGTGCGGAAGTAGGCTGTGATAGCAACAGCCAGGTCAGGTGGGCAGGCACTGTGGTCCGGGGTTAAATGATGGAAATTGGAGGTTCTTTGAACAGCAGTCTCCCAAAGCACAAGACTAACCTGGTAGGAGGAGGATTAACTACCCAGGCATCTGTTTAGAAAAGCACTCAGGAGTAGAGACTGTCCAGCACGCTCTTAGAATGAGTTAGTGAGCAGTGTTTCTCATACAGGAGGTCAAGGGTTTGATTATGGGAGGCAGTTTGGGAGACTGGCTATGAATTGATGGTGTTTATAAGGAGCAGGAGGGTGCACAGTAAAATAAAACCAGTAGCCTTCATAAGAAGGAAAGAGTTTGTGTCCTTGGTGAAGCTATACAAAGGGCTCAGATGCAAACTCTCCTGCCCCGCAAAGACAGGGAATGTAAACTGCAAGCTCTTCGTTGACCTCAAATGCAAGAAGGAACCAAACACAAAGTGGGAACTGGGTCAAATGGCTAAAGACAAGTATAAGTGAATGTAGCACAAGGATGTAGGAACAGAATTAGAAAGGTCAAGGCACAAAATGAGATGCAACTAGCAAGAGAAATTGAGAGCTCCAGTAAATAATTTTTAGGATGTCAAAGTCTTTGCTTCACTTTCCCAAAAGGAACTAACATGGTAGCTGACTTGGTATAAAATGCTTCTTGACTAAAAATAATGTAACCGTTCGGGCCTCTGTGTCATCCTTCAGTGAAAGTTGATACTGTGGACTCTTCTTTGTGTCACTTGGCATCTATCCCACACCAGAATCTTGAATTTTCTACTTGCATTTTGGCCTGACTAGTGCTAACCATGGTTATTTGTAATGCCGTCTCTGCCTGCTTTACATTTTTTATATCTGACACGCAATGTGCCTCCCAGAGGAGGTCTTTTAGTCTCATCTTTCTTCACCCTCAAGCTGTGTAGACTTTTCTCCAGTCAGTGCACAAAGAACCTACTGAGCTGCTCCTTCCCCCAGCATCAATAGGATTTTCCAACGTAAATCTCTAATCTATCAATGGATTAACATGTTTAAAATGCAACTCACTGAGTGGATTAAAGAGCTCAGGCACGGGTAATAAGATATAGTACCTTTCGCTGCAGTAATGCCCGTTCAGCTCAATCCAGGATAGTTAGTGACTGGGAGTTACCATTGGAACTGCATCAACTGAGTACGGTTAGAAATTCGTGTCATGAATTTCTCTCTGGGCAGGGTGGGGGGCTAGTGAATGGAGTGAGCTGTGTAAGCAGTGCCTTCCCATTTCAGGGAACAGCAAGATATGCATCCAGATTTGACTTGGACAGATTTTAAGACGTTTGATAGAAATAAACCGTGGTGCAGTGGGATTTCTTGTTTCGTCCTTTTAAAGAAAAGGGGTGATGTTTGCTGGGGGGGGCAAAAATCCCCATATCGTCTTTATTAGTCATAATTTTCTTCAACTGTGAAAAACGTCTGCAATAATATTTATAACTTTGTTCAGTTCTGCGCCTCAGATGACACGGCCCAGGGCACTGGTTGGTGTCCTCTGATTATCTTCTTGGGACAGTTGAGGCTATGTCTGCCTCTCCCCTCTGCTGCAGGTTGCTCTGTGTGGAGGGGGACGGGACTGGTCTGCACACACTTGTGGATTTTGTTCTGTTTCTAAAACTCCTTTTTTTTTTCTTTTTGAAGGGATAGATCCCTTTAGGTTTTAAGCATTTAAAAGTCTTTTTTGCATATACCTGTCACAGTATTCAGCACAACCAATGTTTTTTTCTTTGAAAGTATATAGCTCCTATTACAGAACTACTGTGTTTGGACCCCCTTGAGAAGGGACCCACTTGGAAAAATGAGTCATAGTTTATTTCCAAACCTTGAAGTGATGGGTATGTGATTTTTTTTTCCCTCTGAATTTTTCAAACCATTTGTCAGAGAAGATAAGCTTCAGCCTTGGTTAAAAAGAAGCAATCATGTGGCAAAACAGTTTAGCAGTTCAAGTAAGGGTCAGAGAAACTACGACCGGTATGAAAGGTCAGGTATGCTGTTCTCTACCTTTTTTTTTTTTTCTTTTTTTTTTTTTTCAGTTCAGTCATTCTTTTACTTCTTCCTGGATGTAGTTGGTAATGCAGAGTTTGGTGATGTGTAGTGTCCTAAAATAGACTTCTGCATTTCAAAAATACATCTGTTAAGTAGAGCAATTAGTGATTATGTATTGGGTTGTTTTTAAGAGAATTCAGATGTTTTTCTGTAAGGTATTACCAAGGTTACAATTGTTCTTACCTCATTTTGTCTTTCTTTCTTTCAGGAAAACATTACCAAGCAAAATTTATAGCAGAAACTAGAACTTACTCATAAGCTAGTATAGTGAAATGGAGACTATATAGCATCATGATAGTTGTGAGCAAAAGAGAATCTCAGTCTCTTCCCTGTGCTAGTAATTAACTCTCCTGCTTCAGCTGAAGTCCTCTTTCACATGATAGTTTTCTCATCCGTGTATGTTGTTATAATAGAAACAATACTTAAGATTTTCAGACAAAAGCTGATGAGTAAATTACCATCATTACTAGATTTCTTGGCTGCCTAATACTAGGTTTGGGGACGTTAGTACTTATGTGAATGGAAATGGACTTCAGCGCAGCAGTACTGAATACGCACATGAACAGCTGGCGTAGCAGGAGGTAATTGCGTGTTTAAGTGTTTGCGTAGGTCCCTGGATTTTGTAGTTGGCCTAACAGTAGCTGTGCAAACATTGACTTTTTTTGTTCCATGAACTTCCAAAACTTCCACACCCCCAGGTAGATTTAGTTCTTTTATTTCTATTATGAAAATGAACTTGGGGAACTAAGGATTTGGTGTACAGGGATGGATATTTTAAAAAGGATCCTTGAGCACGTGGGGAATGCAGGAGGCGAAACACAGTGTATGCAGGGCAGCCCTGACAGCTGCTGGGAGGATTTAATGAGTGAGGGGCCAAGGGTCCTGCGTGCCCGAGGCAGCACGGCAACCAAATCCAGACTAACGCTGGCAAGTCCAGCATTCGAGGTGCAATGACTATATAGCTACCTTGAGAGCCAAGAGGGTCTCTTCTAGGGCTGGAACTGTCTGGAAGAGTGTGCTTCATGTGTTCTTGTGTACGGCTGCCACCAGCTGCCAGTTTTCAGGTATTGTTCTGAGACAGTATCTGTTGAACACTGTATCCAAGTTGAATGACCCTTGCTGGAAAGTAAATGCAAGTTTTCCACCCAGCATGTTTGAATGCGAGAGCTCTGAATTAAAATGCAACACTTGACTTTTTAAGGGTTGAAAGCCACTGTCTATGAAGAAACTAAAGGCTGTGTGAGAACATCTCGGAATCAAGGTTTAAAGAAATAATCTGGTAGAAGTAGCAGTTACATCTTACTCAAAAGCCATCAGTAGCTCTCCTTTTCCAGAATGGAGGTTGCTTTTTTAAATGGCCTGTAGCCTCACCAACTCTACCTTTCTCTTCATCCTCTTTTCGTCTGCTGTTCATTATTCTGTCCCCACTGTAAGCCCAAATGCCTCTGTCCCAGAGAGCATCTCTTGTGAGCACAACAGTTGCGTAGTGTCAGATTTGTTGTGTTGGTTAAGGTCATTTGCTTGGTACTGCTCATGAAGCTGGCAAAATTAGTGTGAATTTGCTGTTATGCCTCTTGCTATTTTATGTTATGCAGATGTAGGTCAGGCAAAGTGAAAGGAATGGGAGTTTTGGGTGTCTCTTATTCCTTCTACCTTGTCAGCCGTTCTCGTTGACTCTGCTCCTCTCCAGAAAATGCAATAGAGAGAAATTAAAATGGATAATGTTTTTCCTGTCGTTGTGGTTGTCTTGTCCCTTCTTTTTTCTGCTTCATTCTGTTCCGTCCTTCCTTTGTCTCCACAAAGGCAGGCCTTCACAAAGCTCCAGAAATGCGTCATGCTCACATGCTGTGTGGGCTGTACCAGCACTGGGTCTACCCTTTATTTAGTCTTGTGTCCCTGAATTCTGAGGCTGAGGAGCCACTGCCATTACATACTGAAGGTCAACATTACATTGACAGTGGTTTTGCCACAGATTATTTAATTTAGTCCTGGGTGATGGCTGACCATGGGTCAGGCTGGGTATGGCTCCTGGCCAGCTTTGCCTTCCTCTTTGTGTGGCAAAGTAAAATGATTCAGCTGGATGCAGTCAGTAGTTGTCTTGAGGCATGGGTTTGCCGAGTATGAAGAAGGGGAGACTAGTTAATAAAGAATGAGGGCCAGACTGATAATGATATGAAAGTGTGAAAAGATGCAGAAAATGAAACTATTATTTGGCATGGATATGTTTGCTTAGGCAGCTAAGTGCCTGTACAGATTTATTCCTATTTCGCTGGATTTGTTGGTAGTGATAGTCAACGTCTTCCTTGCCTGAGTTAACAGCAGGACTTTTTTGTAGCATTCTGTACTTCCACTGAGGAGGCAATGACAGAAATCTTGTAGTGATGTGCTGGTGTGTTGCACGTATTTGGGCTGTTAGAACAATGGTTCATCGTCTTGATAATTAACAGAATCCAGTTGGTCTGACGTAGGTACTTTTAACTTCAAGTGCTTTTAAGAAAGGAAGACATGAACAGCATCTGCTAATGAGCAGTTATTTCAGAGTTCTTATTCAAAATTACGTTGCTATTTTGCTATACAGTCAATGGTAATGGGGTTGTATATTTTATTATTCATCAACAAGATAGCTACATATCTTCCAGCGGTACGCTGTTAATGTGCCAAGCAAATGGCGTGGTTGGTTTGTTCTTTCCCTCATTCTCTCAAGATAGGGTATTGTGTTTTGTGGTATAGCGTTTTGTTCTGGTGGATGTAGAAGTGGGTGTGCACCCTGCACTCGTTGGCGCTGGCAAAGGCAAGAGCGTTTTGCCCTTGGAGTGAAAAGCGGTGATGTCTGTGGGAGGTGTTGTTCCAGGGGGGGATTCTCGTCACAGTCTTGCACCTCTCTATTGCACCCAGTCTGCACATGGCTGCTCGCCCTTCACCGCAGGCAGCTGCACTGCACCAGGGAACAGAGCTGTGGACTTCAGGTGACCTTCTAAGCAGCTTGGATTGAGACAATTTGAAGGTAGAGATAATGACGTAAGAGAGAGAGCACTTGCATTGGTGTGCTTGGGGCTTGTACTTAGTATTGTGAAGTTTTTTGTGAAACACTTCCTATGCCAACTCAGCTAGAGTCATATTCAGAGTTCGTCATGTTTGATACCTGAAGGTCGATGCTTTCTCTTTAAAAGAGACAACTTTGTAAATATTTTGGTAGTTTGGAAGGCTTTGTTTTATTGTTTCTTTATTGAACACCCCCCCCGCCAAAAAATGTTTTCCAAATCAAGACTCCTATTTTTTATTTTTCTTGTTAGTTTTGACTTTGGTGGGTTGGTTTGTTTGTTTTTATTTTTTTATTCCATTGTTTTCCACCTTCCCCTACCCGCAAAGACTGACAGTGGCTCCCTCATGCTTCTCAATTCCACCCTGATTAACCTTGATTCCGGTTGGGAAAATATTTTATTCTTATTCCATTCCTATTCTATTGCAGATTTTGACTTAAACTATTTTTGGCATTGGAGCAAGTTTACAGACTACGTGCAGTGTGTCCTGACCTTCAGTGGTGTGACCGGTTACATCACTTACCTCTGGCTTGACTCATCTCTCTTTGTGGAAACGCTGGGCTTCCTTGCAGTGTTCACCGAGGCTATGTTAGGCGTTCCCCAGCTCTACCGTAACTACCAGAACAGGTCTACAGAAGGAATGAGGTATGGTGTTTGTCTTACGTAAAACAAGTAACTGTGCGCGTGTGCCTGTAGGTAAATCTTTGTGTAGTGTGGGAATACTTTTCTAGGCAAGACAATGTCATCTTTCTAAATTTTACTTGAAAATACAACTGCTGTTGGAGTAGATTCTCTGGCAGTAGGAGCTGGTGCAGCACTGCTGAAGGCAGCGGGGGCTTCGATAACACCTCTTAAGGTCTGACCCATTGTCCAAGTCCAGCTGGACAGTTCCAAGGTGAAACATGTTTTAGTAAAATAAACGTAAAACTACTGCTGTTGCCATTGGCAACATATTGTAGTTCCACTCAAGCTGTTTTACACTGGCCATTAGAAATGGGCTAAAGAGATCTTGCATATCAAAAGTAATAAAGAGGAAGAAAATATTAGACTCTGACAATCTAAGTCACATGGTAGCTCATCACTTTTTCTCACGTACCTACTCATCACTTTTTCGTAATATGTTATTATGTATGTAGCAAATTACATAAATATTTATTTATGTGTAGAAGCTTGTAACTGACATTTAAAAAAGCTCAAATGAGACGTTTAGAGTCATGACTGGGAAACCCTCTGTAAACAAGTGTGGGACAGAAAACTTTAATCTTGTGCCCACTGTTGGGGCATTGAACTAGATTATCTTTTCATACTGTTTACTGGATATCTCAATCATAACACTAAGATTGCCAAATTGCAAAGGCAACTTGTAAAGCTTTTTAAGAGAGAAAACATTGACTGTGGTGCATCAGTGCACTGGTTTGTAGAAACAGTACAGCAGCAAATTCAGTTCACGGACTGCTGTGATCATTTGTGACTCTAACTGTCTTCTCTATCTTTGTTTTGAAATGACTTCCCTTTCATTGCTTATGAACTTGCTGGGATAATTTTTAGTTTGATCAAAACAAATAACCACTCCCCACCATCCCCAAACCAAAGCAAATCTGTCTGTTGTTTGTTGACGTTGTCAACAAACTTTACTTGTTTGGCTTGAAGACACTTCTACTAGGTAGTTTAAATTCTTTTCTAGCTTGAAATGTTGTTGAGGGAATGTTGAGAAATTTGCTTTGATGCTTAAGGCATTTTTTGATTGGGAGCCCCTTTGGTACAGAGTGAGTCAGGATTTACTTCCAAAATATTGGGGTGTTTTTCATGCACACACTGCCTCGGAAAATTCTGTACCTGTGATATCGAGAAGGCAATTTACCTAGTAGACCTTCTTTATGCTCTGGTTTGACTTTTGCCTTTATGTTTTCTATCTGTGAATCATAAGGTCATAATGCCACATTATGATAGCCGCTGCCAGATAGTGTTTTGCTTTTCCTTAGCTCCTCTCCAGGGGGACCTGAGTTTCCAATTTCCTGTATATGCTATTTAGCAAAAAGAGAAAAAAACCCTTTGTCCTTCATGGCCACACTTTCTTTGTAGAACATTAAGCACAGAATTGCAGAATTCTCATCTAAAGCTGCTTGGCAAGAGAGTGCAGTTTAGTCAAGAGAGAATAGCATAAAAGCTCTCGTTCCCTTGCCATCAAACAGAACCAGGTCCAGCGATAGCCACCCTCCTTATCGGCTGTGGCCACAGGTTTTCCAGAATGCATTCCGCTCTCTGGCTCTACTCTTGAAGCCGTACGTTGCATGGCCTCGGGCATCGATGGGTCTGGGGACTGATGAGACAATATACAGCTTATGCTGCTTTACTGCAGTTGGGAGTATGTTCGTGCAAATGCACGTGTTAGTCCTCTTTCTTTTTTCAGGTGTTACTGCAGTTTTATACGTGTTGCAGGTACCACGTATACTTTTTAGCACCATGCAATCCTGACTTGACTTGATGGTCTCTTAAGCGTTACCGGGCTGTTGCTGCTGTGAGAGTGACTTGCACTGGCGTATTACCTTCTGTTGGAGGAGCTGTTGGAAATATTTCCTCTGAACCTCCGTTCCTGTGCCTGCTTCTCTGTCTAAAAGCGCGTCAGAGAAGAGGCCCTAGTCCTGGAAGCACTGAAGGGAGCATGTAACAGTCCAGCCAGGCTACTCATAGGACTACGTTTATGAACTTGCACGGGTATTTACCAGAGGGGGGCTAGTTGATGCCCACTGCTCTGCACAGTTATTTACTGCTAGTGCAGAAATAACACGCATGTGGATGGTTACACTGTCAGAAGCAATTGAACTGGTGATCCTCTGCCCGTCAGCTGGGCCATAATGGCTGGCTGCCAGACACGCTCTTAGCAAGTCTCAGTGGCAAAGTAAAATAGATGTTTCAAGTGTCTTTGTGGCTTTAAGCTTAATGGGAGAGCACTGAGAATTAAGCTGTTCTATCTACTGACCTTTTGGACAATTATCACATCCTGGTTGGAGGTGATAACTTCTTAAACCACAGTAGTTCTGTCAGCTGTGGTGCATGAGAGGAGCCCATGTCCCTGATAAACATCACAGCCTTTACTACTGCCAGAGGAGGGGTTGTTTGGAGGTCTTCATGGCTTGGCTGAGAAAAGCAGCAACGTGCACCTGTCTCAGTGGTGAAACGCTCAGTGGTGAAACCTGTTTCAGTGGTGAAACACTGGAAGAGGCTGCCCAGGGAGGTGGTGGAGTCACCATCCCTGGAGGTGTTTAAGGAAGGAACGTGTGGACGCGGCACTGCGGGACATGGTTTAGTGGGCATGGTGGGGTTGGGTTGGTGGTTGGACTTGGTGATCTTACAGGTCTTTTCCAACCTTAATGATTCTGTGATTCTGTGTCTCTGAATTGGGGCAGAACGGGACACAGCAGCTGATACGTTAAGTCTATTTCTACTTTAGCAAATAATTCCTTTCCTAAATGTACACTGACAAGATAGAAATGGAGAATAAGGTTAAAGTATGTGGCCGCATCTGATCAAGGTATCCTGCCGGACTCCTCAAGCATTGTGTTGTTTCTGAAAATAGGCGGCAAACAAATAACCCTACAGCCCTCCCACCCCGATCACCCCTTTCTGTTTAAACGAGAAGTTGAGGATGTCTCATGCTTGAGGTAGCAGTCATCTCCTGATAAACAAACTCAGAGACTAGAGGCCGTGAGAGAGGTAAATGGGACAGGTGGCTGTGGTGGCAGGCAGGATAGGTTCAGGCTGGATATTAGGAAAAATTCCGTTACTGAGAGAGTGGTGAGACACTGGAATAAGCTGCCCAGGGAAGTGGTGGAGTCACCATCTCTGGAGGTGTTCAAGGAACATGTGGACGAGGTACTGCGGGACATGGTTTAGTGGGCATGGTGGTGCTGGTTGATGGTTGGACTTGATGATCTTACAGGTCATTTCCAACCGTAGTGATTCTGTGTGTGATACCCTTTGGGAGTCTGTTGTGAAAAGGGTCCCATCATCTCACCTCTGTATTTCAATCTGCTACTGCCAGAAAAATCCCCTGCTGAAGATGCGCTCACTGTCTGAGGTAAACATCCAGAGGACGTCTGCAGCCAAGTTAGTTATGTTTATTGTAACAGGGCATGGCTGGAGTGAAAGAATCACAGCTATGTGTATTGCAGTACTCCTGAGAATGAGTCTTCCAGTTCTTTGGTATCTCTATTCTGCTGGATAGAGCTCCTCAATTCTTATTTTTATTTAGGTCTTCATTTCTCCCCACTTCTCTCATTTTCCTTCTTTCTGTAGCAATATCACTACTAGGGCCTGTAGTTTCCTCCTCTGTTCTCAGAGAGCAGAGACCAAAGGAGAAGTTGGAAAGAGATGGAAACTTTATAATAAAAGCAGAAAGGAGGCGCATGCTGAAGAACAGCTTTTGTGGAGGAAAGATAGCGTAGTATGTCCTGGTGGGCTGATGATTGAAAGGTGGAAATTTTCCCATAATTAAGTAAACAGAACTAAGCCAGTCAAAGGAACAGAAATTTTCATGATGTTGTCTTTGACAATTCATCTGAGTCCTTTTGGAATTAGTACTTTATAGAAACTTAGAGCTCTGTTCAAGCATTTTAAGTACTTTTGAATAGTTGCAACCCTGAATAGTATGGTCATAGTTCTATTAATTACGGTACTAACCTTGACAGAAGTGCTTTTTGAATGAACTGTGGTACAAGTTAATACCTATCAAGGAAATAATCACTTAATTTAATCTCCATTCAGTTCAAGAACTATACTAGTTCCGTCCTGTCACCTAGTAAAAGAGTAATTTAATGACATTAATTGTTATCGGGATGGTCTAGAATCATGAGTATGATTATGTTTGCATTGGTTAGAAAAAGGAGGAAGGCAAGCTCAAAACTTAAGAGCTTTGGAATATAGGAGGCATCCCGTTATATGCGAAAAAAAGCATTATGAGGTTAAAAGATTGCTCATCACTTGTGATTTTTTTTTTAATTAATATAATATTTGTATTTGATATCAAAAGCACCCTTCTGCCATCTTTCAGGAGGCGGACATTCTGACTCTGCTGCAGTCGGGGTCTGATGCTCCTTATACTCCTAACTGCTTTTTGTGACAAAAACCAAACAGACAAGAACTTCCTCTGTCGTTTATCTTTGTGTCCCTGCTCCTGCTGAGATACTTGCCTCCCAGTCGCTTTCCCCTTCTAGTAAACTGCAGTCACGAGAAAAGGTAGTGATCAACGTGAGGTGGTGGCGATGGAGGGAAGGTTGGCTCTGGATCTGGCAGCAGCGCTGCTGCACGCAGAGGTAGGGACCTGCTGGCCAGTTCACTGGGAGAATCGCATCCTTGCGGGGACAACAGCTTTTGTGCAGCTCCTGCAGCGGGTAAGCGTGCGCTTTCACGTAGGGGTGGGCAGAGCCTCGTCTCTGTGGGAGGCACGGGCTCACGCAGGCACTGGTGTTATTATGCGCCCTTCATAATCCCATCAGACCTCCCTCTACCAAAGGAGGATGGTGGAGGGTGTTCCTCTATCTGTGACAAAGCGGTGGGCGTGCTGTTGTACACAGGGACGTGTTAACCCTGGGACTGCACGAGGGTGGATTTGCTCCAGGGCAGCCTGTTGTATTGCATTCCTGTCTGTTGCCCTGCCCTGCTCTGCTCTGGGAAAAAAGCCTGCCTTTTGTTGGAAGTGTTTTCACAAAAGCTCATCAAAATCACCTGGCAGTGACCCTTTTTGACTGTCAGCTGCTGCTCCAACCCCAGGAGGCAACGGTTTCTTTTCGTCAGTGCTCGGAGTTCAGAGCCGCTGGATGGCAGAATCTCCCCAGCTCCAAGAAGGAGGTGTGGCAGCAGGGCTGAGCTGGGCTGCGTTATCTTGAAGGCTCACAAGCCGCACTCCAGGTGATACTCAAATGTGCCCATTGGTGGTTTGCTTGGAAGCATGTGGGTCCAAAAAGCAAGGTCCTTTTGCAGCGGTTGTTGAGCTCCTGGTGCACCCTGTTGCCTCTTCCCCGGCTGCATGCTGGGTGCGAGGCAGCACGTGCTGCGCCTGGCTCGGGGCCGCGCGCGCAGCTGCAGGGTCGGAGCGGCAGAACCAGGCAAGGGCTGTGTCCTCCCTCTGCGAGCTGTTTCCCGGGTCTCTCTTCTAGCCCGTGGTCTGTTTTCAGTCTGCTTGAAAGGAACCTCCTTTCTGCACGTCCTCTGCCTGTTGCGTTTGGCTGACGTTGGGTCAAAGGCTCAAATGCCACCCAGAGACAGCTGGCATGATCAGTTACCCTGCTTATGTGTTGAGATGAGCCTCTCGTGAGAAATCGGGCCTGAAAAGGCTGAATGAGGAAAATCTCAGTGTTGCATTCAATCGGATTATTGTGCGAGGAAATAAAGAAAATGTTAATTTAGTCCCTCCTGTGGCAGTACTGGGTCGATCACTGTGATTATCCTGTTTTAAAACCCACAAGTCACTGAAGGAGAAACAGCATTTATTGTCTTAGAAGCTGCTGGAGCCACAAGTTGCAAATTTTAAGAATGCTTTTCCATTCAGAAGTGTTTTATGAGGTGCGCTGCAGCTGTGAGCTAGTTACGAGCAGGCGTTTATCTGAAATGTAGCCAGTGAAATAAGTGCAGTGTAAAGAGGTATGAAGGAAAGAAATTATATTAAATGTATATCCTGAGATATTATTTCCTCTTTTCCCCTGTAGATAATATTAAAAATACTACAAGACAGTATTTCTTGGGAAGGTAAAATTTTGTTGTGGGGTGCTTTTATTTATCATTGCTCTATAGCTTTTTCCATTATGACACATGCAGCTCTTTATATCATTTTTTAAGAGGCGCTTTTGACTTCTGAGGGCAGCGTTTGTCCCAGAGACAAATCCCACCTTTATTCAAACTCTGTGAAGATTAATGCCAGCAGCTAGATTTTTCTGCCTGTGTTGGATTAGCCAGGTGCTGTGATGAACAGATGTAGAAGGCTTTATTCGGGACTGGCTAACCGATGTCTGGCCACCTCCTCTGGTGAGACTGGAGATTTAAGGAGATTGGGTAAGTGTTCTAAAAATGCCATTGCTGTGGTTTCTTGGGATTTTTTAGCCTGAGGGAATTTTTGAATAGTGAATAGGTAAAACGGCTCCGGTGAGTTACTTCCTTTGGAGTTCTGCTGTTTACAAGAAAACAAAACCCTAAGCTAGAAAGAAGTAGCAAGAGTTGTGGATGTTTCTGCTCGGGCATTAACTATGCATTAGCTTCTTAACTAAAGAGTAAATTTAGTTCCATTGAAAAGAGATGTTAGATGCAATCAATATCTGTTAGAGCAACTTTGTTACATACCAGTCCTTCTTTGGGGAGGTTCAGTAAGGAAGAAAGAGAAATTAACTGGAAAAGGGCTTAAAAAATGTTAAAAAGAAGGAAAGTTAAAAGAGGAGGATGCAGGCAATGGCAGTATTGTTTGTTTGTTTGTTTGTTTTTCCCCATCTCCTGTTTCTCACTGACAGAAATTGCATGGATGAGAGCAAAATCAAAGACACAGCAGTAGGGATAATGGATGCCTACATGAGAGATTTCCCTTTCTGAGTATGCCATATACATGAAGGAGACACTGGCCAGTACAGTGGTGACCAGAGTTGTTAGTGCATTGTGTCCGCTCCGGGACTAACACCAAGGAAGCTGCTGAAGAGAGAGAGCTGTTGCTCTCGGGCTTTGGAATTGCAGCTTCCAGATGCTGATGTAGCAGCGTCTGCTCTTATTCTTAAAATAATAGCTGCTTTATATATTAGAAGTCAAAACAGAGAAGGTGAAAGAGGGGTATGGGAAGTGGGGGCCATTTAGATTAAAAAAAAAAAAAAAAAAAGGCAGAATGGCTTTGTGGATTCAAATCATCTGCCCCAACCGAGAAGCAGTTTCTCATTACAGAAAGCATTGTATAGACAATCATAAGGGACTAAGTTATGAACGTGGTTTTTAAGAGAATGATTAGGCACTAAAAGGTAAATCTGGGGCCCTGGCAAATGGAGAAATCAGGATCTTAAGTGTGAGCCAGAAATACATTGGGTAAATGCAAAATTATTAGCACTACTTAAAAGTGGTTTGTACTTAATGTTATACAGGCCATTCCTTAGTTTCACTGCCTTTCCTATTGCACTAAATTAATCAAAACTGTCTGTTAGTGTGCTTACAAATTGCCTATTTTAAACTATTCTTATCGTTCACTGTAGTTCTGTGATTGTATTAATTTGGCTCCCTAAATGCTCTTTCTTTGTGCTCAGATCTTTAGTTTCCTCGGTGCGTCTGCACAAATTGTTGTCATTGCTGCTGAGGCTCCAGCCAGCATTCATACAATTTTCTGGGGAAGTTTTACTTGTTTCATTGTTTTGCTTTGGTGACATTTTGTCTTTCACCACTGTGGCACTGATCAGCTGGTTACTGTTGTCCTTTATGGTGGCCTTTATATAAAATAGCCTGGGGTTTCTCATTTTTGGACTTTGCATACCCATCCAGGTTTGCAGGAGTTTGGGAAGTAGTCAGTAAACAATTTTCATGACTGGATGGACCAGGTTTTGGTACAACTGTAAGGCTTACCACTTAGAGCTTCTCTTCTCTCTTTCCCTTTTCATTTGTGGTTCTAATAGATATCAGGAACCTCTTTTCAGTTACAGCAGTGATCTCTCTGCCTTTCATCCCATGTTCTTTCCCTTCTCTGTTCGGGGCTCCCGGTTCAAGGACCTGCACTTTCTGCTTGACTCTCCTGCGGACGTGTGGCCTGTGGGTTGCTGTGCTGGGGTCAGCACCGTATTCACCTCTGTGCTTGCCTGCTGTGTCTCCCCAGAGCTGTTCTCTCAAGGCTTGCAGCAGCAAAATATGAAGCTCCGAAGACAGTTCTTTGTACCCTGTGCACTCAACACATCTGAGAATTTCAGGACCTGAAGGAAGAGGCAGGTGGAAAAACCCAGGAGGGAGTGGGAGACGTTCCTTCCCTCACCCTCCCAGCACTTCTGACAGTGTGAGCAGCAATATCCTCTTCCCTTAAGCATTGTCCAGATTGTAGCACAGTGTGGACTGCTAAAGCTCTTGGACATATTGAACCTCTTTCTCATTTCTCTTCCCCTGGCGCCTCATCCAATCAGTTCAAAAAGTAAATTCAAAGCAAATGACTTCAAACCAAAGGCATTCGTCTTTTACAAAGAGTTCAAGGCTTCCTTACAGTAATAGGAATAAAGCACTGCTGGCATGTCTAATCAGTGCTCCCTTCAGTCGGTGCTTTTCTCTGTCTCCTGAAAATTTGAAATACAAGAGAAAATGTATTGTACTTCTGTTACAAAAACATTCTGTTAAGTTTGGGCACTCTGTTTTCTGCTGGCAAGGAAATGTCATGCAAAGTATTTTGCATAGTTCAGGTCAGGTCTTGCCAAGTCACAGAAGGTCAGAGTTGAGCTTACCATGAAGGCACCTGAGAGATGAAAGTTTTCTAAAAATGTCTTTTTCCTCTGTTACCTAATGACTTTGGGAACAAAACTGCCTTGATTCTTGAAATTCCAGCACCTGCATTGTTTTGCTAGAGTTCACCGCAGGCAGCTGGGCAAGTGGGATAGGTTATCTACCTACATGGTTGCAGAATTGTTTCCCTCAGTGCAGTAGGACTGAGAGGGATTAGAAATATGGAAGGGAAGTAAAATGAGATTTGGGTTTGGAGAAACGTAGATTGAGATGCAAGGATACAAATATCCATAATGGTGATACTGACTGTGATGAAGATCTGTAAAGTGAGCAGAGTGGTGAGTAATTTAAGTGGTTAATAGATGAGCTAGAACAGCAGGAAAAAGAGGTTGGTGGAACTTAGGCTGGGAAGTGACTTTGCAGGATGGTCCAGAAAGACAGGAGATGTTCTGTTACAAGTTGACCTGCAGTGGTGTGTTTGGTCCCCTGCTCCTCAGACACAGAGGGACAAGCAAAGAGAAGAAGAGTGGGAAGTGCAGTGACTGACATGCTGGATGATCTGCCTGAAAACTGAAATGGGGAGGGAGTGCTTGTAGCAGTCTTGCACGGGATTTAGAGAGAAACTCAACAAAGCTCAAAGGTAGGGTTTTAATTTGTTCCAGGGAGGATGGCTGGGAATGATATATGTCCACATAGGGGAATGAAATTATATGCCAAGCAAGATGTCCTGGCATTGTCAGGTAAGCGTTCAGGGTAGTGGGGGAAGCCCTGTCCCTTCAGATACTAAATCTTGTATTAGAGACTTTCCTGAAACAAGATTCATAGTGTGCAAAGGGGCAGAAGGCAAGAGTTTGGGAATGAGGATAGGCTAGGGTATATCTGACCTTTCTGAACCGCAGAGACCCTACTGGGGCTGAAATTTTAAGATTTGTGTCATGCTACTGTGTGTGGGATGTGATTGTGACGCTTTTATTTCCTCCCTACGGCATTCAGTTCTGTCCTCAGCAGGGCTTTAAAGCACCGCTCTGCAGCCACTGTGGGTCAGTGGTAATGCTGCACGTGGGAGGTGGCTCAGAAGGCGTTGGTTTGTGGTGGCACCTTCTGACAAAGCACAGCCTTCCCGCTGGGCTTTGCTTTGAGAAACAGCACCCAGGTGTCCGGTGCGTCGCTGTCGCCATGAACTTTACTTCTGTACCTCTGTGCGTGGATGTGGAAGGAAAGGGGAAGACCTGGCATTTCATATGCAGACTTAGGTGCATCATCTAGAGCTTGCAAAGGGTTATTTCCTTATAATGGTAAAGCATTTTTGAGAAGAATGTGAGCTTTGGTTCTTGTGAAAATCTTACCTTATTTCCAGGCAGTAAGCTGATTGGAAGGTAGGACTTTGTCCCTGTGTGATCACTCTTACTTTACACACTGCTGTGTTTGGGGTTTTCTTTTCTCCAGTGTTTTCTTAGAATGTGAGAAGTGTTTTACTAGCTGAAAGATGTGATTAATTCATGAAAAGTAATGACTGTAGTATCATTAGATTTTGTCCTCGGGGGCACTGGCGTTGGAGACAATCACTGGATGCTAGTCCTCTAGAACAAGGTAAGCACTGGAGCTAGGGCTATTATCTTGTGTTTGTTGACTGAAGTGATAATTGCAGTTATTGAATTGGAATACTAAAAGCACACGCAGGCTACGTACTGGTTAGCATATGAAGATGAAGGGAAAAACGTGCTCAAATTACTTCAAGTTAAATTGGATGAAGAGTCTGATGATTTCTTTGTTGTCCAGGGCAGGAAGAAAGGAAGATTTAAAAGCGTTACAATTTGAGCCTTGGGATACACAGCTGTGCTGAAGCAAAGCTCTACTCCCTCCCGTCTTTTTATTACCTTTCCAACTGAATGTGTCCCAAGTTATTTAGAACTAGAGAAGGAAATACACTGAATGGTGTTACAGAGGGACATTATTTTGGCATCTCTTAGCACTGGCCCTGCAGGGCGTAGCGGTGGTGTCCCTTGGGGCAGCAGGCAGGCTGCAGCAGCCGGGGTGGGGGGGCCCAGTTCGCTCTGCAGGGAGGCGAGCCTTGGGAAGGAGTGCCTCTTCCTGGGATTTGCTCTGTTGAGCAGGAGGTGAGAGACAGGGAAAGAGGAACAGATACTCAAGAACAACTTCATGAGTGAGGTGCTGAAGGGCGGTGTAATTTAGGTGTGCTACATTAAGCTGACACTCCCCTGTGCGCTGGCGGCTGACTGTATTACTGCCAGCAGTGCAGGGCGTGATTTGCTGCCTGGCACCTGAGGAAAGCCACTCCTTGT
This sequence comes from Gavia stellata, assembly GCF_030936135.1. NCBI lineage: Eukaryota > Metazoa > Chordata > Aves > Gaviiformes > Gaviidae > Gavia > Gavia stellata. The sequence continues at coordinate 103,492,520 of NC_082596.1, forward strand.
CATGGCAGCAGGTCTCGAAGCTTCCAAATCGGCCAGCAGCAGAAGCAGAGCCCGTCTCCTATGTGTTCGTACCACATGTCTGAACAGACCTGAGCTTTGCAGTCTGGCCAGCATCCATTTGTGTCTCCTGGCAGGAAGGGCAGTGGTGTGAATTGTGGTTCAAGTCTTTCCTCTGATCCGTGGAAGAGATTTATTTTCACACCTGCTGCACAGACTTACAGTGTTTGAGGCTGTTAAGACCTGCTGCTCTTCTTTCTGCAGCACAAGTTGTAGAGTACTAGAAATATTTCGTAGCATTTAAGGGTTACCAGTTTCTGGACCTGTACAGACTAAACTTTAGACGTAGCTGCTTGAAATAGCCAGAGGCCATACCAGTGATCCTGGACTAGCCACCAACCCCAGCCCTGTGTTGCATGTCTTGTAGCTTCTTCTTGACTCTCCTTTGACAGACGTGTTCTAACAAATACCAGCTTTTGGGTGGGTGTGCTAAGCGGGGTCAAACTGCCTGACACCCTGCTGCTCTTGGGAGTTTAGAAAACGGATGTTCATAAGGAAAAATAATTGACAAATACCTGTTTACCCTGTATTTCCATAAAACTTTGTTGTTTATTTGTGAGTCTGAATAAAATGCATATATTAAAAAAGAAGCCACCTGCAAACAATCACTTTAGACGTCATCGTTCTGGGTTTGTTTGCCTGATGGTGTTCCAGAGTGAAATCTGCCATTTCATCTTTCCTCACTGACGTGTACAGTCCTTGAAAATCACAGGAGCTTTCAGATAGTTTGCTCTTGTCTTGCAGCCTTTGTGCTATCCATTGCACATGGACGCAGCTTTAACTCAACTGCTTTAGCTCAGTTCCAGAGATCCAAAATAAATGCTGGATCTCTCTTGCTGCATGCTCCTCTTAGCTCCTGCTAGCATTGCGGGGCTGGACAAACGGCTCCCTCTTGAGATGGTCAGTGCTGCTCCAGCCTCAGAGGAATTGTTGAGAAGTGAGGTAAGGCGCTCTCACCAAGGCAGAGCACGTAGGACTGGGGAACAGTTCCGTGCTTGGATTCCCAGCTGGCTGTGCAGTATCTAAAACCAAGATCTATGCTTGCTCACACAGAAGGACCTGTCTTAGGGCATGCATGTTTAGTTTCCAGATTTTCAAACTTCAGACACTTTGGATGTCTGATCCCAATGTTTTCTTCTTATATTTCTTTTCTTTTTTTCCTTTTAATAATTTTTGGCAGGCTAAACAATTTGGTTAGCACCAGGAGAACTCCTTTTTTGTTAAGCCGTATGGCTTTTTGTTAGGAACAAATGCTCTATTTATTAATTTTTGTTTGGTTTGTGCAGTGTTAAAAATACCATGGCATTTGGGTCTCATGTTTTCTGGTCTGTGTTTCACTATTGAAGGCAGGCCAGCCTCTGATTGAAGTGCAGTGTTACGGATGCTTTCTGTCTTCTCTAAGTAGACTATTTTGGAGCTGCAAATGGGAGCTGAAAGTTTTCCAAAGTCAGGATGTTATAACTGAATCTGCTTTCTCTTCCAGACATTCCCATGCAAATGGCTTGTGGGAGGTAACAGCTTAAAAGGTTGCAGGAGGGATACCTTCTGTACCCTCTTCCTCGCTTCCCAAAACCAAACGCAGTGTTCAAAATACTCGTCGACAGGCTGTTTCGATATGGACCTCATTCCTGAAGGAAATACTAGTCAGCTCTTAAATGATTTTATTCTGCTTTTATATCCCCAGTCGTTTAAAGAACTGTCACCATTTTATAACATATATGAAAGTCAAGTGCTAATATATGAAGAAATGTCTGAAACTGTGGCAATCTAAAAAGTCAGATTTTTGAATCCGGCATCACCTGTGTCTTGGTCTAGCACTTGGCCATGATGTAGGGAAGTTGTGGTCAGCTTCCACTGATTCTTGAACAAAAAAACTCCAGGCTAATTCTCCTTTTTTTAGTTCCAGTTGCCTAGGATAGAAAGAAAAAAAAAAAAAAGAAAAAGCACCTTTCAAAGTTGATAAATGTCAATAAATTGTAGTCATATTTCTGTTATTGAAAATAACTTAAGATTTTTGAGTTCATCGACTGTCTGAGCACAATTAGCACTAAGTTTGTGACTGTAGCAGGATGTAATTACATCAGGGCAACACGTACCTCCTGTTGCTATTTGTGCTGAAATGTCTGGTCAAACCACTACAGAATTTCTCAACGGAAGTCACTGTCTAATGTCTGATTCTCTTTGTGTCTTTCAGCTTGCAGGGTATTTTTGGGTTTGTGTGTTAAGCTACAAACATGCAGAGTCATAACATTGATGTGAGAAAATCTACAGTGCAAACGGAAGCGAGTACTGCCGTGTCTTTCTTTTTGTGTAGGTTCTGTGCGAAGTACCAGCCCGTGTTCTGCAGATTGCTGCTCTGCAGCTCTGCTAATGTACTACTGTTTGTAAGTTGTTTTGATGGATGGTTGCAGCTAGTCCTAAGGCAGACTGGTTTACCAGGGAGGAGGAGGAAGAGGGGGCTTCACATCTCATGGTTTTTTTACAAGATCGGTTTTTTTGGTAGATTTTGCTCTTTCAGATGAAGGAAGAAGAAAGGTGTAATGACCAAGAAGTGACTAATGTTGAGCAAAGCATGCAAAGGCTCCAGTGGAAAACCAGAGAGTAGAGGCTGTCGCAACCAGGTTTCGAGCAGAAGGAATGAAGATGCTGAAAAGCTTTGATTCGAGTAGCATTAGTCCTGGATAAGGTGGGGTTGAGCCTAAATATCTGGCTGATCTCATTGTTCTGTAAGTTACTCAGCCTCTAGTACAGTTCCTCAAAGACAAGCAACAGAAAGTTTTTGGTTTTTTTTTTTTTTTCCTTTTCAATGCACTTTACAAGCTCTTTCCACATCTCGGTAATTTCAGGAGTATTCTGTAAAAATTACAGTTTGTTGGCTGGCTGCAGATATTAGGTGTACTAATAGGTGTTTTTTACCTCTAGTTGCTGTCACTTCAGAATTAATACACAATATACAAGGAACCTGAATGAAGCAAGCTGTTCCTTGAGAAAAGTGAATGCTGTTTTCCAGCATGCCATTTATTTACATAGCAAATGAAGATTGGTACTGTGTCTTTATGAAATCTACTATCAGGGGTAGAGAACAGCAGCGCTGTAGGGCATTTTTATATTACCGTATTAAAAAATAGCATTTAACAACCCAACCCGAGTCAGGTGTCTGAGCAGAAGTGATGGTGTCCTTCTCAGAATAATTCCAACAGCGGAATAAATAAGTGCTCTTTCAGATTTTAAGAGCAGTTGAAAAATACCGGCTTTTCCTCTTTGTGGTCAGGTGCAACTCACACAGACTTGACACTGACTGTTACTACAGCAGCAACTCCTTGTAACGAGCTCAGCTATAAGGAAGGCGCTTGCTTTTAGGAGGTTTGTTGTCACTGGATACTGCAGTACTGATTTACATTACTGGGAAGTGCTATTTTTACCGCAAGTCTGCTTCAGCCTCTGGCAATACCAGCTATTTCAGCGCAGTTCCTGCCTCCTGCCCCTCCAGTTGGCATCTCTGTTGTCACACAACCAAATGCTGCTGTTTGTTTATTTTTGCCTCCCCAAATTGCTCTGTGGCACTGCTCACCCCTAACCCGCTCAGTCAGTCGTGCTAAGAGCAGTTGCACTGTCCTACTAGACCGTACCCTCCGTATCAACAAGGTGAGCATTTCCTTCCATGGCTCCCCAGCTTAGCTTTGGGCTATTTCAGGAAAGAGATCAGTTTACTTACTCCTAAATCCTGCTTTGCTTTGTAGCCCGTGCTGCGCAGTACAGCTTCGCTCACGTGGCTTTGCAGATGTCGGTAAGATACAGCGCAAAGTTGGTCTTTGTGAGATAGGATGGGAAATTTTTGCTGCATGCAGCCTCCTTGTGCTGTGCTGTCCAGTCTCGGGCAGTGTTGATGGTGGGCCCTGACTGCCTCTTGCGGCAAAGCCTCGTCTGCGTTAACGGCGCAGGGTTTTCTCTTGCACCGTGAAGGCCGGGGCCAGATGTACATCAACGGGCTGGGATCTACCAGCCAGCAGCACCCGGCACATGGCATTGCAAAGGAGCAGAGCCACGCAGAGGGCTTGTTCACCACCGTTGGCAGCCTGCGTTGGAGCCGCTGCTGCGTTATGTGGCTCTCTGGGAGACTCGCGCTGTTGCTGCGATCCCACAGATTCTCCGTCACGTGGCATGCTGAGTCCTGCAGGGGATGAAAGCTGAGACTAGAGGGTTGCCCCCTTTGGTGTATTGGTAGCTTGTTAAAAATGAGCCTCACACGTCTTACGGGAAGGGACTGGAGCTTCATTCAGCAAATGGAGGTTACAGCAGAGCACTGGAAGAAGGGCTTGGGTGTGCTCTCCCCTTTTCCCTCTTCCTTCCCCACAGCCACTGAAAACTCCATTTCTTTTGGGCAATAAAATCCTCCCATTCTGCACAGACACTGCTTTTTTCTCCTCTGGGGCAGGTCAGAGGCAGCTATCTGCCCAAGATAGGTTGGTTTCTTTCTTCTCTACCCCAAAAGTAAGAATAAATACAAGAATTACCTCTCTTCCCCAAGTGAGTGGGCGAAGTTGAGAAGCTGCAGACAAAAACGGGCATTTCTATCCCGTGTGGCGTCCTGAAGTGACATGATAGCTGCAAGTATGAGAGCAGTGATGGTGTAGCCATGCGATCACTCACGCATAGTCATGCACGCACAGTCATGCACGCACCATTGCATTATTGCGAATGGCATCTGCGTATGCAGCGAGGACAAGGCAATCGTACAGCCCAAAGAAGGGGGGAGGACCATTACTATTGTACTCGAATGTCTGGAAATTAGGACATAGAAGAAGTGTTAGGACGTAGAAGCTGTGTTGATGATGTAAACTTCACTCAGCCCCTCTCCCAGCCTCCTGAAGCATGGCCCTGCGATGTGGTAGTGGGGCAGGGGCAGCTCTGTTCCCCCCCAAGATGCTACGCAGACACTCAATGGGTTTCTCAGCAAGCTGAAGCTTTCAGGCTGTGTGGGCAAACGGGTGCTGGTTGAGATGGAGGAGAGCCGACAGCAGTTGTAGCTTTTCCCCTCCCTAGGGCAGGCACTGGAGGAGAGAGACATGTACTTAATCGGAGAGGGTGCTGGGGGCATTCAGGGATGCTTGCAGACATTGCAATGATGAGACAGGGGTCCTGGCATAGTGCGCAGCTCTTCTGCTCATTCCCTAGCTTCACCCTTGCGGTGGGTTCACCTTAACTAGTTGCCAGGTGCCCACCAAGCCGCTCTATCACTCCCCCTCCTCAACTGAACAGGAGCAGAGAAAAATATAACAAAAGGCTCATGGGTTGAGATCAGGACAGGGACATCACTCACCAGTTACCGTCATGGGCAAAACAGACTTGACTCAAGGAAATTAATTTAATTTATTGGCAATCAAAATCCGAGTAGGGTAATGAGAAATAAAATCAAATCTTAAAAACACCTTGCCCCCACCCCTCCCTTCTTCCCAGGCTCAACTTCACTCCCAATTTCTCTACCTCCTCCCCCCGAGCGGTGCAGGGGGACGGGGAATGGGGGTTGCAGTGAGTTCATCACATGCTATCTCTGCTGCTCCTTCTTCCTCACACTCTTCCACTGTTCCAGCGTGGGGTCCCTCCCACGGGAGACAGTCCTCCACAAACTTCTCCAACGTGGGTCCTTCCCATGGGCTGCAGTTCTTCACAAACTGCTCCAGCGTGGGTCCTTTCCACGGGGTGCAGTCCTTCAGGAACAGACTGCTCCAGCGTGGGTCCCCCGCGGGGTCCCAAGTCTTGCCAGAAAACTTGCTCCAGTATGGGCTCCTCTTCATGGGGTCACAGCTCCTGCCAGGAGCCTGCTCCAGCGCGGGCTTCCCACGGGGTCACAGCCTCCTTTGGGCAAGCCCCTGCTCCACCGTGGACCTCCATGGGCTTCAGGAGGATATCTGCTCCACTGTGGACCTCCATGGGGACAGTCTGCCTCACCATGGTCTTCACCACGGGCTGTAGGGGAATCTCTGCTCCAGCACCTGGAGCACCTTCTCCCTGTCCTTCTTCACTGACCTTGGTGTCTGCAGGGTTGTTTCTCTCTCAGATTCTCACTCCTCTCTTCTCCGGCTGCCGTCATGCAGTTGTTTTTCCCCCTTCTTAAATATGTTATCCCAGATGCGCTACCACCGCTGCTGATGGGCTTGGCCTTGGCCAGCGGTGGGTCTGTCTTGGAGCCGGCTGGCATTGGCTTTGTCGGACATGGGGGAAGCTTCTAGCAGCTTCTCACAGAAGCCCTCCCTGCAGCCCCCCCGCTACAAATCTTTGCTACGCAAACCCGGTACAACCCTGAACACCCTTGTCCCAGCCTGTACTCCAGCTGTCCACCCCAAATTTAGGTTGTTTCCAAGGTCTTGTGTCCCAAGTTCCCAGTTCTTTTCTGTTCCTGTCATTCCCTGTCCTGCTCCAGCCTCTTTTTCCTACCCCCTTCTCAACTGACTGACCTCTCTGCTCCTCTAATGTCTCCTCAGCTTTCCTCTGGGGCTCTTCATTGTCTTTTCTCACTTCTTGTGTGACACTGTCCCCGTTTCCTTGCCAAGCTGTTTTCGGTTACCCCACGCACCTTTAGGTCTGTGCTGGACGTGCTCCTTTTGTCCAGCCCCAGCCTCTCCTCTGGAGAGCAGCTGGCACTCCCACAGTCACTGCTTTGCATTAACCCCAGGCTCTTGAGAACCTCCGTACGGCTGCAGAACTACGGTTTTATTGAACATCATGTTGTGTCTATTTTTATTTTGCATTTTTATAGGACCTTGGTGATTTGCATGTTTTCTCTGCTGTTTTGTCCAAGCTACTGGACAGAGGAGGATGTACATTTTTTGATTCAGTGACAGACTGGTGGTGTTAGCTCTTTAAACTATCTGTTACATTTTTTTAAATCATTCTTGCCCAGGACAAGTTGAGATTTTCCTTTATATAGAGCATTGTCATGTCCTAGTGAGAACCCCAGGCATGATGCTGATTTCCTTCAGCGTCTGATGGATGAGCTGACAAGCGGGGCTCCGGAACATGCAAAGGCTATCGGAGCATGCACCAAATTACCCGGTCGCTATTGCAGGCTGTTGAGTTCACAGGTGCCTTCCTAACAAAACCCAGAATTGCATTGGCAAACTCAGCACAGCATGTGACACAGCTAGAGGTGTGCTTCTAGTGCTTGGCTCCTGCAGCGCTGCTGAGCTGCCTGTGTCCGGAAAGTTTCCCCCAGCGATTATTCTTCCTTTGGGGGAGTAAACTCTTTTGTAGGCTGTACCTCTTCTGCCAGTGTATATTTTCTCCTCCACATCTGCACTGTACCATGGGGTCACTTTGAAAACCCAGTTAGCTTTCTCCATGGGGAATATGTGACAAATATCCTTTGCCTGTTAAATTCCTATTCAGATATTTCGTGGCATCCCTGAATTGCCTTTCTATCAACAGCGAGCGGTTAGTTTGACCTGCCAGGTTTAGCATGTGCTCTTAGTGAGGGTCCCCAGCCATGCCAGGACAGATTCACAATTACATTGCGATCAGTTGCCCAGCAAACACTGATAAGCTTAAAATAAGAGGAGGAGGAATTTTGGCTGCCTGCAAGCAAGGTGCCAGTTTTATTACCCTCAGAGTTTATTGCCCTTCCTAATTAAAATCCCCAACAATCCCCACCACCGCCTGGTCTGTAAACCTCCCGTACGTGTGACGTAAGGTGACTCAGTGTGCCTGGGAACATGCACAAGGCAGATGGTGCGGGCTGTTTGCACCGAGCACAAATGACACTGTGGGTTCGGCAGTTGTTTTCCTTCTCCGATTATTTATTTACATTTTTAGAATGACCTTGGGTGGGGGGAATGACTGCTGACTCAACCCCATGTCCTTGCTTGCACTTCCACGCAGAGACTCTCTTTGGAAGGTCCATAGGGTCGTAGACCTGTTTTACGCTCTCAGCCGCGTGATGCGAGTTACAAAAAGGCTTGTGTTTCCGTAGGGCAATGGGGCAGCATACGCTGATGCTCTTGGCCACCCTTCCCCTATGGGGAGAGAGCGGGCTGCAGCATTTGGCTTGCCACAGCATTGTGTACTTGTGTCCAAAATACAAATTGTGCTAGCTCCCTGCCTGAATGTTTGAGAAACGAACATTAAGTCCTACCCTGCTGCATGGACCTGGCTGCGTTTGATGAATTGGAGTCAGTTCTTGCGAAACGTAATTGCTCATAATTATGACAAATCATGCGCAATGCTCATACTGTGAACTACAAAGCTTTTGTCCACTACCGCTTCTCCAGCTGCTTAAAAAGCTCTCCTGTTAAAGTGCATGAAGCTCAGAAACAGCCTTCAGGATCTGATTGTTCACATTTTGTTGCGGGCACTGAAAAAAATTTGGTCTGTTTGAAGCACTTGCTTCTGTTCCCCAGAGTTTCTCCTGATGTGGGGGAGCAGGAGCTGGACTGCAGGACAGGGGATGGCTCAGCAGTAGAGCAAGATGAAAGCAACTATGGCTATTAAAAGGAAGTCTGAGCATCGCTCTTGATCTGTGTCCTTGATAAAAATCCCTAGTGATGTTCATCCTTCCAGTAACAGCTGCAGGCATGTCGTTTCCCCTCCTTCTGTATTACTGGACAATCTGTCTTTCTGGGTTTTTTTTTGTTTTGTATTTTCTTTAATAAGAAATGGTTTCTTGTACCTATCAGAAGTATTCAGCAGATGCTAAAAAAGCGGGCATGCATGAGAGAGCACTCTATGTGTTACTTCACCTTGCGCGAGCACAAAATCGCACGCCCAAGAAGTAACCTCTGGGATGAATTGCCTTTCTTTCCCATGCACTGTATTACTTTGCTTTATGGTCAGTGCTGTCAGCGTGTGGCAGTCACGTTTACAGAGCACCGCTGAGTCAAATATCCTAGCTGGATATTTTAAAATGTTGGATACCTTCATAGCCACAGGCATTTGGAGCTGTAATGGCTGAGATAAGAATGCTGCAGTTTGTGGGGTAGAGAATTTGATCCTCCCTTCCAAGCATAGGGCTGCACACTTGGCTAGGCACGCTGTCTGCCCTTGTCGAGGGCAGTCCCAACCCGCTGTTGAGTATAAACCTGCGCTGAAGTAGGTGGGATCCTCTGGCACGGCAGGTCTAATCACAAGCCAAGTTCTTCTCAGTAGCTACTCTTCCCTTCTTTTCTGTCTTTTAGTGTCAAGATGGTGCTGATGTGGACCAGTGGGGACACGTTCAAGACTGTTTACTTCATCCTGAATCAGGCCCCTTTCCAGTTCTCCATCTGCGGACTCCTGCAGGTTTTTGTGGACATCGCTATCCTGTTGCAGGTTTACTTGTACAGCTACTACCCTCAGAAGCCCGTGTCCCACCCTGCACACCCAGCCAGCACCAAGGCCCTGTGAGGCACTGAGCTGGACAGGGTGCAGGGCAAGGGCGCCGCGGAGTCAGCCATGGCAGCTCCTCTTCCGCTTGTAAATACTCCCGTGTTGCTGAGCTGAAAGCAGAAATGAGAACAAGGATTGGAAATCTGGCTGCACTTCCAGCTCGGGAGGTTTTATTTTAAATAACTTGCTCTCTCCGTTTTCAGACTCAGCTGTACAGAACGGTTTCTTGGTGGGGGGAAGGGCACTTTATTTTTGCATCTGTACCTACGAGCCTTATCAATTCACAAATGTTTGTATATTTAATCACAAGGGCTGGATGGTTTGTGTTTTTAATGCTATTTAAAAATGTTACACCACAGAAATTATAGGATATTTTGTCTGAAACTTTTACCTATTTATATAATATAAAGTCTGTATATTGGCAGGAAGTTTGCGGCATATGCTAGCATTCAGTATCTCCACGATGTAGGAAGAAGTACTGAAGAGCAAATGCAGGAGCTTTCTCTTTTCTTTAAGAAGGGTGTCTGGTGAGCAGAGAAGCTGAGGGCAGGAGGCCCCGCAAAGAGGTGAGCAGCCAGAAATGAACCAGTCGCACACAGCGTGAAGCATCAACGTGCTGAAGAGTGAGTGGCAGGCGTTCAGCCCCGCTGCGGGATCAGCGTGGCAGGCGGACACATCGAGGAGATGATGACGGTGGTCTGAGCACGGGCAATGCTGCAGCCGTGTTTAGAGCAGGCACAGCCAGCCAAGCGGTCAGCCAAAAGGAGGAGTTAACGGGAGACTGCGGGTGACTTAGGTAGTTGTGCTTTGAAACCACGGGGTTTGGGAACAGCCCGCCCTGCTCTGCGGGGGGAACGCTGCTCCTGCAGCTGTGCACAGGGCACAGCTGGGCCGCAGGACGTCTTTCACAAACCGAGGGGCCAGCAGATGCGTGTTGCCAGTATTGCCAGGCAAGTGTTTCTAGATGGTGATCAAGCCACAAAGGTAGAACTCCACTTCCGTTGCCTCAGAAGGGGAAGTGAAAAAGTTTGAGACAGAGAAAAAGCCATATCCTGTGGAGTAGGACTAGCATCCGACAGCTTGATTTGTTGAGGCTGAGATTCATGTTCATGTTGTTTAATGCCAAACAAGAACCAGTTTATGTTTTGGGGTGTTTCTTGCATTGACCCAACAAAGGAGGAGTCCACGTTTTTCTGTTGCTTAAGATCTAGGCTCTTAGAAGAATCAGGAGCCTGTACTTAGACAGAGGGACTGAGAAAGTTGAAATAGCGGAGAGTTTATTTATAAATGTAATGTTGTCTATGATGGCTGTTTGCCAGCCTAGGTCACCGTGCCCCTTCCCAGAACTGCACGTGTCTAGCAGCTGCAGGTGCTGTGGCCCCGCAGAGGGCTGTGACCGAGCCCTGGGGCTTCTGCCAGTTGCCGTCATGAAACCGCCCTGCTTGGCGTGAGGCAGCCGCAGCAAGACGCTTACTCCCCGGAACAGCTATGCCTGCGCTGCTGCTGCCGTGTGAATCCCGTCTGACCACAGGCAAGGTCTTAGAGCTGGGACGGATTTTTTGAGAATCATTTTTTCTCCAAGATTAGCCCAAGAGCTTATGTTTTCTTACCGATGGCAGCAAGTTTGAGGTTTAATAACTTCAGTGTGTAAATCAGATACTTCCCCTACCCTGTTTTATTTGGTAACCTCATGATTTGCATCTGGACTGCCTTTATTGGTGGCAAACTGTCCTCCGGAGGGGAAGTGTCAGCAGGCTGCAGCAGTGGTTGCGTGACGCTCGGTTGGGAATGTCCGTCATGAGACAGGGAAGAGTGGGCTGTCCCCATGCTGCTTTACAGACTTGTGCCCCTCTTGCTCCCCAGGTTGACTGCGGGGCTCCCACCACACGTACCGTTCGGTTTTGGAGCTGATGTGTTGGTGGCGGAGGGCTGGGGCCCAAACCTGCGGGCAGAAGTCCTGCCCTGGGGCCAAGCCGTCCTGCCGCTGCTGGAGGTGGCAGGAAGGGCGTCCTCGGGAAGTCCCTCCTGCCCCGGCAGATCCAGTTGGATCTGCGCGAGTAAAGCAGAGCCGAGGAGAGCTGCTGTTTCCAAGGGCTGAGCACACAACACTCTGCCCAAACACTGACTCTACGCTCTTGTTTGATACCGTACTCTTCTAGGCCTGAAGTGACCTTACAAAGACGATGTACCCGGCGTGGCAGAATATGAATGTTTTGTTCCTCTCTTTTCTCCACTGTTCTGATTGTGTTACAGGAACATCTGGGCTTTTGGTTTTTCTAATTGAAAACTTACTTAACAACTGGCTTCTCCGGTATGCTGCTTTAATGAGGATTGTATTTCTACTGTATGCAAACAAACACCTTCTTGTGTGTTTTAACGGTCTGAAGGGGTTTTTTTAATAACTTGTAATGATAAGATTTTTGTATATAGTGGTCTTTTTCTAATATTCTATGAAATGGGGATATAAGAAATAAATGGCTCTTAAGAAATATACTTCTGTATGTTATAGCTTCACCTGGGAGTGCACACTTTTGGCCACCTCTTTGGCTTTGAACTACAGGTATTACTGAGGATAAAACAACTGTTGTTTTTTCCTTTTGGGACTCTTCCCTGGGCAGATTCTTGAGTCTGTCATCAGTACCCAAACCAGCGAGCTCTGCAGACCAGTCTCTTTCACACCACAGCTGCAAATGCTGGGAGAGAAGCCAGTGACACCGTGTCTGAAGTCATCTTCTGTATGTGGCATTTAGCAAGGCAGGACTCTTGGCCAGGAACTCTTGAACTTCATCTTGCAAGATACTTTAGGGGCAAAATGTTACAGAACTTTGGTTTTGTTCTTTAATTGTCAGGAAGTATCTGTGTCAATGATCACCTCAGAGAATAAGAAATCAATTACTTTAAATACATCTCTTTGAATGTACGGCACATTTCATGGAGTTTATTTTCGCTGTCAGTTCCAATGTTTTTTTAAAATAAAAATTACGTATTATATATAAATTGCAGTGTTGCTTTGTTTTGTTCAGATATCAGATGCGTGCTTCTTAATTTTAACTATAACTCATCTTGTCTAGAGCATTGTCCGTAGGAATAATTAACATGCTTTTTCCTCCTTATGGGTGGGTAAGCACAAGGCATAAATTATCCTGAGGTTGTGAATGCATGACAGGGATTCTGGATTTCTGTCCCCTGCTCTTCCATACATCCTGTCCTAAACTTACCCTCAATACCACTTAACTCTTTTATGCTTGTGATGCTCACAGTGAAAACAAATTACTAACAGATTATTATATAGCTTTAAAAAAACCCCTGTGTCATGCAATCCGCATAATGAGGTCAAAGATGGGACGCAGCTGAGGGCCATGCTCTTCGCAGCCTCTGCACCAAAGATGGGGAAACTGAGTGTGTCATCGCATGGCCAGCTGCTGCGCCAAGAGGAGTCTTCACCTCCCTCCCTGTTGATTCAGGACATGAAAACAAGCCAAGACAGTCAGGACCAGCCTTGCGGCCGACGTGCGGCTCCTGCGCCCCGCCGGGCTGCTGTTGCAGGCTGTTCAGCTGCTCCGGCGCGGGAAGATGGTTTGCTGTTGCGTGCAGCGGCTGCGGAAGCTGGAGAAGGGGAGTCGGGGAGGAGAGAGGGTCAGGAAGGGCAGGAGGAGAGAGGTGGGAGAGACTGAGCTTGCTCAAATAAGGGGCTGACTGGAGAGACTCCTGGAGGGGAGGGAATGAAGGAAAACGAAGACGTGGAAGGGCAAAGGTAAGTAAATCGGTGAAATGGGGGTAAAGGAGGAGGAAAACAAGGGTGGGGAGTAAAACCTGCCTGCTCTGTTGCAGTCTGTGGGCAACGGAGACCAGGGAGGGCAATGACCCAAGCAGCTCCCGCAACAGCCGAGCCTGCTCGTTGCTGACGGTGGTTGCACCATCTATCCCAAACAGCACTGGTGTTACCGGCTGCTGCTCTGGCACTCACTGAGGGGAAGCTAATGGTGGGACTGGCCCTAAACAAAACAACGGGGAGCCCCTGCAGTAGACAGGAGCTCTCACAGCCGCCTCTGGACGCTGCAGCGGCCCGGGCGGCCGCAGGGCCCTCGTGCTGCTGGCGGGTGCAGCCCTGGCTGCGCTGGCCCTGGCCTCGGGGCGAAGCTCTCCCTCGTGCAGGGCAGGCAGGGCTCTGTGCCGCGGCTCCATAAAGACACGGGTTTCATGGTTAGATGTATGGGTACGTATGTAGTTGGATGCAATTAAAAACATTTTAAGACAAAAAGCTCAAATTTGGCACTGGGCAGTAAAGTGAAAACTGGCACACAGATGCTGTTTGTTAAATTTGGTTGTGATCCTAGCTTAGGTTTGAGTACCAAGAAGGCTTCAAGGACCTGACTGACAGCTGTAGCTTTGTTGGTGGCTTTCTATATCAGAAAGAAGACATTAATGTGTAACGTACCTGCTGGAGGGCAGGAAGGCTCTGCAGAGGGATCTGGACAGGCTGGATGGATGGGCCCAGGCCAATTGTATGAGGTTCAACAAGGCCAAGTGCCGGGTCCTGCACTTGGGTCACAACAACCCCACGCAACGCTCCAGGCTTGGGGACAAGTGGCTGGAAACCTGCCCGTTGGAAAAGGACCTGGGGGTGTCGATCGACAGCCGGCTGAAGATGAGCCAGCAGTGTGCCCAGGTGGCCAAGAAGGCCAACGGCATCCTGGCCTGTATCAGAAATGGTGTGGGCAGCAGGAGTAGGGAGGGGATCGTGCCCCTGTACTCGGCGCTGGTGAGGCCGCACCTCGAATGCTGTGTTCAGTTTTGGGCCCCCCATGACAAGAAGGACATTGAGGTGCTGGAGCGTGTCCAGAGAAGGGCAACGGAGCTGGTGAGGGGTCTGGAGCACAAGTCTGATGAGGAGCGGCTGAGGGAGCTGGGGTTGTTCAGTCTGGAGAAGAGGAGGCTGAGGGGAGACCTCATCGCTCCCTACAACTGCCTGAAAGGGGGTTGTAGAGAGGTGGGTGTTGGTCTCTTCTCCCAAGTGACAAGCGACAGGACAAGAGGGAATGGCCTCAAGTTGTGCCAGGGGAGGTTCAGGCTGGATAATAGGAAAAATGTCTTTCCTGAGAGAGTGGTGAAGCATTGGAACAGGCTGCCCAGGGAGGTGGTGGAGTCACCATCGCTGGAGGTGTTCAAGGAACGTGTGGACGTGGCACTGCGGGACATGGTTTAGTGGGCATGGTGGGGTTGGGTTGATGGTTGGACTTGATGATCTTACAGGTCTTTTCCAACCTTATGATTCTGTGATTCTGTGATTCTGAAGTCAACAATCTGCCGATAAAGAAACACACCGCCTGGATACCTGTGCCAACAGCAGTAAATAAGAGACATGGACTAGAACAAAAGGCGGGGTGTGCCCTGGGGCAGGGGCAGGTCTCCCTGCAAACAGCTTTGTAAAGCCAGCGGGTCCCAAGTGGACGTCAGCATCTAGAAATGCCCCGACAGAAAACACAGACTTGGGACTTCAGACCCCCATCCTGCCCCTTCTGTGTCCCAGTTTAGATAGATTTGGCTCTTGTAGGGGCTTGCTTATCTCTGCTGGGAGACTGAGGGGCTTTGCTCAGCCTCAGATGGGCATAACTACCTGCTGGCACCGGTGAGCATGCAGACAGCAGTGCAGCATTTATTATAGAGATAAATGGCCTTAAATCGTGTGTGTGCGGTGCGAAAACAAAAAACAACCACCATCATACACAACCAAACCAACACTTCTCCAGCGGCTGATCAAAAGTAATCCGCACCACCCATAACAACAGCTACGCTGGGTGAAACTCGCTCTCCTCTGGGTGCCTTTCACGTCTGGCAATGTGTGCATCACAACTTTATACAGCTTCCAAAAATAATTTGTTTAAAAGGTTCCTGGTTTATATTTGTTTCCTCATCTGCCATCTCAATAGATAAAATGAAACTTTATTAAAAGCCAGGCCTTGACTAACAGACGTAATGAGTGGGTTTTCTCGCTTTATTAAAACTCTGTGTGTGCTGGAATTAATTATATGCCATTTGAAAAATATAAAGAGCTCACTATTGTAGGACAATAGCGACTTGATGGAGCACAGCAGTAATACGGTGGGTGTCATCACTCTGTTTTTCCACACAGCTGCTGAGCTGCAGTTAGCCATCCCGGCGCTGGTTTTTTCATGCTGCAGGGCCAAACGCGGTATTCATTCATGGTTATTTGCTAGCACCGCAAGCGTGAAACTCTTCATTCTGCGAGGATTTCTACTCTAACATGGCTCTTCTAAGAGAAAGCTAACGCTGCTGATCATTCCTGGGCTTCCCCGCCATGAGGAGATGCACCCTGCACCCTCCGTGCGCACCGGCCGCAATCACTGACTTCACACCACCTGATGTGCGTGAACCAACGTACCGTGAAAGGTGAACTCATGGGTTCACCTGGTGAATCTGTCGGGTCCCACCTGAACACTGAGCACCCAAATACCACCATAAAATGCACCGCCGCCCCTCGGCACCATGCCACGCTTTGCCCCCATGCAACTGCTCGCTTTGCTGGGTTGCACTTAGCCGGCTGCAAAGCTGTATCCCTGATGCCAAACCTTAATAAGCCTTAACGCAAGAAATGCCTCCATCAGGATTAAGAAAAATAATAGAATTAAAATCTCTCATGAGTCACAGCAACCCCAGTGCTGGTATTGCTTTGCCAGGAGTCTGAGTCAGCCCAGGCACTATCCACCAGCCCTTGGCCCTCCTCGCCCGGCACAAGGGGTGGATGCGGTCCCGGTGGTGGTGGGTTGTGAACGACGGGCAGAGCTCTGGCGCGTGCGGCTGCGTTCGGTTTGCTTGTAGTTCAACGCAGCTGGGGGTTTGGAGACCCAGAAGCAGCCTGCGGGGTAGGGCGGCTCAGTTTTGCTGCCTCCGCCTCTTGCAGCACTCACCAGCCAGCTGTGCGTGTAACATGCCCGCTGCTCCGAGCTGTGCGACCTGGCCCAGTGACGCCTGGTGCTGCTCAGGGCTCTCGGGCCTGGCTACGGCTGCGAAGGAGCAGGACCGGGGCTGCCATGGGCCGAAGAGGGCCAGTGGCACGGGACCCTGGCTGGAGCACCAGCGCTCCATGGCTTTACATCAGTGCGGCAAAACACCGCCTCCCCCCGCACCTGAATCATCAGAGGCGAGCATTCAGCGACAAAGGTTCTGATTTTTATTAAAATAAAGTGTAATCTTTTATTTTCCCTTGCTCCATTCCTATAAGGAATGGCTTAATACGGGAGTTTGCTAACGTAGGGTCGGTGTTACACCATATGCTGTGGCAAAAAAACCCCAAACCAGACAAATCCCATCTTTGATACATCAGCCTTCGCTCCCCCCCTGGCAGGAGGAGGATATGGAGGGCGACACTGCGCGGCTTGAACCCAAATGGGAGTGTAGGTGCAAGAGGCAGTTGTGCTCCATTTCCCTCCATCCCCTCATCGCATCCCACCCGCAGGAGCACCGCAAGACCCCCGCAGCGCCCCGACGTGGGCTCAGCTCCTCCAGGGCGGGGGCCAGAGAGCTGACTGGGCTGGCATCAGGGAATAAACATCCCGGTGCCACCATGATTCTTTTTTCCCTTTAAATTAACTTAAATCTTTTGAGACTTAGGAAGAAGAGCCGGAATAATAATTCTAATTTTCAAATGACAGGATTGTCTTCTTCTTAGTAGGGGAAAAAAAAAAAGACTACCCCTAACGTAGAGCCCGCTGGAGGCATCTCATTGACTTCACCGGGTTTGGACTACTCCTGTTTGCACGTGACTGCAGTCAACGCAGCCACTTCACCTCCAAGGAAGAGTATGCAGAGCTGGGAGTCGCTGCTGGTTTAACATCACCCTCCCCTTCTTGGGCTGCGTGTAGTTCAGGTTTAGTCGTCTGTTAAACACATTTTTTTGATACAGAAAACAGAAAGTGGAGAAATGGTGTTATTTGTAAAGATATTTGTTATATTCAACTGTTAGCGAAGGAAAAAAGCCAAGTTAACATTCAGTAGCGCAGTCAGGAAGATTGTCTATGTGTATTTCTGTCATGGGGCTAAGATACAAAGCTTAGGGTGGTAAATACGCGTATTTACTAAATAATGCACACTGCGCTAGCGCACAAGTCAGAGCTGGCAGCCCAGGCTGCACTGCCCGATCTGTACAACAGACAAAACCAAACCCCCGGGAAAGCTGAAGGGCGGTTTCTGCCCTTCTCTTGCCCTCAGACCTTGGCTTGTCTGAGCTTTGTGTTCCTCGGCGGAGCTGCCAAAACAACCCCCCTGCGCATGGGGCGTCGCAGCACGGGGAGCCCCCTCGTTCAGCCCCTCGCCCGCGGAGCGTCACCGAGCAGGGAGGCAGCGGCACGCCGGCTGCTCCGCCGAATGGCACCCCGGCACAGGCTGTGCTTCACCTTACGTTCTCCTGGCTGGCTATGTTCAACGGCTGCTCCTTGGGGGTTGCCAAGAATTCTTGTTCAACAGAAAAGCAAAGCCCT
Organism: Gavia stellata; assembly: GCF_030936135.1. NCBI lineage: Eukaryota > Metazoa > Chordata > Aves > Gaviiformes > Gaviidae > Gavia > Gavia stellata. The sequence continues at coordinate 103,510,432 of NC_082596.1, forward strand.
ACGAAAAGCGATGGAGCAGAGCTGTACTTGGTAGAGTTTCTAGGGGCACTTCGCAGAGGGCCCTTACTGTTGGAAGTTGGTCTTTATAGAGACAACCTGTGTGTGTCTGCCCCTCCTTCAGGAGGTTCTTCTTGCAGAACTGACCCCCCCCATGTCCACCGCTTCTTGTGCTGTGAACACACGTCTTCAGCTGCTCAGAGTCAACAACTTCTCTTGGCCTCCCGGTCCATGGCGGGCTGACCCTCCTGCCCGGCGGCATCCGGCGGGAGCGTGACGCTGAGCCCCTGTGTGCTGTCACCACCTGGGAGTTTGGTGCTCTCTTCCAGCTGGCGCATCTGCCTACTCGCTGCTCGTTGCTGCTGCTCCTTCAGCTCACTGTAGGAACGGGAGAAAGTATGAAAGATGGACGTGACAGGGAAAGCCATCAGCAAAATCCCACTCAAGATACTGCTCAGGGCTACCACCTGCCCGGGGATGCTACGAGGCACCATGTCCCCGTAGCCAACAGTTGTCATGGAGATGACAGCCCACCAGTAACTGGTGGGGACGCTTGTGAATTCTTGCTTGGCTCCCAGTTCGCTCTCAGCCAAGTACACCAGCGGCGAGAAGAGGGCCATGGCGACGCAGAGGAAGAGCAAGAGGAGCCCGAACTCCCTGGTGCACCGGCGCACGGTGAGCCCCAGCGTCTGCAGCCCCAGCGAGTGCCGTGCCAACCTCATCACGTACAGGATACGCAGAGCCCGCAGGAAGCGCAGCACCAGGCCCACTCGTTCCAGGTACTTGTTCCCAGCTCCCCCACCGGGCTTGCTGCTGTTTTTCGTGGAGACCATATCCACGATGAGAGAGATATAGAAAGGCAAGATGGCCAGAATGTCGATGATGTTGAGCGGGGTCTTCAGGAAAGCACACTTGTTCTCTGCCTGGATGGACCGCAGCAGGAACTCAAAGGAAAACCAGGCCACGCACACCGTCTCCAGCACAAAGATGTCATAGCACTTCCGTGAGCATTCGCCCTGGGGAGAAGAGGAGCGGGAAATACAGAAAAGGGGGAAGAAAAGGATTTAGCCAGGGAGCGAACCAAAGAACCAGAGAGTGGCAGTTCTTAGAGGAAAGCACCACGTGAAATCGATACGAATTGCGAGGTACCGAAGCAAAAATCATCGCTTCTAAGGGCAGCTGGAATGCACAACTACAGCCAGAGCTCCTAGCCACGTGTTTGGCTTCAGGACAGGTCAACGACACTCAGGAGTATCCCCAGGCTGCCAAGAATTTGGTGTGGTGGTATCAGCTGTCGGCCAGACAGCCCGCTACTGAAAGGCCAGTGGCTCGCACCTCATTTCTAACCAAGCCTTTAATACCCTTTAGAAAGGATTAGTACAGGATTCATGGATTTTAATAAATGGGTGATCCCTCCCTCCCTCTCTTCCTGATCAATAATAAATCGCTTATAAATGGCTCATAAACACCTACAGCATTTTATGTCATGTTCTTGGAGTCATCTATAATCTGTTATTCACAGAACGTAGAATATTTTTTATATTCCAGTGAACATTTATTAACACACTAGCCCTACAGTCAAAAGCTTATATGAAGTACTGGTAAATGTAGGTATTTCTGAAAGAAAAAGTATCACATGAATAGAGATAGGTCCAGAGAGATAAGCATTTTTAATTATCTCACCTGTAACAACTAATGAGCACGATGCCCTCCCCAAGCTTTCTGAGGCACTGGGAGAGGTGTTCTTCCCTGCAGGCTCGCTTAGCGGAAAAGGAAGAGAACTCTGGTTCTTTAGTTACGCCGCCTGTGAACAAGCCAGCCTTAGCGCATTGGAACAGCAGCAAACAATGATGGTGATGGCTGCTCTTTGATTGTTAATTCAACAGCACAAATACTACGGCAATTCTCTGCTACGTCACTGTTAGTAACTCCAGCTGAATAATAAGAAGCTTCTCTAAATAAAGAGATTTTGATGTGGACAATTACAGGGCTAGTGCTGTTTCCTCTGCAAATGCTCATATAAAAGCGTTAATGCTCTGGGAGCTTTGAGCAGAAGGCAAGTGTGTATTTATTTAAGGGAAATGTATATTTATGTGGTGAGCCAGTTTGGACAGTTCATGAAACCTCTTGTAAGCATGTAGGAGTCCATCCCTGCTAGCGGGGTGCGTGACTCCCAGGGGATGCAACAGGTACCGGTACCAACGTAAAGCCTCCTTTTGCTCGCCTGTGCTAAATTAGAGGAATAAAATACCACTCAGGAGTGGCGAGGCTGCGTCAGGCTGGTCCCCATTTCACCACTGGAGAAGCTGAGAACCTGGCTCATCTATAAACAGTTCTGCCCACATGCTCACCACAGCTGTCTTTCGCTAGGCAGAGCCGAGGAAATTTTTACTGCGCAGCACCACATCCTAACTTCATCCCTCTCTAAGTGTTCATGCGCAGTTTTTCTCCCTGTTGTGAAAGAAAACAGCAAAGGAGGGATGAGATTTTGCCCTCTTCGCCAACTACAGCATTCCCCAAAATGTTGGGGGGTGACCGGATACACGTTTCAAGCGCTGCCGCGAGCAAGAGCAGAGTCATCTCACCAAGCGTAAAGCCTTGCGTTACCTCAATATGACAACCAAAATGCCAAGGCACCCTCCCCATTTCACGCTTAAGAAGAGATTGAGACAATGACTAAAGAGATATCAACAGGGAAAAAAAATGTGAACAGGAATCCTCAGAGCTGGTGTTTATGGTCCTTGCATTAAACAGGATGAAAGGTTGTAGTGCCTTGTATTTATAGATTTTTTTTTTTTTTGTATTCTGCTTTCGACTGGCATATGATGTACCGCCCACTGCTTCCCAGGGGGTCATGCTGATATGGAGAGAAAAATTACTTGTCCCATTGGAATTGCTGTCAAGATTTTAAGCATATTGCAGGGAGGAAGGATAATCTTGTTTTACTAGTGTAGTAGCTCAGATAGCCTGTCTTTAACTTCCTAATCTTGATAGGTGTGAAGACTAGAAGGACCTTAATTTATATCTGCCTCACCAAACTAATTTGGTGATAAATAAGTATTATTTAAGTATTAGTATAAGTATTATTTATTATAATTGTCACAATTATAACATGTCTGAGAAAATCATTTTGGTTTTAGGGGCTTCGCTCCTATCACAGCATAATTAAGCGGTCAGGCTGGCCCATCAGATAGCAGAGGAGTTTCAGGCTGGATAGTAGGAAAAATTTATTTCCTGAGAGAGTGGTGAAGCACTGGAATAAACTGCCCAGGGAAGTGGTGGAGTCACCATCACTGGAGGTGTTCAAGGAACGTGTGGACATGGCACTGCGGGACATGGTTTAGTGGGCATGGTGGGGTTGGGTTGATGGTTGGACTTGATGATCTTACAGGTGTTTTCCAACCTTATGATTCTGTGATTCTGTGAAACCCCAATGTGCAAATTTGCTTTCTCTGAAAGGTACATCACTACTTGGACCACCGTGTATGGGAACCAAGATGTAGCTTGCCTTAAGAGACCTATCTGGCAGGAAGCGTTCTGGATTCTGATGAGCACGTATATAATTTTTGTGCCCCTAAAAGTTTAAGGAAATCAGTGAAGCCTATGGAGAATTTAGCCTTGGACTAGACTTACAAAGACATTAAGGCGTTTAATTGCTAATTGAGCACCTAATTCCCCCCGGCACTCTCTGTTCAGTGCATAACGAAAGGAAAGTCTCCGAAGCCCTTCTGTGTATGGGTTTTGGTGTGGGAGCAAATGGGAGTGAAAATTGTTCCTCATTAACGGACTACCAGTGGAGATGACTTTCAGAAGACTCTATCTGCCCTCCCACACTCTGACATGTTTATCCTGTGTAGGTTCACAAACCTACAGCTTTGCTATTTATGTCTCCAATCTTCCTGCAGAACTACATCTAAAAACGCAAGCGCGGGAGCAGCCTGGCAACCTTCGCTCAGCTGAGCACCAGAGGCTTGGCAGTATCTCAAGCTTGGGTCGCCCAACACAGAAGAACCAAGCTGGCATCTTCGCCCATCACGGTAATGAAACGTACTCCCTCCAGAGCTGAGGGTGGGCTCTGGCTTTTCTCCGCTCTTCCCACTATCCACAGCTGACAGCTAACATTGTGAACGCCGAAATGTTTACTTTCAGTAGAGTGGAGCGATAATGCTCTGCTACACAGAGTTCATTTTAATGGGATGAAACAATCCCCTCTGTTAGCTAATGCATAATTATCTTCAGTGAAGTGCTAGTCTTCCTCGGTATCGTTATTAACCTATTGCAATCCGAACAGGCCAGGCGCTGTCCGAAGGCTGTCCTGAGAATAAGAGGGTCTGAACAGGCTTTTAGAAAACAGGCCTGTGTGTCAATTAACCTGCCAGAGGCCTTTTTTCACTAATTAAATGTCTTCCTGTCCTCTGGACCATGTTTCATTATCATCTAGGTATGACCTATTATTATCCCCACATGAAATCAAAAACAGTAACAGCAAAAACATGTTTCATGCTCTTTGTGCTTTGTTTCTTTCAGCTGCAGCTGCTTTTCCTTGGAGTTTTTTCCCCTTGATTACACCATTGTAAAAAAAAAAAAGCAATTTTTCTCTTTCTAAAACTTTTAACTATGTATTTGAGTCCAACCGGATGCTGTAACTCTGCTTAGGGTTTTGAGGTTTTTTCCATTCAAGAAAACAAAACAAAAATGCACAGAAAGACACACACACAGATGGAAAAAAAGCAATCAAGAATTAATCAGCCATTGGAATAAGAGAAAAACAAGTCGTAACAGAACATCCTGCCCAAAATAGAATCATAGAACGATAGAATCATAGAACCATTTAGGTTGGAAAAGACCTTTAAGCTCATCAAGTCTAACCATAAACCTAACACTGCCAAACCCACCACTAAACCATGTCCCTAAGCACCTCATCCACATATCTTTGAAATACCTCCAGGGATGGTGACTCCACCTCCTCCCTGGGCAGCCTCTTCCAAAGTCTGACAACCTTTTCAGTGAAGAAATTTTTCCTCATATCCAGCCTGAACCTCCCCTGGTGCAACTTGAAGCCATTTTCTCTCATTCTATCGCTAGTTACATGGGAGAAGAGACCAACACCCACCTCTCCACAACCCCCTTTCAGGCAGTTGCAGAGAGCGATGAGGTCTCCCCTCAGCCTCCTCTTCTCCAGACTGAACAACCCCAGCTCCCTCAGCCGCTCCTCACAAGACTTGTGCTCCAGACCCCTCACCAGCTTCATCACCCTTCTCTGGACACGCTCCAGCACCTCAATGTCCTTCTTGGAGTGAGGGGCCCAAAACTGAACACAGCATTCGAGGTGCGGCCTCACCAGCGCCAAGTACAGGGGCACGATCCCCTCCCTACTCCTGCTGCCCACACCATTTCTGATACAGGCCAGGATGGCGTTGGCCTTCTTGGCCACCTGGGCACACTGCTGGCTCATCTTCAGCCGGCTCTCAAACAGCACCCCAGGTCCTTTTCCACCAGGCAGCTTTCACATTCACTCATTTGCAAGCCTGTAGTGTTGCATGGGGTTGTTGTGACCCAAGGGCAGGACCCGGCACTTGGCCTTGTTGAACCTCATACAATTGGCCTGGGCCCATCCATCCAACCTGTCCAGATCCCTCTGCAGAGCCTTCCTGCCCTCAAACAGGTCTGTTTCAAATCTGTATGTTCTCAAAAAAGATCAAGCTATACCGACTCATGACCATAGATGTATACATTAACAACTACATTCTGTTTTTTACTTTTTATAAGCAAAATAGCTCTCTCGCATACTAACCAGATTTCTTCATCTTGTAAGCTAATGGATACATTTTTATACCTAGCTATATGAAACTGGGCCACAGGAAAGCTTTTTTTTAGTTTTCATAACAATTTGATTTCTTTTTGTCTTTTAGAGGTCTAAACAAAAAGTAGCATGAGTGGCAATCACAAAGGACCCCCCCCATTGCACTTCTCTAGTATTGAAAGACTAACATCATTTTTTTTTAACGTGCATATAACCATGCCATTAAATAAACAGTATCTTAGGATTTTGATTACAAAAAGCAGTGGTATAATAAAAATATATGGAAACAGTTGTTCTTTGCAAGATATATGCTTGTTTAAGTGTGTACATGTGTTTCTTTCAAACAGCAAGTAGATTTTTTTTTTCCTGTGCAGAAATTACTTGAGTATGGGGAAATATCCGCAGTTGCACAGGATTTTGGGACCATATACTGATGTCATCTCAGGGCACAAGAAAAGAAATGAAGGAAGGTCTCGGTGAGTAATTCTTTGCGGTCAAATTAAAGTGAGTCTCCTTCACTAGGATTTACAGAAATTTGCTGTCAAAAAGCCAACCGCAGCATCTTTCTTCTGGAGAAACAATTTCTTTGCCAAAGGTTTCTTTGGCAAAAGGAAAATTACAAAAAGAAATGCCGGTGTCACTGGAGTTCAAATCCAGCTGTACTCATCGCTCTCTATGGTCTGGCTAAAAATCGCAGGCATCTTTCAGAAACGTTTCGGTTTGGCTTGCAGGGTCCCTTTCCCGGGTACGTCCCTGTACTGCGCCTCAGGAAAAGTCTCCACGGTGTGTTGTGGGACTTCTTGACCCTGCCTTTGTCCTCTGGTCTCCTGAGAAGAAATTCTGACTCTCCTCTAGATTCTTGCAGGCTTTGACGCCATCTCCCCCCTCCGGCATGAGAAGATGTCAAAAGCCAGATCACCTCTAACCGCCCCAGTTCTTGGGTTGCTTTGCGCACGCATTTTTTGTATGGTCAGCAGCTCCACAGTACTTCCAAGGAAGAAGTTTGAATGCTGCCCACTACCCCCCCATAATGAAGCTCTCCCTCCCTGTCAAATGTATGTGTTAAGAAAAAAAACCCAACTGCAAACGTGAAAGGCATTGCATACAAAAACACTTATATAAGCTTTAAAATCATGACATTTCTAAAACGACATTTTTGTTCTCTTCCACGTGCCCCTTGTTACTTGAGCCTTTTGGGTCACTTGAAGTGTTTCTCTGTGCACATCAGGTCAAACTCTTTTTTAACAAAAATGTGGAACTTGAAATTCTAACGTAACCGAGGTCTCAGCACCAGAGCTCGGCGTTAAGGGACCTGCAAAGTCCCTGAGCTCTGCCCACCGCCTGCACACACAGCTGCAGAGAGCGAGACAGTCCCCAGCCCCGCGGCTTACGGTGTCCTCTTCGGATTTGGGCTTGTTTCAGTGAACATCTGCAGAGAGATTCAGAGGACGGACATCCCCCCCGCCCCTTTCCAATTATTCAGTAGCCCAACACTTGGAGCACTTGCCAGGCTCGGGAGAGACCCAGCTCCTGCTCGGAAGCAGGCAGGGTGGAAGCCTGCACCTGGCTCCGTCCCAGCCTGCAGCAGCGCCTGGAGCACCGGGTGCTGGGTCACCGCCCGTGCTTGTCCCAGCTGTCGCTGCGAAATGAAGAAGCCTTTCGTGAGCAAAATTCCAGCAGAACAGCAACGTTCCCAGAAACGTGCCTCCCCAACAAAAAAAAAAAAAACCCAAAGATTTTGCTCACACTGGCACTTTCTGATGAAAAGCAATTTTCTGATGAAAAGTGATTTTCTGATGAAAGCATCCAGCCAATTTTCACAGTAAGGATGAGTGCACGTCTCCTGCGATGTGACCCGCTCTTGGAAGGGCAGCGTCACACCCTGCCCTTGGGTGCAGGCGCGCTCCCCTCGCCACTGACCACCTACAGTCGTGGTGATTGGAATTCAGCACGTCAGCCATCAAAGCTAGGGTCAGGCTGAACTTGCAGCCAGCCTGTTCTGGGCATTTCTTGTGCTCCTGAGCAAAGATGATTCAGCTGCTGCACAGACTGTCCTCAAAGCTGGCTGGCTGTGAATTCAAAGCAATGGTTTCTGTTTTTAAAGTCGCCAAGGGGCCATGGAAGAGCCCTCTGCTTCTTGCTGTACACACTTTGTTCTGCAACTAGAGCTTAGTTCGTGGTTCACCTTCAGCCCAGCTGCCAGAAAAGGTAACCAGAGCCTTGCCTTCAGCAGGGAGGGCTGTCACTAGCGGTTTGCAGTCATATTACGGACACGAGATAGCTCTTGTACAATTGTTCCTCTGCAACCTGTCTTTGTTGAAGAGAAAGGGCAAGGAGGTGAGCAGGAGCTATACCTACTTGAGACTTACCTCTCTGGATTTCTTTTGATCCCGGGACAGCATAGCCCCAAATCACCACTTTTCAAAACCTCTCAGCCTGTCATTTTTATTCTGCCGGTGAAGCTGCAAATAAACATGGAACACCGGCGGGAACGAGGGAGATGCCAAAAGACTATGGCAACTGCTAGAAGGTAACTTCAGGGCGTGCTAAAATCCACAGCCAGAGTCCAATCAGCTTGTAAAATTACATGCCGTGCTATTCAGTTGCAGTCATGTAGCCAAGGGATTACTGAGCTACAGCTACCTGCACGTGCCTTGCATTTCTGTCTCAAAGTGCTCTTCTGGCATGCAACTACAAAGTCAAATGGCTATCTTCATGGGAAGCTCAGAAAAGGGTCTGGGAGTCAATGGGAGGGAAGAGAAGACCGTGTGCATGGGGAGGTTACCTGGGCACTGTGGTACCCTACGACCACCCCGACAGACTACGTACGCAGGAGGCATAGATGGCACGCATGACGCAGGAGGCTGCACAGGGAATCAGCCGTGTCTCCTCGAGTTACTCTGCCCAATCCACGAGCAGCCCGCTGCTTTGGGCCATCTCAGCCCTAACCTGCACAACCAAAATTGGATACTGTAGGTAGGACATGGGTTTCTGAGACATAAATATTGAGCCTTGAGACCTGCTTAGCTGTTACCTTTTTCCCTGCAAATGCTGTCAGTGTCTTAACAGCTGTATACTGGCTGCATGGATTTGGCATATACATCTGAATCACAGAGAAAGACACAGACACAGGGGACTTGATCACCCACCTACCAGACAAGACTGTTGTTGCGATCCTATGGTTGTCCTCCATTTCCCTGCCTCCTTCACTTACTGTCCCTGCCACATACAGATATGTTCTTCAGTCCACTGTCCTGCTTCTTTTTGCCCCAGTAGAGTTGCTGGGAAGAATGGGAAGCAGGTAAGCAGTACTACAGATGCACAAAACGCCCTCTCATTATTATCATCTTCTCAACCAGCTTTTCTCACACCTGCATCCACTTTTACAGAATCACAGAATCACTAAGGCTGGAAAAGACCTGTAAGATCATCAAGTCCAACCACCAACCCAACCCCACCATGCTCACTAAACCATGTCCCGCAGTGCCACGTCCACACGTTCCTTGAACACCTCCAGGGATGGTGACTCCACCACTTCCCTGGGCAGCCTCTTCCAATGCTTCACCACTCTCTCAGGAAAGACATTTTTCCTAATATCCAGCCTGAACCTCCCCTGGCGCAACTTGAGGCCATTTCCTCTTGTCCTGTCGCTTGTCACTTGGGAGAAGAGACCAACACCCACCTCACCACAACCCCCTTTCAGGTAGTTGCAGACAGTGATGAGGTCTCCCCTCAGCCTCCTCTTCTCCAGACTGAACAACCCCAGCTCCCTCAGCCGCTCCTCACAAGACTTGTGCTCCAGAAATGATGTGCTTGATGCTGCTGGAGCTGGGCCTTGGGGGGGTCTGAGATTCCTACCTGCCTTGGCCACAGCTTTTGTCTGTGCATGTGTGCAAGATGTTAAGTAGGCTCTAAATAATAGAGAATTACAATCTATATGTACAAGAATAGGTTTACTGCTATTTGTTTGAATATTCTGAGTCAGAACACTGGTTAGTTGTATGTGGGGTCTGCTCTGGCAATTTAACAATATCTCAGTGCCATTTGGAAATTGTCTGAAGATAAAGAGTTACACAAGAAGACACAGGTCCACGAGAACCAGATACTGTATTTCAAACTCATGAACTCCCGCAGCATTGGAGGCAGGATTTCACAGGCCACTGCCCATACGTCTTGCTTTCCAGCAGCTTTGCCCTGCAGCAGACCCACTCTGTGGGAAGCACCCACGGGTGACACAGTGGTCCAGGTGTGTCCACGGCTCCCCCACAGCCTGCTGTGCTTGGACCAGCACGACCTGCACAGCCTGAGCTCAGGGGCTGCTCAGCGCAGGGGATTTGTTTGTCAGAGTCACTGCCGCGGACAGAGGCAGTAATGCAGAAAAAGAACGATGCTTTTCGCCGAGCAATGGTGTCCTCCAAAGAACAGCTTCACTTTAGAAACACTGATGTTCTTAGTGTTTCTGAGTAAAAATTACCTTGGAATTTTCTATTTCCAGGTTTCCAGAATGTTTTTCTTGGTTTTGGCCCACTTTTTCACTGAAATGGAAAGTAAAAAAAACCCAAGAGAATAATTAAACACCAGAAGCCTCCCTGCTGACAAGTGTCCCCTTCTCCCCCTGATTTCACATGAACTAGAAATCTTCCTCCTCAGTCCACTCTCTTTTCTAGCTCTGATAGAGGCATCATATCCCCTGAGGCCTGGAAATGACGTTTTATAAATCCATTCTCTGTAAACCTAAGCAAAAGCTTGATCCTGAGCTTTTACATGAAGAAACCCGGTCACCTTGCAAATCAGCAAATCTCCTGATTTCTGGAGAATGGTCCTAGCTTGTATTTTCTATCCCAGTGCTCTGAAAACAAGACAGACTCGGTTCTTGCTTGAATAAACTTGAGCGATGGCACTTGGCACTTACAGCACACCTGCTTCTCATAGATATGGCAGGACTGCAAAAATAAAGGTGGGGGTTCTCTCCTGTAAGTGGCAGCATAAACCAAAACACTGCAGAACCAAAGTGGGGCCAAGTCCTCAGCAAGGGCACTTCTGTGTGGTTTGACCAGTTTCCCCAGGGAATGACACCACCTGGACCCAACACTTCCCTCTGGAAGGACCAGCCCAAGAGAGACTGGGCTGTGTTGCAAAGCAGCGGCATTCCCAACGCTGTCACACCTACCCAACACCTGGGAAAAGATGATGCTGCGCTGGCACCTGGCTGTGCTCAGATACATGCAGCTATACAGTGCCTAGAACTGTGGTCTTCCTAAATCCAGCATCCGCTTTTCTCCTTCTTCTTCTTCTCCTTCTTCTTCTTCTTCCTCTTCTTCTCCTCCTTCTTCTTCTTCTCCTTCTCCTTCTTCTTCCTCTTCTTCTTCTCATTCTTCTTCCTCTTCCTCATCTTCTTTTTCTTCTTACTCTTCTTCTTTCTCTTCTTCTCCTTCTTCTTCTTCTTCTTCTTCTTCTTCTTCTTCTTCTTCTTCTTCTTCTTCTTCTTTCTTCTTCCTTGTCTTCTTTTTCTTCGTCCTCTTCTTCTTCGTCTTCTCCTTCTTCTTCTTCCTCTTCCTCGTCTTCTTTTTCTTTTTCTCCTTCTTCTTCTCCTCAAGCTTATCTCACACTAATAAAGAATCTCAGTCTTGTTCTCTCTGTAATTGTATTAAAAAGAACAATGGATTCTTAACAGCATTTTAAAGCTTATTTTCCCACTTATTTCCCCCAGTTTTCCCCTTCTTTCAATCCCTGTTTTAGAGGCTCTTCTCCTCCTCCTGCCTCCCACTCATTGCTGGTTTTATTTTACTGACCCACATTAGTTTTTACTGGTTCCTGTAACCTGCTATAAAAGTTGGGGGGTGTCTGTTTTTTCCCTTGGAGGGAAGGAAGACAGAGTCAAGCTTACTCTTTTCCATTTTTTTCCAAACCTGTTTTTTCCCCCCTCTCTTCCCCTTTATCCTATTATCTGAGAGGAAGTGCCTATGATGTTGCCTATGCCTATGATGTTGCCTGTGGGTAGATTTGTTCTCCTGCTGGTAGTGGCTCAGCCGCAGCTGGCAGCATGCTACTGCATTGCCCTTGCACCGAAATGCTGTCACTCTACTCCTGCACTTGCAAAATGGATGAATTTCTGAAGGCGGATCTGACCACTGCGAAACCCCGCGCTCTCTATACCCTCTCCTTCTGCCCAAGGCAACAGTAACAGTGTTTTCCGTGACAGCAGTGCAGAATACAAGAATTGCGTGACTTTTACTTTCAATTAGCTGGTATTTCTACTGTGCATGAAGGCAACTAGCTGTGGACTGGGAGAAAATATCCACAGCTTCTGCCCACAGACACTCAGTGCGTGGACCTTTCAGGAGGGAGCTGCAACTTCCATTCTGTCATCGTCTCCACCCAGCACATCGTGTTCCAGGTTCCCAACATGGCTCAGGACGTACGGGATGGCTGGGACCTTCACGCTATTCTCTGTATTTCCTATTTGTATCCAGGCTCAGAAAATGAGCTGGAGCAGAGGGAAAGGGAGCGTGTGTGTGCCTGCCTGCACGGGAAGGCAAGGGTACGAGGGCCTGAGCGACCCACAAGCTCACATCTGAACAGCAGCTAACTCTGGGACTAAGCCCCGCCAGTAACATGTCCCAGCCCCTGTAGCACCCGCCGCAAACACAGTCGGTGCTGGACACGCTCCCTTGGTGAGGATCCTGCCTTCACGGGGCCACACTCATGCCATGTCACTCCTCTTCAGAAAGCTTCCAGGCTTCTGAGGTTTTCTGGCTGCCCTCGCCTTTAATCACAATTACGAACTGCCGCTGCTCATTTCATCTTACTGATGACTTCAGGTCTGCATATACATGAGGGCCAAGGAAGCCCCAGACGTACAGCGTCCTTGCTGGCACCTCCGGCACTGGGGGACAGCGCTCCTGCATGAGCAGGTCGGGGACAGATGGCAATTGCTCACTGACCTGTAAGGCTAGAAGGGGCTCTTGAGTTAATCCCCTGCAGAGCAGAGGCTCTCGCATGGTTTCACCTCAGCTGAAATATAATATTTAGAAGGACCGACAGAATGCATTTAAAAACTATATGAGATGTACTTAAGCATGTTGTTCAGCCTGGAGAAGAGAAGGCTCCAGGAAGACCTTCTAGCAGCCTTGCAGTACCTGAAGGGGCCTTCAAGAAAGCTGGAGAGGGACTTCTTACAAGAGCACGTAGTGATAGGACAAGGGGTAATGGCTTTAAAGTGAGAGAGGGTAGATTTAGATTAGATGTTAGGAAGAAACTCTTCTTTGTGAGAGTGGTGAGGCACTGGCACAGGTTGGCCAGAGAAGTTGTGGATGCCCCATCCCTGGAGGTGTTCAAGGCCAGGTTGGACGGGGCTTTGAGCAACCTGGTCTAGCAGACGGTGTCCCTGTCCATGGCGGGGGGTGTTGGAACTAGGTGACCTTTAAGGTCCCTTCCAACCCAAATCATTCTGTGATTCTATGATTCAATGATCTCTAGATAAACGGTTTCCACTGTTAATTACCCACGCCGTAATACACCTCATTTAGAGCATGAGTTTGTCTAGCTGCAGGTCCAGTTATTGTTCGCTGTCATCCACAGGCATTCTCTTATTCTGCTGTTTACTGCATTAAAAACTCTTTTAGTGTCTCACTATAAAGCAGAATATTCAGATTTTAAATAACTCTCTTAATTTTTTTTTTCAACTTACCGGCTTAATGGATACCAATCTGGGCACAGTATCTCAAGCCTCATGCTTTGCCTCTTAACCAGCATGTCAGATGAGAAATTGTGTACAGCTGATAGTCACCAGGGTCTCTAAATCCTTTCTGAGTCCCCACTTGCCAAAAAAGCCTTTTGTCCTGGGCTCTATGTGCTCTTGACACTGACAGGTTGCACTCTCTGCTGATGAACATGCAGTTACCTGCCGATCTTCAAATCAGCTCAGCTTCCTGTGCCAGACACTAATTCAAGTACCTTACAGAAGTGTAAGAACCTACATCAGAAGTTATTTTTTTCAGAAAACTTTATAACCTCATAAAAATTATACTAAGTTTGACTCATGAGTGGTGTTCTATGTAGACTAAAATGAATTATGCTGTTGTCCTCAAAAACGTTGCCGATTGCACTCAGTACCATGTTTTTCATGGTTTTACTTGGAACTAATTATCATGCTTACCTTCAGAAAATCCAACCACCTTACAGTTTTCTCCTGGTCCTTTCTTAAGCCTTTGTTCAAAACCTATTGCAAAAACTTTTTTATCCTTTTTTTTTTTTCCCCATTTGCATACCACTCTTCTATCTTAATTTGCCTTGAATCTAAATGTCTCCACAGACATTGCAAAAAGTCCCCAGTTTCAAAAACTTATGTATTTCATCTCAATCACCACATTTAAGCAATGAAAATGTAAGCATTTATAAAGTTAAATGATTTAATGCAATATTTCTAAGTGCTGTCCACATGAATCAGCTCATTACCTCAGCCTAGCTGTATGAGGTCTAGCCAAACATAAATCTGGTTGCTTTCTTTCATTCCAAACCTCCAGAATTGATAGCAACATATCCTGGAGCTCTGAGATGAAATTTCCAGATGATATTTTTTATTAAAAATAGCCAAAAGATTTCTCTCTTTCAGAAGATTAGGACAGTACTCAATAAGCCCATACAGCACAAGCTCTCTTGCAAAAGGCAGTGGAGGAATCTATGGAGTAAAGAAGCTACGCTGTACGCTCAGGATATTACAGAGCAGGCTGTACTGGGTAGCTATAGTAATTTTACAAACATTGACTGGAGGCCAAGCAACGACTACCATGAGATTGCTTCAGAGACTCCCTGGATGATTTACCTGGAAGTCAGGAGAATAAACCCACTGGCAGGTGTAGATAGTTATGGGGACAGGACCAGAGAAATATTAAAAGAAATTAAATACGGAGCATATTTTGCTAGGGGAGCCACATTGCACCAAATATAAACCAGTTAACAACGTGACAAAGTTACCAATGCTTTTATGAAGAGTCTTAGCTGTTTAATTATTTATCACTAATGTTATATTGCAGTGTATTTATTCAATATTTAAAAGAAGACCTGAGCCTGCTATTTATTCATGAGAAGATATCCTGTAGACAGAAAGAGTTGATTAGCACAGCACAAAGTTACTAACAAGTCAACAGGAATTTCATCTTACTCAACTCTTGCCTCATCCCCAAGAGAAGAGTGCAGAGGAATACTCCCTCCATTTTTTGACTTCTAAGCCTAAAACACTGAAGAGATTCTCAGGTGGTTCCCAAAGTCTATATTGTGACCTACGATCCTCAAAATCTTCTTTGGGAAAAGCAACTCAGGAAAAGACGCTGCATTGAGACCCGAAGCTGGTAAGAGCCGCAGCACGAACAGCTCAGGCAGTAACTTTGCTGAGGTGGGGAATTTTGAGCAGAGGCTCTGCAGGCTCACTGTGGGACTCTGTGCAAACCTGTTCCACAGTCCCATGTCCCCACTCCCCAATCTAAAGGCAACTCTTAGCGAAAGAAAATACAGCATTCCTCCTAACCCTCCTGATACAACAGAGAAAGATTTTCTTACTGGGACCATGTTTCCTTCATCTTCTCTTGAAGGAGTTGCCATGACAGAACAACCAGGTATTTCTGCTGAAATTTAAATAGCTTCAATCAAGCAGGAAGGCTGGATTTCTTTTTTTCAGGGGAGGGGGGACTGCAGAAAGTAAAATTATTTTCTTCCCCCCCCCCGTAACAGGAGCAAGGAGAAGAAATGGTGAGAGCTCTCCAAGAGTAGTCATGACTAAATACAACTAGTTGTTATCCAGTGCTCTGTCCACACAACCAATATCAAGAATAACCAATCATTCCTTCAAACATTTTCTATTCATTAGCAGCTTCAGGTAGCCTTGCAACGGGGAAGGGCTATCTCTGAAAAGAGTTGGCGAAGCTGGTGTGTGGCGAGCTATTTGAGCAGGGGCTTTCCAGGCAGCTGGAGTCCTGGGCGGCGGCGGGCAGAGCGGGTGCAGTGGGCAGCGTGCTGTGCAATGGCGATGCAAAGGACTCACAGCACCAAATGTGTTCCCTAGTGTGTGAATACAACAATCCTGAACTCGGTAAAATAAACTGATACCGAGAAATGCTCTAACACTAACAGCTGGATTTGGACAACCAGTAAAGGTAAGATTTAGATTCAGAGCCATGAAGGAAAAATTAATACATGTATTTCTTTTACATTAAGGACTGTATCATTCAGACGGTTCACAGACAAGCACTGTTCCCAGTAAAATGATCAAAGGATATGACCATCACTTCTTGATATTTGCAAAGAACATTTTGCCATTAATCTTATATTTGCAAATTCCATGGGAGTCAGATAAAAGATGCACACCACTCAAAAAACCCACACAACTCAACATTTCAGGTTTAGATTGAGCAGTGCAAAGGTTCTCGACTCCTTGATTTTAAAGCTCTGTGTGTGACCCACAGAAGCAACATCACTTTTATCTTTCAAACCTCATCACTTTCAACTGCTTTCAGGCAAACCTGAGCTGTCTGAAAGGCAACACACACAGCAAATTTCTCTGACCATCAGACAGGAGCTGGGAGACTTCACTACGATGACTCAGACTTGCAGTGCAGAACTTTGCAGCTACTCCTCAGTTTTGGACACTAAGGATATCACACGGTAATTGCATCTTGCATGAGCTAAGTTGGTCTCACTTACGAAAAGAAAAATAGTCCTTGCTCAGAAACCTAGCTCGCAACCTGAGGCACGAGGAGGGATCTTATCAACGCCTATAAATACCGAAGGGGTGGGCGCCAGGAGGATGGGGCCAGCCTTTTTTCAGTGGTGCCCAGTGACAGGATGAGAGGTCACGGGCACAAACTTGGTCATAGGAAGTTCCATCTCCACATGAGGAGGAACTTCTTTCCTTTGAGGGTGGCAGAGCCCTGGAACAGGCTGCCCAGAGAGGCTGTGGAGTCTCCTTCTCTGGAGATACTCAGCACTCGCCTGGACGCATTCCTGTGCAACCTGCTCTGGGGGACCCTGCTCTGGCGGGGGTTGGACTAGGTGATCTCCAGAGGTCCCTTCCAACCCCTCTCGTTCTGTCGTTCTGTGATTCTGTGTAGCTGAAGAGTGGTGTAGACATAATTTTTACTTCTGTTATGATGATGGTCATAGACAATGTGTTTAAGGCATTCTGTCCCAAAGCATTCACAATCTAAGCACAAGACTACATAGAACAGGTGATGAAACTACACGAGGCAGATTGAGCACATAAAAACAAAGCAAACTTTTGCTTATTGATGATGACTAAAGCTGTGGGTAAAGGATGCTCTCAAAGCTTGTCATTTGGACTGCGTGTCACCATTTAAGTATGATCTGAGCAGAAAACCTTCTTCAAGCTTATGAAAGAAAAAAATGAGAAACACCTTACTTTTAGTTAAAATACAGCTCTGCAGTGCTGTGAGCCCTACATCCTGTAAGCAAAGACATATGAATGTGAAAGCTGCCTGTCGGAAAAGGACCTGGGGGTGTCAATCGACAGCCGGCTGAAGATGAGCCATCAGTGTGCCCAGGTGGCCAAGAGGGCCAACGGCATCCTGGCCTGTATCAGAAATGGTGTGGGCAGCAGGAGCAGGGAGGGGATCGTGCCCCTGTACTCGGCGCTGGTGAGGCCGCACCTCGAATGCTGTGTTCAGTTTTGGGCCCCTCACTCCAAGAAGGACATTGAGGTGCTGGAGCGTGTCCAGAGAAGGGCGACGAAGCTGGTGAGGGGTCTGGAGCACAAGTCTTGTGAGGAGCGGCTGAGGGAGCTGGGGTTGTTCAGTCTGGAGAAGAGGAGGCTGAGGGGAGACCTCATCGCTCTCCACAACTACCTGAAAGGGGGTTGTGGTGAGGTGGGTGTTGGTCTCTTCTCCCAAGTGACAAGTGACAGGACAAGAGGAGATGGCCTCAAGTTGCACCAGGGGAGGTTTAGGCTGGATATTAGGAAAAATGTCTTTCCTGAGAGAGTGGTGAAGCATTGGAACAGGCTGCCCAGGGAGGTGGTGGAGTCACCATCACTGGAGGTGTTCAAGGAACGTGTGGACATGGCACTGCGGGACATGGTTTAGTGGGCATGGTGGGGTTGGGTTGGTGGTTGGACTTGATGATCTTACAGGTCTTTTCCAACCTTAGTGATTCTGTGAAAGTGAACATGAATTTCATGTGTCGACAGGAACTTCCTTGTGCACAGTGTTGCAGAAAAGGCAGGTGACAACTGTTACTGAGTGATTTGGTCTCTCCCTGGCCTCCAGGCAGCTGTGGCCTGAACTGCCCAGAGCAAAGACAAAATGCAAACCAGCAACATAGGGGACGAGTACATCAGTAGATCAGTTCAGATGCTTTAACTGGTGATACTGTTACAGCTCATGGTTGTCACATTTAAACAGCAGACCTGAGAGAATGGTATAATGAATTCTCAGATCATCCCCAGGGAAATTAGTTAGTCCAATTCCCCAAGATTCTTTTTATAAAAAGTCACCCTCTGTGCCTATATACTATAAATAGTTATCTGTAATACCAGCAGGGAGGTTTTTTTAAATACATCTGTTATGTTGACTGTGTTGTAATTTCTAGATCAGTTTATTCCACAAAGAAAGGAAAAACACAAGCTGCAATTTTATTAAGACTTTCATTCATGAAAACAAACCATCTATGCATCACATAAACATGTGGCTCTAAGTTAAGATCAACAAGGTCTCAGTATCACATGCAGAAGAACAGCTGAACAGTCACAAAAGAGAGAAAGTGCTAAAAACGAGCTCTCCAGTAATGAAAAGCTTCCTTCCAGAGTCTCAAGCAGAGTGCCATCTTAGGATAGAAAGCACCAACAATAACAACTGTTTTACTCCTTTACGTTACTTTCACTGAAAGAAGTAAATGATTTAATGTAAAAATGACAGTTTTCCCCACCCAGAAGTACCTCAAACTGCAGGAGTTTTGAGACAAGATGATATCATTCATTCAACAAAATATCTGGCATTTCTGACACTCTGAGGCCCTGAATACTTCTATTTCTTCCTATTTAGCTACCTATTTAGATTACAAACCTAGACAAATCAATAGTTACAACCACAGAATCACAGACTGGTTAGGGTTGGATGGGACCTCTGGAGGTCATTGATCCAGCCCCCTCCACCTGCTCAGACAGGGCCACCGAGTTGCCCAGGACCATGTCCAAACAGCTTCTGAGTGTTTCCAAAGGTGGAGATGCCAAGACCACCCTGGGGCAACCTGTGCCAGCGCTCAGACACCCTCACAGTGAAAAAGTGTTTCCTGATGTTCAGAGGGAACCTCCTGTGTTTTGGTTTGCACCCACTGCCTCGGGTCCTGTCACTGGGCAACACTGAGAAGAGCCTGGCTCAGCCTTTCCACCCTCCCTCCAGGTATTTATAGACATTAATAGGATCCTCCCTGAGCCTTGTCTTCTCCAGGCTGAGCAGTCCCAGCTCTCTCAGACTTTCTTCGTATGTGAGATGCTCCAGTCCACCATCTTCGTGGCCCTCTCTTGGACCTTCTCCAGTATGCCCATATCTCTCTTGTACTGGGGAGCCCAGAACTGGACACAGCACTCCAGGTATGGCCTCACCAGTGCTGAGCAGAGGGGATGGAGCACCTCCCTCAACTCACTGGCAATACGTTGACTAACGCAGCCCAGGATACTGGTAGCCTTCTGTGGGCAAGGGCACGTCGCTGGCTCATGTTCAACCTGGTGTCCACCAGGACCCCCAGGTCCTCTTCTGCCAAGCTGCTTTCCAGCTGGGTGGCCCCCAGCACGTACTGGTGTGTGGGGTTGTGCCTCACTGGGTGCAGGGTTTTGCACCACTGCCTGTTGAACTTCGAGGTTCTTGTCAGCCCGTTTCTCCAGCCTATCGAGATCATTCAGGATGGCAGCATGACCCTCTGGCCTATCAGTCACTCGTCCAAAGTTTGTGTCACCAGCAGACTTGCTGAGGATACACTCTGCTCCATCGTGCAGATCACTAATGAAGATGTTGAACAGGACTGGACCCAGTATGGACCCCCAGGGTACACCGCTAGTTATGGGCCTCCAACTAGACTTCGTATCACTGATCACCACCCTCGGGGCCTGGCCATTCAGCCAGTTTTCAACCGACCTCACTGCTCATCCAGCCCCTCGGGCAACAGTTTGCCTATGAAAAGCTGTTGAGAATCACTATACAAAACTCTCTTAACTTTGTCTGAAATTACTTTTGTGTGTACCTTTGTGAAATGAAATCTTTAGTCACGAGATTGTTTAAAACGCTCATTCACAATTTATCTATTCCCCATCCTCACCAATATGAAAGTTGAAGCACAGTGTGTAAATTAAGCTTAGAAGGTTAAATAGTTTCAGGCTTCTTCATGAGCTATTATTAACTTCATTATTTATAAGTCTCTCTCTCTTTGTTGTAACTTTCTTCAGCTGAAGGTTATTGAACTGTAACTTCCTATCACAGCATCTTTAATTAGCTTAGCTTTCCCCAATATGTTAGAAAGCACGGTGAAGAAGGAAGTACTCTGATCTTCTCCTGTTCTACACTGTGGTACTACAAATGATTGAGCGCAGTGGGACTGAGGCCTCTAAATGCTTTTGTGAATCAGGACAAAACGATTGATGTTAATTTCTGAGTTCACCACCTTTTTTCTGTGATGAGGAAGACTGTCTAACAAAAGAAAGGGGCTTTCTTCTTCAGATAGAAATGGTCGACGTTTCTGTTTTCACCAAGAAAAAAATGAAGAGTCTAGTATGATGACCATCGAAGCTCTCAACGTCTTTTGGTTGTTCAGCTCTTACTGTGTTGTTAAAGCTTTTGCTGTAATGTATCCCCAACTGGTTTAAGACTCCTGTGATGGATTAGCTGCTTTCCTTGAGTCACTCGATACCTGCCATTTGTTTAGAGAGTTGAGAAGCCCACTTAAAGATATCATATGCCTAAAATGCCTTAAGGATACTCTATGCCTCTGGCTATTTTTATGTCTTGGAGATGATTTTTGTGGTGGTCTTGAAAGAACTCAGTGCCTGAGGGCTCCTGCTACGATTTTGTCTCAGCAGTATTTTGCCTTAAGAGGGGACTTTCCACCATTAGATCTAGATCTTGCATAGAATTCTCCCATGCTGAAAATTCTGAAATTAAAAATTAATTATTACTTTGTTACCTTACAGGGAAGAACCTGACTCTTTTCACAGGTTTGTTTTCTTTATACATTGGAAGTGTCCCTTTCCTGAAATTTCCAGAAACAGCTATTGTGTGCATTACTGGATTGGTGGGTTTTATTTCATTTAATCAGTAAATAAAAGCTAAATGAGAACAAAAATTGATGAGATAAAATATATGTCCTGGTTTGGTAAGTAAAAAGTAGCTTAGGATCTGATTCTGTTAGCTTTATTTCATAATTGTGCAGCATCTGAAATACATAATGCTACTTCCAAAAAAGAGTAATGCTCAAGATGAATTGGGGTGACCATTAGTAAGAACAAGACAGCTACAGTGCATGGGAACACCATCCGTCCCACTGCTAAACCACCAGGGATTGCCACTGTCACCTAGCACCTCTGGAGCAGTTAATAAAGTTAAAAAAACGTATGATTGATTCCTCTTCTGTATTTTACAAGAGATAGGCAGGCACCTAAAATAATTTCCTCACCCGGCTGCTAATGACTTCTAACTGTTAAGGTCCCACACTTCCATCGGCGAGAGGTCGCTTACACCTCTGCAGGACATCACTGGGTGTAACAGCTGCTCCATTCAGATGAGATTAAAGGATCGGGGCATGGAAAATTGCTCTCCAGCACGGTTTTTTTCACGATTGGTTCCTCTCTCTTTCCCTGAAGCAGTAACAGGACAGATAGGTGGCACACAAAGTTTTCGTCTTCTGGAAAATGCCAGCTCAAGGAAAAGACCACAGCCAGAGTATCTACGACAGCTCCGACACAGGACCCTAAAAACAGCAACGCCAGGCAGATAGCCTGGAAAACGTACACACCGAGTACGCTGTGTCCTTGAAATAATATTTACTGTTTATTTGTTCCTTAGCCAGGAGGGATGCACATACATTTTCTGCTTGTTAAGAGACCGCAAAATCAGACCAAAAAGCTATCCCTGGGCACGAATTTTAAACTAGGTACTAGGGATACAGCTCAGGATGATTAATGTGACTTTGAATTCGCGTAAGC